>NC_053140.1:46046691-47404191 GCF_016808335.1 Panicum virgatum | reverse complement strand
ACCATATCTAACTTCTCCTGACCCATAGAACACTTAAAAATACAGATCATCTGACATGCCTGCCAACATTTACGACAATAATTACCCGTCCTTAGAATTTCTATTACTGACATATATTCGTAGGTTTTCGATGTAATATAATATCAATTAATAATATTTCTATGAGACTAATATGTCTATTTGAACTCATTAATATTTATATGTCAAATAATATTCATATGTAAACTAATATTTTCAATTTTATGTTCTACAATTTTATAATAAAATAAATTATATTTAAATCACTAATATTTATTAAAACTATTTTTACACCTAAAACTATATCCAAATCACTAATATTCCTAGTGCTAATCTACCAACTATTATTAATAAAACTAAATTTTAAAATTTACCTGCGACCCAAAGGTGGCGAGCGCTGCCTCGGTGCGGCGGCCGGGGGAGCGCCGCCGAGCCGCGCGGGCCGGCCAAACCCCGGCGCACGGGCGCCAGGCGCACGCCGCCGCGTTGCGGCCCTGGCGAGGCGCGACGCGGGCGGCGGAGTGGGCGGGCGGCGGCGCGAGGGAGCGAGCGCGCGAGGAGCCGGCGGCGCGGGGGAGCTAGCGCGCGAGGAGCCGGCCGGGCCATTAATAGGCGGTGGTTACCGCCGGCTCATTCGGCGGTAGATATCTACCGCCAGCTCATCCAGCGGTAAGTGGCAGCTATCGCCGGTTGAAACGGCGGTAGGTTCCCAGCCCACCATGGCCCATTGAGCCGGCCTCCTACCGCCGATTCAACCGGTGTTATGTACCTACCGCCGGATGGACCGGCGGTATCTCGCTTCCGCCGGATGAACCGGCAGCTAGGTGACATTTTTGTAAAAAAAAATTCCGGCATATATTTCTGATAAATCGAAAAAAATAATATAAAAATAAAAAAATCAAGCGGTGTGCGGAGGACCTTGGGCCGCGCCGCATTATCGCGCCTCGCCATGTCGACCCAATAAAACTCGAGCTAGGCCGTACCCAAGCACGATCCATGGCCCATCCATCATAAATGGTCGCTGAAATGGAGTTTTATTATCTCGCCGCCAGCCGTAGTTCCTCGTACGATTTATGTGCGCATCTACAAAGTTCGTGGCAGCAACTTGTGTTCCGTACTTGCCGTGCTACATACTCGAAACATCGCGACATGCTCTGCTGTGCCACCCAGCACCCACCGAGCGAAGATTCTAAGCACAGGCTAAAGTTGCTTGGCTTTCTTGGTGCCGCGCTGTGCCAAAACCCAAAAGGCGAACGACCAGTAAATGACAGGGCCAAGCATGCAAGCCTATGTTAGACAGGAACAGGACCGAGGGAAAAGATAACAGCAGCAGTAGAAACTCCAAGTCGAGTCCCCTCGACGGCCCGATGGATCGACCGCCGGTAGCACGCAGGCGGTACGGGGTCCACCCTATACAGTCACGGTACGTGACGCCACAACGACACACGTACGGGAGCGGCCGTGTACGACTCCCAAGTCCTGCAGCATGGTACAGGCTACTACAGGTTGCTGACCGCAGCCAGACAGAGAGTACGTGCCGCCGAGTAACGGTGTATGAATACGGAGGCACCCGTTACGAAGGAGTAGCGTAGTACTACTCCTGTGCAACGTAACGGAGTACAGGTACAGACAGACGGGACCGGTCATTCACTCACCCTTTACGCTCGCAGCCGTACCGGGGGGAGGCGGCTACTACTACTAGCTATAGGCACGAGGTGAGGCGCGGGCCCCCGCGCGCTAACCGTAGCGGATAAATCAGTGTCGTGTCCCTTAAAAACTGGTCGCTGCGATGCGCGCGTGTACTGTGCGTACTTGTGTGTCTGCTGCGGCACACTGCAGTGCAGTGCAGCATCCCCTCCCTCTCTCCTTTCTTTCACCAAAGGTGGCGCGGTACATTACATCTGCTCCTCCAGCTTTCCCCCCCCCCCCCCCCCCCCAGGGCAGTACATTATGAGATTCCAAGTCAGAAATGACAAAGAGTTAATTTTCCTGTCATTTATATGCTTTTACCTTATTCCTGTCAAGGAGCATATGCATACTGTTATCACAACTGGTTTTTTTTTCTCTCTCTCGCATTACGAAGTCCACCATGGACTTGGGACTTTGTTTGAACTTCAGCGTACGTGTTGCGCTGCACGCACGCAACGTTTTAAAAAGGCCGGTGCTGTGCTGTTACCCAGACTACGACCGTTAGTTTTAGCTTATCAATCGATCAGACCAGTTCAAACTTCGCTTCTCCCACCGGAGATCACCTCTTTCACACGCATGGCTTGTGCACAAGAGATTCCCACGTACGATCTTGTACCGAAGAAATCAGCCGGCAACTCGATCTAGCACCACAATTAAGAAATAAACGTGCGCAGCGGCATCATCTATCACCAAATTATCAGCCCCTGACGAAGCTCCCTCGCTGCATCATCACAGTTCTTCCGGCGCCAGTTCATCGCCCTCGATGCCAACGGGAAACGGATGATGCGCCGCGTCGATCCTAGCTAGACCGGCCATGGCGAGCTGCGGAACCGAATCGCGAACAGCACCAGCAGTCGCAGAGACGACGAGCGAGGACAATCGGAGGGGGAGGCGGTGGTTCGATCCGGCTCGACAAGTGCGTGTCACGACGTACGCGCGCGGTACAAGTACAACTCACGCTCACGATCCATCCCCCCCGTTCCCAGCCAGGGAAAAGACAAAGCAGCCGTTCGTACAGCTACTAGGCTCTAATAAATTCGACACGCGTGCACGCGTAGCTAGCTTAGCTTAGCTGCCGTGCTTTGATTTCTCTTGTTTCAGATTTTTTCCCCCCACTCATGCCGGTACGTACGTACTCCTACGTACGACGCCGAGGCCTCCAGGGAAGGTGATGGGTCGGAGGACGGGAGGAGCCAGCCCCCCACGTTCTGATCCTGCGCATCGATCGCCATGTGTTGGGCGCTGAAGCGGAGCGAGCTCGGTGCCCGGCTTCGTCGCGCGGCCACGGGCGGATCGAGGGGGGGAGTTTCGCCCGGGGCCGCCGCAGCGCCGCGGCCGAGCCCAGCTCTGCATCTCTCTGCTCGATCGCGATCGACCTGCCACGGAGGAATCTTTGTTGGGGGCCGGGGCGCTCTTGTTGGCGCATGCTGAAACATGCATCCGCACGGACGCAAATTCCGAGGCAGTATTTATTTAGTTTAAGTGTTTAGGGCTGTTCCCACCGCCGTAGACACGCGTGTTACTACTAGTATAATGCCAATCACATACACTAATCACTACACTTAACAAAGGCGAAGCAGCCGTCTCAGACCGTCGATGCCGCGCGTGATTGCTTCCATGCCTCCAGCCGCGTGTGGTCGATCTCACATCTCAGCACTTTTGTGAACATGCATGTAAAAGTTTTTTTTTGGGGGGTGGGGACGAGGGAGAGGGATCGCCGTCGCAGCAGTGCATGGGCACTGTACCGCGCCGGTACTAGACCGAGCTAGCTTCCCTGTGCGCGACGACGAGGGCAGCATGCGGCCGCGCGCCCTCACGGCCCGGCCGGAACCGAGCGTCGACAAGACGCGACCGCGCCGTCGATCGGGATACCCGGGGCGCGGCCGGGGCCAAAAACATCCCGTCGACAGGTCGCCAAAAGGGCGCACGGGCCATGCTCCGAGACGTCACTCATGCATGCCGCCGTCCTCCGGCGCCCCCCCCCCCCCCCCCCCCCCCCCCCCGCACGAACCACGCCGCGCACGGAAACACACAGAGCACACGCAGAATGCGTCGCGCAGATCTCGCGATCTCAGGTGGCTGGCTGGTGGCTCACGCGCGGCAGACGGCGAATCACCGGGCATGTGGACGCCGCCACAGGAGCCCAGAAGTTAACCGCCGGCTGGCGGCTGATGATGCCATGGCGCGCCTGATAGTGCTACCCCTGTGCGCTGCGACGTCGCGACATGGAGGTGCATGGGGACGGAATCTACAACTCCTACGTGGCTAGCTACGTGCTGCTGCCTGCTGCTCCGTCGTCGGCGAACGGCGGGCGCTCGGACCTCGGAGTCGAGTCGGAGCTGCGGCAGGGGCGCTGATTAGCACGCGGCGCGCGGCGACAAGACGCGACGGGGTTTGGCAACATTCTGGTGCGCGTCACGTCCCCGTCGATGGATCGATCGACCGGCACCGCCCGGACGGGACGGGGCCTGGCCGGCTTCTGGCTTTTCTCTGCTCGCTCCAGGCCGCGCCGTGGCGCCGTGCGCGCGGCGAGAATCGCGAGCGCACTGGCTGGTCGATCCGTCAGCGGAGTCGGATCAAGCGGCACTGCCGCACTGGCATGGCACCGGCACCAGGCAGACCCGGACAAGCGCATGGAAGCCCATCCAATCTACAGTTCCCCGTCCCTGACTGCCAGCGCCAGCGCCAGCGCCAGCGACTTTGAGACTTGAGACTGATAGGCTGAGGCGCTGAGATGAGTGACGGCGGCGTACGCCACAGGCCGCAGCGCGGCGCGCGCCTGCCCGACCGAATCCAGCGGGCGCGCCGGCTGGCCGCCCGCAGCCGATGGCGACGGGCAGAAATCCCAACCGCGTCGAAGCGGTCTCACGCCGGCGGACGGCCGCTTGGTTGTTGGTGCGTTGCGGTTCGCCAACCATCGAGCGCAGACGGGAATGGTGGCCACCAACCGCGCCAACCGACGCGGGGCGGCGGGGGCGCACATGGCTGCTCCGACTCTGCTCCGAGGTCCGAGCAGTGTCTTTGCCGAAATGGAGCGGACCAGCAGCAACGTTCGCAGAGCGAGCACGCACGCACGCACGGCGGGGGGAGACCTCTCCACATACAGACTATCATATTTCCGGTAACGCCTGCGGCATACGCCTGGGTCTCTGTCTCTCTCTCTCTCTCTCTCGATGATGATGATGATGATGAAGCTGCCAGTTTGACACTTCTTGGTTTGGTTGCTTGTCTGCCGGCTACTCCAAGTTTTTTCTTTTTTCTATTCCTGCGTTGAAACGAAGCGCAGGGTATGTTCTAACTTCTTTTTTTTGGAAGAACGTATGTTCTAACTTCTAAGTTGTCAAGAAATGAATTTAGTACGCTTCGTTGCCAATGATATCACATGCGCTTGGGATTGTGAATCCTCTTTTCAATCATTTTCGTCGCGGAGAGGTTTTTTTATTCAGGAGTTGGAGAAAGCGGGGGGCGGGCGATGGAATAATAAAACCGAGTCAAACGCCGGGAGGATTTGTGGACCGTGGTGTTTGTCAGGAAACAGTTCTTTTTGTCAGAGCCGACCTACGATGAGATGGTACAGACAGACCATAGAGGATCGCTAATCCAAAACCATATCTAGCTCATCAAGCAAATCCATGCTTCTCAGAACGCGATGAGCATTCATAGAATGGACTCAGATTCATAGAATGCACCAAGCTGCCAAGTTCATCTTTTTTTTTTGCCCGCGCAGTTCATTATGCACAAAATGGAGAAGTATGTACATGCTAACAAGCCCAAAGCTCACAAGAACACCAATCGAACTAAGAAAGATTACCATCAGAGACAGAGACTGCAGAACAGAGCCGAATCAAGCAGTGGTTAGCAGGTGAAGGACGACAGAGCCAAATGCACGTACACGCAGAACAGAGCACACGCGCAATTCTTGTGCCATTACTTCGGTTTGACAAAGGTTAATTCCTATCAACATCGCATCGGCGCCGGCCCGATCACTGTTGGCGACACGACACGAGCTCACGGGAAGAGCGCCTCCCGCACGTCGGCGAACGCCGCGAGGATCGCCGGGTAGTGGCGCGGCGAGTTGAGCACGAGGTACGTCTCCAGCAGCCGCTCAGCGCTGTGCTCCCCCTCGCCGCCGCCCGCCGGCCACTCGGCGATCATCTCCTGCATCGACTTGCGGAAGTCCTCGTACGGGTCGGCCGAACGCTTCACCACCGCGAACCCGCCGTCCGTCGCGGCCGACGCGGTCGAGCCCCGCGGCAGCTCGAAGCTGTACCGGCAGCTCTGGGACGCGCCGCGCCGCGCGGGGGCCTGGGGCGCGCGGCACGGGCCCGACACGGAGGCGCGCGCCCTGGTGCTCTTGCGCGGGCAGTTGTAGAAGTCGGACGAGTCGGAGGAGAAGCTCCGCGACGAGAAGAGGTTCCTCGAGTCCTCGTCGTACTCGTCGTCGGAGGACGAGCTGCTGACGAGCCGGCGGGACGAGTGCGCCGACAGCCGGCGCGACGAGCTGCCGGCCCGCTCCTTCCACCGCGCCACCGGCGGCAGCGGCGGCAGGTGCGCCACGAACGGCGAGGACGGCGGGCACTTGCGGCCCTCCCAGTCGCCGGCCTCGCTGTGGGGCCCCGCGGCCCGGCGCTCCGGCTTCCTGTCCGCGGCGTCGAGCGGCGGGAGTGGGAGGATGGACGGGTCGGCCGCGTCGACGGAGCGCCGCCCCACGCAGTCGATGGTGATGTTGACCAGCGGCGCGGGGCGCGGCACGGAGAGGGACAGCCGGCGGTCGACGATCCCGCCCCCGGGATTCTTGCCGCCCCCGCCGCCGCCGATGCGGGAGTAGGACGGGAATGCCACCGGCGGCGGCTTCGCTTCGCCCTCGTTCTCATTCTCGCGGCGCTTCCTGCCGCCACCGCCGCCGCCTGGGCGGCGGGAGAACAGCGAGAGGATCGCCGCGAGGCGGTGCTTGAGCTTCTTGCGCCCGGTGCCGCCGCCCGCGCCGGAGCCCTCCTCCATCGCCTCACGAAGGTGCATGTGCTCTGCTCGCACGGCTGGTCACGCGCGTGCGCTCTCGCTTGTGCCTAAGCGTGTTGCAGTTGGTCTATCGCCTTCGTGCCGGGCTAATGCGGCCTCGCGCGCGGCTTTAACCCCCCGCGCCGCGAGCTAGGAACAAAAAAACTGCCAGGTCGGGCCGCGCCCCAGCGTTGTGGGCTTGTGGTGTGGCCGTGCGGTGAGGGTGGGGGGAGTGGGCTCGGGTCGTGGAAGGCTGGCTCGCTAGTCACTCTCTCCCCCTCTCTGCTCCACCACGCGGTGGCCGATGGCGACAGGCGTCGGCACGTAACGCGGTAGTGGGAGGGGGAGACGGCCCCGTTCCGGGTCGGCCGTACGGCGGCGGCGGCGACGTCGTGCGCGGGCGCGGGCGCGGCGGGGATGCCGTATTCGCTGTATCCCAGATGCGTTCGCCTGCCTTCCATGGATCTAGCTTGCGAACAAGGGATGCGTACAAGATTGGTTCCTGCCGTGCCGGTGTCCCCCTTGTTGCCTAGCTTCGCGGCGTCGCACGGTGTGCGGCTCGCTGGCTCGTGAGCGCCGCGCAGGGTGCACGTGGAAACGCCGGGTGTTCCCGCCGGGAGCCAGGGGAAAGTAACGACTCCTTTTGTGAAAAGAGCCGCGGCTTTGTGAACTGTGATCGAGGGTTGGGGACAAAACCAAACACGTTGCAAGGCAGCAGCACGGTTCGGGGAAATGAACTAGCAAAGACCCGAACGATCAGTTGGTTGGTCTACATGCTTTCCGTGCGATCAACTGCTCCTTTTTCCTGCAAGGCTGCAACTGCCCCCAGTTACTGTGCATGACCGCACGCACCGGAGCCGGCGAGTACCCGGGCATTGACCGCGGCACCGCAGCTCTACACTACACCACGGCCTCCGCACAAAACCGTCTACTTTCTACTATACTATACTGACGAAGCGTTGAACAGATCCTTGCCGAGCATGCAGTTCAGTTCCTCCATGGCGTCAGTACGCGCTGATTGCATTGTTTAGCGGCTGATGCGTGCTCCAGCTGTGTTTAGGCAGCTGAGTGAGCTGTTCTCTTGGATTATACAAGCACCTATCGCCTAGACGGCGCACGGCTTTTTAAGACCCGGCCCGAATGAGGACAAACAGGTGTTTTCTTTAGAGGAAGACACGGGTGTCAGAACTAACAACTATAGTAGTAAAACAGAGGACAGATGGACTGCTGAAGCTTATGATATCACCGGATAAACAAAATTACAGCGAAGCTGGCCTGTGATTACATGGCCAGCATTCTGTCTCCAGGCAGACCTGTGCCGGGCCACCGGCTCCCCCTGCTCATTTCTGTTACAGATAAACAAGTCACTGTAGGATATAATAATGGATCCCAATAATGCGGCGCTCTCAATACGTTCTGTACATCACGAAGCCACATCTCTTAACAGGTCAAGCCCCAGCGTCTCCTGCCATTTGTACGCTGCAGGGTCCAAGGGAGCACACAAGTAACGAACAAAAAAGTGAGATTCCCGCTGATGATTAGCTGACACAAGGGTTTATTAATCCACATCATACACAGGCCTATAAATATAATCAGGAGGGAACAAAGGGAAAACGTTTGGGATTGTACGTGTACACAATAGAAAACCCAGGATCAGCCGGTTTTAGCGCCATGTCTGCATTCCCAGAGTGTTGATTGGGTAATAATGTACAGGGGCCATATTGGACAATCAACAGCTCGAAAGGCGGATTAGTTGGTGCCAATGCCTGATTGCAGAGGTGCCGACGGCTGATGCATCAATGAGCCACAGGGGCTTTGTATGCCGTTTCGGTTGCTTTGGTCCTGTTTTGTTGTCATTGCATCTCAATGCTTGAGCCAATAATTCCTAAGCTGAGACATGTGCAGCAGTATCTCATCGCGGCCCTGGTTGGTCACACTGCTCGTCATGATCCAGGGAGGTGCCGCCTCAAAGTATTCACGGATCATACTCTGGAAGGTTTCCACGTTTTCTTCCGGTCTCCTCCTGCCGTTTTTCTTCTTCTTGCGTTTATCACATTTTGTGAACACCAGTGTCATGGGGACCTGAACAAATTGGGTATAAAAACATTACAACTGAACAGTGCCAGATTTATTGCTCATTGCTCAGCCTCCTCTAAATTCCTCACATGAAAAAACAGTAATGCTTGATTGATGCAGAAATGATAGCAAGCGCATTGCCAGTTTGAGAATACATCAAAGGGAATGAATAAGCGGAACAATGTTGCAATCTTGGATCGTGCCTGTTATTACATGTACACAAGTCCATTCCATTACTATATGTCCGAAAAGGTATATGTTAGTTGGTGTCCCCGGGACCAGGCTCATGCCAACATAAGTCATTGTCCAAGGAGGATAATTTTGAACTAAATTGGAGCAAAACAGAAATGAGGGTAGGCGAAATAATGGTTCGTGGATCAGTGCATGGAAGGCAGCAAGGACAGAAAAGCTTAAAGAGGGGGGGACTGTTAATTGATATTGACTGGGTGGGTAGGGCATGCGGTCCAGGGTTTGAGAGTTCAGGCCTGGTTGGTGGCTCAGTGCAGGCGCTGGCAGCACTGCAGTTGTGAAGTATTACACAAAGAATGGAACTAGATCTATGTCCAGGACAGGAAAAGGAAGAAAAGGCATGAATCTAATACTTTTCTGGACCTTTATAGTACAGTGTACTAGCATATATGCCGGACTTGTCGTCAAAGCCTTTTTACTGTGTATACTAGTAGCCTTATAAATTTCAAAAATGAGGCAGGGGATCCAGAGTTAAGCTGCACTCTGCAGACTTGGTTGGGTCTGGCAACAGGTAGAACAAAACAAAATACAAACAGCAGGCTACAACATAAGCCCAGTGGCTAAATACAGAAACAGAGAGCCTGTTGCAGTTATGCCCTAAATTACTGAATAATTTCATAATAACAAAAATTCTTAGGCCTTGCTAGACTAAGTACTTGTCTGACCTAATAAGTCAGTAACAATTTTTCTTTTCCTTGGTACAGAACAGAAACATGCCTTCTGACCAACGCCTCAAGAAAAGGATTGATTGTTGCTGCATAAAGCCTACTACAGTGTTGTAGTTTGTTCTGTCAAAACATAACGGAGACTCAAGTGGACAGGTACACATCTTGAATTGTGATGGATAAATAAATCACTAAATCGAAGTTAACTTTGACTAACAAGAAGAACAGATAGCATCCATACACATTGCATGTGTAAAGCTAAAATGAGTGCAATAGAATCTGGTTCAGCTTATTGCTAGAATCATGCATGCAGCAGAATTTTAACTTCACAAACTGGTGTATTTCACCCAGACTTTAGATTTTCATCAGCAGCCTTATTTTCTATTACTGAGATTAATTAGATTATCTCCTAACAATATCAAAGAGCAGTCCCAATGCATATGTATGAAAGAATGATGGTATAATTACTTCATGAATGGGGGGTCAGTCGTTTGAGAAGTATGCTTACCTTGTTCTGACCAAGCCAACTAGCATAGCCAAGATCAATCTTCTTGGCAGGTATACTTGCATCTATAAGGAGAAAAACAGATACCAAAGTCTCCCTACTGAGAAAATAATTTCGAGTAAATTCATCCCAATTAGTACGAGCTTCCTGTGGTGCAGAAGCATATCTGTTCAATAAGAGATCTTGTTAATGTGAGAAGATGGAGAATATTTCACCTAAATTAAATGCTCCAATTCATGGGGTGCATAGTTATTTTCTATAGTTGTAAATTCATTTCTTGCTGTTACACGTATAACAAAGGACAGCTATTTCGATTAACTTGCACAAAGAAAAATCTAGTATCACATAGTGAACTAGTGTTTTACACATTTTCACATATAGATCAAACATCAAAGTAAAGAAAAATTATTAGGCACGCACATTTTCAGTTAATACTGTGAGTCTGTAAAACAAACTTCTAAACTTGAAAACGGAATTTAGATGATTTAGTGTTTGACTGTTTTCACATGTAGATTGAAGTATCAAACCATATCACCTTCATACAAATACTAACAATTCTTCCAGGGTAAAACCAGGCCAGGTGCTCCTCGCAGAAGCATCCCACTGGCCTGTGTACCTCAAGCAAAAACTCATGTGCATTATGCCTAAAAAGGGCTAGGCGGTCAATTTAAGCACATCAGCAATTATCATGCTAAAACACTGGCACAAATACCCTATCTTACTAGATTCTTGGATGGACTACGCATTGGCCTTCATTGCCAAGCCATGGAATAGTACTTGTGGATTAAACATGTAACACCATATACTATCTAACCCATTCCAACATGAATAATATTTTCAATCGTAAGGGAATGTAGATACCTTCATCTACATAATTACAGGGGAAAAAGAAAGAAAATTTACTAGTAAAACTGAAAGTGTGCCAATCAGTAGTTTACCCATAACCAGGCAAGTCAACAAGATACCAGCTGTCATTTACTATGAAATGATTGATACATTGGGTCTTCCCTGCAATAATAGAACCAATAAAATTAATCAATCTTTTTTGTACAGATACTGCTGTTAGCTTTATTAGAGTACTGCTGTACAGCTGCAGTATGTCCCCAAAGTGTAAAACTATAGGTGCTCAAATAGTCAAATGGCAACCGGAAGAAGACTAGGTCATGAATTCACAGAAATATTTTCTAAAGATAAAAGTGGTGCCAAAGCACAATTACATGGATTTTAGATATAATTATTATCCCTAACCAACAGTTCTATACTCTCACATGGGAGGATAGCTCTTATAAGTAAGAAGTTGGGGGAAAAGGAGTCTCAAGTTCTAGCTTCTGATAATCGCTCTTAATAAGAGTTAAACGTGTGGACAGCACCTGGTTGACCAGACCTTCTAATTTCCAAAAGATCGACATTTTAGTTTGAAAACAAAGCACATCATATTTAGAGTTTTAGAAAAAGACATGACAACACATTTGAGTGCATGACCATAGTAAACCAAAGGGAGTTTAACAGGACAAACATAGCCCATAACCAGTTCTACTCGCTAATGGTAATCAGTTGCTAACATTTTTTTAAATGCTGTTCACATATAACTACAAAAATTCTGCAATTATTGAATCGCAGGGACAAAGGGTTATCTCAATTCCACACAAAAGAACTTCGTTCGAACACAACTGCGCCAATTCACAGATTATCCCGACCTTTTCCCAACTTTGACAGTAGCTACAATGCACGAAACCGACTCATTATCCGCTTCAGATTCAACTGCTCACCAAGTAGGACCTATGTTAACCACTAATTACTGAACCTTAAGCACGATAACGCTACAGGCAGCACCAAACAAGGCTATTAACCCTGGCAAAGCAAACCCTACCAGGCTTCTTGGAGGTGAGCGCGAGGCGCTTGCGGCGGACGATCGAGTTGAGCAGCGACGATTTGCCAACGTTGGACCGGCCAACGAGCGCGAACTCCGGAAGCCCGTCCCGGGGGCAGTCATCGGGACGCACGCTGCTCTTCACGAAATCCGCGTTGACCACCTGCGCGTCGCCGCGCGCGTACGGACCTAGCACGATGTTGGATCCCTTGAGGACCCGCGCGCTCACGGCCTCCTGGTTTCCCGCATCCACTGTCGCCCCGGGCGGCACGAAGAGGCGATCGAGCGGAAGCTTAACCTGCACATCCTCGTGGGGCGCCCCCTCGTTGTCTGATTGGTCGACGGTCTCGGGGGCCGCTAGGTGGGAGAGCGCGGAGAAGCGGGGCGAGAGGGAGAGGCGGCGCGGCAAACGCGAGGGGCGAAGGAGGGTAGAGGTGGAGGTGTGGGTGTGGGTGGAGGGAAGGAGTAGTAGGCGAGGGAGGAGGCGGTGGTGGAGGAGCATGGCCGCCGGCGGCGGTCGGGGTTTGAGGGGGGGGGGGGGGGGGGGGGGGGTTTGGGGAAGAGAGTGGAGTGAATAGCTTGGGAAGTGGATTGGGTGGGACCGGGAGGGAGATGGTTGGACGTGAGCCGTCCGATCGGATGCCCCCACCCCCCTCCCCCCACCTTTTATGGGTCCGATCGGATTTTTTGACAACACATGTTCTTGGTGGGTGACTGTATTTTCTTTTGAACTCCCGACATTCCAAATTATAATTTTTTACTTATGTATGTATCTAGTGTGTGTATACACACACATGCATACTAGGTGATTCCCATGCGTTGCTGCGGGATTTGAGAGAATTTTTTAATAAATTTATGAGAGGATGTGCGTCTTTTATCATTGCGGAAAGGGAGCAGAGAAGTTTGACGATGAGCTGAAAAGCCATCAATAGTGGTATTTGAGTTGAGTTATGATCATTATGGGTGATGCTTGTAGAGAATTATGATCATTATGGTTAATGCTAGTGGAGAATGATGGGATGATACATGGACGGATGGATTTTAAAGGACACTTATAATCTGACGGTAATGAAAATAGAAGTGATGTGGCTTAACGTGGTCGCAGGGAAATAAGAGTAATTTGAGTTATGATCATTATGAGTGATGCTAATAGATGATTATGATCATTATGGTTAATGCTAGTGGAGGATAAGGGGATGATACATGGACGGATAAATTTTAGAGGACACTTATAATCTGATGGTAATGAAAATAGAAGTGATGTGGCTTAACATGGTCGCAGAGAAATAAGAGTAAATGACGCATATATATATAGTAGGTCTATTGAGTACCCTGAATAATCACTTTCATACCCGAGCCTCCTTTGCACCCAGTTTTCCTTCAGCCCGGTCCGCGCCCCCTTCTGGTTTGACCACTCCCTCCCCCCAGGCCCCCACCCACCCACAACACCCAGCTCGCCCTCCTCCCTTCCGCCCCGCAGCAACTGCCCCACGGCAACTCGCCGTCACCACTCCCTCCTCTCCCAGCGCCCCCAATCCCGGCGGCGACCCTCGCCCCTCCCGGCGTCCGTCGCCGCTCCTTCACCCTCCACAAGCGCCCCAACTCCTTCATCCCGGCGCATATCGGCATCCGCGACCCGCGCGCCTCCCCGATCTTCGCGCTCACCATCGCCTCCCGCCTCCCACCGCGGGGAGCAGAAGCGGCGGCGACCCTCCCTCCCCTTCATATGCGGCGGCATAGTGGGACAGGGCCGCGGCCGGAGCAACGGAGCAGGTGCGCGAAGCAGCGTGGCGGCGGGGCGGAGCAGCGGCGTGCGGCCAGCGGGCGGGCAGCTGCCGGCGGTCGCGGCGGTTGGCTCCCGTACCGCCCCATCGAGGACACCCCCCTTCACGGGTTGCGCGGCGGCGCGGCGAGGGCCAACCCCGTGCGGCGCGAGGCAGGTCCAGGCAGCCTAGCGGGGGGGGGGGGGGGGGGGGGGGGGGGCAGCGAGCGGCGTGCGGCACACGGGCGCAAGGATTAGGGCGGCACGCGGATGGTCTAGGCGCGGCCCCGTCCCGCCGCTACCTGGGCCGCGAATGCTTGGAGACAATCCTGATGACCTGATCTAGTTTTTCCCCTCCTTCAAATCGACAATCTCTTGCAGTGGGGATCATGACGCGAATGGCGGCATCCACTCTAGGCATCGAAGCTTCCTCACACTCACCTGAGCTGTCGAATCCTTGGGGGATTCCTCTCCATAGGCATAAGGTTCCCCACTATCGCCATCCCCATTCGAACCTTTTGTCGAGGTTGTTGTATTGACGGTGCTGCTCTGCCTCGTTGCAGGTGTCCGATCGAGTTGGATTTCACCTCCAATAATTGTTCCTGGTGAATGCTAAACAATCTAGGCATCACAGTTTGGCCAGTGCTGGATCTAAATCTCAGCGTTGATTTCGGTTGGATGTAAGGTTCCATTGAAGCATTGATCTACCAAGGGAAGAGGTTCTGTTGAATCGAGGATGCCTGCAATGGCATAGGGAACCACCGGCATGCTCCACTCTCATGGACAGAAC
This sequence comes from Panicum virgatum, assembly GCF_016808335.1. NCBI lineage: Eukaryota > Viridiplantae > Streptophyta > Magnoliopsida > Poales > Poaceae > Panicum > Panicum virgatum. The sequence goes on along the minus strand of NC_053140.1, from coordinate 47,389,569 downwards.
TGACACCGTACAAGCACGCAGGTGAAGGTGCATACCCTGCATCCCTACATCGCAGCTTTGTCCCCGGCTTGATTCATCCAAGTAGAGATGCTTTTTTTATCTGCTAGTTGCCTATTCTTGATCTCGCATGTGTAGGAGCTTAATTTTATTTTCGAAACTCTTTTTCCTTCTCTATTTTCCTATGCACAGATAGATCCTGCTGGTTGCTGCAATCGAGATCGAGTACACATGCAGGTTCGTCAAACAACCAAGAATTCATCTTTTTTTACTGCAATATTGATAAGTAATAATAACATAAAGGTGGATTATTTCTTTTCATGTGAAAGCAAGTTGAGCCCAGATCTCATTTGGTGTTGCATCTTGCTGTTTCTGCATTGGTACTTAAATTCGGACTATTTTATTTATCTACTCTTAGTTTATCTCACTTGTGTGCTATCTGAAATATCAGGAGCTGTTGCATCTGAGTATTGGTTTTGGGCCTAATATTCCAGAGCGTTGTTGGTGCAGTAATGAACCTAACCGCTGGTGCTGGTCCCATGGTGTGGATATCTATCATCTGGGAAGATTGGCTAGAGCATCTTGTGTTGTGCCTCCTTCTGTTTAGGTGCCATGGTGCTCCTCGACAAGATTGGCTAGGCATCAGAGGTGAACTCTATTCTTTTTGTTGAGGCAAAGTTGGGATCTTGAGCTGGATCTTTAGCCCTGCTATTTGCAGAGCCTTTGATTTGTAAAACAACTGCTGTTGGATTATGTTAGCTAGTGGTTAGGATTTCTCCAAATGATAGCATATCCTCTTTTTTAGTATGTGATTCCATCTTGCACGGCCATCTGTTACTCGGGTATGGTATGTCTCCCATTAAACTGAATTTTCATTTGACATGCCATGGCCTCAACGTAGTGATAGAATACCTCTGTAATATACTTGCTGTGCACACAGCACAGCCTTGCCAACTTGAGATAGTTAGGTTCCTTATTAATGCTACTAAAGTATTTGAAATGCACCGTACTCTGTTTTGTATAAATCTCATTTCCTGGACACAATGGCTACTGTGAGCATAGGATTGTGAGCTTGAGGTAACCAAAGCCTTCTGCACGCTCTGCTCATGATCATGTAGTTCGAACTTATTATACTGTGTTGATTTTTTTCCTTCTTAACAATCATTTTTAGTTGACAGTTTACTATAGGATATCAGGGTACCCCTGATTGAGTTCAGCTCTTCCTAGAAGGAATAAAATGGTTCTTTTATTTTTTGTTACTCCTTGCTCATTCCAACTTCTGTTCCATAATGTTTTATACCTTTATGAAGTCAATCTATAAAAATGATGCCATCGTATTCAAGTGTTTTTTTATGGTTTTTTCAGGATTTGAGGTGGACACCGTGATCTCCATTGACAGTGCCATCTTTTGGTGGCACCCATCATCACCATTAGATGTTTAGGGATAATTTCCCTTGATCATCACTTGATGGATTTCATGCAGAGAGCATATGTTGTACAATAGATTGAGTTTTATGAGAGGATGGTATATAGAGACCTTATGTGTGTAGATTCTTATGAAAGTGTAAGTTCGGTGTGGCATAACAGAAATATGACTCCACCTTTGTGTGTTTATAGTAATTATGAACCGGCTTAGAAAAAATGTGTGGTGCCTGTAAGCTCGTGGTCCTAAATCAGACATTTTATGTTTTGTCTCGTAGTTTCTGATGTAAAGAATATTTAGTTTAATCCAGAGTCGCATTCACCTGCCAATACAAACAAAATGCTTTTCAATTGGCCCTAGTATTACTGTGTCCGGCAACTGCAAAACCTTTTTGTTTTCCAATCCCCTGGGCGTGTGAATCAATTTTCGTATAATTGTATCGAGTCCTTGCACGTTTCTATTTCCTGACAGCACGTGAATTATCTGGGCTCACCTGCAAGACACGCGGCAACCAATTAAGTGCATAATCCGTCTATACAATCTGCTCACACGCTAGGAAAAAAGCATGAGAAAAGGGGGTGTACAGCTGTGGAGAAGGGAACGTGTCACGTGTGCGTTGGAGTGCGGCGTGCATACAGGACCGGTTGGGCGGAGATGGGCGGGGCGTGCTTTGCGGATGAAAAACCGGACGCAGATGGCAAGAGCCTGGGCACGCGGGCGCGACGGTGGGTGGGCAGCGGGCTGGCTCGGGTATGGAAACTATTTCATACCCAGGGTAGAGATTAGCCATGTCCATATATATATGCATGATAAAATTATCTATTTAAAAAAATCAAAACGATCATTAACTTAAAACGCAGAAAATATAGTATCCACCACAAATTTTCCGTTGAAACCCTTATATTCTCAGCCAAAAGCACTTTTACCCTAAAATATTTTGTATGCTTAGAGTCCTAATATACCCTATCAATTCCAAATTATGCGTTGTTTTGACTTTCAAAGATACATATATTTTATAACATATCTACACATAACCTATATCGGGATGCACTCAAAATTTATATATCCAGTAAAGACAAAATGACATATAATTTGGGATGGAGGGAGCATTACGTATTTAGGTATTACCAATTATGTCAGATAAAAATTCCTAGGTTTGTCACTACATATATATAGATAGTTCCTAGAATATTGAAAACAATGAACAACAGCTATTATTAAGATTACACACATGATTGGTGTACAACATTTGTATAAATAAATTCACATGACAAAGATCTCTCACCATTGAGTTTACAACAATTGTATATATTGTAAGAGAAATTACTGACCAAATTATACAAATATAGCCTAATCCAAAAAAGACTTATGAAAGTTATATCAAAGCATATGAATACCAAAGCATAGAAAATACCAATTTATGGAAGTTATATCAAAGCATAGAAAATACCATTTTATGGAAGTTTTGCATGAAGTTTAGTCATTTATGCTTCGGGCCAGGGTCAGTGAGGCTATTTGATTTTTACCAAAGCACGGGTGCACCAGCTTACTGAAAAACCAGAACCCACCAGCACAACAACAATTACATATTGAAGGTACATAGGTTCCTCAAAGAAACACTGGGAGCAACACACAACAACTTAAAGTGCTTACAGAGAATTGAGTATTATTATGTTTCTCAAGCAAGTTAAAAGTGCCAAGATCTGGCAAAAGCACTTATTTCTTGAAACAAAGTGAGCATAATTCTTCATGTTACAAGAACTTCCTCAACGGTCTTCCTGCAACCTCATCTTGCATGTGCTGCAATATAGAAACTTTCACATGTAAAAAGAAAGTAGAGCTTCATTTAATTTCATTGGCAATAAAAAATGATGTCAATATGTTATGAAAACAGCTGAAATTTACTTGAACATATACTTCTGTGGCGCAGGTATGTCATATTAGTGTTGTAATGGTATACAGATGTTAAACACAAGAGCTCACTGGTAACATGATATCCAAGTTCAAAACAAATAAAACTTAATGAACATGAATGCACTGTTGTCCCCCAACAACTCTGCTGCAGGTTATTTTCAGCTTCTAGTTCACCATTTTAGTGCAGCTTTATTTTGAACCAAACATGTAGCAAGTTATAATGGTGTGCAATGGAAGAAGAATAAAGTAAAATAGTTAATTCCATATCCATAAACAGAATAAGCCGTAAGCCTTCTTCCCAGCGGTACAGACACCAGGGGGGGGGGTATATCCTATCAACACCGCCATTAACTCAACCTGTGGTGAGCTATTGGCGAAAATTTTATATGACATTACCTTATCAGGAGAAACAGTAAAAATGTTGTCAGTTGAACAAAATTAGTGCATTGATCATTTTTACAAGCATAGAAAATACAAGGTTCAGCAAGAACCATATACTAAGAATTCCCAAGCTAAGGGATTTGGAAAACATTTGGGTGATGTTTGGGCCAAACACTCCCAGTGTTACAATGCTCTCGCCCATTCCATGGATAGTGCTGCACATGGTTGTTTTCTTGAAGATAATGAAATGATCACTGAGATGCATTTTCGAAAAAATAATTCCAAATCCTGGCTGAAATAGAAACCGTTTCACGTTCCAACTAATGAACAAGATGGGCAGCACAGCAAGGAGCCAAGGACAGAACAGCATGCTTAGAAAAATCATCTGAGGGTTAAAGTAGGAAAGGAAATCAACCTTATACGGCTATAGTAGCTGAGCTATCTAATAAAACAATTTACAATACTGATGCTGATGCTGAAACATGAAACCAAGAAGAAAGACTTTCCTATTCTCTGTATCCAGGTGACCAGGAGACATCCACTTCTCTTTCAGTTTTAAGAACAACAGATTTTCTCTAAAAGTTTAAGGATGAGAATTTGAAATACATATAAAAACTGAAAGAAACCTTTTCTATCATCAAGAAGGTCCAGGGCTTGACTAAGACACTAAGCCAGGGACTCAATATTTTCTAAATGCAGGAATTCACAATTTCATTCGATAAAAATGTCATGGTTTTAACTTGTAAGAACCACAGTGTAACCCTACCAAGTTTAATATTTTTGCCTTCTAAGCAACAAACAAATAACAATATTGTTTAATATTTTCGCCTTCTAACAAATAACAATATTTGGATAGACTCAACTCTCAAACTGATGTGCGAACCATTTTTACTGCGCCAGGGTTCCACTTTCGCAATTAACTTTGGATGAGAGAACAAACAGGGGAAATTAATTCCACCGCAATGAATGGGCGTTGCCTCCGGCACCAGCCCGATCTGAATCTAAGAGCCACCCTAACAGCAAACATGAAGAGGATTCACGGTAGGGGACGGGAGGCGTGCGTACGAATTCGCGAACGATGCCCTTGTAGACGAGGATGGGGACGGCGAGGCCGAAGAGGCCGACGACGGCGAGGCTGCGGCGCGTCCAGCGGAAGTTGAACTCGAGGTTCTCGCGGCCGGCGTTCCACTCCTCGATCCACCGGTTCTTGTGCACCTCCATCCCGCCACCCATCTTCTCCTTCTCCTCCCTAGCTCTGCTCGTCGGCGACGGGTGGCGAGCCTGTAATGCCCCGTGGCCGCGAATCATATCACGACGTGAGAAACATACAAGAGGAGTCGGATTCGGAAGGGAAGCGGGCGGGGCGGAGCACCCTGACGCAGGCAACCCAGGGTTGTTCTTCACAAGTAAAACGATAATGTCATCTCTGGGTAATATATCCCACCCCACTCACGCACACGCCTATTACAAAATACGTTTTCACTATATGCTCACACACTTGGACGGGGCATTACATCTCCTCCCGCCGAAGAACTGGCTTGACCCCAAGGCTGTGCGTCTGGAAACTTTTGCTGCACCACGTGGAAGTCTTCCCATGTTGCCGAAGATGCCGGCAGGTTGGACCACTTAATCAGCACTTGTGGAATTGCTGCATTGCCCTTCTTGACCAGACGGCGGTCGAGCACGGTTTCTGGAACCACATCCACAACAAGTAAATCAACCGAATGAGGAAGGTCAGAGTATACCGGTGTGAAGTCGGGCCAGAACGGTTTCAGCTGAGAAACGTGGAAAGTCGGATGCATCATGCTATCCGCGGGCAGATCCAGTTTGTATGCTGTAGTACCCACACGCTCCAAAATAGTATACGGTCCATAGTACTTCAGAGCCAGCTTTGGGAAAGGACGACTGGCTATGGAGGTTTGAACGTAAGGCTGAAGTTTCAGAAACACTTTGTCGCCCACTTGAAACGTGACATCTGACCGATGATGATCCGCAGCCAGTTTCATGCAAACCTGAGCTTTGGCCAAATGATCTCGCAGCACAGAAGACTGGAACTGACGATCAGCCACAAATGCAGCAATAGAGGGTGAGGACTGACCGTGGAGTCAGGTAGAGCACCAATGGGAGGATCATAGCCGTATAATGCCTTGAATGGTGTGCAGCCGGGAGAAGAATGAAATGTGGTGTTATACCAGAATTCTGCTTGCGGCAGCCAAGACTTCCACTGACGAGGAACTTCACTGATGGTACATCTGAGATACATCTCTAGGCATTGGTTGACCCGCTCGGTTTGCCCGCCCGTTTGAGGATGGTATGTTGTACTGTACTTCAGTTGGACCCCTTCCAGTTTGAACAATTCTGCCCAAACCGTGCTGGTAAACACCTTGTCTCTATCTGACACCATAGATTGAGGCATACCATGGAGCTTGATCACATTGTCATACAATGCTTTGGCTACTGACAGTGCTGTGAAAGGATGCTTAAGTGCCATGAAATGGGCATACTTGGTAAAACGATCTACCACCACCAGAATAACACTAAATCCCTCCACCTTGGGTAGGCCTTCCACAAAATCCAAGGAGATGGCCTGCCATGCTCCCTCAGGAATGGGTAGGGGCTGAAGTAAACCTGCAGGTAGAGTGTGAGGATGCTTAGCCTGCTGGCAGACCCCACATTGTTGCACAAAACTGATGACATCCTGTTTCAATCCGTTCCAGTGAAACAATCTGTTGGCTCTCTGAAAAGTGGCCTTTTGTCCAGAGTGACCCCTAATTGGGCTGGCATGAAGTGCAACTATGATCTTGGTCTGAATAGTAGAATTCTGACCCACCCAGATCTTGTTATGATATTTGATGATTCCTGCCTCCAAAGAGAATCCCTGCTCATCTGGACTAGACAAGGATAGTTTGGCTAACAGAGACTGAGCTTGCTGATCAGTAGCATAGGAATTTGACACTTCCTGAATCCATTTTGGTTGCACAGTAGAGACAACCTGTATGGCAAACATATGCCCTACTCTAGAGAGAGCATCTGCTGCAGCATTCTCCTTGCCTTGCCTATAAACCACTTTGAACTGTAACCCCATGAGACGAGTCATTGCTTTCCTTTGAAGATCAGAATGTAAATTTTGCTCAGTTAAGTATGCTAAACTCTTGTGGTCAGTTCTGATGATGAATTCCTGTCTCTGCAAGTAGGGCCTCCACTTTTCTATTGCCATGATCAGAGCTAGGAACTCCTCCTCATAAATAGACTTGCTCTTGTGAGCATCCCCCAATGCCTTACTCAGGAAAGCAATAGGTCTGTCTCTTTGCATCAGCACAGCGCCTATACCAATGTCAGAGGCATCTGTCTCTCCACCACAAACACCTCAGTGAAATCAGGGAGAGCTAGTACAGGGGCACTAATCATAGCTTGTTTAAGAGCCTCAAATGCTTGTTGGGCAGCATCAGTCCATAGAAACTGTTTCTTCTTGAGCAGCTGGGTTAGTGGTTTTGCTATGCTCCCATAATTCTGCACAAATCTCCTATAGTATCCAGTCAAACCAAGAAAAGCTCTCACCTCAGTCACAGTCTTGGGAATTGGCCAGTCCCTCATAGCTTGAATTTTCTCAACTGAAGTAGCCACTCCTTGTTCTGAAATAATATGACTCAGGTACTGTACTTGTAACTGAGCAAAGGAACACTTGCTTTTCTTCAGATATAGTTGGTGCTGTCTCAGTACCTGTAGCACTTGTTCCAAGTGAGAGACATGGGTGGGAAGATCAGGGCTATAGATCAAAATATCATCAAGAAAAATCATCACAAATTTCTGAGAAATGGAGCCAATATTGCATTCATAATACACTGGAAAGTAGCTGGAGCATTAGTTAAACCAAAATGCATAACTTTAAACTGATAGTGGCCATGGTGAGTTTTGAAGGCAGTTTTATACTCATCTGCTGGGTTCATACGGGCTTGTTGATACCCTGACTTCATATCCAGGTTAGTAAAATACTTGCTACCCACTAATTCCTCAATAATCTCTTCAATCAAGGGCATGGGAAATCGATTCTTGATAGTGAGGTCATTCAATCTCCTGTAGTCAATGCAGAACCACCAGGAACCATCCTTCTTCTGAATTAACAGAACTGAGGAGACAAAGGGGCTGGTGCTTGGGGTGATTATCCCAGCTAAAAGCATCTCTTTCACTTGTCTTTCTATTTCATCTTTGTGCATTGGAGAATATTTATAGGGTCTGCAATTCAAAGGAATAGTATTAGGTAGCAAGGGGATAGTATGATCATACATCCTTTCTGGGGGTAAAGACTTGGGATCCTCAAACACAGCCTTATAGGTTTCCAGAAGTTTGTCAATCTCAGGATCAGTTGCAGAAGAAGGGTTCAGCTGAGGTGGTGTCACCACTACCAATGCCCAAATGTCATTTCCCTTAAGCCACTTGTATACTCTGTCAGCTGACAAGAGAGAGACATCCTGTGTGGGTGGCTGGACACTCTTCAACTTCACCAACACCTCTTTTTGAGTGAATTCCATAGTTCTTGCTTCCCAATCACACACCATGGACTGTGGGCTTGTAACCAATCAAAACCCAGAATAGCATCAAAGGCTCCTATATCCAACACTTTCATATCAGACACCAATGTGAAACCATCACACCACCAAACCATTTGAGGAACCCAGTGATCCGAGATCAGCACCTGACCATTAGCCAACTTGACAGGAGTGGGAATTGTTGGGGTTGGAGTAATACCAACTTGCTGCAAAAAATGGGAACTGACAAAGCTGTGAGTGCTACCACTATCCACTAAAGTGAGCATGACTTTGTTCGAGACTAATGCTCTGAGTTTCATAGCTGCCCCTTCCTCAGTCCCAGTCAATGCATTCAGAGAGAGCTGACAGAATTCTGTAGTGAGAGAATCTTCCAATTCTATTTGAGCTACAACTTCTTCAGATAGAGGGAGGTCCAAGTCATTGACCACCAATGCATTCACCTGAGCTTTAGGTATCTGAGTGCAGACAGCTGCATGAGCAGCTTCATACTTCTCCCCACAGTAGTAACACAAGTTGTTGGCCTTCCTGTAATTCAACAATTGCCTCTCCTTGGACATGGAAGTGCTTGTTCCACCAGGTTTAGAATCCTGACGAGTAGGCCAAGCCTGCGGTCGTGATGGCCCTTGCAACTTGGGTTGCTTAACTTTCCCTTTTTCAAGTACTTTCTGCTGTACCCGGGCTAACAGAATAGCTTTGTCCACAGTTTGAGGTAACTGAGACTGAACCACAGCTCCTATATCATATTTCAAACCTCTCACAAATTGAGACACAAAGAATAAATCATCAAAACCCTCATGGTGCATACAAATTTCATACTGCAAATTCTCAAAATTAGCAGCATATTGCTCAACAGTGGTTGTCTGAGTCAGCTCAAGAAGTTCCCCCATAGCATCCCTGTAGTCAGCAGCCCCAGATTTTTCCTCCACCGCAGAAATGAACGATTGCCAATCAGTGAGGCCATGCTTCCTTTTAAATACTTGCAACCATTTCCCAGCATTGTCATCCATATGGAGAGAAGCAAACGTGGCTTGCATAGCAGGTGGAACATTGTACAACTGAAAGTAATCTTGACACTTGGAACGCCAAACTCGTGGGTTGGAACCAGTGAAACGTGGAAAAGCTAGCTTAGGGAGGGCGTGCTTAAGACGATGCATCCCATCCACACCACCGCGATGAACACCTCTATCCTGACGCTGGTGAGGGACAGTATGAGATGTACCTTGGGGACCTTGGTGGAACGGGTTGTTTGTGGAAGCGTCGGAGACCGTGGGACTTGGTGGCTCACCGACGGGGGGTCTCGTGGAGTTCAGCGTCAGCCGAGCCACTGCTTGCCCAGTAAGCTCGATCTGTTGGGCCAACACCTGTTGATCCTTCATCATCTGTTCGACCACTTTGGTTGTCATATCATACTGCGCTTCTAACTTGATCTGAGAGCCGATGATGTCGTTGACTCTAGCGAACAACAGATCGAAGTTATTGGCGACTTGATCCCAGCGTTCCTGCGCTCGCAGCGCCTCTTGCTCCATCGCCGAAAGCACGAACTGAGTCTGAACTGAAGGCTTGGAGGGTGCCGTGATGACCACACCGGAAGCAAAGCGACTGCCGCTCGAATTGATGTTACCCCGAGAGGCTCAAGAGCGTCACTAGGCCGACGGAATACAACGGTCACACGCCGGAACCCATGAACTGCGCCGAGATATTCGACGCAGCGCCCGTAGATGCAGACCCAAACTCGAGAGATTGCTCCGCGATAGAGCACCCAATCCCCAAACTAACCTAGGCGGCGATAACAAATCTGTGGGCGACGGCGCAGGAACAGCTAACCGTCGCGTGGCGGTGGACGCCGAGATCGGAACGAAATCGGCGGGGCTAGTCGGAATCACAGAATTGATGGATTCGACTGGGGGATTGGAGGAACGCAAGACGAATTGAGTAGCCGCACGCCGAGGATAACTGAATCTGATACCAAATGTAATGCCCCGTGGCCGCGAATCATATCACGACATGAGAAACATACAAGAGGAGTCGGATTCGGAAGGGAAGCGGGCAAGGCGGAGGACCCTGACGCCGGCAACCCAGGGTTGTGTTCTTCACAAGCAAAACGATAATGTCTCAGTACAGCATCTCTGGGTAATATATCCCCACCACACTCACGCCACCATGATAAGACACGCCTATTACAAAATACGTTTTCGCTATACGCTCACACACTTGGACGGGGCATTACAGAGCCCTATACTACGGCGGCGAATTTGGTGGTGCGACCGTGCAGTTTGCAGAGGACCCCCAGTAGAGCGTTTTTGTTTGGGTTTTTACAGATAAGCCCCCGAGTGTTTCGTTATCTTACTTTCACTAGGTCACTGTAGTATCTGTCTGGCTCTAAATGAGTCCTTTCTTTGCAATATTCATGTTACTACGAGAACTAAACGGATTACAGAGCATTTAGTCGTGGGTTCGAGAAATTGCGTGGAGCACCTCAATGAATGTAAGTAATTACACTCTCTGTGGCGACTCATTTGTCTCCCTCTAGTCTCCACCTGTCACGAGCTATAATCTCCAGCCCACCCCTCTTCCTCTCCGGCTCTCTCCCTCTCGTCTTCTCAATTGGCAGAGGCGGAGACGGCATCTGGGGTGGCAGAGAAGGGGAAGGCCCTGGCGGATGGACCGGAGTCGGCGGCGGAGAGCGCGGCGCGTCGGGCGCGGGAGTGGACCACGTGGGCGATGAAGAAGGCCAAGGTGGTGGCCCACTACGGCTTCATCCCCTTCGTCATCCTCGTCGGCATGAACTCCAAGCCCAAGCCCCGCCTCGCCCAGCTCCTCTCCCCCATCTAGGCCTCCTCCGGTCGCCCGCGCGGCACGTTCGATTCCTGTAATTTAGCACTGCATTTCTTGCTACATGCGTATTTTTACCATTTTCTTTCCGTTTGATCTAGGCCCCATTTGGGACTGCGTGCCAAAAAAGCGAGGCGCGCATAAGCGCAACGCGGCTCGGAGCTCGCTTTTCGCGATTTTAGGGCCGCATGTTGTAACTGCCGCTTATTCAACGCGTGGCGGCCGGGCAACACGCGTCCGCCGCAGCCCGTTTGGCGGGTTTAATTCGCTTCTTTGGCTCAGAAGCGAAGCAAACACGGTCCCAAACAGGGCCCTAATTCGATCTCAATTTAGTTGTACCACTGAGTTTGTGATAAAGGAGTTTAGAGTCCAAATCCTGGAAATTGCTTGGACCATCTCCCATGCTCAATTTGTGACTATATTGATCCATTGGATCTTTAGATATCTCTACACTATATTTGTGAGAAAATGTTGATGGTTAAGCTCACGAAATGGCAGTGCCCAGGCATTCGTATTTGCGAGAATCAGAAATTTTTCCCACCTATATTCTTTATACACCTTACAGTTTGCAGCCCGGTAAGTATAGACCGGGTGTCGCCCATCTGATTATTTCGTGGTGACATTGCAGATGCCTCAGTTTTCACAGTTTAATTATGCAAAAGCCAAACACAGATCTTGACTTCTCTATGGATATTGCCACTTGTCAGGTTGACCCTGTCCTCAGGACTGCAAGAGTTAGATTTCAGTTCTGTTTGTAAAACTTTTTCCATTTCATTGGAGATTGAATTGGTTCATTATATATCAAACATGCCTTTATTATAGCTCAGACTGGAGGATCTCCTCATTTTATATCAGTTCTCAAATCGGTCGATTTTTTTCGCTTTGTGTATCTTTGTATTATTTAGCTACAGTTCAGGTGGATCAAACTTGACTGTTTAGTCTATAGCAGCAAATGTAGGTTGAGCAAGCCAAATGATTTCTGAAAGGGACTGGCCACTCAAATGATGAACGTAGGACTTGTTATAACATTTAAGTCGAAATGTAGGTTGAGTATTCTAAATTTTGGAGGTTGTTATAGCTGGAGCAGCACCAGATTGAAAGGGCAGACATTCAGAAGTTCAGAACTGAATTCCTTCCTTCCCTCCTCCCCTATCTCCCATGCTGTACTTCTAGAAACTTCTAGAGCTACTACGTCTGTATTCTTCCACCCCCAACAAGCGCCCCGAACACCATACGGGTCATGCAACGGAAGCAGTACTCGCAGGTCTCGGCCCCTTGAACCTTTGCCGCTCTAATCTCCGCATGACTTGCGGGCAGGTCTCGAGCGCTTTGCCCTTGAACCACTGGGAAAAGCCGCTCCAAGAGAACACGCCTGGCAGCAGGTGCTCACCGTACGCCCGTACCCCGACCTGCAACTATCATCGGCCGCGAACAAGGAGCATCCTGTGGCGGGAGAGAGATCCGGTGCAGTAACTGCACGTGCAGTTGTGCCGCTGACACGTGGGCCCCACGGCGCATGGGTCCACACGTCAGCGGCACAACTGCACCGAATCCTCGTCCCCTGTGGCGCGTCGTGCCAAGCCGGCCGGCAGTCGGCAGATGCACGGCGTGTTAGGCGGCGGTTAACCTACGCGCGCGTCGGCATCGTCCCGAACGCGCGCGCGCCGTCCGGGCCCGCCCGTTTCCTTTCCTGTGCGGCCGAGTGCGCCGGCGCGGCGGCCGGTGGCTCGGCGCTTCCCGCGCCCGCATCAGGAGAGCGAGGGCGACCCAACCAGCGAGCGCCACCCACGCGTCCCGCGCCTTCTTTTATACCCGCCCCCGCCTCCTCCGCTCCACCCTCCCGCCCGACACCACCATTGCCGTAGCCTCCGCCCGAAACAGCCGCGGCCGACGCGCGCCCGCTGGCCTGACCCCGACCCCCCGCGCATGCGGCGGGACGCCGTCGCCGCCGCGCCCGCGGCGGCCGGCGCCTCGCCGCCGGTCGCCGCCGCCGTGCTCCCGACGGGCGCGGTGGTCATCGACGTCGAGGGGGCGCCGGTGGCGGCGGCGGCGCCCCCTGGGGTGGGGTGCCGGATCTGCCAACTCGGACCCGAGGATGGCGGCGGGTCGGCGGCGCCAGGGTCCGAGGTGATCCGGCTCGGCTGTTGCTGCAAGGACGAGCTCGGCGCCGCGCACCGGCAATGCGCCGAGGCGTGGTTCAGGATCAAGGGCGATAGGTATCTCTCGGCTCTCGCTCTCTCCTTTCCCGGCCCCGTGTTGCCTGCTTGTTCCGGCATGTATCATTCGATTAGATTACGTAATGCGGGATAGGTGTTTGTTGTAATTCCCCGGTGATATCCTGGCAGTTGCGCGTGCTAATGATCTGCAGGTTTGCATTGGAGTCATCGTTCACATGCTTGTTCCGAATGGTTCTAGGATCATAGAGATTTTCTGGAGGAAGAGCTCTATACTTCATATGTATCCGCTGGGACAAAGCTTGACATAGTTCGACCATGAATTCAACGATGCTGCTATCTTACTGTAGTAATACTGGACATGCCTTGCATGCTATCACATTGTCTGCCACTTTGACCGTCCAAGCTGATTCAATGTGGAGTCGACATGGAGCCCGTATTCTAAAAATGTTTAGTGTCCAATTGCATATCTCAAGCAAACGCAACATTGAACACCAAAGATTGGCATCCTTTGTTTTGGGGAAAGCGTCGATGGCAGAGATAAAGCAAAGAACTATTCGTGCCCAGATGTTGGACTTCTGCTTTTCAGCATTTCTGTCGGTGATCTGTGACTGCCTGTCTATCTGTCTTAACTCTTAAGCTTTTGCTTTTTTTTTTCACCCTCGCGTGAGTTGCTTTCCGTTCCGTTTGAACATCAGGGCTTCCGACACTGTTACAGAGCCAACGATTTAGTCTGGTTTAGCAAGGTTTACTTTCTATTAGCAACTAGCAGCACTTACCTTTGCTTATAATCTTTGTTTACTTTAACAACAATCTCATGATAGTTTGCTGCACGACCTCTGGCACTTGTGTCAAATAACTATGAACTTAAAACCTTCAATTACTATGCAGGCGCTGCGAAATATGTGGTTCAGATGCCAAAAACATTACCGGGTTGGAAGTGAAAAAATTCATGGAGCAATGGCATGGCCGAAGAAGGGCAAACATCCAAACAACAGAGGAGAGGGAAAGCCATTGTTGGAGACAGCAGCCCTTCTGTAATTTTCTGTTAGCAAGCTTACTGATTATTTTCATGCTACCCTGGTTTCTCCGTGTAAATTTGTTCTGATTTTTGCGGGCACTATTGGGTCATGTGGATTCACAGCTTGTCAACCTGGCTACCATCCAAAGGATGGATCGTGTAGATATTTGTAGGCAGAACCACAGCACAGCTCCTGAAATATATATATTTCAAAATTTTCCATATGATACCTTTTCTATTTGATTATTTTTCCTGGATGCTTAACCAACTCAAGACTACATTGACTTGGACGCTTGAGGACATGAACTTATAAATTAAAATGAAGTGCATGATAATGGTTATTGAGAGAACCATTCTGGTAGTACCAGACTATCTATGCAGTACTCCAGAGGAACTCTCTTTCTCACTAACATGTGGGCCCCACTGCACTCGGGCCAATACGACGGCGGGTGAGCCCCTTGCAGTACTCCAGAGGGGCTCTCCCTCACTAACGTGTGGCCCCATTGCACCTGGGCCCATACGTCAGCGGGTGAGCCCATCCCATTTTGAAAGCAGTCGACACGTGGAGACTCATCCCATTTTGAAAGCATGGCACAGATGACACGCGTTGCGTAATCAAGCGCAAGCATCCACAATGTGTGCTGAGCTTTAGTGCATCAAACGTCTTATCACCGATAATGTTTGATCTGAATTTTTTTTAATTCTAATTGGAGAATCGGTTAGGAAGTACTCGAAATTTAAGATTTGATTTCAAATGAACTGTGATGCATCTAGAGGTTAGACTTGAGAGTGATCAATGATAGGATTAGAATTACGTAATCGAATTTGAATCTAATTCAAACCCAAATCTGGGACGCAAAACTCCTAGAAACAAAAATACACATGAGTTCATTAAGCATATTTTAATTAAATTTGTAAAGGTCTTAATTTGGGTTGGAATCTGTTCACTTAACTGGGAGCAACCTATATTTGCTTTAAGTTATAGAAAGTTCAAAACATTAGTTAATTCTGCTACCCTTGTAACTGAGCTAAAAATGCAAAATACAGAGTGCTACAATTTGTTCCATATTTATCCAAAAAAAATCCGCCTTTACAGATAGACAAAATTCTTGCATGATACATCAAACTACTTGAAGGGTCGCAAAATTAGAAGCCAGTTAAGTTACTTAGAGATTCTTTGTTTCCTAGGCAGACCATATAATCCAACATAAATATGCTGGATTGTATAATTCAGATTATAATATAAAATAAGCATACCTTAACCAGCTTAAATGTGTTAAACTATGTAATTGAGATTATAATCTAAAATAAGCGTGTCTTAAACAGATTTAAAAAAAATCTTGAGAAGATCATAATTTTTAGTGTTTGTTGTCCGTGAGATTATATAATTTAAAGGACAAATAATCTGAAACAAACGTGCCTTAGTTTATGTTAACGTCGGCCACGCATAGAGAAGAAAATTCTTGTTTAGTGTCAACTTGTCGGAATCGAATGCGCAAGGATTTAGAGCCAAATATTCAGCACGCAAAATCAAGAACAAAGATATGGGGCACCGAATCGATGAAATAAGAGTATGGCAAGTATTTCCACTGTATTACTCGTCTCTCTTCAATACTAAAATATTACTTGTTATAATTAGAGGTGCTCTAACAGATTATCAATACAATATTTAATATTAAAAGATTTTTTGTAATCATTAAAACACACCTTCCTCTTACCTAAAAGAAGGAGAAGGAGATTCATCTCTCCATCCTATCCTTCGATGATTGAGTTTTGGTAGTCTAACTCAGCAACCATTACAACAACGCAAAAATGATTATTGATTTTGGAGGGAAAGAGAGCTTTTTGGGGAGGAGATGTGAATAATCTACCGGAGATAGGGATGCAAGTCCCACTGTTTTGGGGTCATTGCGTCGACCCAAAATTTGATAAAATGAATTAGAATGGCATGCTACATAATTAATTTGGAAGAGAAAAAATGAACTAAAATGACAAACCCAAAAACATCAATGGGTATCCACTTGCATCCCTAACATGAGATGCTTTAAAAAACTGCACTTTTAGTGATTGAAGATGCTCCAGTAGATTTCCAATCTTATAACCAAAACATACCCCCACTCACTAAATGAAGGGAATTTATCCCTCTAACCTGTCCTTGGTGATTAGATTTTTGATAGTTTGCTACAAAAATCATCAAATACGCAAAATTAGTTATTGGTTGTGAAGAAAGAAATTTTTAAGATATGAAATATGATTAATTTGTTGGAGATGCTCTTTTACATCCTATACACTCAAAGTTGCAATATATTATCCATTATGACAGATAAATGGCACAACACATGCATAGAGATAAAAGTTCCTAGAATATTTGTAAATTATTTATTTGATAAAATGACTAACAATTAATCAAAAAATCAATTTCCAATGATTGGGGGTAAAATGGATGGCTCACGTCGCTCGATCGGACGGCTGATAAGTGAGGAGGTACCTAGAGGTACCCAAAAGAGAGGTACCTAGTATGCACCTGGTGCATACTAAATGGTGGGCCAGTATGCACCAGGTACCTCCTTTTCTTGTGGGGCCTGCACAAAAAATAATAAGAGGGGTAATTGCCATTCCGGGATTAATTTTTTATATCAGGGGTAAAGTAGTCAATCTATATTGATTGAGATAATGTTTTGGTAGTATAGTTTGATTGAATGTTTGATCTAATATAGTTCGAGCCCACTAAGGTTGATCCATAGCCCGGCCCTAGGGTTCTGGCGGTTGATCCATAGGCCGGCCCTAGGGTTCGTGGCGGACCTAGGGTTCCTGCCATCGAAGGGGGCGCCGTCCGGTGAGGGAGGTTGCGGCCATGGCGTCGTCAAGCTCACGCTCGTCACGGTGGTCCACGTCATCTTCCAGAGGAAGAGGATGCGGGGGCACGGAGAGGTTCACGGCGCCGGTGCCGTACCGAGTAGGTCCGTATGACTACTCCCAGGCGGTGAAGTGCCCCTGCAATAGGAAGGCACCGTGCTGGACATCATGGAGCGACGACAACCCCGGCCGGAGGTACTACAGATGTCCTTCAGGATTGGTAAGCCTTTCTTTTCGTTTTCCCCTAGGTTTTGATCTGATCTGCGATTGATTTTCTGATTTGCTATGCAATTTGAGTGTAGAAGCCCGGGGATTGCGGCTATTATGTGTTGATTGATCATCAGGCCACCCAGAATGAGCATATTTTGTTGTGTGATCATTGTGATGTTGTTTGGCGGTTGAGGAAGGAGAAAGCAGAGGAGGAGGAGCAGGTTCAGAGGGTTCAGGAGGAAAATGGAGAGCTTAGGCAGATGATAGTGCTACTAGAAAAGGAGAAGGATGAATTGAAGAACAAGATGGAAGTAAAGGAGCAACTGGAGACCAAGGAGAACAACTACTTCAGTTGGTTTAGTAGGTGCTTTGTAGTTTTTTCTTTGTTAGGACTATTGTTTGTTCTGATGTATTCGACAATGTGACTTGTTCTGTTAGAGCATGGGGTTTTGGTGTAACCGTTGGCTCAGCTTGCAGCTATTTCAAAGCAAAAAGAACTGGTTTGCAAATTGCAGTGGAAAATATCAGTTCATAGCATCAAATATGTACATCAAAAGGTAGATGTCCTCATCATGCATGCAGATTTCTTTCTAGAATTCATGGTGCCATGCTAGATCATGACACGTTGCACAGGTGACACTGGTGATACCAAGAGATAGACCCACAGATCCTTGTTGCTGTGCTTGTTGCTGCATTCCCAGAATTCATCGTTACCCGTGGTAGTGCATCATGATAGCTCTCACCGGTGAGACCATTGAGATCACCAGACAAATAATGAGTAAACGTCCATTGAACATGTCCGGTCATCACCGGACGGATTTGTGCATGGTAATAACAGTTGCACTATCAGCTGAACTGATGCTTTGAATTGATGCTTCTCGTTGCTACACCGGAGAGACCGTTGCTACCAACGGCAAACGATTCAGGTATGTTCGGTGACGAACAGTCCGGTGAAAACGTCCGGTGAAGACCGGTCGAAATTGTGCGTGGTAAAAACAGTTGGAACCGCATATCTGCCAAGTCCGTAAAATTGTCTGGCCCTTACAGAATGGTGTGTTGGAACAATTCGACTTGTAACATAACATAGTTCTAAAGACCAAGCTGCCTGTTTTTCTGAACTTATTTGTTTGCAATAAAAAGCAAACTCCTTCGGTGGCTAGGTGGTTTGTGATGTTTGGGACATGTAATGAGCAGCAAAACTCACTTATAGCCATAGCATGTGAGTACTTTAACTAACAATGCTTAATGGATACGCTGTAATGCCACTGTTTCTTTGCATCAGCTGCTGTGACTTGTTGTTGCATTCCTAGAATTCATGGTGCCATCGCAGTGGATCATGATAGCCTGCACCGGGGAGACCGTTGATGTCACCGGATAGAGACTCAGGTATGTCCGGTGCCGTCCCGTCCGGTGGGAATGTCCTGTGTTCACCGGTCAAAATTGTGCGTGATAAAAACAGTTGGAACAACATATCTGCCAAGTCCATAAAATTGTCTGGCCCTTTATTGAATGGTGAGGTGGAACAACTAGACATGTAACATAACTTAGTTTTGAAGACCAAGCTGCCTGTTTTTCTAAACCTATTTGTGTGCAATAATAAGGCAATTAATTCGGTGCCTAGTTGGCGTCCGGAGCACCAAAACTCACTTATAGCCATAGTATGCGAAAACTTTAATATCCAGTCCCTAACGGAAAAAACTATAATGCGAGTCTTACTTTGAAGCCACTGTGCTTGTTGTTGCAATCCTAGAATTCATGGTGCCATGGCAGTGGATCATGATAGCTTGCACCGGAGAGACCGCCGGGATCAGCGGATAGAGACTCAGGTATGTCTGGTGACGCAAAGTCCGGTGATCATTCCGGTAATCACCGGTCAATTGTGTGAATGATAAAAACAATGACAACCGCACATCTGCTAAGTCCATGAAAATGATCTGGGCCGATGGTGGAAAACTAGACTTACAATGGAACTTAGTTCTGAAAAGCAAATTGTAACAGAATAAACAAAACATGAGGCGCTAATACAAGAGTAGTCACATTGTTGAGTACTTGATGACAAACAACAATCATAACAAAGAAAAACCACAGTTGAGTTGGTCTTCTGCTTCAGCTCAAGATGCGACGGCCTGCACGACGAGGAAGCTATATCCTAATTATGAGACCCGAGCCAGCGGAAGCCGTCATCGCAGAGGCTCCTGATTCTGCATTCCTCGCTGCAGAAGTAGGACCATTCGAGCCATCCTTCGTGGCCGGCTGGCGCGCCGCACCAGCCCGGGACCCATCCCCAGCGCGGGGACGCGCACTGGTGATCGTCGGCGCGAGGCAGTGGCCCAGGCACGGGGGCCGGCTGATGAAAGTCGGGCCACACGTACATCCAGAGCGTGTCGTAGGCGTGCACGCTTGGACGCGAAACCCTGCGGTTGTTGCAGACGGTGAGCGCCTGGTCGTAATGCGCCACCTCCTCCAGGAGCTGCTTGGCACGGACGTCGGCCTCTGTTCCACTGTTTGCTCGCCACAGGATCACGGCGACCATGTACGTTGCCGGCTTGTGGCCGCTGCGTGTAGCCTATTCTAGGTCGTCCAGTGGCGCATGCAGAGCCCCGCCATGCTGTCGGAAGAACACCCTCATCCCCTGGATGAAGCGCGCCTCCAGGTTGCCCGCGGCGTAAGTGTTCGCGATCAGTCGCTCGTGAGTCTCTACGTCGTCCGTCTGCTGCAGCGCCCGGCTCAGGTTGAGGCTGCGGCGAACCAGGGCCACGCTGCACACCTTGTCTCGCACGAGCGCGCATGTCCCACAGAGGCGACAAAGATCCGCCATGGGAGAGCTCGATGATGCCGCGACGCGGGCGGCCACCTCGACGAGCATCTCTTCTGGAAGCACGGGGAGGGATCTCGTAGGCGCCATAGGCCGCCCGGCGACGAGAGTGGGTTGTCGATGACAATGGTGGCGGAAAGAGGGCGAGGGTGGGATGGAGAAGGCGAACAGGCGTAGTCCGAACATTTTGGAAACTGTCGTCGGCGAGGGCCACCCCACTAATTGCCCTATAACGCGACGAGAACAGGCGCAGTTAGCCGCAATCAGAACCGTCGTCGTTTAGCGCCGTGACGGTTCAGTTCTGGACGCGTCCTTCAGAACCGTCGTCTAACGCCGTGACGGTTCAGTTCCGGACGCGTCGTTTGCGATTCCCGAGGCGCGTTTGCCTAGTCGCTCGACAATTAAGAGGTGTCCTCTCCACCCATCGAAAGACTCTCTCTCTCTCTCGCACCCATGGCTGGCCCTCGCCCTCGCTCTCGGTCCCGCTCCCGCTCCCGCTCTCCTGAACCGGTTGGTGCTCTGGTTCCTGCAGTGCCTCTGTCAACCTCCATGGCTGCCCCATCACCGACGGATCCATCATCCACCACAGCTGCCCCATCCCCGATGCCTCCGTCAACCTCCACGGCTGCTCGGTTGCCGACGCCTGCACCACCATCCTCCCTGGCGTTCGTCGATCTGCCGTCTCCTGCTCCTGCATGGTGCGCGAACGAAGATGACTGCAAGGACACCGGAGGAGGAGGCGATGGACGATGTCGTCGCCTGGAGGACGTCTGCGGAGATTGCAGCAACAATGGTTGGCCGCCGGCGCCGAAGGCCACGCCGAGCAGTTCGTGGGGTGAGTGGCCGAAATCTCTGGAGAGGAAGCGCTGGCTCCCACGCTGAACGATCCACCTCCGACGAGTCATTATTGGGTGCCATTCGAGAGGGAGTTGCTAGACACGATGGTAACTTGTGATGCGTCGGTGGTGGCGCGCTTTCTCGAACAAATCAAAGGCAGCCCCCCCCCACAACGTGGCATGATCGTTGGATTGGACACCGATTGGAAAAAGCTCGACGGCGGCAACTTCACGACGGCACTCTTGCAGTTGTGCGTCGGATCACGTGTCCTTGTGTTTCAGGTCCTCTATGCCACCGGTGGCGACCTCCCAGCAGTCCTGAAGAGCTTCCTGACAGAGGAGGAGCACATCTTCACGGGTGCACACATCGGTAACGACGTGTACCGGCTACAGGACGATTTTGGCATCACAATAAGCCATCCAGTTGACCTCCAATTGGCAGTCCCCGAAGCCGATCCAAGTTACGAGTACCTCGGCGGACCTCATCCTGTGTACAAAGTAAGGCGTTCATCGGTCGAGAAGATCGCATCAGAGGTACTGCGCCTACCTCGTCTCAGCAAGCCGATCGTCGACCACGATAGATGGGACGCATGCTATTTGCGACCATCTCAGGTGGAGTACGCCGCCGTAGACGCGTACTGTTGGTATTTTGCAACGTCACGAATAAAATCCGCAAGTGCACGTATACCACTGTAGCTTTCACCCAAGAGTATTCCAGGGCATCGTATCCAGTGAGGAACGTGAGTACACTATCTACAAGTTCAGGCTCATCCAAGGACACACACGTCGGTGTGGAGAAGACAGAAGAGAGGACTTTCTATATCTAGAATCTATGCCTAGAAGAAGAGATCACGTCGCTGTTATACTTCGAGCTAAAGGTATCGACCGACTTATGCAAACCGGTAGTTCCAATATGTGCTCTATCTGATATCCGAACGTGGAGGATTACTAAAAGGCTCGAACATGGCTGTCACCACCTGCCGGCTACCTCTACAAACCGTGGGACTATCAGACAACTGAGTGGTATAGTCCAGCCTAGACACCACGTCTACGCCTTTCCCTACAAACCTTAGCCTTGGCCAAGACTACCGTTTTCTATCCGGGGTCTTAAGTTAAGATCAAATGCTACTCGCTATCATACACATCAACTAATATAAGGCAGAGATGATAACTTATGATCTAAACTCTAATTCCAAATAAACAAACAAAGAAAGTCTCGAACACTTACAACCGAATAAGCATCCGTCGAGGTACAAGCGGAGAAGAGTGCCGACAGACCCGTCACTTCCCCGACTCCTCACTCTCCTCCTCTTCTTCTACACCTCCTAGTCTACCTAAGCATCTAGGATGAAGGCCTCAAGCTCCAAGGGAGAAAGGTGAGTTGAGAGGGTGTGATGTGTGTGTGTCCATTCCTCTACCCCCCTCCCCTTGTATTTATAGGAGGGAGCCACGGGCTGAAGCACCTGGAACCGACTTAAGCAACCAGCAGAGAGGCGCCAGGTGTCGAAGCTGAGGCGGTGGGGTCCATGGGCCTGGTCGGACGACCAGTAGGTCGGTCGGCCTGCCAGGTGGGGCAACCGCCCTTAGCTTCGTCCAGCAGGCTGTCCTGGGCCTCCTTGTCTTAACCCAGCTGGGCTTGGCCTGACTTGAGTGGTCTAAACTGGGTTCTTGGGCTACACTTGGTCCATTTGAGCCTGAATCGGTGCTCTGATAATTTCTGCGATTTATGTCGGGCCAAAGTGTACTTGAAACATGCAAAATTAATTCAAAACCACCTGCACACATTCTCAAGCACCATATGTGGAATTTGTTAATAAATGAACCATATGCTAATATTTATTCCACTTTGTGATTCCCTTTTGTGCAGGAGTTGACGGTCAAAATTGGTCTTTAATGACCGTCAACAAGATCCCCCACACTTGGCCCTTTGCTCGTCCCGAGTAAAGGTCGGGACTAAGGTTGTGACACCCTAGGTGTTTAATTAGCTAAACCAGGGTCATTAGTACCAAATCATGCATCCTTAACCAAGAAACGTTGAAATAGATGCGTATGTATGTGTGTCTATGGGTATATGTGAATAGGTCAGAAACTTTAAATAACTTTTAACCCAATGCAAGTATGCATATGAAATTGAATAGGCATCTCACTAAAGTTATGATAAATCAAATGCTAGTTGAGGTCAAAGGGAGAAAATAAAATTTTGCACATGAAATGACGAGTCATCCAAATCACAGTTTTCGAATATCTTTCAAATTTTGAACAAATATGCTTTGAAAATAATTTCTAAAACATAGCTCCAATGAACTTTTGCCTGAAACTAAGGTGGTAGGGTTTCAAATGATGAAAAACTTTTATGTTCAAAGTTTTTTTCAAGTTGCTATACAACAGTCGAAGGAAAATTTAAATGTAAACTTGAATAAGGCAATATTTTAAATTTGCAAGAGTTTAAAATTAACTTTTAAGGTAGGCTTCAAATGAGTTTGTGCCTGAAACAAAAGTTCTAGGGTTTTGAATTTTGAACAAGTTTCGTATTCAAAAAATTTCGAACTTCCATTGAAAATTTTGAGAAAAAAAATAAAGTCAACTCTCTCCCCCCTTTCCCTCCTTTCCCCTCCTCTTCTTCACTGCCAAGGCAGAGCTTCAAAGCGGAGCAGAGCAGCAGCGCTGCACGGCCGCCTGCGCCACCAGGCCTGCACCTCCGCCTGGCCGCGCCTGCTGCCGCTTGCTGCGCCGCAGCCCGGCCATGAGTGCCTCCCCGCACGCCCCTACATGCCACAAGAGCCGGACAAGCGCTCGGCGACGCGCACTCGACGCCGCCTGCCGTCAATGCCGCTGACCGGCCACTACCCCGCGCCCTCGCCCCACCTCGCCCCAGGCCCTTTCACTTCGTGGAGAAGCCTCGCCCCTTCCCTCTCCCCCTCTGGCTCCCAAGAAAACCCGAGCCGAAGCCCTGTTCGTCGCCCAGAATGGCGCCGCCGCCCTACCCTGTCCACGCGGAGCTGCCCATTCCGCCCCTCCTCGACCCAAATCGACTCACCTACGAGCTCCCCCACCTCCCACCGGTGCTCGACGACCCGACCTCCACCGCCCAAAGCCTCCGGAGCGCCGCCGCCGCCATGTCCGCCCGCCTGCCGCCCCTGCTCGCCATGGCCAGAGCGCCGCCGCCGCCACGTCCGCCCGCCTGCCGCCCCTGCTCGCCTTCGCGCACACCGAGACCACCTACAGGTTCCCCTTGAGCCCCTGGTGCTAATCCCCCACTTCCCCCTCGCCGCTGGCGAGCGACCTCGCTGGATTTCGGCCCCCAAGGTCCGCCCCTCCCCTGTTAAGTCCGGCGGGGACCTATTTGCGAGTCCCCAAAACTTTCCAGGGGTATATATGAGAGAGTCGGTTTTGTTTTTCTTTTTTTCCAAAAACAGCGAACTTGTAAAATCGATATAAATTCGTATAAAAATCGGAAAAAATACAAACTCAACTGTTCTGGAATCCTTACAACTAGATCTACAACTTTTGTTACATGCACTTTTTATTTTGCTCAATATTTTTTGCTCTATTTAAAATACAAAGAAAATGTAGCTTTTATTGTATCTCAAGTTGTATCCACTGAATGTCTACTATTTTTGGTCAGTATGTTGCATGTTAGAAGGTTAGCCTTGTATAAAAGTTTGGTGGCTAGTTGACACTCCTAGCTATAGGTTTTATTTAGGACTTGATGTATGCCTAGGATAAATAGTTTTATTTATCCAAGTTGTTATATGATTCATGGGTTCAAACTTTTACAGTTTCCCAGTTTCTACAAAAAAAAGTTTGAGAATTTTTAGTTAACCCCAACTGGACCAAATGATTTTTGGTAAGGAGAAATACATTAAATCAAGGAAAATAGTTCCTATGCCTGGAAAAACATGATATTTTGACCATAGGTCTATTATATTCACCTAATCACTCTGTAACAATTTGCGGCTTAGTATCTCAGTACAATGGTCTGTATAAATTAATTTTGATCTATGCCACTATAGTTTGCTTTATTTCTCATGCCTTGTGTAAAGCTTAGTGAAATCTATGCCTTGTGTAATGCTTAGTGAAATTTAAAATTTTTACAGCAGCTTCATAATAGGATCATCAACACTCAATTTACGTTTCATTAGCAATAGTATCATGGTTTCGCTTGTACAATTTAATCTTGATTCTAGTAGTAGCAGCTTACGCTATTTTTAATTATTAATCTGCTTGATGAAAATGTCTAAAATTTTTGACAGTATGTTTGTGTCTAAGCAAAGTACTCTGGATAAAAAATCTCATCACTGGAGACTATCTTTAGCAATAGTTATGAATAATCCATGTTTGTTCTTGAAAAATAGCTTTTATGAAAAGGCAAAACCCTCACTTAATGTGAAATAGTTAATCTAGACTAGTAGAGATGCACGTGCCATAGGCACGTGTTTAAAGTCAAATTATATAAAAATAATTTAATTGCATCGAACAACTAATAAAAATCTCATTAATAAATAACAAAGTTTCATTGCCGACCGGACCGAAAGAACACATTGAGTTGACCTTCTCAAATTTATAGCTTGAAGCAACGGTACTCTCTAGCATTGACGTGACCCGGAATCCTCCACCAGCTATCATTAAGAGAGACACTTGTAACTTGAAACCATATTATCAAGTAAGATATCCAATTAACATCGACAGCTCAAATGAGCTCTGCCATACAGGGGCTCAGGCCATTTAATTTAAGTTGTTTTGGCAACTATCTTGGAACTTACAAAGAAACCAACAGTATAAGGAAAGTCGACATGAGTAAACTACACTGAGTGAACTGAAAATACAGCATAATTTTTGTTCCAAGTTTTTTCATGTGTTATGTATGTTCAGGGGAACGACAGCAATCTATGCTGGTTATTACCAGCAAAACAATTGTTTACTAAACTGTACAAAACCAAGAAGCTAAGCTACCATTTTAATCAGCATCCTTGATAATCGTACATCAAACAAAAGCGCTTAATATTTGCATAACCAGAAATAGAGCATGGAAAGAAGATAGAATTGCATGTACAGGGAAGGTCTGAAAAATTCAAGATAGGAGCATTTTCAAAGTTTGAAGTTAGTCTAATGTAGACAGCTTGATCTAATGTTAATTTTATTTCACTCATGTTCCACATAAATTTTCAAGGATAAAGAGCAGAAGGTGAACACAGCGCCCCTCCTCAAATCATGTAAATTAATATGGGGCTTAAGGCTAACAATCAGATTGGATCAAACAGCTTGAGGGAAAAAGCAGCTCGGATCAAACTCCAGCAAGAGCAATACCAGTTCCTGCAAGCAGGAACAACAATGCAATTCAGATACAGATAAATTAGATGATGGGTTATTGATACATGCATGAAGCATAGCATCAGTTTAAGTGTGACATGCCTAAGGCAAGGTAAAAGTGGAGTTCTGAAGAAGAGAACAGATGACACGATGACCACCACACGTTTGAGAGAGTTGGTAACCGAATGGGTCACAGGAGATTACTCTAGCCAATAAACTGTATGAAACCTGCCAAGAAACCCGGTTCAAAAAAAACCTGCCAAGAAACAAATAGAAACTTTATTATAGGTAATCCTATGTGGAATAAAATTCACTGTAAAACCAATAGAAGCTTATGCAGAGAAACCTTATACCTTGAAGGCTCAAAATGTAAACTATTCAACATAACTGAAGATAGCATCATATTTGAATTAGAGAGCCTGACCACAGCAGTAAAGCAGTGGACATTGGACAAAACAGGACCACATATATATTATCAGCTAGCAAAATTCCTTTAATCAATTAGCATAAACTCACACCAGACATATATTTGAGTAAAATATTCTTAACCCAACCTAGAATAAAATAATACTATACGACAGATTTTTTCCAAGCATATGTGTACACCAATAAAATGGTTGATTAAGAAGCATGGTATGTACCTTGACTCGTCTTTGGTTAGACAGGCACAATGACCATAAGGACTTCTTGGAAACAAATCATGTATGCAGATTGAGCTCGAACTGAAGCGCTCATGTAGCATCCTGGAACAAAAATAGCATGTTGTTACTGCCATATGAGTGCAAAAATAGAATATAGAATTGGAATCATGAAATACATTGATGGGTTCTACTATTGATGAGTAGCAAATATATCCTCGTGCATCCCATATACACGATGGTTAGTTAGGATAGCTTAACCGAATTATCATCAGCCACGGGTTTAACAAAATTAGTTTAGGAGGATAGGGACAAGCATGAAATAGACAGAAGAACATTGCTGGTAATAAGGTCTATAGGATATATCTGTTTCCTCCAATAAACTAATTCCTCCTAGCATTGCTGCTAATCGGATCCAATTTTCATATCTTTGTATGTAACACCCATTTAAGTTTGGATCGTGGAGTATATAAGCATGGGAAAACTTTCAACAAAACAGATAACACCCAAACACTAATCCATTACTTTATTTCCTTATCTCAATCCTGATTAAAGGATAAATATTGTCTGTTCAGGGTTTCATTATCTACTAACTGTGCACAGAGAAGATGTGTTCACTATTACAATATAAACCTCTCAACATTCAGGCAATCTCTCAATATACGGATTTATGTTGCTAATTCAGATACTGACATATCTTCAAAATATAAAAAGAGGTTAGCATAGATAGATATGCAAATAGAACCTCCTAAAATGTACCTGGTACAATCGACCCTGGAGATCGAGGGATATACTTCATATTGAGCAAAGCATCTTACTGGTTATTGTAATCGAATCAGGAGTGCAATATCAATAGCACTAATAAGAGATTTGGCACTGAACAACACTTTTCGTTATTTCTACTCATCAAATGTATCAAGATTCAGGTAATTTGCTTGCAAAACTTAATCTGAATCAGGATTTGCTTGCAATTACTGCAGATGCTTCCTTAGCAGTTCACCATACCACGTCTACAGCTTCAGCTTCCGGATTGAGGTCTCTCGACTTTTTTCCTTACTGAACGATGTGAAGTCATTTAGCTTTCAGAAAGATAAAAGCCTAAAACTCTACAAGCAGCAAAGATGCGAGTTAGAAACCTAAAACCAGAAGTTTCTCTTGCCTTTAATTTGATGATTGCTGGATAGGTGAATCCAAATGATAATTATGAAACAAGATCAATTACCCACCTGCTCAACCATTTGCTAGTACATTAAAAAAAACATTTGCTAGTAGAATGAACATGGATTTTGGTTACAACAAGTTGCATAAATGAAGAGCAAATAGCAAAGCGGTGGTGTGGGCTAATTTTGTTTTCTGGAGAACAAGCTGCCTACAACAAATATGGTAATGTACTAATTTCATTTCAAGGGAATCGGCGACATTTAGTACACTAAAAAAAATTACAGATTGAATCACAGTTGATCAAATCACAATAACTTGCACATGGAGAATGGCAAATCTATTGTTGAAAACTTGAAAACCATTAACATTACCCGTGTTTATCTAGGTCCCTGAAACTTGATGTATCTTCTGGGTTGAAACAGGGATAAGGTTTTGTGGAGTCCTCTGGATCTCTAATAGTATTCTGTGGAACATAATCAAAATTTGAAAATGATCTCCATATCGTAACATGCAACATAAACTGTGCCAACAACAAAACAAGTGCAACTGCACATCTCGTAACATTGAGACATCAAGTTTCCTACCTTAATTTAATAAGGCACCATCCACACATGGTAGAATTTCCAGCAGCTACTCCTTTGACAATCCAAGCTTTTTAGCCTAAAACATGCCATCATAGAGTGGTAGTGCGGGCTCCATAATCTCTGCTCATGTGCAGCAATGGTAGCTGAAATTTAGAGCATAATATCATAGTTGGGTGAAGCACATGATACAATTCTAGACAGAGAACAATTGGTCCTACTCAGCCATCATGAGCAATGATGAAACTTAGGCAAGGCTAATAATTATCAAACTATGATTTAAATGCTGGTACTCAAATTTAGTCGCATAGCATTAATATCGTTCCAAATCATATTATTACTAAATAACTAAGCTTACCCATGGGATTGAAATGGAAACCCAAAAAATTGATGACGATACGATATCTATGTCTAATTTTTTGCAAGTACACTCCATAAAAAAAGGTGGTTCCCAAAAATAAACATATATGTAATATCCAATGTATTAAAAAGGAAAATTTGGTTCTCAGTTTCAAGTGGCAGACATTTAGAGTTGTGTTTCTCGGACCATAACCAAGTTTTACAGACAGCTTGTAAGCCAAATTAAAAAGAATTAATGAAGATGCTTTGGCCTCTTAAAATTGTTTTTTCTCTTTTGTAGTCTAGGAGCATGCAAGAACTTATCTTAGTTTAGATAAGATTTATTATATATAAATCCATGCTATCTCAGGAAACATCATGATTGGAATATATTGAGCTAAATATATATAATCTAATACTATACTGAATATCTAAATATAATATAATGGTAAGATTATATTTCTGAAGAGTGTAAAGCATATCTAGCCTCTATATTCCCCCAATAGGAACCATTCAGAAACCACCAACCACATTTTGAGCACTCTTGTCATCTAACCACTAACAAGAGACCTCAGAGAACCCTGCAGGCACACAACAATTATCATAGGCACCCAAGAGTCTAGACATTCAGAGACCATGTGATAGAGCCTTTTAAAATTGAACCTGCTTTACAAAATGACCAGTTTTCATATTTCAAGGATAATTACTCTCACTGGATGTTTCGGCTTATTCGAAAATACTGAGCAGCATCATACCTGTAGAAGCACCTCATTATTTCTCTTGATGTACTTCTAGAATGTAGCCTACATATGGTGTATATATGCAATATCCTCGACATGTAACAATACACTCATAAAAAATATCATGGAAAAAAGAATAAATACAAGACAGAGCAACAATGTCATGAACATAGTCATGATTCTTAAGCAAGTTTTGGTTCAGGTACCATCAATATAACTATTTTGACCATGTAATCATTTTATTTCTTTCTGTGAAAAGCTACGTACTAATGTTCACAACCATAAGCTAAAAAGTTGCCTGTGTACTACTTTTGATCTTTATAACTTCTATTTCTATACATGGGAGGAAACCGACATTTTGCTAAACAAGTACTACTTCCAACAAGGTAAACATATGTAATATCTCTACACATGAATCTATAATTATCAACCACCAGAGGAGCCTGCTTGGCATTTAAAAATTACCGAGAAGAATAGCAGCAACTAAAGCTTGATAATCACTGCTCACATGAATCAATCACCAAAGCACATGATACTTAATACGCTTGATAATCATAGTGGACAGAAAGCTGTTGCTTTCAAAGTATGCAAACAAGAGCAAACATCGACAGGATACTAAATAAGCTTGATAAGGTTATGTTGAGCACTTCTGAAAAAAGAATCCGAAGAAAAAGATGATCCTATCTGAATGAAAGTTTCTTTTTTAACCATCGTTTGCATATAAAATATGATGATTTGTTCTTTTCACTTCACGTGTGCCACTATAGTGTACATGTAAATTGGTATTGATTTGTTTTTTTCACTTCACGCCTGCTGGAAATTATCTGTGTACACAATACAATGGGAGAGAGACTGGGAGAGGCTAATACCTTTTTGAGCCGAAGGTGGCCTGCAGCAGCGAGACGTAGGAAAGGAGCAGGTTGAGCGCGTCGGGGTGGACGCTCGCGGTTGCAGAGAGCTTCTCAGCGAGGCGGCCCTCTGATGGGCACGGTGTGGCGGAGGATCTCCGGGAGCACGTTGGGGGAGGGTGGCGCCGACGCCGCGCCGGATACTGAAGCGGGTGCGGAGTGCTTCTCAGCGAGGCGGCCCACAGAGGTCTTTGACTCATGGAGTTGGTACGCGTCTTACTTGGCGGCGGCGAATTTGGAGCGTCATGCGTACCTGGTGGCCAGCTTCGCCTCCACGCGACGAAATCGAGCGCCGGACCGCTGCTTGAGCTCCTTGCATATGGGGAGGGGTAGCCGCGGCATGGCGATGCGGATCCGGAACCTCCGCCATCCCTGTACCATCCCGAACCTCCACCGGTCCGCCCCTCCAGAAGTTCCTCGCGGCGCTTCGTCGGCCGCGGGGCATGTTCCCTGCGCCGTGCCGCCGCCTCGCCCTCCGCCCCTCTAATGGTGCACGGCTCCCTGCGCTGGCCCGACCATCCGCCCCTCCACCGGCGTGCTGCACCTCACTTCGCCGGCCGCGCCAGTGCGGCCTCGCCAGACGCCATCCGCCCCTCACCGGCGTCCCTGCTCCGCCTCATCATCCCACCCGGCCTCCCCTCGCCCTCGCAGTGCAGATGGGGAGGTGTAGGGGCGTCGAGGATCGGGAGGAGAATGGAAGCGGTGGATTGCTTCCAAATTGAATTGACTAAATTGGCTGATTTCACGGAGGGTTGGGAGGCTGTGTCGAGCGGGTACGCAAGCGGGTATGCGCGAGGAGGTGAGAAAAAACAGCGATGTTTGGTGGAATCTTTCTCGTTCCGCAGGTTTTTTCGGTCTGCCAGAGGTTTCGTCAAACAAAATGCCTGACGTGTGGGCAGTTAGGAGGTGGGATGTGAGGAGAGTGGGTAGGTTATTGTGGGTGGAAAAATGTTTCAATTCTTTCAACTTTTACAGTATAGATAGATAAAACTCTATAAACGATTGTCCAAGCAGATGTAAATGAAATGTTTTACAACTTTATAGTGAAGTAAATAATAAATTATTATCGTCACACAACTCATATATGTGCATTTCATATAGATACGACTACTCTCGCTGACGGTACGTACGAGCTGGTGCCGGAGTCCGAGAGTGAGCAGCGTGAAGCTCAAGTGAATCTGACTGAAGCCACTGAAGACCAGAATCAAGTTTCAAAAGAGTCCAAAGCTAGCTACGCTCAGGAAGGCAAGCCCCGGAGCATGACCTATTACTTTCAACTTTATGCAACTTATTATTTCTATATACTTGTGCATTTAAGTTCACAGGAGTTGATTGAAACCTTAGTTGCATGATCCTAGGTATGTTTGAACACTAGTATGTGTAGGTCGCTAAACAGCTAAGCTAATGATTCGGTAGAAGTCGAGTGATTTCCTGTCACTCGCGAGCTTATAGGAGTTGAATGTCTATTACATGCTGCAATCATAAGGTCCATGGGCGGGGCTATGGTACTTGTTGATGCCCCGTCTGTTTAGTGAAAAATATTAAAGTCGCAGTGTGTGGTAGTTGTGGTTAAGCGTTTGAACGTACTAACCACATGCCAAGAAATATAGTAATCGGTAAGCCTAAGTACCTGATCGGACCGGCGAGTGGACTTTACTTTCACCCTCTTTGAACTTGTTCGCATGCGCGCACATGCGGGTACAGAGTCTGCGTACTCTGTAGTCGAGGATGGTGACCCTGATCCACAACCCGAAAAGAAAGGGGAAATGTTGCGTGTGGACTCGGTTTCCATGCATGTGTTTAGGTCTGCCTGGCCAGGTTAACAAATTCGATTCGAATCGTCCGCTTCTCGCGGTTATTAAGACTGCTTAACCCTTTTGCCACATAGAGTAAGAAGTGGAATAATGATGATGATGAATATGGTTGAATGATGAAAAATAATTGTTTTCTACCATGTATGCTATTGGATAGATGCTCACTTAGAATGGTAAATTGAACTAGAATTTTGAAGCTAAAATCGGAAATTAAGGATTTACTCTTAGTTGCTTTTCGGCGAAACAAACCCCTCCAGCCAAAAGTCTTGCATGTCTAAGTAGTGGGCTAAGTATACCCATAGTCGGGTAAGCCTTGCTGAGTATTAGTATACTCAGCCTTACTTGTGGCTCAACTTTGTTTTTAGGTGATACGTTTGAAGATCAGTTAGCTAGCTTGACTTGGCCATGTACTTTACCTCCTGGTTGGTCGGTGGAGTGGGATCCGACTCCGGCCAATGATGACAATGCCGAGTGATGTCATGTACGGGCTTCATCATGACATCTTGTATTGTCGTTTAGAACTTGCTTTATTTCCGCTGCAGTTGAACTCTGAACTATTTTCAATTTGAATTTCAAGTGCCTTTCTGGGAGTTCAAACTTGGATTGTAATAATTAAGTTAAGACTCTGTAATGTAATATATTTGTGAAATATTGTACTCTCTGGACTCACCTTCGTGTGGGTTGCATGTAAGTTTTGGGTTTCGATTGCCGCTTAGGTGGTTTCATCGGGACTTTACCCGACTGGACTGTCGGATTACTCCGTTTGAAGTGCGTGTTAGCCGGGATTACCTTTATGGTGATGGTTAGCGCACTTGAGCCGGATTAATTTGGGCGGTTCTGCCACAAAGGTGAGCCGATAGCTTCCTGATAGAATATCCTGCATAAAAGTTATTTCATACCTTGCTCTTGCTTGTGAACTTGAATGTGTCTATCATGATATCTTGAGTTGTTGAAGAACAGAATGATCTTGGCTTCAAGTGTCATCCTGTCATGTTGGCAGACTTGGGGATTTTGAAAAATATTATTATAAAATTGTCCATGGTCTTACTCTCCTCCATGGGTCTCTCAGAGTCGCTCGTAGCCTCTTACCAGCATTTATCCTTATTTTACCTCACTGGCTCTGATGGTATAGATGGAGTTTCTATGGATGAGGTAGAATGTTGTCTGCTTGGCCCAAATCTGTTGCAAGATCAAATATTAGATCCACAAGTGTATACTCATATTTACGACTGATCAGGTTAGTGCACAGATAAATATGTGCTCTTTTTCAAGTCTGATTTTATTTGCTGGGTCATGCTTCTTTGGCATGCCATCTTTTCTCTCTCTCTCTTTTTGGGTCATGTTTCTTTGGCATACCTTCTTTTCATCTCTCTCTCTCTCTCTTTTTCGATAACATTGTCAGACAGTGTTTAAGGAGCACAAGATTCATCTGAACATAAAACCTTAAATCAAGTGGGTAAACAGAGCAGAACCATGATGGGTCACAAAATTTGATCAAGCTCAGTCATGTAGCCGAGAGACATAGCATGGAATTTTTATATGGCTCTGGTAGCATGGTGGATAAAGAGATAAAACCAAGAACTTAGTTTTCGTTTTTTTAACTAAAAATCCCAGACTGGTCAACATGAAAGAGACGAACAACTTTAACTAGACATGTCACGTTAGTCAACAACTAAGCATCATGGGTCCTATAAAATATGGTTCACAAACTTAAGCGCGGTATAAAAAACATTTATGCAAGGCATCTATCAAGAGCTCTTATTAGCAAATTTCTTAAACAGATTCAAGGATTTGAAAAGATATGCTCATGTTTAGAAACGCTAAAGGGAGGAAACAAGTGAGGTAGTGCAAACTTATGAGTCGGAGCGGGAGGTGCACGTGACGTGTGAATGTGATCGTAGATGTGTAGCGTCATGGGATCTCCCCCCACACTTGTTTTCGACCTGCTCTTCGATCATAGACAAAACAAACCAAATATGAAAGATAATGGGGCTCTGCCGGCATTAACACCGGGGAGTCAAAGTTCACAAATCTTGATGAAATAAAGACCTGGGCGCGACTAGATTGACCTAAACCTAAACGACTCGATTAAGACTAGCGCCCTAACTAAACCTATGACAACGAGAGGGGTCTTATCTAAGATCCCTACTCAAAGTTTTGGATCCCTAGTGCCTTTGCTAGACGATCCATCCTCTCATCAAGAAACTCGAGGTAAAGATCGAGGTCCCCTTGCATCTCTTTGACCTCCTCTCTCAACCTCTGCTGAGATATGTCCAATCTGATACCGGCCAGATGAGCTTTTGTAAGCTCATTGAAAAGTTTCCTTATCTCAGACTTGTCTTGATAATCTTCCGCTCTTGCTGGTGACCTCACTCCAAAGATTGTGAGGCGTGGTTGGAGTGGCAGCTCATCAGGAGATATCTTGTTGCGCTGGTAGTCGTGGCTGATTATCCGGCCCTCCTTTGTCATCCACGAGTGCATGTATTCTTCGTCGGGCTTAAGTCTTGGCCCGGGTGCATTCTCGTCTTGGAACAACTTGACCGCAAAGACCTCCAATTTCTTTTTGGAGGACCTGTTTCGTGGTCTGCTTCGCCGTACCCCATCTGGAAGTGCTCCACCAAGCGATGGAGAACCACCAGAGGAGCCTGGAGCCGAATGGGCTCGTGGGGAAGTCGGCTGACCAAGGTGATCGGCCGACCTACCCCTAGCGCCCCTCGGGTCCTTCCTTCTGGAGATGCTTCGAGGTGTTGCCGGTGAGGTTGCTGTCACCAAGAAGGCTTTTTCTTGAAGAGCCTCCGCGAAGTACTGCTCCATAGGGCTAAGTGGATTGTCCTGGCGGGATTCTGGCGCAACGTAAGGGACTATCTCCTTATCGGCCATGGGTTGATGGTGATGGAATGCTGATGGGACCAATGGAGATTTTGGGGAATAGATGGAAACAAGGTATGGAGTTTAGGGTTTCTGAAGAGAAGAAGAAAGGTACGAGACTCCTTTTCTCGTCGCGAAACGCTGTCACGCCTCGTGGAGTTGGACTCTAGGTGGGTCAAGCAGGTCGTGCCCCGAAGCTGGGCCTCACTGGGGCTGGCCCCAGATTCAGCCGACCTATAGGTCGGCCGGCCCAGGCTGGGCCCCAGTGGGCCCCAGCTTGCGCGGGTCAACTGGTGGGGTTATAAGTTTGAGAGGTAGGATGGGCCCACCTGCCCTTTTGGCCTATATGGTTCTTTTTGAATGTAAGTACGGGATCAACTAAGTCAATCACGTCTATCTCCTCATCAAGAGCTTTATTATGGTATAGGAAAAGCTTGAGTCGTTGACCGTTTACCTTATAGGCGTTACCATCGTCATCTTGTATCGTGATGGCTCCATGTGGTGATGTGTCGATGACGTGATACGATCCTTGCCATTTGCTTCATAGTTTCCCATGACCAAATAACTTGACCCTAGAATTAAAGAGCAATACCTTGTCTCCGGGATTGAAGTTCTTAGACTTCAATCGCTTATCGTGCCATCTCTTGGTTATTTCTTTGTAAATCGAGGCACTATGATAAGCTTTGTCTCTCCATTCTTCCAATTCCGAGATTTGACACTTTCGGTATTCTACGGCTATTTTAAGATCCATGTTCCACTTCTGGATAGCCCAATGCGCTCTATGCTCCAGCTCTACGGGTAAGTGGCAAGTTTTCCCGTAGACAAGCTGATAGGGTGACATTCCAATGGGTGTCTTGTACGCTGTACGGTATGCCCACAGTGCATCCAGTAATTTCAGCTTCCATCCTCTCCCCATCTCATTCACGGTCTTCTGCAGAATATTCTTGATATGCTTGTTAGATGTTTCTGCTTGACTGCTGGTTTGAGGGTGATACGGAGTCGTGATGTTGTGCCTTGTCCCTAGTTCCTTGAGAAAGTTCTGAAAGGCTGAGTCAATGAAGTGTGACCCTTCGTCACTGATTACCATCTGTGGTGTGCCAAACCTTGAAAAGATAATCTCATGGAACATATTACATGCATGCTTTGAATCAGCGGCTCTGCATGGCATGGCTTCGACCCATTTGGAGACGTAATCTACGGCGACCAGAATATACTCGCATCCTTGGGATCTTACAAAAGGTCCCATGTAATCAATACCCCAGACATCAAAAAATTCGACCTGAAGATTGTAGTTCAGGGGCATTGAATCGCGAGCTGTGATCCCTCCATGTCTCTGGCAGTTTGGACATCTGTGGATAAAGTTTTTTGTATCTTCATTCATAGATGGCCAATAGAAACCACTCTGCCAGATTTTCGCTTGAGTGCGAAATACACCATAGTGACCTCCATATGGTGCCGCATGGCATTTCTCTATGATCTTTTGTCCTTCTGCCATGGGTACACAACGTCTGAGTAACCCATCTGCACAGACTCGGTACAGATATGGTGCATTCCATAGGTGGCGTCTGCTCTCGTGCACTAACTTCTTTTTGCTTTCCCCTAGGGTTATATACCCTGAAACCATGAAGTTTACGATATTCGCATACCAGGGGTGCGAAGCTGTTACCTTGAGAAGCATATCATTCCGTAGGAAGTCATTTATCGGCGGGTCTTGGGTATTCGTATTGGTCATACGCGATAAATGATCCGCCACTGAATTCTCTACTCCTTTCTTATCTTTAATTTCCAAATCAAACTCTTGGAGTAGAAGAATCCATCTGATCAACCTCGGTTTAACATCTTTTTTAGTGAAGAGGTACTTGAGTGCGGCATGGTCTGTATAGACGATGACCTTGGTACCCACTAAATTGGATCTAAACTTGTCGATAGCGAAGACAATTGCTAGGAGCTCTTTTTTCTGTTGTGGTATAATTGAGCTAAGCTCTAGTAAGTGTCTTGCTTGCGTACGCGATCGTGTGATGCTTCTTATCCTTGGTTTGACCAAGTACGGCCCCCACCGCATAATCACTAGCATCACGCATGATCTCGAACGGGAGCTTCCAATCTAGGGGTTGAATGATTGGAGCTGAGATGATTGCCTTTTTTAGTGTCTCAAAGACTTTATGGCACTCATCTGTGAATTGGAAAGGGGCATCCTTGGCTAGGAGACTTGTGAGGGGTCTAGCAATCTGGGAGAAGTTTGCGATGAACCTTCGATAGAATCTGGCATGGCCAAGGAAGCTTCTGATTCCTTTCACATTGATGGGAGGCTGAACTTGTTCAATGACTTCAATCTTCACCTTATCCACCTCTATCTCTCTTTCGGACACTAAGTGTCATAAAACAATGCCTTCACGGACCATGAACTGACATTTCTCCCAGTTGAGGATCAGGTCCTTCCCTTGGCATCTATGCAAGACTCTGTCTAAATTTTCTAGACAATGATCGAAGGTCGTCCCATAGACCGAGAAGTCGTCCATGAAAACTTCCATAATTTCTTCGATCATGTCGGAGAAAATGGACATCATGCATCTTTGGAATGACGCGGGTGCGTTACATAACCCAAACGACATTCGTCGGTAGGCATATGTTCCATAGGGGCATGTGAACGTGGTCTTGCTCTGATCTTCGGGATGGATGGGTATTTGATGGTAACCAGAATAACCATCAAGGAAACAGAAGTAGGAGTGCTTCGCCAACCACTCCAACATCTCATCGATGAAAGGTAGATGGAAGTGATCCTTCTTAGTGGCATTCTTAGTGGCCATCCCGTGACGGTTCGTTGGGGAATTAACTCATTCTTGCTATTTTCCACCACCGTCATGCCTCCTTTCTTGGTCACAACTTAGACTGGGAATACCCACTCACTATGCGGAATAGGATAGATAATTCCGGCATCTAGGAGTTTAAGAACCTCTTTCTTTACCACCTCCCTCATAGCATTGTTCAACCTTCTTTGGGGTTCCCTAGAAGGTGCTATTGCGGGATCCAATGGGATTCGGTGGGTGCAGAGGGCAGGACTGATGCCCTTGAGGTCTTGTAGGGTATAGCCTAAGACCGATCGATGCTTCTCTAAAACAGCGATGAGCTTATTCAGTCTCCTCTTCTGAGAGTTTGTCGCTAATGATCACGGGAGACTCTACATCGCTATTCAGAAAGGCGTATCTAAGCCCTGAAGGTAAAGGCTTTAGCTCAATCGGAGGTCGTGATGGCTTCTCAATCGCGAGCAGTTCAGAAGTTTCACCGGATTCTTCTTCTGCATCGCTGACTTCTTCCGGCATTTCCTCGATATCCTCCTCGAGGCCCAAGTCAAAAAACTCAGAGGTGGAAGTGTCCATTATTTCCTTGATCGGCTCTGGAATAGGGAGATCCTCCACCGAGCATGTCAATGCTCGATCCACGGGGATGTGGAACATGTCCTCCCCTAACTTGATGTTTAAACATCCATCCTTAGGAACATCCAAAAAGAGAGCTTTAAGGGGATGTCCTATCAAGAAGTCGAAGCTGAGATCTTCGAAGATATGGAAGTTTAGACGGATTTTAACATCATTGTGCCATAATGGCACATCGGTGATTATCCCGTAGCTGCTTGTAAGAGAACCTGAAGGTCTCTTGAGGTGTCTGTCTGTCGGAGTGAGTTTGTAATTGCCAAGAAAAGCTAAGGCAAACTCATCTGACATGAGATTAGCTCCGACAGCGGGACTATAGAGAGTGTCCATATTTTGATTTTAGAGACGGCAATGGAATGGTGTGGAGGGAGAGTTTAGATAAATTGGAGATACGGATGACTCTCTTTCCTGCAGCCATTCGTTGCTGATCAATGTTGTCAACTCTTGAACTGTCTCCCAAAGAAAATTCTCCTCTAAGGGATCCGTAGGAGTGACAGGGCTTGGTGGTCGCTTCTGGCAGAAGTATCTTGAGGTGTTGCCGAAATCTTCAAAGACATCTGGCTCGATACTTCGGAGAAATTCCGGAGGTAGAGGGTCTTCTTCCTCCGATGTTTCGGATTTATGTTCAAGGGCGGTCGCATAGATCAAATCTACTAATTGGCTTTCAGGGGATTCCGAATTTCCGATTCGATTTCTGAAGGCTTTCAGGGGATTTATGCTCTGTGGGGATTGGCTTGTGGATACAAACGAAAGAGGTTCTGTCCAAGATTTTGTCGAGGACTTCCCTACTTTCGGTTGGGGTAAGATGAGCGAAAGATCCTCTAGAGGTAAGATCGAGATGGTGTGCAGACTCCTTGTCAAGACCAGCATAAAAATGATGGAGCAATAAATGCTCGGGTAATGACAAGTCTGGGCCTGATTTTACCAATAAGGTAAATCTAGCCCAAGCTACACCGATTGATTCCTTTTCATTCTGACGGAAAGTTAAAATTTCCATTCGTAAGGCGCATATTCGTGAAAGCGGAAAGAATGCAGAACATAATCTGTCCCGAAGTTCAATCCAACTTCCATTCACACCGCCTACGACACGAATGTACCATTGCTTCACTTCTCCCAAAAGGGAAAAAGGAAACAATTTCTATTTAAGAGTTTCATGTGTCATGTCCGAAATTTTCTTGCATGAACATACTTGCTCGAACTCACACAGATGATGGTAGGGATTTTCACAATCCCTTCCTGAAAAGGAATTTTTCTAAACAAAGGCTATGTAGCATGAGTTGAGTTCATAGCTAGTAGAAAGAATTGGGTCAACAGAGGGTGCTGGCTCGTAGAACTCGCTCTTGGGTGAAGAGAGCTGTAAAAGGGATAGCTGCTCCATGGGTAGCGGTGGTTGAGGTAGAATCAAGAAAAAAGAAAAAAAAAGATACGAGGACGACTGAGTCCGTAGATAATGTAGCTACCGTTCCCCGGCAACGGCGCCAGAAAGCTTGTTGGTATTTTGCAACGTCACGAATAAAATCTGCAAGCGCACGGATACCGCTGTAGCTTTCACCCAAGAGTATTACAGGGTATCGTATCCACTGAGGAACGTGAGTACGCTATCTACAGGTTCAGGCTCATCTAAGGACACACGCGCCGGTGTGGATAAGACAGAAGAGAGGACTTTCTATATCTAGAATATATGACTAGAAGAAGAGATCACGTCGATGTTATACTTCGAGCTAAAGGTATCGACCGACTTATGCAAACCGGTAGTTCCAATATGTGTTCTATCTGATATCCGAACGTGGAGGATTACTAAAAGGGTCGAACAGGGCTGTCACCACC
The DNA here is from genome assembly GCF_016808335.1 of Panicum virgatum. NCBI lineage: Eukaryota > Viridiplantae > Streptophyta > Magnoliopsida > Poales > Poaceae > Panicum > Panicum virgatum. The sequence continues at coordinate 47,348,949 of NC_053140.1, read as the reverse complement.
TGCCGGCTACATCTACAAACCATGGGACTATCAGACAACTGAGTGGTATAGTCCAGCCTAGACACCACGCCTATGCCTTTCCCTACTAACCTTAGCCCAGGCCAAGACTACCATTTTCTATCCGGGGTCTTAAGCTAAGATCAAATGCTACTCGCTAGCATACACATCAACTAATATAAGGCAGAGATGATAACTTGCGATCTAAACTCTAATTCCAAATAAACAAACAAAGAAAGTCTCGAACACTTACAACCGAATAAGCATCCGTCGAGGTACAAGTGGAGAAGAGTGCCGACAGACCCGGCACTTCCCCCGACTCCTCCTCACTCTCCTCCTCTTCTTCTACACCTCCTAGTCTACCTAAGCATCTAGGATGAAGGCCTCAAGCTCCAAGGGAGAAAGGTGAGTTGAGGGGGTGTGATGTGTGTGTGTCCATTTCTCTACCCCCTCCCCTTGTATTTATAGGAGGGAGCCACGGGCTGAAGCACTTGGAACCGACTTAAGCAACCAGCAGGGAGGTCCCACGTGTCGAAGCTGAGGTGGTGGGGCCCATTGACCTGGTCGGCCGACCAGTAGGTCGGTCGGCCTGCCAGGTGGGCCAACCGCCCCCAGCTTCATCCAGCAGTCTGTCATGGGCCTCCTTGTCTTAACCCAGTTGGGCTTGGCCTGTCTTGAGTGGTCTGAACTGGGTTCTTGGGCTACACTTGGTCCATTTGAGCCTGAATCGGTGCTCTAATAATTTCTGCGATTTATGTCGGGCCAAAGTGTACTTGAAACCTGCAAAATTAGTTCAAAACCACCTGTACACATTCTCAAGCACCATATGTGGAATTTGTTAATAAATAAACACTATGCTAGCATTTATTCCACTTTGTGGTTCCCTTTTGTGCAGGAGTTGATGGTTAAAATTGGTCGTTAATGACCATCAACACGTACCTTTCGTATGAGATCGCGAATCAACTGGAGATCAGGCATGGCTATAGATTTATTAAGGAGGAGCTGTAACCGTAGTTGTTGTGTTTGGAATGTGCAGATGTCCAGTGTGTTAGTTGCTTTAACTCCAGTATTAGTTGATGTAACTTTAAGTGTTGTGTTTGCAATGCTAATGACTGTGATGTTGCATGAGTCAGTTGTAAGTCATATGTCATGACCGAGTGGAATTAATAAACTATCTGCATTTTTAATGACTTGGCAAAATTGGTCACAAACAGTTTGCAGCAGGACGAAAATTACTTGAAAATCCAACACCATTCACACTATTCTGCTCAAGACCGCATTCACCAGATAACAGTGGGGAGACAACGGTCTGACTGGTGCTATCACGATAGTGAGCAAGAAACACCAGGAAATTGGCCGAGGGCATGGTAACACGTCCGGGTACCACAACGGTCTAGCTTGTGAGTACAGTTAGAGCAACATGTGATTCATTGCACCGGAAACAATAGGGGAGTGACTGGTGAACCTGACCGGTGTACACCAGTCAGACACATGAGAGGAATCAACAAACAGATGTAACAAAAGAAAAGCCACAATGCATCTGATAAAAATACTGGAGTTGCTCCATATCCTAAGGAACAATCCCGAGCCAGCGGAAGGTCTCATCGCAGAGGCTCCGAATCTTGCATTCGTCGTTGCAGTAATAGCACCAGTGGAACACGAACAATACATCGTGGCTGGCATGAACATAAGACGATGTAGAATTAGGTTGCTAATACAGATCAAATACATTGAAACAATTTGAGTTGGAACTCAAATGAGTCAAACTGGTCAAGTTCCCGGTTTTCTGCACTCACCAGTATAGACCATTGTGTCACCGGACAACTACAGTGGTTTAAGTTTCTGTCATGGGCCTAATTTCTACATGGACCGGATGGGCCTGTTATATTATCTTGTGGATGCACGGGTCTGGGTGCTGGTGGTTGTGCACGGCCCATCTCAGCCGTCCACTTTGAATCGCCAGATCGTTTGCCGTCCGTCCTACCGCAACCATTTGCGCTGGGACCCCTAAGGCCCTTGTGACACCCTAGGTGTCTGTACAGTAGTTGTGTATCTATTGTATGCATCATGTGCTTGAATTGCTTGAAAAAAGGATTTTTTTGTAAATATAAAGGTTATATGTGTAATTATGATTTTATGCAAGATCATTTCTGCAGTTATAATTGAATAGGTTGGGTAATTATAGCTTTTGTGGAGCGTGTTTTTGCAAAATTTAGTGCAATCATTGCATGGTGGGAAACTTTTCAATTCAGCCTAAGTTTGAAGTGAAATTGCATTGAAAAAGACAAAATTCCTGGAATTCAAAATCCCTCCTATGTTTTTAAAATTAGCTCTTGAATCTTTAAACAAATAAATTTTTGCACAACATCAAAGTTGTAGATCTTGAAAAATTGAACAACTTTCATGTTGGGCACTTTTTCATTTGAGCCCTATTTTAAAAGTTATCTCTACTTTACAGTTTGGTCCCTGAAAGTTTGGAAATTGCATTTAGATCCTTATCCCCTTCCTCCAGCCTGCTTCCTCTGTTTTCAGAGCCGCCGCTGTGCAGCGCCGTCGCCGGCGCAGTGCAGAGCCAGCCCGGCCACGTCCTGCTTCGCGCTGGCGTCCACGCGTCACGCTGCTCCTTCTCCACCGCCCGTTGCTGCACGCTGGTGCCCCGTCCCTTCGCCACGCCGCCCAGAGCCGCCCGCCGGCCGCCACCTCGACGCCGCCGTGGCTAGCCCCGGACAGAGCCCCAGACCCCCCCTCTATCGCGCGCACGAGCACCACAAAAACCCCAGCGACCCATTCCTTTCGCCCTTTCGCTTGCTCCCCACTCAGACACCCCAGAACACGTCGCAGCTCCACCCACAACCCCGGCAAGCTTGACGCCACCGCGGAGCCGCCTCACCGCAGTTCCTCCGCCCGCTCCGACCCCCTAGCGTGCTCCGTCGTGAGCCCGCGCAGCTCCCCGACCACCTCTCCTCGCCCAACCCTCACCGGAGCACCTTAGCCGCCGTCGAACTTCCGCCACCGCTGCCCTGCTCCGTCGAGCCACCGCCTCCGAGCCCCTCCCCTCACCCCAAGACCACCCAGAGGTGCGCCTTGAACCTGTGAATCTCCCACGCCTTTTTCCCCTCACCGCCGGTGACCCCCTCGCCGGGATTTGGCCGGTCAACCACCCCCCCCCTCTCTGACCCGACCAGGGACCTCGGGATTGAAAGAAACAAAACCCCAGGGGGTTATTTGAATAGGCCGTGACTCAGATGAATAGTAGCAGCAAGGGCTCCTTTGTAATTTTTGCAGTGAACTTTGAAATTCAATAGAAATTCGTAGAAAATTCGTAAAATAGCAGATCCAGTTGTTCTGGAATCCTTGAGAGTAGCTCTTTGAAGTAGAATCATAATAAGCTGGGTGTTTGTTGCAAGTTTTTGCTGTACAAGTTGATTTGTGTCACTAGGTAAATAAAGACTAGTTGTTTTATCTTTTTCTTAACTGATGATTGAAGCCATGTCTTGTAGTGAAATATTTATGGAGATTTAATTATGTGACACTAGTATTTCTATAAAAATTTCGTGGTCGGTTCTCATGTGTAGCTATTTCTCTGATTTAATCCTTGTTTAGTAGACTTTAATTATGATAAATAGTTTATGCTGATGATAAATCTTGAAAATATTTCTAAGTGATCTTTTTTTGAATAGTTTAGCTTTTACATGAAGTTTGAGCCCCAGTTCATGAATAGAACAGGAGCTAAAAATGAATCTTGTTAATCTAATGTCTGTTTTGTTTATTTTCTCAGAATTAATTCTGTGTAGATAAAATAATGAAAAATTCACAGTTGCTAATTCATCCCTGTGTAGGCCTACTGTTAAATTTTGAGCTTCTGTTTTGCTCTAGTTTAACCTGTATAATTCAATCTTGTTCTAGGTGTTGTCTGAATGAATGAATTGTTCTGATTAAATGGCTGCATGTTTTGGCATGAATTTTACAGGATAGCTTACTCTGCTCATATTATGTTTACGGTAATTTTTTCTAAATTTATTACTATTTGTGCTCTGAGTTGTTGATTTGTTAACAAATCATGATTTAATTGCTATAGGAAACTACTCCCACTTGTTTAGGAAGTTAGTATAGCTTTGTTGTGCTGTTGATCATGATGCCTTGTGTAGTTAGATATGTTGAGTTACTACTCTATAAACCCCATGTGTGTTTTAATTTTGTTTGCTTAGCTTCTCCACATCATGAGTGTGTTTATAATACTGTTCTTGCATTACATATAGATACGTCTACTTTGTCGGACGGGACGTACGAGCTGATCCCGGATTCCGAAGGAGGTGATCTCGAAGCTCAAGTGAACACTACTGTACTAACTGAAGCCCCGAACCAAAGTTCGGAAGAGCCCAGAGCTGAAATAGTTAGTGACTACCAAGAAGGCAAGCCCCGGACATAACCTATATTTCAAATTATTATCATTTACTGTTATTACTTACTTGTGCATTTACAGTTCTTAAGATTTGAATATAAACCCTAGATGCATGATCCTAGGAAACCTATGTACTGAACACTAGAACTGAGTTCGATTAATTGCTAAGCTTATAGGACCGGTAAAAGTCGAGTGATTGCCTGTCACTCGCGAGCTCTATAGGAACTGCTTGTTTACTTTCTGTTATCAATATAAGGACGACGGACAGGGTTGTGTTCGATATCATAACCTTATGTGAGACCCCGTCTGTGTTGATGAACTTGCTAAGGTCGCGGTGTGTGGTAGTGCTGGTTAAGTTTTTGAACGTACTAGCCACATGCCGTAAATATGGTACGTGGTAAGCCTAGTAGCCGATTGGACCGGGGAGTGGATATACCTATCACTCTCTCTTTAGAGATAGGCTTTTAAATTTTATTGTTGATCAACACTGCGACTTCGAGGGACAAGGTTGGACCTTGGAGCCCTGTAGTCGGGGAGAGTGGGCCTATCCACAAGCCAGAAAAAAAGGTCAACGGTTGTTTGGGAACGACCCGACGGTATTCCAAACGTGTGTGTTAGGTCTGCCTGGCCATGTTAACAAACTCGATTCGAATCGTCTGCTTCCCACAGTTTGGGACTGCTTGATCTCTTTGCCACACAGAGTAATAAGAGCAACAGTATTATGATTAATCTTGATGTTTGCTTAAAGTTCTACCATGGTTGAATAAGATTAGTTGCTTACATAGAATGGTTAATCAACTCGAATATGGAAAGCTAAAATGTGAAGTAAGGACCTACTCTTTATTGCTTTTCAGCAAAAGGAAACCAGAGCCTCACAAACCCTGCATAGTCTAGCTAAAGTGGGTTTAGTAGACCCGTTGACGGTTATGTCTTGCTGAGTATTAGAATACTCAGCCTTGTTGTTGAAACCCTTTTTCAGGTATGAGTTTTGAGGACCAGGTCACTAGCTTGACCTATCCTTGCTCTTTGCCTCCTGGCTGGTCCGTAGAATGGGATACGTCTTCGGCCGGCAATGACCCTGACGAGTGATACCATGCTTGGGCTAGCCTGGTATACTTTTGCGACGTGTTGTAGCCGTCGTGTTTTATCTTACGCTGTTTTAACTCTGAAGTTTTACAGTCAAGGCTTGTATAACTGTTTTACTAAAGTTGGTTTTGTAATAATGGTTTGAACTGGTTTGTAATCATTACTTTACCTGTGTTGTAAAATTGTGGTTGTAATATCTCTGGACTCGCCTTCGTGCGGGGTATGCTTGTTCGATCCAAGAATCGGTGGTTGTATCGGGACGTCACCCGACAGACCAAGAATTGTTCCGTTTGAAGTGCGTTTGAGCCGGTGTTGCCTTTATGGTGATGGCCTGCGCACTTGAGCCGGGATAATTCAGGTGGTTCTGCCACAGCTGGTATCCGAGTTGCAAGCGTACACCAGAGGTGTTCCAACCCTAAAAATCGCTTTCCGTATAAAATTTGACCAACAAAGTATTTCGGAAAACTATGTTGGATTCGTTAAGGGTTGTGCATAGAACGTAAAGTCCTAGGGAATTTACAGGAATTACTAGGTGGCTATTTATGTATGGTTTATGTTATCTGACTTCCAGCACTTTACGTTTTGTTAAACCATACTCACAAGCAACTCTTAATTTTTGTAACGACGCACCTACGTTGAGGTAAGAAGGTAAGGATCCTCAGTCAGCTGAGGGAGTCTGGCCTTCCCGTCGGTGAAGCGAGCCGAACGCTGCCCTCAAGCAGTGGCTTACTTGAGGTGCTCCCAATATACCAACTATTAGTTGACTATATTGGAAGTAAAATGTACTCAGTCAGCTGAGGGAGTCTGACCTTCCTGTCGGCGATGCGAACCGAACGCTGCACTCAAGCAGTGGCCTACTTGAGCTGCTGCCAATATACCGACCTCGGTCGACTATATTGGGAGTAAAGGAACTTGTGAATACGCCTCTGAGTAGCGTATGTTAACGTTGGCCATACGGCAGAAATTGTATGGCTGCCGCTTCTATAGTGAGCGGTAATGTATGGGAACGCTTTCATGAGTGCTGGCATGAAAGGTTCAATGGATATATATATATATATATATATATATATATATATATATATATATATATATATATATATATATATATATATATATTCTATCAATCTTCTGCAGGTACACTAACCACGATTCGATAAATTAAGAACGGTTAGAATTTATCGACTAGCTATAAAGGGAGAGCCGTACCTATGTTATGCCACCGTGCTAACCACGTAAGCCCAACCATAGTTGGCAATTGTTTATCTTGTGAGGAACGAACAGGACGTGCATGCATATTTGGTTGATGTTTGCTTTGATTCCTAGAATTGGAAAATGTACTTGAGTCTTCTTAAGGAATTTCTAGAGTTTGTTCTCATGAATATGTTTTAGTGTGGTTAAACAAAGGGTTGAATGAAAACTTGGTTTGAGAGAGGGAGATTGAGTCATGTCTTTATCCCTAGTCCCATCTTGATGTCTTGACAATCTTTTCATTCCATAGAATCTCAAATGATGAACCAGTACCATTGATTGTGGGAGCAAGAAAAATGTATCTAATAGATATCTTCCATAATTACAGATGGTTGGTCATACTCGTGGAACGCCTGATGGCTTCGGTCGTGAAGCTGGCAGTGGATCTCAGCAGCCACCGCCACCCCCGTCAAATCTGGCCGAGCTAATGGCCATGCAAACTGAATTACTTTGCCAGCTGGTCCAAGGGCAGCAGAATCAGCCACGCTAACAGCATGGAGGACGGGAGGCACAACTAGCGGGTTACCAGGAATTCTTTGGTACCCAACCTCCGCTTTTCAGCAAAGCTGATGACCCAGTGGACGCTGATGCTTGGCTCCGTACTATCAATTCTAAGTTTGCTTTGCTAGCGGTACCTTGTGCTGACGCAAACAAGGCCCACTTTGCCGCCCAGCAACTTCGTGGTCCTGCACGTATATGGTGGGATCATTATTGTGCGATGCAGCCTGCTGAACATGTCATCTCTTGGGAGGAATTCCGAAATGTTTTCAGATCACATCATATTCCTGAGGGACTGATTGAAAGAAAGTTGAATGAGTTCTTGGCTCTGAATCAGGGAACCCGCACTGTTCTACAATATGCACAGGTCTTCAATCACTTGTGCCAGTATGCGGGCCATCATGCAGATACTGATGCCAAGAAGCGTGACCGTTTTTGTCGTGTCCTTAATACCAAGCTCAAGGAACGTCTGAACTTGGTTCAGCCCAATACTTATAATGAGCTGGTTAATATGACCATTACTCAAGAGGACTGTATCACTGCACATCGTGCTGAGAAGAAGCGAAAGGCACCAACGGGACCCTCGAGTGCTCAGCCACCGAGATATCTCCTGGTGCAGAATACTCCACCAAGACCTCCACAGAGAAATGCCCTAATGGGCAGGCTTGTTTTTAGGCCGCCTCAGCAGCAAGGAGGATTCAGACCTTCAGTGCCTCAGCAGCAGTCTGGCCAAAGGCCGAATGCCCCACACTTAATAGTGGGAATGGCAACAATCGGTGCTATAACTGCAGCAGTACTGATCATTTTGCCAAGAATTGTCCGCAGCCCAGAAAGAATTATCCAGGGCAGAACGCCAACCAGAACAACAACAAGGGCAAAGGCAAAAGGCAAATGGTGCATGTTCAACAGGGGCGAGTTAACTTCATTACTCTTGCAGAGCTTCCCGAAGGAGCACCAGTCATGTCGGGTACTTTCTCTATTCACAATAAACCTGCAATTATATTATTTGATTCTGGTGCAACCCATAGTTTCATAAGTGCCAAATTTGGAGCAAGGTTAGGATTGGATTATTGGCAAACCAAGAATTGTTCCGTTTGAAGTGCGTTTGAGCCGGTGTTGCCTTTATGGTGATGGCCTGCGCACTTGAGCCGGGATAATTCAGGTGGTTCTGCCACAGCCCTAACCCTATCCCACTCATTCACCCTACGCACAACCATGTCTCTCTCTCACCGCCGCCGCCGCGATCGTCGACTCCGCCCGCCACCCCAATCGCGGCCGCGTGCCGTGACGCCGTCGTCGCCTATCCTTGGCGCAGCGCCACGGCATCGTGTCACCCGCGCAGCGCCGCGACATCGTCTCTGCCGCGCAACGCGGCCACCGCTTCAAACCCTAGGGCGCAGCCGCCCTCATTGGTCGCCTCTTCACGCACCCTCTCACCGGCCCCGACACCCGATCACTTCATCACGCATTCGTCCTTCTTCTTAGCCTGCAGGACTCACCTCCCGACGGCTTGTGGGTGAGGATTTCCCTTTTTTCTACATTATCGTTCTCAGAAACTTTTTTTTTTGTGTTAATGGTGCTAGAATTAAACAATGTACATTAATTTGAATTATCTTTGTTACCAAATGAAGTATAATAAGTTGGATTTCTTTTTTTACATGTGCACTATTGTGATTGGGCCTTGTTCATTCGGGTAGATTGTGCCTTTTTCACAGATTTCATTTGTTCAAATCAATGTGATGCGAACATAAAGGGTACTTGCCTAACACACGGTTATTATTCTCTGGTCCTAATTCATCCTAAAATCTATTTCGTGGTTCTGGTCCGCTAAAGTAGAACCAATTGTATTGCACTTTCGTCCCACCTGCACTTTACAACGTTAGGAATTGGTTCTCTTTTGAGAATTGATATTCTTCTTTCTTACAAGAGAAAAGAACTGCAATTACTTAACATAGTAATTGTACTCCTGTCTGTTGTGCTGTTCGATTCTCAGTAGCAATTTTATTCTATTTGCCAATCATCTGAAGTGACATACAGTTGCTTTGTGCAGTTGCATTTGAGGTTGGCAGGGCACATCTTGCAGAACAATTGCCAATTCTTCTGTTGTCAGTGATGGCTGGATATGAAAGGGATGGTGAAGGAAGGGAGCCACCCTGCAGATCGGACAAGGACCATGGAAATAAGAGGAAGAAGCAATCCAACGAGGAACGGGCTAGCAAAGACAAGGGCATGGCCATTGAAGAGGTGCACAAGAGTAAGAAGGATAAGAAGAAGAATAAGAAGCAGTCCAGAGATCAGAGGGCCATGCGGAAAGCTATAGCAGCAGCAGATGCAGACGATGCGGCAAGACATGGTGGCTGTGCTTCGGCTTTCAGTATCAGGGAGCCCGGCTCTCAAGAGGGACATTCTACATCTCATAGGAGATCAGCTCGCGGTCGACCGTCGCCCAATGAGACAGAGGCTCGACGGCGTAGGAAGAGGGCACACATAGAAGATGAGTCAGATGCAGAGCCAGAGCCATTATTGAATCCAGCACAGATGCTGATTCCAGTTCCAATTACTTCCTCCGCGAGCTGGGTGAAGAAGAGGCGATTCATGTCTGTTGAAGAGTGGTTTGTTGAGCCACGAGACGACACTACCGGTGTAGATTTCTATACACTCCTTCAGGCAGGTTTTTATAGAGCATATGAATGTAGGGGGATTCAGCTTAGCAAACACAACATGCTGGACTACCGGTGGTTGAGACAGGCTGCAGGTGGAGCAAATATTGAGGCACACTTCACCTATTTGAGAGGTCTTGCTGAGCTGCTCTCTCGGTCAGGCCAATATGTGGAGCGGTGGATCAAAATCTTCTATGCTACAGTTTGGATTGATCAAACTAGGGAGTCTATTCAGTTCATGTTCAGAGGCAAGAAGCACACACTTTCCCAGGAAGAAATTGTTGAGGCCCTTCGGGTTGATCTACATGACACCCGGCTTCACGAGTTGGCGTACCCAGGTGCAGAGCCTCCCAGACGTGCACTTGTTGGCGGGGTTCTTCCTCCTTTTTCAAGAGTCAGTATCTACTTCCGCCTACCGTTCAGGCCCGAGTCCTCTCGTGCACCGGACAGACTCACAGTGGAGGCTAAGACCGTGCACAAGGCTCTGAGACGTTCTCTTCTACCCAGGATGGGGGCTGCAGAGTCACTGACCAGCATACAACAGTGGCTCCTTCTTCACATACTATCCCATACACCATTCGACATTGTGGACTTCCTTGTATGTGAGATTGAGGACTGTATTCCAGATGGTCTACGGACACGTAGACAGTAGCCGTATGCTCACATCATCAGTTATCTGCTGGACAGGGCCATTGATGAGAGTTCAAGGCATCGGCTTCGTGACCGCCTTGCAGACAGCAGCACCGCTTACAAGGTGTACAGACCACCGGCTTCAACGGATCCTCGTCGTGGCCCTAGAGCCCTAGTGGCAGCTCAACATGGCATGACTCCAGAAGAGCGAGATGCTCCTATTGAAGAGGATGATGAAATGGAGGACTTGGATGCTGTTCATGGCTTATGGAATAGCTACTCTGAGTCTGATGACTCAGACTCAGACTGTGAAATCCCCGTCATGGCTCCACCTCCTAGACATCACGATGGAGAGGCAGGTGATTCCGGTTCAGCTCCAGCTGCAACTTCAGCTCCAGATCCAGCTGGAGCACTGACTCAGGCTGCCAATAGCTGGGAGTTTATGATTAGCATGCAGAAGCAGATGGTCAACATGCAGGAGCAGATGTTGAAGATGCAGGAGGTGGCAGAAGCCAGAGAGGAGCACAATAACAATAGGTAGTTCTCTATGCGTCAGGAGCAGCAGGAGATGAGAAAGGCCTTTCAGAGACATAGCGAGAGTACGCATCTCATGTTCACACACCTATTCGAGGATACCGGAATTGAGCAACCTCCAGTACAGGCTGCACTGGCTTCCTCGGTGCCTCCTGCTCACCTGACAGTTATGGCAGCACCGCATCAAGGTACTTCTAGTACACACGCAGATCAGCGCATCGAGGCCCTAAATGAGACCGCAAATCAGGACAAAGAGACGACACCAGAGCCAGACCAGCAAGATCAGATGAAATCTGATAACACTGATATGGTTTCTCCATCGATTGAGCCTAGCCCTCCCTTGTGCAATGACTCAGCAGATAGGACAACAGATAGGACAACAGATAAGAGCCCAAAGCAGACCAACGATCAGCGCATAGAGGACACCCCAAATGAGACCGCGGATCATTTCAAAGAGAAGTCAGCAGAGGATTCCCCAAAAGAGACAGCAGATCAGCACAAAGTTAATATAGCATGTGCTGACACTGTCTTGCTGACCAATGTAGATAGGGCAGCAGATGAGAGCCCAAAGCAGACCAACGATCAGTGCACAGAGGACACCCCAAAACAGACTGTTGATCCCACAGAGCAGGAGCAACCAGAGCAGGAGCTACCACAAAGTACAACTACGGTCTCCAGAACCTCAGACACCTCGTATTCAGGAGCTGCTTCCACTTCTTCTCATACAGGTTTGGTTCCAAGTAATGGTTTCCGATACTTTCTTGAGTTGCCTTTTTTTGTACCATTAAGATCCCAATTTAGATACAATGATGCTTACGAGACCTTGATGACAAGGATAATTGTGTGCCAGGTGCCGTTTCACTGATACACTCCTTTAGAGCGTCAAAGAAGAAGAAGCTTCTTATATTAGATCTTAATGGTGTGCTTGCGGATATTAACAATGAACAACAAAGCAGTCTCATGGCTGATGGCTCTGCTGGGCGGAAGTTAGGTAAATATATTTATTCCATTGCCACTATTTGCACATATGCTCATGAATCTAGCCTATAATGAAAGATGTTAATATACATTGATGCACCTTTTACCAGTGTTTCGAAGGCCTTACTATGATGAGTTTCTCGACTTTTGCGCCCTGAACTTTGACGTGGCTATATGATCCTCAAGAAACAAGTACGATATCTTAACATTTCTGGCCTTCTAGTCTCGATGTTTTCAATTTTGTTTTACATTGATCTAATTTTGCCTTTTTAATTTGTCCAAAAAAATGTGGATTCGGTGGTTGATATCGTCATGAAAGATTTCAAAAACCGCGCCTGTTATTTTGTTGGGTTAGTCATCTATACACATGAATATTCCAATTTGTGAGCGAATTAGTACTAATTTTATGGTTTAACTATTTGCAGGACTGGTCTAAATGCACTGAAACTGGACATAAAACACTGGAGAATAGGGAAAAACCTTTAGTGCTCAAGGAGTTGAGAAAACTGTGGGAGAAGGAAGACCCTGATCTTCCATGGGAAAAGGGGGACTACTCGCCTTCAAACACATTGCTTGTGGATGACTCTTCTTACAAAGCTCTTCGCAATCCTGTATTTGTCAAAACACCTCCCTATGTCAGCCTTCCTAAAATGATCACCTATAATGAAATGATACACTGTTTTCATCTTGTGCAGCCACACACTGGAATTTTTCCTCACTCCTACAGTTATCGGAACCGGGCGGATGATGCATTGGGTAGGTGTCCAGAAACAATAATGTTCTTTACAATTATATAGCTTATTAATACAGCCAATTTTATTCCTAACAAGCAGGGCCCGGTGGAGACCTTCGCGTCTATCTGCAGAAACTAGCTGATGCGGATGATGTTCAAACTTATGTTCGGAACAATCCATTCGGCCAGCCCTTCATTACTGACAGTGATCCCCATTGGGACTTCTATTCAAAACTTGCTGTTTAAGGGAGCGCTCCCTTGAATTCTGATTAAATGTGTGTATAGTGATCTTCATGGAGTGCTAGTTTAATTGTCAGATGTATGCTTTGCTATACTATCTATGGGTGATGAAATTAATTTGATTTCTTGTCAAAAACACAAGTATCCCAAGTTGCAGTAGCATGTGTTGCCCCACAGGATGGACTGATGATCACCGGTGGACATCAACGGACGGCTTTGAAGAACTAAAAGCCGTTGGTTCTCCACTCACCATTCAGAAAGGTCGTATTCCTTGATACTAACCGGTGATTGTATCCGGTGAAAATATCAAGTGATAGCCGGTGATAGCACGGTGGTACCACCGGTCTGACCGGTGAGTGGGGTAGGGGAGGAACTAGCCAACTCCTACATTCGTGGGATGAGTTCTCCATTCTATGCACTCACCGGTCCGACCGGTGGAGTACACGAAAAGATCCACCGAATAGAGTTTTGTAACTCATGCTGTTTTGGACATGCTACCTATGTGACGGATTCGACACCTACCTACGTGGCATATTGGACACCCTACCACTGCTATGCTACCTCGACAAGGGTTTGGACAAGCCATCGCCGTGACGGGGGACACCCTATCACCGCGGCGGTTTGGACACTACAAAATGATACTTCGTTCAGGCTGTTTGGCCACTCTACCTCGGCGACTGTTTGGACACGCAACCCAGCGATGCATTGGACAACCTACTGCGGTGATGATTTCGACACGCTACCTCCGCTTCGCATTGGGCGGGCATCCGATCTTCTCCGATCCGCACATCCAATAACATCAAGATTTCTTGGGGATTCTATGTACCACAAAGATTGTACTTAAGTCTTAATGGCAAACAGACATTTCCATATTGAGTTAATACTTCGGTTACAATTCCAGTGAGGAAGGTGTACGTCTACAGATACACCCATGGTAAACTGAGTATAGTACAATGAAACCTAGCTCCACTGATCTCCATAGGTACCATCAAACCAACTCTTGATCACAAGTCGCGCACAAAGAAGATGTAGACCGACATCCTTGTTCTATACAAGCAGGAAAAGAAATGATCATTTGCCCATCGTAAAGAGGACTTTCTCAGCGAAGAAAAGGAAAAATTGTATGATGAGAAATGTATAGTTCTGCTGCACCGCCTTACCTACAAATCAGTCATCTAGCACATCTTCAGGGAGCTTTGTTTCCTACAAATTAAGAGGAACATTAGTCATAACTAGCATTTAGTCATAACATCTTCTGGCATCACCATGTAGCATTATATTGTTGAACTGAGGAATACCTCTGCTCTCATGAAGCATGTACGCCGATTGTGACCCTCGCGCTTACAAAGGCTGCATTTAGTAACAGATTTACTGGAAGTTGACTTCAGCTTTTTCTTGGGAGCCCCTCTGCCAGGCACATGCAAGGGACCAATACATCTCTGATATCTTCACAATCAGCCTCCGGGGCTTGTGGCAGCACCGGTCCATACATCTTGCCTTCATTCGCTCCTACATTTGGCAGGATCATACCTGCTTCCTGAAGAAGGGCGCCTTTGAGCCGCTCATATCCTTCAGTTGAACGAGATGCTGAGAAGGATGCAGCCCGACTGATATTGCGTAGGTCACGGTACCTCAGAAGGGTTGTGGAATACTCATACATGGTGCTCTTCCTTAATGGTGGAAAATCATTCTTGGCCCCCATTGTCCACCTTTCCAAAACACTGCAGTCTGGTAGCTTGCGTTCTCCCCGATGGCCCAATACAAAGAATATGTGTGAGCAGGGGGTCCAACGGATTGCAACTTACGACAAGAGCAAGAAACCCCCTTCAGATTGCCCTCTACAGTACAATCACATTTCACATAGGTCATGATGTCTCCTTTGTCCTTCCTGCCAACAATGTACTCTTCTGTATCATCGCCATCTAGGATCTCAATCAGATGACACTTGCTGGCTGCTTTAATGCGAAACTGCACCAACACAAAAACATTAGGTGTGAACCTTTTCTTCGCATCTATCTCAAGAATTGAAGCATCTGGCGTTGTGAATGGCTCAGATTGCAAGGCTTTAATGTCATCATCAGCCTCATTTCTACGCACCCTAGAAAGGCAGGTCTCATAGTGTTCAACCATTTCTAATAGTGTCATTTTACCATCCAGTTGCATCTGAAGCCTAGCGTTCATGCTCTCACTCCGTTGGTTGCTCCTCAATCCTAAATAGCACTTGTCCGCATGATACGCAGCACACCAGATTCTCCTCACCTCATACATCTGATAAAGCCAAGATTCCTTTGAAACGTCATTCTCTGCTAGGAATGCCCGCCATTTCCTCTCAATCTCTTCTATGGAGCACAAGTCATACATAAAGACCCTGAACGCTTCCTTCACTTTGTCATCGTGAATATTACGCACAAGGTTCTGCTCAATATGCCATCCGCAGAGCCTATGCGATGTATTGGACCACACTATCCTTATTGCTCTCTGCATAGCAAGGTCTCCATCAGTGATCACTGAAATAGGATGCTTCTGAATATTAGCGTCGAAAAATGTTCTCAGCAGCCACTCAAATGAATTTGTATTCTCATGAGAAATTATTCCACATCCAAAAACAATTGTACGTTTATGATGATTCACCCCAACAAAAGGAACAAGGGGCAGGTTGTACCGATTTGTTTTGTATGTGCTATCAAATACAATGACATCACCAAATGCTGCATAATCAAGCAGACAATGAGTATCACACCAAAACAGACCCACCAGATGTCCTTGATCATCAGTGAAGCTCCTGAAAAAGAAATCAGCGTCTCTGCATTCTCGTTCCCTAAGGTGTCTGATGACCGTTTGAGCATCACCAGCAGCAATTGTCCCCTGCTTATGGCGATGGCAGAAATTATACAAGTCCCTTTGTGTGTATCCAACTTTATCATACCCACCGTACTGCATTTCTTGAATTTCAAAAATCTGGTATTTACGGATCCCACTAATCTCCATCTCGAGAATATCAGCTTTCTATTCATCACTGATTCTTCGGTGCGAACGCAGCAGACAACTAAGATCTTCTGGCGCCAGAGGATGGTTGTGTTCGTCGATGAAATCCTTCACATACCACTGCCCCGTGTTCCTTTCTCGTGCAATCACAAATTTTGCACGGCATCCAACATGAGTTATACCTCGCGGCCTCCGCTGCTTATTCTCCATATTCATGTGCTTCTCTTCATGGAAACCTTCACGACTGCAAACAAACTTCCGAAGGGTCATCTCATTGTGGCCTGCGTCCCACTCAACATAGCTCCTCCTAACACTAAATCCTTTCTTAAGACCGTATGCATTATAAAACTGAAATCCTTCATCTTCACTAGCAAACAACCGGCTAACAATTTGACTGTACTCCAGCAATGACTCAAGATCCGACATTCCCTCCTGCATCCATCAACAGCGTTAGACAAATTAAATATCAGCATAACAAATTCACACCTTTTGTTGATTGGTCGACTGAAATATTGACCGGTAATATGGAACGGTGATCACCGGTCGATTATGTGATGGGAGACAACATGAAATCGGTCGAGGGCATGGAAACAAGTCCGATGATGACAACGGTCTAACTGGTGAGTGCAGTTAAATCGCAACACGTGCTTCAGTACACCGGATATAAAATATTTGACCGGTGCATCTGACCTGTGTACACCAGTCAGACACGTGCGTGGAAACAACAAAACAATCAGCTTTAGTGCCAAGCTCAAGAATAATGGTCCGGTGGTAGTCACCTATGATCACCGGTCAAACACATGCAGGTCGAAGTCACAAGCACTAATATGCTTTGAATTGATGCTACTCGTATGAACTCAGAGTCATGTTAGTGCACTAACTAGCACCAAAAGCTTGCAACAAGTCGAATTGTCCATGACTACAACAGCGTTATACCAATTAGATAAAAATGCACACCTTTGGTCGCTTGAGAATGCGGTTCACAAACAAAACAATTCGCACCAATCATCCAGTACTATGTTATCATGTGATGAACACTAACGTAACAAGAAAAAATTAATGAGAAGAAGGCGGAGTCCAACCGTACCTGTGCCTAGATGACGAAACACGGCGGCCGCGCGATGGATTAATCTGGTGTCGGTGGCGGCAAGGGGTCGATGAGGTCGTACTGTGATCCTTTGGGGAAGCAGGAACAAAACCGCACGGAGGCGGTGGCGGCGGAGCACGGCTGCGCTGACTAGGGCAATCCCGCGGACAGGCTACCCACGGTGAAGTGGGGCGACGTCGTCCTCTGTGTAGGGCTGTCGACAACGAGGGAGCGAGGGGGACGGCGGGGAGGCAGCCCTACGGACAGGCACCGACGGCGACGTCCTCTGGCGGCGCGCGGATGGGGAGGCCGACGGCGAGGGCGTTGATTCGGTCGGTGAGGGCGACGGCGAGGGCGAGGGCGAGCGAGGCGGCCTTGCGGATAGGCAGGCTACCGACGGCGATGTCCTCTGGCGGCGCGCGGATGGGGAGGCAGACGGCGAGGGTGTGGATCCAGTCGGCGAGGGCGAAAGCGAGGGCGAGCGAGGCGGCCTTGCGGATAGGCAGGCTACCGACGGCGACGTCCTCTGGCGGCGCGCAGATGGGAAGGCCGACGGCGAGGACGTGGATCCCGTCGTCACGGGGATTGCGAGGGCCAGGGTGAGCAAGAGGGATACAAGCGAGGGTTATGGCACGGAGGACGCGCGGGCGGCACGGGAATGTGCGTGCGCTTTGTGGTGGGGGTGGGATTTTAGGTGTGGACAAATGACCATAGTACCTTTGGCGGATTAAAATTCTCAAAAGCAATTAATTTAGGGAGGTACCTAGAGGTACCTTCCAACCACCATAAAAGGACTCTTAATCAAATTACGCACATGATTAGTGTACAACAGTTTTATAAATAGATTTGCATTTCAAAAATTTCCCAACATTGAGTTTGCAGCAATTGTATATTGTAAGAGAAATTGTTGACATACATTTAAAGACGTCTCCAAACCCTAACGACTACTTAAAAAGGAAGCTAAGAGCATATCAATCTCAAAGCACAGAAAAGACCTTTTTATGGAAGTTTTACATTAGCAAAAAAAAAACCAGCGAGGGTCAGTGAGGCTATTTGATATTTTTACCAAAACACGGGTGCACCAACTTACTGAATAAACAGAACCCACCAGCACAGCTACACAGCTACATACTCCTCTTGGTGGGAAAATAATGTATGCCCATTGCCATAGTCATAAAGAAGCCAAGAAGGTACAGAGGTTCCTCAAAGAAACAGCTGGAGCGAAGCACAACAACTTAAGTGATTACAGAGAACTGAGTACAATTATGTTTCTCATGTTGACACTGCCAAGATCTGGCAAAAACACTTATTTCTTAAACAAAATGAGCATGGTTCTCCAGGTTACAGGAACTTCCTCAACGGTCTTCCCGCATCCTCATCTTGCATGTGCTGCAATATAGAAACTTTAAAAAGTAAGAAGCAAGTAGAGCTTCATTTAATTTGGTTATCATAAATGATGTTAATATGTTACCCAAACAGGTGAAATTTACATCAAAATATAGTCATGTGGTAGTCTTTGTTTACTAGCATAATCATGTTGTGAATATGTTGCAGATATGACATATTAGTGCTGTGATGGTGTAAAAATGTTAAATACAAATAGCTCACTCTTAACAAGCTATCCAAGTCAAAACAAATGACTTGATGAGTATATTCCTAAGCAACACCAGAAGTGAGCATGAATGCACTATTTTTAGCAGATTTATTTTGAACTTAAACATCAAGTAGCCAAGTAGGTTATAATGATGTGCAATGGAATAAGAATGATGTAAAATAGTTAACTCCAGAAACAGAATCGCCATAAGACTTCTTCCATGGGTAAACAGTGATGGTGGGGCTATATCCCATCACCGTCACATTAATTCAAGCTGTGGCTCGTTGACAAGCCTTGGCGAAAATTAAGTGTGGCATTCCCTTATACACCATTATGCCCAAACTAGTAACAAGAGAAACTGTCATCGAGAAGGGGCGGAGCTAGAGGGGAAATAGAGGGGGTGCAGCACTTCATAGCATATGTATGATATTCAAGCAAATATGGTGAAAATTTAGAGGTGATAAGTGATTGTGGATTTTTTTTTCTAATAGAGGGGCTGCAGCACTTCATAGCATATGTATGATATTCAAGCAAATGTGGTGAAAATTTAGAGGTGAAAGGTGATTGTGGATTTTTTTTTTCTGGGTGCGGCCGCACCCAGGAGTTACAACTTACAAGTTACAACATAGCTCTGCCCCTGCAGTCGAGCAAAATCTGTGCAAGGGTCATTTTTACAAGCATAGCAAATGCAAGGTTCAGCAAGAATCATATACTAAGAATTCACAATCTAAGGAATTTGTGACACATTTGGGTCGTGTTTAGCCCAAACACTCCCAAGTGTTACAATGTTCTCGGCCATTCAACATATAGTGCTGCACATGGTTGTTTTCTTGAAGATACTGAAAAGATGACACTGAGATGCATTTTGGAAAAAAAAATAATTCCAAATCCTGGCTGAAATAGAAATCATTTCACGTTCCAATTAATGAACAACATAGGCTGAAGCCTGAAGCACAGCAATAACAGAACAACATGCTCTAGAAAAACAATCTGAGGGTTAAATGCAAAGGAAATTAACCTTATACGGTTATACTAGCTGAGCTATGAGTTATCTAACAATATAATTTACAATACTGATGCTGAAACGTGAAACCAACAAGAAAGACGTTCCTACTCTCTGTATCCAGGTGACCAGTAGACTCCACTTCTCTTTCAGACCTAAGTGTAATAGATTTTTCTTCGAAGGATGAGAGTTTGAAATAGATATAAAAATGAAAAGAAAACTTTTTTATCATCAAGAAGGTCCAGGGTTTGGCTAAGCCAGCGAACTGTCGAATATATCATAAGCAACAATTCAATACTTTTTAAATGCAGGAATTCACAATTTCATTCGATACAAATGTTATGGCTCTAACTTAACCGGACAGTGTAAACTGTGACTCTACCAAGTTTTCAACTTCTAAGCAACAGGCTAATACCAATATCTGGATGGACTCGACCCTCAAACTGATGTGCGAACCATGGTCAATTTGTCACTGCACCAGGGATCCACTTTCGCGATTAACTTTGGATGAAAGAAAAAATGGGGGGAATTAATCATTCCACCGCAATGAATGGGTGTTGCCTCCGGCACCAGCCAGATCTGAATCTAAGAGAGCCACCTAAAGCACTCAGGAAGAGGATTCATGGTAGGGGAAGGGAGGTTTGCGTACGAATTCGCGAACGATGCCCTTGTAGACGAGGATGGGGACGGCGAGGCCGAAGAGGCCTACGACGGCGAGGCTGCGGCGCGTCCAGCGGAAGTTGAACTCGAGGTTCTCGCGGCCGGCGTTCCACTCCTCGATCCACCGGTTCTTGTGCACCTCCATCCCGCCACCCATCTTCTCCTTCCCCTCGCTAGCTCTGCTCGTCGGCGACGGATGAAGTGGTGAATTTGGTGGTGCGAGTGGGAGTGGGAGTGCGACCGTGCCGGGCCAGGTGCAACACCCCTCGAGCGTCTTTGTTGGGTTTTTACGGATAGACCCCGGAGTGCGGCGTTAATCTTTTACTTCCACTTGGTCAATCTAGAGCTGGAGCTAAAGAGTCCTTTTCCTGCAATATTACGGCCCGTTTGACATGGCTCCATCCAAAAACAGTTTCAGCTTCATACTATAGTAAATGACACTGTAATATTGCTATTTTACACTGCTCTGCACTGTAGCAAAGAGCCAGAATGCAAATCGAGATTTAAAATGATCAAATGGCTACAAGCATCACGTACAAACGTATACTATGGTCAAACTAATAGTTCGCAAAAAGAATCCCTAAATATTTTCACAAAACCTCTTAAAATGGATCGCAATCCGAATATTTCATAGTACCCCTAAAATTTATTGTGATTATTAATTAATGGCGATCAGATTATTCGTATAGTACGTACCTCCTAAAATAGATGGAAAATATTTTGCATAAAAACCCTCTCTTACCTGTCATCTTTCTCGTTCCCTGCCCACGGTGCCCCCCCCCCCCCCCCCCCCCCCCCCCCTTTTTTTTTAGCAACACAGTGCGTCGGTGCCCCTTCCCGTCAGGCGGCGGCAACACCTGCCTCTTCCGCAACACACGCATGGATTCCAGCTCCTCCTCCACCGACCACCCTGCGTCCCTGCCCCCTGATTTTCGCCACGATTCCCACCTTCAGTTTCACCTCCAATTCAAACAGTAGGAGAAAGTCGACGAGAGGAAGATGAGAAGAAAAGGGATGCGGAACTGAACTTCGGTGATGGGAGGGACAACACCGGCGGAGTACGCGGCGGCCTTACCGTTTCCGCCTATATCAATCAGGAGATCCAGTATGTCTGGACTCCTCCACGGTCACGATGGCGGCCTTTAGCTGCTCAAGAAATTTTGTGATTTGCCGAGAGTGTAATGAAATTTTCCCCAACCTTTTTCCTTCCCAAAAAATTTTCCCCAAACCTTTAGCTGCTTAAGCTTAGTTTGATGTTCCTTTTTACAGAGATGGTTCGCGTCCACGTTGATGGAAGTGGTGGGATCGATGCTGGAGCGGCTTTTGGCTTTGTCGCTTGCTTGCGAGAAGAAGCTCTAATTACCAGCTCATTGTAATTTCGGGGCTATTCGCCCTCACTCGCCACGCCACACTTGTAGCTGCCACGGTGGCTTGGCTGGTGTTTGGATGAGGTACTCCCTCCGTTCCAAAATTATAAAATATCTTAAGAATTTTGGAGAGTCAAAATAATTTTAAATTTGATCAAGATTATAGAGAGTCAAAGCGAGGAGACGCTGGCCGCCGGCAGCTGTAACAATCCAAAAATTGGAATTTAAATGGAAATACAAAATTTTATTCAAATTTGAACCTTACATGTGGACCCCACATGTCAATCTCTCCCCTCTCTTCTCCCTGTGCCTGTGCCGAGCACCGACGCCTCCCGAAGCTCCCCGCTTCTGTGCGTTGCCGTCGTGGACGATCATCCCGTTTTCCCGGCAAGCTGGGCCACGCGCCAGCCATCCACGACGAGCGAGTGTACTGGAGAACAGGCCGTAGCCAATAGGAAACCGCCGTAGGGCCGTCGCCCATGCCGTGACCGAGCTCCCCGCGAGTCATCGCCACGCGCCGGCCGTCGGGGACGGTTCATCCCCTTTTCCCAGCTGCCTCCGACGTCCAGGACGTTCTTGTCCATCTCCGCAGCTCGAGCTCTGGTTCTCTCACTTCCTGTTCATCTTCTTCTTCCTCCCGACGCCACGAACAGAGCTTGAGCGGCTTGCGTTCGTCGGCCCGATTCGCGAGCTCCTCGCCATGGATCCCAAATCCACTACGCCCGAAGCTCCTCCACCCCCCTAGCGTCCTCCCTAACCCCTCCAATCACAGCCTGACCCCCCACCTCGCCGGGAATCGAAGGTTCCCTGTCCGCCGGCGAGCAGGAACGCTTGAACTCCACCTCCACGTCGACGACCTACCCTCGGCCCTTCTCTGCTCGACTTAGTATGGGAATCGGTCTTCCTCACACCCACGATGCTCATGCTCTCCTTATTCGCCTGCGTTCGCCGGACAATCGACCGGAACGCCGCCGCGCCGCCGCTCCAGGCCGCCTGGACCGCCGCGAGCTGCCCCTGTATAGTTCTTTGCCGCGCCGCCGGCCGTGTTGGCTCCGTCCAGCCCTGCTGGCCGCCATGCTGCCCTACCCCGCCGCTACCTTGGCCTATCGCCGGCGAGGCAGGCGCGCCACGCCGCCGGCCATGGCCCTGGTGGCCATGGGTGCTGCCGTGCCACTATTCTTTTGTCAAATGATTTTAGTCTATTTAGTCTGAGACTTGTAAAGTGCCTAGTAAATTAAAGAAAAATGCTATAAATGTGAAACAAATTTTGTTAGATTTGTTAGAGTAAGATCTATGGAGGAAAAATATCCACAGTGGCAAAATGACCTTTTTACCCCTGCAATAATTTAAATTGTGTTTAGTCTTGCTTAATTAGTTTCTATAGATCTGTTAATCTAAAAATTATGAAATTTTTGTAGTAACTTACTTTAAGCATGAGTGATCCACTGTAAAATTTTCGTATTCATAGGACCTAGTTTAGTACATGTTTATAAAATGTACCTAGCTAGTATATTTGCATAGGGATAAATAATATCTTTATATATAAGATTCTTTAGAAATCATGAGAAGTAATTTAATAAATGTCTTTGCAAGTCATGTTCTGTTGATATTAAATGGTGCTCTAGTTGATACTTAGGTAGATTAGTTGTTCCTAGCACTTAGGGTTTAACTTAATTATCACCATACCTGCGTAATTTTATGTAAATTATTAATTTGTTTAATATTTATCTTCTAATTACAAAGTCGAGTTGGCATTTACTCATTGTCTCATATGCATACATATAGAATCCGCGACTGAGGCAGTCGTGTATGAGGTGATCGCGGAGCCGCAGGAGCAGACGGAGCCAGCCCCGTAGGAGTTTCGTGACGACCCGGCCCAAGGCCCAGTTGACACTAGCACTGAGCAGCAGCCCACAGGCAAGCCCCGGTGCACATCCATTTATTTCAAACTATGACACCTATATTATGTTTCTATTACTTGTGCATTAGGTTCAGGAATTATTTGAAACCCTAGTTGCATGATCCCTAGGTCTCCTCGAGTTATACTAGTATGTAGAGGACGCTAGAGATGCTATGCTTAATAGAACTCGGTAGAAGACGAGTGATTTTGGGTCACTCGCGAGATATAGGATATCTCGTTATTTTGAGTATATGGAATAATAGAATAGGTTGGAGAAAGAAAAGAAAATGGAGACCGGGCGGGGAAAGGTTAGCCCCGCCTGTGTCGGTTAAGGACCGTTCGTTGCCTGGCCCTGTGGTCGAGTTTGAATTGTACTAACTGCATGCCGGGAGTAGGAGGTAGTCGAAACCGGTAAGCCAAGTACTGCCTTACTTCGAAAGTACAGGACTCCTTCCCACCCCATAGGGCGAGTCGAGTAGTCGCGGAGAATTGGGATGCATGTATTTATTTTTGGTGGTCTCTCGTTGAGCTCGGCTGACTATACGCTGGTGGGGCGGTCCTGTAGTTCGAGGCGGGGAGGAGAATGGTTGGTCCGTATGGTCCGACGGGGCTAATACGTGCCGTGTTGGTTAGGTCCACCTTGCAAGGTTAAATCGGATCGATCCGCCGTACGTCGCATCTCGGATATGAGCACCTTTATCACAGCACCGTATCGTAGTAAGGATATGGAAGAGAATAAGATGATTAGTATAGTTGTACCTAATCAATTGTTTTTCCACACTGATTGGTATAGAAATACAAACCGTAGAAAATAGGTAACCATTCCTAATCTTGAGCTAAAATATTGAAAGTAAGGACTCACTCTTAAATGCATGTCCGCAAAACAACCCACAGCCAAAAAGCCGTGCATGTCTAGATAATGGGCTATGTATACCCATAGTCGGGAAAGTCTTGCGGAGTATTAGTATACTCAGGGTTGTGGCTCAAACTATTTCAGGTCAGGATGGGATCGACTTCTGCCCTTGTTGTGCTAAGTTTATACAGCTTGGCGCGGATGGTTGGGAGGTGGCTGGACCAGATGCTTAGTCAGTGCTAGTTTCCAAATCACACACCCGTGGGCTGAGTGTGTGATTCGATACTGCGTTTTATGTAGTATAGTCGTCAGGTTTCCTATATCGGACCTTGTTTTAAAATAAAGTTACTCTTGTATATTGTTTTGTAATTAAACCAGGTTTGTAGAACTTAATGTACTATACTCGGTATTGTAATCATATTTTTATGTACTCGTCATGTTTGTACTGCCTGCGCTCACCTTCGCGTGGGACTACTGGTGTTTGTTTCGATCGGAATGTCGGTTTCGAAAAGACTGTCAAATTAAACCGTTAAGCCAAATGTGCCTGATGTGTTCAAATGATGGCCATTTAGCTTAATTTGAGTTTTAATTTGGCGGTTCTGTCACAGCTGGTATCAGAGCCGAAATACACCAGTGGTGGTATGGATGTGACTATTTTCTAGATTTTCAAGATTAAAAATGAATTTCTGGGGTATAAAGAAAATCGTTTCAGTCGCGCTTTACGATTAAATCTGTATTAAGCCTTAATTTCTTCCAGCACATTTCTTTCAGTTAAACCTTAATTTCTTGCACAACCCTTACTTAATATTGTAACGACGCACCTACGCTGAGGTAAGCAAGGTGAGCATTCTTGGTAATCCTTAGAATAGCCCACGTGTTTCATACGTGCGCGGGTCCCGTATGATGAGCATACGAGGAGATGATAAGGCTCCATTCAAATGAGCCTGTCGCTATCTGCCGCCTGATATGGAGCGCGGACTTCCCACCGTGTGATTGTGAGCACGGCCATCTCGTAAGGCAATGTTACGAGATGTAAATCTGTCATGCGATTGGTCGTGACCGTGTACCTTGGGACACGTTTACCCTTGGGTGTCCCGTAAGGCGATTTGTACGGGAAGTGAATACGTTGCTTCGGTAACGTATGCAGCGCTGTCCATGCAGCGTTGAATGCATGGGCGCCATCTCTATAGTGGATGGTGATGTATGTGTGAATATGTTGGCAACTGCATATGCGTTACCCATGTGGCGTAGGACACATGGGGGCCGTTCGTGTGTGCTGGCACGAAGGGTCCAGTCGTGGATATATGCATATATCTGTATATCATGTGCTTTCTGCAGGTACACTAACAAACGAACGCGTAAGTTAAGGCGTGTAGAAATTGATTATATAATTGAGAGCGTATGTTGCCACCGAAAGATCACGTATAATGCCCTATTATTGTCGGCAAATTTTGTTGGAAGAGTGACGTAGGACGATCATGCATAATACCATTCATGGCATTGTAAGAATGGGTTAGCGAGTTACTTGTGTTGTGAAGTTTGTTGGAAGTTTGAAGTTAAAAGAATTTTTGTTTCTCTAGAGTGCTGTAAATGTTTACAGTTTTATGAGTTATGAGTTTGTATATTCTTTTGGGAATGTTCCTTACCGCTGTCGGTGTTTTTCGCAGATGGCAGCCTTGTCGGACTTCCACTTTGACGAGGACGGGTTGGTGCGTTCCACTTGTCTTCACCGTGAGGGCCTTCCCGTGCTGCTATGGGAGGTGCTCCAGGAGTTTGGCCACACTGAGTCTCCCCAGTACTACGGTCGCGTGTCCTCCGAGGGGGGCATTTCTGGTTGGGAGGCTCGCCTGCGAGTTCCGGCACGCCTCGGTCTCTTTCCGTCAGACCCTTGGGAGGTGCACACTGAGGGTGCCGAGATTTTGAGCGTCTGGGATCGTGCAGCTGCGATGGCTATTACCCAGTTTTGTGAGCAGGAGCCCATCTTTGCGAGTTACTCTGCTTCGACGGTTGGTTTTCCTGTCAGAGTGACTTCTGAGTACTCGAGGCAGCGGTTTTCTCTTCTGTTGGACTCTACTCTTCCAGGCCACGTCCCAGCTTTGGCCAGGATCGCCCGCTACGCCGCCGGTATGTTGGGTGTGTGCGACCAGTTTAGGAGTGAGAACACACTCTACCGGCAGGGACTTCGGACAGCTCACACCACAGCACTGGAGCAGACTCAGCAGATCTTAGGACAGAGCCAGCAGCTCGCAGAGCAGAGTCAGCAGGTAGTGGGGTTGGCACAGCAGTTCTGGGAGCAGGAGCAGATGATAGTTGAGCAGGCTCAGCAGATTTTGGAGCAGTCACAGCAGCTAGAGGCGCAGTCACAGCAGCTAGCGGAGCAGACAGAGCAGCTAACGGAGCAGGCTCAGCAGATTGAGGAGTTGACTGAGCAGGTGGACGACCAGGAGGCTCTAGCTGACCACTTACAGGACGCGCTTCAGGTTGCACTAGGGAACGTGCACCAGTTGCAGCTTCAGCAGCAGCAGGCCGCAGCCCCACCTGAGCCACCACCTCAGGCGTCAGGTGTTGAGTCAGGAGTTGGGCCTCAGGAGATGTCTGATGCAGCGAGTTCCGTCGGTCAGAACGACGTTCCACCTCAGGTAGGGTCCACAGCCATCTTAGTGAACGAGCAGAACGTGGGACGCCTGCAGGAGGAGCTACGCGCGCGTGGGATCGAGGTTGAGCGCGTCTTCGAGTACCAGCCGCCGCATTGAGTAGTTGGACTTTGGATGTAGGAAGGGCTAACATAGTATTGTAGTTTGGTAAATGTATGAGAGACAACTAGATCTTGTAGTATGACTAGAATAACTCGGATGCAAGATAGGACTGTGGTTTGTATATGTCTGGACTGAGTTTGTAGGTGTGTAACCCCACTGTAAAATATCATCTCAGTGTTCGACTTATGGTAATTCCGCGGTGTGAAATCTAAAAATTTTCGTAGCATTGAAGTTTAGTACGTAAAAATTTGTGAAGACGAACCATGCGGTGAATGCGAGTTATACGAAAGTTGTAGAGTATTTTGATAGTTACTCGCTTGCAAAAGTTATGAATT
Source organism: Panicum virgatum (assembly GCF_016808335.1). Classification (NCBI taxonomy): domain Eukaryota; kingdom Viridiplantae; phylum Streptophyta; class Magnoliopsida; order Poales; family Poaceae; genus Panicum; species Panicum virgatum. The sequence continues at coordinate 47,321,403 of NC_053140.1, read as the reverse complement.
TTTGGACGTATAGTTTGGGAGATACTGTCAAATCTATACCGCGAAGACTTGTGATATTGAGATTTAGTTGGGGCCTATTTGTATTCACTAGTTGATGCAAAAACGATTTTACCTCCCTCATGCATGATCCAGTTATTCCTGTTCCAATTGTGGGGCATAAAAGTGGTGATACAATTGTTGAGTTATTTAATCGGTGTTCTAAATTCAGCATTTTTCATGAATTGAATATTAGTTGCTATCATGATTATTTAATTTAATCAAGGTATTGGGACTAATCAATTCATGATTAATTGCAGAATGCCGAACACCGATAATGACTCCTCTGCGCCCAATGGTGCTAATGCGCTGCCACCGCCTCCCAATTTGGTTGAGGCAATCGCGGCCATGTTGACTGGGCGCGATGAACAGACGGAACTGCTCCGTCAGCTCGTTCATCAAGGTGCTGCACCGCGGCATGGAAATCATAATCATCACCAGCCGCCTGTCCCTGGGTATCAGGAGTTCTTGGGTACTCAGCCACCGCTTTTCCATAAGGCGGATGAGCCACTGGAAGCTAACAGTTGGCTCCGGACCATTGAGTCCAAGTTCACTCTATATCAGTATGATGACAATGACAAGGCATCATTTGCAGCTCAGCAGCTTAGAGGTCCTGCACGTACGTGGTGGCATAATCACATAGCTATGTTCCCTGCTGGCACTCGGTTTTCTTGGGATGAGTTCAAGGAAGCTTTCAGGGCACATCATATCCCTGCAGGAGTTATTCGCAGGAAGCTCAATGAGTTCTTGGCTCTGAAACAAGGCAATAATACTGTGACGCAATACGCTCAAGCCTTCAACACCTTGTCTCAATATGCTGGATATCATGTGGAAACAGATGAAAAGAAACAAGCATGCTTCAGGCTGGGGCTTAGCAGCAAGCTCCAGGAACGCTTGGTTATGTTCAAATTCAACACTTTTAGTGAGCTGGTCAATGGGGCTATCACTCAAGAGGACGCCCGTATAGCTCACCAAGCAGAGAAAAAGAGGAAGGCACCAATGGGTGGATCTTCTAGTCAGGCTAATCAGAGGTTTCGTCTGATTCAGGCCGGACCCCCTCGTGCACCTTATCAGCATCGGCCGGTGTACCGACCAGTACAGTATCAGGCCACATATCGGCCTCCACAACAGCAGTCAGGTTATAGGCCAATACAGTACCAGACGGGATATAGACCACCTCAATACCCACAACCTCAAGGTGTAACCAGATCTCCGGTGCCTCAGCAGAATGTGCAGAAGACGTGGGTGCAGCCGCAGGGTGTGCGCCCTAATTTCCCTCCCTGTTACAACTGTGGTCAAGTTGGTCATTTTGCACGTGAATGCCCTATGCCACCTAAACAAGTTCAGGGTTCTAATCAGCACAATCAGAAGCCGAAAGTGGCTCATTTCAAGCCAGGACACGTGCATTATACCACGCTAGAGGATGTTCCTGAGGGAGCTCAAGTGATGGCGGGTACGTTTTCAGTTCATAATCAACCTGTTACCGTATTATTTGATTCGGGTGCATCTCACACATTTATTAGCAAGGCGTGTGTGATCAAACTTGGGATAGAAATAGAATATATGCCAAGATCGTGCTATATCCAATCACCTGGGGGGCAAATAATTACCAATCAAGTTGCCAGACGAGTGCCTCTACAGCTGCAAGGAAAATATTTTACCACGTCTCTTATAGTTCTCCCACCCCAAAAAGTTGATATTATATTGGGTATGAACTGGATGGGAGATCACGGGGTTCTTTTAGACACTACTTCACAATATGTGCATATTGATTCCCCTCTGTATGGTTCTATGACCTTGAATCTGGTGGACCATATACCTTCGACATCCACAGTGAATCAGGTTGAGGCCAAAAGTCTGGCTGAAATACCAGTGGTGTGTGAATACCCGGATATTTTTCCGGATGACTTACCAGGCATGCCACCTGACCGTAAGATAGAGTTTGCCATTGAATTGCAACCGGGAACGGCACCAATTGCCAGGAGACCTTATCGTATGCCACCCAATGAGTTAGCAGAACTAAAGAAGCAATTACAGGAGTTGCTTGATAAGGGTTATATCCGTCCTAGCACTTCACCTTGGGGCTGTCCAGCGCTCTTTGTTAAGAAGAAAGATCAAAGCCTCAGGTTGTGCGTGGACTATCGGCCTTTGAATGCTGTCACTATCAAAAACAAATATCCACTTCCCCGAATTGATATTTTATTTGATCAGTTAGTCGGGGCCAAGGTATTCTCCAAAATTGATCTTCGATCGGGCTATCATCAAATAAAAATTAGGCTCGAAGATATCCCAAAGACAGCTTTCTCCACACGATATGGGCTTTATGAATATCTCGTTATGTCATTTGGATTGACGAATGCCCCGGCTCATTTCATGTATCTCATGAACTCGGTATTTATGCCCAAGTTAGATAAGTTTGTCGTGGTTTTCATTGACGACATTCTTATATATTCCAAGAATGAAGAAGAACATGCTGAGCATCTTCGCATTGTTCTCCAACGTCTACAGGAACACAAGTTGTATGCCAAATTCACTAAGTGTGAGTTCTGGCTAAAGAAGGTTCCATTCCTGGGTCATGTTATATCAGAAGATGGAATTTCTGTTGACCCCAGTAAAATCCAAGATGTTTTGAATTGGGAAGCACCTACATCTGTTCCGGAAATTCGGAGTTTTCTTGGGCTAGCAGGATATTACCGGCGGTTTGTTCCGGATTTTTCAAAAATTGCTAAGCCCATGACTGAGTTGCTCAAGAAAGGGGTGAAATTTAATTGGAATGATAAATGTGATCAGGCTTTTCTGACCCTGAGGAAACTTTTGACATCTGCCCCTGTTTTAGCCCAACCTGATATTACTCGACCCTTTGATGTATATTGTGATGCATCGGGTACGGGTTTAGGTTGTGTCCTCATGCAAGACCGTCGAGTAATTGCTTATACTTCCAGAGCACTCCGGCGACATGAGAAAAATTATGCCACTCATGATTTAGAACTAGCAGCAGTGGTTCATGCTTTGAAGATCTGGCGTCATTATCTTCTGGGCAATCCTGCTCATATATATACGGACCATAAAAGTCTCAAGTATATCTTCACCCAGAATGAACTAAATCTACGCCAAAGGTGATGGTTGGAATTGATTAAGGATTATGATCTGGAAATTCATTATCACCCGGGTAAAACCAATGTGGTTGCAGATGCTTTGAGCCGCAAGGCTCAGTGCAACTGCCTGTCTATTGTGCCTTTCAATGAGACCCTTTGTTATGAACTGGAAAAATTAAACTTGGGGATCATCACGCAAGGCAGTCTTGATAATTTGGTCCTTTCATCTACTCTTCGAGATCGGATTATTTCTGCTCAAAAACATAATGTTGGGATGGAAAAGATTCGCCAAAGACTTGCGGAAAATGACCCGGGGGTGAATTGTTTTCATTTAGATGAGGCTGGAATTCTATGGTTCAAGGATCGTTTGGTGGTACCTAAAGATTTAGAGATCCGTAAACAAATTCTTGATGAAGCTCATCTCTCTAGGTATTCTATCCACCCGAGCAGCAATAAAATGTATCAAGATTTGAAGTAGCGATTTTGGTGGACAAGAATGAAGCGGGAAATTGCCAAATATGTGTCTGAGTGTGACATTTGTAAAAGAGTGAAAGCGAGCCATTTGAGATCAGCTGGTCTTCTTCAACCGCTGACTATTCCATCAGGAAAATGGAAAGATATTAGTATGGATTTCATTGTTGGACTTCCCAAGACTTCTAAAGGATATGATTCTATTTGGGTTATTGTGGACCGTCTGACGAAGTCAGCTCATTTTCTTCCCGTAAAAACCATCTATAGGGCACAACATTATGCTGAGCTTTATATCAGTCGTATCCTGAGTTTGCATGGAGTACCCAGGACTATCATTTCTGACCGTGGTACCCAATTCGTTGCACATTTTTGGGAACACTTCCATGCAGCCCTTGGTACTCAACTCATTCGCAGTTCGGCTTATCATCCTCAAACCGATGGTCAGACGGAGAGAATAAATCAGATTCTTGAAGATATGCTTAGAGCCTGTGCACTCACCTATAGTCATAAATGGGATGAGTGTCTACCTTTAGCTGAATTCTCCTATAATAACAGCTATCAGGAAAGCATCAAAATGGCTCCTTTTGAGGCATTGTATGGATGAAGGTGTAGAACTACATTGAATTGGTCAGAAGCCGGTGAGAGAAATGTATTCGGCCATGATATAGTCAGTGAGGCAGAAGAACAAGTCCGGGTTATACAGGAGAACTTGAAAATAGCCCAATCCCGGCAGAAAAGCTATGCGGACAAGAAACGTCAAGCGATCTCGTTCCAAGCGGGAGATCATGTCTATTTACGGGTATCTCCAATGAGAGGAGTCCAACGGTTCGGTGTGAAGGGAAAGCTCGCCCCTCGTTATGTTGGGCCTTTTCCTATCATTGAACAATGTGGGCCAGTAGCATATCGTCTGGAACTTCCTCCCCAATTATCCGCAGTTCATAATATATTCCATGTCTCCCAGCTCAGGAAATGCCTCCGTGTTCCGAACAAAATAATAGACATAGAAAAGTTACAAGTGGAGCCCGATCTTGTCTATCCAGAGCATCCAGTGAAAATTGTTGATCACAAGACTCGGGTCACTCGAAATCAAACCAGCAATTTCTATAAGGTACAATGGAGTAATCACTCAGAGCGAGAAGCTACCTGGGAAACGGAGGAATTTGTTCAGTCCAAATGTCCTGAATTGCTCCAATTATACCAAGGTATATGATTTTCTGACTTCCTTTCAATTCGGCACTTTTCTCCTAAATCTCGGGACGAGATTTCTTTTAGGGGGAAGGATTGTAACAATCCAAAAATTGGAATTCAAATGGAAATACAAAATTTTATTCAAATTTGAACCTTACATGTCGACCCCACATGTCAATCTCTCCCCTCTCTTCTCCCTGTGCCTGTGCCGAGCACCGACGCCTCCCGAAGCTCCCCGCTTCTGTGCGTTGCCGTCGTGGACGATCATCCCGTTTTCCCGGCAAGCTGGGCCACGCGCCAGCCATCCACGACGAGCGAGTGTACTGGAGAACAGGCCGTAGCCAATAGGGAACCGCCGTCGGGCCGTCGCCCATGCCGTGACCGAGCTCCCCGCGGGTCATCGCCACGCGCCGGCCGTCGGGGACGGTTCATCCCCTTTTCCCAGCTGCCTCCGACGTCCAGGACGTTCTTGTCCATCTCCGCAGCTCGAGCTCTGGTTCTCTCACTTCCTGTTCATCTTCTTCTTCCTCCCGACGCCACGAACAAAGCTTGAGCGGCTTGCGTTCGCCGGCCCGATTCGCGAGCTCCTCGCCATGGATCCCAAATCCACTACGCCCGAAGCTCCTCCACCCCCCTAGCGTCCTCCCCAACCCCTCCAATCACAGCCTGACCCCCCACCTCGCCGGGAATCGAAGGTTCCCTGTCCGCCGGCGAGCAGGAACGCTTGAACTCCACCTCCACGTCGACGACCTACCCTCGGCCCCTCTCTGCTCGAACTAGGTATGGGAATCAGTCTTCCTCACACCCACGATGCTCATGCTCTCCTTATTCGCCCGCGTTCACCGGTCAATCGACCGGAACGCCGCCGCTCCAGGCTGCCTGGACCGCCGCGAGCTGCCCCTGTATAGTTCTTTGCCGCGCCGCCGGCCGTGTTGGCTCCGTCCAGCCCTGCTGGCCGCCATGCTGCCCTACCCCACCGCTGCCTTGGCCTATCGCCGGCGAGGCAGGCGCGCCACGCCGCCGGCCATGGCCCTGGTGGCCATGGGTGCTGCCGTGCCACTATTCTTTTGTCAAATGATTTTAGTCTATTTAGTCTGAGACTTGTAAAGTGCCTAGTAAATTAAAGAAAAATACTATAAATGTGAAACAAATTTTGTTAGATTTGTTAGAGTAAGATCTATGGAGGAAAAATATCCACAGTGGCAAAATGACCTTTTTACCCCTGCAATAATTTAAATTGTGTTTAGTCTTGCTTAATTAGTTTCTATAGATCTGTTAATCTAAAAATTATGAAATTTTTGTAGTAACTTACTTTAAGCATGAGTGATCCACTGTAAAATTTTCGTATTCATAGGACCTAGTTTAGTACATGTTTATAAAATGTACCTAGCTAGTATATTTGCATAGGGATAAATAATATCTTTATATATAAGATTCTTTAGAAATCATGAGAAGTAATTTAATAAATGTCTTTGCAAGTCATGTTCTGTTGATATTAAATGGTGCTCTAGTTGATACTTAGGTAGATTAGTTGTTCCTAGCACTTAGGGTTTAACTTAATTATCACCATACCTGCGTAATTTTATGTAAATTATTAATTTGTTTAATATTTATCTTCTAATTACAAAGTCGAGTTGGCATTTACTCATTGTCCAATATGCATACATATAGAATCCGCGATTGAGGCAGTCGTGTATGAGGTGATCGCGGAGCCGCAGGAGCAGACGGAGCCAGCCCCGCAGGAGTTTCGTGACGACCCGGCCCAAGGCCCAGTTGACACTAGCACTGAGCAGCAGCCCACAGGCAAGCCCCGGTGCACATCCGTTTATTTCAAACTATGACACCTATATTATGTTTCTATTACTTGTGCATTAGGTTCAGGAATTATTTGAAACCCTAGTTGCATGATCCCTAGGTCTCCTCGAGTTATACTAGTATGTAGAGGACGCTAGAGATGCTATGCTTAATAGAACTCGGTAGAAGATGAGTGATTTCGGGCCACTCGCGAGATATAGGATATCTCGTTATTTTGAGTATATGGAATAATGGAATAGGTTAGAGAAAGAAAAGAAAATGGAGACCGGGCGGGGAAAGGTTAGCCCCGCCTGTGTCGGTTAAGGACCGTTCGTTGCCTGGCCCTGTGATCGAGATTGAATTGTACTAACTGCATGCCAGGAGTAGGAGGTAGTCGAAACCGGTAAGCCGAGTACTGCCTTACTTCGAAAGTACAGGACTCCTTCCCACCCCTTAGGGCGAGTCGAGTAGTCGCGGATAATTGGGATGCATGTATTTATTTTTGGTGGTCTCTCGTTGAGCTCGGCTGACTATACGCTGGTGGGGCGGTCCTGTAGTTCGAGGCGGGGAGGAGAATGGTTGGTCCGTATGGTCCGACGGGGCTAATACGTGCCGTGTTGGTTAGGTCCACATTGCAAGGTTAAATCGGATCGATCCACCGTACGTCGCATCTCGGATATGAGCACCTTTATCACAGCACCGCATCGTAGTAAGGATATGGAAGAGAATAAGATGATTAGTATAGTTGTACCTAATCAATTGTTTTTCCACACTGATTGGTATAGAAATGCAAACCGTAGAAAATAGGTAACCATTCCTAATCTTGAGCTAAAATATTGAAAGTAAGGACTCACTCTTAAATGTATGTCCGCAAAACAACCCACAGCCAAAAAGCCGTGCATGTCTAGATAATGGGCTATGTGTACCCATAGTCGGGTAAGTCTTGCAGAGTATTAGTATACTCAGGGTTGTGGCTCAAACTATTTCAGGTCAGGATGGGATCGACTTCTGCCCTTGTTGTGCTAAGTTTATACAGCTTGGCGCGGATGGTTGGGAGGTGGCTGGACCAGATGCTTAGTCAGTGCTAGTTTCCAAATCACACACCTGTGGGCTGAGTGTGTGATTCGATACTGTGTTTTATGTAGTATAGTCGTCAGGTTTCCTATATCGGACCTTGTTTTAAAATAAAGTTACTCTTGTATATTGTATTGTAATTAAACCAGGTTTGTAGAACTTAATGTACTATACTCGGTATTGTAATCATATTTTTATGTACTCGTCATGTTTGTACTGCCTGCGCTCATCTTCGCGTGGGACTACTGGTGTTTGTTTCGATCGGAATGTCGGTTTCGAAAGGACTGTCAAATTAAACCGTTAAGCCAAATGTGCCTGATGTGTTCAAATGATGGCCATTTAGTTTAATTTGAGTTTTAATTTGGCGATTCTGTCACCGCAGTTACAACGCGCTGCTGGGCGGCAGCCCGCTGCTGGCGGCCGCGGGCGCGTACGACGCCGCGGCCGAGACGTTCGCGTCCTCGCACGACCTGTTCCGCGCCGCGTTCCCGCGCGGGTTCGCGTGGGAGGTGCTCAGGGTGTACTCCGGCCCGCCGGTGATCGCCTTCAAGTTCCGGCACTGGGGCCACAAGTAGGGGCCATACAAGGGCCGCGCCGCCACCGGCGAGAAGGTCGAGTTCCACGGCGTCGCCGTCCTCAAGGTTGCCACTAGCTGTTTCCTTTGCCCCGCCTAATCAGTTACTGCCAATACTAGGTTACAGCTACATACTGCAAGAAACGTGCACGCACACGTGGCAATCGGCAGTCCGGATCACGTGTTTTGGTACAACAAAAATAAAATCTCCTTTCTTATGGGATTCTCCACTCCCATCTCCTTTTCCCCAGTTTTTTTTTCGCGACCGTGCCTGAGCACGTATTTCATTAAGAAGAAGCAGTTTACAGACAATTCTTGATGCGATCAAACAACGCTTGACCGGCACAAGATCACAAAGGACTAAAAACAGAGAAAAAACACCGACAAACACCCAATAACCTAAACAAACACACAGCAACAGAAGCAGGACGGGGGAGAACACCTCCAACCCTACAACCCTAAACGAGGCCGACCCAGCACCAACCAACAACTGAACCTGCAAAAGAAACTACATCGCCAAAGGTGCGAAGATCCGCAACATAATCAAGGTGGCAAAGCATCCACCCGACCAATCAACAACGGCGGCAAAGCATCCACCCGAAGAGAACTCCAACCAACGACGACGGCGGCAAAGCATCCGCCAGAGCAGTACAGCGGCAAAGCAACCGCCAACCGACGACCAACGCGACCTGGACGATGTAGAGGAACTAAACAAAGGCAGGCACAGAAGCGGATCCTCTCCGAGAAGGGCAACCGACCGCCACCGGCAAGAGCATCCAAGACAACGCCTCCAGCGAGGGAGCGACGCGAAGAGCGCCGTCGTCGTCCGACCAACATGGTCTAGGTTTTCACCTGGTAAGCTCACCGAAGAGGAGGATATAGGGGAGAGAGTGACGCCTTCAACAAGGTAAGCGACGCCCTCGGGAGTCGCCGTCACCGGCCAGCAAACGGACCAAGGCTTTCGCCTTCACCCTAAACCCAACCCAAATCCGATGACAGCAGACGCCCCTCCCCAGCCACACGAGGCGGTGACGACACGGCCAGGAGCCCCTGGCCACCCGAGGCCGCGGCAGCAGAGGAGGGAAGCCCTGGGCGAGCGGCGCCGCGGACGGCGGCGGCGGCCACGAGGCCCCGGCCACGAGGCAACGGCGGCGACGGCGCAGCCAAGGCCCCCGGCCACCCGAGGCTGCGGCGGCGGCCCGGCACCGGCCCCCCACGACGTAGCGGCGGCGCAGCCACGGCCCCCAGGCCACCCGAGGCGGCGTTGGCGGCGGCGCGGCCACGGGCACCCGGCCACCCGAGGTGGCGGCGGCGACACGGGCCCCCGGCCACGAGGCGACGGTGGCGGCGAAGCCACGAGCCCCTGGCCACGAGGCGGCGGCGGCGGTGTAGCCACGGCCCCCGGCCACCAGAGGGGGCGGCGGCGGCGCGGGCACGGGCCCACGGCGCGGGCGCGGGCGAACGACACGGATCCGGCCCCGGCGGCGGCCCAGGGCGGCACCGGCGGCGGCGAGGCCACCCGACGCACCGCAGGCGGCCGCGACGCCGAGGCACGGGCGCCGGCAGGAGGTGGGGGGAGGGCACACCCCAGCCACGGACAGATCCGGCCCGGGGGGTCCCGGATCCGGCGAGGCTGCGGCCGGATCCGGCCCCGGCGGCCGGCGGCGAGGCGACGTCGAGGCCCCGACGACAAGATTGGGGGCCAGGAGGAGGGAGGCGGGGGAGGACAGAGGAAGGAGGAGGGGAGGGGACGCGAGTTGAGACGGCTTCGGCTCAACCGCGGGCCGCCGCCGCCGCCCGGACAGACGCCGGCGGCGGCGGCGGCCACCGGGGACGGCCTGGGGAGGGGAGGTGGCTGGCGGCGCGGATCGCCCCCAAGTCGCCAGGGAGAGCGACGCGGGGGGGGCGTTTTTCAAATTTTTCAATTTTTTCCCCAGTTTTCTTGAGCGATCTCCTTTATGGCTATGGATATGATAGTGATCAAAATCAAACTGATAATATCCGGTAATAGAAAAGTAACTACTACGTTCGCTGATCCTTATCTCTCTTTTTTTTTTAAATTAATCCTTATCAGTTATCTCTTCTTTACTTGGACCAGAAAACAAGCAAAGGATTAAAAGCCGAAATTGACAGTGCCAGTTCCAGCCTGTCGCTAACCTGCTGCTACTGTGCGTGTGCTTGTAGGTGGACGAGCAGCTGCGGGCGGAGGACGTGGAGGTGTACTACGACCCGGGAGAGCTTTTGGGTGGCCTCCTCAAGGGCCCCAAAGTGGAATCGTCCGAGGAGGATCGCGGCGAGGTGGCGCTTGCCGAGAGGCTCGGCGAGGCCGCTGCCGTGTCAGCGTCAGGTGCCGACCCGCCACCGCGAGCCTGCCCCTTCCTCGGCTCCGAAAAGCCGGAGTAATCGGCCAACCAAGATGGTTAGTAGCCTGGCGAAATATAAAAAACGTGTCCATCGTCCTTGAACCTCACCGTGGCACTGTACTGCATTGATTGCTGTTTCGTGATCAGAAGAAATTTGAGGGCGTTCTGGGAAGAAGAACAGGCCTGAAAGCGAAGTTGATCGTGTACTTGTGTACTGTTCGTTCAACAGAAAAGGAGAAGTTGATCGTGTAGTGTTTGTTAATTGCTCTTTTTCTTGTTGGAAGGCGTCGCCATGGCTTAGTTGAATACCAGCAATAATATCAGCTTTTGTGGAAACGATTGCTTGTTTGCCGGCTTAAAGTTGTGTAAAGTGAAATGCAATCCCCAGTGATTCGGGAAGAAAGAAGTGGCCCAGCTGAAAGAGTTCCATCCAAGGTGTCACCATGACAGCAATGTTCACCACTTCGACGACGTTTGGATTGGATTGACGCAACATGTCTCAGCCTGTTAGTTGTAACCATTCAATTCAGCGGACCAGTTCTTAACCTTCGTTTGAAAAAACAAATGGCGCATTGAGTGGCCCAGAGGTTCACTCCTGTCCTGGTATTTTTGTCAAAATATCTAGAGACTCTGGCTCGATTTTGTATCTTTATATATCTGTATTGAGGTGCCTTAATTATACGACTTTCACGTTTAAGATCCTAGGGTTCTTTCCAATCCTACTTATATATGTTCGATCAAATTTGGTTGGTGGATGTACGGGTGCTGCTTGCTGAAAATTAGGGAAAATCATTTAGAATGTAATTTGAAGGTTTTTTTTTAAAAAAAAAAGAAGACTTGGCCAACCTATAGTTCTTCCATAAATTTATTGTCAGAAAAGCTGGCATTTAAGATTGTTTTGGAAAATCCATAGAAAAATTACAAATTAGGATGCATATGCACTAGAGTAAAGTACACCTACGGATAAACTATGCACGTGCCGAGTTTTAAATTTTTGAAACTCTAATGTATGCTTTTAGATAAAATTCAGAATGGATAATACTGGGCCGGCACGGACTTGAATTATTACAGGGCCTCCATTGACCAATCATATCACACTCGTCCGGCCGTGGGCTGCAGCCTGCCTGTCAACGTTCGGCTGGGCGGCTGGGCCAGCCCAACCTGAGAAAAACGATGGGGGCAAAGCAGATGGCAAACGAAGCCACCTCGTCGTCGTCGGCGTATCCGCCGCTACCCGCCGCACCGGTTTGTGGGCTAGCAGCGTGCCAGCGTGTGCTGCGCGCGCGACCACCTACAGATGCATCCGCCACCGCCCCCACTCCTGCTCCGCTTTTCAGTTCCCCACCACAGCTCTCTCGCACGTCCTCCCAAGTCTCATCCCTCCGCCCGCGGCGCCCGCCTCCGCATCCAGTCCAGAAGCGTCTAGAGGGGGATCCGCCGTCGCCGATGCCCGTCTGATCGGGCCGTCGCCATGGGATGCGCCGGATCCACTCCAAAGACTGACGGTCTGTTCTTCTGCCCAGTCTCTCTCTCTCTCTCGGCACCTTGCTGTCTCCGTTCCCTTGTTTTTTGTGGTTCAGATTGGGATCTTGGGCAATCTGGTTCCTGAACCGAATTATAGAGTACAAAGGTAGCTAGTTTGTTAGTAGAGTCCTTGGTTTTTGTATAATCTGGGAGCAGATTGGGAACTCAGTAGCTATGCGCCTATGCCTGCTGCTATCGATGGTTAACTGAGCTGCAGGGAAGAGCCGCGATCAGCTTGTCTGTGGTACAGCTTCTTGCGATGGAGTTCGCATTCAACAGGTGCAGAGAGAGACTTTGTTATTACGACATGGCAATTGAAAGGAGGTTCTCTTCTCTTTTTGGGGGCAAAAGGTAGATCATACAGTTGATGGGGAGAGGAGGATATGACTGATTTTCGTGGAAGGAAGTGGAACTGACGGTTTATTCTTCGTACAACAGACACACTTCTGCAGCTCTGCTCATGCCTAGCAAAATCAAAAGATGTGACACTATGAATGGCTAACTGAAATGATGCTTTATTCCTGTGGTTGGGGGAAAGACGTTCCACTGGCTAAGCCATGGTTTCTACAGGGTAGCAGAACCAAAGATATAAAGTTATGAAAGGAAAATTGAAGGGATGGTTTAATCTATTCATAGGAGGAAAGCCATTGGTTGATTTAGCGGGCTTGCTTTCTGTTAGATAGTCTTTGTTTGATTGCAGCTACCTTATCCACCAGGCACGGATCAGATAGGAGCAAGATGACAATATCAGATGGGAGGCATTCTTCCCTGTGCAGTTATCTTTCCTTGTTTGTTTAATTCTAGGCATGCTGTTAAACCCAGCTGCACGATTTGACTCTTTCACTTTGTCCTGGTCCATCCTTATTGTACTAGTTTAAACTACTTTAAAATGTTCATCAAGCTGTGACAATTCTGTAGGCCTCCATAAAATCACTGTAAGCGTTGATAGTGAGGTCAATTTTGTATCTTCTTACTCAGCGTGTGAGGAATTTGTGGGGTATAAAAGTAGTGTTTTCACAATCGGGGTTGTAAACTACTCCCCCAAGTGACAAAAATAATGGCATTTTGGAAAGGATGCAGTCAAACATTTATCAGTTTGCTAGCATTTCATTTTCAATGTTGACTTAGCATTTGGATTTGTGGAGAAAAGCATTTTCATGATATTATAACTTTATATGTTCTATAAATATACTAAGATTGGAACATACTATGTTAAAAGAATATCCAAATCGTCACCCCTTTTCTTTACTAGAGGCACTAGTGGGTTTGTTTTTAAACTAGTCTAAGTATTTCATCAGCAGCCTACCCCAACTTGCTTGGGGAAAAAAGGCTATGTTGTTGTTGTTGTTGTTGTAAGTATTTCATCAGCATGGTCGGAACTTTGTTTAGAGATAACATAATGACATATCATTTGTCAATGCTTGGAAATAGAATGTTATTTGTCACCTTTTGTTGATGGTATTAGCTTTGTGAATGTGCAATCTGATTTGGTTTATTGGTAAAATGCTTTACTTATTTTCTGTAAACCATACATGCTGCTGATATACTCAGTTATTAATGCCCAACATCCCAACACTCTCTGTTTGTCTCAGATAATGGTAAGAAGCTGAAAAAACCAAAGCCTTGGAAGCACACCCAAGCAATAACTCCAGCACAACTCAAACAGATGCGTGATGAATTTTGGGACACTGCTCCTCACTATGGTGGACAGAAAGGTACATTTTGTATTTACTGATGGCAAGTCCAGCTTACTACTGTTGACGTTTATTAATGAATCTGTGATGCATTTATACTGCTTGGTGGACCACTCGTTTTTTTCCTCCTGAGATGAAGGCCCAGTCTGTTTCAATTGAGCTTTGCTAAATAAATGCTTGCAGCGCATTACTTTGAATTCACATCCAAATAATGTTGATTCAGTCCTCTAGTTGGTGTTAGGTTTGACATATCAACTGTTGCCTTAAGAGGAAAAAAAGTGTATTAGGTACCATACCATAAGTCATAACTGATCTTGTAACAAGAGTAATTGCAAGATAGAAATGGACATCTCCTATGTCGCCAAGGGAATGAACATTTTTTTGAGGGTTTGAGTTTATGATTGCCATGCATATTTATCACAAATATATTCCTAAACTAGTGCCTTATTTTTTGCTTGGTTATGTGGAAAAGGTTGGAGTAGAACATATAGATGCTTGTGAATTTACATAGTGTATTGCCTTATACACATAATGACATAAATGTTTATGTTTGGTGGTGATACTCAATAAATATGATAAATACAACAAACAGTTAGCATTAATGCCGGTGTTTTTTAGTTCAAAGTTAACCTTTCTTTTTTCTTCCAGAAATTTGGGATGCACTTAGAGCTGCTGCAGATTCTGATTTGGAACTTGCACAGACCATAGTGGATAGCGCTGGCATCATCGTATCAAGTTCCGACATGACACTTTGCTATGATGAAAGAGGTATTTTGTATATGACCTTTCCCATTTCTTGTTCTACATATCATCATTTTGTGTAATATGGTGTTCCAAATTATTAATGTCCTTGTTCACTATAATGCAGGTGCCAAATATGAACTTCCAAAGTATGTTCTAAGTGAGCCGACAAACTTGATCAGGGATGGTTAAATTCGTATAGTAGAATATAAATGATCCAATGTATATTATGTAAATCTCATTTAACTGACACGAATCTTGACCTGATTGGGACTTTAATAAAGTTACAATGTACCGGAAATCCGATTTCAGCTGTTCTCCTACCTCTAGCCCCATGTCCTGGATTGTAGGGCATTAAACTCTCATACACCTTCGAGAAGCAATAACCATAGATCTCCTCACACTGTGGCAACTAGTTTCTCAGACCAGTCAACAGAGTCTGAAGGACATTTTAAGATTGCGTGGTTTTGCTTATTACCAATCACGTTCACTGATGCTTGTTGGAGAACCGTCTTTCCTTTCGCCTCAAGTGGTGTCTCTCTTCTCAGAGTTCTGCGCCAGAACCTTATGTTAAAGCATCGGCGGCTGGCATTGGTGCATGCATCCATCACCTGTGGCACTTGTAAATGGTGCTGGCAATTTTAGATGAAAGTCAGTTGGCGCCGGGTATTTTTCTTCTGTTTTAGTTGAGCCATCACCTGCATGGATACTCTGCACCTAACCAGATCTTTTCGTTCACTGTCTGTTGTTTGTTACCCTTGACTCGCTGCCCGTGCAATGCCTAGGGAGGCTCAATTATTGTGGGCCCCCGGGCTAGCAAATACCAGGTTTCCGTTGTGCTTTATTGTACTTGTCTCATGATCAGTACGCACAACAGCATCGGTATCACAACTGCACTCAAAATTTATTAGTAATATTAAAATTTAATCAAAGCATATATAATTTGCAGCAGATGCAAACAGAAATATAGGACTTTCATCCTACAGTAGTGTGCCTCACCATTCCCACAGGTAATAGTCCTAGAAAGAACCAACGTCGAAAACCCGCATCCCTCGGCAAGGAATTGAATTGAGACGGCTCTTCTTCGAACTCTGGATTTTAAAATTTTAGCAACAAGGGTGAGTACAATTTTGTACTCGCAAGACTTCGGGTGTATATCAAAAATCCTATAATACATGCATGGTTAATCAAGGAAGGCTGACAGGTTCACTAGCACTAGGCTGCATTTTATTTGGGTGTATCTTTATATGCGTAATTTTGAAAATATTTTATTTTATATAAAATAGACCGATAAAACCAATCATGACTCCCCATTTCCCATTTCGCGGTCCTTTGACCATCTATATCGGTCCAACAACAATTTGAACCAGTGCAAGTGTTACCAAACAATTCCCATACCAACTTCCAAACGAAAAGTTCTAAAACCGGCGACTAGCTCAAGTGCTCATGACCGTGAGCACGGCTATTCGAATAGTTTTACACTCTGCAGAGGTTGTACACTTTACCCATACGACATGTTTCACTTTAATGCCAGCGCGGAGCCAATGCGCATATACACAATTCCTTAGATGTGTCGGCAAGCTAACATGACAAAACCGTTACATCAACTGGACCCAAGATATGCTACTCGACAGACTGTAGGAGTTTCTTGGCTCCATACATCTGCCCGGGTTAGCTACCCCGACACCGACGAACTCCTCGAGCACTCGGGCGGTAGCATCCTCTCGGGGCCAACTGACTTAATAGGCTAAGGCCAGTGCCCATTTAGCCGTATGGTTGCACTGTAATACTTGGCTAGAATAGTGCCAATTACCGGTCCTTAATTTGACACGGGTGATAAATTCCTAAAATGCACCGGAAACGCATCCAGAACCAAGCCATATCCATCATCCATTTTTCCATCCATATTATCATCCATATTCTTTTCTTTCATCCTCGTACCATCATATCCACTAGACCATATATTCATCCGCGTCTACCATAGAGTTTTTATCCTTTAAAAATAACCATATAAATGTATATTTTCTTTAAAAGAAACCAACACATGTGATGCTACTTAACTATTGCGCAAATACTAAACCAACTAAGCATGTGACTCTGAACTACGCGAATAACACATAATCTTAGGGTAACAAGGTATAAAAGGGGTACAAAATAACAAGAAAAGTAAATGCATTGAAGTAGGACGTGTCTACCCGACATAAAATAACATTTGGACTCATAAAATCATCATCGCATGCAAATAATTGTAGGCTTAGGAATTTAAATAGGAGCAAGAATGATTAAGGAGGTGCTTGCCTTGTTGCTGATCGTTCATATTTCTCGAATATTAGCTCAGCGTCTGGCACAGTTACGAACATCTCATCGTCTACTCGAAACGGACGAACCAAAGCACATGCAAAAGAACCAAATAAACAGCAATGAACAACCAAATAAACACTAACAAATGATAGAGCATGATTTTAGAAAATTTCAAGAAAAGACTCACTCAGTTTGGAGTTAAAATGAGGAAGATATGGCTAAAACAAGGTTCCAGGGGTTTATCTGCGAGAATTTTAAAAGTTACAGGGGGCTGACAGGAGAAAACTAGGGGCTAAAATAGAAATAAACTAAAGGTACAAGGGCTAGATTGGAAAACAGTGAAGGCTGGACGGTGGGGGCAATTTTGTAAAAGGTCAGGGGCTAGAACATAAAGAAAAGGGCCTAAAACTAATTATTTTTGAGCAGATAAGGACTGCGGGTTGATTTAAATAAAACTCGAGGGCTCTTTTGCAAAAGTTACAAGGGTTGACCGGTATTTGGGGAATTGACTTCGGTCTAGATCCAGTCTAGACCGTCAGATCAAGATCCGGGGGCTGAGGTGGTCCGGCTCGGCTCGGCTGGCGGCTTGGCGGCACCGACGGCTCGGGCGGGCGGCGCTGCGCGCCGGCGACGAGTAGGGGCAACGGCGGGGTCGCCGGACTTGGCCAAAATGGCCGTCCGGGGGTTGGTTCGAACAGGGGAAGCGCCGGGGAGGACGAGGAGGTGACGGCGAGCTCGATGGAGGGGTCATGGTGACGAGTTGGCGCGGCGGAGGTGCTCCACGATGGCGAGGTGCGGCTCCCGAACTCCGGCGAGCAAGCACCGCGGCACTGGTGCGGGAGAGAGGGGGAAAAGGGTCCGTGAGCATCAGTGATGCACCAGGATCCTGTTGGTGTGGTTGTTTGGGGCGGAAAGGGTCGGAGATGGTCTATCGACTGTGAGGTGGCCATGGCGGGTGGTGGTGCCCTGGCGGGTGGGGAACCTTTGATTCTGGGCCGGCTGGTGGCCGGAGCTCGGCATGGAGGGTTCTGGGGGAGCGTAGGGAGGTGGTGGGGCTATAGTGGCGAGAGATTTAGGAATAGTGGAGAGAGGGAGGCGAATTTGGCCGGCGGGGCAGCTCTGTTCGAGTGGCTGCCGCGAGCAGAGAAGAAAGGGGAGACACCGAGCGAAAAGAGGAGAGGAAAAGAGGAGCAGCGCGTGAGCGGCGTACGGCGCTGGAGCTTGGCTGTGGATGAGGACGGCTCGTCGGTGCGGCGTTGGCGAGTGAGGAGGGGTGAGGTGGCCGTGGTGGGGCCCGGCGGCGTGCTCCGCCTTGACTGGGAACAGAGAGGGGAGGAGGAAGGGAGGTGAAGTGGGCGGTGAGCTGGACGGGGAGGAGCAGCTCGTGGATGGCGTGCGACGCTCGAGCTTAGCCAGGTATTGAATGCCCTCGTCCAGCTCGCGTCCTTGCACCCGGGCGGCGCAGTTGGAAGGCGCGGCGCTGGCCGTCTCACCGCGGCACAGGGAAAAGGACGAGCCCGAGGCAGCAGAGCACAGAGTGGTGGAGGAGCTGTGCTGCGCTGTGCCCTGGGGTGACGAGGCGCGGCGGAGCTGTGCGGCGAAGCAGCGGCGGCGTGGGCGCTGCGACGCGCGGCGGACGGAGGAAGACGACAGCTGACGGGCGGGCCCCAGGCGGCAGCGACACGAGGAGTGGAGGGCGCGCGCGGGCTGGAGTGGGTCGCGCGGCCGGCGGTCGGCCCAGACAGGGAGGGAAGAAAAAGAAAGGGAGAAAGAAAGGGAGTTGGGCCAGCTGGGCTGGGTTTCGGCCCAGGCCGAGCTGTGCTCTTTGTTTGTTCGTTTTTTTTCCGAATTCAAACCAAAGTTCAAATTCAAATAGAATTTATTCAAAAACATGGAGAAGCTTAACAAAATTGGTCTAGCATTTCTTTGTAAGAGAGTTTCTATGCACAAAATCATGAGAAGATCCAAATAAAAAAACCAAATCAAGCATTGATTTATTTATTTGTCTCAATTTTATCTATACTTGAAATTTGGGCTGTTACAATTATCAGCTGCTCCTCGTTGCAATGACTTGTACCGAGTACTGACAGATTGACGTGTCTCTCTCACTCCCTGTTGTAATGCAGAGGATTTTCCTGCATCAGTACAAGGGACGCATCCGGCATTCATGATTGCTGCGAGCTGCTGCTGGGTTCATTCACGGGCATCACTAGTATTCCCCTTGCTTTGCAGTTGGGGCGAGGGGGGAGAAACAGGAGACAGACATGGGGCTTTTATTGTGGATTTGGAAGCAGGCTTGGGTCTTGTTTAGTTGCTTTCAAAATTTTAAAACTTTACAAGATTTCCTATCACATCAAATATTTCAACGCATACATAAAGTATTAAATGTAGCTAAACAAAATAACTAATTATACAGTTTGTTTATAATTTGCGAGACGAATCTTTTGAGCATAATTAACCCATAACGAGATAATAATTACCAAATACAAATAAAAGTGCTACAGTATTTTACATCCAAACTTATCCGAAAATTTTCGCATCTAAACAGAGCCAGTGATGAGCAACTGGGACCTTCGGTGTGCGTGCCAGATCTGAGATCCGGGTTCGCCTCGAGGTTTTTTCAGGCCAATCACGTGAGCTCAGCTTTTGTGTGCTGGCAGGTTGGATTACGCTGTAGAAGCTCGGTAGTGTGATCCGTAGCAGTATGCAGATGAGATCCGGGGTCCGCTGGACCTGAGCCTAGGATAGGATACTTCCATGTAACTAACTTACAGTATAGCATAGAGAAGTATCTTTGACACGCTAAATTCAGTCCAGTTTCAGAGTTTTTCTAGCTTCGTTTCCCTTAACAAAGACTGGAAAAGTTCAGCTAAAATAACCGAGCAGATTCAGAAGCCTGATGGATTCATCGTTTGTTTAGTAGTGCTGCCAGAATCAGATTCCACGACGCGCATTATAAACACGTTGGTACCCACAATCTCGACACAGAAAACCCCACAAAATAGACAAATAGTACGGTACTGTAAAAAGATGCCCAGCAGCTCCTGATTTCAAGTGTGCTGCCCGCCCTTGTTCCGACTCCTCCGTCAGCTCCTGATCATAGCTTGGTTCAGCTGCAGGCTGCAGCCTTGCAGAGAAACAGTAGTACGTGCAAATCAGGTCAGATAGACAAAGCCGCCACAAAGGGCAAAGGCGGCCAGGCGGGGCAGGAAGAGCCAAAGGCCTCGGCACCGGCGAGTGGCGACTGGGAGAGTGAGCGGCGGCTGCAAAGCTACTTTTGTCCGGGCCAGATGCATGTGCATGGAGATGGGAGAAGCGCTTGTGCGGCGGCACACGCGATGCAGGGCCCGGCATCGAGCGCTGTTTGATTGGAGCTCTGGTTCCCAAGGTCCTGCTGCTCAACTGCTAGTTTATGCCGGCTCAACAGCTAGTTTATGCCGCGACGGGATTAGGCAAGATTCTGCCTACGGCTGCCTATGGCTGCTCCGGTTTATCCTAGTGACATTAGCCATTAGCCCACAACTTATCCACATGCTGATCATAGCTTGGTATAGAAGCTAGTACAATTGTTTCACTATTGAGACACTCTTAACTTTTCATCGCAGCTAGTGCACTGCTAGCTGCAGCACAACTGCACGAGTTAGTATGAAAAAACGCAGCTACTAGTACTTGCACAAGAAGTACATCAAGTGGGGTGTCTATCCTCCAGCAAAGCTTGTTGGGATAAAGGAGATTCGATTAGCATACTTAATTGTGGTGGGGTGGTGGTTAGGATTTGATAGGGAAAATGTTGGGAGCTCCGGAGATTGAGTGACCTACAAGGCTCTGGATTCGACTGGTCCCCCATGAAGTATTCGCCCGCAGTTCTTTTGGGGTAAAGTTTTTGAAGTACACGGACACACACATTTGAAGTATTAAATGCAGACTAATAACCAAACAAATTACAGATTACGCCGGTAAACATGAGACGAATTCATTAAGTCTAATTAATCCATCATTAGCAAATATTTATTGTAGCACCACATTGCCAAATCATGGCGCAATTAGGCTTAAAAGATTCATCTTGTAATTTACACGTGAACTGCAATTGATTTTTTTATCCATATTTAATACTCCATGCATGTATCCAAACATTTGATAAAATAGTTTTTGCCAAAAAGATTTTGGAATCTAAACAAGACAAAATTGTAAACTAGTAGAGCTAGTTAATTATTATGCGGCACATGAACCTAAGGGTGTGTAGCATGAGAGTGACAGAGCTGCAGCGGCAGCGTTATTCGTTACTGACTTAGGTCAGTCTAAATGGGAGTTTCATGAAGGATTTCATGACATTATATATCATCAATTTTGTTGATAGTCTAAATGGGAGTTTCATGAAGGATTTCATGACATTATATATCATCAATTTTGTTGATAAGGCAAGGAAAGAGAATGATAGAGTTTCATGGGATGTGAGGAGAGTTTCATCACCATAAGAGCAGGTATTATAATCGGCGTGTAGCACGCGACGTCTTACATGGAGGAGAAAGAAAGTAGGAGAGAGATTGAAGCGACCAACTCGCGATACGCCGGCCGAAAGTGGGCGAAAAGCCTTGTGCCGCAACGCTTCTCAGTTTGATTGGCTGGATGTCGCTGTCGCAGGCTCCCAGCGTGCTGCCGCAGTGCCACGCCGCATTAATTATTGTCCACGCTGGGTGTTGTTTCGCCAGCTGTAAGCGCAACTATAAAACTTGCTCTAAAACTCATCTGGCACAGTTACCTAGTTCTCGGTCTAGATAACTGTGTCCATAAAACTCTCACTGAGACTGACCTTACTGTAGTTGTGTGCTCCCTCCGTCCATGTTTAAATGCAATTCTAGAATTTGAATAGCAATTTTTCATAGGAAATGACATTAGTACCTCTATGTACAGTAAGGTACAATAGACAGAGTAGGAATATAGGTAATCATTGTAGCTTCTCACACGTTACACTTGAAAAACAACTATGCCTCACGTATACAATCTGGAATATCCCAAAAAATAAGCATCGCATAGGAGAGAAGAAAATGACACCATTACAGAGACATTCAAAATCTGAACCCGTGCCCACCGGCAGTAGTCCTCCACTATATAAACACATCATAACTCCAAGCCTGCATTCCTCTTGTATCTGAGCTGCAGCCACCATCACCCAAACCAGAGTCATCATCCACTCTGGCATGCATTTCCCTTCATCATAAGGCATGATCATTGATCTAAACACAATACTAGAAGGAGATGTAGATCCCATACCTTTATTTTGCGACAAGCATTACCAACTTTATTTCCACTAGTATGGATCGATCTATGTATCAGTACTCTCCTCCAGCTATGAATCGATCCAGTGGCGGGCGTAGCTTAGAAAATTAGGTGGGAGGGGGGCTTGTCCACCTCATCCTCCTTTTTTTTGTTCTTCTTTCTCTTTTTTTTCTTTCTCCTCTCTCTTTTCTTCTTCCTCACCTTGATTCATGTCAAAAAATTGCTCGGGGGCTTAGGGGGATCCATTGGCATTAGTCTGGTGGGGTGGGGTGGGGGAGGGGGGAGCAAGCCCACCCCCCTTTGGATCCGCCTCCTAGATCGATCTATGTATTAGTACTCTCCTCCAGCTTATGAATCGATCTATATATCAATACTCTCATCCAGCTTTATGATAACTGATAATGACCTTTTGGCGGGCACCGAAGAAGATGCCTCCTCAGATAAAAGAGCCGCTAGGGGTTTCAATGGATCAATGAGGGCTCCGCTGCTGCTGTTAAGCATGATTAGCATCGTCGATATGGTCGGCCTCTGGGCAGCCTCTTCTTGAACGCAGAGCAGCCCGATGTGGCTGCATCTCACAATTTTATCTGCCACTAATGAAGAATCCACTAGGTCCAAAATGGTTCCGTTTGTCTAATGCTCCCAGACCTCTTTGATTGATTCAATTTGGTACCCGAATTAATTGATTAATACGATGTCATTCTTGCCACTCAACTCAACTGAACTAAAAAGCAAGACTCACCAAAGGAAGGAGAGCGTTGCTGTTGTTTGGTTTGCCCGTGATAATTTCTATAATAAGAACACCAAAGCTGTAAAGGTTTTCTTTTGTGGAGTATAGCTCGTTAAGCGCGTACTCAGGAGCCATGTAACCCATGACTGTATCACAACGGCGTTACTAAGGAGTCACTAATAGGAATATTTGGAGTCTCATCTCTCTTCTCCTTCATCTAGCCCTCTCCTCCCCCTCTTCTTCTTCTCGCCCTTCTTTCCTCTTATTTTCCCCTGTCCTCTCCTCTTCTTTCCATGGAATTCCTAGGGTAGGGCGGGGCTTGAGCCCCCCTGGCCCCGTGTTGGATCCGTCTCTGGTTGTTAACAAAAATATTTCCAAGCCCAAAGTCAGAGATTTTGGGTTTAAATTCATTATCCGACAGAATATTTTGTGGTTTCAAATCCCGATGAACAATACTCTCGGGTGAATCTTCATGGAGGTCCTCGAGCAATGCCATAGATGATCATAAAAAGATCCAGTTGTCCGTATTTTTTTTGCATCTATCAGTGAATAGAAAGAGATGTAATTAAAATGTAAGCACTTCACACCATTCGTTGATTCATTCATAAAAGCTACTCCATTTATTTTTTTTACATGTCACCTATAACTCTCACTAGGTTCCTGTGCCACAGTTTCGCGAGCAAAACCAGTGATCATAGAGCTGGAGGAGAGTATTGATGCATAGATTGATCCATGAGCTGCAAGAGTGTACTGATACATAGATCGATCTAGGGACGGATACAGGAGGGCTATCGGACTAATACCCATGGATCCGCCAAGCCCCCGAGCAATTTTTTGACATGAATCAAGAAGAAGAAAAGAGAGAGGGGAAAAAAAGAGGAAGGAGAAAGAAAAGGAAGGGGATGAGGTAGACAAGCGCCCCTTTCCCCTAATTTTCTAAGCTGCGCCCGCCACTGGATCGATCGATAGCTGGAGGCGAGTACTGATATATAGAACGATCCATACTAGTGGAAATAAAGTTGGTAATGCGTATCGCTAAATAATTGATCTAAACACAATATCATAAATAATTGTATCATAACTCACGTGCTCTTGCATGAGGTAAAGTATAGGTAGTTAAATTGGGACATTCTTTGAATCGTGAAAGTGCAGTTACCGCGGGACGGAGGGAGTACGCGGAAGCCTCGCTGGGCAGTGTGAATATTATTTCTCTACATGGTGTGCTGAAAAGAAGTACAATAGTGGTATATGGACTGTGTTATATTGTGATCCAAATTCATTGCACAAAAGGAAAGGCCGACTTCCGACGTAGCAAAGCAGAGGCCCGTCACCATTCTATTCCTCTTGTAAGCCGCCGCTAGGCGCTGTAAACACACACCCGATATAGTGAAGATTTGCTGGATGGCGCTCGTGATTTTCCCCTTTCGCATTGGAAGGGTTTTCCATGTTAAATCCTCGTGTCTCCTATAGTTTGACTTTGTTGTTCTTCGCCGTCGTTTATAACAGACTGCATACAAGCCCTTTTTCAGATATGTTGAATCTGAGCAATCTGATTCAAACCATTCGAGAATATAGACCACTGTTGCTCTGCTCTTGCTCAAGAAGGTCGACACAAAGTTTTGTGTAAAAAAAAAGGTCGACGCGAAGTTGCTTTCTTGAGCATTTTGCTATATACTACAGTTGCTGCTTTACGGTTTGCAGAGAAAAGGATGCGGAATTGCCTTCCGGGCCTTGATCATGGAGGTGCAATCGAATGCGGCACTCGGCAAGGCTGGGCACTTGGGCAGCGCATGTGTGCCCTCGCTTTCAGCGCTTCCTTGCCAGGCGCAGCGCCGGCAAGAAACCGAATCGACCGGCCGTCTCCGTCGGCAGCAGCAATCTGGAGTAATGATTTGAGCGCTGCCCTGGGCCATAGCGCGCGCACGTCGCAATCTGGAGTAATGATTTGAGCGCTGCCCTGGGCCATATCGTTCGCTTCGTCGCCGGCGACGTGCGCGCGCGCGGGACAAGCGATTCCTCCTGTGATCCGTCTGCGTAAGCCTGCTGTTCCCGATGAATGATGATGGCCGAGACGGGCCAAACACGAGAACGAGCGGCGCGTCGGCCTACTGCCAGCTCAGGTCCCCTTGTTCTAAGGGTGGTAAAGGGATCAAAATTTTGAATTAAAAAAATTTAAAAATCAGATCTTAAAAGAGCCAGATTTTAATTTTATATAATTTTGAACTAAAATATTTAAGAACCTTGTTGGGCTGTGAAGAGGCCACTGGGGCCATGACCCGCTACCACCTCTACTCCTCCCACCTCGCTCGTCTATGCTAGTGCTCTACCCGTAGTCATCCATTGTGGCATGGCGATTCGGCCGCACACGCGCATCATTTTGTTTGGCTGGTGTTGATTTGCTGTGAGAGAAAAATATTGTTGTTTGGTTGATGGCTGGCGACCGGCGCTGATTTGGTGTGAGAGAAAAACACTGCTGCTAGTTGCCAGCAGAACAGTGACCAACACGGGCACTGGCTCAGAGCAATTACCCACTCTCTAGCTCCCATGACATATTTTTGCGGTAAAATATTTCGTAACATAAACGCGATCATGTTTATTTTTACGAGAGTTCGTTTGAACCTCAAAGTTTGCATGCACTTTTTACATTTTTGAAATTACAAAGTACGAGTTTGCATTAATTTAAAGTGAGGTGTTTTCATTCGGACATGAACCTGTGTGCTGTTGCCTCGCCTGGCAGTGGCAAGCCCGCGGCGACGGCGTACGCCACCCGGCCGGTAGGCGCGTACGTTTTCTTTTAGGCTGTGTTTAGATGGGGTGAAAAGCGGGAGAAAAAGTCGCATCGGTCACTGTAGTACACTGTAGCATTTTTCGTTTGTTTATGGTAAATATTGTCCTACCATGACCTTACTAGGCTCAAAAGATTCGTCTCGCAACGTACATCAAAACTATGCAATTAGTTTTTTTATTTAACTATATTTAGTACTCTATGCATGGGTTATTTGCTATATTTAATGTTTTGATGTGATAGAGGATGTGATGAAAAATTTGGAAATTTTGTGGTAACTAAACACACCCTTAGAGGCGTTGGCTGCTTTGGGCAAGCGAGCCGTGCGTGCAGCGCCTCACGCGACACGGCACGTCGGCAGCCCAGCCCAGGTAGAGAGGGTAGCGGCAGCGGCGGGTGGGAGCTAATCATCGCCGTTCAAATCTCTCGGGAAACAAGCGGTCCTCAGTGTACCGCGCGTAATTACTCCACTGGGCACTGGCTGCCTGACCGGTGACCACCGGAGCCCCGAGTCCGCAGCAACGGCAGCCCCCGTCAGTATTTGCCGCAGCTTCCGGGTTGGGAGACGCCGGCAAGGCAACTGCACACCACTCGCTAGTCACTCCAACAGCAAGATGCTGCTGCTGGCGCAACAGTGCAACGCTGGCCGCCGCCAGCCACGCTCGGGCCCCACGAGGCCGCCGAGCCATGGGCTCGTGGCGAATCCATGCCCCCGTGGCCGCGCGGAAGTGAAGTCCGGACTGATCCCCTCCCACCCCCTGGAAGGAGGACGAGGACCCCGCGGGCGCGAGCCCCGAAAGCGCCGCCCGCACCCACACCCGGCACGAGGCCGAGGCCGCTCACTCGCCAGTCGCCACCCAACTGACCCGCCCCCTCCCCCTACCTCCGTCGCTCTTCCCGTGAAACCCTCCAGGATCCAACGAAAAAGGCGAAATCTCCGAACCACACCGCCACAATCACGCGCCAGCCCGGCCGGCGCCCCCTCCCCTCCTCAAAATGGCCTAGCGGAGGGCGGCCGTCCCGTCCCGTCTTCCTCTCTCTCTCCCCACCAACGCGGGCGCGGCGTAGCTTGGAGGATACGCGCCCCGCAATGCCGGTGCTCGACCGTGCCGCGGCGGGGGCCGGGGCCGGGGGCCACCTCCGCGGCCACGCGCACCTCGCCAGCTGCGTCCACCTGCGCCACCACCACGGACACGGGGGAGCGGCAGGCGGGGGCGCGTCGTCGTCGGGGCGGAGGCGGAGCCCCGCGTCCGTGGCGTCCGCGGCGCTGATGCGCGACCTCCTCGCGCTGCAGCGCTCGCGATCGCTGCGTGACCCGTCCACGCGCCGCTCCGTCGAGTCGTCCAGGGTGGCGGCCGACCCCGACGGCGACACCGACGACGATGGCGACGGCGACGATCTCCCCGCCAAGTCCCGCCGCAGCGCCGGCGCCAGCACCACCGCCGGGGCGCTCAAGACGCTCCTCGACCAGCTCGCCGAGAACCCCCACCCGAAACCCGGCCGGCGCCCGCCCCGCCGCTTCAAACGCCGGGCCGGCCGCCGCGCCACCGCCACCAGCAAGCTTCCCGACCGCGCGGCCGCTCTCTCCGTCAACTCCAGCTCCCAGGAGGCCGTCTGCGGCAACAAGTACCTGTTTCACGGCGGCGAGGACGACGACGACGACGACTACGACGGGGAGGAGCTGCGGCACCATGTGCCGCAGGACTCGCGGAACGTGTGCGGCATTCCATGGAACTGGTCGCGCCTCCACCACCGCGGCAAGTCCATCCTCGACATGGCCGGCCGCAGCCTCTCGTGCGGCCTCTCCGACTCGAAGTCGGCGGCGGGGCGAAAATCTGAAGCTGCCGCGGCCTCCGGCGGCCGCGTCAGTGTCTCGCGTCCCCTTTACCCTGTTAAGTCCGAGCGGCTCGCCTCCTCTACGAGCTCGGACTCCGACGCGTTGCCCTTGCTCGTTGAGGCGGCCACCTCCGGTGCTCGCAACCGCATTGGCGGCATTTCTGGCAGCTACTCTGGGGAGCTTGGAATTTTCTCTAACCAGACCAGCGAGATGGATTCGGACCTGCTGTCTGAGTCTCAGTCAGGGCAGAAGTCACAGACCTCGCTGCATGGCCGTGGGCGTCACCGGAGCCTCACGCAGAAATTCGCACCGAAGACGTTCAAGGACGTTGTCGGGCAGAGTTTGGTGGTGCAGGCGCTGTCCAACGCCATCCTGAGGAGGAAGATTGGGTTGGTGTATGTGTTCTATGGGCCTCATGGTACAGGCAAGACTTCATGTGCGCGTGTCTTCGCCAAAGCGCTCAATTGCCTCTCCCCTGAGCACCCCAGGCCCTGTGACTCATGCACATCCTGCATTGCTCACAATCTTGGCAAGAGCAGGAGCCTGATGGAGATTGGGCCTGTTGGCAACATTGACATGGACGGCATTGTGGACGTCCTCGATAATGTGATGCTTTCACCAGCACCTTCACACTACAGGGTGTTTATATTTGATGACTGTGACACGTTGCCAGCTGACACTTGGAGTGTTATCTCTAAAGTTGTGGACCGGGCACCTCGTCGTGTTGTGTTTATCCTTGTCAGTCCAAGCCTTGAACTTCCTCATATCATACTGTCGAGATGCCAGAAGTTCTTTTTTCCCAAGTTGAGGGAGTGCGACATTGTCAATACATTGCAGTGGATTTGCACCAGCGAGAGTCTAGATGTTGATAAGGATGCACTGAAGCTAATTGCATCTCATTCTGATGGATCTTTGAGGGCTGCCGAGATGACTCTTGATCAGCTCAGTTTGCTGGGACAGAGGATTTCCTTGTCTCTTGTCCAAGAATTGGTAAGATATCTCACAAGCATCAGGATGTCATCTATGTTTTTTAGCAACATTAATCTGAAGTTTCTATGGCCGAAAATCAATTTCTAGAGAATTTTATGGTCAGGATCTTGGTAACTTTGAGCGCTGCTGAAATGTGTCACATAATTAAATAGGTAGAAGTAGTGTGCAAATCCATTTCCCTATATAATCTAGCATTCAAACCCCTATAGGCAGGTGCAGATTGCAAGTGCTACTGTCTCTCTGATGTATTCTTATTTTCTGTGCTGAAGCTGAACTTAAGGAAGTAACCAATTTAATATCCCTGTCACTGATCATAACTTTTTCGCATAGTGCTCTTCATCTTCAGGTCTAATCTGCAACAACAGTAAGTTTTAGTTTTCCCTGTTTGTTTTACAGGTTGGTCTGGTGTCTGATGATAAACTAGTTGATTTGCTGGATCTAGCACTATCTGCCGACACCGTAAACACCGTGAAGACACTAAGAGACATCACGGAAACTGGTGTTGAGCCTTTAGCACTGATGTCCCAGCTTGCCACAATAATTACTGACATTCTTGCTGGTTCCTATGCATTTAGTCGAGAAAGGCCCAGGAGAAAGTTCTTCAAACGTCCTACTTGTAAGCAATTGTTTTTTTGACCATTGGGTAGTTCAAATAACATTTTTTTTTCGTCCAGCCTCTCTGTTCTATTCTGGTAAAGATTCTGCATTGGCGTGATCAAGGTTTTTTCCCATAAATTTCAGTGTCAAAAGAAGATATGGAAAAACTACGCCAGGCCTTGAAAACACTATCTGAAGCTGAAAAGCAGTTGAGGGTCTCTAGTGACAAGACAACCTGGCTTACAGCTGCTCTGCTTCAGCTTGCTCCTGATAAACAGTACCTGCTGCCAAGTTCATCAACTAGTACAAGTTTGAACCATGGTGTGTTGGTTGGCTCGTTTCCTGATAGGGATATGGGGAGGACCTCAGCAATCGAGCATAAAGGTAACATGGCAGGCACCTCTTATGGGGAAAGGAGAACTGTTGAACACACAGAAAATGTCCATATGTTGTCAACCAGTTCTGTCAGAGCAAATGAGGTAACTAAACACAGAAAAACCGAAAATGAAATGATCTGGCAAGCTGTGCTTGAGAGTATCCAGTCAGATACATTGAGAAAGATGATGGCTAAAGAGGCAAGGCTAAGCTCTGTCAGCCTAGGCACGGGTAAGGTTCTCAATCTGATATCCATATAAAAATTCGCAATGGTTACATTGTGGCATGAGTTCACCACATGTTCTTCCCCAAGAATAAGTTTCCCATATAGTCAGATGAGTATATAGATCTGATGCTTAAAAACATGAGGAAAAGCTCATTTAGAAGTAATTTGTAAACAGTATAGTCAGACAATTCGGCCAGTTTTTGCTTGCTTTTTATCTGTGGATGGGTGGTTCTAGTAATTATTGGCACTTCTCTGAAGTTAGATGCAGTACTCATGGATGATTTGCATCCAGGCTCAGTGATTACAGCATTTGCACTGAACAAAGCTTCGACTATCTATTATTGGGTCGATGACATTCTTTTGAATTTTTCTTCTTCTATCAATACAATGATACGCAGCTCTCCTGCGCGCTCGAGAAAAAAAAAAAAGACATTCTTTTGAATTTAGGAGTACAGGCATTATAACTTTGTTGAAAGTAGTAATGTATCTAGCTAGCTAAGCTCGTCAGATTCATTTGTCTGTTTTAACTATTAACTGTTATCTCCTTGCACATGTATTCTAAACTCTAAACTGCAATACCTTTGATACTGGTTAATTAGTATTCTCAAACTCAAATCTGTACACCTTCATATGGTCTTTTGCTTGGGTACTTGATGTAACGTGTTGATAGACTGCCATTCAAGCAGATCTTTTTTAACATCATCTTATCTTCTTCCAACAGCACCGACAGTGCAGCTAATATTTAGCTCTCGTGTCAATAAGTCCAAAGCTGAAAACTACAGAGCTCAGATTCTGCAGGCATTTGAGTCTGTTCTTCGTTCTGCTATAATACTTGAAATCCGATATGAATCAATGAATGATGCAAGAGCAAGCCATGCTCCATCATTGTTTCCTTACCCTGAGAATGACTCTTCCAACACAACAATGAGGAGGTCCTTCACTAAACATAGTCCGCTCTCTTCTGGAGGTGAGAATCTAAGTAGGAGGCTTAAAAAGGATAGTGTTGTGAAGGGAGCTAGCTCTAGTAAGACCAGATGGATGCAATCTGACCCCCACATACTAACAGAGGGTGAAATAATTGAAGTTGGGCCCTCTCACATGCATTGGCATGCTCAAAGAAATAATGGTGTTCTTGACATAAATGAAAGAAGAAAGGAGAATGCATGGGAGGAAGAAGCTTCATCATCACCGAACCAAGAGAGCATGACTAATCGAAAAGGAAGTGGCAACAGGCAGCGTCGACAGAACAGCATAGTAAAAGGAAAGGTATCTCTTGCTCATGTTATTGGGAGGGCTGAAGCTTGTTCTCAACGAGGAGGCTGGTCTAGACGTAAAGCTATATCAATTGCTGAAAAGCTAGAGCAAGAGAATTTGTAAGTGTTGTTATCTTGTGATCAATACAGTCTAACTTTCTTATATAAAAGGTCATACTTCTGTGTTACCACATCAGAAATAAAATATGTATGGAAAAAAATGCTAGCAACATCCAACAGACTCATAATAGTTTTCCTCATATCACAAGGGCTGTTAAACGTGTTGAGTTGTCTATACGCCATACTGTTGTAGCAGACATGTTTGACACATTTGCCTGTTGAGATTTTGCAATTGTACTGCAAGTTTCTCACCGGGAAAGTGTTTGTGTCCAGGAGATTGGAGCCTAAATCAAGGAGTCTACTATGCTGGAGAACTTCAAGAACTCGACGAAAGGTAATCTTTCATATTTCTATTATGTTATATTCTGTTGATACTTTCGTATTAGCTTGTATCATCGATTTTCTTCACACCACTCGCTTGTATATTATTCTGGTAAAACTTAGACAGTTCATTTGCATGTATTATTAAATTTTGTTTGCATATATTGTGGAGGTACAGCAGCAGGCCATGGTTAATCTTAGATGCCTGTTCACTAGATGGTATCTAAAATCTGGATAGTTAGTAGTCTCCTTTCAGCAGAACTTGTACGGATCTGATTGTTATCCTTAATTTGGTCAATTATTGAGTCTAAATGACTAATGAAATAGGTCTTTTCTCAGCAGTGATAGTTTTAACTTTTAAGTAGTGGAGTACCATACTACCATGCCTCTAAAATGAATAGCAGAGTATGTCCTCTTAATGTTTTCCACAAATAAATTGACGTCTGGCATTCTTGCGGAAGTTTGCATCT
Source organism: Panicum virgatum (assembly GCF_016808335.1). Classification (NCBI taxonomy): domain Eukaryota; kingdom Viridiplantae; phylum Streptophyta; class Magnoliopsida; order Poales; family Poaceae; genus Panicum; species Panicum virgatum. The sequence continues at coordinate 47,289,567 of NC_053140.1, read as the reverse complement.
CAATGATGTCGCTGCAGAGTGCAGACTAGCATATGTTTATGCTCCTTTGGTAATGGCAACAGTATAGATGGTATTCACCAAAATGCTGGCTAGATTATATTAGTTCTCTAATTTTTGTGTGGCTACAGAGTTTAGAGTACTAATCTTACTAGGTTTTATAGGTATACAATGATATCAATTAGTGGTCAAAGTTATGTTAAGGGGAACCTGACACTTTCCAAGACAAGTAGTGTCGTGTGGCAGGAAGGGGTATATCTGGACTCCTTGCCAGCAGGGCATGTGAATGGTGCTTAGCTTAAAATGCAGTTCTGCACGAGATTTTTCCCTCTCTAGCTAATCTAATCATTTCTCTGCAGCTCTCTTCAATTAAGGTCAGAAATAGAAGGTCAAGCGCTATATCAAGGCTTATCTTGTGTGGAAGATGCATTTCTACCAGATCTCCGAGATAGAAGACTTGAATCATAGATTTTACAAGATGTTAACTTAGCATCCATAATTATTCAGTCTGTACCTTGTAGGCTGTAGCCGTCAGTTTGTAGATTCATTTTCTCTCTCTCTATTATGTATATTTCTTGACATGTAAAGAATTATGATAGGAATTGCATAGCAAATTCTTCTGTCGAAATGCTCTGTAATTTTTTAAAGGTCAATCAGAATAAAACCTGTATTTGGGAACCTATCTAATAAATGTCTTGGTCTCCATTGATACTGAATACTGTTGTACACAGTCTGTATTCTTCGTTCAACTACAGGCTACACCTCTAGTTATACGCTTAGGAAAAGGAAACTACCACGGTCAAAGATCACAGTGCCAGCTTTGGGTTCTACAGCGTTTTTCTTCTTTCTCTAGCAGGGCGTAAGCAGCTGGAGCTTGAAGGACCTCGGGCCGCGACACCAGATTCTGAGACGTCAAGCTCAAGAGGGCCTTTTGTTCCTCTGTGAGATTACAGAGTCAATCTACTATGATAGTCTTTTTTTTTATTTTCTGAAAAGATCTTTTTTATTTGAGATGGAATTTAAGATACAACATCCAGCAGTGAATTCACAAATTCTCATGGCGTAACTAATACACCTGCATCTCTATTCAGAGATGAATGTCAATATGCCATTGTCACTGAAGTAAGCTAATGCAGCACATATCCTAAATAACAAATTGAACGCCTTTTGAGTTTTGAAGTCAGAATGGAGCCAGGTGCTTGATACATGATCAGACAAAACTTCACGTCCTCCATTGATGTTATGCTAGTCAACATCTTGAATAAGTTTTACAGCGACCTTATGCTGATCCACCAGATCTGTTCAAGAGGAAGAAACCTTACATTGTACTGTTATGCCTGTCAAAACTATCTCCTTCACATTCTTCTCTGTTGGATGAATATAACCAACAATACGAGCATAAATTTTGTTTTGGGGTAGACATGATGAACGAGGCTCATACATATCCTATAAAGCATCATGTCACATTATTCAGTGTAAATTTCCAGATAGGTAAGCAATTGTGCATGAAATGTCCATGTCAGGCGAGCAACAGAAGCAAAAGAAAAGTGGTAGCAAATGCAGATATTATGAGCCAAGTTGATTGAAAATAAAAAACATAGTAAGCCTAGCCAACAGAAGTTTATAGGTTGAAAATTGAGTTGTGTCAACACCAACCTGATGAACAGTAAGATTCACTTGTTCATAGCAGTCGATAGATAAAAGTTCCAAAAAATGGAACAAGAGGACATAAAGGCTACACGAGCTGGCAAAGGAATCATCCTGGCACACAACCAAAACTAGCATAAGAACCAGCTGCATTGCTCCAATGGAGCAAGTAGCAATTAAATAGTTATCTAGTTTATCAAACCATAGCCTGATTGGTACTAGAAATATCAGATGAGCATTAAAATTGAGAAGCCAAATGTCCATACCCAAAGTTGACAATTGATACAGGAATCCAAAACTTAAACCCTGCAATATCCATGACAAAGTGAAACATACTATAATATCAGTTATTTCTGTTCAGGTAGTTCAAACTGCACTCAGGCAGAAGGATTACCATATAGAAGTGTAGGAAGCGCATCATTCTGATATTTAGATGGCAGCTCTGATAGTTTCCCTAACCACAAGTTGTTCCAAGCAAAAACTACAGCAATAACACAAGGACCAAGCACGATCTGGTTCAGTATGACCTAAAATAGCGAAATCAACAATAGTTATAAGAAAAGGATATCTTGTGAGTAAAATGCTTAAATAACACAACACATGAGGTCACAATGGAGGATGCAAACGCACCTTAGCAGACAAATTTACAAATGACTGCTTGGGCATACACCGATCAAGGAACTGATACCATGCATAGGATCCTGGACCATAAAGAAGGAATCCATAGGAAGCCATACGAAATGCACGAAGCCAATCATGATTCAGCAATATGTCCGGTATGAGTTCCTGAAATGAACCCCTAAACAGATATCAGAAATTACAATGTGACAAATGACAATGCACAATATACCAGCTATAAATTTGCCACAGTAGAGCAAGATCACGCTTGCAGTCTTGCACTACACAATGTAACAGTTGAGCATTACACAATTTAATCTGCAGCTCTAAGGCAAGATAAAATACTGGAGTAGAATTTTGGTCAGGTGCCATCTGTTTTTTTAAAAAAAAAATGCACCAGGAGAGCTGCCGATTATATTAAAAAGAAGATAGACCCAGACTGGGCAAACAACAACACACCCACTAGGCTGCTACTTCAAAACTCTAGACCATAACCGACATGGGCAACACCACACAAGGCCTCCGGTTCTTCAGGTGCCATCAGTTCTAGTCTCAGTTCTTCAGATAGCCATACGAAGCGAAGCATAACAAATTTATAGAATTTTTTTTATGGAAATTTATAGAATTTGAAGTCGCTTTCACACTTTATATTCACATCACAACGACACACACGCCCGTTCTTAGCTTCCAAAGCGGTTAAGAGTGAGATATGCAGTGTAACCGGGGTGGACCTTGCTGTCGGGATCGGCGCCGCGTCTTCGGCGGTCGACGATGCGGCCGCGGACCTGCGCGATGGTGTCCCCGGTGAGGGTGAGAGAGGCGGCAGTGAGCGCCTGCCTGAAGGGGAACTCTACGGGCCAGCCGCTGCTCCGGCCGACGGACTCCGAGGAGGAGGAGGACGACGAGAGCGGCTCCCGCGGGGTGCCGCGGCGTCGGGCGCGGGGGTCGGTGTTTCGGCGGCCGCGGCGGCGAGAGTCGGACTTGCGGCGGAGAGATGGCAGGTTCCACCACCACTCCCCGCCGCTCCCGATGGCCTTCATGCTCTCGGCTGCGGCGGCGGCGGCGGCGGCGGCGGCGGCGCAGGGTTCTGTGCGCTCGAGGCCCGCGACAGAGCGCGGCCGCTGCGGTGGATGCGGAGTTAGAGGAGGGGGAGGCTCCGAATCCTTCGGAGGTTAGTGTCCCTGGCAGTGGGCCGGGATATCGACGTGGGCTCTTTTCAAGTGTCGCATTCTTACTTAAGAGATCATTGCTGGGCTCCTCCACGTCCTTCTTGTACCAGCGGTCCAACTTGGTTGGGCTTTCCACTGCAAGGCGCCGAGCAGAAGGCCCGATGACTAGCCGGATTTTTTTTTCTCAGCCCTCAGCTCAGGCAATTAGAAGGTCAGTACAAACACACATGATATAGTAGATGTGAAAGCGTGAAAGGGCATGTAGCCTAGGGTTATAATAGTCTCGGTAGTATCTCATGTCCTAAGTTCGACTCTCATAGGAGTGTTTGCTGGCGTTGAAAATGCTCATAGGGATAAGGTTGCGTACGTGTGTTTATAGAGGGTGGGTATGCGTGTGTTACAAAAATATCTGAAAATCTAAAAAAAAGTATGTGAAAGCGAGTCTTGTACTGCACAGTCCAAACGTGTAAAGACACCCCCCAAATGTCTTGTATACTGTCAATTACTCAATTTTCAATGGATCAGGCTTCAATTTTGTGTTGTGTGCTCATTTAAAATCTTGTACTGTTGATGTCTGCCTGTCTAAAGTAAGGTATTTGCAGTAGTTCAGACTTTCAGACCGAGTCAGCAGACTATTGTCCCCTCTCCCGTGCTATCCTCCACTTTGAGCTGCAGCTGTATGGATCTGAGAAGGAAATAGCCACAGATTGCGCTGAAGCTGTTGCGTAAACAATTCACTCATACATGCATGCAGGCTGCATTCTGCTGGATTGCCAATCAGCTTACCATACACCGGAATCATTTCCCAGTTTCCTTTTCTATTGCAGACACCAGCTGTTCCCGCGTTGCCATCCGGGCTCTCTGGCAGGCCATGAAGCGGCACTACACCCTCTCTTCCCCGGATGTCAAACGGGGTGGAGTTTTTTTATGGGAGCAGAGGCAGCCGTGCGCGAGACGAGCGAGCTGCAGGTGCGGTGCCATGCCACCTCGTGATTGAGGCCTCGATCGATCGGTTTGAACAGGTCCGGGGCGATAAGAACATCCGAGGGAATCAACGAAACTCAGCATCCGGGGCGGATCGTGACGCCATAACCGAACAGAGATTAGCCCTAGAACAATGGCGTCGGAGCAGGATCGGGTGAGCAACCACGATTTGGGTGCGCGTTGGGACAGAACGCCTCGGTGTCTATTTCCGCGCCGTGTGGCGGCGCCATGCCGTTCCCCATGGGAGGATTACGACCGCGGTTGGAACTGTCAAACGCGAAGCTGCTAAGGAATATCTCTGACATGACGTCCAGCGACCCAGCCCCTCGGTTTCCAGCATCAGGAGGTTAATTTGACCCCCAGGATATCGTAATCTAGACTCTAGACGAGGTAGTAGTCGGCTTGTTAAAACTTCTGGAGAAATGGCAGCGCAGTGGTTGTCTGTCCCCCAAGCAACGAAAAACGACCAGTCCTGTCCTGAATTACCACGATCTCACACGCCCCTGTCTCTTAGCTTGGCGTATCTGCCGAAATATCCGACGCCTCTAGCTAGATTTTCTTTTTAACAGGAGGCGAATTGAATTCTTCGGCGTGTGTGTGAGCTGCCATGCACGTCTCAGTTTCAGGCACTGTTGCAGCGCGTGGGCATGACAGCGAGCTGAACCTGATGGTTTCTTTCGCCCCCCAAACAACCACGCCCCCCTCTGCTGCAATCCCACACCAACCACTCCAACGCATATTGCGTATGCTAATATGCTAGTAGTAGATTAGTACTAGTTCCTCTCCTCATCTGATTCCCGATCAGAGGAAGCAACTGCTGACAGATGAGAGGGGAGTTGATCGATCAGGACATGGGAAAGTTGGGGAGACGTCGCCGTCACACGCTCGCCTTCCCAAGACTGTCCGGGCTGTCTCTCCATTTTGTTTAAGCTCCCGGCCTCGAAGCCAAGCAATGGTTAGCCCTGCGTGCGCGGCCACGACCCCACGTCGCCCCCCGCCAATCACACCGCACGAACTGCGAGCGCGACAGCGTCACCGCGACGTCGTCGCCTCGTGGGAGTAGTTTTAGCTCACTTCCGCACCGCAACCGCCGTTTCTTTATATCCCGCGGGTGAGCGCGTCTGCCTCGAGGCAGCCGGTGACATCGGATTTCGGATCAGGCCAAGAACTGCTCCACCAGCTAGCTAGCTAGCCCGGCGTCGCGGCTCCGTTCGAATTCGGATCGATCGCGTCGTCGCGCCATGGACGGCGAGTGGAGCGACGGGGCGGCGGCGGTGTCCGACGGCGAGAGCAAGGTTGGTCCGGTACATGGTGTTCCGGCGGACGATTGCCCCGGGTCGCCGGTGTCGTCACCGCCAGCGCCGTCGACGGCGGCGCCAGCTGCGAGCGGGAGGCGGCGGTCGGCGAACAAGCGGGTGGTGACCGTGCCGCTGGCTGACATGAGCGGCCCGCGGCCCAAGGGCGCCGGCGGCGAGGGCAACACGCCGACGGACTCGTGGGCGTGGCGCAAGTACGGCCAGAAGCCCATCAAGGGCTCCCCTTTCCCGAGGTACGCGCGACACGCCGACACGAGAGCTGATCGGCCATGTCCATCCTTTCTTCTCCTGCGTTCTTCGAGTTCTTGCGCACGCTGCACGCAGCACGTTTTGATCTGGGGGCCGGTCTGGGGCGCAGGGCGTACTACAGGTGCAGCAGCAACAAGGGGTGCCCGGCGAGGAAGCAGGTGGAGCGAAACAGGGCCGAGCCGGACATGGTGATCGTCACCTACTCCTTCGAGCACAACCACTCCAACGCGGCGCCGAGGGCGGCGCAGCAGAACCGCCCGGCGCCGAAGCCGAAGCCAAAGCCGGCCCCACCGGAGCCGGCGGAGTCTCTGTCACCCGGCAGCCACGAAGTCGCCGGCGCGGTTGCGACGGCCGAGGGCGGCGGGGCGGCCGTCGAGGTGCACGACGACTTCCGGTGGCTCTACGACGGCGTGTCCGTCACCTCGTCGGCGTCGCCCTCCGACGTCGACGCGGCGGACGAGATGCTGTACGGGACGATGTTCTTCGGCGCCGCGCCACCCGCGCCCTTCCCCGACGAGTTCGGCGACGTCGCCGGGCTGTTCGACGGAGGAGGGGGCGGCGAGGAGGACGCGATGTTCGCGGGGCTCGGCGAGCTCCCCGAGTGCGCCATGGTGTTCCGGCGGCATGCCGGCGACGGGCTGCCGATGGGGGGCGGGGTGAAGGTCGAGCAGCCGGCGGAGAGCACAGCCATGTCGTGATGCGGCCCGGCCCGACACACTCGGTGCCGGCCCGGGCTCCAATAAAACCAGACAAACTCTTGTAGAGCTTCTTCCTCTTGATCTATCTACTTTTGGCTCCTTGCTCTCTCCCCTTTTGTCACTTAGTTTTTCTTGCATCCTTCTTTGATTGGTTCTCATACACACATACACAAATAGCACATAGAAAAATTTGAGGCATTTGCCATTGAACATAGTTGATTTGTTGTGGTGGTGAGTGAGGGCCTTGAGAAGGACACACAGATCTTTTTTTTCCTTGTCCATGGTTCGGTTGAACCATCTTCTTTCTATGCAAGATTGGGTACGTTCGGCACACACGTACTACAAAAGAGCGAGAGAATAAAAGGCAACGTTGCTTCAATCGAACAAACTCTGCCTAGCTAGGTCGCTGTCGTGCTTCGCAACTGGATAACATTGTTGAATTCTTCGTGACAACAGGGGTCCGGAAAAGAAAATCGTCTCGCCAATTTCGTGTCGGACGCAAGCTCTCTGAAAGTCTTCAGGGACATTGCCAGTTAGCTCCCATCCCGACGACAGAGTTGCAACCACATTTTCATTCCGGAAAACGAGTTGCCTGTTGCCGTGCTGCCCAGGCCTGCGACCACGCGCACGGCGGCGGTGTGAACTGCCCGCCTGCCTGCCGCTCGACACCATCTTCTTCTTCCTCCTCGTCTCGCGTCTGCCGTGTTCGTTGCCATCGGCGAGCCTAAGCCTAGCTAGCTGACAGCAACGCGGCGATACTTAGGCCGCGTTTAGTTCGCGAAAAGTTGGGTGAAAAGTCACTGTAGCACGTTTCGTTGTTACTTGACAAATAATGTCTAATTATAAACTAATTAGACTTAAAAGATTCATCTCGTGTTAATCAATTAGATTATGTAATTAGTTATTTTTTTCAACTACATTTAATGCTTCATGCATGTGTCGAAAGATTTGATGTGACGGATACTGTTGGAAAAATTTTGGGACCTTAACGGTTGACCCGACCTCCCCTTTCCGCCAATGTGCACGCACGTCGGCGACTCGCGCGCCCGTCCCCGTCGCGTAGCGCGCCACTTGATCCGAGATGGCTTTGACCGAGAGAGCGGCCGCGGCCGCGGCCGCGACCGCGACGTGATGCGCGGCGCGCGATGCAAGTTGCTTCGCCGGGAAGGAGTGCACAGCGGGCACGAGGGGAGTTAACAATTCCCCGCGAGTAAACGCTTCGCTGGCAATCAGGCTGATGTGTGATGTCCCCTATTTTTTGTTCAGGAACATTAATTTATTTTTTCTAGTATTTATGTGGATCAGATGCCGTACAGAATAACACAGATCATAGATGCTGCAACGGGCCGGGCACCTACACCTACTACACGCCTACACCATCGTCATCTGAATGCATCCGAGTCGAAGTCAGCAGACTAACAAAAATGATCGAAGTTGCGGCAGGAGTTAGCAAGAAAGTAAACTAGACAAGAAATCAGAGCGATCGCAGCAGTCTAGGCAAGCGCAGGAAATCAGTCCTACCTAGGAAGAAGCAGATCGATCCCACACGCACGCAGGTCAGCACCATAGGCAACACACTTGCACACAGCAGTAACGTACTGAATCTGAAGCTGAATCTCGGGGCGATTCTGCACATGCAGCAGGATTGCAGGTGCCACTCGGATCTCTCTCACACATGCATGCAGCCATGTAGGTCAAGGGAAACGGCATCTGCAGGCAATCGGATCCTGCGCAGGGCGGATCGCAGGGCAATTCTCCTTTGGCACGCGTGCTGCTAGCTGAAGCGAACCGAACTTCTGAATCCTCTCGCGCCTTTGTGCCAAAGACGAACTGCCCCGTAATCCACAGCCCGGCGCGGTCCACCTCAGCAATCGGCCGTTGCTGATGCTGATGATAGCTTAGCTCGTCGACGACGACTCGACGAGCTCTCGTCTCCGGCTTGTTGCCGCCTCGGCCCGGCAGGCGGCACCTTATATAGCAAAACTGGACTGGCCTCGAGAAGCAAGCGGATCCGGGGCGGCATATGCTCGGAGAGGAAGAGTATTCCGGAGGAGCTTCCTTGCTTGATGGCGATCTGGAGATCTCACGCCGGATTTTCCCCTGCAGCCGAATGTGCTGCCGGAATGGTCCGGTCCCTGCTGTCCCCGGCGGCCAGCGCGGCCTAGCTCATCTATCGCCTTCAAAAGCGAGGGCACCGAGCTCCTCTTTCTCCTCGACGCGAGTGTGGCCGCCCCCCCGGCTGCCTCAGTTCAGATGTTCCGTGGCGCCCTTCATTTTCTGGCTCTGCAATCGTTAGCTGATCAGAGATTCAGAGAACAACAATCGGCAGTCCGGCCAACTGCATGCAGGCTTCGGAAGAAGTGGTCAAGTGGCTACTTAAGTTAGAGACGGTTCATCAGGGAGGATCAGTTTACATGCCCATGCACCCCCGATGGGCGAATGGGCGATGGCAGTTGCTAGCTGCTGCCTGCTGGCGAATAGCGAGGCCGTGGGCCGAGGGCACATTCCGCCGGATCTTCCCCTGATTGCGAATGGCGAGCTTTCTCGGCTTTGGGCCTGACCGCAACACAACACTAGCTTTTCTAAATTCGAGCAGCTTTATTTTATACCCATGCATGGGTTCTGCAGAGTTGCCGTTTGCTGAATTCTGCGGTAGCCGGTAGGTGTCCGTAAGTCCAACATTTCGGTGTGAAGCAGTACTAGTGGTCCTCAGTAAGACTGAAGATGTTTTTCTTATGAAACAGGAGAGGTGAACCCCCAACCGGTTATATATAAAATAAAACAAGTCTCAATAGACAAAAAAAATGATAGGAAAAAATCTGAGAGATTACAAGGGCTTCTAGCCATTCCAACATAGCAGTAAAAGTCTTTACAACAGAGTCTCAAGAGACAAAGAATGAAAGTAAAGATTGAAGATGTTACGCAGCTGAATAAATATATGAGAAGAGGTTTTAGGACGGCCAGTGAGCAACCTTGATTATTGGAGAGATTAAGTTATAATGTTTGTATTTTTCTAAATTTATTATATTATATTATAACCGGCACTATTTTTTAATAGCGCGGCATCAGTCTCCTAAAGGTACTCATGTGGGGAGGGTTGCGTGCATGTATTTATATGTATGGTTGTGTATATTAGTGTTTGTATCTGTACTGTGTTTCTTGAAAAAAAAATGGTTGAGCAAAACTCGGCAAAATCTTTACCGCTAATAGGCTTATTAGCTAGGGCGTGAAGAAAGCCAGCTATACAAAAAAAAAGGCAAGTAAGAAAAACGATCTACATTCAAATTCACATCGAACACTGGCGACTAGCGAGAGCATGAGACTTGACGTTTTATTTTTCTCTGTCAAAAGTTAGAAAACCTGCCCTTTTAGCATATTTATGTGACATATAGCATATGCTACAGGCTGCATGCCACGAATATCCACGAAGATCTAGCAAAATCATTGGAAAAAGGAAGTACTCCAGGCCCAGGGTAGAAACACACTAGCTGCGACTGACCAATAAAGCTAGCAGCCTCAAGCGTTGCAAGTAAAACTAACCAGAACGGCCGAATGAGAATTCGTCCAACCGGATGATGCCGGCTCCATTCCGTCGCTCCCTGACCCCGGCTATAAATACAGACGGCGAAACCTAGGACGAGCAGGGAGCAAGCAGCACTCCAGCCGCAGTTCTTAACCAAAGGTGAATCAGAATTCAGAAGTGTGATAGGATCAGGACGCCTGCATTACTGGGCGAGTCTTCCTTGGCAGTGCTCGCATATCTACAGCGCTACAGCTGCAGAGCGGTCGATCGGCCGGCCACTGCCAAAGGAGATTTGCCCAGCCATGCAGCTCTGCGGCCTCAAACTAGCGTGATCTTGTGCCTGCATGCGGTGCGTGATCTTGTTCGTTCCCGTTTCTGCCAATCCTCCATTTCTTTCTTCTTCTTCTGTGCAAGCATGGGCTTGGACGCACGCAGCCGAAGGGTCGACTCCGTTTCCAGCCCAGGAAGGCTCATGAGGCTTCTCTCCTCCGTCCGGCTCCGCCGCGCCGCGTTCAACCAAAGGTGTCCGGTCCAGCTCGCTCTGAGGCTGGCAAGAGGCCCCACTGGCCAGCTCCCCCTGGGCCCGCTCACGTCGCCCACCCTGAGCTGCCTGGCCTTCCTGAAAAGCCGTGCAAAAGATGGACTTTTTGGTCACGTCCAGCCGTGCTGCATGCGCATTGGCACCGAGCCGTTGCGGCACCGGTAGTCTGCTGGTACGTGGTACCCGACCCAAATAAAGCGACCATTTCAAACGGGACACGGCCGGGCACGGGACACCGAGCCAAAGCTCAAGCTGGCGTCCATGCCGTCCAAGGCCAAATCCCCCATCGCTTCCGATTCTTTTCTGCAATTCTAGCTGCTAGCTGCGCACCCTGCCAAACCAAACCCACAGGATCGCGTGCTCTACTTGTAGCCCGAGAAATGGAGGGGGACGGCATCTTGGCGGCCATGGATTCCCTGTGGTTCCACTCCAACGTCCTCCTCCATCCGCCTTCCAAGCACAAGCAGGGAGCGTGCGCGGAGGAGCCCAAGCCCGGGCAGCAGCAGGATTCGGCCGAGACGACCTGCGCTAGCTCTGGCCAGCAGGCTCCCAGCGGCGTTGAGGAGGCCGCACAGGCGGTGGCAACGCGGCGCGGCGGAGCGGCCGCGAGGTGCCTCGGGGACAGGGAGTGGGACGAGCGCGTGGTGGCTTGGCACAAGGAGCTGAGGCGGCGGACGCGCGCCGCCGCGGCGGCCCGGTGCTCGCGGGCGCAGGCCCGGATGCCGCCGCCCGGGGAAGGCGGCGTGGCCATGAAGGCGCACATCAGGTCCTGGGCTCACGCTGTCGCGTGCTCCGTCAGATAAGCACCCCTCGATTCAGAAACTTCCGCAGTGTTTGCGCTTCTATGTCGAATGCGACACCCATTCTTTGCTGCATCTCTGAATAAACGCATCTGTTCTGTTCATGGTTGTGTGCTTGCGGAGCATTGTGACGAATCCTGCTGCTCACCTTTCCAGTTTGATCACATGAAGCTGAGACAACGAGTTTCATAAAATCCCAAGTGTATGCATGTGTCCATGCTTCAGACAAAATCATGATTGTAAGAGAAGCAAGTGCCGCATTTTTGTGTGCAGTTGTTTCGCGTCTGGGATTTACAGGTATGGGCAATGGACGAACTGAGCTATCACTAACAGAGGATTTACAGGTATAGGATGTGGAATCGAGGGCGGGAGAGCTACCGCTATACAGGCTACAGCTCTCCTGTGAATAATTAGGCTATACATGATGTAAATTGGGGGTTAAGTATCGGCTGCAGTACTGCATAAATCTCCCATTGCCGTGTTCTCACTCCTTGTTGGACACTGCCTCTGGTAGTTTGAATGTGGGGGGCTTGTCGGCGCCTTTCCTCGAGTACTCTCGCCACCTCCTCGCCGCCGCCGCCGCTCGCTTAGCTCTCTCCTTTGTCTCCTCTGTTTAATGTGTTAGCAGGAACATTAAGAAGGCATAGGTGAAGGTTAGAAAATACTGAAAGCACAGGCAATTGCTAAAGACTAAATGTGCTAGTTTTACCATTCTTCTGGTATCTTGTTGGTGCTCCCCAGATATCACTCCATGAGCCGCCCTTACTGGAATCATCTTGGCTCACCCGCCTTCTCACCTTTTCCTGCAATACGCAGACAAGTTCAGAACAATGTGCAAGCAGTCCATATATGAGTAGTGAGAAATTTCTGATCCTGGAAATTTTGGTATAGCACTTTCATGTGTATCAAACAGAAAAATTTACCAGGACTTTGGCTTGTCTTTTCTCCCAACGTGAACTTGCCTGACGACAAGGAATCAAACATAAAAGAACAGGTTAACAAGATGTGAGAAATCTGTACGTTGTTTTCTAACTCCGAAATTAAAGTTTATTTCATCTTCCGGAGGTGAGTGCAGTTGCAACAAAAACCACGGCAATGTTTAGGATCCGCAACATACTACAACTAACTGTTGTAAACAAAAGTTATATGAAGTAGAGATTACCATCCGGAACACATCAATGGAACCTCCCATCCCAGCAAGCATCAATCCAACCTGATGAAATGGGGGCAAAAATATCATATGATAGTACAAGGTAGGATAACATCCCTAGTTGGAAGGTTGGTTCTATCATTAACTAGCAAAATTCACAATAATAATCTTACAAACATGATCATGCCATCGAAATTATCAGGACGAAATTCTTACATTTACTCTCTCTACTCTGCGCATTTCATCCTCAAGGAGTGATAGTTGTGCAGCTGAAGTCCAATGAATGCAGTCAACTGGACTGAACATAAATGGAAGTTTATCAGAACAATATCAGTAGTATTCAGGATTTCAGACCAGCAGGAAAATTATTTTCTCCACTTTGCAATTTTTTGTTTCGACGAATTTTTGCACTAAATTTCAAGCGAGGAAGCTTGGATAATTGATAGATTAAAAAACAAAATTCAAAGTAAAAAAAGGACTTTGGCATTCATACCAACTCTCGATAGCTTCTTCAATCAGTTCTATGTCGCCTGACTGGTCATAAACTCTTGCCCGTCCAAAATCTTCCTCAATTTGAAAGACCTTAGAACACACATTAGCACAGTTCTTGCATCCTGCAGGAATGTGGGCAGAGCATAATTAAAAGCTTCTTTAATTGGTTCCAAATAAAATTTCTGTTCAGGGCAAAGTCATCAATACCTATGCAGCTAAACTCATCGACAAACACGTGATCCTGGGGTGCACTGTCATCCAAGAAAGGATTGGTTGCAGTAGCAGCGTATCCATGGATCTCATCATACACTGCCCGTTGGATGGGATCGGTAAGCACCTGGTTTTCACTTACTCATATTAACGTCACAGATAAATTGCTGTACGGCTCTATATAACATGTTTAGAAAATGGCAGGAGTTAGGATTGTACCGTGTAAACCTCGTTGATAAACATGCAGAAATTCGTCACATCAGGGTCATTCCCACTAAGATCAGGATGGCATGACTTCATGCAATTGTAGTACGCTTTCTTAATCTGCTTAGGTGTTGCATCTGGCATCTGAAAACATCAAGAATAATTTCTAAGTGTGTTATAGTACTGCTAATGATGCAACAAACACTCCAATTTATGTTTTTGAGAGGAACCATGGCAAGTGCTCTGCCTTTTTCATTATACAGAACAATTTTGGTTTCATAGTAAAAGGAAAAAGGACTGTTTATGTTCTTTTTTTTTAAAAAAAAACTAAGACTGATTATGTTACACTACTGCCAAACCAGAAAATTCAAAAGAGTGGGGAAAAAATGCAAAACGATTGCTTCGAAGATGAAGCACCTACCACGCCAAGAACAGCGTAATAATCTTCAGCGACGCCACCATCCGAGCTGCGAGACTCCGCCGCCACCGCTTCCACCCTCAAGCCCCTACTTCCCCACGTCCTCCGACACCGGTGCCGGTCTCTTCTTCCTGCCCCGGCCAACCACGTGATGGCATATCGCAGTGAGCTGCCGGAGCAGGGGACCGCCGTTGAGGCCGCATGGAACTTGGTGACGGAGTCCGCGAGCAGCGGCGGGGAAAGGAGAGGAGCCATCAGATGAGACGGCAGCGTGTATCTGATCTGGCTCCCGCGAGAGGGAGGGAGGAGAAGGAAGGCGGTGTGGATCCGGAATCCGGTGGCCGGTGGGGTTCGCCTGCTCTGTTTTCCGGTCCGTTTTCTTGGCGCCCTTGAGTTTATTTTGGTTTTTCTCCGCCACTCCTCTCCTGCGATTTTTCTGTGCCGTTTCGAAATATCGACCTTGCTGATGACCATATTTTGCGCTAGATCCCTTAACCTTTCTTCGAAACATATCCAACAGCGACACATTTTCTTATAGGATTCCCTACTTTTATAGAAAGCATAGGTTTTGTTATGGGAAAATTTGATTCATGCCACCACAACTCTGTGAAATTGGGTGTCATGTTGAAAATCATGTCACTCAATGGCATGATTTTCAACATGAGATCCAATTTTAAAAAATTGGAGTGGCATGGATCCAACTGACCCTTTTGTTATATCCAACAGCGACATGTCCCACTAACTTGCAAACATTGAAGAATGTTGGAGAGTTAAGATGAGAATCTCTCCTCGTTAGCAGGAGAAATGAAAAAAAAATCTTACGACGAATCAAACCTATACATCCCGTGATAAATTGTAGCAATGAGGATAATAATACTTTCTAATGGTTGTACTACCATCCAGACACCCTTTATTAATCTCAATTACTTACAACGTGGCTTCATACAAACAACAAAATTAAGATGAAAACATGTTGAACGTTATCATGCCATAGATAGCTATCCCATTCCAGATTAGTACTCCTCGAGCGCCTAACTTTCATCCCTCAGAATCATGTGGACCAAAATAATGAAAAATATGCCCTGTTGAAGGCAAGGCAAGGAACGGAAAATGTCTGGAGTCACCATCACCTAACATTTGTCGCTTTGTCAAATGCAATGGATGAATAACGAAAAATGCATGATTTTCTTCAGCCCATTGATAAAATTTGACCTGGAAGGGGCAATGTGCATATTTTCTTGCACAAAATTGTGGAGGGGAAGAGGATTGAGGTGGGCTGCAGTGAAGACCGAAGAGATAGTAGCATCTCCTCGTCCGTGTTGTTTTTGAGAATGACATGGATCGCCAGGAATATTGTTGGTGATTATAAAATCTCAACTTTGTTATGGTCACCTGGCATCCTCAGTGCCTCCACCTTTGCAATTTATCTTGCAGAGTGGGCCCACATTCTCAAGTAAAAAATCCTTGGATGGGCACGTGGGCCCTGTTGTTTTTGACACATGTTGGGTGCCACAGACAAGACTGAACCGAAAGAATATTTCTGTTCTTTCGGAGGATAGATTGTGAAAATACTCAGCTACATGGAGCATGATGGATAAGAGGGCACTAGGTCAGGGCATAATTTTTTGAACTAGAACCCCGAATCCAAAATATCCAAATCCACTTCTGAAATACCCGAAACCGAATACCCGATAGCTATTTCAGGTACAACGTTGCAAAATCCGAATTTAGTTCGGAATAGGGTATGGTATACCCTCCCGGACGGGAAGGGTTGTTGGTGGCCATATGCGAGGGAATGATGAAGATAGCAGGTGTAAGAGGGGTTTTATGCAAATATTTGATCAATTTTAGGAGTATTTTGTGTAAATATTCAGATAGCGATCCAATTTATAAAGTTGTGTGTAAATATTTGAAAATTATTAGGTTGGCTGTCTACGCTCGTATGGGACGCCCTGTAGCCACTCTCGATCTAACTTGGTCTTCCCTTTCCTACTGCTCACGATCACATTTCTGATTCCTCCTTTCCTTGTTGAAAGCCACAAGTTGAGTCCACCACTGCTAGCAAAACCTGGATCCAAGGACAAGACTACATTAGTTGGTTCAGGAGAGTTGACAGATGGTACTCCATCATGCATGATGTGGGAGGGTACAGAGAGCAACTGAGATCACTCATGTATGGGGAAATGGAAACTACGAGATGCATATCTGGTATGCAGGGAATAGCTTGCGCAGTCACTGCTTATTTGTCTTTTTTACGTTTTTCCTTGTGAGTTTTGTGACCATGCCCAGCAGCTGAAGTTGGTCCTTTAACTGATCACGAAGAGCATATGAACCGCTTAAGAAGTGGATACGCCCTGCTCTTTAATTTTCGTTGTACCGTGTATGCTGTTCCATTCCCTAGATTCATTCAGTTTCTTTCTGTTTAACTGAAGTTTCTGCTATATTTTGAAATGGACGAACAATAAGCCTCTTCCAGGAATTGTACTAGTTTCTGCTTGCATTGGCTTCATGTGCACAGATTTTTCCACTGAAAAAAGACGGTTAAGATGGTACGTACCAACAGTAGGGTAAATCCCAATGTCAGCTACTACTAATCCCGACTTATATTCTACAAACTTGCAGGAATACTCCATTCCTCAATACTGTACCTGATACCAAGTTAAAAGAAGTCAAAGGATGCCGCCATGAATTCTTCCCTCAAGACATTTTTTCCCTATCTAGACAACATGAGAATTACTCTAGCACTACCATAAGGAAAAATGGAACAAAGAAGCAAAAAATAAAGAAACAACTAGGTTATTGACATTTATCCAACTAGGGTATTGCTAATTTTTCATTTCCTGCCAAACGAAATCGGCTTCAGTTTTTGTCAGAAGACTTGCTGGTGGCATTGTCACATCAGCCAAGGAATTCGACATCTCCAGGACATCTCATGTCATCACCATGCTTCCTCCAATGTAGATGGTACCTCTGTTTCTTCCGGTGAACCAGAGCCGGCCTCTTCCGATGCATCGGCAAGTGCCTCAAGCATGTTCAGAACATCATTAGCATCGTCCAAATAGTAAATAGCCTTGCTTGGTTTCTGGCCGACTGTGCAGGCATACAACGAGGTTTGGGGATCAACCATGCTCCTACTCATGATATCAGCAATCTTTTCAAACATATCCTCATCTGATCTATCGTCACCAATGCAGAGAACAAAATCTGCTTGCCTTTCCTTCTCCATGAGAGTTGAAAGGATCTTCTCTGCAACAAATCCTTTGCTGACAGCCTGCAGTTCAACAAGCTTGGATTTAAAAAAGGGTAGCAAGTAACTGGATCACTGCTAAAGATAACTCATTTTCAACACAAAACCAGGCTAGGATTTGATGACCAAGTTTCATAGCAAATAAAACTTAGGTTTATGGAAGCTAAGCATATGCAAATTCAATTTCTCATTCTCCTTGGCAAAATATTCGATGCTATTAATATGGCCTGTATGTCATAGACTAGAAATCGTAGTAGATTACATTGACTTTAACACCATCATCAGGCAAACAGAACAAACACTAATGAACTACTATTTGATAACACTATGCAAAGTATATTAGTGATGTTTGGAGATATCAAATACCTGAGGTTTAACTTCTACGATATGTTGGCCGCTCTTTACAGAGACTGGCTCATTGGCAAGGACACTTTCCAAGTGATCTAACATTTCTTTTGCTTGTGATGATCCAAAACCAGGGCCAGCATCTTGGTGGTGCCAAACCAAAGCACTCTCTTTGGTTTCGATATATGATCCATCAGTTGCCTCTGTGTACAGTTTCATTACCGGCTCAGCCATATGCATCCATTCAAATTCTGGGCTCTGATTTTGTATTTGCCACTGTTCATCTCTGGTCCACCTGCAGACATAAGCAGCTATTGAGGTATGTCCCAAACTTCCTAAAGAAAAACAATGTTTGCCCAACCTCACAAATATTCAAAAAGAATTCTATAGAACCATCAAAGAACACAGAAGTTTCAGAGTTTGTTCTACAGTTTACAAACAAGCATTTCCTATATGCAGGATGCAGAGCTGGAATGTTTATCCATTTGCAGCCTAGTTTATCTCCCAGCCGGGGTAAACGGACCCGCTTATTGCCAATAGCCCAACTATCAATCAGACCTTTTAGTGTGCTTCTGCTTGATTGAGCCATCAAAAACATATCGCCTCTAAAATACTCCAACTAAACAATGGTGATATGTTAAGCTTTTTCAGTCATGTTGTAGTGCTGTAAGTATGTGAGATAAAATATCGATCCATGGGGTTGATACATAAAGATTTCTTGATGCTATCAGCATCGTGCAGATAATGCAAGTGAGTTTCTTGTCTTTCTAGTATTTTTTTAAATGAACATGTTGTCAGCATGACAACATGTGCATGAACCATGTATACCACAATGCTGTTTCATCTAAAGGGCTTTCGCCAAAGTAATTATGAAAAGTGGAAAAATAATCCTTCTTCACTTTCTTTTAAGACAGTGGGATTCATTCACATTAACAGATGGAAAATGAATACCAGGTGTATCATATGACAAAAGGGCAATGAAAGACACTGAAGAACTGTAATAGAGTCATGAAAACCAGGTAATGACTATACCTCATAAAGTAGCCGTGTTCAGCAGCAATGCCAAGCTCTGGGCAAGGGTAAAACCATTTTTCAAGGCTATCCCTTCCTCTTCCACTTACAATAAAAACAACATTCTTCTTATCAGCACATAGAGTATTCATCATGCTAACAATAGTTTCATTTGGAGTCTTGTCTATTGTAGTTTGTGGTACTAAAGTTCCATCATAGTCCAGTAGTATGACCCGGCTCTTTGACTTCTTGTAATCCGCAACAATAGAATCCACTGTAAGCTTTTTGAAATTCCTGTCAAGGGCAACGACTCTAAATCCAAATCCTAGTCCAATACCCCAGCATCTTCTCCTAAAATGGTCCCTACAGCTTCTCTCGAAGTCATGAATAAAGCTCTTAGACCAATAGGCAACATCGTGTGAGCTGACATACCGATAGTGCTTCTCATGCCGCAGTTGCTTCTCATTATCAGATGAAGCGATGGACTCGTTCATTGCCTCTGCTGTTGACTCAATGTTCCAGGGGTTTACCCGAATTGCTCCACTCAGTGATGGTGAGCAACCAATGAATTCTGAGACAACTAGCATACTCTTGCCCCTTGGTCTATCATCCCCAGACCCATCCAAACCTGGGATTCCCTGCCTGCACACGATGTATTCATAAGGTGTAAGGTTCATCCCATCCCTGACTGCGGTGACAACGACACACTCGGCAATGGTGTAATAAGCCATCCTCTCGACACTCGACAGTGCCCTGTTGACAAGCACGACAGGACTATATCCAGGCCGTCCAAACTGGTCATTGATCCTCTTGCAACTCTGCTCAATCTTTGCCTGCAGCTCTTCCAGTTCTTTCCTGCTGCCGCCCTTTGGGTTTGCAATCTGCACCAGCACTGCTCGGCCCTGCCATTTCGGGTGCGCCTTGAGCATCTGTTCAAATGCAAGAATCTTCAGATCAATCCCCTTGAAAATGTCCATATCATCCACACCAAGCAAGACAGTCTTCCGATTGAATTGGCTCCGGAGCTCCGCGACCTTCCGCTCGAGGTCAGGCTTCTGGAGCAATGACTGCAGGTGCTCCATGTTTATCCCAACAGGCATGATCTTGATCCCCACGGTGCGTCCAAAGTAATCGAGGCCAATGTATCCCCTCTTGGATTGGTAGTCGATCCCGAGCATGCGGCTGCAGCAGGAGAGGAAATGCCGGGCGTAATCGAAGGTGTGGAAGCCGATGAGATCGCAGTTGAGCAGCGATTTGAGGATCTCGTCGCGGACGGGGAGAGAGCGGTAGAGCTCCGACGAAGGGAAGGGGCTGTGCAGGAAGAAGCCGATGCGGAGGCGGTTGAACCGGCGGCGCAGGAAGGAGGGGAGGGCGAGGAGGTGGTAGTCGTGGATCCAGACGTAGTCGTCGTCGGGGTTGAGGACCTCGATGACGCGCTGGGAGAAGAGCTTGTTGGCGAGGACGTAGGCCTCCCAGTGGGAGCGGTCGAAGCGGCCGCCGTGGTCGGCGGTGGAGTAGGGGAGCATGTAGTGGATGAGCGGCCAGAGCGTCTGCTTGCAGAAGCCGTGGTAGAAGCGGTCGCAGAGGTCCTTGGGGAGGAAGGCCGGGATGCAGCGGAAGCGGTCGAGGAGCGCCTGCGCGACGTCGTCCTGGTCGGCGGGGGGGACGTCGGCGTGGAGGGAGCCGACGTAGAGGACCTCCATGTCCATGTCGTCGGGGAGGCCGTCGCGGAGGTGGAAGAGGAGCGAGTCCTCGTCCCAGGTGAAGCTCCACCCGCGGCCGTCGGGGCGGCGCTCCCCGCGCACGGGGAGCGTGTTGGCGACGACGATGAGGCGGTCGCCGGCGAGCGAGGACTGCGCGTCGGAGGCGACGCTGCCAGCGCGGTCCTCGTCGAGGTCCGCGAACGTGCCGGGCGTCGTGCTGGTCCGCTGCATCCGCCTGGCCCGCGGCGGACGGCCCCCGGCCCCGGCCCCGCCGGCGGCCGTTCCCCCTCCGCCGCCGCCGCCGTAGTCGAGGGCGGAGAGGTTGCCGTTGGCGAGATCGAGCAGGTTGGTGTAGGATCGCGAGAACATGGCGAGCGATTGGACGAAACGCGCCTGCCCCCGGATTCCGGCCCCCGGTTCCGCCTCGATTGAATTGCTCAAATTGATTCAGAAAGAGAGGGAGGGGGTGCCGCGGAAGCTGGGCTCTGCCGTGTGAAATCTTCTCTGCATGGCCTGCCCAAAAAAAAAAATCTTCTGTGCATGGCTCCATGGACGCATGCAAGGACGCCGTGTGCTGGTGTGGCCGGGGCGAGGGCGCCTGACGCGGACAAAACCGATACGGCTGGGGCGCCAGCTATGTTGGAGCAGGGCCAGGGCCGCTCACGGGGATCCCGGTCTGCGCTGTGCCGGTGGGCTACGCGACGCCTGCTTGGCGCTTTGGCGCCCAGGCACAGCGGCGCACCCTCGTCGGCTCTGCGGCCATGAATGCGTGCGGGTGCGGGTAGCAGACCGAGGAGGCGAGTACCGGAGGAAAATGGCAATGATAATGTTCGGGCCCTTTGGATGACTCTCTTTGGAGGAAACCCAAATTAAAATAGTATGCTTTTCTGCTCTTTTTTATGCTGATGAAAAGATGCCATTTCTGCACGCGGATCCTGCTAGTTGTTCTCAAATGGCAGGTGGGGCCTACAGAAGAAGGTGCTGTCCTGCCGTACACAACACAAGGCAGACTGGCAGAGCTACCTCTCCGTGGGCCGGGTCCACTTGGCAGTGCGTGGGCCGTCCACAATCCTCAGTGGAGATGCTGACATGGATTATGGCCATTCGTGCGCATCATTCTTCCTCGAACGCAAAGGCGCTGTTTAGATATCTTTACCTGTAAAACCCGTAAACACAAAAAAATATCACATCGAATATTGGGACACATACAGTACTAAATAAAGTCTATTTATAATTTTTTGCACAATCGCGAGACGAATCTAATGAGGCTACTTAATCTATGATTTGCAATAGTGATACTACAGTAACCATCCGCTAATTATGAATTAATCATAGATTAATTAGCATCATTAGATTCGTCTCGCGATTTACAACCCATGTATGTAAAAAATTTTGTAAATAGACTTCATTTAGTACTTCAAATTAGTAAAATTCCAACATAAAATTTTTACAAATAAAAAACTAAACACGGCCAAATTCATCCTTTCTCGAAAACGTTCGTCTGCATCCAGTGATCCAACTGACAGTCGTACACGCACCCTCCAGCGTGTGGTGGTGTTCCATCACTGACGCACTATTTTGTGCAACTGCCATGCTGTTCTGCAGGAAACAAATATCAAGAACGAGAGGTTACCACTCACTACCATGATTTATCTTCAAGCGCGATAGTATCAGGAATAACAGCGGAGAAGATCACAGCCTAGGAAACACAGTGTTGACATTTAGTCCTGCCAGTTATCTTTGACAGTTATGCCAGGCTAAAATACTTTTATTGCTAAACATAACTTGGCATTGAGAATCTCCAAGAGTTTGCTAAATGAGGTTGGTATCCTAGAAAATTTGACAAAATAAAAATAAATAGCCTCCAACAATTTAGCAACCAACTTGGCATTTTTGGGAACTTGGCAAATTCTACACATTCAACGCGCATATATACGCGCGCGGAAACGCTTTGGCATCACGGTCTCCGTCGTCTCCGCGACTCTTGGACGGAGGTGGAGCACGTACAGGGATGCTGCTTCCTCTTCTACCCCGCGCCCTCTCCTGCTGCAGTTGGTCGCCGACGACGCTGGCCGGCGCCGGCCGCTCCGCGCACCCGACTGCCAGCTTCACCCGTCGCAGTCCGCCATTGCCGCCGCCGTCCTCTAGCTCGCCGTGGAGCTCCCCTTTCCAACCCTCCTCCTCCCAAGGTAGACCCCAAAATCGGTTCCCCTAGTCTCCGTGAAGCCCTTCCCCCTGTCCTCCCTCGCCGCCGGCTTCACCCGCGTGAGGTTGACGGAGTCGCAGTCCACCATTGCCGCCGCCGTCCTCCAGCTCGCCGTGGAGCTCCCCTTTCCGACCCTCCTCCTCCCAAGCTAGACCCCAAAATCGGTTCCCCTGTCCTCCCTCGCCGCCGGATTTCGGCCGGCCATGTCCGCCCCTCCCCTGAACTCCGGCCAGGGACCCATTTGCAATCGCCCAAAAAGATCCAGGGGCCCAATTGCAAAGGTTGTGTTCTTGTGGGCCTTCTTTTCTCATTTTGCCAAGTCCAAAATAGCAAACTCTTGGAGATAGTTTTTTTTTTAACTTGGCATATATTTTAGCAAGTTGTCAAATCACAAATTTTGTCAAGTTAATTTTGGCAAACTTTTGAAGATGCTCTGAGTTGGCAACATAATCGAGGCTCTTAAGAAAAGGTAATAGTCTAATCGAGTAGGAGAGAAAATGAACAAGGAAAGGAAAAGGGGATGAGAGCAAAGGAGAGAGAAGACAGGAGATTAGATGATAATTTATTTTGAAGAAACTACGAATTAGGAGATACTCAGTTACTAGTGTAATTCACTCCGTTCGGCTGTTGGATCCAGCTCCAGCCCAATAGTATTTTTCTCTCACACCACTCCAGCCACCAGCTCCAGCTCCAGCCAGCCAAATAATATTTTTCTCTCACACCATTCCAGCTCCAGCCTCCAGCTCCAGTCTGCCGAACGCAGTGATTATTAACACCACATGATAAGTAGTATATAACTATCTGTTTATGTCTGGGTTGGGATTGTCCTAATATATATATGTGTGGCAGCAGTGCACATTAGTTTGATCTGATGAATAAAGGTTTGTCGCCAGAGCCCTTTTTACCGATAAGTCACGTAAATAAGTGTAGCCAGAGGCACATGCTCATGGTCATGACAGTCAGCTGTTGTTTAATTCATTCGATTCGCCACATCAAGCTCATTTGGATCCAAAATGAGAGCGAGCGTAATTGAAGGACAAGAGTACAAGACATTTATTCGAGGAGCAATGACCTTTTCCTAGTAATAAAAAGAGCCTGTTTGTCAGGGCTCCGGCTTCTCCAAAAACGGCGGCGGCTCTGGCTCCTCTAGTGGAGCGACTTCTCTGGTGGAGCTGGAGCTATTTTTGAAAACGTTTGGCAAAACAGCTTCACCTATTGAATTGAGGTTGTGAAATGTCCACATTGTCATTCCATATATTATTATTTTCTATTTTTCTTTTCTTTTTCTTTTTCTTTATTTTTCTTTTCCCTCTCTTTTTCTTTTTCTTTCCCTTTTCTTTTTTTCCGTCCGCTCCTTATCCAATCGCCCCCCGCCTCGCTGCGCCTCCTCCTTCTGCCCCACCTCGCCGACGGACCTCCCTCGCCGACAACAGCCTCCTCCACCGGCGCCGCCGCCTCCCGCCTCGTCCACCCGCGCCGCCGCCTCTCGGCCTCCTCCTCCGGCGCTGCCATCTCCCGACGTCCAACAGCGCTTCCTCCTACAGGGCCCTGGCGAGGGCAAGGTGGTCCAAGGGCGGGAGGAGCTCCATCTCCTCCGTTCCGCTCCAGAGAGCGGCGATTCCGGGGCTCCTTCCCCGGAGCTAGGGCCGGGCATTCGGGTTACCCGAAATTTTCGGGTCGGGTAGTTCGGGTTTTAGGAATTTCGGGTTTCCAAAAATGATACCCGAAATCAGTTGGGAAAAAGAAGAACCCGAAAATTCGGGTACCCGAAAATTCGGGTTCGGGTTCGGGTTTTACCCGAATTACCCGAAATTCTGGAACTCCACATATGCAGTATAAAATCAAATCAAATACACCCAACCATACATCCAGTTCACACGTCCAAACTGACAGTTCAAACGAAATTAACTAACACTTCACACGTCCAAACTGTGACAGTTCAGACTTCACATATCACAATTAATAAACATAGTTTTGAAGCACACAAATCAAATCATAGATGAAAAAATAAATCATTTCGGGTTGTTCGGGTATTTCGGGTACCGTGGCCCAATACCCGAACTACCCGTATTAATTTCGGGTACCGTGGGTTGGAACCCGGATTAGGTTTCGGGTTTTTCGGGTTCGGACTTTTCGGGTTCGGACTTTTCGGGTTCGGGCTCGGGTTTTTCGGGTTCGGATATCGGGTATCGGGTTTTCTGCCCAGCCATACCCGGAGCCGCTGTGTTGCACCCCATTTGGCAGCGCTCCGCGTGGAGCCGGAGCTCCTTTTGGAGCCCTGCCAAACAGGGCCAAAATAAAGAGGCGACCCATGTGCCGACTCATCCTCAGCTGACATGACATGATTTGTACTAGGTCGTCAGAGAACACATGACATGACACATTGACATCCATTAGCATTAGGAGTACAAGTGGATAACTCTTAGGTGCACCTCCAACCCTCTTTAGTTCAAAATATTATAACAATATTTTGAATTAAAGAGGGTTGGAGATGCCTCTAAGAGTCACCCATTAGCACCCTAACTGGCACGATTGGAATGGAGCCTTGGACGACGATCGAGGCAACAACGATCAGCACATGCTAGCTACTCCATGGCCCATGGGTGAATATGGCGGTGAGATATGGACTCTAGTGCCCTGTGTCAAGCAGGGGCGGAGCCACCACTAGGGCGAGCCCGGGCGGCCGGCCCTAGGTCCCCTTGGCCGAGCAGTAGAGGGTATCCTCAGATCTCAGTTCTCCACACCGCCGGGAAGGGAGCAAATCGCGGCAGCACCTGCCGGAAAGCGAGGACGACGCTGAAATTTGAGAGGAAGACAGGCAACCGCATACTGGGCCGAGACTTGGTGGCTCGTGGGCCGAGTATTGGGCTGCGGGACGCTTCAAACTTCAGCCCAGCGCGGCCTAGGGTTTGCGTGGGGTTTCGTGGCCGCTTGGCCAGCCGCCCAGGTCAGCCGCGTGACACGACCGCGCCCCCGGCCCCCCACCCGCCTGCGCCTGCAGCAGCTCGTCGCCTCATCCTCTGGCCTTTGCGCACCGTCGTCGCCCCATCGCCCCGTCCGATCGTCCGGCCGTCTCGTGCACCGCTGCAGACCGCCTCGGGCGGCCCTCGGCAGCAGCACCTCCCGCCGGCTGAGCGCACGGCGCGCCCACATCCCGCCTCTGCCCTTGGCGGCAGCACCTCTCGCCGGCCGCGTGCCCTGCGCCTGGCCGCCTGCAGCCTGCCTCGACCCTCGATGGCGGCGCCTCCTGCAGCAGCCCGCCTCCCGCCGACCAGGATTGGGAATTGGCTGATTCAATTGGGGATTTGGTCATTTGGATTTTGGGGGATTTTTGCAATATTGTTCATTTGGTGATGGATGGGGGAGCAGATGAAGCCGTTGTGGGTGGGGGAGATACAGCTGAAGATGAGATCAGTTCAAACAGCGGCGCCACAACTAGGCAATCAACTTCAATTCCAGTAAAGAAGAAGCGCTATAAGAAACTAGGTATTGCCAAATCTGTGCTTCATTATTTAACTTGATTAGTTATATTCAATTTACTGATTCAATTCATTAACTATGCACATTTGAAAAGCTTCTTTGTTTCTAGTAGTAGAAAGTCATCAAGTGATAGTAACTCGGGCCCAAGCACTCATGAAAATAGTAATGTTGCTCAATCTGAAGAATAAGAAGTGTTGCATTCACTAGAAACGGTACAAGAAATGCAAGCTGCTGAAAATGAAGACCAACCATCACATTTATTATTGATACTTCCATTATTAAAAGGTAACATCTTGATTCTTGTTGGTTGTTCTACCATTTTTGCTCAAAACATGCAAGCTGTCGTTAGGAGAGAAAATTTAGAGTATGAGTCCGCCCTAGGTGAATTCTCGGGCTGGCTTCGCCACTGGTGTCAAGGGAATCCCGAAAGTTAGTCGTTTTTGCAGAAGAGGGACAAGGTGCCTCATACCTCCGAAACGTTATAAAAAAACTTTGCTGATGATCAATAGGGTCCTAGAAAAAGTAACCATGGCGGGAGGCTATGTTGCATAATTATTCTACTAATGTCAACCTCGATCTTTTTTTTTTTGCAATTGAGGCTCTAGAGTAAAAATATGTAATTTATTGGGGGGGGGGGGCAATGGTACTTATAGCCATTTTACATTGTTCTGTATGTTTCTATATGTAATAGTTTGTATGTGTTAAATAATATTCCTATAAACTTCATTGAAGTTAGAAAATATTTAACTCGTAATAAACTTACATTTTGGAATGTAGGTAATATTACGTACCAATAATAGTTAGTATGTACCCTCGATCATAAATATAAATCCACGGATACTATACAACATCAAACTTTAACCTACAATATATAAAAAAATATTTTTAGATAGAAAGAGTTACATATTATGAAAATATGCTTTGTGATAAATAGTAACAACAATTTTATAAGCTACCACTCTATATGATTTTAAATTATTGATGATCACAAAGCTATAGTTTTTATTTATGATAGCCATAGCCAATTGCACCATTTGGGATTGAGAGGAACCTTCGCTGAACACATTTCCACGGAACAGAAAACTTGTCTGCCCGTCCAACCTGCCCCCCCCCCCCCCCCCCCCCCCCCCCCCGCTCCGCGCACACGTGTTAATTAGGGTGGACACATTCCAATCTCAAGCCAAGGAGCAGCCGATTCCTCCCCTCACACGCCGCCTTCGCGCACCAGAGCGGCAGGGGGAACAGGCATGTGTTGCCTGAGCCCTTCTTCGCCTTCCGCCTCGGCGACCTCGTCGCGGCGGGGTCAGATCGTCGCCTCAGAGTGGCCGCCGGGCCCGTCTAGCGGCTCGAACCCGCACCCCGAAGGCCCGCCGCCCGGGGCCGTGGATACCGACGGCGAGGAATTCGGCGGCAGGCCGGCCAAACGCGATCGCCCGGAGTCCGGCCGTGGGGATGCGGTTCGCACCGCGGATCGGCCGGCCGGGGACGGCAGAGACCGAATCAGCGATCTCCCGGACGCCGTCCTGCTGTCCGTCCTCTCCTTCCTCCCCCTCCGCGACGCCGGGCGGACGGCGGTTCTCTCGTCGCGGTGGTGCGGCCTGTTCGATCAATCCCTCCTCGACTTCAACGCGTGCCAGCCGTTCCCGCCGGAGGAAGGCCGCGGCTGCGACTGGTTCATGCACGCGATCACGGACATCCTCGCCGCCCGGCCGCGCGTCCGCATCCGGAGCTTCCGCTTCGTCATGTACGGGAGGGGCTTCGACGGCCGCCTCGACGTCGTCGACGGCTGGCTCGGCGCCCTCGCGCGTCACGGCCTGAGGGAACTGGATGTCGACATGTTCTACGCGGGCCCCAGGCCGACTCTCCCGGAATCCCTCCTCAAGCTCGCCTCCCTCGAAACCCTCAAAGTGTTCAACTGCAGATTTCCCAATGCCGGATCGGCGCCGGCGCCGCTGCTCCCCGCCCTCAAGATACTCGACCTATCCAATGTGGACGTGTCTGAAGAATCCCTGCAGGCCATTCTGTGCCATGGCACCTCCCTGGAGTCTGTGAAGCTCAAGAACATCACCGGAGCGGACAAGATTTGCCTTCGGTCCAAGAGCCTGACACGCCTGTACGGTGACTTCGGCGACTTGAAAGAGCTCGTCGTTGAGGACGCCCCAAACCTCGAAGAATTGGTGGGGATCGGTTTGCCGAGCGGCAAGGCGAAGGTGAAGATCGTTTTTGCGCCCAAGCTGCAGATGCTGGGGTATCTTGGGATCAGCGTCCGCCCACTCGTGCTGCATGACACAGTGTTTGATGTAATTCCCTTTCCCCTTCTGCTCGCCGCAGCTCTGATAATTTCGGATGGTATTCTCTGAAACGGTTCTGACTTCTGACTACATGTTCTGCATATTTCAGGGAGGGATCGTGCAGCTCAGGACACTGATGCACAGCGTCAAGACTTTGGTCATCCAAGTGCCCTTCTCCGAAAAGGGATACACCATCTTCGTTGCACAATTGCTCAAATGTTTCCCCTGTCTTGAGGCGCTCCACGTCGAGGTAATATTATGGTTGCGCTTAACTGCTTACCGGGCTCTGATTTGTGATGTCTCCATCTGATTATGTGTTAGCCACTCTTCATTTGTGCAGCCTGATAAGCGTTCCATCTCCCGGCGGGTTAATGTTGAAGAATGGGACACTGAAAATTCTATTCAGTGCATTGAGCATTCCATCAGCAGAGTGGTCTTCGAGTGTTTTGGAGGGGAAGACTGCCAGTGGGGGTTTCTGACCTTTCTGATATCGATGGCAAGAGCTCTGAAGCTTGTCAAGCTCTACTGTTGGACGGGCAAAGATTGGGCCAGTGATCAGTTAGAACTACTGGATCCTAAAAATAGAGCCTCCCCAGATGCCGAGATCCAGTTTTTCAGAATTTGTAAGCCAATCAGTGACCTTTACTTGTGCCATTGCTGCACTCAGCGATGCCAGAAGGAAAACAGAGTTGCTCTGATATAAGCTATTCAAGCTTCACATGCTGAATTCTGATGATAATTTGTAGTAGCAAAAGAATAAGGTGTTGTTACTCTCCCGATCTTGCTTGCAATTTCAGATGTTGACTGAAGGTTTCTAATTCCTTCCAGGGTGCATAAGTTGTGATATTTACCTCTGATGTAGGAGGAGCTGTTTATTTGGTTAGCGACAGGAGAACAATTTGTGTAGGTTGCAGATTAGCAAGTAGCAGGCTAGTTTTCTTGCTGCGCTGGTGTCCTGGTTTGTATCAACTAGCTAGTAAGATAGCCTGGTTTAGCGTGTAGGAGTATGAATAAAAAGATAGCTTGTAGTCTTGTACATAGGGGGGACATCTAATTATCTATATCCATGAAATTGCTGTCAGTTGCATGAGCAGTATTTGAGCACCAGGCACTTCAGTTTGTATATCATTGATTCTGGTCACCTTTCATATATGGTCTCTGTTTGCTATTTCAGTAACTGTCATCTTCTCAGCAGTCAGCAGTCGATTGTCTGTTCGTGGTTTACAAAAACAATTCTCTGAAAGAATAGGACGACTGTCGGCGTCAAGTCCAACTACATGTAGCATAGTATATTCATGTTCCCAAAACAGACCTGCATGTATGACAATATGATCCAATGCCACACTGAGATCATATAATCAGTATTTTTTTTACACCGTCTTTTATCTCTTCTCCTACTTTCGATGAAGAGCTCTCCCTCTCCCTGCACCGCCATGCCCTCGAAGTGCCCTGCGCTGGAGCACCTGAGGATTGGCATGTGCAGCTGTGACTGCGCCATTGTCCAGTCTACAAGTCTCAAGATCTTGACTAGTGAAGGAAACTCCGTTGCGCTCTTCACCGAGTACGCTCACAAGCTGGAGCTGCTATTGTCTCACTGTTATGTGCCGACTGCTGACAAATTTGCCATCAGAAACTGCCCATGTGTGTATGTGACCAGGAAAATGAAACAGCGCGGCATCTGTGTCTGAACTAGTGCTACGCCAAAAAAGTGTGGACGAAGGAGTGGACTGGGCTTCCGTTCACTGTGCCAGATCAAATGGAGCGTGGAGGTTTCGTTTGAAGCATGGTGGCCATGGCGAGGGAAGCCAATGCGAGGTCCGCTGAGTTGCTCAGGTGCTCATCTGGACCTTAACCATCATAATATTTGCCACCACGAGTGGTACGGCAGACGGTATACAATAATATTTGTACGAGGTGTCGAGGACTCGAGGTCTGAGTTTAACAAATTATATGTTTGGTTAAATGATTTTTTAATACTTGCCAAAAACTTCTAGAATGCCTTATATTTGATATAAATTTTGAACCCTTCACTCCTTTACATTCCATGACGGAGAGGGTAGTACGTGAGAATTTAGAACTTGAATGGATATCCAAACGGGCCCAAAACGAGATCTTGCTAAAAACCCCCAGGAGACATATCAAACAACCCCTCCAGTCAGCGAGAGCGCAGCAAAACCTAAGAAAGATATCACACGTCATCACCGGCCGGAGATGGCGGCGGACGTCGGCACGGACGTCCCCTGCGACCGCCTCAGCGACCTCCCGGACGCCATCCTGGTCTCCATCCTCTCCCTCCTCCCGCTCGACGAGGCCGCGAGGTGCACCGTGCTCGCCCCCCGCTGGCGCCGCCTCTTCTCCTCCACCCTCCTCCTCGACTTCGACGCCACCATGCCGGGCCGCCTCGACATAATCGGCGCCGGCAACTCCATCCTCGCCGCGCACCCGACCGCGCCGGTCCGCTCCTTCCGCGCCCGCTGGCGCTACACCCCCCATGACAAGGACCCATCCAGCGGCGGCTGGCTGCAGGAGCTCGCGCGCCGCGGCGTCGAGGAGCTCTATCTCGACCTCGACCTCCACCACTGGCATCAGAGGATCCCGGTCCCCCTCTTCGACTGCTCCTCCCTGAAGCGCCTCCGCGCGAGAGCTTGCACCTTCCCGGACGTCCCCAAGGGCAGATTCGGCGCCGCGCCCTCACCTCCCCTGGCACGCCTGACCGAGATCGAGCTATATCGGGTCGTCATCTCCGATGCCTTCGTGAACTTCCTGCTCTCGCAGTGCACGGCACTGGAGCTCCTGAGGAAGCATGGAAGGAAAAAGTGCGGCCGCGTCCATGTTCGATCTCCAAGCCTCAAGATCCTGAGCAGCGATGGCAACTTCGATAAGCTCTTCATCGAGTACGCTCCCAGCCTGGAGTGGCTGTTGGGTGAGTACATGTACCTGAAAGGACGAGGGTCGAAAGGGGTGTGCCTCAAGATTGCGCATGCGCCGAAGCTGAAGTTCATGGGCTACCTCAGCATGAACTTACAAAAGATTGAGATTGGGAAAACAATCTTCACGGTGAGCTTACTCTAGCACAACCCACTGATATGCGATCAGAAATTAGCTATGCGATATGCAGTTTTTGTCTGAATCAACGATTAATGTCATGTATGCAGGACCACCAAATTATTGTGAAGACATTGATGCCGAGCCTAAGGACACTTGCAATCGAAGTATGCTACACATATGAGGGGTACGTCGATTGGATCAAACTGCTCAACCTGTTCCCTTGCCTAGAGGCGCTCTACATCAGGGTAAGTTGATCTGGCTACTGCATTGTTTGTTGTTGTACCTGCTCACTGGTCTTCCATTGATCAACCTCTACGGCCAAAATTTGTTCGTGTTCTTCAGTCACAAACTCTGTCCAGGATCCTAGGCGCTGCATCAGAGTCGTGGGACGTGTTGAGACACATCCCCTGTGTCCATAACCACCTCGAGAAAGTGGTGTTCGAGGTTTACAGGGGGCACGAGTGGCAGCAGGAGATGGCCAAATTCCTTCACGGGAGAAGCAGGGTCCTCAAAGCCATGGAGTTCCACTGCATGCGTGGAAGTGATGGCGGCGAGGATCGTACAAAGCCACCGAGTGTAGAATGGGTCAGGAAGCAGCAGGAACTCCTCTGCCTTGACAGCCGCGCATCTAAGGATGCTCGTTTGCTCTTCTTCAGGGGTCAGCTGCCATTCAATCATTGGCATATTTGTCACCATGAGTGGTACAAGAGAGTACTACGATGAAATCTACGAGGTCTGAGTTGAACAAATCATGATTCGGGGTTAGAGTTAATGCTTGATTTTAATGGTTCTGATTGTTCCTGAGCTTTTTGGTAGGGGATTGATTGGTGTTTTTCAGTTGCCATGTAGCCTGAAATGTCATGTACTAATATGTTACTTTCTTTGTAGTTCGTCTTATCAGCTGCTAATTGCTGTTTTGCTAGCAATGGTGGGTGGTTCTTCAGGATAAATTGGATACTTATATTTTTTTCTAGTTCATGTATTTTATTTTGTTTCTTATCAGTACTTGGGAAAACGTTGATATGGTCTTCAAGACCATCAGTGAAGCAATGCTATCAGCTGCCACAAGCAGGTTTAAGTCTCACAAATCTTGCTTTGATGGTCAGACTTAAATAGTTAGTCCTTGAGTTCAACACTTGGAACTACTAGCCTTCCTTTGGGAACCAGAAGTCAACAGGTAGAGTTGATTTTTGGCTGGGGTTTAGGTGATGCTTCTATTTGCCATATGACCTGCAGTAACGAGATTTGTCACAAATTTCATATTACTTCACCCCTGATGACTGTTCATTTTTCGTCCCTTAAAATGAAACCTTATCGCAACGCACTCTGCAAGGCTAATAGAGAGATAGGAGCAGGTTTTCTCGGTCTCCTAATGGTGTGGGTGTAGCGAGCTGCCTGGCTGGTATCACGCTATCACCAACTGTTTGAAGGCTTGAGGAATCTCTTTTATACCATGCTGAAAGCGAGAGAACTAACAAACTAGCCGCGGGCGCGACGATCTCTTGCAAGCAAGACGGATCAGCAGCTTATGTATACACCAAGTAAGCATAGAACCTGTTTCAGATCGTGAGAAGGGGATAAAAGTCTACTCCAAACTTCATAGGACATGTTTGAGATCGTGAGAACGAAGGTAATAAAATGAGCACAATCAATAAATGTTACGAACTGGTGTGCTCCGAACGAGGGCTTGCAATCTGAGCGGCGATCTTGGGCAAGCTCCTCCGTTCGATCCTTCAGACATTCTCCTGGAAGACCCGAGGCAAGCGGCCGTCTGCTTTCTGGATGCCGTACATCTCGTCCTTCAAGACCGCGACGCCGTCCTTCTCTGCAACGCGTTGCATCGAAACCGAAAGCAGGCGACCGGGAAGATGAGAGATTTTCGACACAAGATCTCCTGAAGCGCCCATGACTCGTACGACGCGTCGTACAGGGCTCTGAACTAGATCAGCAAGGTGCATGCACTCACTCGACAGCTGAGCGGCGTGCTCCGGTGCCAGCCGCGCCGCGAACCCGAGGCCGCTGTAGTGGTAGAGCAGCGCGCCCTTGGCCTCCGCCGCGCTGCAACGGAACAAGCAGGGGTCAGTGCTCGCGACTCCTGTGTATAGGCGGTGCGGGCATGGACGCGGCTGCTTGCCGACGCCGTCAACGCGTCACAGCGACCTTCCGACGACGGAAGCGAGCAGGCCGAGGTCGTAGTCCCGGGAGTCGATGTAGTCGGCGCGGCTGACGAAGACAATGTAGACGCCGGGGCCGTGCTCGTCGGCGCCGGACGGGGCCAAGACCGAGGACATGGCGGCCGGCGAGAAGATGAGCAGCGGGAGCAGCAGCCGGAGCGCAGTTGTGGGAGCGATCTTCATGGTCGAGCTGGACTGGGTTGCCACTTGCCAGGCTGAAGAGCTTTCCGTGTGCTTATATTGGTGTGGTATTCGCCTATTCGGTTACGCATCGAACATTTATTGATTGTACTTCATAACATTCGTGAATGCAAGCGCTAGATCTATGCGTTACTTGAAACATAATCTGACAGAGCTAGAGGTCACTTTGAGAAGACAGAGCTAGTACCGCGCTCAGATTTGATACGGGAATTCGTAAAGTTTCTTTAGACAGGACTGTCAAATTTCACATAAGAACAAGGAGCCACGGAATGGGTAAAAGACGCAAGATATTTGTCAGCAGTGCCTGAATTGTCCGTGACACCAAGCTCAAGATGGTCTTCCATTCATTTTATCAATACTTGTACAGGAATACAAGATCGAAGTAAAAAAACACACCTACTAGTTTGTCTCAAAATTCAACAATGCAAACCAGACAGTGGTCAGGTGTGATGTCATATACCCAACACAAGACAATTTGGTTTCAACAATGTTGAAAACTTGAAATGCAACAGGTGGTGTTGGTCTTGCACCAAAAGAATGAGCTTCTGGATAAACGACTCCTTCCAGGACGGCATAGCTGCGCACAGGCAGTCAGGTCGCAGCAAGATGCGCTCGTGGCACTCCTTCATTAACTTCTAAAATATATGTTCAACTGCAAGTATCACAATCTCTTCGAGAATTGCGAAGAAGTATGCAAGTCTCTTGAGTGGGGAACAAAGCAGTTGACTTCTCTGCCCACATGGTGAACATAGCACCTGATTTGTCAAAGTTGAGGCTTACAGAGACAAAAACAAGCTGCAAGCTTGCAAGTTGCAACCAACTTCCACGAACTTTCTAAGGTTGGTCAGCTCAGAAGCCAATCCATGACTATGGAGCAAGGACATTAGTGATAGCCATATATACACTTGTATGTACAACTTCAACGCCAAAGTCAAGACATCACAACTCAAAACCACCATTCAGTTGAACTGATAAAGACGGCCTTCCAATGTTATTAAGAGGTGTTTCCAAGGTGATTACCACTCCAGAACTGCCCACTTGACCATTCCACTTGGATCGCCCAATCTGCCATGTAGGGATTTTCAGCTATAGCCAAAATAGAATCCTAGAATGAATCAATCAGAAATGTTTAGGCGTGGAGAGCTTACAGAGAGTGCGGTAAAAGCCGATGGATGCCTTGAGCAAGAGAGGCCGCACATCAAATTCAATTCCTCTTTCAATGAATGGACAACTTCCGCACGTACCCCAGGATCACTTCCTCCAAATGTAGGGCACAAACTGCCAATAGAACACCATGGACAAGTGTTAACACAGAGAAAATAAGGATTCGAAGAAACCAACATGGAACATTCAACAAGACTATTGATGAACAATGAAATCAGCATCTGCTAACAATTCCATCTAACAAGTATTGCCATTTACAGGATGAATGCAGCAAGCACAGCGTTTTTAGCACCACATGAACAAGGATGGCAAAAAAGAAATAATCATTTGTAGCCAAGTTACCAAAAACAATCCAGGCTAATAGGTGCTAACATGAAAAACTACACAATTGCTGAACATAAAATGCTGTTGTCCATATGTATTTAGAAAACTACCTGACTTGTATGCTGGGTCTGACCACAAGACCGGACCTTTTCCATGCCAAGGGTTGAGTAACTCCTAATGAAACAGACTTGTCGGGATATTGAAACATAGGAGTGAACTTTGTGCCGCGTTTATTCTTTAAAAAAGAAGACAGGACAAGAGTCAGATTGAACTCATCTGCCATTGTAACATATGTGAGCATGATGTGACCAATAAACATCATAAAATATTTCTGATCAACCATTGATTAGTTACTAGCTACGGTATATTACTGCCAGAATTAATACACATTGCCATTGTTTCGTGCCACACTAGGTACTAGCACAATTTGCAGGATAATCTCAAATTGACATAAGCAAACTGCCTTCCAGAGTGCATTAACTAAATTTTACACCACAATCGATTAATATAGGGAACATAAATATAAAATACTAACCTTGCAAGAAAAGCTCACTCTTGTTTCTCCAGGATATTTTCCATGAGCTTGAAGCAACCCACCAAATAACGGAAGAAAACCACTTGCTGATATTCCCTCACCAGCAACATATGTTAGTTGCCCATTAGGGAACTGCAGATCCATAAAAGACTGCAATAAAGAAAGTGTCATACTCAGCTTCATATGCACAAATAAAATGTAAGGAATCAAGGATCATCAAGCGAATTAAACTGGACTGGCTAGGACAATGCCTGTTGACAATTTTGATAGCATCACAGTAACATTATACAAGAACACATTTTAAATGTTTCAGAATACAAGTTAGGCTATCGTGCTCCTTGTCAATTACAGAAAAGATGGTACGCTAATTAACCTTAAAGTACAATTACGATGTCTTGCTTATTTGTCAAGCTACCAGGAAAAAAAGTAGCACTTGTAATTGAGGTACTGTGGCAAGATTTATCCTTTCAACATACAAGGAAAAGATCTCCCAAAAGATCGGAGTAAGTTGCTTTACTCTATCCTAACAGAACTCACCGGTCACTGGCCACTACAAGTAATCTGTATTATACCTAAAACAAACTCTTATGCTTGATAAATATCAGAAACAATCACCATTTTCTTCAGTTAACCTATGAGATTAAAATTAAAATACATTCATAAAACTTAAAAGAGAATGAGACTTACACAAGCAACTGGATTGAGACACATCATTGACATCATCAACCATCTTCTATGTTTTGACCATATAGCCGGACAGAGCAAATGAACTCCATTCTGTAATGGAATACCATGTTTAGTAATGTAAAAGCATAAAATATTAGTAAACATACACATTTATACATCAGATAAGTTAATCATTAGTTGCCATTCATATAATTTAGACAATGCCATAGCTGTTGATCAGCTTTGAAACATGAACATCATGCTTACTTTCAAAATAATACGAGTTTAAACTTTTTTAAAAAACAGCCACCCAAAATATAGCATCTTAAATGTATCCTGTCATGCACATGCAGTAACAAAAATTGATCTACAGTTCTTTTAAATATTGATCTACAGTTCTCGCTTAAAAATTGATCTACAGTTCCACACATGCTCATACATTGCAAACCTACCAGTACCATATTTATACATCAAATGCATCTCACTAGACTAGCAAATCTTAACTTAAATTTGCAAATCAAGGTAGAGCTGGTCTAAAATTTGATCTCTAATAAATGTAAAGACCATAACCTTGCCTATACAGAGGGGCAGACAACATTTATCGATGAAATAACAAACGAAGGGACCAAAGAAAAAAAATTGTCATACAGTGTAATTCCAAATAATCGATAAACCATCATAAGAGGAGGCTTGTCAAGAATGAACACTTTGGGATAAGGCAATAGAAAGGATCAGTACCTTGCGATCATAACCATACCAAAGCAGGTGTTGCTTTGATAGATGAACAGGCAAGAGCAGTGTAGAATCTCGAACGAATAGTAGAGGTCCCAACTGAACAAGGTAAAGGGGCGAGGTATCGTTTCCAGAAGTTGAACCACCACGTGAGGCCTCTAGCCTCCATAGGTCTCCACGTGCAACACCAGAACTCTCGATGTCATTACTCCTGGTGTTGTATGTTGCCGACATATTTACCGTACCCTATATAATTATTATCAAGAGTTGCAGCATCAGGACATCAGGTTCAATGTAACATGACTGGAAATTAGCAGGTGTAAAACAAATCCAAAAGTCTGGTACAAACATTTGATTGATTCAAATTGAAGACTAGTTTTAGCTTAATTACTTCATGTACAACCTTCAATTTATGAGGGAACGACCATATAAAGGCAATGATATCTGGGTTGTGCCTTGTGCGTAAGTTGACTTGAAGGTTGTACACGGTAATCTTAATTATTTTTGACAGGAGAAGGATAATTCAATGGCAGAGTCAAGAGTTACTGTAGCTTCATTCTATGAATTTCAATATGTGATCCTTCCATATCGGATTTACTGTGATGAAGATGATAGCAGTAACTCAGATTATAACTCGGTTCTAGATTCCTCTAGGTACCATGGCCAGGACAAGAGATATGCAAACCAGTTGGTAGAATGAATGCCTAAAATTGTGGTACTGTAACCACGAGCCCTGAACTACGATTGTGCGCCTAATTTGAGATGCAAACATCACCGACATGCTGTAATCGATAATACAAGCACGAGTTGGATCGTACCTTGGCTTTGTTAAAGTTTCCAAAAGTCCCAATCTCGCAGCCGAAACCCTCGTCCTCCTCATCCAAGTCGTCTCCGCCAACATGACCACTAACGCTCGACGCGGCCGCGCTCCCGGTCGCCGCAGCGGCTGCAGCCGCCGCCGCCTCGAGCGGGCACCTATCCACCGCAGCCCTCTCGACGGAGAGCCCTACCGCCCCCTCGCCCACCGAGGCCGCAGGGGGCAGGGGCGCCTGCGGCAGCGGCTGCTGCTGCTTGCGTCGCCGGATCTGGCCGTTACGGAACGGGACGGGCAGGTGCTTGACGGCGTGCTGCACGGCCCCGCCGACGGACGCCCCGAGCTCGGCGCCGGCCTGGCCGAGCCTCCCGCCGATGTCGATGACGGAGGAGACGGCGGCGGCGGGGAAGGGGAAGTCCTTCCCGCGGGCGGCGCCGAAGGGGACGACGGGGAGGTCGATGTCGAAGGGCATCCGCTTGTGCGGCGAGGCGGCGGGCGGCCACGGGAACTGCGGCGGCGCCTGCAGCAGGCCCGTGAAGCCCTGCGCGAGGCGGTCCGCGAGGTCCTGGCCGTGCCGCTGCACGCCCTCCCACGCCTCGAACGAGATCTCCATGCGCGGCACCAGTCCACCACCGCGGGGCCGCGGCCCGAGCTCGATCAACCTTCCCCCTCCTCGCTACGGCTCGGGCGACCAGCGATCGGGAAATCGAAGCGAATCAAAGCCGGCGAGAAGAGGGGAATCGGCGGCGGAATGGGGAAAGGCTGGGAGAAGAGGAGAGAGGAGGAAAAGCAGGTAGGTGGTGTGCGATGATAATAGTAGTGGCCGGGGATTGTCGCGCCGAGGGGTGAGGTGGGGGGAGGGGCGGAGGATAAAGAAGGGCTTGACCGGGTCGACGTGGATCGACGGTGGCAAGGCGGTGCGCTTCGGCCGCGTGGCCCGGCCCGGCTGCACCCCCCCCCCCCCCCCCCCCCCGCCGCTTCGGCTCCCCGCGCCGCGCCCGAGTGGATAAGAACGCGGGCCCGTGCCGCCGTGCCACACCCGCGGGTCCGCTCGCGTCCGCCGGTGCTTGCTCCCCGGGTGAAAACGGGGGCCGTGCTTATCCGGCCGACCGGTCTGGGGGGCCCTCCTAGTCCTAGCTTGTTTGTTTGCGCACTCGCGTTTCCCGTGCTCTTCTGCCCAGATTACTACATGTAGATGTAGCCAAAGCCAAAGTTTTGGCTCCCGTTGCCGAATGCCGATGATCTCCCGGCGGCAAGTGGCGTGCTCGGGTCGGCATCCCCCCACGTTCCGGTGCCGCCCCGCGCTCCCCCACGTTGTGCACGCGACGTCGGATGCCATGCCGGTCGCGCTCCCGTCTCCTTCCGACGTCGCGGAGCGCCTCCGCCCAGTGCGTGCGTTATTAGCCAAAACAGGGTGATCTTCTCACTTGCTTTACCGTTGTACAGTATTTGTAATCGGCTCTACTCTACCTCTGCGGAGTTCGATGCGCCGCGAGAGAGAGAGCAGGGAGCGCGTCACGGGGCCAGATCCGAGCTTGCTTTTGGTGCGCGGCGGCAGTATCCGGCTACTCTTGCGATGGCGTGGAAATTCAGCTCAGGGGCGGGCGGCAGCCGTGCGCTCGAAGCAAAACAATCCTTGCTACGCTGCTTTTCTAGAAAACGATGCGGCTGCTTTCCGAGGAAAAAACCAGTGCAGCTGTTGTCAAGGGTCTCCTGGGAATTAAAAGAAAAAATAGGCCGGCCGGGAGTGAGCTCATCTTCGATGGACGTTGACAAGTTTGGTGGCCTTTGGATTGTTGCAGAACCAGATGAGCTTGTTGAACCGGCCGGCTCCTAACGCATACGGAGTAGACAATGCTCAACAATACACAACGGCGATAAAAAAATGTTGCCAGTGGACGACGGGAATTGAAGGCCGACTGGGACTCAACCAGGTATAAAAATTCGTTAGGCCCTGTTTAGTTCCTAAAAAATTTCTACAGTACTCGTCACATTGAATTTTTGGACACATACATGTAGCATTAAATGTAGTTGAAAAAATAACTAATTACATGGTCTAACTGATTAGCACGAGACGAATCTTTTAAGTCTAATTAGTCAATAATTAAATATTAATTATCAAATAACAACGAAAATACTACGATATCAAAATCCAAACATTTTCACAAACTAAACCGGGCCTAGCTTTCCTCTCGCTTCAACATAGGCCTCTAGGCAACAGGGTAGTCAATTCATGAAGAGAAATAAAAGCGACGTGTTGACAAAAGTATGCGTCGACTACCGGCGATAATTGAGGAGCTAGTCGATCGGCGGCTCGGCGCAGAGCGTAGAAATGCTCGGATCAGCTGCAGTGTTCATATAACTAATAAAAGATCGCTCGAGATCCTGGCAGCAATAATACGGGGATAGGTGTTGGAACGGCCACTGGCTGTCTGTGCCCATGCTTCCGTGTCAGGCAAATCTGAAAGAAAAAAGAACAGAGAAAATTAACGAATATATGTGATCATTGATTTATCTAGGGCGCCGCTGTTTTTTTTTTATGTTATCGTGCTGTGCCTGCAGCGTCACGCCACCAAGTGGCCTGTCCTTGTGGCAGCTCCAGATTCAGAGATTCATACCTGAAAAAAAATAGTACCAACAGAAAATTCGAGACGAAAACGACGCTTGGCCATGGAGATGGAGGTCGTTCTGAGTAGCCTGCAATCAGCCGAGCCAGGCACCGTAAAATCCAGCACGAAGATATCGTTCGCCCTGCCTTTTTCAGTTTTCACCATGGAATCGAGAAACACCAACGGAAAACCATGGGTCCTGTTCCAGACTCCAGAATCAGCGCGCGATGGCGATGACAGGGCTGGATTCAGACGGCAAGGATATTCAGAGTTTCAGACAACCCCGCGCTTGATGACAACTTAGCCAACTGATGATGATGAGCAGATAAACGCACAGTCAGAGACGCTCTCGCTTTCGCGATCCCTTTCGTTCCGGATAAAGATAAACATAAAACTGAGCTGCGAGTTTTCTGAACTTGTGAACGGCTCGAATGTGGACAGAATGTTTTTTCGTGAACCCATTTTCACGTGGAAACTAGGAGAGAATCATTGACAGTGGCCGCACGGTATTCAGATTTTCCGACGGGCCCACACGCGTACGCCTGCGAAGGTTCTTCTCCCACTGGATGTATCCGTATTCTAGCGACACCTTCTTTCCCGCGAATTTTCGCATACTCGTGGATTGGGATTTTTTTTTTTAACAAGGATTGGGATAAGTTGCTCCTAGTCCTATTTGCTTTAGCAGTTTAGCTGATTTATTTGCTCAAATATTTTCAGATGGTCTGTTTCTTGGTTGCACATATTGTTCTCCTGCATTTCCAGGAACGGGCCATGAGAAGAAGCATGCAATGCAACTATGCAAATGCAAGCATTGCACAGCAGATTTCCCCCCTCTACAAAGTCGATGCTTTCAGACTTCGGTACAGGCACGGCGAGAAGAAAATATGTGCCCTCTTGCCCCCTGATAGCTCAGCGCAGTAGTATTCTGGCTTTTGCAAGTTGCAACGTAGCTTCACCAGCATGCAGATCTTTTGCCAACAATCGATCGTGCCCAATGCGTGGAGGGGCTTCATGAGGATACGAGGAACATGGCAAAGAGAGTTTGAGAGACACTGGATTCTGCCATTCTGGTGAAG
Organism: Panicum virgatum; assembly: GCF_016808335.1. Taxonomy (NCBI): domain Eukaryota; kingdom Viridiplantae; phylum Streptophyta; class Magnoliopsida; order Poales; family Poaceae; genus Panicum; species Panicum virgatum. The sequence continues at coordinate 47,247,925 of NC_053140.1, read as the reverse complement.
AGAGTGATGTGTGAGAAAATGAACCATGAGCAGAAACTATCTTGTAGGACGAAATGGAACATGCTTCATCTCTCTAGTTGTGTTTGTAGACAGCCATATGCCAGCAGTACTAAAAGATCCAAAAGGTCAATTTAACTTTTAGACTAGAGAGAGATATTGCAGTGAGTGCCACGGGCTGCGTTGATATGCACAACTTTTGACTCAATTTCCAGTTGCAGGATTAAGTACATAAAGTTTTTTATTATAATAAGGTCATGTTTAGTTTCTAAAAAAATTTCTATAGTATCCGTCACATCAAATGTTCGGACACATGCGTGGAGTATTAAATGCAGTTAAAAAAATAACTAATTACACAGTCTAACTGATTAGCACGAGATGAATCTTTTAAACCTAATTAGTCTATGATTGGACGCTATTTGTCAAGTAACAACGAAATGTGCTACGGTACCAAAATCAACAACTTTTCACCAACTAACACAGGGCTTAAGTCTGTTTCTGGCACCTAAATTTGGTCTAAGTTTAAACTCCCAACTCTAAAATTGTCTTAATATCAATACTGTTTAATTTTGACTCTCCTGTCCCATTTTACTTTTTTTTGTCAGGCGACGTGCAAACGGTTTCCCTCCAAATTGATCCTCTTTTTTGCCACATCAGCCATGACATATGTTGATTTGGATGGGGGGAATTTGCCATGTCAGTATGTCACCCAAAAACCATCAAAATGCGTTTGCATGGCATAATTGAACGGTTGATAGTTAAGGTATCATATGTAGATGGTACTGAATTTTGGGATTAAAATTAGACAAATGGAAGAGTTAATTAATGGGTAAACAATGGACCAATTTTTGTTCACACTAGAAACTGCACGCGGCCTTGCCGCGCATGGCCATTGTGTTGGGATATATAGTTCAAGTGTAACTGTGTAAATTATTAGCGTCTCAGCGAGATCACAAAAGGCTAGAATTACGGAAGCGGAAACGGAGATGCAATAAGATTTTCTTTTCTTTTTCCTCTATTTGAGCAATTATATTTGAATTAGCAACCATGCATTTTGTTGATGCCAACTCTGAGTTTCTGTCCCTCGATTTTCAAATGTATATTATCGTTGATTTTTTAGATAAATCTTTGACTACTGGCATTATGCAGAGAATTTATATAAGTATTTTTAGACACTATTTTTATCATTGGGATGCTTTAAATATGACTAATATTTATATTTATTTGCACTAATTTTTAGATGAAGATGAATGGTCAAAGTTGTATTTGAAAATTTAGCAATGTCGTTCAATTAAGATTAAAGGGGGCAGTATTGACTAATATACACCTTAGGTATGGGGTATGACTAAATAATTACATTGGTTTAAATTAGGATTTCTTCTTCTCGCAGAGGTAGAGCATTTTAGAAATTTTGTTGAATATATCTTAAGAGTGTACATAGGGCTTGTTTGTTTCTCATATCTGCGAATGCTCGGCCGCATTTTAGCCAACGTGGCTCCGAGGATGCCATTTCGAAATCGTCTGGCTACGTTCCTTTTGCACTGCAGAATGGGTGTTCGCCGCCAACCGTTAGGTGGATTTTTCTTGATTGTTTTGCTCAATCTCGACACGGACGCGAAACCAAACATGGCCTATCATGCATAAACTATAAATGGCTACACCGCTACATAGTATACATGTAGCCCATTTACAGTTTCATCACTGCAAGAATTTTTGTTTTGCATTTTATATTTTCTTGCCACAGTTCAAATGAACAACCTATTGGTGGAAGTTAGCATCTTAGCAGCAGTTCTGTCTTCTTTACAAAAGTAATATGCTTTTTCTTTTTGAACATTGCACATTTTGTTGATTAAAAAGACATGGTACAATATATGTACTCCTGCAATTATTCTCCTAGAATCTAATATTTAACATATGGTTACCATTTCTTTTGCATGGCGATAGGAATACTGGATACTGAATACTGATTGAAGACGGCTAGTCTTCTAGTGTATGAAATAGTTATTCTAGAATTCATGAAATAGTGAGGTGAATATTTCTTCTAAACCATGACATCAATTATTTCTATACAATTTTGTTGGGGGTACCACAGTACCGTCTGAAGATTGCTGTCAAGCAATAAGAGATAATACTGATAAACAATATCCAATTATGTATTCTGCAAGACAGAAGCACATGGTGAAATGCTCATATTCGATATGAAAGATTTTAATAACACAATGAAAACATATCAGTATTGCTGAATCAACTAATCCTGCTCTGTTGCTCAACTGGAATGTTCAGTCTATATAGGAGTACTACACGTGCTAATCACCATTCACTACACTTTGAATTAACATGGATAGATCAGTATGCACCTACTGGATCAGCCAGTGATAATCCAAAGAGATGTCTAACCTTGATCCTTGGATCCTACAGCATGCTACTGCTAGGCCAAACTGATTTCCATCTCCCATAGGCATTTGAGCAAATAGGTGGAGTGCATGCTATTGCGTACCTCGGAGGCATGAGAGCAGCACGGCCAGTATGGCCTAGCGAGGGGTGGGGCCATCAGCAGCACCCGAACCCGCTCGCTCGCAGCGCGCTCGTTGGCCCCGGCGATGGGGGCATCGAGCTCCTTGTTGTGGTAGAGCAAGCCGGCGTCCTCCGGCACGTCCACCTTCCTCTTTCGGAACGCGGCAACGACGATGGGCTCCCATCATGCTTCACCTTCATGCCGCGCCCTGCGAGGGCCTCTGCCGCGCCGCCGTGGCCAAGGTCGAGGCCGCACAGGCCGAGCTAGAGGCCGCGCCGCCGCCCGCGCGAGCTCCGCGCGCTCGTCGGCCACCCGCCCTTGCTCCATCCGCCTCGCCTCCGCCGGGAGCTGGCCGTAGCGAGGCTCATCCGCGCTGCACAGCTCTGCGGCTCCGGGGAGGGAGGAGGGGAGGGGCGGCGCTGCCAGCGGAGGGAGCTGGGGACGGGCGCATGGTGGCCGGTGGGAGGCGCGGCGGTCGGCGCATGCGAGGGGCGGCCGCGAGGAGCGGGCCGCGGGGAGGAGGGGATCGGCTAGCCGCCGGCCGTTGGTCACCGGATCGACGGCCACGATTTTTTTAATGACGTGGTGCCAGAGAATCGCCCGAGCGCGGACGCGCTTTCGTGTTTAGACATTACAGGTCCAGGTCCTTGCGTGCCCCTTGCACATAAGACGGGCCTGATGTGTTCTTTGGGCATGGTTCATGATGCCTGACGGGTAGGCCTACTGACGGGCCTCAACTCCGTGTTTCCTTTCGGCAGGCCGAGTTCAGCTTCCTGATGGGCCGACCCTTGAGTATCTGTTCCGCTTCCGCCGTAGCAGAGAGAAGGAATTCCCAGGGATTATGGGCGCAGTTACAATGAGCATGTTCCCGCTGCAAATACAAAACCGCCGGCGCCGGCGCCGGATGCCGAAGTGACACGTTCCCTTCGCTCTGATTGGTTGAGTGACGCGGCGCGGCCTCCAGGCCTCCATCCCGCCGCCGCGTCGCTGAGCTCCAACCAGATCCAGGGCACCGAGCCCACCGGACCCATACGTCCCCACCGTTTCGCCCGCTCGCCCATGGGCATCCCTTCGCCTAGTTTCGTTCGCCGGCAACCCCGATGGCACGGTGTGGCCACTGCATCTGGCGGTCTGCGGTATTGCCGGCCTGCCCCTTGGTATGTGACCTGATCACGGCAGGCAGCTCCTTCCCCACACAGACGGATCACAGGACACAGGAAAGGAAATTGTTGTTGGGCTGGGCTGGCTCTGCAGGATGAACAGCTAGCCGTAGCTCCCTATATATGCTTGCCCCAACGATCGTCAGATCATCTCTCGTCTTCCCATTCGATCGGATCACTGACAACTAGTTCAGCACTCGGTTTGAATACCCTTTCAGCTCGAATTGCACAATTTGCCATGCCGCTTCTCGTGCAGCGCGTGCAGCCCGTTTCGGCTGGCACCGCCGCGTGTGGTTGCGCTGCACCTCCTAGTCCTGCAGCAGCAGCAGAAGAAGAACGCGCCGATGGCACCCTGTTCGACGATCTCGTGCTCGGCGGCGACGTCGTCAAGAATAAGGCCGACGCGGATGGCGACTTGTCGGCCGAGAAACTCGAGTGGCTGAGGTCGCAGATCATCGGGGCTGAAGCGGAGTTCGCGTCGCCGTTCGGGACTCGCCGCATCACGTACGCCGACCACACGGCGTCCGGCCGCTGCCTCCGCTTCGCCGAGGAGTTCGTGCTCCAGAACGTTCTCCCCTACTACGGTTCGTACACGCCGTGCCGTGAACAATTTTCTTCTTATTTTTCTTCGATAAATTACTACTACATTTCGGGCGCTAACACCTATGCGGATGGTGGAGCGAGCGCAGGGAACACGCACACGACCGACAGCTACGTGGGCCTGCACACGAGCAAGCTCGCCGGCGACGCGGCGCGGTACGTGAAGCAAAGCCTGGGCGCCGGGCCGCGGGACATGCTGCTCTTCTGCGGCACGGGCTGCACGGCCGCCATCAAGCGCCTGCAGGAGGTGACGGGCATGGCCGTGCCGCCCACGCTGCGCGCCGCGGCACTGGCCGCGCTGCCGCCGTCCGACCGCTGGGTGGTCTTCCTGGGGCCCTACGAGCACCACTCCAACCTGCTCACCTGGCGGGAGAGCCTCGCGGAGGTGGTGGAGATCGGCCTCCGCCCGGACGACGGCCTCCTGGACCTGGCCGCGCTGGAGGCGGCGCTGGCGGCGCGCGCGCCGTTGGGGCGGCCCATGCTGGGCGCCTTCTCGGCGTGCAGCAACGTCAACGGCCTGCGCACCGACACCCGCGCCGTGGCGCGCCTCCTGCGCCGGCACGGCGCCTACGCCTGCTTCGACTTCGCGTGCAGCGCGCCCTACGTGCGCGTCGACATGCGCTCCGGCGACGACGACGGCTACGACGCCGTGTTCCTGAGCCCGCACAAGTTCCTCGGCGGGCCGGGGAGCCCGGGCGTGCTGGCCATGGCGTCGCGGCTGTACCGTCTCCGCCGCACCGCGCCGTCCACCAGCGGCGGTGGCACCGTGCTCTACGTTAGCGCCTACGGCGACGCCGTGTACAGCGCCGACGCGGAAGAGCGCGAGGACGCGGGCACGCCGGCGATCATCCAGAAGGTCCGCGCTGCCCTGGCCTTTCGGGTGAAGGAGTGGGTCGGGGAGGCGTGCATCGAGGCGCACGAGGCCCGCATGCTGGCGCTGGCACTCCGCCGCGTCCGCGCGGCCGCCAACCCCAACCTGCGCCTGCTGCTCGGCTCCGACCCCGCGAGCGCGCCCCGGCTCCCGGTGCTCTCCTTCGTCGTGTACGGCGAGGCCGGCGGCACGGAGCAGGCGCCGGCGGCGAGGCTGCAGCTGCACTGCCGGTTCGTGACGAAGCTGCTTAACGACCTGTTCGGCGTGCAGGCGCGGGCGGGGTGCGCCTGCGCGGGGCCCTACGGCCACCGGCTCCTCGGCATCAGCCCGGCGCGCGCCAAAGCCATCAGATCCGCCGTCGAGCAGGTAACAAGCGGTTAAACGCCTGGCGATTTCTCCTGCGATCACTTGATCATGCACATTATTTTCACGGATCGGCTGGAGCTTGACGACGAATTCGATACCGGGTGGACGTGATGCAGGGCTACCACGGGGTGCGGCCCGGGTGGACGCGGGTCAGCCTCGCCTACTACACGTCCACGGAGGAGGCCGAGTTCGTGCTGGACGCCGTCGACTTCGTGGCCAGCTTCGGTCACCGGTTCCTGCCGCTGTACAGCTTCGACTGGAAAACCGGAGACTGGCGCTACGACCCCAGCTGCGCCCGTGGGCTCGTGCCAAACGACGTCGGCGTCGGCGTCGGCTCCGCTGCTCCCAGTGGAGGAGTCAAAGCCGACCACGGTTACCAAAGCTACATGGCATGTGCTCACCGCCTGGGCGACTCCTTGGCGGCCACTTGCAGTGGTCTTGGTAGCACGCGTGCTAGACGAATTCCCGAGAGCGTCGACCCACAGCTAGTCTATTTCGTCGTGTGAGTGTCTGCGTAAAGTTAACTAGGCAGGTTGGCGCGCTTTGCGCGCCTGTAGTAAAAGATTTGATGTAAAATAATAATAAAAATATATTATCGTATATTACAGTTAAAGCAATATCGTGCTGATATATTTTGGCAACGTGTTGATGTATTGAATGAAGTGTGATAGGTATAGTTGATAGATTGTCATATAATTATATTTTGCGAGTTTATGAAGTGGAATTAAAATCCAATAAGTAGTAGGGGCTAGCACGTGTAGACGTAGTGTATGAAATATGGTTATTGTTTTCATGTAAATAAATAATTAAATATATTTTGTGGGTGGATTCCAATTGAATATTATGTGGGTAACACCTAAATAACACACAGGGCCCATCCCTGTATAATTAGTACATAGAAGAATTTATTTTGTGTATGTTAGTAGATATAATTGATGAATTAGCTTACACTAATTATTAATTTTGGTAGAAAAAATGATAGGGTTAGAAATGAATGTATGATTCAATTATATTTTGCGAGTTCACAAAGTGAAAATAAAATCCAATATATAATAGAGGTAAATGTATATATAATTTTTTTTCATAAAAAACTAAACATTTAAACACATGGGCCACTTTTTAATTTTTTTATTTTTAATTTCGAATTATATTTTTCTATTATGAACAGTACCCGGTGGGGCCCACATGAATAGCACCTTTTTATTATTTTTTTATTATGAACAGTACCCCCGACCCCACATGAACAGTACATTTTATTATTTTTTAAATGATGAACAGTACTCCCGGGCCCCACGTGGGGCCGCGACGCATGAGCGCGCGCCAATTCCTGGCGCGTTAGTATAGTACTCAACTAGTTCGTCGTGTGAGTGTCTGCGTAAAGTTAACTAGTTGAGTCACTTATTCATTCCTTTGTCCTGACCTGCGTAAATTTCTTCAGGCTCCGTTCGGGCCGGGGATTATATAGTACTCCGTTTCTATTACCAATAACAACCGAGTACGATGATAAAACAACTGGATTATGCGAAGAACAAACATGCAAGATCTGGATGTACGCCATCTGAGCTCAGCTGAACTTTGTCCTCACCTGAGTCTATTAACAAGATTTGCAGTCATTAAGACTGAGGTCATGTTTGTATCACTTAGAACTAAAGTTTAGTCCGGATTTAATTATTTTAGGTGACTAAACATTAGGTAACTAAATTGTAATCCATGTCTATTTGGATCTATTGACTAAACTTTACTAGGTGGGAAACCATATGAGATACATAAATCGGTGAAACTAAACTTTACTTCAAATTAGGTGGGTTCTATGGTCTAATGGATATAACATTAGTTGCGATGAAACTAAACTTTAGTCCAAATTTACTCCACGCGTTTGGATCGTTAGTAGACTAAACTTTGGGCCTAATTTTAGTGCATTGATCCAAACACGACACGGTCTAACTCTTATTACTGTGCCGATGAGTGTGTCTTGCTAAACGTGTAAGTTTAGCACTGGCTTGAACTTTTTAAAGCGTGTACAACGATGATTAGACGTGAATGCTTTAAAGAGAGACAATACTGTAAGCTAACATCATTAAGCAATGGTATAAGAGCAGCTCCAACAGGTTATATATATGGACTTGGCTAGGTAAATTTGGAAAAAAGAGGTGAAAAGACACCTTCCAACCGACTCTTCATCCCTCCTCCTCTCGCTATTATCCTCCCTATCTCTCCCTCCCCCCTCCCGCCCCGCCTCGCTTTCTTTTGCGAGCGGCAGAGGCTCCCCAACTCCTCACTCGCACAACCTCCCACGCCCTCCCCATCCTCTTCCCACGCTCACCTGCAGCTCCGGGGCCCCTCCCGCCAGCGCGGCGTCGAGGCCGCGCAGCTCCGGCGCCCTCTCTCGCCACTCCCCTCCGCGCGTCTCTCCCGCATCTCCTCTCCCGCTGGCAGAGGATCGCAGCAGCTCAACCAGGGGCCTGTACGCCGCTCCCCTCGGCGCGTCCCTACTGGAGCTCCTCTCCCGCTAGCGGCCTCCCACCGTCGAGCTCTTCGTCCCGCAGCAGCTCGACGGGGGCCTTGGACGCCGCTCCCCTACCGCACTCCCCAGTCCGCGCCGCTGCCACCCCCAGTCGCGACCTCACACTGCGGAGCGCGTCCGTGCCCCTACTCCCGGATCTCGACCCCAGCAGCGACGACAGGGACAGCGGCGGCGACGGGACTCGTGCGCTGGTGCACGGCCGCAACCTCACGCCACGGAGCGGCGGATGAAGCTACCGTGGCGTGGGCTCTCCGGCGGCAGGAGGTCCCGGCTCCCGACGGAGGGTGGCAGCTGGTAAGGGGATGAGTATAACGTGTGGGGTCACTCGTGCACACATGGAGAGTAAGATTTAGAGAGGCTGTTGGTTCCCCATCCATTGAAAAGCTATTTGACTATCTAAATGGCTAGCTAAACCAGAATTTAGTTTTTTTTAAGCCATCTGGCGCCCTTTATTGATCTTCTAAAAACATTACATCGTGCACCAGACTTGCTAGAATAAAACTAGGGGGTTCATCGACCCAATTACAATTTACAAGATAATTTTGATTGAATAGCTACTCTCGCTATTTCATGAGCTACTTTGTTAAACTCTCTATTACAATGCTCAATTGAAATACTTGTGAATTCTTGCCATAACTGAACACATTCTTCGTATATTGCAGCACTCACTGTTGCAGAGAAACCCCCTTGTTTCCTTGTTTCAACCACCTCCGAACAGTCTGACTGTATCAAGAGTTTACTGCATCCAATCTGCTGTGCCAAGATGATCCCCTCCCTGAGTGCCAATGTCTCGGCCATAGGAGCATCCAGAATATTTCCAAAGAATCTAGCACCAGCAATCACAAAAGATCCAGTATGGTCTCTGATTACAGCTCCCGTACTTCCCATTCTTCTATCAGGGTTGTAGCTTGCATCCACATTCAGCATTAAGAAATCCTCAGGAGGCTTCTTCCACCCCACCCTCACTTTTGTCGAGGCACTTGCCTTCTGATAATTCATAGTAAGCGTGACAATTGACATGGCTGATCTTGTCGGACTTTGAACAGTGTTCTCAAGAACCATCATCCGGCGCTCCCACCATAGATACCAGCTACCAGTTAGGATTAGTTCTACATGATCAACTTTATTTAGATGTGCCAACTTCTTTGGATATCTTATAACTTCAGCTAAAATTACTGATCCTGATCGATCCACCTGCAACAGTCTATGTACTTCATCTGAAATTCCCAGTAATCGCCATATTTCCTTTGTTCTGTTACAAGAGAATAAGAGGTGTTTAATATCTTCACACCCTTCCTGGCAGACTGGACAACTACTCACGTTGCCAATGTGCCGATTTGCCAAAATCCCTCTGCAAGGCAGCAGGCCGTGCAGCACCCTCCACCCAAATATTTTGATTTTTGCAGGTACTTTCAACTTCCATAAATTTGTCCATACTCTTTCATCTCCCGCACTCCAAGCTTGCTGAATCAACTCGTTGGCTCCAAACTTATGTAGCCATTGGGTGTGATAAGCTGATCCCACCGAAAAATACCCATTTCGGTTATAATGCCAAGCTACCCCATCTTCTCTTCCTTGCACAAGTGGGATCTGCAGAATCCTATGAACATCCACTGACCAGAATATATCCTTTATCAAATCTTCATCTCATCTTCCTGTGATTGGATTAATAAGCTCATCCACGGTTGAAAGTAAATTCTGCCCCCTTGGTGTTAGTATCTTCAAGTTGTGGCTCGCTGGGATCCACTTGTCCTCCCAAATGTTAATCTGTGAACCATCACCCACGCGCCAAATATAACCTTTTTTAAAACATTCCAACCCTGCTAATATACTTTGCCAAGTGTATGAACTACCACTTTTTTGCTTCGCATTCAAGAGTTTCCCATCAGGGTAGTATCTTGCACGTAACACTCTCGCGCATAGAGAGTCTGGTTCGAGCAGCAACCTCCACACTTGCTTTGCTAGCAAGGCTCGATTAAAACTTTCCAAATCTCTAAAACCCATTCCTCCTCTATTCTTTGGAATACACAATTTCCACCAAGCCTTCCAATGTATTCTTTTATGGTCATTGTCATCACCCCACCAGAATTGTGATATGGCATCTGTCATCCATTTGCAAATGTTTTTTGGGATTTTGAATACCATCATCGCAAATACCGGAACAGCCTGAGCAATAGCCTTAATTAGAATTTCCTTTCCTCCCATACTTAGCAGCTTCTCTTTCCACCCTTTTGTTTTAGCTCGAACTCTATCAATCAAGTGTTGAAAACAATCACTTCGGTCTATCCCCACCAAGGCTGGTAGACCTAAATATTTATCACTTAAGGATTCCGTGATAATATTCAGAGCCTCGCAAATCTCTGCCTTTACTGTAACATATGTGTTTTGACTGAAGAAAATGCTGCATTTCTCTTCACTGACTTTTTATCCAGAATTTGCACAATATCTATCGAGTATACTCTTCAATTTCACTGCATTCTCTCTGGTCGACTCCATCAATATCAGAGAATCATCTGCAAATAGTAAATGGGATATCGCCGGTGCGTCTCTACAGACTCTCACTCCCTTCAACTCCTCTCTAATTTCAGCTCCTTTCAATAAGCTTGACAAGCCTTCAGCTACCAACAGAAAGAGATAGGGAGATAAGGGGTCCCCCTGTCGAATTCCCCTTGTTGGTATAAAAGTTTCAGTCTCCATGGAATTTACTCTGACCTTGTATTTAACAGTCTTGACACACGCCATAACAAGATCAACCCATCTCTGAGCAAAACCCATTTTTAACATGATTTTCTCCAGAAAATTCCATTCCACTCTATCGTAAGCCTTGTGCATATCCAATTTAACTGCACATAAGCCTCTCTTTCCACGTTTCTTTTTGATAGTGTGAATACTCTCATAAGCTAATAATATATTATCAGTAATAAGTCTTCCAGGGACAAAAGCACTCTGGTTATCACTAATGACTTCAGGCAAGATAGATCTTAGTCTATTTGCTAGCATTTTAGATATGACTTTGTACACAACATTGCACAAGCTGATAGGCCTGAATTGTGACACCAAAGTAGGATTTGTTACCTTGGGAATTAAACCAGAATTTAGTTAGTGTGATTTAGCTAAGCTTTTGGAGATGCTCTAAAAGTTTTTTTTAGGGGTACCCGTATAAAAGTTAATCTCCGGTATGGAGACAAATATGGGCATATGGCCCGCGGGACATTGCTCTGGCAGATCAGAGAAGAGAACCGCCAGAAACTTATTGGGCTGGGCTGTACCACATGGCCGCGTTTCGTCAAAAGCCCGTCGCCACCGCTGATTGACAACAACTACTCTGTGTGTGTGTGTGTGTGTGTGTGTGTGTGTGTGTGTGTGTGTGTGTGTGTGGGCCACACTGCCACCAGCGGGGGCTGCAGCCGCGGCGTCGCGGTCCAACGCATTCTGGACTCCCCTCTGAGCCCTGACGGCTGCATCCGAAGATGGCCGGAGCCAGATCCGCGGCCCTGCTCGCGCTGCTCCTCCTGGTCTGCGCGGGGGCGGCCGCCGCCGCTGCCGGGGCGAGCAAGGGCAAGGGCGGGTCCGGCCGCGGCGCGCTGCCGCCGTGCCGGGATCTGGCGACGCGGGGCGAGTGCGCGGCGCGCAGCGGGTGCCGGTGGTGCCGCAGCGAGGCGCTCGATGACATGTGCTTCGGGGCCGCCGAGGCGTGGCGCCTCCCGCGCCAGGTCTTCTCCTGCGACCCGCCCTCCGGCGCCGCGAACGCCCGGAGGTAATGCCGCCGCCGCCAAAGCTCCGGCTTCGGGATCCCGATCTGACCTTCGGTGTCGCCGGGCTTTGGTTGATTCCTTCTGGATCTGAGATTTTACGGTAGCGTGTTTACTGCTGATGTGTGAGTGTTTCATGGATTGGCCTCGTGCATTACTGTAAATCTGGTCGAAATCCGATCTGAGCGTGGCAATCATTTGGATGATTTGCTTACGAAGCTGTTGTGAGTATCGGTGTTGCAACGGCAAGCGAACTATGCTGATGAACGGACGCAACGCAATCGTAACATTCTGGCGCCATGATTCAGCCAAACTTTGCGGCGGAGACTGAGGCCCGTTTGGGCTCTGCCTGATCAAACAGCCTCCGATTTCTGACCAAAATTCTAAGCCTCAGTTCAGGTGACAAACAACCAAAAACCAAACAAGCCTTTCACCATGCTGCCCAACACATTCTCAGCGCACACCAATGGCGGCGAACCACCCACATCGAACTCAAGCTGCCACTCCCTCTCCACGATCCTTTTCTCTAGCCGAGTAACCGTGACTAATTGTGTCCTCGTCTATCGTCTTTGTCGGTCTGTCCTATTTTTTTAGATAATTAGGTGTATGCCCGTGCGTTGCTACGGGTGCGATACACGGAGCGCAAGCAACATGGTTCATTCTTAGCAACATGTCGCTTGATGTTCATTCAAAAAACAAGCATAAACATATATCATGTACAAACATAGCACACGAAAGTTTCTAGTTCAAGATTGTAGTTTGGAATTATATAGAAAAAGGGTACATATGCTATTGATGAAGTACATTGTGCACCCACTTGGCTTAAACTTTTCGGTTGGGCAAGGACGACACTAACTTTTCGGTTGGGCAAGGACGACACTCCCCACTCGGTAGACAGCAACATATCGAGAAGTCTTTGGTTGGATCAGTTGGTAACCACCACTACAATTTCAGAAGTAAATGGATCAGTTAGACTCTTCAAAGAGAGGAGTCAAAAACAAGCAGAAAGATGTAAAATGTCAACAAATTAAGGTTTAGTCACAATGTCCTATGAACATCAAATCCTAAAATGTTGCATTGTCCTCCAATCTGCCGCCCTGAGAAATAATGTAGCTTCTGGTCGGAGTCGCCAAGCGTCTCGTAGACAGCCATGTGCTTCTCGTCCTCCATGTCCTTGAATTGATTGAAAAAACAAACTCTGAATATGAAGCAACTACACTAAATTTTCAGTTAACAGAAATATCTGATGAAAAACAACCATAACTTGCCCAAACTCACAACCATGAATTGGGTTTAAAAAAACCTATGAATATGATGCCAATTGCTTGAATGGAACTTACTCCTAAAACAATAAAATCTATGAAGAATATGCTAGCACTTGTGAGACATGTTCCGAATCTACAAATGCTCCCGACCTTTTATTCTCTCTAGCAAGCCAGCCCTTGTCAAGCAAAATACAGTAGCAGCTTCTCATCTCCGTCTGCCTCCACCAAGCAAGCAATCCCAGTAGTTGGCTTCTTTCTTTTTCGTCCTCCAAATGGGAAAATAACAACTCAAAAAGAATATAATCATCAGGACACCTCATCTCTGTATCTAGTTTCAGAAATCGAGAATTGTTTCCCCACAATCTTCTCGTATCTAGTTTCAGAAATTATAGTGGAGCAGAAGAAATCTTATACATTGAAAGAAAAATCTGGTTCACATTAAAAGGAAAGGAATAAAGTTGCAGCAGCTCACTTGTTGCAAAATTATCTGTAGCATGAGTCTAGGGCCATCAAGTAGCATATTTGGGATAGTTTACCATCAACAATCTGCAATGAGTCTACTATTATAGGGAAATGCTGAACTCTTGGATAATCAGAACATGCCATTCAATAGCAGAAAAGAATTCAAATCATGAAGGGCATGTGCATGTATATGAAAGTAGATGGTTTAGGGATCGAAAAACTAACTGGATATTCACTGGCAAGATCAGGCTTGTATAAATCATAAACATGAGCCCTGTGAGAAGCTCTACATTTGCTCTCAAATGAAATAGGAGCATTAGGACCAATGAGCATTGCAATTGCAGCAGCACCCCCAGTTGGACGAGCTGGTCCTTCAGCATAAACCTGACGTAGTAGCACAAGATGACAATTTGTGATTGTGTGTTGCAGCAGAAACTAAAAGGAGCAACCAATCACTGTAGGCATGCTTAAAGGGAAGGTTGGATGACGAACCGCACTGTCTGTGCAAACGACAAGACCATAGCGTCCATCCCAGGAGTTACTTTCAACCCAATTCACGCAATTCAGCAGGGCAGCAGTTCCACCGTAACAAGCATTGCTGGAGTCAACTCCTTCAATGTCATTATTGCCATTTTTCTGCATTTTGTGGACAGAAGCCGACAAAAATTAACTTTTTGGGAAAACAAATGAGCAAGAGACTTTGGGACATTCTTACTAAAAGATGTGGTTGAGCATATGAATACAATATTTCTAGATATATGTGGATGCAACTTAGATGATTTTACTGAGTTGGGTGAACAAACCTCAAAAATTTGCAGCAGCCAAGTTTTGATGGATTTACCTTTGTCTATAACTGTCTCACTTCCAACTTCCAAACGACCAATAAGCTTTGGACCAACAAGCGGTAACCCATATCTAAAATAGAAACTGCATACGACAAAGAATACTGATGATGGAGCAACTATATGAAAACCATCTCCATTACAACACAACGAAGGCATCATAGTGAAAACGATGGGGCCAGCAATATAATAGTAGTGCAGCTATACCTGGGAGCTCAGGCAGTACTTGTTCCGCTCATTACCGGGGAAGCTATCAGATACGAGCAGCTTGCCCTCCCCCAGTATGCGAACACCCTCCTCAGCTGTGTACGATATCAAATCCCCAGACCGCACAACGTATGGTAGAAGGGGAAGATCCGAGACCTGGACCGCACCACATGGTTCATGAGAGGGAGGTGAAGGTCCAAGACCTGGGGAACAACAGTACAGTACAGTACAGCCGGCCGCCTCCGCGCGTCCACCGTGCGCGCCTCCACTTCACCGCCGTGCCGCGGCTCCCTCTCCCCGGCGCAGCGCCCGCTACATGGAGAGAGGGGGGAGTAGGTGGGGGCGCCAGATCCGCTCGCGCCATGCCACCCGCATCTGCCTTCTCGCCCCTGCTGGCCGCCGAAGAGGAGGGAGGCGCGGCGGATCCGGCAGGGAGGAGCAGTGGCGGCACGGGGACTCGCCGCGGGAGGCGCAGGGGTGGTGCGGGGACTCACCATTGGAGGCGCAGGGGCAGCGTGGGGACTCGAGTAGGAGGGGGCGCCACATCCGCTCGCGCCATGCCGCCTGCATCTGCCTGCTCGCCCCTGCTCGCCGCCGAAGAGGAGGGAGGCGCGGCGGATCCGGCGGGGAGGAGTAGCGGCGTCGCGAGGACTCGCCGGGGAGGTGCAGGGGCGCCATGGAGCCGCTGCAGAGGGGCGCGGCGAGGCCCCGCGCGGAGGGCGGGCAGCAGCAAGGGAGAGGGCGTGCGAGGTGGGAGGCGGGTCGGGGGCGATTCAACTTCTCTGACTTCATGAAGCGAAGTCACAAAGATGAACAGTGTTCTGAGTCTGGATAAACAGTGTTTCCTATCGTGATTGGCACTGTTCACAAAACACTGTTCGAAAGGGTTCTGTTTTTCACTTTAGCATGGGTCTGTAGCGATCGATCCTATTCATCCATCTCAGATCGGGCGGCCCACAGAGGCTCAAAAGTAACAGGAACAGTGTTCAGCAAGTCAGGGAATCCCGATTGGGTCGGGGGATGGTCTGCGAGCGCTCAGATTGCACGGGCTGCGATCTCCCACCGTTGGAGGCTGAACGATCGCACGTCGGGGGTGACGGACGAAAGCGGCGTCCCGCTTATAGAATTTTTAGTAGTAGAGAAGAGATGAACACAGTTCTTGACCTCAAAAAGGCTACAGCCACCTATTACAAAGCTTGCAGCTCATCCGTTTGTGATCACAATAACAAAAGTAAGCAAAAAGGCGACAAAGCCAACCCAAAATTTCGATGAAGATGCTTATTGAGGACCAATCCTATTACTAAACCTTCATCCATGATTGGCAAATAACAATATGACCAAGACCTCTATGGTTTGACATACCTTCTGTATTGCTTCCTTGTCTTCGTCACGCCTTTGTAGTTGTACCCACAATCTAAGCCAATGGGTTCCTCGATATAGTACCTGTAAATAAGTTTTAGTTGGAGATTTGTCAAAAACCACATCATTCCTATTAAGCCAAATGGCCCAACACAAAGCAGATGCTCATACTAACAGCTGTCTTTTTAATTTGGTTCCAACCCCTCTAAGCCAATTACCAAACAGATGAGTAATGCTACGAGGCGGATTTAAATCAAAGGCAAACTGTACGGCTCTCTATAAGAACTTGGCTACATGACAATCAATAAAAAGGTGTTGAATAATTTCATCACCAGAACAAAAGCAACACTGTTTGTTACCATTCCAATTCCGTCTTGCTAGATTGTCTTTAGTAAGAATAACACCTCTCTTTAAATACCACATAAATATTTTAATTTTTAGGGGCATTTTTAGTTTTCACAAATATTTGTTAAACTGTACATTACCATTGCTAATAAGTGCACTATACATTGAGCTAACGGTAAACATACCAAATTGATTCAAATTCCATTGGAAGACATCAACATTATCGTTTAAATGGACATGACTAATGCGAGCAACCAAATCATGCCATAAAGTAAGTGTATGACCTGTTAAAGTTCTTCTAAAGGACACATTGAGAGATACTCTATCAAATACTGATGCTACAGTCGCATGTTTTTTCCATACAATATTGTCGGTCTGTCCTACTGTCCTTCCCTCTCTTTGGTGGTTGCCCTCTTTCGTCATGCTAACTTTGTTGAGTCATGATACCTCGCCCAATCGTCCGCTTTCACCATTTTTTGCAGCCGGCGGTGTCACCGTGGGCCCATCACCCTTCTTGCATCTGCCAACTTTGTCAGCCATCTTGATGCTAATGACATTTCCTCTAATCCCACCACTTTTCACAGTAACCCAATCGTAGCTCACCGAGGAAGACACCTCTCTGGCGTGATGAATGGTGTCGTGTAAATTCAGGCGAGTTCAATCATCAAATCATGCTGAACAATCCACCTAGGATCGAGTCATCGATTTAGCTTAGTGCACATATTTTTAGCTTGTTATTATATTTTATCGCAAGCTTATTATTCTTTTAGAGGTAAGCTAAATTATCGTATGATTTAGCTTGGTGCCCATATTTTGAGCTAGTTCTTTTTTGGGTGATAAAGCGAGGTGCTCATCGATAGAGGGGCAGATGGCGACTTCCTGATGTTCAGAGCATGAGCAAGTGTGCGTTAATAGCAGTAAGTAGATCCTATGTTTGTTGTATGTTTTTTTTAAAAAAATCACACGCGCTAGTTTGAAATGGCCAACTCAAATATGCCACGATCGATTATATTTTTCTCACCATGTAAATAAAACTTTGTAGCATTACTCGCGGCGACGCGCCAGGGCTGCAACCTTGCCAGTAAGATTGCATGCCCCCAAGGATAATCACCGAGTTCAATCAATTGAACTAGACTCTGTATTCAATTAATTGAAAAACAAACGGCGTTATCAATGTTTGGCCACGTATGGTTCGACCTCAAACACTTAAAACTCATGCTGGCACAAATATTCAATGTTTCGAGGTCATAGTGCAAGTGTAGAATCGCAAGTGTATAACTAGTCCGACTGGTAATTGCTCTGCGTGTCAATTACTGCCAAAACGATCAGGTGTGTAATTTTTTTTAAAAAAAAATCCACAAACAACGGTAAAGGGTAAACAATGTCTTCAAAAAGCATCTCATGTGGCCTGTAAGCAGCTCAGCTTTCAATTAATAACCATTGTAATAGCTGAAATTATTCATGTAGATAGACATTTTGCCAGCAAAAGCACTTATCACTAGTTCACTGTATATCCTAGTGCCTTCACTGGCAGCCGGCCAGCCGTAAGGAACCAGGCGGCATCTTACCCCACAGTCTAGCTCAGGGGATGGCCAGGAACCACAGCTTCGCATGTCTACAATCTACATATACTCCAGAAATTCAATCTACTGGAGAGATTACTATTTACAGCTTTGTGAGTGATTCCACATTCCTCTAGTGAAACGCAAGGAATGCAATTGATGGAAGGCAAACACTGGGAATCAAAGAACTCTCAGCTGAGCTAGAAAGGCCGCACACAAGTCCAGAAAGAGGAGCTGTGGTCCACTGACTCTTTGCAAGTCGAGGAGGTATTTCTCGTCTCTTGTTTTGTAAAGCTGCACCAAAAAGGCAACGCATCAGAAAGAAGAAAAAGAAAGCACACACAATACGAATAAAGACAAAATGCAGTCCCCATCATATAGGATTCGTGATTGTGCGAAGCTGCATCAAATGTAGATGTATCAGCATCGCCAGAGTGCACAACAGTCAACAGAAGTAGTAAAATATGGAAACAAGTGTGTTGTGCATTATACATAATCATAAATTCAATCAGATGGACGCAGAAATTTCTTGGTTCTTTATTTGGAGCAAACATAAGATATGAATACAAGTTCAATTTTCCACTGCTGCGCAAGGTTTGTAAATCTGTCCCACACTTTAAATAAAGGAATATCTCAACATGTTAACAGCTGAAATTCTGTACATCCAAGGATGTAGAATAGCAGGCGATCACAAGTGGAGAATCAGATCTGCAGTCTAATATAAGATCTACAAAGATTCCAGCATTTGACCCAATGGTATTAAGACAGGAGGTTGTAAATCAAGCACCAGAAGGCCATACTTCTATAATACATAAATATCTGTTATACTGGAAGCAGCATGGAAAAGATGAAAAATACCTGAATTTCAAACTTAATTAAATTTAACCTCTCACTCAGGCCGTCAGTTCCAATGGACTCTGCACTGAAGTTATGATTGCTATGAATTTGACCAGGAAAGCCAGGATTCCATCTGCACTTCATATTATAGTGACCAATCTTTTTCCAGTAAACATTCAATTCTTGCAGAGCTTTCAGCACTTCAGTCATTATTTCTCTGGGATGTGCTCGTGACTGACACATAACAAAGAAATGTTTAATGGAGGGGGTTTGAAAGAA
Source organism: Panicum virgatum (assembly GCF_016808335.1). Taxonomy (NCBI): domain Eukaryota; kingdom Viridiplantae; phylum Streptophyta; class Magnoliopsida; order Poales; family Poaceae; genus Panicum; species Panicum virgatum. Next base: position 47,228,982 of record NC_053140.1, on the reverse strand, counting down.
GCAAGAGAAAAAAATGATGGAGGAAACATGAAATTAGATTACCTGAAGCCCAAGAGCCCATTTCCTCTCAGCTGGAAAATGCTGTCTCAAACCAACTGGAGAGTCCATAAATATTTGCTGCCGATTCCCACGTGCTGAACTTGGTGTTTCATATGATGCTATGTTTGAGAATGAGGAGTCCTATGTGCCAAGAAATCAAAAACAGAAAATTAGAATGGATTCAAATTACCACAACAAATAATACGTGAACCGGAACATGCATTACTCAACAAAGGAAGCCGAAGTATCGAGGAATACAAAAATAACATGATTCAGTCACTCACCATAACTTCTTGGCATTCAGCTCCAAGATAGCCACTAGTTGTACGGAGCCTATTGTCCAATAATAAATAATATGCAACAGTTGCCTGTACATATAACAAGCAATCTAGTCATGATCATTACAGCAAAAAAAGATGTATAAAGACAAAAAAGTGCAAAAGGAATAATACCTCATTTTGCAGTCTATTTTGGATTGACTCCACCAACAGATTCTTGTCATACCCCATACCTATAACCTCACGGAGAGTTTCCTCATCAATCTACAAATTAGGAGAAACTAAACCATTAACTTAAGTAAACTATGTAACCAGAAGGAAAAAAACCCATGCTCTCACGCTGCAGGCTCAAGACTGCAAAAGCTGGTCACGTTCTCAAATAAGCACCAACACAGTCGCACAAGACAGCTTTCTGTAAAAGGTGGTGTGGCAATATTTGAATGCTATATACATTTTAATGCAAAAGAATATTATAGAAAACATAGTGAGGACGAAATACTTAGATCAGATAGAAGATACTGATGCAGCAGCAGCAGCAAAATAGTGGCAAAAGGACACAGGGGAGCACTGGATGTTTTCAGACGAAGCGAGGATCTTTTTTGATAGACATGTACAGCGTAGACAGAGAGTGGGATATTTCGGGTTCAACATTATTGCTTGCTGATGAAAATGTACTCATCGTATATAGAGGTGCTAGAATCTAAAAGATAGATACTATTTAATGACCCCAATTCAATGGCATTGCCATATATGTGCCCATTTGCTGCTGCGGAATATGGCAGCACATTAGGGTTTTGCATTCTGATAACAGAGGGAGAAGTATCTTGCACATCTAGCACCCAAATAAACACATTTGGTATATCCATGCAAATTAATGCAGAGCAAACTACATCAATGCAAAGTGATGCAGAGCAAACCATACCTTTTTAACTTGTTGTGCACTATCTGGAGGAGGCACGGTCAAATAGCGTGGGAGATGAATTTTGAACCAATCATGTTCACGAATCTCACGAATGGTGATCCGCTTCATAGGATCAACAACCAGCATTCTTGGAATCAAATCTCTTGCTGCACCTGACAAATGGCTGGGAAGGGTATATATTCCACCCTAAAATGCAAGAGACAAGGGGAACACATAGATAAGCTTTAAATCAGCAGGAACAAGTAACATGTATGTTTATATGTAGAACAGTGCAGACACTTGCTAACCTTTATTTTCTTAAAAAGGTTTGGTATGTTCTCGTCATCAAATGGCAGAGTACCACATAGAAGTGCATAAAGAATAACTCCACAGCTCCACACATCAACTTCAGGGCCAGCATATAGTTTACCAGATATCACCTACAGAAAATAAAAGGCTATTACACTACCTGATAATAAAGGTGGTTCGAGATGTGACCATACTGATCTAATGGCTTCTATTTTATCTGCACCTCATTAAGAAACTTACCTCAGGAGCAGCATAATTTGGGCTACCGCAGCTTGTCTTGAGGAAATGACCATCCCGCATAACATTACTTAAACCAAAATCTGCTATCTTAACATTGCATTTCGAATCCAATAGGAGGTTTTCTGGCTTTAGATCACGATGCACCACCATGTTTCTATGGCAATATTCAACACCGGATATAATCTATACCAAGAGGGGCAAGGAAAGAGTATACTATCACATACAAGCAGTTGAGAGGAATAACTCATGTGTTTTGATCTGCAGTATTCTAGTCAATCAATATTTATCATGAAATTGTAGCATATGTAAGAAAAACAAACAAATTGAGTAGAAATTTGCCAGCAAAGGGCTCGGGACCATTAAAAAAAATCACCTGTTGGAAGAAACGGCGAGCCTCTTCCTCCTGCAACCTACCTTTCTCAACAATGTAATCAAACAATTCCCCGGACTTAACATACTCCATAACAACGTAGATATCAGCCGGTGTGTCTATGACCTCATAGAGGCGAATGATATGTGGGTGCATAAATAACCTCAATATTTTGATCTCTCTCTTAACTGCAAAAAGGTAAAACATTCAGCAGTCCAGGCAGAATGCTCAAACAATTACCAAGCAAACTAGGGCCTTGTTTGGCTGTGCTAGAAAACTAGCAAGCACGCATCCCGAAAAAAGAATCTCGCATGCATGAAGCACTAAATGAAGTCTATTTGTAAAACCTTTTTAGGAATGGGTGTAACTTTTCGCGACGAATCTAATGACGGTAATTAATCAATGATTTGATACAATGATGCTACAGTAACCCTCCTCTAATCGCGCGGTCAAAGGCCTCATTAGATTCTTTATGGTCACTAGCGCAGGGATTCTGAAGTTGGTTTTATAAACTGACTTTATTTGACATCGTAATTAGCGGTCAATTTTTTTACTATTCATCGCGTGCTAGATTTCTAGCACCAACCAAACAAGGCCTAGATAAGTAACAGCAAATGTAGAAGACGAGTGAAAACAAATAAATATTTGGAATGTGTGACTAGCTAAAGGTTGCAGTTAATTGTTAATCTGAGTCAACATTGCAAAGAAATATGAAAACTTGTCCTTCGAAACAAACAGCAGCAAAATGGTGGTGTCTTGCTCATATCAATTGCGATAATACTCACAAATGTAAGGTTAGCATAATGCCATATAGTACAGTATGGTTCACTCAGTAAGCCACATTCAACATATGAGAAGTTCAATCACTATATTAGTGGTGCATGTGCTTAGCACAATATACCAGTATACCAGATAATTTCCTACTCCTGAAAAAAAATTAATTAAGCTTTATGCAGGAAAATGGAATTGTCATGGAGAACTTTTGCACATGCGTAGTATGAACACTATATTCAATCAGTAAGCTAAGGCATGTAACAACGAGACACCAACCTTTCTCTTCCATCTCCATGCCTCTGATTTTACGACGGTTGAGGATCTTGATTGCCACCTTGTGTCCAGTACTAATGTGCTCTGCAATTTTCACCTTACCGAATGAACCAATCCCCAGAGTCTTACCGATCCGGTAATTCCTCAGCGGGTTGCCATCCTTGCCAGCTCCCTCCATCTTCTGCCTAAATTCCAATGAAACCCAAATATGATTCAGGAAACTCCAGGTAATCGCTGTGAATTCCACATGCATATCACACACGGCGTTATCGAAGCTCCCGATTCTATTTGAGAAGGTCAGATCCAGCTGATTCATCCATTGAAATTGCGCCCGCACTTCGAATTAGTTCAAGCAAAATCACGGCCACACCTAATTCGAAGGGGAAAGCGAACATGTCCCCAAAAATTGACTCCACCTTTTTCCCACCGATTCACCTCTAGAGAACCAGATAGCCCCCCAAAACAACCAGGACGCGATCCCGCGCGCGAGAGCGCACGGATCTGCGTGGTAGCTAGCTACCGAATCTCACTCGCTTCCCCGACCATTAGAACGAGCGGCAATGCCCCCCGACACTCAGGCCCGGCGCTGATTCGCCGCTCCACGAAAAAAAGGCGCATCGCCGAATCCCCCAGACCATGGGAGGAGTAGGAGTCGGAGAAAGGGGAGGGAGGCGGCGAGGTGGAGAACCTACCTGGCTGATGGAGGGGGAGCGGCGGCGGCTTGTCGGGGAGGACCGCGCCGCGGCGATGCGGCGGGAGACGAGGGGTGGAGGAGGAGGGGGGCTGCGCCGCGATGCGTCGCTCACGGGTCAGGGCGGAGGGACGGAGGGGGGGGGGGCGGAGCCGCGGAGGGGAGATTCGATTCCGGCAGCGGGGCCCAGGGCCGAAAGCGACCCCCCCGGCGACGCGAGGGCGAGGCCGCGGGCGGCGTCCGTGGCGCGCGGAGATGCGTGCGCCCGTGCGGCTCGCTGGCCCCGGCCCCCGGGTGGGGGCCAACGCCGACGGGTCGGGGGGAATCGATCGCCCTGTCGTTTTGCGGGGCGCGATGCGACGGCGCGCCGTGCCCTTTTCCCTACGCGCAACCGTTACGGGTGGCGGCACGTTCCCGCTGCGATGTGGGATGCATTCAGATGTGTATTCGAATGTCAGAATTTTAGTCATTTTTCTTCGATTATGAATAAATAAGATGTAGAATTTACTATGTAAATTCATAGCCTTGTACTTAACATTGATCTTGTAAAGATTAAAAAAACTAAACCTCAAATTTATCATATATATTCTCAAATAATAGATATAAAAATTCGAATACGGATCGGATACGGATACGAATCTTTTTTCACCTTTTTAATTGTAGGGAGCAAATAATACATAAAAAAATTTATACAAAATTTTATTCTTATGTGTAATAATATGCTTGATATTATAAAAAAAGATTAGCATAAAATTTTAAGCATATCTATTTTAAAATATCAAATTTGTTCTAAGAATTCGGATGTTTAGATCCATCCCTAGATGTGGCCAGTTTCGTCGTGGTGCTCGCATCGCATCGCGCGTTGATGTGGCCAGCAGCTTCGATTGCCACAGAGACCCCACGGCGCCAGCGCGCGACAATCTGTGGCATGTACATTGATCGTATGGGCGAAGTACGGCGGACACCGCTAGCGACAGCGATTGCAATGTGGTGAACTGGTGATTGTGGTTCACACCACGCTTCAAACCCTCTACATGGTGAATCATCTGCCTTTCGTCGTCGTGCGTGCGTCTTCTCATCTACCCTTTTTTTTGTTACAAGTGGTCACGCTCGAAAATTCACTTTTTCGCACATACTTAATTGATTCAACCCGTTTTCACCAAAACATCATTAAACATTGTCGCATTGAATTCTGCTATTTTGCAAAAGAAAAATATCACTGTGACATGATGGATAAACCTAATCAAAGCACTTGTGCAAACTTGACTCATCTTGCTTGACCTTTAACCGTTTTACATCCGCTAAATTAGGTGCCAGTGAGGCGAGCGCCGTGCTTGCGTGTTGGTGGGTGATAGCTAGAGTAGCTGGCATGAAGATAGAGATAGTAGCGCTCGGGACGGAAGCTTCGCCCGTTTTTGGACGGCCACATCTTGATCAGACGGTGAAAAATATGAGGGGACATATGGCTGAACGAGGTGCTGAGAGCCTATGGAGCTAATTTCGTTATTGTGCACTCGAGTGAGCATTAATAGTACAATAGTATAAAAAGGAATGTCAAAAGTGACATACTCTCTTTTTATTACATATCGTATTAAATTTATCCTAAATCAAATTTAGCTAACTTTGTTCGAATTTATAGAGAAAAACAATAACATTTACAATATCAAATTTGTTCTATAGAATCCACTATGAAATATGAGAACATATCAAGTGCAAACCAACATCTTCGTGCAAACTATAAAAATTTCAATCTGGACCATCAGATCAACATCCAAGGGAATGGGCGCAAAGAGGTGAGAGGGGGATTTGCAAAAGTGTGATTACCCAATCTAAGGGCGGGTCTAGATTATAAAAATTACTCAATCTCCCATACCCCTTGGATGTTGATCCAATGACTCAGATTGAAGTTTTCATAGTTTGCACGGAGATGTTGGTTTGCACCTGATACGTTCCCATGAAATATATATTGATAGTGCATATGTTAGTAGTATAGTTGTTGCTATACTTTTCTATAAATTTGGTTAATTTTGACTTAGAACAAACCTAATACGACATGTAAATAAAATTCACGGGCAGGGGTGATCATCAGCCTCTAACAACAGGAGATGGTCCATGTGGGCTGAGGTGATGGTCTGAATTTGACGTTGGGCTGAGGAGGCATGGTGTGCGCTTTCCGCGCGCGCGCACAAAGAAGTTTTTGCGTGAACGAGGCCCTTTTTGTACCAAGCCAGCTACTTGGTCGGATGGGTTAAACCAATCCCAGCATGGCAGCATATAAGTAACGTTCCTGCCCATGCTAACCCAAGTGATACGCTGGAGACGACGGCGACGCAACTACATCACACAGAGGAGAGGAGAGGAGGGCTTGAGGCCTCAGATGCAAATCAGCTCCCCCGCATTATGCTTGCACCAAATGAAAAGGGTCACACCCCGGTACCCATGTAGACCTATTTAGGCTGACCACAGCGGAGGGAGCAAGAGCAAATTTGCTCCCTTCTCGTTTCCCACGCCCTCTCTGTCTATAGTGCGAAATAGTGCATCTACAATATCAAACAGTGTATTTGCTCCTTCATTTGTTCCTTCCACTATGGACGGTCTTAAACATAGATAGGAGCAAGTAAGATAACCTAATAGGGACGCACGCCTGCATTATCATGGCTCCCCCACGCCATCTCTTGCAACCATTTGCTGAAGCAGCCTCAGCGTGATTACGTTCCCTCTCCCGACATGTCGAGTCAAACATCGTGAGACCGACCCAGCGATGCAGCAGTGCATCACCCCCGCCAGGCCGTGAGGCAGCAGGCAATGGCGGCAGGCGAGCACCAAAGCCTGGCCGCCCTGGCACCCGGCGCCTGGCGCGGTGGCAACATAGCGGGGCGCGCCCTCCGAGGCAGCCGGGCAAAGCGAGACACGTGCGTACGACCCGCAGCGCGCAGGTACCTGACTCCCGGCTCGCCCGCCGGGCGCCGCCGCCCCCATTCCCGTCGCCATCCGACACTTCACACTGGCGTCTGCCGCTCCTCCTCGCCAGCCTCGCCGCAGCGCAGGAGCGAGCGCCTCCCCGCGCACTCTGTCACCAACGCGGCTGACGGCTCGGAACGGGCGCACGGCGCCGCTGACCAGACAGGCAGCGTGGCAGGCGGACGGTGACGGTACGGCGGCCACAGTTTCTCCCTTTTCTGCGATTGCACTGTTGCTCGATCCGTTGGTCCCGTTCCCCCAAAAAAAAAAAGATCCGTTCGGCTCCCGTCGTGTCCCGCCGCCGCTCAACGCTGGCCGGCGCCGGCGGGCTCCCGTCGTCCTTTCGTCGAAACACGGGAACGCGCACGCTGCGATCACCGGATAACGTTCGTCGACGCGACATATGTTCGTTGGCTGGTGGCTTGGTACTCGGAACAAGCTGTGGATCGGAGCCGCCAGAGCTTCCGTAGGAGCACGCGAACGAATGTGCTGCGATCATATGTCGACGCGATTCGCATTTGTCCGGTGGCTTTGTACTCGGAACAGGATCTAGAGATACGACCGTCCGTGTGCTCCATCCTCCGTGTACATGAGTAGGGCTGGCTGCCGCACGAGATGTGTAAATGACTTGCTGACAAGGTGTGGAATGTGCATGTCACTGTGGGTCTGTGGCCTGTGGGCTGATGCAGAAACTTTAGTGCACAAACGCTTATGACGTTGCGCGTTGTGCAAGAAAAACGGGCACCAGAGATTGATGGTCATGTGGCTTCAACTTTTTTTTTAGTATACACAAGCTTAAAAAATGCTTAACGCCTGTACTATACCGAACAATTTAGCGATGCACAGTCGCTCTTGGTGCGAGTCCGTAACAAGGTGCATTTGTCTCGATTCAAGAATAGAGACATCGGTACTGTATAAAACGGTAAGAAGTTACAGTTTTTGAGAATCAACTTGTTTAGTTGCAAAATTCAAAATTCCAAATCTATCACATCGAACAGGAATCTTATATGTATGGAATATTAAATCTAGACGAAATAAATAACTAATAGCATAGTTTGCTTGTTAATTACGAGACGAATCTAATGAGACTAATTATGTCATGATTAGACACTAAATTGCTACAATAATAGCTACAGTACCATGCGCTAATGACGGATTAGTTAGACTCATTAAATTCGTCTCGTAGTTTACAGACGAGTTCTGTAATTAATTTTATAATTAGTCTATATTAAGTACTTTAAATGTGAAAAAAATCATTTTAAAAACTTTACACCCCACAAATAAACGAGGCCTTAAGAACCATGCAAGTAATAGATAGCAAAACGGGGCAAATGTACAAGGACACCATGTGGCGGTTTCTTATATGCTGCTCATCAATTTGTGGGATCGCAGTCGTCGAGGCTTGGAGGACACGTTTGGCCTTTTGAGGATCAAGCCTCGTTGGTGAATGGTCAGATGCCCCCGTGACTGCCCTTTCCACAAGCGATCTCCCACCAGAAATGCTTTTCCACACTTGACTTTGTATTACAATGACTACAGAAATGAACCCCCGAAATTCTGAAACCCTAAAAACCAACAAACCTCAATTGTCAACGGAGTTCAACGAACCTCAATCGTCACCGGAGTCGTACGGAGACTGTAAAGAGATGCGGCAGCAACACTAGGGGCTTTTTGAAGGTCGGTCTAGAGAAGACAAACGAGGCTTGGAGGAATGGGGAAGGGGAGGCAACAATGGATGGTAAGCACTGAGCAGGACAGACGCTGCTAAGTGCTAATGGTGGTTAATGGTTTGAAGGCCGGGGGACGTTGCAACTTGCAAGGTGACCGGCAGCAGGTGACCATGAAAGAAGGCGGCGTTGATTCGGACCACGGTGGGCCGATCGCCGTGGGCTTCTGGATCAGCCACCTCGGGCCTGTTTGGTTTTGTAGCACGGTAATGAATAGTAAATTTTGACCGTTTATTATGGTGTCAAACAAAGCCAGTTTACAAAATCAACCTCAGAACCCCGTGTTAGTGACCCTGAAGAATCTAATGAGGACTTTGACCGCGCGATTAGAGGATGATTACTGTAGCATCACTGTAGCAAATCATCGATTAATTACCGTCATTAGATTCGTCGCGAAAAGTTACACCCATTCCTAAAAAAATTTTGCAAATAGACTTCATTTAGTACTTCATGCATGCAAGATTCTTTTTTCGGGAAGTGTGCCTGCTAGTATCCTTGCCAAACCAAACAGGGCCCTCATTCGATTCTGTTCTCTCTCTCTAACCGTCGATTATTGGTGCACAATGCGACCCCTCATGATTCGTGGAAAGTGCATGCACAACTAGTACCACGAGCTAGTCTTAGGGCTACTGTTTAGTTGGTGAAAAAATTTAGATTTTGATACTGTAGCCTATTTTATTTTTATTTGACAAATAATATTTAATTATGAATTAATTAGACTTAAAAGATTTATTTTGTGCTAATCTATTAGACTGTGTAATTAGTTATTTTTTTCAACTACATTTAATATTTCATGCATAAATCTAAAGATTCGATGTGACGGATACTTTAAATTTTTTTTTGAAAACTAACCAGGGCCTTAGTAAGATCCTGATCTGACAATGAGCATTGCAACACAAAGATAAGTACAGAGGAGGTACGAGCACAAGAGCCCAATCAATACGGCGCGTGCCCGTTGAGGGCAAAAAGGCAGGACACGGCCACGCACGCTGGGCCGAGCAGCCCCGTTAACAGGACGCTGTCCTGGGACTGGGATTGGGAACCCCTCGTCGCCATCAAGCCTCTTCCCGTAGCCGAGGACGCGACGACGTCACCGTCGTCGGCGCCGCCGCGGCAGGCTCCGACGCCGACCCCGACGCCCCGCAGCACGCTCCGGTCGTCGAGGCACAGCCCGGAGTTGCCGCTCAGGTCGAGGTTCCCGCCGAGCCGCCGCAGGAAGGCGCCGTCGAAGGGCACGGCCCCGCCCAGCGCGTTGTTGCTCAGGTTGAGGTGGTACATCCTGCCCAGCCGGCTCAGCGCCGCCGGGATCGGCCCTGTCAGGTTGTTGTCCTGCAGCGACAGCGTCGTCAGGCTCGACAGCTGGCCGAACGCCTCCGGTATCGGGCCCGAGTAGCCGGAGCCGGCCAGCCGGAGCTCCTGGAGGCGGGCGAGGCCGCCGAGCTCGGAGGGCAGCGGGCCGCCCATCGGGTTGTTGTCCATGATCAGGTACTGGAGGTTGCGCAGCCCGGCGATGGCAGGGGGGAAATGGCCGATCAGGCCGTTGTTGCTGAGCGCCAGGAAGGTGAGCGAGCTCAGGTTGGCGACGGTGTCCGGGACGCCGCCGGTGAGGTTGTTGGAGCTGAGGTCCAGCTTCTGGAGCTGCCGCAGCTCGCCGATCCGGCCCGGGATGGCGCCGGATAGCGCGTTGTAGCTGAGGTCCAGGTCGACCAAGCTCTTGAGCTGGCCAATCTGGCTGGGCACCGGCCCGGAGAGCGAGTTGTAGCTGAGGTCGAGGCGCACCAGCGACGTGAGGTCCCCGATGCCCGGCGGAATCCCGCCGCGGACCAGCGCGTTCTGGGAGATGGTGAGCACCTGGAGGGACCGGAGGGTGGCCAGCGCCGGCGGCACCGCGCCGGACAGCGCTGGGTTGGCCCGGATGCTGAGCTGCTGCAGGCCGGAGGCCGAGAGGTTGGCGGGCGCCGGCAGGGTGAGCGTGGTGGCGGCGGCCGGGTTGGTGAAGCAGTCGACGAAGAAGAGGGACTGAAGGTGGGGCAGGGAGAAGGCCTCGGGGGGGAAGGCCGCCGCGTCCTTGCACGCCGGGTTGGGCTCCACGCCGAAGTCGAGCCGCGTGACGTGCATGCGCGCCGCGCCGCCGCCGCCGCCCGCGCCGGCCGGCTTGCACTCGAGCCCCGGCCACGGGGCGCCGCACGGGTCGGGGCTCTCGACGCGCCAGTCCCGGTCGGAGGACACGGCCTCCATGACGCGGAACAGCGTCTCCCTCTCGGCTGGGTCCATGCCCGCCGCAGCCGCCGCCGCAGCCGCCGCCGTGGCCATCGGGAGCAGCAGGGTCAGCAGCAGGGCGGCGGAGGCTGGCGCCATGGTGTGATGGTGTTCGCGCGTGCGGCTGTGGAGTTTGGGCCTTTGGGGAGTCTCGCCATGAAGCCTTTCGGTAATAAAACGAGGGGGGCTCGTCACCCGTGAGGCGACTCGATTGACGGGACGGGGGAGAAAGCGCGCGAGGCATAGGCAGAACGCAGAGCTCAGGCCAGGCCCAAGCGTTGGGGTCGCGCGAACACAACATCCGCAACCGGAAGTCCGCGGTCCGCACCAGGTCTTAAGAGAAAAAATGGTTGCCTGTGCAGCAGGGGCCGGGGGTCACCGATGCACAGTGCGGATACTAATGCGCACGTCATGGTTTCCACGAGGAATCGCACACACGACACCATGGCCCTCGCTACAGTGCGACGAGGGCGGTACGTGGTTTGACTGGCCCGGCAGGCAGTTACGCCCGTGGCATGAGATTGTTTTTGGACGGGTCGGCTCGGGCCTACACCGAGACCGTTCATTTTCAATCAACCGCAAGTGCGAATGGGGGGGGGGGGGGGGCATAATTCCACAGCCCAAGCGTGTAACCTGCATGGCGGCATGTCACCCCTGCGAGATGTCACTCACGACTTTGGAAAAAGGTTATTTTTCCGCAGGGGTAAGCGCGCGCTTGTCTCCAACTCAGCCAGGCCTGTTTCGCTCAGCGGCAGCTCCTTAAACCCATCTCTGCAGAATCCAGGCTACAAAAAAAAACGTAAACAGAGTATCACAGTAGCTAAACAACGACCATACGAACAACCACAGTATCCCCAGAGAATACGAGAACTCCCCGGTGTTCGGTTGCTCACTGGCATCGTCTGAGCTGAAGAACTAGGAACACACCGGCAAAGATAACACGAATATGCGTAAAAGCAAAGAGCCAAGGACGGTAAGACAGAAGGTTCAATAATGTTGAAGGACAGATTGCGCACGAACCAACCAGTCCGGATTCAGGCGGAGAACAAATTCGAGCTCAGAGACTCACGCCGTGGCAGTGGCACTGGCACGACTGCACAAGACCATAGGAGTAGACGAATCATGCGTCCAGCGTCCCCGCAAGGCCCCCCTCACACAAGTGAAGTCCCCGGCCCAACCCAGGTGTGGGTCGACTCGAGACTACACATCCCAGCCGATGTGACAAAAGCTGTCTGACTCAAATATTAGTGGGTACCCGATGGCCAGGGCGCAGCATGTAGCAGGCTGAGATGACCCGATGGCCAGGGCGCAGCATGTTGCAAGAAGCACCATGTGATGCTTGGCAGGGAGAACGATGGAGCTGCGGAGCTGCCTGCGTCTGCCTCACCTCGCGATGCACACCGTGTCCCATCATTTCAATTGGATGTCTTCAAATAAAGAGAGCCACTGTTTACTGTTAGGAGATTGTAGCGCTAGTAAGGCCATGTTTAGTTGAAACGCAAATTTTTTTTGCGAAACAATTTTGCTAATTTAAAATACTAAATCAAGTTTATTTACAAAACTTTTTGCACAGATGAGTTGTAAATCGCGATACGAATCTAATAATATTAATTAATTCATGATTAATCCATAATTAACGGATTGTTACTGTAGTATTACTGTTGCAAATCATAGATTAAGTAGGTTCATTAGATCCGTCTCGCGATTTACAGCCCATCCATGCAAAAGATTTTGTAAATAGACTTTATTTAATACTCCACGCATGTGCCAAAATATTCGATGTGGTGTTTTTTTTGTTTACGGGGTTTATGGTGTGCGAACTGTTTTGGCTAAAGAACGCAGTTTTTTTTTGAGCAGTAAAGAACGCAAACTAAACAGGGCTTTCCTAAAGAACGCAGCTTACCTGACAGGAGTACTCAGTGAGTGGCAATGGCAACGCCGGCTGGCTGAGTTCTTGTCTCAACAAATGGTTGCCGGTGGGGGCAAGTTTCACATCACAAATGATTCAAAGTTAGACATTAAGTTGACGGCTAACTTAAACACCAAGCTCAGCACAGGTAGAGAAACTCAATGTACCAGAAGGAAAGACACTTTTGCATTTTCACAGTAGGCATGACAACTATCAAAGAATAAAACCTAGAGAAACTTAGAACGGCCCAAATGAGAATCTATGGTAACATTTCAGATGGGCAAAATATAGCAGCTACTACACAAGTATAAATTACAGAGAGCAGAAGCCTAAAGGGAAAATCAAGAGCTCCAACTCACGAGCAACTGCTGCATTAGAACAGCCAATATGGCACCAATGGAGATATTCAGCACATTGACAATATCGTTATTCAGCTGCACAGAACAATATTCACCATTACTTTCAAGAGAATTTTTTTCATAACTATACAAAACTAAGCATGATACATTGAGAACAAGAAACAGTGAAGTTCGGGATAATGGTCTGTGGTTCTTGTATAACAAATTTCCATCCAGAAGAAAAATTCAAATGATGTCAGGTGTTATAATTGACCATTGTGAACAGAAGCTTCCAGGTAGCTGATAGGTAATAGTAATACAGTAGGGAAAACAGTACTAGTAACTGGAATTCTTGCTATATCTATATAGTACATTTTTTTATAATTAGTTTGCATGCCTAAAACACAGAGATCAAGGGTGCGTAGGAGCTAATGTCCTCTATACTGTCGATTAGAAGCAGCCCATGTTGCAATTTTACCAAACATCCCAAAGATACACAAATACCAGCAGATGAAATTATATACGGCCTTTCCATTATGCCTTATCAATATTGGATTATTATACCAAAATGATCTAAGGTTATATAATATTGTTGCATTAAGCCAGATGCTGAGAATGTTCTTAACTCATCTATAATGAAATTCATCTAGGATTAAACAATCAAGCAGCAAATAAGATGGTTATCCAGCTGGTCGTAGAAGCAATTATGGCATGCAAGAATAATTCCCCTCTTTTGATTTTTTAATAGATTATTTAACCTAGGTACTCCAGCAATACAATGGAAACGCATTTGGTGATGTAAACAACAAACAGTTAGCAATAAAAAAAACATGAAGCATGCAAAATGAAGAAATGGTTTAACTGGGAAAAGTTCAGACAGGCACTGTAGATGAAGAATCAGTATTTAGTCATGTAAAAGTGCAAACTCACCCATTCAAAACCTTCCTTATCTTGCAATGTCGCCCCAATATAACTCTCACCATAATTTGCAATCTGGGATGCAACAAGGCATACTGCAACTTGTGATACACCCACCTGCAACATAATGCAGGATTCTATCGTCAGTAATCATGTACTCCTTTTCCTTTTAGAGTGTATTAAGATTGGAAAAAGGGAAACTCTTGTAAATATTGATAAAAAATTAGTCAAATTCAGTGCATGTAAATATTAAAATCCTAATACACCCATATGAAAACAAGTTGAGTATCAATATTAGAATCCAGTATGTGATTCCATAGTATTTGCCACAGATTAACCATCAGACTACAGAAATATTGACATAATAATGACAAGAATATGAAAGACAGATTTTAGTTAAAACAAACGAAGAAGCTTCTCATGGTGCCAAAATTTAAATGAAACATGTACCTGCCCTAGAAGATAACCAACACCTGCGAGAAACACAGATGCTAGAATTCCAGCAAGAGTACCCTCAACACTGATTGCACCTTCTGTACCTCTTGGAACAATCTTAAATGTTGTCACCAGATACCTGTTCTACAAAAGAACCCAAAATTTGAGCACTCAGTATTGGGAATTTATCATGACTCCATATTGACTTACATTCTACAAAAGAATGTAAAGTCTACAGGAGGAAATCTTAAATGAAGGCTGCACAAATGACGTGTTACAAAAACTTACGTTGTTCTTCCAAAAGCCTTCCCTATTTCACTGGAAACCGTATCACTTAGTTTAGTACAGAAACTGGCAACAAAGCCAAGCCTCCAGAGCTCAGAGAATGCTGTACCACCTACATGATATATTGACAGTAGAGCACAGACACAACCGGCAGCACTCGAACCAATAACACTTTCAGGTCCTCTCCTTCCTCCTCTTTTCTCAGCCACTCCCTGTGCTTCCTTCTGTTTTATCTTCAACTTAGTTACTGCTGTGCCCTGCATATCAAATGCAAAATGAACAGCACTGACTAATAGCCTAAAAGAATTGAAACAATGGATAAAGCATCAGAAAAGGTAAATGTACGCTATGCAATATGACAGCATGATGTCAAAAACCATTGACTGCACACACCATCAAATTACGATGAGGTGCTAAATATGAACAACCAGGAACAGCTACATCCACATCCATACAAAACTTGCTCATTTTGATCAACCCTGAAAAGCAAGAGGAAAAGTCTCCCTTCCTCCGGTCTTTCATGTTGGTAAATCATATCTATTATGTCTTTAGCATTGCAAAATAGTATGCACAAGTGCAAGACGTACATGATTTTTAAGCAGTAAATCCTACAGTATAAAGGCTTCCAATGCACATGAAACCCATATTTGTAAACTGTATAAACTAAGTTACAGAGTTTTTTCTTGAATAGTTCTGGGGAGCAAAATGCACCCCAGTCCATTTGCATTGCAACAGGACATGAAGTCGTAGTGCAGCATGTTCAAGTCCAATGCATTCAGCTGCATCAGTATCCGCATAAAACAGCCACACTAAGTTCTGTTAAGGATAAAAAGTTTACCAAGATGCAGAGGGCTCTGCACAAAAGAATTCAGAAAACAGGCACAGATTACACAATGATCAGCACATGGGGACTAAGAAACAAAGTTTTCCCATTGCCTTGATTTTTCAAATGGTGGGATTGCGACACCCAGACTGTCCTTTATTAATATAACCACCTTATAGAAAGGGACGATAATAGTAATCATTTTCCCTATCATCTTCCAAGCATTGTTAAATTATTGTTGCTGCCTACTAGGAAGCACTGGCCTCTGATACCCACTCATATAGGTGGAGAGGATTCACGATAAGTAGTTTCCATCATTATATAACTTCATGTCAGTTCAGTTAGAATTTATGGGCGTGGAAACTTGAAACTAATACTTGGTGGAACATCCCTGAATAAAGGTGGTTCAATTCACACTTAACAGTCATTATTAATCGTCCCAGTAGGCCATACCAATCAATCCAAAAACGATGACTCGTAGCTAGGTTCGATTTAGCACTACAAACTAGAAGCATGAACAGCTCCGATCTGCATCAATTCTCGGTAGCCACAGAATGACAATATCAGCGACTTCAGAAGGTGGATGGATCATACCACAGCAACCAACCCAAATTCAAAGTAAACTAGTCCATTCCGGGCACTGCCCAACCGGTGGGATCGACTCACCACGACGAAGTAGGCGACGACAAGGAGGAACCCCGGGGGCCCAAACGCGCGCCACGTCAGGGTGCCGAGGAGGTACGCGGCGGCGAGACCTGAGGCGGAGAGGCCGGAGAGGAGCACCGGCGACCCGGCGACGAAGACGGCGAGGTTGCTGGCCGCGGCGGACCGCCACGTCGGCGGCGACGCCAGGAAGGCGTCCGCGAGCGCGTCCCGAATCCCCGACGCGGCCCCCGCAGCAACGCTCGGGAGCGCTCGCAGTCGCAGCGGAGGCCGAGGCGGGGGCGGGGGACGGTGGCGCAGAACCCTGGGCCCTCGAGGGAGGGTTCTGGGCGCGGGGCGGGAGGAGATGGGGGCGCGGAGCGGGAGGAGCGAGCACGCCATTGGAGACGTCGAAGAGGGATCTCCGTAGTAGGAGTCGAAGTCTGAAGTCGGGAAGCAGCCATGGGAGCCGCAGCCGAGCAGGAGAAGATACAAGTCACCCGAGTCCGAAGTCTAACCATGTGGTGGTAGAAGTCTAACCATATGTTTGGTTGGTGGGTCAAGGTCATCATAACGGCTTCGATCCAGTTGGACCCGCATCTGTCTTGGGCCTTCCCTTTTCTGTTTTTGGATGATATCGCTAGGCCCACACTGAGCCCATATATTTTTTTTTGTGAAAACACGGCTGAGCCCATATTTGGTAGCCCAATTTAGCCCATCACGACGCACCCACGCGCCCGTGCTAAGCCATCCGCTAACCCTAACGACGCGAGCAGCTGGCGCAGAACCACCGTGAGCCGCCGCCCCAACTCCAAGGCTCCAACCATGGCGGCTCCTCTCTCTTCCTCCCTAGCTTTTGGAGGTATAGGTGACATTGATTCGGTTTCCCCCCTTAATGGTTCGTGTTTTTTTCGTTTGGGGATTTATTGTTTCTTGCTGCCAAGTGATGCTGGGAATATTGCGCAAGGGCTTTGAGCAATTCGTGGCTTTGTGGCTTTGTGTTTGCCTGATGCAATGAGATCACAACGTATGTACTCTCCCATTCTGATGGCAGCAGCTGTTCTTCAGCCCTGGATCTGCACGCCCCTTTCCCTCTGCTTTTGTTTTCAGAAGCGGTGGAAGATTTTTCTTGCCCTGTGGTTTTCGTAAGGTGATATGCAAGAAAGCAGATACCTAATACCTTGCGCCTTTCACTTCTGTTTGGGCATTTTTAGGATACATATATATTGCATAATTTCTCTCTTCAATTGCCAAGTGATGTTGGGATATTGCGCAAGGGCTATGAGCAGTTCATGGGCACTTGTGTCCCAACGCAGTGATATGAACTAGCATGACATCCCCTCTGATGGCAATTTGGTTCAGAAGAAATCAAATAAGGTGGTATGCATGGTCCACTTGATTTATGCTGGAGATCGCTTTACGAATTTAGCGCAGCCATGACAGTAACATTAAACATGCGAGTGCTGAACTCTCTTCACTGCTTGTTCAGACAGCAGATCAAACGGCAGCTTGGATGACAGATTGGAATGTGTAATGCGAGTAAACTGAGCCATCAGCCAAAAAAGCATCGGGCTATTCAGTTTCTGGCCATAATCCTATGACTTGGGAGAAAATCACAAACTTGCTGGAAATCTTGATACCACAGTTAACATTCCTTTACTGTAACATGATCGGCCATCCAATTCATGGTCCATGAATTCTGAAATTTTGCTTTACCAACTGAAGCCTTCCTGGCTTCCTGGCTGAGGTCCTGGAATATGTATCATGTTAACTGAAATGGTCTTTGCACTTTGCAGTGCGTACAACCGAGTGAAATGTGCTGAGTTTTGCAGTACAATTATCAGCAAGCTTGGCAACAGCAGTTACAAGGAACGCTAGTTAACAACGAGAGTTGTATTTTATAGATTCAGCGTGTCTGAGTAAGTAATGCACAGCATTAGAAAATTTGCAAGATTGAAGTGCTCTAGCTCTTCCCATCGAGGGGAAAAGAATCAGACCAGAAAACTGTAGGAATGACTGTTTGGAAGGAGCGAAGAAAAAAAATACAGGAAACTTTTGTATCCTTTAGGCCTCTAAACTTTTTCAATGTATTCTTTCAGGAACACTATCTAAGGATTATTTTTTCAAAAATAAAACTATCTAAGGATTAAGATACTCCAAGATTCCACTTGATAATATTACAATTCAATTCAAAGGAATCCATATTAATTCTGACGCCTACCTCCACTTCCCCAGAATCCAGGGAATGAGATCCTCTGCAGTCGGGGGACACTAACTGGACTCTGCAGTCATGCCCATCCACCCGTCCTTCCGTGATCCGACGATGGCTCGTGCGCGCGGCTCTCTTATCTGCCCGACGCTGGCTTGGCTCGCTCGCGAGTCGCGGACTCGCGGCTCATTCCCCATGCCGACGGCTCGCTTCCCCTTCGCTTGCCTTTGGCTGGTTTGACCACGACACCGCCAAGCAGTAGCAGTGCGCGGCGGCCACGGAGACAAGCCCAGGCGAAGCTGACCCGATGGCCACGGCAGAGGAGGCGGCGGCGCTGCGGCGCAGGCTCAGGAGTCAGGGGCCTGGCGGCCGCGGGAAGCGCCGACGCCGAGGCCTTCGACAGGGCGCGACCGAAGCTGCCGGCGCCGACGAGGTTCCTGTCCTTGAACCCCTTGGTGGCGTAGAACAGTTCCCTATACGCGAACCGGTGTGGCCCGATCTTGATCGCCGATTCGCCGCACGAGAAGGACCACGGCAGCGCCGGCGGCGAGGACCAGCGCCGTGCTCGCGAGCGGCAGGGCGATCTCCACGATCTCGGACCGAGGGTCGGACGGCGACCGCTGCAGCTGCGGCAGACGAGGCAGCCAGGTGACGTCGAAGCCAGGCGCCCGATCGTGCTAAAGCTACAGCCGAGGACATAGTGCCGGGGGTTCCCGGCCCTGTCGTCGAGAGGTTGCAGGGGTAGGAGAGCAGCAGCGTTCTGGATTTCGGTGCCGACGCTATGCGGATGATGTCGAGCTCGACGGCGAGCAGGTGGTTGATGGCGGCGTTGCCATCGTCGTCCTGGGCGTTGGTGAGGCCCGACCAACCAGGTACTTGTCCGTGAGCACGGCCGACAGGCTGGCCGTGGTCAGCGCCACGGCGATGGCCATCCTGTGTGTGCTAAAGCCGGTGTAGTTGGAGACGATGTCGAGGACGAAGGCTGCCGAGAAGGACTGGATGGCGGTGGTGCCATTCGCGAAGTGGAGGTCGAGCAAGCCGTCGGTCTGGGAGATCAGCCACGATCGGTCTGGGAGATCAGCCACGATCGAGCCGAACGAGCGTCAGACAAGCAGAAGAGCCACGCGCTTGAGCCATCGTGAAGCCATCGTCGGATCACAGAAGGATGGTCGGATGGGCACGACTGCAGAGTCCAGTCAGTGCCCCCGACTGCAGAGGATCTCATTCCGTTCGAGATGCATACTTCTCGCGTCTTCTCATGCGTGCTGTCATGCTGTGTCACTCAGCAAAGCTGTGCCTGGGCCGTCTCGAATGTTTCGTTGCATGCGAGTCGCCACGTTCTTCACACGCGCCGCGGCACGCGTCAGACACCTGGCTGAGCCGCGGCGATAAATCCACGCACGGTCGGTCACGCTCACGCACCGTCTCGTGCGATCTGAAGATGTCCTCTAGCGATCAGATCCCGGCCGCCACGCCGGCGTCGGGCGGCGCCGAGCCGGCGCCGCCGGGCAGGCTGACGGCGGTGTCGTCGCGGGTCCTGGACATGGGCGCGCAGATGGTGCAGGCGCTGAAGCCGGTGCAGCAGATGAAGCTGCACGCGTGCAGCTTCGCGCTCTACGCCCACGACCTGCGCCGCCAGATGGAGGTCCACCACTTCCTCTCCCGGCTCAACCAGGACGTCGTCCAGTGCGCCGTCTACGACTCCGACAAGCCCTCGGCCCGCCTCATCGGTGCGCGCCGCCGCCTCTTTCCCCGCCGTTGTGAATCGTGATGGTAGCTAAGCGGTGACTACTCGTGTGTCTCTTCTTCATCTTTATCATCAGGCGTGGAGTACATCGTGTCGGAGAGCATCTTCGAGGGCCTGCCGGCGGAGGAGCAGAGGCTGTGGCACTCGCACGCGTACGAGGTGAAGGCCGGGCTGTGGACGGCCGTGGGCGTGCCGGAGGCGCTGCAGAGCTCGGAGATGGCGAGCCTCGCCAGGACGTACGGCAAGTTCTGGTGCACGTGGCAGGTGGACCGCGGGGACGCGCTGCCGCTGGGCGCGCCGGCGCTGATGGTGTCGCCGCAGGCCGCGGAGCCGGGGCGCGCGCGCGGCGACCTGGTGCGCCGCCGCGACGAGAGGTACGGGGTGGACAGCTCGGCGGGGGGGCTCAAGGCGGCCAGGGTGGAGATGGGCGAGCCGGAGTGGATCAACCCCAACGCCGACTACTGGCGGCAGCACGGCAAGGGCTTCGCGGTGGACGTCGTCCCGGCCGAGATGAAGCGCCACGCGCCCTTCCCGTGAGCCGCCGCCGCCGCCGCCGCCGCGGGTTTGGGTGCGACGCGTGCTTGTACGATCGATGTGGTAGCGTGCGTCGGTGCGTGAACGGGAACTGATGAGTACGGAGGCGGATCGACGCGCCCGCGTGTCGGAGGAATCTCTCCCGCTCCTGTTGTGCGAGTACTCCTGTTGTACACAGGTTGACTGGTTACTGGTACACCTGGTGTGAGTGTCACGGTGTTACCTCTTTAATCCTTTGTGAAGCGCCGTAATCCTGTCTTTCCTACACACTGAAATGTTTAGACTCGGGAATCGGCTCGACGCATCTTTGACTAAGAGCGCTCATGTGTTTATTTTTTATCACAGCTCGTGTAAATTGAGGGGTGGGGTGTGGGGGGTGGGGATTCCATGAACGTTAGTCGTTACGTAATTCCATCCCGTTGTATCAAAAATCTCAATTGACTTTTATCAAAAAAATAACATGACAACAATATAAATTACATTTTCTTTTTGCAAAAATACAATACAGTGGCCGATGTTCTTATACACGCACTCATATTCATCCATCCTATCTCTATGAATATATATCTCTATGAATATACATACCCTCGAGAGAGCAATTCTAGAGTGACTGAACCTATACATATGCAATTCTACTCATTCTACCCTCGAGAGACTGAATCTATACATATGCAATTCTACTCTCGAGAGACTGAACTTATACATGTACAATTCTATACATATACAATTATAAATTCTACCTTCGAGAGACTGAACTTGCAGATTCTTGAATTCTATACATATACAATTCTACCTTTGAGAGAACATATACAAACTGAACTTGCAGATTCTTGAATTCTATACATATACAATTCTACCTTTGAGAGAACATATACAATTCTACCTTTGAGAGATTGAACCTGCAGATTCTTGAATTCTATACATATACAATTCAACCTTCGAGAGACTGAATCTGCAGATTCTTGAGATCGTTCTTGAGATCGATGAAGTCATTATATGTATTTTGCCGTCAACGGTTACATCGCTTATCATCATCTTACTAAAGCCTTGCGATACATCGCTTATCATCTTAGTGAAGCCTACCACCTTACTGAAAAATAGAATAGCATCCGTTAAATTTCAAAATAAATTCTGGAAAATAATGTAGCTAAATTCTGAAAATAGGAGCATTTGCGCTGAGTCAATTATTCGAAATCTCCGATCCAGACAGGTAAGTTCCACCATAAAAAATGAGCTATTCTCAGTTCTCACATAAATTATTGTCGCGGCTCTAGAAGAGGGCCACAGCCGGGTGGCGGAATGCACCCGCCTAATCCCAGAGGGTGGTTACTCGGGGAAGTACAAGCTATTTCTCAGATCTACTCATGAAGCAAGAACACAAGAACACACGAGGATTTAGAGTGGTTCGGGCCGCCGGAGCGTAACACCCTACGTCCACTGAGATTTGTATTGCCCTTGAGTTCGTGGATGAGTCTATCCTCTGCCTCTAAGCCCCTTTTGAGACTTGAGTGATTCTCTAGCGGGCGTCCCCCTTTTATAGCGCAAGGAGGACGCGTACACATGCGTTGGACCCCGACAGGTGGGCCCAACAAGGATGTATAGTTTACCATCAAAAATACATTAATAGTCTACAGTGGTTGAGAATCTGTTGCCAGATACGCTTCATCGCCCTGTAGATTCTCTGACCGAGGGGGTCTTCACTTGTCCCATCGACGAGGCGCCCGTTGAGGCAGTGTAGGTTGCGGCGTAGACTGTTGGGTCTACCGCGTAGGCGTTATGATACTCCGTCGCCGAGCTGTCGTGTCTAACTGGCGTAGCAGACTGACGCTCGTGGCGTGGGCAGCGCCAACGGCTGCTCGGTGCGCCTTGGCAACGCGCGATCAACAGTACAGCCTGGCAAAAGTCACCTCGGGCTCTGCTGTGACAGAACACACTTAATGTCTCCCGCATTGAATGCGGTAGGTGGGCGAGTCTTCCCGGGGAAGCTTCGCGGCCGCACGCGTGCCTGCGCCTGCGGACACGTGGCGGCTCCGGACCCCCCAGGCGAGGTGTCTGTTCCCTCCCCGCTGAGGGGTCCGGATAGTATATGGGGGTCTGGGACCCCATGGGAGGTCTGGGTCCCTCGGTTGTTTTGGCTGAGCGCTCCGTTCTCCGGGAAACATGGTGGCACCGGATCCGTCACCGAGCGGGAAGCGGGTCCGGGACCGTTGGTCCGGTGAGATGGAGTCGGACCCCAGGGGTCCAGCTGTTCAGCTCTTTAGGGTGTAGTTACGGATAACTACGCGAGTCATGACACAGCAAGAGGGGGTACCCTAGTCCAAAGGTACCGACAGTGGCCGCCGGGCCCACCTCGAGGGAGGTACGAACCCGCAGGTGGGGCCATTATCGTGACGTGTTCCGACATAATCCTGGTTGTATTGGCGCGCTCATGTGGAGAGCGGGTGCTCCGGATCCCCTTAGAGGTCGTAGCACTTGTTGCCAGGTTCAGGTACTAGAGCGCTCTCCGCAGGGCGGCGAAGGTGCAGGCTTAGGGTACGGAACCAAGCCAAGCGGCTGCACGGACCTCGAACCGCCCAGGGTGCGAGCACCACTTCCCCGGACCCGGCTTCAGGCGACCGTGGCAAGCAGTCTCTGCCGGAGCGGGCCACCGGAGTGGACTTGGGCGACCGTGGCGAGCGGTCTCCGGCCACCGGAGTGGACTTGGGCGACCGTGGCGAGCGGTCTCCGCCGGAGCGGGCCACCAGAGTGGACTTGGGCTGCTACCATTGATCCAACGAGATACGTCATCGGACCTTGTGGTAATGCATAGGGAACCATGCCCTATACTAGAAAGGAGTCCGGACCCCTAGGTACGGCAGCTTCGGATACTAGGGGACTCGTAACAGGGTAGTGAAGTGCGTAGGCTTAGGGTACATTGCCAGGCTAAGCTGCTACGCAGAGCTTCTCCACCCCAGGATACAAGCACCACTTCTCCGGAGCAGGTCCCTAGGAGTTTGGACCACCTTCCAGCTAGAAGGGGTATCCCATCCTGACCACAAGCCAGCAACTCAATTTGGATCGCTTAGCAACAAAAGAAAAGACTCCGCATGGGAGAAGGAAAATATGCAAGCTGAACGGACAAGTGTCATTTAAGCTATTGTAAAGATAAGACTGAGAAAGCAAATCTCCTTCATTACTTAATTCGTGGTGTACATCAGAGGCCGGGATTATGAGGGCGGACCCCTACCGCTCTGGACTACTTGCTGGTGTCGCCTGTTTGTACGATGAAGCCAGAGGTCGGGTTTACAAAGACGGACCTTTACCGCTCTGGACCACATGTAGGCACCACATCATTACAAAGGAGAACAGACTCAATCCTATCTAGCGGTAACCTACAGCCGTCGCCCCGCAGGGCATGCATGTTCCTGGCCGGAGTAGAACTGCCACCTTGGAGGTTCTTCTCAGTCGTTGGGGGCGAAAATGCCCTGGACGTGCCTATACAGCATCATCCAGCATCATCTCGGGAGCTTGCAGGGCCCTTCCCAACACAATAACTGTTTCATGCTCAGATAGCATGAGAACAACTTCTTTGGCTTTGAATGGGAGTGGCCCTGTTGTCGCCGACTGCCGTCGGAAGCCAGCCCGATGGCCGCTCATAGTGAGCTGAAGCCAGCTTGACACCCTGGCGCAGCAGAAGGACGGGTGCTCGTTTGGACGAGCACGGAGCGTGGAGAAGGGCGGTCGTTCGCCGACTCCACCTCGGCGCCGGCACAGGCCCCCTCGCCTTGGTGCTGGCACAGGGCCCCCATGCCTTGTGGCGGAGGTCGACGCCTGTCTGCAGCAGCTCCAAGAGAGGCTTGAGCCAGACGAGGGAGAAGGCGACAGACATCCTTCCCGAGCCACAGCCATCGGCTTCTGGCTCCATCTTGAGAGGAAACATTGTGCCGACGCTGTGCCGCCGCAGGGGACCCCCGGTGATTGCTTGAGAGAAAACCTTGAGCCGACACTAAGGTGTCGCAGGGTGACGCGCAGCAGGCGTCGCCCTTGCGCGCCACCGTGCCGGCTCTGAGGTGTCGCCGTGGCGACGCACAGCAGGCGCCGCTGTCGTGCGCCACCGCACCGAGGACACTGCTGCCTCGGTGCTAGGGCATGCGGCATAGGTGACGCCGTGCCACTCTTCATCTTCTTGTCGTCATTGCAGAGGATGAGCTCAACCTCATAAGGCAGGAGGTGAGCGAAGATCTGGCCAACGCTTGCGCGATCCCCACGGACAGCGCCAGATGTCGCGGCTCTCGAAGAGGGCCACAGCCGGGTGGCGGAATGCACCCGCCTAATCCCAGAGGGTGGTTACTCTGGGAAGTACAAGCTATTCCTCAGATCTACT
Source organism: Panicum virgatum (assembly GCF_016808335.1). NCBI lineage: Eukaryota > Viridiplantae > Streptophyta > Magnoliopsida > Poales > Poaceae > Panicum > Panicum virgatum. The sequence goes on along the minus strand of NC_053140.1, from coordinate 47,203,957 downwards.
CATGAAGCAAGAATACAAGAACACACGAGGATTTAGAGTGGTTCGGGCCGCCGGAGCATAACACCCTACGTCCACTGAGAGTTGTATTGCCCTTGAGTTCGTGGATGAGTCTATCCTCTGCCTCTAAGCCCCTTTTGAGACTTGAGTGATTCTCTAACGGGCGTCCCCTTTTATAGCGCAAGGAGGACGCGTACACAAGTGTTGGACCCCGACAGGTGGGCCCAATAAGGATGTATAGTTTACCATCAAAAAGATATTAATAGTCTACAGTGATTGAGAATCTCTTGCCAGATACACTTCATCGCACTGTAGATTCTTTGACCGAGGGGGGTCTTCACTTGTCCCATCGGTGAGGCGTCCATTGAGGCAGTGTAGGTTGCGGCGTAGACTGTTGGGTCTACCGCGTAGGCGTTATGATACTCCGTCGCCGAGCTGTCATGTCTAACTGACGTAGCAGACTGACGCTCGTGGCGTGGGCGGTGCCAACGGCTGCTCGGTGCGCCTTGGTAACGCGCGATCAACAGTACAGCCTGGCAAAAGTCACCTCGGGCTCTGCTGTGGCAGAGCGCACTTAACGTCTCCCGCATTGAATGCGGTAGGTGGGCGAGTCTTCCCGAGGAAGTTTCGCGGCCGCACGCGTGCCTGCGCTTGCGGACACGTGGCGGCTCCGGACCCCCCAGGCGGGGTGTCTGTTCCCTCCCCGCTGAGGGGTCCAGATAGTATATGGGGGTCCGGGCCCCCCCGGCTGTTTTGGCTGAGCGCTCCGTTCTCCGGGACACATGGTGGCACCGGATCCGTCCCCGAGCGGGAAGCGGGTCTGGGACCGTTGGTCTGGGACCGTTGGTCCGGTGAGATGGAGTCGGACCCTAGGGGTCCGGCTGTTCAGCTCTTTAGGACGTAGTTACGGATAACTACGTGAGTCTTGACACAGCAAGAGGGGTACCCTAGTCCAGAGGTACCGATAATTATGTTAAATAAATTACATTAAAGGAAACAATTGGCGGCTGTGATCACTTAGCGATGTTCATGTCTCCTTTCGATCATGGCTGCCGGTGTGACCAAAGGCCCAGTGCTGTCGAAGAGGCTATCTCCATGCATGTTTGGCCATCGTTGATGACCTCCCAGAGGGACGAGATTCATGTTTTAAAGAATAAAGTAAATACTCCCTCCATTCTAATTTCTAAAAAATAAGTCACACTAAGATTTAAAATTTATTAAAAAACAAGTCATCCTATCATATTTAGAAACCACATGTGCATGTAAGAATCAATTAGTAATAAATATGGACAATAAATAGGACCAAATATTGACATTTTGCCTTCTCGTCAATTTGTTCTAGAAATTTTAAAATAACTTGTTTTTTTTGGATTGAAGGAGTACGAAAGAAGAGCGTAGATGATGGCGGGATCCTCAAAACTTCGATACTAGATGTGCATTTGGTACCAGCCCCTCTTTTTTATCGCTTCTGCGTAAGTGTCGGGGCTACGTTTTGGTCAACATGATGCGACGGTGGCAGCTACTCTACTTGGAGAAAAGAATGTTTGGCACTGTCTCTCCTCCGATACTATCATTCGGGATTCCCTTGCCAAACTCAAGCGAGAGGGCACATGGAGCAGCTGAATCTTTGCCACTATCCGACACTGTCAAGTAGGCGAGCTAAGCCAAAGCTTCAGCTTCGGGTCTCGGCGACTCTCGGCGTATCGCTGGCAAGGGTTTTTTTACCGACCGGAACTGTGCGGAAATCGCGGTAACCGGTCCGGACTACCGGCCGATTTCAAACAGGCACAAATTTAAAATTTAAATTTAAATTCAAAAAATAAAAAAATTGAAAAAAATCTTAAAAATACTTCAAGTTGTGACGAATCTAATGGTCTCAAATTTTTTTAAATATTCGTTCATTTAGTATACTTTGCGGACATTTGAATTTAAACAAAAAAACAAATGGGAAGACTCATATTTTTACACTATGTTAGTTCAGGAATGGGAGATAACATCGGCATGGACAGGACAATCTTGGCAAGACTATAAGGCTGAGCTGCTTAGAGTGCGAGGTTTGAATGTGATCTCCAACGCCGAATATCAAATGGCGTCCCAAATGGAGGTCTTCCCATTCTTACGTTGAACATTTATCGATGTGTATCAGTGTATGCACGAATAAGATATTGTATTTGTATGCACGCTTATTACTATTATATTTGTATGCATGATTATAAATTATTGCTTTGGTGTGGTCTTTTACGTTAATATGTGCATAGCTCATGCCAAAATTTTTATTTATTTCACACCTGCAAACCATTTTAAAATCATCGATTTTTTTGTTCAACGGACCGGTTATCATTCAAACCGGACTGGTTTACCGGCCAAACCAGTCGGCTAACCGGTGGAAACCAATTGAACTAAATGAAATTTGAAATTTGAATTTAAAATTGAATTTGATCAGTTTTTACCGGTTTTCAATCAAACCAAACCGGTTTACCGGAACCTGAGCGCGGCGATTTCGTCAGATCGGTCGGTAAAAAACCCTGATCGCTGGTGCTCGTGCTGCCCACCGCCTTATTGTACTCCGCATCCCGACTTGCCGAGCAGGTTGCCCAAGGAGGAGCTCTTCGCCGCCCGGGAAGCAGGAAGGCGGGCGCCGCGCGTCCTTGGCGGGCCGAGGCCGCCTGCGCGGCGCGTCGGGTCCCCTCTGATGCCCGGCCCACCAAAGAAGAACACGCGCGATTCACGAGGCCCGGGGGGGCAGTAATTGGGGGCAGGCGACCCGGTGAACCCCCGCCGCACGCCGGGCCCCACCCCCGTCGCCGCTCAGTGGCTGCCCACTCTGCCCCACGCCCCCCTTCTCTCCTCCTCAGCTCTGCACTCGCTTTTCCGCCTCCTCGCCCGGTCGTCTGTCTCCCTCTCCGTTCCCCCTCTCAGGCCGAGCTGCTCCCCGCCCCCGCCCCCGCCCAGACCCCAGCCCGCATCTCTCGCCGGCGGAGCGCGCCGGGGGAGAGGACGCCAGGATGGCCCAGGCCAGCGCCGCCGAACCATTCTCCATACGGTAAGCACGCGTCCCAAGCAGCACGAGAGAGCTCGCGTTTCTGCCTGCTCGGCAGCTTGGCTGGGTGTTTTTTCCCGAGCGTGCGCGGCTGACCTGTTGGACTGAATGGCGCAGGGGTTTCGCCACGAGGATGCGGGCCGTGGCCGCCGCCGAGTGCCACCCGTTCGGCGGTTGCTGGGTGGAGGGGGAGCCGCCGCCGATGGACCCGAAGCCGCCGTCCCGGTGGTGGAAGCACGAGCTGGCGGCGGCGCGGGCCCGGCTCTCGGCGGGCGCCGAGGGCGGAGAGGCCGCGGCGGCCCGCGGCGAGGGTGGCGGTCCGCGGAAGGGGACCAAGAGGAAGGGACCCCTCTCGGGTTCCGCGGCCGAGAGGGCCAAGAAACGGCGGCGCGTGCTTCAATTTAGGTCCTTTCTCAAGAACAAGGTATGGCTCTGCTTCATGGGCGCGTGTGCTCTTGCTTGGTGGGCTTCGACGTCCTAGGGCGACCCACAAGCACATTGTAGTTGTAGGTCCTAGGGCGAGACGCAAGCCCATTGGCAAGCAAGAGCCACTAACCTGTTCAACTGTGCACTTATTTTGGTGCCTGTAGACATTAAAAGTGTTTGCAATGTACTGCACACTGTCCAGATGATGTGGTGCAGTGCGATAAAATTGTTGCGAATGTGCTGCACTCAGTCTTTTGGAGTCCTGAACATGGGGCTGTAGGAGTTTGATTTTGATCTATTAATGCTTGTGGAGGGGGCAGTACCTTTTTAAAAACTGAGCCTATTGATAAGACAATTTGCCGAATCATGATCATGATTTGTAACTGATGTTCAGCTGAATCTAAAAAAAAAGAATAAGTTACCTGAATGAAACTACTCTCCATCAGTCAACATTTGCACTGCTGCCAGCAAACATGCTTTTATTCTTTTCTGATAGAAAGAGTGTAGCAAACTGTAATTCGAGATGGATGCCTTGCAGAATTGTCCTGAATGCTTTCTTAACAACATGCAAACAAATTTCATAATTTTCCCACTATGTAGCTTCACTCCTTATTTTCAGATCACAGTTAGTAACACATGTTCATTAACAGGAGAAAACTTGTAAGCCTCAGTCAACATCTCGTTTACATCGACACATGTTGCATATGGCATTGTTGAGAAAACATAGAAGTTCTATTGTTCATACAAGGTCAGAACTTGAATCGTGGAAGAAACTGGATGAGGCATGGGATTGCATGCTAACCCATGGAAACAGTGCGAAAAGACGAAGCAGAGGAAGAATGGACCCTTGTAATGAAATGCATAGTAACCTTTTTGGGAGAAAGGAACCGAATTCCTCTGTAAATAAGCAAGGCATAGAAGTCGGTGGTGCAACCAATTATCCTACAAATACTGGCTGTGAAGTGGTGAAACATGCTACAGGCCCCAAAGATGATATTTTTGGAGATCTCCCGCTCCTGGAACTGGAAAGCTCCAAGACTTTGTTTAGGACGGGTGTTGATGAACTTCCAGCTGTTATAGAAGAATCGTTTATAACAAGCCAAAGTGAAGCAGATTGTATACCAGAAGCTGTACCCTTGAGACTGATAGATGCATCTGACATCACTGCTCGGACGCCGTCTCCTCTTGAAGACTTGGTGAAAAGTGAAGTTAGTCCTGACAACGAGCCAGCATTTGTCTCTCACAATGATAGGGCAGGAAGTCACCCTGCCATTGTTGGGATTGATTGTGTGCCACATCATAAGAATATCAGCATGCTGAAACCTGGTCTTGGTGATACACAGTTGAAATTTAACAGGTCGACCTTAAGTTCTCATTCTGACCTGAGGTCAAAATGTGGTTCTAGCTACCCTCTGCAGGGTTGTTTTGATGCGAACAAAAATTGCCATCAGGAAATAAAGAAACATGGTACAAGTTCTACTACCATTTCACCAGCCATGAGAACCAGAACTGAAGCGACTAAATATAAAGCTGTGCCAGTTAACAGTAGGAAGAGTACTGATATCTCTGCAGTGGTAGCACTACCTGCACCCATGAACCATTTGTCGTCTCAATTCAGTGTGTTGCCCTCTGTAGTGTCACAAGGGGTTTTGAACACAAGAACCAATACAAATGACATGTCTTCTATCAGAAGTATGCCTGTCAAGGAATGCATCCCATCTACCAGACCTTCTGGTAACTTCAGAAGTAATGTCGATCCATGTGCGCCACTGTCCAAGGAATGCGTCCCATCGACCAGACCTGGTAACTTCAGAAGCAATGTTGATCCATGTGTGCCACTGTCAACCAATAACCGGGGGAGCTGGCACTCAAAACTTCACCCAGTTTGCAGTCCTGCTAACATTGGAATGGCTTTTATGAAGCTGCCTGGCCTTGAAAGAATGGAGATCTCAAACTGCAATGTAGAGAGAGGTGAAAACAAATTTAGGAGCGCAAAATCGATGAACACAGTAAGATACCAGAAACAACAGTTGGTTAGTGACATGATCAATGTTATGCAGTATCAGGAAAAGATCGCTCTAAGCAACTCTCAAGTTGGAAAAACAATTATGGATGCTTGTCCGGGCCAAGGTAATCATCATCTGCAGCAACCCACTGTGCGTTTGATGGGTAAGACTGTCTCGGTTTGTAACCATAGCAAGGACCATAATGTACCAACCATGGGGAAAGTGAGTCCAGCTCCAGCAAATGTCCCCATTGAAGCAAATTACCTCTCCACAACGTCATGTCAGTTACCCCAGAAGAGATCGTTCCCTTGTCAGGACTCTGTGGTATCAAGAGTGCATCTTAATGATTCTTCAGATTTTTTGGCATGGATTCCTAACAATAGTGTGTCAGAGCAAAATACTAGTTTCAGTGGTCCCCATAACCAAAGTCTGCAACAAAAAAATACTGCTTCTTCAGCCATAAAAAATGGCACTTGGAATTTTGGTAGTCAATTTTCTGGTCAAGCTGAACTCAATAATTCATCTGTAGTCAGCGCCAACTCCAAGGTCAGGCATGTAGAGTTACATCAACCACCTCATCGGATGAGCATTCCTCATAATCAACAGTCTCATGTGTGGGCTTCTGCATCACACATGATTAGGAAAGATCACAGTTTCGTGGGCTCAGCAGCAAATCAATGTTCTCCTATTCCACAATCTTTGATAAAGGCAAGCATGAAGGAAAAGTATCAGAAATCCACTTTGTTGTCCTACGACGATCCTAGCTCCATGCCTATTCTCCAACCCTACCAGATACCTGGGGAAAATTTGTCTTCTGCGCCTGCCATATCCTTTCTTGGCTATGGCGCGGATAATTCTTTGTCCAGAAGCACGTCTCCTGGACTGAATCTCTCTCTTACAACAGGTTTGGCAAATAAGTCTGTTTCAACAGGCAGACCAGCTTGTATGGGCAACCTTACTAACACAGATGGTAGGAAGTTTGCTGGCTTTGTTGATCCAATAAGCAATGGACCAGCTTATACAGATAATGTTTCACAGCAACCTGCAAAGAGACAACTTGTTACAGATAGACAGGATTTTACTTCTATGGGCCTAAACATTGTGAACCATTCACCTGGCTGGTCACTTAGTGATGCAGTTGGTCCTCGTGTACTTGATTTTAGTAAAAGAATAGCGAGGGATGTGCAGACAGCAAGAAATGAAAGCGACAATTCAAGGGCCAGTTCAGGTTCAGTTCCACCTATCGAAACAAGGTCGAGGGTTGGTGTGGTTGCTGGAGTCAATACCATGTTGAGGCAGGGTCAAAACCTGAATGATCATTCCAAACTGCTATGTTCCACCAAATTTTCAGTTGATAATGGTATCAATTCAGTTGCATTATAGTGGAAAGCACGAAAGAAATAATCAGTTGTCCTCATTCAAGTTTAGTCTGTATTTTTTCAGTATTCAAGCACAGGGAGGTTGTAAAAGCTCCATATTTGCAAACATGTTAGTTTAGCAATTGATGGGTTGATTAATTCTTGTAACTTTCCGCTCAAATGTGCAAGATTATTTGATTGATTGATCACTTATCATGCCATATCTGACACTAGCTTGACTGATTGAGGACACTTGAACTGTACAGATTGTAACTACTTGAGTATTTTGTGGGCATTCTATCTCTCACTATGTGCTATGATACCAGTTGATGCACGAGAGTTCAATTGTGTTGACCATGTATTGTATTATTTTAAGGTTGAAAGGAAAGCGGAAATATACTGCATTTACTTTCAATCAGTTTTGAGACCATCATGCAAACTTTCAGATACTAGTACGCTTTGATTAATTTGCAATTATCTGTTTTGCTGTTACAAAGCTGTCTGTTTCACCTTTTTTGCCTCCCTTTTGGTTCAGCACTACAAGCATTCACTTTAATCGTACCCATTTCCATCGTTAGAGCATCGCTTGAATCTTAAATCCCAAAGATGGTCAAAGTGAGCACTTGGAATGAAACAGACAATGGTCCTTTTGCAGATTCATCGGTTTCAGCTTTATGAGTTATAGCTAATCAGTTGTGCGGCGCAGTGATTGATTCTGAGTCCTTAGTTCCCACAAAACTTCTGCATCTTCACGTTGGTAGCCTTCTGATCCTGCAACCTTTGAAAAATGTTACTGGTGATGCACGCAGTTGCTTCAGACCTTTCCAATTGCATTGTTCTTACTTTCCTTGGACCAAGAGTAAAGAAGACTTTGCATGGTATCAGCACGGATGCCTTTCCTCCTCTCCTCCTCCTTTAATCCCATAATATTATTAAACATCCCCTGCAGAAGTATAAATGCATTTGCCCATCCCTTGTCATCCACAACACCGTCAGAAAACAGGAAGGAGATCTGGGAACATCGGGACAGCCTTCTCGCACGTCGGAATCGCAAAACGAGGAGATCAAGTAACCTCAGAGCAAGCTGCTCGCAAGTCGTCGCCACAACGGATCATGGGTGTTCTTGGTGCCCTTGCTAGAAATCTGGACGCCCTTGTTGGGTAAGCTGTACATGCCTGGAGTTTCGGTTTCAGATAAGAAGTCTTGCCAAGCTTTGCCGCTGTAAACTCTAACCATTACTTTTTTGTGTGTGCATTACAGGCCGGGGGTCATGCTCCTTTATCCTCTGTAAGTAACAATCCACTCCTTCAGTCCAGAAATAACCATCGTAGCACCATGATATTTTTTTTTTCTAGTCCTGTATGTATTCTGAATTCTAACAGAGTTTGCCGACGAATAAAAAAAAATGGCAGCTACGCGTCGATGCGCGCGATAGAGAGCCCTTCCACCCTGGACGATCAGCAGTGGCTCACCTACTGGGTCCTCTACTCCCTGATCACCCTCTTCGAGCTCTCCTGCTGGAAAGTCCTGCAGTGGTAAGCTGCCCTGCATTGCATTCTCGTCAGCGTTCAGTTTCATCTCGGGTGCCTGATTGAATCAATCCCCACGATCTCACCATCGTCTGTGATCGTTCCCTTTTTTTCTCCTCTCATCAGGTTCCCGCTGTGGCCGTACATGAAGCTGCTCTTGTGCTGCTGGCTGGTGCTGCCCATCTTCAACGGCGCGGCCTACATCTACGAGGCGCACGTCCGGCGCTACTTCAAGATCGGCAACTACGTGAACCCCTACTACAACGAGCGCCAGCGCCGGGTGCTGCAGATGATGAGCCTCGACGCCCGCAAGTCCGTCGAGCGCTTCATCGAGACGCACGGGCCCGACGCGCTCGACAAGATCATCCGAGCCGTGAGTTTAATTTGCTTTGTTTTCCTGAATCCAGGCCACGATGGTTTTGGGATCAGAGTCGCCTTCGCCTCGCCGTTTTCTGACGGGGAAGCTTCTGAAACTTGTGCAGGCTGAAGAGGAAGCCAAGAGGACCTAGCTTAGCGTGCGTGCGGGTGAACCGAAGGGATTCGTAGTTTCAGACTTTCAGGTGGGGTGAAGGCGAAGCAATCTGAACTGCTCTGCTCCGATCCGGGTGAAAAACGAACGAATCGCTGTATTTCCATCGGTTGTGTAATTACCTGTGCAGAAATGGTGTGCGTGTGTGTTTGATCATTTCGTCGGGCTTGCAAAGATGCCAGTTCCAGAGAAGATGCCATGACGAGAGCATGATTTGAATGAAGAAGCTGCGAATTTGGTGTACGTGTGAAATCCTTATCAGTTGAATTGTACGTGCATTTCTCTGAAAGAGACAACACAAACTTATCTGCCCATTAATAAGTTGCACAAATTTGCCTGTTTGGATGTCTTGCCCATTCAGGCATGCATCAACTGAACCCAAAGCCAAAACATATGGAAATAAATTATTATCTAGGAGTAAGTATCCACTGCAGATATACCAAGTATGCCTGGTAAAAAAAAGAATTACAGATATACGCGCTTGCTTGTACAGAAAAAAAAAAGAATCGCACGGCTGAATCCCGTTTCCACCATTGCTGCGTGGATTAGCGGAATCGCCCGGCCTGCGATCAGATGGACGCGAGCGTGCTGATGTCCATGGGGTAGACGTCGTTGGGCGACTGGGCGCGGTAGGATCGCCGGCCGACGATGATGTTGGCCGCCTCCGACGGGTGGAAGGCGTCCCAGAAGATGTGCTCGTCCCTGTTGGCGCACGGCGCCTGGAACGGCAGGCACGTCACCTGCCCGTTGTTCCTGCCCACTCCGCAGCACCCCGCGTTCGTCACCGTGAACCCTGCAAGCTCAGATGGATCAATCGATCGATCAAAGGAAGAAAAAATAAGAGAAAAGAAAAGAATCATTAATAATAGTCACCGTACCGTAGGATGCGGCGTTGGCGAGGATGTCAGCGAAGATGTTGTAGCCGTCGATGAAGGTGAAGTGGGCGCCGGGGAGCGCGTTGAACTCGTCGACGAGGCCGACGAGGCGGCGGTTGAAGATCTGGATGGCGCCGTCGATGCGGTCCACGCAGGTGGCGCCGTCGGCGCTGTAGCGGGCCAGCTCGTTGGGGCTGCACCCGACCTGCCCCACGCCGATCAGCACCACCTTGCGCGCGCCGTAGCTGTAGAGCACCTGCAGGTAGCGGCGGTAGTCGGCGATGAGCGCGTCGGCGAACTGCTCCGGCGTGAAGCGGCTGCCGGTGTTGTAGAAGGCCGGCATGAAGTAGTTGTTGAGGTAGTCGTTGCTGCCCATGCCGACGCTGAAGATGCAGCGGCTGAGGTGGTCCGACGCCGTGTCCTGGTCGCCCAGGATGCTCACCAGCGTCGCCACCGCCGTCTGGTAGTTCTGCACCTGCCCCGCGAACGGGATGCGCCCGCCCAGCTGCTGCCCGGTCTCGGCGCGGATGCCCGCGGCGGCGGAGGCGAAGTTGGCGCCGCCGAGGAGCTGGCCGCCGCTCGTGGCCGCGAACGGCGGGATGAAGTTGTCGAAACCCAGGAGTTGAGCTGCGCGTTTTAATTAGATTATTATTGGTTTCCGAGCACATTGCGCTGTTAGACCAGTTTTTAGTAGGGGTTTTATGGAGAGTTTCATAACATTAAATATTATCAGTTTTGCTGACATAGCAAGAAGAGAGAGTGTTAGAGTTTTATGAGATGTGAGGAGAGTTTCATCACCATAAAACTTATTTGGCACGGTTATCTAATTCTCAATCTAGATATCTGTGTTCATTAAACTTCCACTGATACTGACCTTAGTTAATTAGAAAACACACTAACTACTGCACGTTTTTTTGAGTGCCACGTACAAATAATGCCATGCAAACTTTTGAACGTGCCAAAAGCGTAGTGACCAGCTCCGAGTCCTTGCGTAATCAGCGAGTGGTGACTCTGATCTGAGCCCTTTGATGAGTGTCTGTACCCAATTCCTTTATCCGTGCTCCTGTACAGATCTACCGCCTACTCTCTCTCTCTCTCTCTCTCTCTCTCTCTCTCTCTCTCTCTCTCTCTCTCTCTCTCTCTCCAGCGCACGTATTAAATTCCAGGTAACGATCACCGAACACTGCCACACCGGCAACAAGTTGGCTTCTGCATGCCTCCCAAATTTTCTATTCAGAAGAGACATGTATGCATGACGACCATAAACATGGCATCACGTATGGCTCCTGGGTCACTAGTAGTGCTGTAGTGGCAAACGACAGGGATCCTTAAGCTACGGGGGGCAGCTGGGCGGTGGCAGCGCCGCGCCTGCTGCCTAGCGTCGTAACTGGCCTGATCGGCTGCAAGCTGCTTACCGATGACGTCGACGGTGGTGAGCCCGTTGGTAAAGCGCCCCGACGGGCCTCCGGCGAAGTCGATGCCGTAGGGCGGGTAGTTGGCGCGCGCCAGCGACACGATGTAGTTGTTGTTGCCGTTGTCCACGAGCGAGTCGCCGAAGATGAAGTAGCACGGCACCTGCGGGTCGCCCCGCGCCACCGCCGCCGCCCACCACGCCACCGCCGCCAGCCACAGCACCCGCCTCGCCTCCATCTCCATGGCACCCGCAATCAACGTAACCGCTGTATGGGAGGAGCCTGGGAGCGAGCGAGAAGAGAGGAGGGGAGCGAGAGACCGTGCGATCCCTGGACCAATCGATCGGCGGCCGACGACGACGACCTCTCCCTCCCGCTGAAGACCACGCGAGTCACGCGGCGGTATATATAGGGAGGCGGCTTGAAGCCAGGGTTCGATCGGTCAGTGTGCAGCTAGCATAGTATGAGCGGAACCGAGCCCGAGCGGCGGCGGCGTCGATCGAGTTGGAAACAGAAGGCCTGGGCCCTGGGAGCCGCGCGCGCATTGAATCCGGGCAACGGCGGCAACGTGGCCGTGTCGTTCGGGTTCGGCGGTCCGAGGGACCTGGTTACCGACGGAACTGAACTTTGCCACTGTTCTTTCTGCAGCAGCAGGTGCTATGTTACCCGGACCCCAATTTCTCTTCATTGAATTCCACTGGCCTCTGGCCACCAGGGGCCGCGGCCAACGCGCGCGCCCGGTGAAAGTACATCTCCTTATCACTGCGCTTCCACGCGCGACTTATTAGTGACTCTGGGTGGCATGTACTACTACGGTACAGTACTACTCTAGGGAGGGTAGTAGACTTGACTTCGATCCTACATTTGAGATCGAGCATGGCTTTATTTTCAAAAAACAAACAAAAAAAAGATCGAGCATGGCTTTATTTTCAAAAAACAAACAAAAAAAAGATCGAGCATGGCTGCCTGTGTGTACAGTAGTACAGCGGGGAGCTGCAAGCCTGCAACACAGTCGCTCACTCAGCTCCTACTCCTAGATCTGGCGCGCGGCGTGGCGTGGGGCCGGCGGAACGAAGGCGCATGGATGGATGATGGATCTCTCTCCCCTGGCGTGGGGCGGCCGGCGTAAGGTGCGGCGGCTATTGGCTGGCACGCCGGCAGCCCCCCCCCCCCCCCCCCCCCACTACATTCGCTGATGTGCAGCCAACAGTGTTTACCGTGCCGGTTCTTCCGGAGGAAGGACAGAACAGGAAGGGCGTGCGCCGCACGGGCACGGCCTTCGCTGGGAAAGGAGCCAAAGGGAGCTTGATACGCACAGAAATCACTGTGCATTCCGTTTCAATGATGATTGATCTCTTGCACGCCGATTACTTACTACAAGTTGTACATAACTAACGAAGATAAGGCACGGCATCGGCGTGCAGCATGCAGCTCCATTAATGGCGGTAGGAAGGAGCTAGTAGCGCGAGCCAGCGCCTTCGAGCCCCCGGCGCCGACGGTACGTACAGCAGCGCACGCAGCCGCGCGCCGCCGCTCCCCAGAAATCATTTTCGCGCTCGCTCGACGACGCGGCCCTGCCCTGCCCTGATGATTTGATGAACCGGTGCTGTGAGCTGGCCGGCATTCCGCGCCGCCCAGAGAGGCCAGAGCGGCAGCCGGCAGAGCGAGCGAGAGCAACGCTACAGGCCGGCGCACATGACATGGGGCGCGCGCGCGGGAGGAGGAAGAGACCTACCGCGGCGGCGCTTTTACTCCCCGGACGCGGGGGCCGCGTGCGTGCGTGCGTGCGCACGTCGCCCTCACCTCGCCCCTTCCTCTCACCCCGCTCCCTCCCTGTGCTGACGACGAGTGACCGTGTCCGCCCCCAGGCTAGGCTACGACGCTCCTCCACCTCCACGGCTCCACGGGCAAAGATCCGGGGCGCGGCCTAGCAACCTGCCTGCTGGTACCAACCGGACTCGGTAACCCGGGCGTCGTCACCCGTCTGGTGGTGTTTAATTGTAGCGAGTACGAGCGCCATCGCTGGTATCCGCTGCATGCATGCCACAGGGAAGTGATATGATGGACACCGACTATGGATGGTACGAGCGCCACGGCGTTGCGAGAGTACATGGGTGGACACTGACTAGGGATTGGATGGCCTTCTCGGCAGATACACCAGGGCTACGCCTCCCGTGGATCACCCGGTGCAAACACAGCGTTGCTCGAGCATGGCGTGTGTGCACGGAGCCATTTTGGCGTTTATGGTGCGGAAGTGATGTGATGCTGTACCCCGATGGACGACGGATGTATGATGCGTCGAGCCTGCATTTTTTTTTGCGCCGACAGGGAAGCATCCAGTGAGCAGATTGAGGGTGACACCGCCGGGTGCCTGCCGGTGACTGAACGTTGCAACTGTCGGCATCGACATTCGATGATCAGCCGCTGCAAACGCTGATGAAACTGGCCAGTTACCCTTTGGGCCCTGTTTAGTTTCAAAACAATCTCCAGACACATAGAGCATTAAATGCAATTAAAAACAGTAACTGATTACACAATCTAACTGATTAGCACGAGACAAATCTTTTAAGTCTAATTAGTCCATGATTTGATATTATTTGTCAAATAATAACAAAATGTAGTATAGTACCAAAATCCAAACTTTTTCACCAGCTAAACACACCCTTTTACCAAAGACAATACTGTAGACATTGTCAGTTGACAGAGACGAAGACGTCAGACTTCAGAGTCAAAAAAAAAGGAACAGTAAAGGCTTGCGATGCTGCCCATGGAGGGGAGTACCTCTTCCATCGGTTTTCTCGGCGGCCAGCATGATTATAGACCCTAATAATTCGTCCTATTATATTCAGCATGTACAATCTTGCTTCGTGAATAGTGGGCCGCTGCCTACCAAACTAGCTTCACTTGCCTCGCCGCAGCTCGAGTCAACATTCAAATGATCTACAAACAAACTACTATAAAGAAGAAGAAGAAAAAAAATTTAACATTTAAACATTTTATTTGCTTCAACAGGAAGCAGATCTAGAGAGGGCATCAAATCCAGCAATAAATACAACGATTTGGTGAGCACCTTAGCCTCAAATGTAGGTAAAAGATACACGATGTCCACCAGGCCAGCCTATGGGAAAATGACATACGGCCAGAGTACCCTCATCAATCCGTTTTTAACGCCGAACGAAGCTACATTAATGTACAGACGCGCATGAAACATGTAACATGGGCTGGGTGCTGCTCTCCATTCTTCCTTCTCCGTTCGTACTGCTCAAACCCCAGCAACCGGAAGTCCGGAACAGAGAAGCCAAAAAGGCATTTCTTATTATGAGCACGGCACGTTTGTATCAGCCACTAATGCATCGGCTCTTTTGCCGTACTCCCTTTCCTTCAGCTACCAGATGAACTGATGCATCTTACCGTCGCCTACCTGCTTTATGAGGAATGTCCGCCCCCAGTATTTTGAAGCGTTGAGACTCAATCCATAGCATTTTCAAATATACTAGATGATGAGCCTAACTTCAATGTTTTTTTTCTTTCATAACTCATACGCAGCAGATAATAATCAAGTATGTGCTGGGGTAAGATGCATCATGCATTCATGCAAGCAAACCTGGTCGTTTGCAGTCATTTCAATTTTCACCAAACAAAGAACCTGATCCACCCCAGAAATCAGACATCCTCTTATAATTTGGGCAGGAGCTTCTACAATAAGATTATGCGTGAAGCCCTAACAAGAGCCAATTGTTGCTTGACCAAAATGTTAGTAAATCTGCAATAATGATGCCTCATTATAGCCTGATCAATACTTATAAAGTTTGGAGCAGAACTGTACAAGCAGGTACATTGCCAGCACATATTGTGTACATCTGATGCAGATGGATATTCAACCAACAATTCATAGTTCAAATATTAATAACCAAAGCTGGGTACCCTAACTATGCTGTTTGATCAAAGTATGCTTACAAGATAACCAGAATTCGAATTGTGTGATCAAAATTGTCATATAGGCGACACAGATTGCAGGGCCTAATGCGCATTGAAGTTCATATCAGCTATCACCACGCTTATGAGGGACAGATGGAATAGGGGCAAGCTGACCCAGTTACAGGCAGAATTAAAATGTAACCATTCATCACATCACTAACTTGCTAGGAAAGTGACATGAGGACACGATAAACTGTATAGTACTACGCTACAAGTGCACCAAAAGCAACATTTATGTGGGAGTGGTTGATAAATGCAGTTCCAGTCATATACATTAATAATCAAGAAGGCACTAGACAAGAACGCTAGTAATTACCACAAAGACATGTCAGCAAGCAAGATTTTTCTCCTATATACTAGCCGTGCACAGAAAGCAAAAATTATGTATATGGGACAGCTTTATCAGGGTGACAAAAAACAACATTTATGTATTCGGGACTGCTTTGGTAAATGTAACAGACGGTTTACCACCCCAGTTTCACTTCCACCAGGGAAATCAATACTAATCAAGAAGGAACTAGACGACAGCACCAGTTAACACGAAGATATGCCAGCAACCAACAATCCAATGTAGTCCAATTCTGGGAAATATGGAACCTACAGGACTATATCCCTTGTTTGCATAGTGTTTTGTTTCCAGTTTCTGCTGGTCTCATCGGATAAAGAGACAACAAGAACTGCTTTAAGCAAATATGTCCTACTTACATCTTCCAAGTTTACATGGGAACCAACCGGTATTTTGGGGGTTCCCAGGCAAAAGTAATTTGGATAAGTGGATTCTGCATAAAACTCATGCTGTGATCGTGTTTTCAGACATTTTGGCAGGAGCTTTCACTCTGGCAGCAATTGATCAGATTTTGCAAGTAAAATATCTCTCACAATCTTTGGACTTCAAGATACCAGTTATTAATTTATTATCACTGACATAAATTCTGCAATTCACTAAATACTGGGTAACTTTTTCCCATTTTCAAAAGAAAATCAGTATCATAGGATATCGTTACCTACAACCTACAAACGATTGTGCCACCAGGCAGGATCACTCAGAAGTGTAGCTTTCATGTTGTGGGAGTGGGTCCAGTAAGAGTGCTGGATCTGACACATTCATGAACACTGCAGGACAAGGACACAATAGAAATTCTGTATATCCGTTGTTTGCATAACGTTTTGTTTCCAGTTTCTGCTGGTCTCATAAGTTAAAGAGACAACAAGAACTACATTAAGCAAATATGTCCTGTTTATTTTTCTTCCCTGAAGGTATGCAATTTTCTAAGGGAACCAACCGGTATTTTGGGTCCCCGGGCAAAATTCATGTGGATTCTGCATAAAAGTATAAAACTCATGCTGTGATCGTGCATTCAGACATTTTGGCATGTTTTTACTCTGACAGCAATTGATCAGATTTTGCAAGTACAATATCTCACAATCTTTGGACTTCAAGATACCAGTTAATAATTTATTATCATTGAAGTAAATTCTACCATTCACTAAATACTGGGTAACTTTTTCTTATTTTCAAAAGAAAATCTCCTTGAGTATCGTAGGATATCGTGACCTACAGCCTACAAATGATTATGGCAGCAGGCAGGATCACTCAGAAGAGTAGCTTTCATGTTGTGGGAGTGGGTCAAGTCCAGTAAGAGTGTTGGATCTGACAGAGTCATGAACAGTGCAGGACCAGGACATAGTGGAAATTCTGTCCTTTCTTTCCCTGTGTTCCATGCTTCGTTAGCTTGCTGTGAATTTTGATTACTCACAAGACGCAGGATCATAAAATGGCACGATATTATTTGCAAAAAATGCATCTAGATATAATCATTCTTCTTTAAGACTCAAATTACAACTTACGGCAGCATAAGAAGTCTCATGTAACTTTAACAGAATCAACTGACAAATCATGTAGCTCAGAAGTAAACCCATGATATATAAAAAGCAAATGTAAGTGCATAATTCTTTAAACATGCTGGGTTTGTTTTAAAAAGTAAACATAATGGGCAGTTGTAGGGCTTGCAACATAGGTGGTTCATTTTGATATATCGAGTTCTTGACTTTTGAACATTCCCTTTCTAGATGGTTTCCTTTTATTGTTTAATAGCCATGTAAAGGTATCACCTCCTTTATTAACCAAAAAGAGCATATCCTAAGTTCTTTCTTCCAAAATTTGGAACACAGATATCTGCAGCCTTGTCCATCTGGAACTACATAGCTGAAGAATAACTACATCTTACATTATCTCTATGCAAAGTTTGCATATGAAGGTTTGTGCATCCAACATCCTCCGCTGAATCGATAAAATAGTACGTGCATTGCTGTCAGGAAGCAAGCTCGTTCAGTTCGTCAGACATTGTTTTCCCTCTCATCTGTAAGTCGGCGTCAATTGAAGTATCTGACCGTTTTCACTATCCACCACACGATGAGGATCGGACGGCTACCAAGGCGTTGCTGCTGCTAAGCTTCTTGCCTGATGATTAAACATTATTACTTCAATTAAACTCTGTATTAAACTTAATGACCGCGCCACTGGTATTTAGGCGTCGTCCTGCTTGTAAATTGTAATAGGGTATCGAGACATTTATCCAGATGAACCCTAGGTAGAATTAGCTTTAGCTGTGATTCGGTCTTCTTAGCTGTGATTCGGTCTTCACACTGTCGACCTCTGTATCATTGGAATCGCCACTGCCTGTCCTTCGATTCAGTTAATACAGCAGCTAGTTCTTCCATCCCGTTCTCGATCTGGGTCTTAATTGCTCCCCTTTGTTGCCTACTGTTACATTCGCGTTCTTGATTTTGCCTTGCATCTCGTTTTCTCTGCCACGGATCTCGTTGATCCTGACAATTGCTAACGAAGGCTAAGCTATTGGAAGCACCATTGGTAACAAATGGATATAAGCCCTGCTCGTTTCTCCTCTAGATTATATAATCTAGCTCGTATAATCTCACATAGACAACAAATACCACAGATTATTCTTCAGGTATGCTCCCAGATTATCATAATACCATAAGCTGTCCAAAGTATGCTTTTCAGACTATATAATCTAGCATACATAAGCTGGATTGTATAATCTGACCAGGAAACAAACAGCGCCTTAGATTAGCAAGTATGCACTGTCCACAGTTAAATGCACATGGTAGCAGACACAACAGTCATACCACAAGGATTTTGTTCGTGTAAAGCCCCATTCGAGGTCAAGTTTTCTAAAGTAAACTAAATCATACGAGCATGCGTGAGTTAACAAAAAGATCAGAAAAAAGCAAACAACCAAAGTTACCGAACCTCAGAGTTCACTATGTCGTGTAGAAGCTCTTGAAGCACCAGCGAAAAGATCTTTGGCAATGACAAGCAAGCCTTGCAAGTCCTTCGCTCCCACCTCCAGGCAATCCTTCAGCAACTCCCCTTCCTCCACCTCCCACTTCACATCCATCACCACCTCTCTCAACGGCCCCTAAACCCCCAATAAAAAGTTCTTAATCGACAGAGCATTGCGCAAATCAGAGGCACCACGAGTGAATATGCCAGTTACCTGTTCGGAGAAGGCGTCGAGGAGGCCGCTGAGGAGCAGCCCGGCCGCGTCGCGGACTACCCCGTAGTGGCAGCGCATCCACTGGGCGGCGTCAGCGGCGGAACGGAGGCGCGAGGCCTCCGCGGCAGCGGCGAGGAGGCGGGACGCGGCGGCCGCGCAGGAGAGGCCGCACCCGGTGGCCGACGAGAAGGCGTAGTGCCGGAGGTAGTCCCAGCCGAGCCCCCAGGCGCCACGCGACGAAAGGAGGGACGCGATCCGCCGGGCGCGTGCGGCCGCGGCGGCGTCGCCACGGGCGGCGCGGGCGGCGGCGACACGGGAGAGGAGCGAGTGGGAGAGGGAGACGAGGGTGGCGGCCTGGCGGAGCGGGACGCGGAGCGCGGAAGCGCGTGGGGGCGGAGGGGCGGCGAGTAGGAGGACGAGGACGAGGAGAGGGAGAGGGGGCCGCAGTGCTCGCCGGCGGCGAGAGGCTCCGGCTAGGGTCATCGTGGAGGGCTGGTGGTGCTGCGAATTTGGGTTTGATTAACTCGAACTCATCAAAGGCCCCTCCTGGGCTAAAGCGGCAAAGAGTGTTAACGGAGTCTGATTGGGCCTGACGGTTAGTGCATAGCCACATAGGCCCATCCTATTACTGGGCCGATGTTACAAAATTGGGTCGTATATGTCATACCATTTTTTTTGAAAGAGTTGTGTCATCATGATCTTGTACTGCCATTGCGTATTTTATTTATACCCCTAAAAAACGTATTTTATTTATGACCTTTAAACGAGCTCATAAAACGAGCTGGATTTCAGTCCAAACTATTGCAACCTTTTAGTGTTTTTTTTCTTCCAAAGTACAGGGATAATACATGAAACGAACCGGGTTCCTGAAAGGACAACCCGACTCCCTGTATCGTCGTGATAGTCCCTAGATCAGTCTCTATCACATACAGATCTCATTTCAGGCAGAATCATAGACATACCAGCGATTACAGAACATTCATGGGTTTAACTTATTACAGCATTCGGGATAAAAGTATTAATCTCCGAGTACAAGCCCGATGGGCTAAATGAAGTGCAAACAGAAAGCGTAACGGTAACTAGGTCTTCTTGCTGGTCCTCCTTCGGGAATCATCTTCTCCACAGGCATCCTTGAGTGTAGCACGCCCTCAGTCGTACCAACCGTCATCGTTGTTGTCGTACTCCGAGTCATACCCTGCATCTACCCAATCTATCCCCAAGGGTGGGATAGGTCCACGTCACCATCCGCATGAAACAATATGTGGATGCATTTAAGGTAAAAACAATGCCAAGGGAAAGGCTATGGTTTTCTATGCAAGCATTTATAACAAGTCATCCATTCACCTTCAGGCGCGGGTAGCTCCGGCCCCCGGACTCCCGGTCAACTAACTTCCACTACAACAACTACCCAAGTTCGGTGCGGGAACTCCCTCTCCCCGCACCTCAGCTGCTATCCGAGCAGAAAAGTGGACTAGAGGAAGGTAGAAAAGTATATGTGGATCTAACTACATTTGAGGGGCCAGATCAAGAGGTGACCGAGTACGCGGCTATATATATAGTTTTCACCCTGCAGGGGTTGTACACCTGTACCCACTCGCCTCGAATCCAGCCGGCAAGCAACTCCGACTATCTCCGAGGCACCAGTCAACGAAACTAACGGCTACGGCACCATCCTACTCCCGGTCTGGGGCGCATCCTCCCGCAGTAGGTCGCCCGGGGCTGTGAAGCTATCTAGAATGGAATCTCCATGGATCCTGCGATCGGGGGCTAAAGGGTCCTGCCCACTCCCCCTGACACTGAAACACTCTCCTCCTGCAGTAATGGTGCCGTGCGTAGCTAGCTCGGGCTGGGTCCCCCCTCATAAAGGATAAGTGGTGTGCACGTTTGACATAGTTCCATCACCGGGGCCACAAAGTCAAGTCCTTAATCCCGCAAGGGCGAGCGTTTTCGTCCACAGTTTGCGTTCCGTAAACACGGTTCGCGGTCGGCACCCATTATAGGTATCGCCTCCTCAATTCCTCAACTCATGTTCCCACGGGAACAGCCTTGCACCCGCCACAGGTGCTTGTCACCCATCACAAGTGCTCACAGGGTTGTGCCCAACACACAACCCCCAACTCCTGACCCTAAGGTCGGAGAAAGGGTCCGCTCGCCCCGCTGTAACCTATCCCCAACTCCTGTATATGTGGAGGCATCTTCTAGCACGCAAGGACTATACCATACATATGTTCCCATGCCCCAATCTCACACACATAGTAGCAATAGCATACAACAACAAAGATAAACATGGGTAACAAGGAATACAGTAGTAAATGGCTATGCAAGCTCATCTCAACACTCAATTTGGGGGCGTAGCGTGTCTAGCAAGCAATGCCTAATAGGTAATCAAAATATGGATGGGCGTGAACCTGGGGTCTCCTCGTAGTGCTCTTGGAAGTCGGAGTAGTCGTAGCCTCCGGACTGCTCCTCGGCGTCAGGTCCTAATCGTAATTACAAAAAAGTATAAGGGTCCAAGTGAAAAGATGCACAAAAATCCTCAAAAGAAGATCCAAAACACAGCAACTCCTACTCTAACGCGTAGGTCATGATTTTAGAAGAATTATGAAATTAGTTTCATAATTTTCGGAGTTGCGGTTGATTTATTATCAATTTTCTAAGCCTAAAATCGTTTCTGAAAATAATAAAAGGATTTCGGAAAACATAAAAGAAAGTTAGTGACACGTGGCAGCCTCTGGGCGCGCCACGTGGCATGCTGACGTCAGCATGATGTCATTAGGGGGTCCGGTATGATGACGTCAGCATGGCCCATGCTGACGTCATCGTTGACCAGGTCAACATTGACCCAGTCAACGGTCAACGGTTGCCGGTCTCAGGGGGGGTCCACTGGTCAGTCAGCGGGTCTCACCGACAGGTGGGACTCGCGTGTCAGTGCCGTGCAACAAGAAAAAGGAAAAAGGGCAGCGCGTCCTCGGGCCAGATGTCTCCCCGGGCTTCTGCTCCTCTTGGGCCTTCTGGGCCGAACTCGGCCCGTCTCCTTCTCTTCTTCTTTTCTTTTCCGCGGCTGACAGCTTGGGCCCACATGTCGGCGTCTCCGGGATCCCGTGCGGCTTCTTCTTGATCCGGTGTGAACTCCAGTGCATGTGTGCGTGTGTGTGTGTTGTGTGTGCTGGGCAGGCTCGCCACGCCGCGAACGCGACGTCGCGGCGTGGGCGCGGCGGTGTTCCCTGGCAACGGCGGCTTGGCCTGGTGTCTGAGCGGGCAAGGATCCAGCCTTGGGTGTTGGCACGCTCACGCGAGCACCGGATAGGGCCAAGGTGCGGCTTGGGCGAGTTCTGTGCGCGCGCACGCCGTCGAGGTGGCGGCGCGGCCATGGCGGGTCGGCGGCATCGACTCACGGTGGCGGTAGCGGTCCACGGTGCCGAGACAGGCAAAGGCCTGCCCCCGGGTTCCCGTGCTCACGCGCACACACGGCGGACGCCAGGCAAGGCCATGACGGGTTCGTGGCGGCGGAACGGGGCGAGGCGAACGGCCTCCGCGGCGGCGCCAAGGCACGCCGGCGGTGCGGATCAGCACGGGCCCACCCAAGGCGAGCAAGGGCGTCGCCTTGGTGGCCTGGCCGTGGCTGTGCGCACGCGCGCACATCGGGTTTACCCGAGCGGCTTGCGGGGTGAACGGCGGCGCGGCTCGTCGGGGTCCTGCAGGCGCACCAACAAGGGGAACGGGGCTCCTAGGGCTCTCTACCGGCGGCTCAACGGCGGCCAAGGCTCACCAGAGCTGGGATTTGGGCAAAGGGGCGGACGGCGGCGCTCACCTGGCGGGCCTGGGGGAGATGTGCTCGGTGCGGCGGCGATTCGGTGCAGGCGGGTCGTAGCAGTGCCGTGCAGCGCTGCTACGGTGGCGTAGAGGTTCGGGTCGCCGGCGTGGGGAAGCTTCGGCGACGGGTCCTTCTCCTTCCCTTCTCTTCTCCCTTCTCCTCCTTGACTCATCTGTTTTCCTCTCCCTTGGCGGCGGCGGCGAAGGGGAAATCCCCTGGGTGGCTAGGGTTTTTGCGCCGGGGCCATGGGGGGTTTTATAGGCGAGGCGCTAGGGGTAGGGGTGGCCCGGACGCCGGGGAACGGCGCGGATGTGACGGGCTCGCCGGGCGGACGCGTGGCGGCATCAGGGCTCCACAGCGGCTTTCGTGCGCGAGGGGAAAGGGGGAAACGCGCGCGGCAAGGAATCGGGCCGACCGCGGGGGCAGACGCGGGCGTCAGCAGGGCAGTTGGCCGGCGGGAGTTGCGTTCCGCGCGCTGTCGCGACGCGCCGCGGGGGAAAAAGCAGGGGAGGCGCGGCGGGCGTGAGGAGGAAGGGAAAGCTGACAGGCGGGGCCCGCCTGTCAGTGGCTCTCGGCGGCGAACGGGTGTGTGGGGATTAGCTGGGCTGGTGCTGGGCGGAGGTGAAGCGGCCGGGGCGGCCTCGCGGGCGTGCGCGTCCGCGTGTGGGGGCTGGGCCGCGGAACAGCTTCGGGCCGGGCGGAACAGGCTGGTCGGGCCGGCGGGGTTAGAGGTTAGTGGGTCAGGCTGGCTAGGCTAGGTGGGTTTCGGCCCGTTTCAGTTAGAGGGTTAGGTTAGCTTTTGTATTTGATTTGAATGGTTAATTCAAATCAAATACCACACTATTCAAACAAAAACCATCCAAACGAATTTGAAACAAGTAGAGGCAATAAACTCCAAATCCAAATGTTGCACACTATCATTTAGGTCCTTATGTTAGAGTTAGAGTTTAAATTCTAAGAATTTGGGGAAAGAGTAGCATTATCCCTTAAGTGATCCTAGCTACTAACACTTCCACGCAAAAGTTTTTGAAAATTCATATTTTTAGAGATTATAACATTCCGTAAAATTACGGAATGTTACAATACATCATGTAAATCATAGGGTCTGACAGAAGAGAGAGGCATGGTCTGGAGACACACAAACTGCCCTCTCTGTGATCAGGAGCCCGAAACCTGCGACCACCTGTTCGCCTCTTGTACCATGACTTTGCAAGTCTGGTACGAAGTCTCTGCAGCCCTAGGTGTGAACCTGTCACTGCCAAGAGCCCCATGCTCGGTCAGGGAATGGTGGTGCGAATTCAGAGCGCTGCTTCCTGGTAGCTCGCAAAAAGGTTTTTGACACTTTGTTTGCCTTGGTCTGCTGGAAGATTTGGAAGGAGAGAAATGCCAGAATTTTTAGAGCACAAGCTTCTGCACTTCCTCAGCTGTTGATCTCGATCAAATCCAAAGCGGAACTCTGGGTGCTAGCAGGGGTCAAAAGGGTAGGTTGTTTATTGTGCGAGTAGTCAGTTTTCTCCTTACTTTGATTGAGTCTTCTTGTAGCAACTCCACAACCAAAGTTGCGCGTGCTCCAGCATTGCGCATTGTAGAAACTCTTTTTTCTACCTGTTAATACAAAGATATGTAGCTCTGCTGTGTATTTGAGAAAAAAAATCATAGGGTCAACAGCGTGCGGTGGAGCTTCTGTCATGTCCACTCAAGAAGGGAACAGGCTGGGTCGACCCATCGGGTAGTTGACCCGACCCATAAAAGTAAGGCCAATGGGCCACATGAGCCGGCCTCAAGTCTGATAAAAATCCTTAGAAGCCGGAGTCTACCGACCCAATGGGCCGGATGAGTCGACCCAAAACAACTCTATCATCCCACTTAATCTCTAGTTTTATTCTACAATCCTACTTTATCTCTAGTTCTATCTGACGCATGGGAGAGAGAAACATGGAGGCGGGCAAGCAAGCCGCAATGGCGGCATCTCGGCGCGTCTCACTGTCATCCGGCGGCCATGAATCTTCATGCCACGCTCCATCTCTGTTATTCTCCCGTGGGTATCATGTATGGTGATTGAACCAGAACCAGATCTTTGCATGCCATACCTAGCTAACCCCAAGTGCAAAGGAGCAGCTGGCCACCGGGCAACTGCGGAGAACAATTCTTCTTCTTCCTCCTTGACACACAGCTTGCCTGGCCATAGTAGGTATCAAGGTAGTCGGTATACTGACAAGCCTGCATCAGATCTAACATTCTGATGATCTAATCCTACTTCACCTTTGTTCGATCCTACCTAGCTTGCTAATGCACTTGTTCCAAAGAATTCACCTACTGGTTTTGTGCAGTAATACTCATCATCGCATGATTCGGTTCATGACATTATCGCGGCTTTAAAAATATTGTTGTTTATAGAGTTTTCAGCTAGCACTAGATAATACTATATTAGTTTTCATAATTTTGCACTCTACCTTGATCTTATTTACACTAATTGATTTGTTGTATGCACATATAACTCCATTTATACTATATGTAATGTTTGAATGGGTCGACCCATTATACCCATTGGGTCAACGAGGCAATATATATAGATGATAGATTGGATCGGCCCGTGGCCTCACAAATTGGTCCTGAGACCATAGAGGCTGAGGACCAATGGTGGTCACTCTTGGATGATGAGTGATTGACAACATCGTGTGGATTTGATGTATCTCTTGACTCGTGATGTGCAGGTGTAGGATGCGGCATGGCGGTCGACGGCGCGTGGTGAAGGTCAGGCGAAAGATTCATGCTGAAGGACCGTGGTGAAGGATGGACACGAGTAGGCTCGGAGAAGCGAAAAGTTCATGCGGAGGGACCAAGACGGTGAAGGGTGAATGCGAGTAGGCCTGAACCGAGGGACTCGACGAGGTCGTGCAGAGCCATGGGCGGTCCATATGGTGCGCGGAAGAGCAAGGACACGAGTAGGCTCGGAAAAGCGAAAAGTTCATGCGGAGGGACCAAGACGGTGAAGGGTGAATGCGAGTAGGCCTGAACCGAGGGACTCGACGAGGTCGTACGGAGCCATGGGCGGTCCACATGGTGCGTGGAAGAGCAAGAGTACATGGTGATGAAGAGTTGAAGACGGCGTCGGCCAAGTCGACGAGGATGATGGCGAGTCAAGTAGGCGGCACGTGCGACGGGCGCGCGCGAACAACTCGAAGGCGTCAAGGCTCGACGGGAGGTCGGACACGCGTCGACATCGGCTATTTGACCGGTTTGGCCTCAAAATCGGGGGAGACGAGTTTGACCGGTTTGGCCCTCAAAATCGGAGGCGGACTTGGCGCGGTCAAGGTCCGGGCGGAGGGCACATGGCGCCATCGCGAAGATTGCGTCGAGGCGAAGCGAAGTTATGAAGGCGGCGTGTCTCCGGTGTTTTTATAAAAAATTGAACGATTTTGCTCCTGTGTGGGCGGTTATTGTAATAAATAATATAGAGATATTTTAGTCCTTCGGCAGCACCATATATAGATAGGTATGGCTAGAGAAGAGATTAGCTCTGAACAGTTCATTTGCTTCTCTGATTTTTGTGATTTTCGAATTAGAGATTGTGCTAGATTTTTGTTGAAAAGGGAGGTCCAAACCTCCTAGTGCCGTCTGGGATTTTGATATGAGTTGTTCGTCCTCAATCCCCGAGCGTTTTCTTTTATGCGATTTTCGGGTGATTTTTTGAGAGTTTTTTGATTCGCGAGTTATACTCAACCATTTCACGAATTTTTTTTGGATCTGTTAATCCGTGAGGTTTCGCATCTTTAACTCGAGTTTTGTTTCGAATTGTTGTGATTTGAGGGAGTAATTTGCGTTTGACTCCTTGGAGCTCGTTTTGCCTTTTTCTCTTTCTCCCCTCTGTCTGTGCACTGCAGGAACGGACGAAGGGTGAGGAAAGGGGGCGACGCGCACGCGACTCGGACCCAGCGCGCGGCCAGCCAGCGAGTGGCGGTGCTCGTCGCAGGAGCACGCGCGGCCGGCGGCGGCGCGGCGCGGCCCTGGAGCGCTTGCCCCGTCGCTCACGCGACGCGTGAGGGAGGCGCACGCGCTCTGCAGGCGCGGGCCACGGCCTGGGCCTCACTGGGCGCTGACGGCCCATTCCACGCGGGATCCACAGCCAGCCCAGCTGCGGGTGCTTGGCGCGGGCTGCGCAGCTGCTGCGGAACCAGCAGGCCGTGGCACTCGACGTTGGGAGCACGCGTTTTTTTTATTTCTATATTTTTCAAAAACATTTTTTACAGAAATATATTTTTGATTTCATAATTTACAGTTTTATACCCCTGCCGCCCGGCAAGGGGCGACAATAACTTATATGTAAATAAAAATAAATTTTATTTGCGCGGAGGTCTTTGGCGGGAGTCTGCCGCCCGGCAGGGGGCGGCAGGCTCCCCCACACTGTATAAAAGCCTTCTCTCTCCCTCCCCCGTCATTTGCTTCCCAAGAAATCCAGAGAGGGGGGAGAGAGGAGGGGTGAGGGACGGAGTTGTAACGGCGAAGCCCTGCCAGATATTGGATCCGAACCGCAGGTAATAAATATTTCTCAACTTTCTTAATCTAAATTTTTTGTATGTTTAATTCTATAATTAGTGTATGCAGCAGTAATGATATTTTAGCGATTTAGGTAATGTTTTTAATATAATTTAGGTAGAATTAAGATTAGTTTTTAGAAAAACCAATTAGGTTTACCAACCAATTTTATGGTATTGATTAGTTGTTTAATATGATAAAAAATTTCGAAAAATAGTCAGAAATTGTAGAAAATACAGAAAAATTGTAGAAAATGTTAGAAAAATATATTTATAAAAATTAATTATACAAGAATTGTAGGAAATGCATGAAAATGCTAGAAAAATTATATGAAAATTTCAGATAAATTGTAGAAAATATAGAAAACTTATATTTTTTTTGTGTTAGGTATGGCCGAAGATACGCCAGCCCTACTTGACGGAGTCATAGACTCGTCGCACCGGCCTTTCTTTCAGTGGTTCAGCGCGTGAAAATTAACGTGCTGCGTCCACGTCCACCAGCGGAGTTTATTCCTGTTGACCCACGATGGGTGCCCAGGTGATATGTCGTCGGATTATGTTTCTAAGAATACGTTTGTTTCGTATACGTTTCGTACATAATGTACTTACCTTTGATCGTTCTATTTTTTAGTTGAGTGAAGCTGGTCTTCTTACTATAGGTCGTCTTGCTGAGAATGGTTCAGTAAAGCTGGACAGGTCCCTACTAATGGCTCTGGTTGATAGATAGGGGCCTGAGACACACACATTTCACCTCCCTTGTGGGGAGATGACACCGACCCTACATGACGTTGCGATGCTGCTGGGTCTTCCTATCAGTGGGGATGCCGTAGGGCCTCGTGTTGTCCCGCCTACGTGGTTGAACGATCTAGAAGAGCGTTTTGCAAATATTGACATCGCGATTGATGTAGAGGAGCACCCAAAAGCAACAGGGCCTACCATGTCATGGATCCTGCAGTTTTAGGTACATACCTTGTTTTGTTACGATTAATGTTAGAGTTATGCTTTTGACTAGTGCAGTTATGATTTTATTTTATAATTGATCTCGTACTCATAAATGTTCATCTTTTCTATGCAGCCCGACAATTTGGCACATGATGCTTGTCGGTACCCCAGGACTGGGGTACCCCCTCTTGCTGTGTCTAGGCAAGAAGAGCTTTGTAGTTATCCTTAACTATATCCAGCAGCCGAACCACTGCGGTCCGGAAGCCCTGTTCACTCGTCAACGGTCCCGGACCCGTCCTCTGGTTGGGAAAGGTCCGGGAGCACCACGTGTTCCGGAAGAAGCAGACGCTCAGCCCGAACAGCCGGAGGCTCCGGACCTCCCGTGGAGGTCCAGGTCCCCGCGGAATCCCGGACCCCCTTTGGGGTCTCGGACCCCCGGTATAGTAACCGGACCCCTCGCCAAGCGGGAAGGAATCGACACCCCGCCTCGGGGTGGTCCGGGGCCGCCACGTGTCTGCAAGCGCAGAACTCGTATAAAAAGCTGCTTGGTCTCCATATTAAGGTTCACCTACCGCTGTATTCATTGCGGTAGGAGGACGTCCGCATTGATGTAGCAGAAGCCGAGGCGATTCTTTGACCAGGGGCACTATTGATCGCGTATTACCAAGATGCATAGTGGGGCTGCTGGCGCCGCCCACGCCGCGCCTGTCAGTCTGCTATAACAGGTGGATACGACGGCTCGGCTTCACCCATTATGACGCCTACACAATAACCTCAACAGGTCACTCCGCAAGCTACGATCCCCCAACGGGCACCTTGCTGACAGGACAAGAGAAGATCACCCTTCGTCAGAGGGCTAGCAGGGCATGGAAGCGTATCGGAGGAAAGATTCGTAACCACTGTAGCCATTTGACTACTCTGCGCAGTATGCTGCACAGTCACGTTGGGCCCACTTGTCGGGGCCCAACGTCCTATGTATCCACACCCCTTGGTCTATAAAAGGGGACGCCCGCTAGAAGAAAAACTCAGGCTGGGTGAGAGCCAAGACCCGGCAGAGGATAGATTCATACACAACAGAGATCAAAACCTCTTCTAGTGGACGTAGGGTATTACGCTCCGGAGGCCCGAACCACTCTAGATCGTGTGTTCTTATGTGCCTATCTCAGAGCTAGATTAGCCAATCGCCTAGTACCTTCCCGAGCACTCCCTCTCTGGGAATAGACGGGTGTGTTCCGCCACCCGGCTGTGGGTACCCTAGAAATCCCGCGACAATGCTGATGAGGATAGCGTCACTCGATCCCTTGAGGCATACCTGTTGTGGTTGTTTGGATACATAATGTTCAACAACTCACACGGGGCCTATGTGGATAGGGTGCTTGTGCCTTACGCACAGGAGATCACAGAGGCAGATGTGGAGGAAATGCCTCAATACAGTTGGGGATCAGCGGTACTTGCAGCCACGTACTGTGGCCTCTGCAAGGCATCGGTGCAAAATAAGCACAATGCAATTCTTACAGGATGCCCGATTCTGCTACAGCTTTGGTCGTATGAGAGGATAGCAATTGGTCGCCCGATTGTCGACCACTCACCGTATGAGCTGGATATGTACGGTCACACCGAGGACGATAGGCCTACCATGGGGACTCTCTGGTACGCTCGTTAGGTACGGAAATGACTGCTACTCGTACTATTCTGTTGGCAATTCTGTTGCTTTGTTTAACCCTCTTTGTATTTCTTATTGGTACATATTATTGTTAATTTTGTGCAGAAGAGTTGGGCCCACGTACAGTCTCGTCGGGCTTATCCTGAATTTGTGGCTGATTTTGATCGGTTGACACCTGAAGACGTCGTGTGGGAGCCCTACTCCGAGTTGGCCATAAACACTCGTGCACCGATCGGGATATCTTCGGTTTGCTTTCAGGACCAGGCCTTTTGGATGACAACTACAACGTTGGTGTACGACGTTTACATTGAGCCTCACTGCCCGGACAGAGTCAGGAGACAGTTTGGTCAAAGGCAGTTGTATCCTGTGCCGTCAGCATTGGATCGGGTCGAACGCCATGACCATAGGTAACAATTCATATGTCATTTCAGTGACTACACATTGTATAGTTAACTAATCATATTTGACTAAATTGTTTTCAATATATAGTTTGTAGAGGACTGGTCAACCCTTCTCCAACATGTGGGTGACAAGGGTGCAGCCTTGGGTCGATGGTGTTATCGCCATAAATTAACAGGATTAATTTATGGCCCGAAAGCAAGATGGGCTTGAAGCAGGAGAATTAGAAGGCTTGTAAATCGGCTCCTGCGTGAGCATTTGGGCCACATGGGCCATGTATTTTTAGATTTAGTTTAAGATTAGAGATAGAGTTCGATCGGGACAAGATTAGTTTAGATTGTTTCACAAGTCTCCGGACTATAAATATGTACCCTATGTTATTCATGAAAAGGAAGAACGTCATCACGTCTCGCAACCAACAATCTCGGCGCATCGCCACCCCTAATCTTAGGGTTTCATCCAAGTAAGCGCCATGCTGCCCTGATCGCTTCTCGCGATCAGGGCAGCGTTGTTCTTGCTTTTACCTTGGTATTACTCGTACTGAAGTGTTTTTGATGGCGAGTAGTACTAGTTATCCTGATGTTCGTAGCATGGCTTTTAGTAGATTTGTCATGCTTTGTTGCTTATTGTCTACGAATATCATGTTGTCTTTACGCGATCATGTTTTCATCTTATACTACCTCTTGTTGCATAGAGTTAGCTACGTAAAGGCAACACCCTGCTTCCTTTATGTTTAGTAGATCTGATCTGTTACGGTTTGCTCTTATTCTTGAGAGTTGGCATAATATCTGCTAGGTTAGGCCTTGCAAACGGGTTGGACGATCCGGTGGCGTGTTAGATGCTCTGCTTTAGTCTTAACAGGGAATTGATCCGGGAATCGGTTCTTGCTAGTTCTTAGGCCTCTGTTTTGGTTATGGTTTAGTTATCTGTTATGTTTATTAGGCCCAATCACGTGTAGGATGTTCCGATCTAGCAGTGAAGCTTTTACCATCGTGGATTAGATCAATTAGTTTTAATTGAAGCAGCTTTACAGTTATTCGCTTTAATCATCAATATCCGGATGCAAACAGATCCCATCTGACACCGGTACTCGATCGGCTCTTTAAAGCCGATGCAAGAGTCGTCCCGGGGAGCCGACCACGGCTCGGACTTATGTTTCCACGTGTTTGTATATGCAGGCAAATCATTGCAAGCACGTCCGCACCTTCCTGATCGGGTATAGGTCAGGTGGCACGCCCTGCGTCTTCACAAGCCGGGGCGTGTGCTAGAATTGCGGGCCGTCGACGAGGGAGCAGTGCCTGCCAGCGCCCCGGCAACCTCCCGGCTCTTCGTGTTGCCTGTCGCTGCTCGCTGGTGGGTTTCGACCGACAACACATTCTGGCACGCCCGGTGGGACCTTCATCAACAACAACGCCCACCGCAGAGATGGCAGGAGCTCAAGATCAAGAACCCGCTCCCAAGCCCATCACGTATGAAGAGCTCCCTCCTGAACACAAGAAGAAGTATGATGAGATCAAAGCTCTGTTGGAAGCCGATCTCATCGGCTCTTTTGAGAGGACCCGCAACCACGGCATTAAGTGGAAGGGGTTCTCACCTGAAGGCGCTCTAGACAACGTAGATTTGTTTGTACCATCAGAGGAGCGCACCAGGGCTCTGCATCTGGAGATGAATTACATGGTGGCCCACACGCTTTATCGGCACTCTCAGAGCCTGATGAACGAGCTCGAGCGCGTGGCACATCGCGTCATCCAGGAGATAATCAAGAACCAATACTCTCCATCGGGACCAACCCTGGGGAGTCACGCAGAGGAAGCTGCACTGCATTCTAAACCGCAATTACTGTTCTCATTTGCGGCTCCAAAACCACAGAGTGCGCCGATATACGTCATCCACAAGATCGGCGGTGATCCTGGAGAAGGCCAGTTCCTGACCGAGCCACCCAAGGAGATCCCACACGGCTACACGTGTGCCTACATCCCTGATAGCGTCAATCCAACACGCTCGGTGCAGTTGGTAAACCCAGGAGCTTCTGGAGCAGACGCGAAGAAACAAGCGTGGCTGGCAAGGTACGCTACTGGGCCGAGTGCTGAGCCATCGGCCCCAGGAGTTCTTAGTGTGGAGTAGGTCAGTGCGATACTGAGAGACCAGTTCGGCATCCTGCCCAAGAGAAAAGCGATCGGCTATTCCAAGCCGTATCCAAGTGACTACAACTTGATCCCATTGCCACCCAAGTATCGGCTCCCTGAGTTCACCAAGTTCAACGGATCAGAAGGAGCTAGCTCCATCGAGCATGTGAGCCGATACTTAACGTAGCTTGGGATGATCTCAGTATCGGACTCACTGAGGGTCCGGTTCTTCGGCCAATCTTTTACAGACCCAGCTTTTGGATGGTACGCGTCATTGGCTCCAGATTCGATTCGAACCTAGAGGCAGCTGGAAGATCAATTCCATATCCAGTATCACTCAGAGGCTGCTGAAGCTGGAATTGCCGACCTCGCCCAAGTCAGGCAAAAGCGAGGAGAGACCGTGTCGGAATACATACAACGCTTCAGAGAAGTGAAGAACCGATGCTACTCATCATGCATCACAGAGAAGGAGGCAGTCGATCTGGCTGTTCTGGGACTCGCTAAGCCGATCAAGGATCTGGCTTTTCAGTTAGAATTCACCTCTCTGGCACACATGGTGCAGAAGCTTACGGCATATGAGCTTTACCATCCTGAGCTGTACCAAGACAAGTTCAAGCGCCATGTGAACATGGCACAAGCAGATGAATCTGATGACTCTGGCGAGGAGCAGGAAGTGGCCGTGGCAGAGTGGACTCGGGGGGCAAACCCCGTCCCGTGCAAGTGGATCAAACAGCAAGGGCTTGTGAAGGGCTTCGACTTCGACGTAACCAAAGCAGAGCAGATATTTGATCTGCTGCTTAAAGAAAAACAGCTGAAGCTTCCAGAAAACCACAAGCTACCGATGGTACAAGAGCTGCAGGAAAGACTGTACTGCAAATGGCACCATTCGTTCACTCATGCCACGGGTGAATGCAAGGAGCTCCGTCGTCAGATCCAATCGGCTATCGAGCAAGGCCGATTAATTCTAGCTCAACACACGATGAAGGTCGACACGAAGCCCTTCCCACAATCCAATGTAGTAGAGCTGTCAGATTTCACTCCTACGAGCCAGAATTTTTCGTTCCAGATCAACATGGCGGGGCCTATACGTCGTCATGACGAGCAAAGAAGAGAGGCCGTTTTTGGTAAACGGCCCCAAGATCAAAATGAGCCAGGGCGACAACATATTACTGAAGAGCAAGTGCGCCACATTCGTAATCAGCTTCCTGCTTCTGATCGGCTTCTGGAGAAGTATGAATATCAGCACAAGCTGCGTCGCCGATATCAATCGGAAGAAGAAGAGTACGAGTACCGCACAGGGAGGACGCTGGGAAGGCGCCAGGCTGTACGCGACCACTGGCATTGCCCGTTCTTCAGGTACTGTTGGAACTCTGGCATGAGCCGATTGCCTACTATAGATGATTGTCTGGAGTGCAAGCCTCGGACACGCCAGTCAGGCGATACTTCAGTGTTTCGACGCTTGGGTCCTAAAGTGCGTCACGACGATCATGTTGAGCGGCCAGCCGAGGGTGATTCTGAGCCAGAAGAAGAAGACAGGTACCATCGCCCACGGTGGTGTCCTGACGGGCTTAATCGCTCGCAGAAGCGTAGGGTGCAGCGCCTGCGCAATCTAGAAGAGGCAGAAGCAAAGTTCCTTGACGTGCTGAGGAAGGCGCGTCCGGACCTCGCAGAACAGGTCAAGTATCCGCGAAGGGTGGAAAGGCGCCCTTCAAGAAAAGAATGGCGCCCCAAGCAGACAAAAGCCGATGAGAAGCCATCGGCTGATGTGAACATGGTGTTCGTGCTCCCGTCAGAATTCCGGGCACCCCAACCGGAGGACTTGCCTGTTGCACAGTTGGATCTTGGCCCCCAGCCGATCATCTTTGGGAAGCCAAAGGAAAAAAGTTACAAACATCTGAAGGGGCTGTATCTCAAAGGTTTCATCAACGGTAAACCCGTCAACAGGATGCTGGTTGACACCGGTGCTGCAGTCAACCTGATGCCATATTCAGTGCTGTGCCGGTTGGGGCGTTCTTCTGCCGACCTAATTAAGACCAATGTGATGCTCAATGACTTCAACGGACAACCATCAGAGGCAATGGGGGTTCTTAATGTGGAGCTGACAGTGGTCGCAAGACGATCCCGACTTCGTTCTTCATCGTCAACAGCAAGAGTACATACACGGTACTGCTTGGGAGGGATTGGATTCACACCAACTGTTGTATCCCTTCCACAATGCATCAGTATCTTGTCCAATGGGATGGCGATGAAGTGGAAGTGGTCCCTGCAGACGATTCCAGCGAAGTCTCGCTTGCAGATATGAATGCCTGGGACGCAGAGGGACAAGAGCCGATCTCAGGGATCGCCCTGGAGGATTGTGATCGGATCGAAGCGACAAAAAACGAACTGAGGCTGGTCTTATCCACTGGCCTCACAGAGTAAACACATCCTGGCATGCTACGGGGTGTAATAGAGATAGAGAGGCCGGTCCCAACGACCGGCCCCGAAAAATAGAAAAATCCTATTTAGGGTCGGAATTGTTTCATCATGTACATACGATGGTCTGCTCCAGCAGTTGGCCACTCATTGATTGTTTGGTTTCGAATGATAATGGAAGAGTAGAAACGGCCGGCCCATGCGGTTGGCCAAATAATTTTTCCTGTCATCTCCCTGTGTTTGCCGCTGATCTTGTGGATAATGAGGACCCGCCTGCGTTCGCAGCTGGTTTTTCAAACGACGGCAAGCTGGGATACGGGTTCACGTCAGCTGATGATTTGGAAGAGATTGACATCGGTCCTGGGGATAAGCCACGACCGACATTTATCGGCAAGAAGTTGGATCCGGTCTTGCGTGAGGAGATGATTGCACTGCTGAAAGAGTACAGGGATTGTTTTGCATGGGACTACACCGAGAAGCTCGGTCTAGACAGAAGCATCGTCGAGCATCGGCTCCCGCTCAAGAAAGGGTTTCGGCCGTTTCAACAACGAGCACGTCAGATGAAGGCCGAAGTCCTAGAAGAAGTCAAGAAAGAGGTGGAGAAGATGTTGGATGCTGGGTTCATCAGGCCGTGCCGGTATGCAGAATGGATCTCTAGCGTGGTACCGGTACAAAAGAAGTATGGCCGATGGCGTGTCTGCGTCGATTTTAGAGATCTCAACAGAGCAACGCCGAAGGACGAATACCCGATGCCTGTTGCAGAGACATTGATCAACGCAGTTGCCGGCCACAAAATGATGAGTTTTATGGACGGTAATGCCGGCTACAACCAGATCTTCATGGCCCCAGAAGACGTGAATAAGACCGCGTTCAGAGTACCAGGCGCGGTCGGCATGTTCGAATATTTGATTATGACCTTTGGACTAAAAAATGCCGGTGCAACGTACCAACGTGCCATGAATTACATTTTTCATGATCTCATCGGCAAACTGGTAGAAATTTATGTTGATGATGTCGTGGTCAAGTCCAAATCAGCTGGGGGGCATCTAGAAGATCTGCGTCAAGTTTTGGAGCGGACTCGAAGGTTTGGGCTCAAAATGAACCCAAAGAAGTGCGCCTTTGGCGTGTCGGCTGGTCAATTTTTGGGATTCCTGGTGCATGAACGGGGAATCGAGATCGACCTGAAGAGTCAAGAAGCTGTGAAGACGATGAAGCCACCTACTACAAAGAAAGAATTATAGAAGCTCATCGGTAAAATTAACTTTGTCAGACGATTTATTTCTAATCTGTCTGGGCGCATCAAACCGTTCATGGGTTTAGTGAAGATTAAATCCGATGATGAGTTTCGCTGGGGGGCAGAACAGCAGCAAGCTTTCGATGAAATTAAAGAATATTTATCAAAGCCTCCAGTGTTGGTTCCTCCTCAGCAAGATAGGCCGTTCTATGTGTACCTATGCGTGGGTGACACCTCAATTGCTTCGGTGTTAATCCAGAAGCACGACGGCTAGGAGAGGGTGGTTTTCTACCTCAGCAGGCGCATGTTAGACGCCGAGACCAGGTACCCTGAAATCGAGAAGCTTTGCCTTTGCTTATTCTTTACATGTACAAAGCTTCGTCATATCTTGCTCTCGGCGGAAACAATTGTCATATGCAAATCGGATGTCATAAAGCATATGCTGTCGGCTCCTGTCCTGAAAGGCCGGCTCGGAAAGTGGATGTTTGCATTGTCAGAGTTCGATATTCGATATTAGCCTGCGAAGGCAGTCAAAGGACAGGCACTGGTGGATCTTGTTGCGGACAGGATCAGCACTGATATTGCTGCATTATTTATTCGTGCTTGGGCTATGTTTTTTGACGGATCGGCTTGTGATGATGGATGCGGTGTGGGAATTCTGTTGGTGTCACCTCAAGGGGCGGCTTATTCTTTTTCCATCAGGATGACTGCCCCATGCACCAATAATTTGGTGGAATATGAAGCCGTTCGCAAAGGGATGGAACTGCTCCTCGAAGCAAGTGCATAAGCGGTGGAAATTTTTGGAGATTCAAAGCTGGTGATTTCTCAGCTCACGGAAGAATATAGATGTGAGAGCAAGGCTCTTTTTCTGATATGGATGCAGTGCCGTGAGTTGATGTCACGATTTAGGTACATCAATTTCCACTGGATACAAAGAACTCTGAACAATGAAGCTAATGATTTAGCACAGATGACTTCTGGGTACAAATAAACAGCCGATGGAGTCAATGTAGAGGTTCAGTTTCTAGAACCTGGAGACTGATATCTTCAATTATTTGAAGGATTTGGCTCGGGGGGCACCCAGAAGGATAAGACTCAAGGCCATGAAGTATATTCTGATAGGGGATGATATGTTCTACAGGACCTTGGAAGGACTACTGCTTAAATGTCTGGGACCTTCAGAGTCAAATCGGCTCTTGCATGAGGTTCATGAAGGAGCCTGCGGTACTCATCAATCGGCTCATAAGATGAAGTGGCTGATTAGACGATCGGGTTATTACTGGCCCACTATGCTTGAAGATTGCTTCAAGTATTACAAAGGATGTCAGGCATGTCAGAGGTTTGACAAAATTCAGATAGTGCCAGCATTAGTAATGAATCCTATCATCAAATCGTGGCCATTCAGAGGTTGGGCCATGGACATGATTGGACAGATCAACCCGCCGTCTAGCAAGGGTCACCAATGGGTCTTAGCTGCTACAGATTATTTCACAAAGTGGGTAGAAGCAGTGCCCATGAGATCAGTAGCGTCAAGAGATGTGATCAGCTTTGTCAAAGAACACATCATTCACAGATTTGGGATCCCTTAGACCATTACGACCGGTGGAGGATCGGTCTTTATATCAGAGGAATTCAGGAAGTTTGCCGATGACATGGGGATTAAGCTAATCAGATCATCTCCGTATTATGCCCAAGCTAATGGACAGGCTGAAGCATCCAACCAGAGCCTCATCAAGCTCATAAAGAGAAAGATCGATGAATATCCTGGGCGCTGGCATGAGGTGTTGTCAGAAGCTTTGTGGGCATATCGTATTTCATGTCACAGGTCCACCAAGACATCGCCATACCATTTAGTCTACGGCCAAGACGCTGAGTTACCTTGGGAAATTACGGCCGGGTCAAGGCGTGTCGAGTTTCAGAATGATCTATCTTCTGAACAGTATACGGCCCTGATGAACGATAATGTGGAGGATCTGACAGAGCTAAGGCTTTGGTCGCTGGAGAAGATCAAGGAAAATAAGGCTAAAGTTGCTTGTGCGTACAACAAGAAGGTCAAGCCAAAGAATTTTTAGGTTGGAGACTTGGTTTGGGAGGCAGTATTGCCATTGGGAACTAAAGATAGAAAATATGGCAAGTGGTCTCCAACTTGGCACGGACCGTACAATATTGATCAAGTCTTGCCTGGGAATGCATACATGCTTGAGGAGCTGGATGGTGTCAAGTTTCCTGTTGCTGTCAATGGTCAACACCTCAACGAGTATTTCCCGAGCATGTGGGAAGGCGAGTGACAAGAGCCGATGAGATCCATCCGGCTGTACTGAGATAGGCCAACACGTTGAGTTGGCCAGCAAAAAAAAAAGAAAAGGCCAACACGTTGAGTTGGCCGGTAAAAAAAAAAGAAAAGAAAAGGCCAACACGTTGAGTTGGCCGGTAAAAAAGGGGGGGCCAACACGTTGAGTTGGCCGGTAAAAGAAAAAAAATGAATGAGAAGACCAACACGTTAAGTTGGCTAGTAAAAAATACATATGAGAAGCAAGATAGCCGATGTACGAGCATCGACTTAAGATGTTTTAAACAGTTATAAGTTCCAGGTTAACAGGCAGTAATAATTGTTTCTTGAGCCTATCTACTGGTTTAGGAATTCTTCTATGGCGTGGATGGCTTCTGTGCGGACGGCGTCTGCTCTTGCTATGATTGCTTCGTCATCCTTGTCATCGCATGTAACTATCTACCGACTCAAGGTGCTTATCTCTGCAAACTCTGCTTGTATCTGCTCGGCTATTTCCTGGGTTTCTTGTTCGGAGTTTGCAATGGAAGTTTCCTCGGCCTGGATGAGTTTCTTGGTGGTACGAACCTTTTCTTCTAGTTCTGCCAGTTCTTTCTTTAGGAGGTCGAGTCGTTTCTTGCTGGCAGACATGTCAGCTTTGGTATCTAGAGTTGCCTTCTTCTGGTTGAGGGCCTTGCACTTTTGAGCAATGTCAGCTTTCAGAGAAGCTTGAGAGCGACGTGCTTCTATTCTTTGTTGTGCTTTGTTCACTTCTACCCGGAAGAATGGAAGATTGCTAGCTGGCCAAAACTTGATTTGCAGTGGATCCGAGAGTTGGGATTCTATTTGCTCGAAGATGTTCTTTATTTCACTGGAATCGCCAACTAGAGCAGTGAGTGGAGCAGATAGCAGATCCTTGATGAGATGAAGCTGATGTGCCAAATTAGCCGATTGCTGCAAAGATGGTGTTTTTGCTCCAGGGGCAGTCAGACCCATTGATACCGGGTCAAAGGAAAGCAAGTTTGAAATGTCAAAGCCCTGTGGATATATCTGGAGTTAGAGCAAGATGCATTTATAAAGCTATCGGCTGGTTCAGGATTGGTTCTTGTAATGTTACCTGTTCTGAAGAAGAAGCGTTGGGCGATTCAAGAGCGATCGTCCTAATAGAGTTTGTGTCGTCGTCAAGAACATTGACTGCGTCAGCTTGCCCTTCATTTGCCTCTATCAGTATATTGGGATTTGCAGTCATCTCATGTTGTACTGGGCTTTCTGCGTTGGAGATGTCTTCAGTCATGTCCTGAAAATAGAATTACAGTCAGCCAGAGTACATGTGTGTGCAATAAAGAAGAAGTTTTAGAAGATGAGTTACCTGGTTGGTGTTGGACTCTGATGGACTTGGGGAAGCTGGTGCTGGTTTCTTGATGAATCGTCTAGTGATCATCTTCCTTTTCTTGGTCAAGACTCGGGGGGCAACGCTTGCAGAAGTTTGTCTTCGTTTAGAAGCCGGCTGAAGTAAGTCTGGCTTAATAGTCATTATCACTTTCTTCATTGATGGTGACCCTTTGCAGAAAAGTACATCAGGAGCAGTTGGAAGAAAGTGGAATGGCTCCCCGTTGCTAGTCATAGATTCTGGACCATCTTGTTGCTACCAACAGGGTGAGCAAGGATTAGTCAGGTAAAGGAATGGATGATCTAGAAAGAGCAAAATGCATAAATTCAGTACCTCTTCCTCGGGGATTACATATTCAAGATCAATTTGCTGCAGTCGAGGACCTAGAGCTTTTCTGAAAACATGGGTTTTCCACATTCCCCACCATGTGCTAAAATCGATCAATGAAGGATCAAAGGATAGATCGGCTGGTATTGGAATGTGGAGATCATCGAGCATGTTGTAGCATCTTGAACTGGTGAGGCCATCAGGCAGATCGGCACTGCTCTCCACCAAGTGGTGAATATGGAAGTGGGGAGGGACCTGTCCTAGGCCAAATTGCCGAGCTGCTATGACTGGTTGATAAGATTCATAACCTGGCTTGATGATTCTATTAGAGGTGCTGATGCCAACAGGAAGGAAGCCGGGTCGAATCATCAGGGAATATAGATGCCGAGTACTGTCGTTATCGGCAAAATTATCTAGTCTGAAGGCAGTTGGGTTCTCGAAAGATTCAGATTCAGTAAATGGAAAGTAAAGGGGATTCTCTAAACCTTTATAGAAGACTTTGAACCAGTTTGCTGCACCTGCTGAATTCAGTTTACTGCCAGGAAAACTAAATAAAGCTTAGCCATAGCTAGTACATCTAATTGGTTTGCCACTCTAATCAGGAAAAGAGTTCTTGGTTAGGCCTTGGAAGTTCGGGATCTGGTGCTGAAAGTATAGTTGTGCCCACAACTGAATAAACCACCAAGGACCTCCAGTTCTCAGTTTCTTCTGGTTAAGCAAGTTAGATGTCATCAAATGGAGATACTGTAGGTTTCTCCAAGGAAAAGTTTGCCTAGGTCGATGTGATTGCCATGGGCCAGGTGGTAGGCCAAGGGAAGATAGTTCTTAGTTGGAGCTAAAGAAGGGCCACAGAAGATGAAGTGCTCTAGCCAAAGATTTAAGAAGGTTGTGTGTTCCTTCTCAGTCACTGGACCTTTTGTTTTCATGTGCTGATTCATGTAAGTGCCCCAGTTTGTGTAGTTAACTTTGGATGAAAGTTTGAAGGGGACTTCTGCCATTTTGTGGGCAGCAGGATTAGCAGAACTAATGTCTAGGCCAGTGATCATGGTGACATCCAGCAGAGTAGGGGTCATAGGTCCATGACCAAAGAAGAAACAGTTCAGAGCATCAGACCAAAAATAGCCGATGGTTTTCAGAAGATTTTCATCTTTGTCAAGTGGAGATAATGATAAGTTAAGTGCATCGGCTATGTTCAAGTCCTGCCACAAGGGCATATAAGTTTTTGCTACTCTGCTGTACCATGTAATCCAGCTCTCAGGGGCATTATGCCAGGCTCTTAAGCAGTCGGCCCAGAGGTTCAAATCGATGTTTTGACTCACGAAAGGGATCCTATTTGCTTCACAAGAGATCAAATCTATGGGATTTTCATAGGTTCGTGGGCCGAGACATAAAGATTTTGGATTGGAAGGATGCGGCAGAAGGATGTCTGACACCTGAAGTTCAGCAATTCAGAAGTATGCATATGGTGTTATGTTTCAGAGTTTAGTATTTTAGAGGCTTGATAAGATGAAGGAAACTAAAGGATTAGGTCGGATATTACCTTCAGGCCGCAGATTGCCGCATCACTGGTTGCATCATCAGTAGTAGGATTAGTCGTTTGAGTTGCAGAGTCTGCCATGGCTCAGATCTGTTGACTTGGGGTTTGGTTGCTGTGGGCTCTGATTCGAATTCCGGATGCTTGAAGAGTTCTTGCTCGAATTTGTAGAGCTGGGTTTTCGAATTACGCTCGGATTTGAGAACTTGTTTCGAGTTCGGTTCAAGGTGGAAGTGATACTCTACTCTTATGCGGGTTGCTTCTAGTTTGAATTTCGTCGGCTCTTGTATATTTATAGAAGCCTGATGCGTTGCCATCGGCTTTTTGGAAAGTAAACAGATGCACGGAATTGAAGGAAATTCGATTTCATTAAAGGAAAGTTCATTACAAGGAAAGCCGATTTTACAAAGGAATTAATCCTTCGGCTTTGTGATCCTACCCCTACGATGCTACCTACATCTACCAGTTGTAGGTATCTGAATGCCTACGGCGCTTCGAGCTTCGCGACGGTGCGTATCCGCCATCGTCATCGTCGTCATCGCCGTCGTCGCTGCTGCTGTTGCCGTCGTCCTCGGCACTGCTGCTTCGCCCGCCGCTGCCGCTGCTTCCTTCTTCGTTTCCCTCCGTGGGGGCTATGAGGAATTGGTGGGGGTTTCTTCCTGCCGCCGTGTCGTCGCTGGAGAAGGAGTCGATCTCTTCGGAGGAGTCGGCTCCCTCCCAAGAGAAGACGTCGTCTTCACTGCTCTCCAGTTCCTCTTGGAACAGGAACTGGAGGTCTTCCTCTCCTTCAGTCTCAGGCTCGTCTTCCTCGGAGACGTCCCCGAAATCGAACTCCTCTACATCCCAATGCAGAGGAGCTAGCACTTCGTGCGCTGCTATCGGGTCCCATTCGGGGGTCGGCTCTCGGCTCTCTGGGATAGAGTCGATGGAGGAGGCGGAGAGGGAAGAAGAAGAAGGAGATGAGGAGGAGGAAGAAGAGGAATCTCCAAAAGAGTTGGAGCCAGAGGAAGAAGAAATCGCCATGGTTAGCAGAGGAGTGGGGTTTTCTGCGCTATTTG
This sequence comes from Panicum virgatum, assembly GCF_016808335.1. NCBI lineage: Eukaryota > Viridiplantae > Streptophyta > Magnoliopsida > Poales > Poaceae > Panicum > Panicum virgatum. The sequence goes on along the minus strand of NC_053140.1, from coordinate 47,161,583 downwards.
GCTCTGGGAGGAAGGAGTTCGCTGTGAAGAAGAGCCGATTCGGGGTAAGATTAAATAGTGAAAAGGTGGAAGACGGATCGGCAGTTTCGCATTCTACGAGGAGCCAGTTGCAGAGACATTGCGTCTTCCTTGGTGGTTGCAGTATGTTTAATGAACATTAACGGGAAGATGAAGCGACGGAATGGTTTTGAAACTATCATTGCCAAAACCAGGGGGGCATGTGTTATCGCCATAAATTAACAGGATTAATTTATGGGCCGAAAGCAAGATGGGCTTGAAGCAGGAGAATTAGAAGGCTTGTAAATCGGCTCCTGCGTGAGCATTTGGGTCACATGGGCCATGTATTTTTAGATTTAGTTTAAGATTAGAGATAGAGTCTGATCGGGATAAGATTAGTTTAGATTGTTTCCCAAGTCTCCGGACTATAAATATGTACCCTATGTTATTCATTAAAAGGAAGAACGTCATCACGTCTCGCAACCAACAATCTCGGCGCATCGCCACCCCTAATCTTAGGGTTTCATCCAAGTCAGTGCCATGCTGCCCTGATCGCTTCTCGCGATCAGGGCAGCGTTGTTTTTGCTTTTACCTTGGTATTACTCGTACTGAAGAATTTTTGATGGCGAGTAGTACTAGTTATCCTGATGTTCGTAGCATGACTTTTAGTAGATCTGTCGTGCTTTGTTGCTTATTGTCTACGAATATCATGTTGTCTTTACGCGATCATGTTTTCATCTTATACTAGCTCTTGTTGCATAGAGTTAGCTGCGCAAAGGCAACACCCTGCTTCCTTTATGTTTAGTAGATCTGATCTGTTACGGTTTGCTCTTATTCTTGAGAGTTGGCGTAATATCTGCTAGGTTAGGCCTTACAAACGGGTTGGACGATCCGGTGGCGTGTTAGATGCTCTGCTTTAGTCTTAACAGGGAATTGATCCGGGAATCGGCTCTTGCTAGTTCTTAGGCCTCTGTTTTGGTTATGGTTTAGTTATCTGTTATGTTTATTAGGCCCAATCACGTGTAGGATGTTCCGATCTAGCAGTGAAGCTTTTACCGTCGTTGATTAGATCAGTTAGATTTAATTGAAGCAGCTTTACAGTTATTCGCTTTAATCATCAATATCCGGATGCAAACAGATCCCATCTGACACCGGGACTCGATCGGCTCTTTAAAACCGATGCAAGAGTCGTCCCGGGGAGCCGACCACGGCTCGGACTTATGTTTCCACGTGTTTGTATATGCAGGCAAATCATTGCAAGCACGTCCGCACCTTCCTGATCGGGTATAGGTCAGGTGGCACGCCCTGCGTCTTCACAAGCCGCGGCGTGTGCTGGAATTGCGGGCCGTCAACGAGGGAGCAGTGTCTGCCAGCGCCCCGGCAACCTCCCGGCTCTTCGTGTTGCCTGTCGCTGCTCGCCGGTGGGTTTCGACCGACAACAGATGGTTGGGACCAGGCAGAGGAAAATGTGGTGCTTGCGACTCCTGCACACACGGAGGCTTCGTACAAGGCGTACCTGAGCTGGTACCAGCCTCAGACTCATTGGCGCTTGATATATGCTGACATGCAACCACAACCGCATGTTGCGACACCGCAGGATGGCTACGCACGACATAGGGATGAGGCATTAGCTGGGGCGGTGAGTCAAAGTTATCATCGCTTTTCAAATACTTTGGATTACAGTGTTAATGTCTTTCTTTTTCTTGCTTTCAGTTTGAAATGTGCAGTTTGATGGACGTAGATGCCATGGCGAATTTGATGAGGATTCGAGCGGGATCTATGATGGATAGAAATGAGCAAGAGTCGGCCCGGACCCGAGTTTCACAAAGAGCCCATTCCATGCTTGAAGCCTTTGGTAGCCGGACACCGTACGAGGACTCGTACGGTTCATCTCAAGCCTCGACCTCGTTTCCTTGTGGTCCCACACAGCAGCAGCCTTCCCAAGCACCTTATTGGTCTCAGTAGCATTATCCAGGTACGTGAGGATACTTACTGACTTCCTACTTTGAAGCCAACAATTAATTCTCAGTCCATACAGGTGATGCACACCCACCTTATCAACCTCACGGAGGGACTCAGTTTAGTACCATGGCACCAGCTGTAGGGATGTCATTTCAACCAACACATGCACCAGCACGACCTTTCGGTAGATATATAGTCCATATCTTAATTTCAATTAATTGTGGTATGAAGTCTAATTCCTTTTGTATTTACATATAGGATCACAACAGTTTATATGATGCTGTACCTTCTTCGTATTACCCTACGGCGACAGCAGAAGGAACGCAAGGTAAATACCTAATCTGTAGCCCGAATTTATCATGTGCTTCTTATTTCTATGAATATTTTAAATAATTCGAACGGTTTACAGGATCACACCACCAGCTTCCTGATATGGGTCATTCTTCGTATCCACCACCAACAGGTACGTATGATGAATATGTAATCAAATATATGACTTATAAGACGATAATTAATATATCATAGTTGCTACTGTATAGGGCCTACACAGGATACCTTTGAGGCGAACTTCGAAGATTGGAGTCGGTTATTTTCTACACCTAACCAGAAGGCCGATCCTACCTTCCACACACCAGTGGCCACCGGACGTCCAGGTAGAGACGTAGGGCCTCCAGAGCGACACAGCTACTCTACAGACCACGTCCACGCTCAGCGTAAAAGAGGTCGACATGGCCGGGGTGGTTAGGAGGTGCTTCTAGCTATTTCTGTATTTTTGTTATGGACATGTCGTCATGTTATACTTATTTCGTTCTTATGCATCACCTATTTCATTCTCATTTGCGTATGTGTATGAATTGCTAACTTATACTTTTCATATTCACGTACTTTACTGATGGTTTTTATTTGTATCCAAAATATCTAAAACCACATCTAATGGCCCACTGCTGTAATTTTGCAGGGAGGGGGAGCCTGCCGCCCCCTGCCACCCAGTGGAGGGGCGGTAGGGGGGCCTGCCGCCCGGCAGGGGGCGGCAGGCTCCCGCCAAGGGCCTCCGTGCAAATAAAAATTATTTTTATTTACATATAAGTCCCTGCCGATAAAACTGTAAATTGTGAAATCGAAAATATATTTCTGTAAAAAATGTTTTTGAAAAATATAAAAATAAAAAAGACGCTTGGGAGCACCGACAGCTGTTGGGCCCGCATCCCAAGAAGGGCAGCAAGCTAGCGGCAAATCAGGGGCATGCACAGGCTCACGAGACAGCAGCCCAAGGAGCACGTGGGATCAGGCCAATCAGAAACTGAATCGGCGTTGCCGCGTATGACCAGTGTGTGGACTATATTTTGCACGTATGTTTGTAGTTGATGCGAATTTTAATTCGTGCATATAATATTTATTGTTTCAGATTTTCAGACTGCTCTCATCATTTGTAATCTTTTATGTTTACTGATTGCATGATTTCTGATAGGGCAACTTCATGTGTTACAACCATGCTTGGTATATTTAAGAGTATTCACAAAGCATGATTCTCCATGGTGTCATCATTCAGAGTAGACCACAAAATCCTACTTCAAGCAGAGTGTTTCAAAAATGTTAACCATATGTATGATGGAATAGATCAAATGGTTGAAATACAGAAATATTATATTTGTGATAGGATTCATTGCAAGGAAAAAATGTTGATACCATATACGAAAATGAGACAAATCAAGCTTTGTAAACTAATTTCAATTGTAGAAATATCTCCTGAATGCTTGTATCTTGACAAATATGTCCAAGATATATCTTGGTGACATACATCCAATATAATTAATAAGATAAATAGTATGATCTACATATGATTGATCATTGCTATTTTTATGGCATATTCTACTTGTATCCATCACCCATCAAATTCAAATGTGAAATCGACCTTACAAAGTGGTACTTTCATGATCGAATGGGTAATCTGCTCAGGCAACTCCTCTCATCCTTCTCAGCAATCATCTGTATGTACAGGAAGGTAGAAGCTTCTGCATACATATGTCGAGCAAGCTGTTAGCGAAAGAATCTTGGATATTGTTGATTCGATAATCTGGCTCCATGTAGAGTCAACGGATAGGCACTATAATGAGCAGAATTAAGGACTGCTTGGTTTGTCTTCAGGCTTGCCATTTCCTGCTCAAAACAGCATCCTAGGGACCCAAAGTGGTGAGAGATTGTAGCACCCCATGTGTTAATCACCTATAGTTATGGTTAATCGTGTATTTGATATCATGGTTAATACTAACCTTGCATGCATAAAATCTTTTAATTACATTTTTGCTAGTTGTTAACACATGAATTGATGACTAGTTTTCAAATTCAATGTAAAATGCTTTGAAAATAACTTTTAAATTCTTGCTCAAATGGACTTTTGCCTAAAAACAAAGTTGTAGAGTTTTAAACTGTGAACAATTTTCATGTTGGTGGTTTTTCAAGTTGCTACACAAAAAATTAGGAAAAAGTTGAATTCAAGCATGAATAGGACAACCAAGTACTTTCTTCAAAAATTTAAATTTGACTTTTGAACTAAACCTCAAATAAAGTTTTGGCTGAAACAAAAGTTGAAGATCTCGAAATTCTGGACAACTTTCGTATTCAAAAGTTTTCCATTTGAGGCCATGAAGAAGGAGAAAAGGTGAGTTTACGAACTGGGCTTTGGAACCTCGAATTATTTACAGGAATGCCATTACTACATCTCCTCCTCTGCTCGCTGCTCGACACGCCGCCGGAGCCGTCGCCGCTTCTCGACGTCCGCGTCCACCTGTCGGCCATCGCGCCCCGACCTCTTCCGCGTGAGCTCGTGATTATCTCCTCCCGGTGACGTCTTCGTTTTCCCCTTCCCTTCCTCTTCCTCTTCGTGCTTGCGCCGACCCGAGCCGAGCAGAGCCGCCGTCGCCGCCCTTCTGGCTGCCCCTTGCCGCCCCGCATCGATTCAGCTCGGCACAACCCTTTTTGCCTTGCCCTCCACCTACGCCGCCCCTCACTGAGCCCGACCGAGACTCTCCCCGGCCGAATCGGACCCCGCCACCACCGGCCGCCACTGCTACTCCGCCGGGCAGCCACCCCGCACGTCGAGTTCAACCCTCGGGCCTTCCTCTCCCCAAATCGAGTACCCGGTGAGCAGCACCGCACCACCATCAACCTCTCAGGCCCCTTTCCCGGCCATCTTGCTTGCTGCGCCGCCAGGAACGCCACCGTCGCACGCCATGGCCGCCACCCCGCCGAGCTCGCCATAGAGCTCCACCCTCCGCTCTCTCCCTGATCAAGCCGACCCATCCACGGGCTCCCTCATGCGCCGGTGATACTCCCAGGCCCGAGCCCGCCCCGAATCGGCTGCCGGAGCGCCGCCTCCGCCGACGCAGACCACCGCCTCCGCCGACGCAGACCACCGCCGGGCGCCGGCCGCCGCGGACAGGCCACCTCCGGGCACCTCCTCGCGCTCCAAACCACTCTACAGGTTCGCGCTGACCTCCTCTTCTTTTTCCCCCTCTTTCCCCTCGCCGCCGGTGAGCATCGTCACCGGAAATCGAGCTCCCGTGCGCTCCTCTGTTCCAAAACGCGACCAGGGACCTCGGGCAACAATTGACACATGTCCAGGGGGTTTTCTGCACATACCAAGACTCAGTTGAATAGTGTCGCGCTGGACCTTTTTGAAATTTTTGGCTGAAACTTTGAAAAATCATAGAAAATCGTAGAAAATCAGAAAAATGCAAACTAAAATTTGTTGGATTCCTTGTTCTAAGATCTACAACTTTCCATGCAGGTTAATCTTCAGTTTCTAAATAGTTTTTGCTCTAGTTTAAATGTTAATTTAAGTGGTTGCAAGCTTTGAAAATGCTTAGTAAATAGTAGAAAAATGGTAAAAATGTAAAACCACTTGGGTTAGTTTTGTTTTGGCATGAATAACTTAGTAAAAATATTTAACATGCTGGTTGTTTAATGTTTCTGTGATGTTTTGATTTAATAATGAATAATTCTTGTTTTAGCTTGTTTATTTAATATCTGCAGTTTTCGAAGTCGAAAAATTATAAAATTTATGCTGTAGTTTACTCTTGGCATGATTAGTTCACTGTAAAAATTTCAGATCCAGAAGCTTTGTGCATGTTTGTAAATCTATTTTTGTTCTGTTTGTCTTGCTAGGGCTAAATTAAATGTTTTCTTTTGTCAATAAATATTGGAAAAATATTGTTGCATGATTTATCAATAGCTCATCATGCTGGTAACTTTTGGTTGCTAGATCATGTCCTCAATTTAAGTTTTTGCATTTGTTTAGTTTCTAGCTATATCTTTCACTTTCCAAAAGTATTGCTAAGCCATTCTTTTCAGCATGGTTCAATACGTCAAGTATGTCATTTTTGGGTGAATCATGTTAACTTTTGTTGGCTAGAAGATTTGGCTAATTCCTGAATGTTGGATGCTTGCAATGGTTTAATTTAAGTTAATTTATGTGGCATGCTTGATGTGCTTGCCATCTCCTATGAGATGCTTGAGTGATGGTTAAGTTAAATAGCTCTAGGTGCTTATGCTAGTTTGTTGTACTTTTATGAATGCCTTGCATGTTGCACTTCAATGCATTCATACCTCAGCATTATTCCATATCATCTAGGTACGCTAAATGTGCGACACTTGGAACCGGAGGGCGATGTTGAAGCCGAGCCAGAAGATGGTGCACGGGTGGACCAATCCAGAAGACGGAAGGACCGACTGGAGTGCATGCTTGGACTGGGATGATGTCAAGCCGGTGCAAGACTACAAGCTAACTAACTGACTTTGTGTCAAATCCAGGCAAGCCCCGGAGCATAACCCCTAATTTGAGTATTCAATGTTTATTTAAGTATTTGTGCATTTACGTTTTTAGGAGTTGTATGGAACCCTAGTATGCATGTTTCTCCCTAGGTACCTATGAGTCTATACTAGTATACAGGTGTCGTTAGTATTGCCATGCTTAACTAGGATCCGGTAGAAGTCGAGTGATTGCTGTCACTCGCGAGCTATAGGTTCTGTTACTTATGACAACATGGCTTGAGAATGAATCAATGAGGAAAGAGAAATGGAGACCGGGCGGAGATGATTTTGGTTTTGGATATGGAATAGAGGGAAAGTAAGCCTCCGCCTGTGTCGATTGAGGACCGTACCGTTGTTGGCCCTGCTGACCGAGTTTGAACAGTACTAACCACATGCCGGAAGTAGGAGGTAGTCGAAACCGGTAAGCTAATTACCTGATTTGCAACGATACTTTGAATCGCGACCTGCTACTCTGGGAGTGGGATGATGGCGGGTGTTGGAGTGTATGTCGCCTCCGGGTTCTCTGGGAGTTCGCTGTGAGGGGCCCTTCACCCGGGTTTTGGCAGGCGTGATTCAGACGTCGGGGTAATGATGGGAACATTTGACGCGTGTGGCCCGGCGTGGGTTGCATGTGTCGTGTGAGTTAGGTCCACCTTGCAAGGTTAAATCGGATCGATTCGCCGTCTCTCTCGGTTAAGAGAACCTTGGTCACTGCGTCACATTGTAGTAAAAGATTGAAATGAGATTGGAAAGTTGAGATTATGAGATATGAGTGTGGTACTCTAAAAAGATAATGTGATCAACCATGCGTGCTCTAGATATTCAGACAAACCTAGTTGGTATTTGTATGATAAATTTGAGCTAAAATATTGAAAGTAAGGATCCACTATTAGTAGCTTTTCAGCGAAACAAACCCAGAGCCAAAAGCCTGCATGTCTAGGAGTCGGCTAAGTATATACCATAGTCGGGTAAGCCTTGCTGAGTATTAGTATACTCAGGGTTTGTTGTTACCCTGTTTTCAGGTATTTATTGTTGGTGGAAGCTGAACAGGATTCACGTTGGTGGGCTCGATGTGACATCCTCCCGACTTCGTAGATCTCGTGGTTTTCAAACTGAACTTCCTTTCTAAATTTCCGCTACAATTTTAACTCTGATAACTTTTATTTAAACTTAATTGTAATACTTTGCTTTGTAAACTTAATTTTGAGAACTTTAGTCTGCTTGTAATCATCTGTGCTCGTCTTCATGCGAGACTTCCGGTGTTTTCGATCCTTAACCCAGCAGGCTGTCGGATTACACCGTTTTAAGTGCGCGGTGGCTTGATTAATACTTAAAATGATAGTTAGCGTACTTAAGCCGGTTTAATCTGGGCGGTTCTGTCACAGCTGGTATCAGAGCCGAAACGCACTAGAGATGATTACTTGTATGCTTAATTAAGTTTAAAACTAACTTTTTGGTTTGCAAAATGTTGGTTTCGAAAACTTGACGCTAGTTGCGCTAAGGAATAAGATAGATAGTTCGTATGCCCTATCTAGGTTTAATTAGCTATGGTGGCATCTATATATCTATTTTATTCCAGCACTTCCAGCTCTTTACTTTCTGTTAAAATTTACTTTCTTGCACAACTGGTATCTAATATTCTGTAACGACGCACCTACGCTCAGGTGAGCAAGGTAAGCATTCCTGGTAGTCCTTTAGAATAGCTCACGTGTTTCATACGTGTGCGGGTCCCGTATGATGAGCATACGAGGAGGTGATAAGGTTCAATTCAAACGAGCCTGTCGCTATCTGACGCCTGATATGGAGTGCGGATTTCCCACCGTGTGATTGTAATCACGGCCATCTCGTAAGGCAATGTTACGAGGTGAAGACCTGTTATGTGATTAGACATAACCGTGTACCTTGGGACACGTGTACCCTTGGGTGTCCCGTAAGGCGATTTGTACGGGAAGTGAATACGTTGCCCCGGTGACGTATGAAGCGCTGCCCATTCAGCGTCGAACGTTTTGGTGCCATCTCTATAGTGGATGGCAATGTATGTGTGAATATGTGGGAAACTGCATATGCGTTACCCGTGTGGCGTAGGACACATGGGGGCCGTTCGTGAGTGCTGGCACGAAGGGTCCAGAAATGGATTTATATATCTCTTTATATATTGTGTTTGTCTGCAGGTACGCTAACCACGTTACGTAAGCGTTGAACGTAAGAACGACTAGTATATATAGGGAGAGTACGTATTGTGCCACCGGTTGTCCCCGTATGCCTAGTTATTGGCAATTGTTTGGGTGAGGAATGAATAGAACGTGCATGCATCTTAGCATAATCTTGAGTTTGATTGATTGTCATGCTTGTTGAGTCGTTTACTAAGATGTGATGTTTTTACCTAAAGGTTCACCTAGGTTTTGTGTTGTAGTAGTGGGCTAACATAATCTGCTAGACTAATCTTGGCTTAAGAAGATCTTTTGCAAGTTGGTGGCTTGGGTCGTATGTGAATCTTATGTTTCTCTTAGCCTGTCATTCCAATCGAACCCTTGATCTAAGCATTGCACTTGTTCTAGCAAAAGCAAGCTTTTCCTTCAATGTCTAAGCCTCAATGTTTGTCAACAAAATCCTTCGATCCATCGTTCAATGACCGGCCTATCATTGATGTCGTAATCTATATTGTTGGCTATTTTGATTCTAACACCGGAACCTTGTACATTCCATTCTTGCTCAGTAGTTTTGGATAAATTAAAAAGGTTCATGACAAAATAACTTTTTGAATATAGTCATTGCAACAATCATGCATCACGTCATTGGTCAGTGCATGGTGTTGCATCATCGTCGAGAATCCATAGATTGACTAACGGGAATGCGTTCGAGTGTAACATCGTGGGTTGTCTTGGGTTTCCTCTAACCTATCTTGCCTCTTCTGGCCTGTTGGGTTGCTACTCTTGATTTCTCTTGTGGTGGTGTTTAGTTGCATGACCCAGATGCCGCGACGGAACCTAGGGCCTCATGTGTGCTGCAGCCACATGATTGAGCCACTAGGAGCGCGCTGGTGTCTAGGTATATGTGACGTAACTCACTGCAACCCTCTTTTATGCAACCTTGCTAGTGTCCTAACTTCTAATCCTTACTCAAGGGTATAGGGTTAACGCGAGGTTAGTCACGAGGGAACAGTCATAAGACGTGTGTTGCATTGTGTGCATCACAAATTCATCCGTGTATGCATCATATTTTATGCACCTCATATATGCATAAAACATGGGCATCATCATCTTTGCACCATGATGTATGCATCATTGGGCCAGCATCATGGCAATTGCATTGTGTCATATGCATCATTTCGCTCGTGCATGGAACACTCCATCCTTGTGTTGCACCATCATCGCAATCATACATCTCAACAGTGCATCATGGTCATGGTTATATATCGAGCATTGCACTCTGAGTTGGAGCATTTTGTCATTATCCCATGATTGCATCGATATAAATGGGCATGTTTTGCAACTAGCATCATGCAAATCATTTAGGTAATAAACTCTGAGCAGGGATGTTCCAAACACCACTCGTAAATCAATCTCTCGTACTATTCTCACTTGCTATCCATAAGTCTTGTGATGAATGTCGCCGACATTTGTCATCCTCATGTTGTGATCTTAGCTCTATGAGAACTTGATCACCTTGTCTCATCATTATTCTTGTTTGGTTTGATCTTTCCCTTCTTGATCGGAAAACCTTACATCACTCAGTTGTCCAATCTAGTTGAAGGGTCGTGTACAAATCGAGTTCGGTGTTTTCTTAAAAGCATTATCGTCATCAGGAGCCGTCCCTGGCTGCATGCAAGGAGGAAGTTCCTCTCGCCTTAGTGGCAAAATCCTAGTGCTGGAATGCGATCGTAATCTTTTGAGTTCCATAAATGACCCTGATCAAGGTTTGCAACTAGAAAATCTTATATGCAGTGCTAGTTACGGTTGTTTGTGCTGCAAAAATCCAGTATCTATGCATCGTGTAGACCTTTTGTTGAACCGCCAACCTAGTTAAGTTTTCTCAAATACTCATCTATATCTGTAGTAGGCTCATGTGCCTGCTGGTCAAATCCTACCAAACAATCATGGTTGAACCTCTCTGTCGCTTATTCTAAAGAGGATCTAGTGCAAGGTTAATCTCTTTTTGTGCCTTGGCCTCAAAATCTTTCCCTCGTAAATCATGTCATTGCTTTATCAGCCAAGTATCTAAATGGTGTATCGGTTTGTTCCATAGGTCCTGCTTGTTTTCCTTATAGTTTCCGCAAGACTATGAAGGTTCATTGGGCTTGATCTCGTATTGCTGGCCAACTGGACTGCATCTCATATTGATTGTCAATCTGGCGATCTCTTGTTGGACCCAGCTGTATGTGAAGCTAAAGCAAGAGTCTTATGCCCTGTAGCTTTTGGCGTTTAAAATCTTTGTTGCTATCATGTCATAACTGGATCACCTCTTTGCTATCCCTATTTTCCGTAATGTCCGTCCATGCATGATCTATCGATGCTACATGGGAATTTTCATTGGTGGTATCTCTGTAAGGGTGTCATGAATAACGACTGACAATGTTGCAATGAAACTCAGAGCCTCCTCTGAGCAATCGACAAGTGGTTGTGCTATTTGGCACGCACTGGTATCGAGAATGATAGTCATGATTCCTTATGCACCTACATCGGTGTGCTATCTACTCGTGAGCCATACTCACATCTATCTCTATTGTCTGCCTGGAGATCTATATATCGGACCCCAAATCGAGTAAGTCCTTCTTCCGAAGTTGCGAAGAGGATAATCTTAGAAGGAAATGGTAATGGGTGTAAATGTTAGAAGATTGCAAGAGGTGGTAGACAAGGGATCCTAGTTAATCTGCCGAGATGATCAGGCAGCATATGCCATCACCGTTGGAGCAAGAGGGCATACAACGCGTAAAGTTGGAGAAGTTACCAGTCGGACAAAATCGTGGAAGATATCGAGTTTCTTACACTTTGCTTCTTACACTTTCTTTAAGTTCTCAATCCTTATCTGCAACGACTTCTACAATCAACATCGATCTTCTCTGATGTGATTGTTTCCTGCCGCTTTTGGTGGTTGATCTGTTCCTTTATCCTTGGAAGTCTTTCGTTCTGAATCTCGGGACGAGATTCTTTTAAGGGGGCAAGGTTGTAGCACCCCAGGTGTTAATCACCTGTAGTTATGGTTAATCGTGTATTTGATATCATGGTTAATACTAACCTTGCATGCATAAAATCTTTTAATTACATTTTTGCTAGTTGTTAACACATGAATTGATGACTAGTTTTCAAATTCAATGTAAAATGCTTTGAAAATAACTTTTAAATTCTTGCTCAAATGAACTTTTGCCTAAAAACAAAGTTGTAGAGTTTTAAACTGTGAACAATTTTCATGTTGGTGGTTTTTCAAGTTGCAACACAAAAAATTAGGAAAAAGTTGAATTCAAGCATGAATAGGACAACCAAGTACTTTCTTCAAAAATTTAAATTTGACTTTTGAACTAAACCTCAAATAAAGTTTTGGCTGAAACAAAAGTTGAAGATCTCGAAATTCTGGACAACTTTCGTATTCAAAAGTTTTCCATTTGAGGCCATGAAGAAGGAGAAAAGGTGAGTTTACGAACTGGGCTTTGGAACCTCGAATTATTTACAGGAATGCCATTACTACATCTCCTCCTCTGCTCGCTGCTCGACACGCCGCCGGAGCCGTCGCCGCTTCTCGACGTCCGCGTCCACCTGTCGGCCATCGCGCCCCGACCTCTTCCACGTGAGCTCGTGATTATCTCCTCCCGGTGACGTCTTCGTTTTCCCCTTCCCTTCCTCTTCCTCTTCGTGCTTGCGCCGACCCGAGCCGAGCAGAGCCGCCGTCGCCGCCCTTCTGGCTGCCCCTTGCCGCCCCGCATCGATTCAGCTCGGCACAACCCTTTTTGCCTTGCCCTCCACCTACGCCGCCCCTCACTGAGCCCGACCGAGACTCTCCCCGGCCGAATCGGACCCCGCCACCACCGGCCGCCACTGCTACTCCGCCGGGCAGCCGCCCCGCACGTCGAGTTCAACCCTCGGGCCTTCCTCTCCCCAAATCGAGTACCCGGTGAGCAGCACCGCACCACCATCAACCTCTCAGGCCCCTTTCCCGGCCATCTTGCTTGCTGCGCCGCCAGGAACGCCACCGTCGCACGCCATGGCCGCCACCCCGCCGAGCTCGCCATAGAGCTCCACCCTCCGCTCTCTCCCTGACCAAGCCGACCCATCCACGGGCTCCCTCACGCGCCGGTGATACTGCCAGGCCCGAGCCCGCCCCGAATCGGCTGCCGGAGCGCCGCCTCCGCCGACGCAGACCACCGCCTCCGCCGACGCAGACCACCGCCGGGCGCCGGGCGCCGGCCGCCGCGGACAGGCCACCTCCGGGCACCTCCTCGCGCTCCAAACCACTCTACAGGTTCGCGCTGACCTCCTCTTCTTTTTCCCCCTCTTTCCCCTCGCCGCCGGTGAGCATCGTCACCGGAAATCGAGCTCCCGTGCGCTCCTCTGTTCCAAAACGCGACCAGGGACCTCGGGCAACAATTGACACATGTCCAGGGGGTTTTCTGCACATACCAAGACTCAGTTGAATAGTGTCGCGCTGGACCTTTTTGAAATTTTTGGCTGAAACTTTGAAAAATCATAGAAAATCGTAGAAAATCAGAAAAATGCAAACTAAAATTTGTTGGATTCCTTGTTCTAAGATCTACAACTTTCCATGCAGGTTAATCTTCAGTTTCTAAATAGTTTTTGCTCTAGTTTAAATGTTAATTTAAGTGGTTGCAAGCTTTGAAAATGCTTAGTAAATAGTAGAAAAATGGTAAAAATGTAAAACCACTTGGGTTAGTTTTGTTTTGGCATGAATAACTTAGTAAAAATATTTAACATGCTGGTTGTTTAATGTTTCTGTGATGTTTTGATTTAATAATGAATAATTCTTGTTTTAGCTTGTTTATTTAATATCTGCAGTTTTCGAAGTCGAAAAATTATAAAATTTATGCTGTAGTTTACTCTTGGCATGATTAGTTCACTGTAAAAATTTCAGATCCAGAAGCTTTGTGCATGTTTGTAAATCTATTTTTGTTCTGTTTGTCTTGCTAGGGCTAAATTAAATGTTTTCTTTTGTCAATAAATATTGGAAAAATATTGTTGCATGATTTATCAATAGCTCATCATGCTGGTAACTTTTGGTTGCTAGATCATGTCCTCAATTTAAGTTTTTGCATTTGTTTAGTTTCTAGCTATATCTTTCACTTTCCAAAAGTATTGCTAAGCCATTCTTTTCTGCATGGTTCAATACGTCAAGTATGTCATTTTTGGGTGAATCATGTTAACTTTTGTTGGCTAGAAGATTTGGCTAATTCCTGAATGTTGGATGCTTGCAATGGTTTAATTTAAGTTAATTTATGTGGCATGCTTGATGTGCTTGCCATCTCCTATGAGATGCTTGAGTGATGGTTAAGTTAAATAGCTCTAGGTGCTTATGCTAGTTTGTTGTACTTTTATGAATGCCTTGCATGTTGCACTTCAATGCATTCATACCTCAGCATTATTCCATATCATCTAGGTACGCTAAATGTGCGACACTTGGAACCGGAGGGCGATGTTGAAGCCGAGCCAGAAGATGGTGCACGGGTGGACCAATCCAGAAGACGGAAGGACCGACTGGAGTGCATGCTTGGATTGGGATGATGTCAAGCCGGTGCAAGACTACAAGCTAACTAACTGACTTTGTGTCAAATCCAGGCAAGCCCCGGAGCATAACCCCTAATTTGAGTATTCAATGTTTATTTAAGTATTTGTGCATTTACGTTTTTAGGAGTTGTATGGAACCCTAGTATGCATGTTTCTCCCTAGGTACCTATGAGTCTATACTAGTATACAGGTGTCGTTAGTATTGCCATGCTTAACTAGGATCCGGTAGAAGTCGAGTGATTGCTGTCACTCGCGAGCTATAGGTTCTGTTACTTATGACAACATGGCTTGAGAATGAATCAATGAGGAAAGAGAAATGGAGACCGGGCGGAGATGATTTTGGTTTTGGATATGGAATAGAGGGAAAGTAAGCCTCCGCCTGTGTCGATTGAGGACCGTACCGTTGTTGGCCCTGCTGACCGAGTTTGAACAGTACTAACCACATGCCGGAAGTAGGAGGTAGTCGAAACCGGTAAGCTAATTACCTGATTTGCAACGATACTTTGAATCGCGACCTGCTACTCTGGGAGTGGGATGATGGCGGGTGTTGGAGTGTATGTCGCCTCCGGGTTCTCTGGGAGTTCGCTGTGAGGGGCCCTTCACCCGGGTTTTGGCAGGCGTGATTCAGACGTCGGGGTAATGATGGGAACATTTGACGCGTGTGGCCCGGCGTGGGTTGCATGTGTCGTGTGAGTTAGGTCCACCTTGCAAGGTTAAATCGGATCGATTCGCCGTCTCTCTCGGTTAAGTGAACCTTGGTCACTGCGTCACATCGTAGTAAAAGATTGAAATGAGATTGGAAAGTTGAGATTATGAGATATGAGTGTGGTACTCTAAAAAGATAATGTGATCAACCATGCGTGCTCTAGATATTCAGACAAACCTAGTTGGTATTTGTATGATAAATTTGAGCTAAAATATTGAAAGTAAGGATCCACTATTAGTAGCTTTTCAGCGAAACAAACCCAGAGCCAAAAGCCTGCATGTCTAGGAGTCGGCTAAGTATATACCATAGTCGGGTAAGCCTTGCTGAGTATTAGTATACTCAGAATTTGTTGTTACCCTGTTTTCAGGTATTTATTGTTGGTGGAAGCTGAACAGGATTCACGTTGGTGGGCTCGATGTGACATCCTCCCGACTTCGTAGATCTCGTGGTTTTCAAACTGAACTTCCTTTCTAAATTTCCGCTGCAATTTTAACTCTGATAACTTTTATTTAAACTTAATTGTAATACTTTGCTTTGTAAACTTAATTTTGAGAACTTTAGTCTGCTTGTAATCATCTGTGCTCGTCTTCGTGCGAGACTTCCGGTGTTTTCGATCCTTAACCCAGCAGGCTGTCGGATTACACCGTTTTAAGTGCGCGGTGGCTTGATTAATACTTAAAATGATAGTTAGCGTACTTAAGCCGGTTTAATCTGGGCGGTTCTGTCACAGAGATGCTGCAGTAGAAATAAATGCAATCAGAGATTCATACCACATGTTTCACTGCTAGCTTGAGATCAGACGAATTGCAGTTGATCACAAGAGCAATGATCACAGCTGGAGGTAGAACAGAGTATGCTGTAGATGTAATCAGTTACCTAAAATAAATGTAGCCAAATATACTCAGATCTGTAGTTCTTTCATAAGAGTGGAAACAAATAGGTAAGACGTATGCCAAGTTTACCTACTTACACAATGTTTGAAGGTCCACAACAGTGGGCATACTACTATATATAGCTTACGCTTACTGCACATCTCTCAAATAAATTGTGAAATCAAGATGACTGAGTCCATAATTTAGACATATATTATTTAAAATAGCTAGGGGATCAGAATAACCAACTTGAACGAAAGAACAGTAAATGAAGTCTCCACCGAAATTTCAGTATAGTCAAGCATGCAACATTAAAAGCTGAAACTGACACTTATGGCAATTTGGCGCACAGAATCCAATAATAGCAGTAAAACATGTAAAAACTCAGAATTATTTTGCTGTCCATTGTCTTGCAAGTGATGCTTCAAGTGATAGATGCAAATATGGGGGATCAATGCATTAAATTCCTAGTAGTTAGAAGATAGGAGAACATTAAAACAATCAGACTGAAGCCAGGGTATGGTGCACACCTCATGCTTCCCAAAAAACTATTTTGGGTGGATAGCAATACCTGTAGGAGATGATAGAACAGAAAGAGAAGCGTCCACGCAGCAGACATTCAGAACATAACAGCAATGAATAACAGACAATCAGACTGAAGCATGATTGGACCTGTAGCTTAGCTAAGTTTATATGGAATGGTGTCGGAAAATGTATATGAAGCAAGTTTTACCATGGATGTCAAATTTGGTAGCTCCACAAGAGCACCTAGCCATGGCACAGGTTAAATCGTATTCTCAAGCACTACAGGTGAAATTGGCCTATATTTTTGCTTAAAGTTCATCACTTCTCTACTAATCAGGACACAATCAGATCAAGAACTTCTTTTTTTTGTTTTGCTTTTTGCAGAATAATCATAAATTCACAAAAACCGCGGAGACTATCACAGATCCAATGTTAGGAACAGTATCTAAAGGCATAAACGTCAGTTAAGAGACTCAAACCCAACTACAAAGAAAACATTAGCCATCCATTTCCATCTCTACTCATTCACTGGGAAGGCAAAGCGAACCTTCGCATCACATCTGCAAACAATGACACTGTACAGTAAAGGTTTACCAGATTTGGCCAAACCATGGTAGAAGTTTTCTCTATTCAGTGGACTAATCTTTGTTGCCCACTGCCTCTGGAAGCTTGTATGTCGGAGGCCTGTCTGCGCCTCGCCTTGAGTATTGTCACCACCGTCTTGCAGCAGCCGCCGCTCTCTTGGCTCTCTCCGATGCTTCTTCCTCTGACGGTATCCACCAGCAATAATCAGATTCAACAATACAAGAGTTGGTAGAGAGACAGTAAGGGTCTAATTGGTTTTCTTCCTGCTGCAGCTTGGCTCGTATCAGCCATACATACAGGCCCCCGCCGGCTAAGCTTTCAAGGTGCAGAGACCCTTTGTTTGGTTTCCGTTCTCTCGCAGCCAGGCTAGCTAGTGAATTTGTTTGGTTACCTGCATAGCTAGTGCACCCAACTGCCTTTTAGCCTGTTTGCACGCTACCCGAGTGCTCACCTTGCACCACGTCAACCTGGCTCGGGAGAAACGAGCAAATTCTCCGTATCCCGTGAGCCAGGCTGCAGCGCTGTTTTTGCATCTGTGAAGCCAGGCCAAGAACCTTCCACAGGTAACCAATCAAGGCTTCCCTGCATCCGGCGGGCCTGGTTGGCCGAGATGCAGTGAGCCAATCAGCCCCTAAGTGGATACACATTTACTAAATACTACAGAGTAACAAGGGTACTTCTGAGGTCTGATAATCTATTAGCATTACCATTGTTTTGATCTCGTGGTGGGGATCCCCAGACATCGCTCCAAGACCTGCCTGTGTCTGAATTCTCTTGGTTCACCATCCGTGTTCTGACTTTTTTCTGAAAAAATAATGCAGATTTAGATTTGAAACATTTATATTTTTTCTTTTGAAAACCATTGCATAAGGTGAGTGCAACCGAACAGTACCAAGACTTTTGCTTGCCTCTTTTCCCAACGAGCCCTTGCCTACCACATATAGAAAACATATCAATATAAGTTAACATTTAACAACAGCACAGATAGGCAGTGTTTAGGTCCAGAAGAAATTATGCTACTGATACAATTGCACTTCGGTAACCTCGATATTGAATGTATGGCATGAACAGATTACTTTGAATCTTTCCATACAGAGCAATTATGTTAATTTGCATCCATGACCGAAGAAAATGGAATTTTATGAGCGTGCCATGGAGTAAATTAGGTAAAGCAGATAAAATTTACATGAATAAAGATATAATTACCATTTGAAAAACATCGACCGAAGCTCCCATACCAGCAAGCATCAAACCAACTTGCTCACATTTGAAATTCCAATTACTGTACTGCTAGAAGAATTCCGGATAATACCAGCAGATAATTCTTCTAAGTTCATAACTACTCAATGCAGTATGAGTGCTTATATAGAAATGCAAATTAACCAAGCTTTGTACAAAGCGGCTTCTAATTTACTATTTGAGAGCCTTTGCTTCATAACGTGGATGCCGGCAACAGATAATGTAAAACACTTATTTATAAGCACTGTCTATTTTCTGTAGAGTAACTAATCGAAACTACTTAGCAATAAACATTGGATGTGATAGATGTCAGTGTCGTCCGTTAGCACATTGATTATAGGAATTTAAAAACTTATTATTGAACTGAATTGCACAATTTACGGAATCAAGGATACATTGGATTAGAAATTTCATTTGGAAAAGGTCTAATCAAGTAGGAAAATGCATGGTTCAGTTGTCCCTGGCGAAATCAGTAGTTACTTTAAATGAAACAGTGTTATCCATGTAAATTGAGCAATGGCACTCGCCTTAATTATTCTGGTGAGAGCAGTGATGCAGGTTTGCTGTGAGTGATGGTGACCATTTGAGATGTGATTATGGCGGTTGACCCATATAGTCGAACACCTTGTGTGCGTAGACAGCAAATATTCATCCGCTCTTGGATCAAAGGCATCCATAGCTGCGAGAGCTCCGCTGAAATCGTTGTGTTTATCTGACAAAAAAAGGATTAGGAGAGGAGCCCTGAACAGGATGATGCAGCAATAGAGTATCAGCGACGGGGCGGCCTCCAGCGACGCCCATACTCTGCCCGCAGGTAAGCTGCCGCGGCTCCGGCTCCGTTCACTTCACCCTTTGCTTGCTCGAGATAATCTTTGGTGAGAGGAGGAGACATGAGAATTTCATCTTCTGCTTGCTCTCGATGTGGAGAAGAACAGTCGCAATGCTCGAAGTCTGCAGAAGCCGTCACCCGGGACACACCGTTGTACTCCCGCCCCGCGTCGCCGATGGAAGGATTGCTTGAGACCAGAAAAGATCGGAGGCGCAGGGGGAGTGGGTGGCGGCGGGCGTAGGGTGTCGCGGCAGGGGCAGAGAAGAGGTAGTGGCGGGACTCCTGCGCGAGGTACGCACCGGTCAGCCCGCGGGACGCGCAGCGGCGGCCGGCACAGGCGAGAGCTGCGCGCGGGGGCGTGCTATCGTGCGCCTCGGTCCCTCCCCACTCTTTCTCTCTCTCTCTCTCTCTCTCTCTCTCTCTCTCTCTCTCTCTCTCTCTCTCTCTCTCTCTCTCTCTTTTCCCTGGTCGCGGTCGGAACTCGGACCAGCAGCAGGGTCTCTCTCTATCTCCCCCTTGGTTGCGGCCGGAGCTCTAGCCGGCGGCGCGCGAGGCGCGCGAAGCCAACGCCGAGCGGGGGCGCGGCGGCGGCCCTGAGTGGAGGCGCGGCGCGGCGCGGCGGCGGCCCTGAGCACAGATGCATGCGGTGGTAGATCGCCCGGCGGCTGAGGCGGCGGGCGCGCGGCGGCGGCCGGTCAGGGGCGCGTGACGGCGTTCGCCGCAGCTGAGAGCTGCGCGCGGTGCCATGCTAGCCTGCGCCCCTCCGCTCCCGCTGTCCCTCCACGTGCTCTCTCTCTCTCTCTCTCTCTCTCTCTCTCTCTCTCTCTCTCTCTCTCCGGTGAGCTCAGGCCGGCGGCGGGCGAGGCCTCGCGGCGCGCGGCCGGCGGTGGCCCGCATGCGGAGCGTGTGGCCGCGGCCGATTCGTGGGGCGCGCGGCGGTGGCCGGGGGTGGTGGCGTGGACTGCGGGTTGATTTCAAAAAACTTTAGGGGCTTATTCAAAAGAAGTTTTGAGAGAGGGGAGTGGACGGCGGGTTGTATTCCGAAGAAGTTTGAGGACTTTTATGCAAAATTACTGGAAAACGAGAGATCTGGGCCGTCCGCCCGGCCGATCCGACGGTCGGGAGAAGCTGGCGACGTGGCCTGCTTCTCAGGCCTTGGAATTGGCTGCGAATCGTAGGGTAAGATTTACTCGTCATTTAAATTGCTGATCTACTGTTTAGATTAGATTGTTAATGGATGCAATGTCTTTTATTGGTACATTGCTTGCTTGCCTAATTATCTCAAATTAGTTAGTCCTTGGCGTGCTGTGTTAGCTCTTGTTAATTAGTTTTTGTTATCGCTAACCTTTACTAGTCTTTTTAGTGAGACTTGTAATCGGCTCTTTGGATAAGTTTTGCTATTGTTTGTTTTTTGAGCTTTGATAATCATTGTTGAATCTCTGCATGCTTATTTAAGTAAGCTCTATTGCAAGTCTAATTGAAAAAGCTTTTACGGCGCTTTGATATTTTAGTGCTTCGTTTTGTGCTTAGCTTTGCTTAAGTAATATGCTTTTAACTTGCTTTCACTTTGCGTCGAGGCTTTCCTAACCGTTTCTAGGGTGAACTCGTCACGTGTTGGTGTCACCTTGGCGGTTAGAAGAGAGGTGCGTCAGGTTGAATTCGGGACATATGCCTTGTTCTTTTAGAGAATTTTTTTTAAGGCTCCCATCCCCCTCCCTCCCCCTGGTCGCCTGGCCCTTCAGAGGCCAGGTCCAAGGCCAGGTTCGGGCCGGCCCATTCCCATCTTTGTCCACAATTGGTATCGCAGATCTCACTGGATCTGGACTAGCACCGTAGCACAGGGCATCACTCGGCGTGCAGTGCTGATTAGTGACGACGAGCGGTTGGCGCTGTTAGAAATCTAGGCAATTTTCGGTATATTTTAATTCCAAATATTAATATCAATTTCATGATATAGATGAGTGATAATGTGTGTACAAGATATGTGCATGTGTTCATGTTATTCTCACTAATAAGCATGAACAAAGAATTAAACCAAAGTAGGTTTAGTAAGTACCCCAAGGCGGGACCAGTGCCGGAGGCACCGGTTGCGCCGTTACTAGCTGGAATAG
The DNA here is from genome assembly GCF_016808335.1 of Panicum virgatum. Classification (NCBI taxonomy): domain Eukaryota; kingdom Viridiplantae; phylum Streptophyta; class Magnoliopsida; order Poales; family Poaceae; genus Panicum; species Panicum virgatum. The sequence continues at coordinate 47,140,218 of NC_053140.1, read as the reverse complement.
ACATGCTATTCGACTGGTCTTGCTCGAAGTAGCCGAACTATGTCGATGCAGGAAGATGTTCGCAGTGCAGTCCCACGAACGGTTACGCCGGGAAGTAGACGAAGTAGTCGTTCGCACGAGCGGTTACGCCGGGAAGTAGACGAAGGAGTCGTTCAGGGAGCGAGCAGTCGCGTGAAGACGCTTCCCAAAAACCTAATTGCCCGCGTCCCGTGCAGGACCTTCAGCGAGCAGAGGTTCCGGAGGCCCTGCTCTCGCTAGACCTGTGCGCGCAGTGCTAGCGGTGGGGAAGGCAGAAAGCAGCTGAGGGAGAAGGGAGAGGTCTCCTGAAGAGGAGTACCTGGATGAGTGCTTGAGATGAGTGAGGATGAGAGGAGAGGGTGCTGGTTTATATAGGCATGATATGCCTCGGGTTCAACAAACCTAGACATCATGAATGGCTTTGATGAGCGGCAGTTAATGTGCCTCAGGTTCAACGAACCTGGACGTCGTAAAGAGCCTTCAATGTCCGTTCATTAGTGATGACATTAACCCTCTGTTTTAATACTCTTTACTGCAAAACATCCTTCTCATCTCAGCACATCACGTCGCACCGCACCGCACCGCACCGGCACCTGCACGTCACGTCCGGCCGGCCGGCCGCACCGCGCCGCGCCTCGCCTCGCCTCGGCCACGGCCACGGCCATGGCCCGGTCCGGCCCGGCCCGGCCCGGCCCGGCCCGGCTCGGCGAGGCGAGCGAGCGCGCGCGCGCGTGTGGTTCACCGTCCTCCTCTTACCGGCTTCACAAGTGGTGTACACGAAGTCCACCTTTTAAGTCGGTTGAGATCCTCCTCAATTCCCGGTACGGAATTAAGCATTGATTCCCTAGCATTAATAGTGGGCTTTAAATTCTTTTAATGCTTTAAAAGTAATGGGCCAAGCCCATTACTCCAACAATCCCCACCAAGAAATTCAAGCCACACTAGAAATACCCTCATTCCCTCATTGATATACCAGTATTCGACAGAGACTGTTAAGTTGAACTTCCATCTAGGACAAAGGCTACACTTATTCACAACTGTGCAATGGACTATGCCTTGAATTGCCAGTTTTGTGCAAATAAGTTTGACCAGAGCCCTACACTGGTACTAGGCTACAAAAGCATCCCCGCGGTTTGGAGCTTATAAGTCATACTCCATGCCCTTCATTAGTTTCTAGAGAATACCCAATTCTCATAGACCATGACCAATGGTCAAACTCATATAGGTGTGTTCCTTTCAGATGTTCTGTAGGACAACATCTTTGTTTCAAGAAAACAACTCATTTGTTTAAAAGAAACCACCTGGCACACATTAAGGTATAGACCAACCTGCCATACAGATTAGAAGAGAAATGCACCTTATACACGGAATGAGCCCTTTTCACAAAGGTTCTCTTCTCACAGTCAGACTTTAGTTTGTTTCACCATCCTAATTCATGGGATCTCCGATCACATAGGACAGGTTTCCACTATAGAATGACTCACGTGGGTCTCAAGCCCAATTCCATATATGCATTGTCTATCAAATTTCGTGAAAGACCCTTTGTAAACTGATCTGCCAGATTTTTAGCCGTCTGAACATAGTCCAGGGCTATAACTCCGGAGTTTTTCAATTTTCTGACAGATTTCAACCGCCTTTTCACATGTCTAGATGACTTCATGTTATCATTTGAACTATTCACCTTGACAATTACCGTTTGATTGTCACAGTTCATTAGGATTGCCGGTAACGGTTTTTCAACTATCGGCAAGTCCATAAGGAGCTCACGAAGCCACTCAGCCTCAACAGTGGCGGTATCTAATGCTGTGAGTTCTGCTTCCATAGTTGACCTCGTTAAGATGGTCTGCTTGCAAGACTTCCAGGAAACAGCTCCACCACCAAGTGTAAACACATATCCACTTGTGGCCTTTATCTCATCAGCATCAGAAATCCAATTTGAATCAATATACCCTTCTAGTACCCTTGGGTACCCGGTGTAGTGAATTCCATAGTTCATTGTCCCCTTCAGATAGCGCATTACTCTTTCAAGAGCCTTCCAATGATCATCTCCCGGGTTTGAAACAAACCGGCTCAGTTTGCTTACAGCAAACGAGATGTCAGGTCTTGTAGCGCTCGCTAAATACATTAATGAACCAATGATCTGAGAATATCTCAGCTGATCTCGCATTATCCTTTTGTTCTTTCTAAGAATTAAACTGGCATCATATGGTGTTGAGACAGGTTTATAGTCGCTATAACCAAAGCGACTTAACACCTTCTCCACATAGTGAGACTGTGTAAGAATCACCCCACCATTGATCTCTTTTACCAGTTTTATATTAAGGATAACATCAGCTTCTTCCAGATCCTTCATCTCAAAATTTTGAGATAAAAACTCTTTGACTTCCTTAATCACATTAAGGCTAGTGCCAAAGATCAGTATGTCATCCACATACAAGCACAAAATCACTCCTTCAGCCCCACCATAGCGATAGTACACACATCTGTCAGCTTCGTTCACAACAAAGCCGGCAGAGGTCAAAGTTCTATCAAACTTTTCATGCCACTGCTTAGGCGCTTGCTTGAGACCATATAAAGATTTTAACAACTTACAAACCATCCCTTCTTGACCCTTTGATACAAACCCATCCGGCTGATCCATATAGATCTCCTCTTCTAACTCTCCATTGAGGAAAGCCGTCTTAACGTCCATCTGATGAACGAGAAGACCATAAGAGGCTGCCAGGGAAAGTAACACTCGAATTGTGGTCAATCGGGCAACTGGTGAATAAGTGTCAAAGAAATCTTCTCCTTCTTTTTGGGTATAACCCTTGGCCACAAGCCTAGCCTTGTACTTTCAATAGTACCATCTGGCCTAAGCTTTTTCTTGAACACCCACTTGCATCCAACCGGTTTACATCCATAAGGACGTTCAACGACCTCCCAGGTTCCATTAGACATAATAGAATCCATCTCACTCCTTACTGCTTCCTTCCAATAGTCAGCATCAGGAGATGAATATGCCTCTTCAATGGTTCTGGGTGTATCATCTATGAGGTATACAATGAAATCATCACCAAAAGACTTTACAGTCCTTTGTCTCTTGCTCTTTCTCGGAGCATCATTGTTATCCTCCTCAGGATTTTCTACAAGTGTATGTTCATTGTGTTCTATCGGCTCAGTAGAGCCATCATCCTCGATGAACTCTTGCCTAGATGAACTTGTTTCATCTCTCATGGGAAAAATGTTTTCAAAAAATGTAGCATCTCTGGACTCCATTATAGTACCAACATGCATGTCAGGTACTCCAGATTTCACTATTAAAAATCTATATCTAACGCTGTGAATAGCATAACCTAGAAAGATACAATCCACAGTTTTAGGTCCAAGCTTACGTTTCTTGGTTATTGGCACACTCACTTTTGCCAAACAACCCCATGTACGTAAGTATGACAGTGTTGGCCTTTTCTTCTCCCATTCCTCGAATGGAGTTATCTCTTTATTCTTTGTAGGAACACGGTTTAGGACATGACATGCAGTCAATATAGCCTCACCCCACCATTCCTTGGAAAGTCCCGCTGTATCTAACATGGCGTTAACCAAATCCGTTAGAGTGCGGTTCTTTCTTTCGGCAACCCCATTTGACTGAGGTGAATAGGGAGGCGTCCTTTCATGAATAATACCATGTTCCTCGCAGAATAAAGTAAATAAAGTTGAGAAATACTCGCCACCACGATCTGACCTAACTCTATTGATCTTTCTCTCAAGTTGGTTTTCTACTTCAGCTTTATAGATTTTAAAGTAGTGTAAAGCTTCATTTTTTGACTTCAACAAATAGATGTAACAAAATCTAGTACTATCATCAATCAAAGTCATGAAATATTTTTTACCACCTTTTGTCAACACTCCATTCATTTCGCACAAATCGGAATGAATTAATTCTAAGGGTGCCAAGCTCCTTGCCTCCGCGGTCTTATGAGGCTTACGAGTTTGTTTTGATTCAACACATACATGACACTTAGAATTTTTGACAAAAGTGAACTTTGGAATTAAGCTCAAATTAGCTAAGCGCATCATACAACCAAAATTAACGTGACAAAGCCTCGAATGCCAAACATTTGTTTCATCAATGTTAATAACATTGTATGCAATTTTATTACAAACATCTGACAAAGAAAGACGGAACAAGCCTCCGCTTTCATAATATTTTCCAACAAAAGTACCAAACTTAGACAAGATACATTTATTGGACTCAAAGACTAATTTGAAACCATCTCTACACAGTAGAGAGCCGCTGACTAAATTCTTCTTGATGGTGGGGACATGCTGCACGTTCTTCAGCTGCACGGTCTTCCCCGAAGTAAACTTCAGATTTACCGTACCAATACCAAGAACACGCGCATGTGATCCGTTCCCCATCAGCAAGGAGGAAGTCCCGCCGGTCTGGTAAGAAGAAAACAAAGAAGCATCAGCCCAAACATGAATATTAGCACCAGTGTCAACCCACCACTTGGGTGAACCAAATACTGAAAGAACAGTAGGTAATAAATTACCGTACCCCGAAGTTCCTCCAGGCTCGCTAATAACCATGTTGGCGGAGTCGTTGTCTTTGCGGTTCGGACACTTTGCAGCAAAGTGATCCGTACTAGCGCACACATAGCAAGCTCCCGTCTTCTTCTTCTTCTTAAAAGTGGTTATCTTCTTAGTCTTTGGTTGGTTCTGCGGTGGCTTTTTCTTGTTCTTGTGGGAGTTGTTCTTCTGAACAAGATTGGCACTTGAAGCACCAACAACTCCTTTCCCACGTATGTCCTTTGCTCTCGCCTTCTCCTCAACATCAAGAGTCCCTATGAGTCCATCTATTGTGAACTCCTGTCTCTTGTGTTTTAGAGAAGTAGCAAAATCCCTCCAAGAAGGTGGCAGCTTAGAGATTATACCTCCGGCCACAAACTTATTGGGTAACACACATGGGGACTCTTTGCTGCAATTTTTGAGATCTTTTGCCAGAGTATGTATTTCATGAGCCTGTTCCACTACAGAACGGTCTTCGACCATCCTGTACTCAAGGAACTGCTCCATGATATACAACTCACTCCCGGCGTCAGATACTCCATATTGAGCCTCAAGAGCATCCCACAATGCTTTGCCAGTTGGCAGCCGGATATAAGAATCCACCAGGTTATCACCGAGAACACTAATGACCAAGCCTCGAAAGAGAATATCAGCCTCATCGAACGCACTCCCTTCCTCTGGAGAGAATTGTTCAGGCTTACCCTCTTTCACATGGATCACTCTCGATAGTGTTAACCACAGTATAAGTCGCTCTTGCCAACGTTTGTAATTTGAACCATCAAAAGGTGGTGATTTGATTGATGCAGCAAAGCTAGATACCGAAAGCCTATTAACAAAATTAGGTTTTTGGATTGTAAATAGACTTCATTTAGTACTTCATGCATGTGTCTAAACATTCGATGTGATGTTTTTTTGTGTTTACGATGTTTATGGTGTTTATGGGGTGGGAAACTAAACATTACCTTAGTTTCTGGAGTTTCCCTATAGGTGGGGTTGGATTGCGAGAAATCTAGTGAAGTTTGGCAAGGAGGAGATGAAGCTGATGACGTAATGATATCATTTGGCTTACAGTCACAGGGTTAGAGTGTCAGACAATCGGACTCGGCTGTCCATGTCCCCGCCTCTGCTCCCCCATCCAATCCTTCGCCTCGGTGGCTCGGCCGCACTTCCGCGATTGACTGATGGGCGATGGCGGTATATAAAACAGCTTGAGCTTCCCGGGCCGTCCAATCGCACAGCGGGATACGACCTCCGGAGGAAGATGGTGAGGGGAGCGCAAGCCCTGCCGAGCCTTCTTCCCCTCTTCCTCGCCCTCTCTTCTCTTTCCGTAGTCTCTGCCGCCTCCGGCAAGCAAGACCAGGTCCTCGTCTGTCCACTCCGTTTCATTCATTTATTTCCTTTTCTTGCTTATAAAATCGACACTCTTCATTTCGAGCAATTTCAATGAACGCTCTGCTTAGCAAAGCTCCGTCAGGTTCAGCAATACCGCTTGAAAAGATTAGAGCCCTTGTGTGCAGCAAAAGAAGAGAGGCACCCCGGGTAAACCTGAACCATGTTGTGGCCATCGTGTGTAAACTGAAACAGGTCTACATCGTGTACCTGGGCGGGCACGCCGGCGCGAAGGCGGAGGAAGCAATACTGGAGGATCACCACGCGCTGCTGCGCTCCGTCAAGGGCAGCGAGGAGGCGGCACGGGCGTCGCTGCTCTACAGCTACAAGCACACCCTCAATGGCTTCGCCGCTATCCTCTCCCGCGAGGAGGCCACGGAACTATCGGGTAGACAGCGACGCAGCCAAAAAGAAAATGCATTATTATACACATTTTCATATATACATTTTTTTTGTGTCCAGTATAGCTGTTCACAGTTCTTGATTTGTAATTTTGTGTCTGGCGGACGCGTGACTTCTGGGCGCGCTCATCCGGCCTTGCCGGCCGCCGCCTGCAGAGAGGAGCGAGGTGGTGTCCGCCTTCCGGAGCGAGGGGCGGTGGGCGCCGCACACCACGAGGTCCTGGCAGTTCCTGGGGTTCGAGGAAGGGCTCAAGGAGCCCGATGACAGCGACTGGCTGCCGTCCCTCGACAAGTCCAGCGCGGATGTCATCGTCGGCGTCCTCGACTCCGGTGAGTTAGCAGCCTGCTCTCTCCAGTCTCCATACGTCATGTTGTTTTTCTTCGAACATGCCATCACATTTTGTGGTTTGTATTGGCGGCAGGCATCTGGCCGGAGTCGAAGAGCTTCAGCGACCAAGGGCTCGGGCCGGTGCCGGCGCGGTGGAAGGGGGCGTGTCAGGACGGCGAATCCTTCAGCTCCTCGTCCTGCAACAGGTCAGCAACCACGCGCGCTCCGACCACTGCATTGTCTTTCTTCTCCGTGGACAAGTAGAAGCACTACGGCATGCGCTTGGACGTCGACCTGACATCTCTACCGGCCACGCCGGCCGCGCGCGAGCCGATGGCACAACGAAATGATTTGGCCGGCAGCGGCACGGAGCCCAGACAAGATTCTCCTCTATCGCTTGAAAGTTGAAAGACGCCGGGTGGTTACGCAGGGCGGCTTTTGTCAAGCAGCGTGGTAACGGGCTGCGGTCTTAGTGATTTCTTCACAGTCAAAATTATTTTTATATATGTTTAACTTAAAATTTTATAAAATTAAAATCTTTTTAAGAGTCTATTATTTAGATAATTTAAATTAAATTTTAAAGTTCTTTACAACTCTTAGGCCAATTTCAGTGGGAAATGTCATCACACAGTTGCCAAGAGTGTCCCATCAGCTTGACACTGGAATGACATAGTCACTCTCAGTGCATAGTGTCATGACACAGTTTCATAAACACCTTACAGCATTAAATAGTGCAATGGTTATGTAATCAAATGTGCTAGAACTCAACAAAAAACGGTCTCAGTAGGAGTGTCATTCCCGTGTCATGACTTTGGCAATTATGCCACGAGAGGGTCATGACTTTGGCAACTGTGCCACGAGAGAATCACGGTGATGACCTAGGTCATCTCTGTCCTCTTAACTTTGTTGTCAAATCAGTAATTTTATTGATGTATCATAATCTTTAATATCTATGACACTAATACAATGTTTGCACTGAGACTGCCATTAGCATACGGCGAGCCTGGGTTGCTGTGCAGCCGTGACGGGACCATGGTCCACAGAGCTGGCGTCCAAACAAACCCGTCGCTGGAGATCGCGAGGGCCAATCACGGAGCAAGGCTCCGGCTTTGTCGCTTTCCCGAGGCGGCGGCAGTGCGCTTTCTATAGCCTCACTATCCAACTAGCCATTGCCTGCAGCCAGAGCCATGCATGCACGGAGATAGGACAAGCGATGGCCATTATCGAGACCTGACCGTCGCATGAGTACAAAAACTCTGAACCGGATCAGATATTTTTTTCTCGTCTCAAAAGATACTGCTGAATGCTGATCGAGTAGGTAAATCCATTTGCTGCTTTGCGATGCGTACCAACACACAACTGAGATCCTTGTCAGAGGTTCCTTCCTCGGTATCTGTTGCTTTTTTTCTTCAAGTGATCTCCCTCGATACCATTACCAGGGGATGGGGATGGCTGGTCCAAATCATGTCACCACTCACCAGTGCTCTCTGACGACTGTAGATGCTACACGAGTGAAATCTAACTGCTTACAATACAAGGTTTCACCTGCTGATTACTGATATTTCATTCACGGAGCCATAAAATATACTTAACACTATGCAACGAAGAGTAATTTATACACTGGGTAACCCAAATGGAAATGAACTGGGTGCTGTGCCGAGCAATAGTTGACCGGAGTCAATTTGGTCGAGCAGGAAGATCATAGGGGCGCGATACTACCTCAAGGCCTACGAGGCGCACTACAGCGGCCTCAACACCACGTACGCCTTCCGCTCGCCGCGCGACCACGACGGGCACGGCACCCACACCGCGTCCACCGTCGCGGGCCGCACCGTGCCCGGCGTGTCCGCGCTGGGCGGGTTCGCGGCGGGGGCAGCCTCGGGCGGCGCGCCGCTGGCGCGCCTGGCCGTCTACAAGGTGTGCTGGCCCATCCCGGGGCCCAACCCCAACATCGAGAACACCTGCTTCGAGGCCGACATGCTGGCCGCCATGGACGACGCCGTCGGCGACGGCGTCGATGTCCTCAGCGTCTCCATCGGCTCCACGGGGGCCCCGCTGCGGTTCGCGGACGACGGCATCGCCGTCGGCGCGCTGCACGCCGCCAGGCGCGGCGTGGTCGTCTCCTGCAGCGGCGGCAACTCGGGGCCCAAGCCGGCCACCGTGTCCAACCTCGCGCCGTGGATGCTCACGGTCGGCGCCAGCAGCATCGACCGCGCCTTCGACTCCCCGATCAAGCTTGGCAATGGCGTGGCGATCATGGTAAGCTGACGATTAGAAAAGGGGCTTGCCGTACGTTCTCCGTGCATGCACATTGCAAGCATCGAGTGGACTGTGACATCTGACTTGCGTTGGTGTTTTTGTCCAACCAGGGCCAAACAGTAACATCATACCAGCTTCCCGGCAACAAGCCGTATCCTTTGGTCTATGCAGCAGACGCCGTTGTTCCTGGGACTCCCGCTAACGTCTCCAAGTGAGTAATCCACTGCACTAACCCGTCTTACTGACGAAGAACAAGTGCTGACATGGTTCAATAATGGCCGGCGCAGCCAGTGCCTGCCGAACTCCCTGTCGCCCGACAAGGTGCGAGGCAAGATCGTCGTGTGCCTGAGAGGCAGCGGCCTGAGGGTCGAGAAGGGTCTGGAGGTGAAGCGCGCGGGCGGCGCGGTCATCCTGCTCGGCAACCCGCCGGCCTCCGGCAGCGAGGTCCCCGTCGACTCGCACGTCCTCCCGGGCACCGCCGTCTCCGCGGCCGACGCCAGGACCATCCTCGCCTACATCAATTCCACCTCCAGCCCGACCGCGGTGCTGAACCCCTCGACGACCGTCGTCGACGTCCGGCCGTCGCCGGTGATGGCGCAGTTCTCGTCGCGCGGCCCGAACGTCCTCGAGCCCAGCATTCTCAAGGTACACGTCCAAACTTCGAACTCAACACATACCACGCCATTTTTTTCCTTTTGTCCTCTAACTCGTAGCAATCGCAATCTCACCTGTGCCCTCCGTCAATGCAGCCGGACATCACGGCACCGGGGCTGAACATCCTGGCGGCGTGGAGCGAGGCATCGTCGCCGACGAAGCTCGACGGCGACCACCGCGTGGTGCCGTACAACATCATGTCGGGCACGTCCATGTCGTGCCCCCACGCCTCCGCCGCCGCCGTCCTCCTCAAGGCCGCCCACCCCGACTGGAGCTCCGCCGCCATCCGGTCGGCCATCATGACCACCGGTAAAACGTCTCCGTTCTGATTTCTGAACCTCGAGGGAAGGCATGAAGCCGCTGCATCTGAAGTTCTTTCTGATCCCGACCGAAAAACTCTCGTGCTCTGTTTTGGGCAGCAACGACCACCAACGCCGAGGGCGGCCCGCTAATGAACGGGGACGGCACGGTGGCGGGGCCCATGGACTACGGCTCGGGCCACATCCGGCCCAGGCACGCGCTGGACCCGGGCCTGGTGTACGACGCGTCGTACGAGGACTACCTGCTGTTCGCGTGCGCGAGCGCCGGCTCGCAGCTCGACCCCTCCGTGCCGTGCCCGGCGCGCCCGCCGCCGCCGCACCAGCTGAACCACCCCTCGGTGGCCGTGGCCGTGCGCGGCCTCAACGGCTCGGTGACCGTGCGCCGGACGGTGACGCACGTCGGCTCCGGCGCGGCGCGGTACGCCGTCGCCGTGGCACCGCCCGCGGGCGTCGCCGTGGAGGTCTCGCCGCGGCGGCTCCGCTTCGCGCGAGCCGGCGAGAGGAAGGCGTTCAGGGTAAGGTTGGAGGCGGAGGCGGAGGCGAGCGGGGGGAGGAGGAGCGCGGCGAGAGGGCGGTTCGTGGCGGGATCGTTCGCGTGGAGCGACGGCGTCCACGTCGTGAGGAGCCCCCTCGTTGTGCTCGTCGCGTGAGATCGCGGTGCCGAGAACTGCAAGGGCGCCGCAGGTGGATATTCTCTGTTCTTCCGCATTGCTTGGAATGATGCCGTACCTTGAAGAAGCGATAGGCATGCAATCCACATTCAGTTGTGTGTCGGAATGAGAATTCTCAAGGTTTCCGAAAGGAAAAAAACAACAACAAAGAATTAGATGATTTTCTGGCTGTCAAGCCTGGCCTCTTGCTCCAGCATTACAGCATTAGTAACAGAGGCACTACTTGCCAAAATAAGTTGCTGTCGCTGTCAAAATAATCTAATTTAGCTGTGATTTTCTAGCGCATCGTTTGAAGTTAATTAAGCTACTACCTACTCGACGCCAATAATCGCCCGATGCTCTCGTATATCCTAATCCAAACCGTACCACCATCACCAGTCTTGAGAAGTGCTTGTGGCGTGCTGAGCACCACCGGCTGTGTGCATCATGCAACGCTCCAAGCCTCCACTGCGCTCGCCATTTGCCATGTCCGCTTGTCCGAACCGCGGGCGTTTACAGGTGTGTGATCCACGCCCGTCGCGCGTGTCAACACGCCACTTTGTTGGTGTGCGTTGGAACGCTGCCACCGCAGCACGGTAGAAAGCTACGGGCACGGGACTGCTCGTGGCTAGAGTCCAGAGCCGATGGATATTCCGTCGACTTCGTCCGTACGAACAGCAGGCGGATTGTCCCTTTACCAGAAGTGCAAGCTCTGAAAAATTCAGCGGCGGATAGGGGGGGGGGGGGGGGGTAGTGCTTTGGTTTCGTCCACATAAAAGGTAATTACTCGATTACTCGACAATGACGGCACTGCACGCGCCAGCGTCAAGGTCCTGCAAGTTTATCTGAAGCTACAGTAGGTCATCAATAACTTGCGTGCGTCTTCTTCAAAACTAGCTGCACGACAAATGGTTCTTGAAAAGTTGCTCCAGAGAGAACTACCAACTAGCAGCAACCTACGATCTGTGGGCTGTTGCCACGGTGTCTGAACCTGAAAGCATCAGTAGGCTTCTAAAATGAAGTTAACAACGCGGTATGCTCGCAGCAGCCATGATCTGATCATCTCTGATGGCAATGATCTCTTGTCGAACCATGCATGCAGGTTTGAGGTTTCCGGCCGGACAAGCCGCGGCCTAACCTGCAGCAGCACAGTAGTAGCTTGCAATTTTGATAGCCTTTTCAAGTCAAGCAAAAGCAATGCGGCAATGCTGGGACCCTCTTGCTTTTGCTTTTCAGTCTGGGACATTGACGTGCCCGTTCCCCTTCAGTTACCTGCGGGTGCACGTTAAGTTCGTTACACACACACACGGCCCGCGCGGATGTCAACGAGCGCACCGGAACAGCGGTTCCTAGTCCTGTCCCAATCGACGCGTTCATTACAAATGAAAAGTTGCGTGTTCGGCATGCTAGGGGTGGTTAGCATCTTAGCCGCGCGTGCAACCAAGCTAAAGCTAAGCTGACCCTCTTGGCAACTGCATGCCGGTCTGGCCGATTGCCCGGTGGGTTAGAGTTAGCTGCACGAATGACACTTCGAAGCTCGGCTTATCCTGATCCAGGGTTTTGTTTTTTTCTTTCCTGTCTTTGTCCACGCGTGATTACCAGAAAGAAGCCTCACAAAACGCAACTGCCATTCTGCCAACCCAACTTGATCAGAGATGATGCATGTGCGATGATGAGGTTAGCAAGTCGATGACTGGAGGTCGGATCCCGTCCCGTTTGTTCCCACGTTCATCGAACCTGGCCGGCCCTAGCTACGACTTGGCACCGGTAGCATCACGGTGAAATTTTTTATGCGGCGAGCAGATAGCCAAATAGGCTTGCGGGCTGTAGCGATTGCCAACTGAATTAGCATACGGACGTAACGGACCTTAACAGGCGCTGTTAGAAAAGGAGATACTACTACTAGTCTTGCGCCACGTGTGCAAGCAAACCCTTTGCCGGGCGTCAGTGTCATTCCCAAACGTGCGAACGCACGGAGATGCGCACACGTGGGGACGCGCACGAGCATATTATCCGCGGCCTGTCCAATCAAACCGAATAGCTAGCGAACGACCCGATCAACTTTCCTTGGCGCCAGCAGAAAAACAGCAACTGGTGTCAGGGATGACAGGATACGAGGATGCCCAAACAAAAGCGCATCGGAAAAGCATCGCGGGTCGTCCGTCGTCGGAACGAGAGGAGATCGCCAAACTTGCGCCGCCTTACAACCACCGAACGGAGGGCACGCTTGGCGACCGGCCGCCGAATAGTCTGGATTGGAAGGGAAGGTATTGAACACGTTGGAATATACTATATGGTTTTGCCCTCGAATGCCTCCCCGCCGCACGGCACCGGCCGGCCGGGCCGCCCGCGGCCGAGCTGAGCCGCCGCGCCGGCCGAATTGTTCCTTCCCGTTTCGTACGCCAAAGCCCAACGCCGCAGACTTACCCGTCACGTACACAAGGCGGCGCAGCGCCACACGGAACCTGCCTAGCTATAGGGGGTAGCTAGAGAGCGAGCTGAGCGGGCTAGCTACGTGGCCGCCGGGCCGGGTCGTCGTCCTCCCAGGGCATCCCCGCTCGCGCGCGCGCCGCGCCCGCTCTATATATATCTCGCGCCGCGCCGGGCGGCGGACGGGAAGGTTTGGGCAAGCAGGCGGACCAGCACATTTTTCATTACACCACCAGCAGCAAAGCCATCATATTAGTTAATCTTTCGCGGCTTCGCGGGTGATCACCGGCGGCAGGATCGAGAGGAAAGATGTCGCAGGGCGCGTCGAGGTGCGCGGCGGCGTGGGCGCAGGCCGAGCGGCGGCCGTTCACGGAGCCGATCGAGATCCCCGGGGTCGCCCGGGGCGCGCGGGAGGCGTTCCGGGAGGAGGGGGAGGACGAGGGCGGCGAGGTGGTCCCGCCGCACGTGCTGCTGGCGCGGCGCAGGGCGGCCGGTGCCTCCTCGGTGTGCTCCGGGCAGGGCCGGACGCTCAAGGGCCGGGACCTGCGCCGCGTCCGCGACTCCGTCCTGCGGATGACCGGCTTCATCGAGAGCTAACCCCCAGCCGGCGGCGCGCGTCGATCTGGCTGCCTCGACCTCGTCGGTTACCTTAGCTTCAAATGCAGCAGCGTGCAGTTCCAAACGGTTGAATACTAGCTACTGTTTGAGTCAGTCCTTCATCATTGGTTATTTCCCCTTTCGTGGAATGTGGTTTGAGGCCAGAAAGATTTGATGCGGCGAGGCATTTTGCATTATTCCTTTGTAAATTCAAAGAAAGTGAGGTGAATTCAGTCGTAGACGTGTGGTGTGTAAGTGTGTTGATGTAAGATACACATGTGCACCAGTGCATATTCACCAATTTGGTTCAGACAAATATCGTGTCAGTTTCTTCTTGAAAAAGGAAGTAAACGGAAATGCCGGTTTCTTCAGACGCGCTTGATGTTGATGACACGTTGCTGCTGATTCAGCGGCCCTGACCTGGATGTACTTGGGGTTCTTGACTCGCTCAAACAACAGTACTAGTTGTAGACCACAGGGAGTGCAGTAACTTGCAGGCAATTCCCAACCGATAATTATATATATATTCCAGGAAAATGACTATTATGGATTAAATAGTCCGAGATACTTTTTTTTAGGGAAAATAACCCGAGATACTTACACATGAATACATCCACTAGCTAGTACTAATACGTGCTTATCCTTTCGTGAATACACCCTGTGCAAGTCAAGCAAGACGATGCTGCGCGCCGAGCTGAAAGAGGAAGAGTTCCAAGAAGCAGACATCCTATGGCCGGATGAGTTACCCCGGGCGTATTTCTCTCGCGTCGGCACCGGCGATGACGACGACGACGGCAGTGGCGAGCACTCAGACGAGCACCAGCCGCCGTCGGAGCTGCAGGTCTCGCACCAGAAAGCTTCGTCCCCCATCGACATCCCCGGCCGGAAGGTCGTCGCCGGCGCCGCCGTTGTCGGTGCAAGAGGCCCCCAAGTACCGGGTCGGTTCAGCAGGTTCGGCGCGAGCCACGCCGGCGTCGGTAGTGCCGGTGGTAGCGTCGTCGTCGGCAGCCATGTCTTCGTGCCGCCGCACGTCATCGTCGACCGGAGGGCCAAGAGGGACAAGGCGATGATGATGCTCGTCGTGCCCGGCGGGAGGGCCAGGGCGAGGAAGATGCGCGAGTAGTGCCGCAAATTTTGTCGGAAAATAATTAATAATAATGCTCTCTCGTTTAATTTCACTTGTTGGAGGAGCAGTTTTGAGTCCGTAGGTTTTTTGCATGTGTGAAGAATTGAAAAATGACGTGACGTGAGTGAGAGTATGAGAGCTACCAAGCTCATGTAATTTGTTCTTGAGGATGGTCACGCTTGTTTTGTTCTAATGGTTTGTCGTGATGTAAGAATGGACGCTGAAGGCTGCTGGTATGTGATCGTAAAACAAACGCAGCGGAATCCCAGAATCAGTTGAGAACTTAATATTGGTCACTTTTAGCTGCGAGAGATGAACATGAAAAACCAACGAAATTATGTGTTGCTCATCTCGTGGGAAGAGACAAGAAAATGGCGAATATCTTCCCTCAACTTTGAGGATGGTTAGGATATACCGCCATTATATTCTTTCCCTGGAATGGAAAGAAATATCTCAAAATGGCCCAGAAAATTTATCCTTCAATAAGAAGGAAAGAACCTGTCCGCAGGAAAGGATTGAAAATTTTATATCAAACCTTCTGATAAGATTTACAGCTACGAGATTAGTTAGCACACGCCTCAGCACAAGTAACCCAAGCGGATAAATACTTCTCCCCAACATTTACAAACCTTATCTTATCCTCCCACGTTGGTATGCAGAAATTTACTCTACCTCCGGAAGTAACCCTTGTCCTCTACCCTATCCATCCAGGTGTACACCAGCACAGATGTGTCTACACGAAACCCATGGACGACGTACGTGTAAGGTGTCACCCTCTGCAAGGATGTTTCTGGATATGCAGGGCAGAGGGCACCGTTCTAATTTCTACGGCTGACTTTGGAGAACCGGGAGGATCCCCATTGGTGTGTCTTTTTTTTTTTCCTTCTAAAGACATCGTCCCCATTGGTTGGTTGTTGGTTGTGCCCAATCGAGACGTGAGCACGCTGCTGGTTTGGGTTCCTTGCCCACAATAGCAAGGGTGGGAAGCTAAACCTACACGCACACTTTAAAAAAAAATTCTTGATTTGAGGGTTCTGCTCCACCTGTACATTCTCCCGGCCTCATGTTGCTAATACAAAAACTGGTGAAATAATCATTGGCTCGGAAGCGTCCGTGCATTATTGTTTCTTCTATATCCAAAACGCAGCAAACCTACCTACGGGCTGACGTTGCGCGTCGACGGATAGGACAGATCGGATTTGCAATATACAATCGTGACTTCAAGACTGATTTTTTTTTTTTTTGAGATTAAGACTTCAAGACTGATGATGGCCTTAGTTTTCTATTGGATTCAGCCATTTCTTCAGTTTGGGCCGTGGAGGAAACTTTTTAGTATATATAACAGTAGCTTTGCTTCTTAGATTTCTCATGACAGAATCTGCTTAATTGGATCTGAGTCCTTGACTCAGCTTGTATATGTTATAGCTAATTTATTCCCTCAGTGATGGGGACGTGTCCGTCGACGACGAGAGAAGGCGATGGCTTTGGTAATCTCAGAGACGTGCCAATCTTCAGAATAAGACGTTCACAATAATATGGTGAGGCATGCGTACGTGCACATAAGATGTAGCCATAAATATAGATGAGTGAGAGTTTTTTTTATGCGATAGATGAGTGAGAGCTAGTGTGAGCATGCACATATGTGATACGTTTCGAAAAATAAAAACAATGCCAGGGCCATGCTTCAAAATTCAAAACCAAGAAAGAGAAACTAAAAAGGACAATTCAGCAGAAGTTCAACGGGGCCGGTCACCCTCCAAATCCCCATGCGCACGCTTCTTCCAATCATCTCGGTGTGTCCGTAGTGTGTGCTAAACCATCGTCAGTGGCTCCGACTCGCTCGCAGCGAGATGGGCCCGTGTACCGTGTCTCCCGGGTCCGCAACGGCGATGGGGAAACGCATCGCGCTCCCATACGCGGGCGGCGGATCATGCCGCCTGCCAAGTGTCGCGTGGAAAATTTTTCGAAGTCGAAAAGCATTTTTAAAATAAAAAAGCATATTCTTTTGCAGGCTACATGCAGGTGAGGCCTCGGTTCTCACCATTTTGCTGGTTCAAACACGCGTGCAGCGCAGGTTCGTGGACCCTTCTCAGCCTGTAAAAAGCTTGGGCGCCACGGCCGGGCGCCGCGTACTTTGCCGGCGCCCGCAAGGAAGCGACGCCGCATTACACCGTACAGTATGTCGTATGGCACGAGCTAATAATAAAGTTGAAGCCGAGACCAGCATGCACCCCAGATTCCGTGTGCCTCCCAGCCGAAGACCAACAACCGAACCAACGCCTGTGCCTGCGGCGACAGAGGGGAGGGGAGCGAAGCGAAGGCTTCGGCACGCATCTGCCACCTGGTTATTGCGATCGAACTGCCTCGAAGTATGCCGACGTGTTTGTTGAGAGGCAGAGGCTGGAGACCCTGAAGCCACAATAGTTTGGCCCTGTTTAGGCGATGTTTAGTTTCCACCCCGAAAACGCAAAAACACAAAAACGCAAAATTTTGCGAAAGAATCTTGCTAATTTGAAGTACTAAATAAAGTCTATTTACAAAACTTTTTACATGTATGGGTTGTAAATCGCGAGACGAATCTAATGAGCCTACTTAATCCATGATTTGCAACAGCGATGCTACAATAACCATCCGCTAATTATTAATTAATCATGGATTAATTAGCATCATTAGATTCGTCTCACGATTTATAACCCATCTGTGCAAAAATTTTTGTAAATAAACTTCATTTAGTACTTCAAATTAGCAATATTCCGTCGCAAAAAAATTTGCGTTTACACGGCAGGGAACTAAACACGGCCTTAGTTCTCACCCCATAAACGCAAAATTTTACGAAAGAATCTTGCTAATTTGAAGTACTAAATGAAGTCTATTTACAAAACTTTTTGCATGGATGGGTTGTAAATCGCGAGACGAATCTAATGAGCCTACGTAATCCATGATTTGCAATAGTAATGCTACAGTAACCATCCGCTAATTATTAATTAATCATTGATTAATTAGCATCATTAGATGCGTCTCGCGATTTACAACCCATCTGTGCAAAAAGTTTTGTAAATAGACTTCATTTAGTACTTCAAATTAGTAAGATTATTTTGCAAATTGGTAAGATTCTTTTGAAAAAGAACTAAACACGGCCTTTATGGAGTATTTCCATTGGAGTTTCACGCCAAGCTGATGACGAGAGGTCGCCGCCTATCTCTGGAAGTGACTGCTATGCTATGTTTGGGCAGTCAAAAGAACACCCCTACGAGTACTCCGGTACCATCTTGTCCTGCCAAAAAGAAATGCTAGATTCCCCGCATCAAAAGTGACTGCTGTTTCTCTAACAAAAAAAGAAAATTACGACCCCGTCCGTCTGAGTGACGCGCCGCCTCTGTTGTGCAACCGTTTTTCGATCAGAATTGGAGAGCCAATTGTTGACCCCCGCGAGAGCCTGCGTGTCATCTGATTATCTGGTTCAGACTTCAGACCCGGCAGAATTTACTGCGATTTCTTTCATTTTTTTGTTGTATAATCTCTTGTTTCCCACACAGCGGCTGACGTACGTAGGAAGCTACCGCGCAGCCGGAAGCGAACACGCCGGCGCCTATATATACGCGCCCTCGCCGCGCCCAAGTCCCACCCCCGCCCAACCTTTCGTCCACCACAAGCCCAGGCGAATCGCGAGTCCGAAGCTTCCATTCCCATTTCCAGAGCGACCCCGAAGCGCGCAGCGGGAGCCGATCAGGCGAGCGGCGAACCGATCGACGGCCGCAATGGCGATCGCCGAGGAGCTGTGCGAGTCCGAGGTGCTGTGGCCCGAGGCGGCGGCCCACGACGACGACGGCGACGCGCCGGAGACCGCGCCGCCCGGCTGCAGCTCGTCGTCCCCGGCGCTGGCGCCGCGGTCCAGGACGGCGCCGGCTCGGCGAGGAGGAGTCCCCGACCCCGAGGCGCCGCGACGCGCGGGCTCGCGGCCGGTGGACATTCCTAGGCCCGCCGCGCGCTCGGTGGCCCTCTGGAGCGACGACGACGACGACGTCGGCCGGAGCGGCACCATGGTGCCGCCGCACGTGCTGGTGTCGCGGCGGCGGTTGGAGGGGGCGGCGGCGTTCGCGCTGCGGTCGGGGCCGGGCCGGGCGCGCGAGCTCAGCCACCTGCGCAACTCCGTGCTGCGCATGACCGGCTTCATCGAAGGATGACAAGGCTGACCCGTGCTCTGTGGTGTGTGCTTGTGCGAGCAAGACTAGTCATCGCCATCGGGCATTTGTCTTCGCAGTCGGCAACTCGGCATCATTGCCTATTTTGTTCGTATATCCGTTTCCCAGTGGTCCCTGATCACATTGCATCTCGATTTGTTTAGAGGAAGCTCTGAACATGTTCCTTGTGTGTTCAATCCATGTGGGGAGAAGTTTCCATTGCTAATTGTCACGGGATTTAAACCATTTTTGGTGGATAACATGTGTGTCTCCTTCGACCAAACAGGTTTACTAGTCTAGTCTGAATGTCTGGTGAGTTTTTTTAATCCTTTTTGAACTTGTTTGTTTCATATTTGGGGATTGCTCACCGCACCTGCCACGCGGTAGTTTTTTTTTTTATCCTTATGTCTGATGAGTTGAACTAGAGTAAAACGTGCAATTTACCAGACTGGACCTGAAACATAATTCGGCTCCTTTTCTCCATCGAGGTGTGGAAACGTTCCCATTGCTTACTATCCATTTTGGGGTGAAATGTGTGCATGACTGGAGAGGTCTGACATGATCGCTTCAACTTAGCCAAAACATACAATTCAACTTGTCGGTACCCCAGGACTGGGGTACCCCCTCTTGCTGTGTCTAGGTAAGAGTCTCGTAGTTATCTTTAACTACGCCCTGACGACCGAGCAGCCGGACCCCTGTGGTCCGGAGCCCTACTTACCCGGTAAACGGCCTCAGATCCACTCCCCGCTTGGGGAAGGTCCGGCGACGCCACATGCCTCGGAGGAGGTAGCCCTCAGCCAAAACAGCTGGGGCTCCCGGACCTCCCAGGGAGTACCGGACCTCCGCCGGGTCCCGGACCCCCATATACTATCCGGACCCCTCAGCAGGGAGGAACCGACACCCTACCTGGGGCTGGTCCGGAGCCGCCAAGTGTCCGTAGGTACGGGCACGCGCGGGGGCCGCGTGGCTTCCACTGGAAGACTCGCCTACCCTACCGCATTCAATGCGGTAGGCGGAAGTGCGCTCTGCCACAGCAGAGCCCGAGGCGGCTTTTGCCAGGTTGCACTATTGGTCGCGTGTTACCAAGGAGTGCAGAGCAGTCGCTGGCGCCGCCCACGCTGCGTATATCAGTCTACTATGCCAGTTGGATGCGACGGCTCTGCTTCGCCATTATGACGCCTACACGGTAGCCTCGACAGACTACGCCGCAAGCTACATTGCCCCAACGGGCGCCTCGCCGATGGGACGATGGAGAAACCCCCTCGGTCAGAGAGTCTACAGGGCAATGAAGCATATCCGAGAAGAGATTCTCAACCGATGTAGCTCCATTGAAGCTTCCTACGTAGTATATTATACATCCTTGTTGAGCCCACCTGTCGGGGTCCGACGCCTGTGTACGCGTCCTCCTTGCACTATAAAAGGGGGACGCCCGCTAGAGAAGGACTCAAGGCCGGCTGGGCAGAGGATAGACTCATTCATACTAAAAGCAATACACCACACAGTGGATGTAGGGTATTACGCTCCGGCGGCCCGAACCACTCTAAATCCGTGTGTTCTTGCGTTCTTGCCCCCAAGCTAGATCGGCCTAATCGCTTTGCACTTCCCCGAGTACTTCCCCTCGGGGAATAGGCGGGTGCGTTCCGGCATCCGGCTGTGGGTACCCCCCAAAAGCCCACGACATTTGGCGCCGTCCGTGGGGAGGTGCAAGCGTTGGCTAGATCTCCAGGCTTCTGAGGCTGAGCTCATCCTCTGCAACGGCGACGAGAAGATGAAGAGAGGCATGGCGACACCTACGCCGCATGCCACATCGCCGAGGCAGCGGTGCCCTCGGTGCGGCGGCGCATGGCAGCGGCGCCTGTTGTGCGTCGCCACTGCGACACCTCAGAGCCGACGCGGTGGCGCGCAGCGGAGACGCCCGCTGTACGTCACCCTACAACACCTCTGCGTCGGCTCAATGTTTTCTCTCAAGCAACCACCAAGAATCCCCTGCGGCGACATGGCGTCGGCTCAAGGCTTTCTCTCAATGTGAAGCCTGGAGCCGACCGCTGTGGCCCGGGGGAAGTCTACCGCCGTCTCCTCCTTCGCCAGGACCGAGTCTCTCTCGGTGCTGCTGCAGACAGGATCCCGCCACCAGGCGCGGGGGCCTAATGCCAGCACCCAGGTCGAGCCGGCGAACGACCGCCCTTCTCCACGCTCCGTACTCATCCAAATGAGCACCCAGTTCGTGATGAGCGATCATCGGGCTGGCTTCCGGCGGCAGACGGCGGCGTCTGGGCCACTCCCATTCAAAGCCAAAGAATTCGTCTCTATGCTACCTAGGCATATGACAGTTCTTAGGCAGGAAAGGGCACCCGAACTCCCGAGGTGATGCTGGATGATGCAGTTCAGGCACGTCCAGGATGCCTTCGCCTCCGACGACCGTGGAGAACTCAAAGGTGGCGATTCCACTTCGGCTGGGAATGTGCATGCCTTACAGAAGGCGGCCGAAGGTTACCCCTGGATAGGACTAAGAAAGTACATCCTTGAGATAACATGGTGCCTACGTGTGGTTCGGAGCGGTAAAGGTCTGCCCTTGTAAACCCGATCTCTGACTTCATCGCACAAATAGGCAATGTCAGCAAGTTGTTCAGAGCGGTAGAGGCCCGGCCTCGCAATCCCGACCTCTGACGTACACCACGATAATCACAATAAAGGAGCATTCCTTTCTCAGTCTTATCTGAACTTTACCTTGGTTACATTTATCCGTTTTGGTTTAACCGTGTCTTTCTCCCAAACGGAGTCTTTTCTTTAGTTACTAATGATCCAAGTTGAGTTGCTGGCTTGTGGTCAGGCGGGGACACCCCTTCTAGCCGGAAGACAGTTCGGACCCCTAGGGACCTGCTCAGGAGAAGTGGTACCCGTATCCTGGGGTAGAGAAGCTTCGCGTAGCTTAGCCTGGTAATGTACCCTAAGTCTATGTACTTCACTACCCTGTTACGAGTCCCCTAGTATCCGAGACTGCTGTCCCTAGAGGTCCCGGGATCCTTTCTGGTATAAGGCCTGGTTTCCTACACCTTGCTGCAAGGTCCCGTGGCATAATTCATGGGATCGTCAGCAACGACTCAAAGTCCACTCCGGTGGCCCGCTCCGGCAGAGACCGCTCGCCACGGTCGCTCAAAGTCCACTCCGGTGGCCCGCTCCGGCGGAGACCGCTCGCCACGGTCGCTCAAAGTCCACTCCGGTGGTCCGCTCCGGCGGAGACCGCTCGCCACGGTCGCTCAAAGTCCACTCCGGTGGCCCGCTCCGGCGGAGACCGCCCGCCACGGTCGCCACAGCCAGGTCCGGGGAAGTGATTCTCGCTCCCTGAGCGGTCCGAGGTCCGTGTAGCCGCTTGGCTTGGTTCCATACCCCAAGCCTACACCTTCGCCGCCCTATGGAAAGCGCTCTAGTACCTGAACCTGGCAACATGTGTTCCGGCCTCCAAGGGGTCCGGAGCACCCGCTCTCGACATGAGCACGCCGACACAGCCAAGTTACGTGGAAACACATCACGATAGTGGCCCCACCCGCGGGTTCGTACCTCTCCCGAGGTGGGCCCGGGGACCACTATCGGTACCCTAGGACTGGGGTACCCCCTGTTGCTGTGTCTAGGCAAGAGTCTCGTAGTTATCCTTAACTACGCTCTGACGACCGAGCAGGCAGACCCCTGTGGTCCGGAGCCCTACTTACCCGGCAAACGGCCCCGGATCCACTCCCCGCTTGGGGAAGGTCCGGGGACGCCACATGCCCCGGAGGAGGTAGCCCTCAGCCAAAACAGCTGGGGTTCCCGGACCTCCCAGGGAGTACCGGACCCCCATATACTATCCGGACCCCTCAGCAGGGAGAAACCGACACCCTGCCTGGGGCTGGTCCGGAGCCGCCACATGTCCGTAGGTACGGGCACGCGCGCGGGGCCGCGTGGCTTCCACTGGAAGACTCGCCAACCTACCGCATTCAATGCGGTAGGTGGAAGTGCGCTCTGCCACAACAAAGCCCGAGGCGGCTTTTGCCAGGTTGCACTATTGGTCGCGTGTTACCAAGGAGCGCAGAGCAGTCGCTGGCGCCGCCCACGCTGCGTATATCAGTCTACTATGCCAGTTGGACGCGACGGCTTGGCTTCGCCATTATGACGCCTACACGGTAGCCTCGACAGACTACGCCGCAAGTTACATTGCCCCAACGGGCGCCTCGCCGATGGGACGATGGAGAAACCCCCCTCGGTCAGAGAGTCTACAGGGCAATGAAGCATATCCGAGAAGAGATTCTCAACCGCTGTAGCTCCATTAAAGCTTCCTACGTAGTATATTATACATCCTTGTTGAGCCCACCTGTCGGGGTCCGACGCCTGTGTACGCGTCCTCCTTGCACTATAAAAAGGGGACGCCCGCTAGAGAAGGACTCAAGGCCGGCTGGGCAGAAGATAGACTCATTCATACTAAGAGCAATACACCACACGATAGATGTAGGGTATTACGCTCCGGCGGCCCGAACCACTCTAAATCCGTGTGTTCTTGCGTTCTTGCCCCCAAGCTAGATCGGCCTAATCGCTTTGCACTTCCCCAAGTACTTCCCCTCGGGGAATAGGCGGGTGCGTTCCGCCCAAGGTTTTAAATCTCCCGCTATAGCTTCCGCTAAAGCTCGCTATAGCTATTTAAGGTATGGTACCGCAATTTGAACCCATGTGTAATTTAGCCGCTATAGCCGGCTAAAGCCTCATTTAGCCCGCTATTAGCTGTTTTTTTTTAATCCAACAGCTAAACCCCTTAGCCCGCTATTTAAAACCATAGTTCCGCCACCCAACTGTGGGTACCCCAAAAGCCCACGACACAAGTAAATATCAAATACAAACAGTGGTATCCAGAACAGTTCGATAGAAGGCAACTCCTAACTTGGAACTACAGACAGGACACATGGAGCATCAATGTATTAGCTAATCATATATTAACGAGAAAAGAAACATCTATCCAATTGGTGCAGCTTCAAATGACAAGTGTTGCATTTTTTACCTAATCATTTATTTATAAACCACAAATGGAAAACAGTATTTATTATTCATTGGTGCCGAACTGCAGCAGCCTTCCATGTTTACCAGCAAACATTTCATACACCTAAAAGTACATACAGGAGTGGGGCACTCTGAACTACTGTTTACTCGTGTAGTCATCAGGTATTGGTCGCTGACAAAATTCCAGCAATGGCAGCGCCGCGTGAAACAGAAGAGTAAGAAAATGCCAGTGGACCTCACACTGTTCTCAATGCCTTGATCCAATCAACTTCTAGCCTAAAATCACCAGTCCCAGTCTTGGCACCAGGAACACCACCTTCTGCATTTACAGAGAGAGACATTCCCACAATACGAGCAGGATTCATTTCCAACTTTGCCTCAATCACATTTCCTCTCCATGTAGGTAAATAGTGATCAAGAGGGATCTGAATGAAACACAAACTGGTGTTTATCATAAACTTTCACATATTTTGGATTTTGAATGATTGTATTTTACCTTCAGTATTTGCCATCTGTCCTGAGGTGTGTGCACAAAAGCCTGCCATGAATTATCTTCTTGTTGTCCTGGTGAATTCACCCAATTCTCTGTGTATATCTGCACTTAAAAGATTCAGACTATGCAGAACAATACTGACTGGAGATCAAACGTTCAAGAATGACTCTTGGCTCGGAATACATACGGTAGATATGTAGCATCTTCCATCCCCTTTGATCTTCATTGCTATTGTATCATATGCATCAAGGTCAATGAAACCATCAAACTGAAACACGCAGCAGAGAGGACTTTTCTGGTATTAGCACCTAGCAGAATAACTTCTGCAGAAATCCAGCATGTATCTTACTTAAGAAAGTACATATGTTTCTTATTTTACAGATTTAGAATATAGTCTTATGCAAGCATTATTCACTGAAGCCTAAGACACCATACATGAATTCACCAACCTCCAGGAAACAGTAAAATATGATCAAAAGGTAGTCCTAGCATGTTCGGCCCTCTTAAGCCTTGTGAGGGTATACTTAGTATTGCAGTTGCATCTAGAAGCACTTCTATTTTGTTATATTTGGATAGCAGATGATAACTGCTTCTCGAGACCTTCAACAGAAATGTTTTACTAGCATCGGTGACAACATTAGTGTGTGTGTCTAAGGATAGCACAACATTGCCGAAATGGGCTGAATATTTACGGAAGTAACAATCCCAACGTCAATCAGAAACAGAAACTGTACCTTCTTTGATCGCATTCCGCAGAATCCATAGCGCCTGATCCTCCATGTTGAGTCCTCAGACATATCCGATGAAAGATTACCAGAAAACACACCTTCCAGAATGCACATGTGAAAAAAAAGAAAAAAAAGATGACAAAGTTGTTACAAACAACAGCTGGTGATGACAAAGTTGTCAAGCTTACAAACAGCAGTTGGTATTCACTGATAATTGGACTTACTCAGAGCCTCAGACAGTTCCTAAGAACAACACTAGAAGGCATTTCATGGTTCATGAGGTTTATGATGGAAAATGAAAGACACTGCATTTACATCATTTTTCCTTGTAATATAAAATCAATAAATTCAAACCTAACTTCATATGATTGACACAAGCAGGAAAAGTTAAGAACGGTCAAACATTTAGTACCAGTCAATGAAGTATCTGCACCAGCAGTGCTATCAGTTATCTCCAATGATGCAGAAGACAAACCTGGATAATAACCCAATCAGATTACATGAAAACATATACAGATTTAAGAGAGATGTAACTGTAAGGTATTATCTTTTTAAGAGAAATATGGTATGTCGAATTCACAAAGAGAAATAGGAAGACAACTCACATATTTATTCTAAAGCACAACTATATCACTACACAATAAACTAAAAGTGTGAATGCTTTTCCTGTTCATACAGAAGAGGAAGGTTCTACACGTTTGACATTGGCAGTTATCTGATCTATTGCTTAATAATTAGCAACAAGTGATACAGTAGAACACAAGTTTATGAATTATCGAATATGCACTGGTTGAAAAACATAAGGGTGGTCAAATCCAATTTGGATCAGTATTGCAGTCAGCAAATTCTAAGAAGCGTTATATATGACCCCTGCCCATAATCATGAGATGCCAAAAAAAAAGGGCGACAATGTAGGCAAAGGGAGAATTCGACGAATGGATTGCCTGCTATATTTCCATGTAGTATAATAGTTTGTAATCAATTTCCATTGAAATGATTGTACATTAGGAAGGTTTAGGTCTAGGATGAGTCTAAAAGACAAATAGTGGGGCCTACCAGGACAGGATCGAAGTAAAACACGTTATTCTAAAATGAAAAATCAGAAACTCAACAAAGCATATTCTTAACATATTCTGAGAAAGAACAAAACCAAAGGAGCACTTTCAACACCAGGCAATGATTAATAATATGAATCATGCATAAGTATCTTCCAGTCACAAAACACAACAAACAAATTATGCTATCGTTTCAGACTTTCCGTATTTAGAGAAACCACAGCAATTCACATTTATAAAAGTAAAATTAACTGAGGCAATACCTCCGTACTCTGAATCTGAGTACAAATGCCACCTCTTCAGCTCATCTTTTGAGTTGAAATTGAAGATATACCTTTCGCTTGGTGGCATTAGATCATCTGAACTCCATACAAGAGCTGCAAATTAAGATATAGGCAAAAAAACATAAATATAGGCCAAAATATTTAAGAAGGCTCTCCAGAAGAATTTATTCTTCTCACTTATAAAGAACAATTTCTATAAGTTCCTTGGTTACAAATGAGTAAAATCTTCTCTTCCTACAGAAACATCATAAATCCCGTACACCATGCATTTATTTCAAAAATTCAAATCGCAATGCATGAGTAACAGCAACTATGTCATATATACCAGCTAAAGGCTACTAATTGTAGATTTGGAATGAAACTGACATTATAGTCTATTTTCATAATAAAACTTCAACAATCAACATGATTAATATGTAGCTGTCAATCTGATATGCCTGCAAATTCCATATCGTGTATAATTCTCAATAACAATTCATCACTAAGAAAATTCTTATCCTGCATCCTAGCAACACAATAATCATTGCGTGACATTCCGACACAAGAAACTAAGTCCTAATGCTCGGTAGAGAGAGCCATGGCCTCGACCACACCTTTTTCTAGTTATTGCTGAACGGCACAAACAGCTCCAAGGTTATGCACGGCAAGGCTACGAGAAGCATTAAGCGGAAATGAACCAAACAGCAGACAGCAATCTCAGCAAAAAGGTTCTGGTTTCTGGGAAGGAGATACCTCTCTTGGAGGCGTTGAAGGAAGCTTGCCACAAAGCACGCAGCCTCGACATCAGCGGCGGAGGATAATGGAAGCCAACTCTGTGTACATGACACGCAGCAAATGAATCACAGTAAATTCGACAGGGTGGAGAGAAAGACGGATTGGTCGCAGTGCCGCAGAAAATGAGAAAAAGGAAAGAATCTAATTCCAGGGGAGGACCCAGTATAGGATCGAAGTTAGTAGGTAAAATATAGGGTCAGATCCGAATACAAATAGCATAGTTGGGGTTTGGGTGTTCGATTTCGCACAGCAGGAAAGGAAGGGAAGGGAATGGGGCGGGCATACCCTTGTCGGCCGGCGAAGCTCCCGACGAAGAAGAGCTGGCAAGGAAAGAAGAAGGCCGAGAGACGGAGAGAGAGAAGGCGTGAGAAAGAGAAGAGAGAGCCGCCGGCCGCCACGCCACTCGCCCTGGCGTCGCCGCTAGGAAAGAAGGCCGAGAGAGAGAAGAGAGAGCCGCCGTCCTTTTTTTTTGGGCGAAGCCCACCAGCAAGGTAAAGGAAAGCAGGAGCAGAAGGCCCAGTACGGCCCAGCTTGCGAGAAAGGCCAGCCTTATTCTGTCTTTCTTTTAATACTTTCAGACAGTAATTCATTATAGTATATAAACATGTATCTTTCAAAAAATAAGTTAATAATTCAACATTTTGTGTAGGATATTTCAACTATTTTAATACATGTTCAACATTTCATGTTAAAATGTTGAAACGGTAATGTCAAAATGCTAGCATTGTAAACCCCAAATGTTAAAATGTTAAAGTGATACCATAAATATGTTGATTGGAGTTTTGATTCCCTGTGTCGTGTCAAGCAGTTTGACAAATACATCATTTTTAAAATACCATTTTGATAGTTTTTTTTATCGCTATTGATGTGTTTTTGATCGGATAGTCACGTTTTTGACATTACCAAAATACCGTCCCCGTACTCGTTTCCAACAATATCATATCATTTTTTTGTTCTCGAGATCTTCTTCCCTGCTCACCTCTTCATGACTTCATGAGCAACGAATCCGATGATCAGGAGGCCGATGCAGTTGGCCCACTTGTTGTGTTTAGCAGGCCATGTGCCGTTTATATAGGCATGTGCACTTGTGGCCCAAAATGGCGTTAGGGTGCAGTTGAACAAGGGGGGGGGGGGGGGGGGGGGAATTGGCGAATTATCTCAAGAAACAAAAATGGCAAGGGGATGAAATGGAACATATATCGAGTGTCAATTAAATATTTAAATAAACATGTACATCTTATAGTTTCCTCCAGCATGGGCGAACCCAATGTACATCTTATAGTTGAAGATGAATCCTACATTACGGTTTCTCTGAAAGTTTATGTGATGTTTACTCTGTGGTCCGAAATAAATGTCCCCCTTGATCAGTAATTCAGTATATATACATCAAGCAGTTCTAGTGTCACACTGAACTGACTAGAATATGCCCATCGTGTGCAGACTGCAGAAACTGAAGGTGAGGAGAGACTGCAGGCAACACCTACTTCCCTCTCCCAGAACCCCCAGCTCTGAACCGGTAATCCTGAACCAAAATACTGTAGTACTTGTTTTTTCCCCCACCCAGCTCGATTCCTGTTGCTCCCATTTACTGCCATTCGAGCACACCGCATCCCTGCAGGAAACTATCCGACGCGTTCAGGTGGCCGAGCCACAGCTGCCGCAGCTCCGGGAACGCGACCTCCAGCCACGGCTTCCGCGGCCCGCTGAAGTGCAGGACGGCGGAGGAGCGCGCCGCCTCGGGGTCCGGCACGCGCCGGCCGAGGCCTGGCAGATGCCACAGCGGTTCGATCGCCTGCACGCGCCCGTCGAACGCGATCAGAGCCGGCGGCAGCGAGGCCATCTGCCACAGCCTGAAGCCCGACTCCCGGTTCTGCACATGGCGCAACGGAATGGCAGAACGAATAAGGTGACTGTACTGTTTGCATCGCTCCTGGCATGGTAATGTTCAGAGTTTCAGAGTTCTCGATAGGTTAACTTGCCTTTTGTAGCCAGAGCTGGTACGTCTCGGTAACGTTTGTTCGTCGCCACGCGTCGAGGTCGATGATGTTGACGCCCCACGACCAGGCGCATTGCGAGCTGAGGAGGCCTGACACGGCAGGGTCCGAGAAATTCAGGTGATCTCCCAAGGTCTTGTCGGTGCAGATGCCGCCGCCTTCGCGAGCGCCGACCGCGCCGATGATGTTCCCGTCGAGGTCCTGCTCCCACAGCCCTGTCAAGTCCTTGCGCACCACGACGTCGTCGTCGAGGAGCACCACCCGCCCAAGCTCAGGGAAGAACTGCTCAAGCCAGCTCGTCAGACCATGGCAATAGTTGGCACAAATAAAGCACATCAAATTCAGACGTGACCATGCATCCGGGCTTCGATTTTTACCTCTGGGAGATGGATCTTGAGGTAGTTGAGGAGCGAGAACGTGCTCGGCTTGGACGCTTGGAGGCGTCTGTGCTCCCTCTCCGCTGATGATCCGCCAGACCGGTGGTAGTCGAGCGAGCTCCTCTGCACCTCCTCGACCGTCCTCATGACCGAGGCGACGACGCCGCCGTCGCGCCAGTCGAACTGGTGCAGGCCCTTGACCTCGACGGCGGCGGGCGACGCCGGGTGCAGCGCGAACCACGAGTGCATCGGCACGTAGCTCTTCTTGTCCGTGACGACGTGGAACACCAGCCTGCCCGGGTTGGCGGCGCTCCGCGCGGCGGAGGCCACCGCCACGGCGGCCGCGAGCACGTTGTCGGTGACGAGCGCGACGTGGAGGTAGGAGGCGTCGGTGAGGCGGGGCGCGTGCTCCGGCGGCGGCACCGGGGAGCGCGCCGCCGAGTTCACCGCGAACTCCTCGGCCAGGCGCAGCGTGAGGCAGTGCACGCTCTTGGGGACGCCCAGCGAGGCCAGGTGCCGTTTGAACAGCGCCCGGACCCTCGATGACTTCACCTTCCGGTCCATCTTCAACAGCTGGGGGAACACATTTTTGTTTTACACAAGAGTTAAAATCAAGATCAAAGATCATGTAAATACTTGATCTTTGGAATGCAATAGTTCGTATGCGATAGATCTTTGGACCAAAAAGATTTCCCGATGTTCCCTTGACAAGGGTCATTTCCTGCCATTTTGTTAAAGCTTAGGCCCTGTTTAGTTCCAGCGCAAATTTTTTTTGCGTTGGAATCTTACTAATTTGAAGTACTAAATGAAGTCTATTTACAAATTTTTTTGCACAGACGAGTTGTAAATCACGAGACGAATCTAATGATGCTAATTAATCTAAGATTAATTAATAATTAACAGATGGTTACTGTAAAATCACTGTTGCAAATCATGGATTAAGTAGGCTCATTAGATTCGTCTCGCGGTTTATAGCCCATCTATGCAAAAAGTTTTATAAATAGACTTCATTTAGTACTCCATGCATGTGTCGAAATATTCGATGTGATGATTTTTTTGTGTTTACGGAGTTTATGGGGTGGGAACTAAACAGGGCCTACTTGCTGATCCTATGGCTGAAACCCGGCGTGCTAGAAGACCATACGGCCACACTGCCACAGGCTGGCATGTGTAGATCACTACAGGTCCATCACGATAGCAATAATGTAATGTACACGTAAGCCACATACGTTTCAGTCTAATCTAGGGAACGGGCAAAAAAGCGGACCTCATATACGATGCAGTCTTTCGCCGTGGAAAGCTGAAAGCACTTGCTCGAGCTAAGGTGGTAACATGCAGGGCATGATGCCAGCTTACCAAAGTTCAGTGGAAGATTATTAGTAAAGGCCATAACGGAGGACGCGTGGGGCGGGAACATACCATGGCCATCATCTTGACCGCCACGGCCTCCATGTCGAGCCGGCCGTCGTAGGACGCCAGCGCGGCGCCCATCTCCGCCATGAGCGCGTCCAGGGAGTCGGGCGCCGCTTCCACCACCACGGGATCCAACAGGGTCGCCGCCCTGTGAGTCCTCCTCCATTCCTTCATGAATTCCTGACGGTTCCACGGACCCATGTGAGAAATGTTTAACTCCTCTTGGGTCTGGCAGGGAAAAAGGTTTGCCAGACCTAAAAAAAAGTTCCTAAATTGTTACATTGCATGTACTGATGATGTACTACGTGCAAAGATTGAAGCCTATATTGGATCGAGCAGGGCTTTCTGTTGTACACGTCAACTACAGAAATAACCGCCCCAGCCAATGATCAGGTAGACAGTAGGTTTCTCACGAGGAGCTGCAATGCATGAAGCAATAGCAATCATTCCCGGGCACGATCTCAGATCGGGAGGAGTCACAACTCACAAGGGCGCGCATGGAGCCAGCCACGGGCGATGGCTGGCTCCGGCACCGGCAGCAGTCAGGCTCACGGGCCACGGATCCGCACCCGGTGGCGAGATCCACGTAGCTCCAAGCGCGGGGCCCCATCGGCCGAGCTGGATCTCATGCCGCCGCCGTGACACGTCCCAGGCTCGTAGCTAGCCAGAGGGAGAGGAGCGAGGGAATCCTAGCGAGCGAGTCACAGGCGACTGCTGCCTTCCGGCTCCCGACGACCACCCGTAGCGGCTGGCAACAAAGCATGTCCCATCCAAGCCAAGCCACCAGCTCGTCTCGTAGGGCCCGCGTAGGAATAATGGAGCGCGGCAGTGCAGGTCACGCGAACCTACTTCTGCTTTCAGTATCTGCTACTGCCAGTACCGATCCCCGCCCGGACCTCGTCAAATTAGGCAGTTTTTCCGGCGTAACTTGACCAAGACCAAATAAGATATTTGAAGAACTACGAGTAGGAGTAGTTGTTGACTTTGACATGCCTAATTAGCTTGGTCTGTCGTAACATGGCCCTACCTGTCAGCAGGACGGCGCGGCCGGGCGGCCACGTGGTCGGCGACGCCGCCGCGACGTGCTGGCCACCGGGCCCTGACATTCCCGTCCGCCTCCGCCCCCGTGAAAGTGAGCGCCGCTCGCCGCCAAGGAGCCGAACCAGATAGAAACCGCGTGAGGATCGGAGCAGGCCGCGGCGGCGGCGACGTAAAAAATGTCAAAAGCCCGGCGCCTAACACAACTCGGCGCCTATCACTCTACTACCAGCCTAACGCAACGAGCCGGGCGGGTCGGAGTCGGACTCACTCACCTCCATCGCGTCGCCGCCGCCGCCGCCGCCGCCGTAGAGCCAGCGCCCGAGCCCCGCCCGCCAGTCCAGGCACCCTGCTCGAGCCCCATGGCAGGTAGGATTACGCATCGGAATGGGGAGTAGCAGTAGCAGCAAAAGCAAGCTGCTGGTGCCGACCAGCACCGTACGCGGTAAGCGAACGGCTACTGTGAGGTGAGAGGTGACGGCCTTACCGGTCGCGGAAGGGCAGAGGGAGGCGCCGGCCTCGACGGCGAGGAGCGCGGCGCGGAAGAGGAGCACCCCGGCGAGGAGCCCCGTGACGACGGCGGAGCGGCACCCGCGCCGCGCCGCCGCCTGCTGCTGCTGCTGAGGCTGCGGCGCCGCCGCCTTGGGCTTCATCACCGCGTCGTCGTCAGCGCCCGCCGTGATGTACACCCTCATTGCCGGCTCTCGCTCTAGACGAGGCTGGCGCCGGCCGGCTCACTCATCAACCTGCCCGCGGTAGCTCCCGTTCAAGTAACGAAGCCCCCGTGCGGCGCGCGGCGCAGGGCGGGCAGGGGAGTGGGAACGCGGGGGCAGGGGAGGAGGAAAACAGAGGGGGGATGCGGGGCGTCGGCTGCGAGTTGGTTATTTTAGCGAGCGCAAGTTGGGAGTTGGGAGTGGCGCGGCGCCTGAGGAGCAGGGGGCAGGGCCGGCGAATGGGCGACGGGGTTGCCGGATTTGACCCCCGGAAAGCGACCTCGGCCCCGCGAGCCGCTGTGATCCCGAGCCAGACCACCGACGCGAGCCCGAGGGCGACAGTGCCCTCCCTCCCGCAAGTTGACGCCCACGCTGCCACGTGGGACAGGCACACATGCTGGCACATCGCCGGCGCGCGTGGCTTATCCGGTGGCGCAGTGCAGTGCCGCGTCCCGCTGCTGCCGGAGTCCCAGTCCCACGGGATCGATCCATAGGTTTCTCTTTCGCGTTACGTGCCCTGTCTGGCTCAGCGTACGAAACCGCCATGTGAGTTGTGACCGCGCGTGGACGGAGGCGCCCTCGCGTCGCTTGTTCGAACGCTAGCTAGGTGCGGCGCCAGCCAGCCAGCATGGCGGCCGGCCGCCAGCCCGGAGTTAATGATGCTGGTTGACAGAGTGACCGCGGCCATCGGAGACGCCGCCGCCGGCCGCCGGCCGGTACAGGCGCTTGAGCTGACTGCATTCTCCTTCCCTGGCTCCCTGCTTTCACAAAATCGCAAGCGGTAAGCGACGCTGCAGATGGGTGAACGAAAAACTGGAAACGTCGCGGCACAGGACGCAGCATGCAGGACGAGTCGCCCCCTGCCCTCCTCGCCGCAGTAATCGCCGGCGACAGTGCGACCGTGGTACGTGCGCGATCTACCAGGGTGACGTGCCGGCCGGCGACTGGTCCTTGGCCGACCTGCGGACTTTTTCTCGCCTCTCCCGTGCCTGCTGTGTGCTGGTCAGTGGTCGCGGCTGCTGGTCCCTGTCCCCGCGGCGCGTCGTCAGATGCCGCCGGGATGCCTGATCATTCTCGTCTCGAGTTACTGCTGCCCTTGGCTGGTTTTCACTTGAGCCTGAGTTCAATCCGGATGTTATTTGGTTCTCCTCAGTCACCTCGGCCTTGCCGGGGACCATGCGCGTGCCGCGGCAACCTGCAGGCTGCAGCGCGTGCTTTTTCACCGAGCCCCACCGATGCACTGACCGGTGTCGCCGCGCTCGCCGTCGCCGGACAGTGGTGCGGTGGCGGCCCGAGGACGCCACCGCCACCGGAGATCGGGTCAGGGCAACCGAGCAAGGACAAGACGACTGACGGGAGGGCTGCCAATCGTGTTCAAGCCGGGTTGGTTGCTTGCAGACGGTTTCTGATCAGAGCGTGGTACTCCGATCCCGCCTATTCGACGATGCGTACGCTCGATACTGTACAACTGTGCATAGGTTGCTTCTATCGGCAAAGAGCAACGTACAGCACCGTGGTGGCGTGGTGTACCGAGCAGACGTCCTCACGGAGTCGTGGCGACCAAGCAAGCCAACTCCGGCCCGTTCAGGGCGTCCGTCGTACCGGAGCTTGTCTGCCTGCCTCCCTGGAGAAGCACGCGCGAGGTTAGCTCGGAGCTGTCCCGTGAATTCATCCCGTGGTTTGAGAATGAGGTCCATTTCCATTAGCTGTGGGGAAATTACGAGATGATGCAGATCAATCGCCCTGTTTTCTGGCAGGCCGGCCACGATTTTTAAAAAGTCAAACTCTACAAGTTTCAATCCACGTAATCAAATCTGATGACTAATGAAGCAACCCCGGCGTTTTGTAGATCCTGGAAAATAAAAGTTCCGCTAAAAATAAAAAAAAAATCATTTTTTGGTTTTTAAAGAAAGGGGTTACACTAACTAAAGACAATATGATGTAACAGCCCAAAAATTTACCAATTAAAGCACACGCTAAAAATATTTTCAAATCTCTATCATCGTTGAGCTCAAATCATTCATAAACCCCTGAGCCCTAATTCCCCGGAACCTTTTCCGACACCCGATTCCAATCCCCGTTCTATCTCTCGTTCCGCACGCGCTCGCGACCGCCACGCGTGCCCGACACCGCCGTGGTCGTCGCCGAAATTTCCGCCGCGAATCTCTCTCCCCCCCTTTTTCTTTTCCCATTTTTCTTTTTTCTTTTCCCTTTTTCTTTTCCCTCCCCCTCTCCTTCCTCTCCTCTGCCGTGCTCCCGCACACGCGACGCGCCGCTCGCCGGCCACCGCCCTCACCCCGGCCGCTCCCCGCTCCTGTCCACGCGCACGCGCGCACTCCACTCCCGGCCGTCCAAACGCGCGGCACGCGCGCACCCCTGGCCACGCGTGCACCACGCGGCCGCGCCGCTCGCAGCTCGACGCCAGCCGCCCCTTGCCACTCCGCCTCGCTGAGCCGCCGTGCCGCTCGCCTGCCTCGACGCTCGAACCCCCACGACCGCCAGCGAGCAGAACCACGTGCGTGCCCCGCCTTCGCCGTTGGCCGCTCCTGTGCACGCCCACGCGCAGCACGCGCGGCACTGCCCCTTTTCCCCCTCCTCCCATCCGCCACCGTGGCCCAGGGCCGCCGGCGACCGCCCCTCCCTTCCTCTGTTTCCCGTGGAGGGAGGAGGAAGAAGGTGGATTTTTGCCACAAAACCCCCTGCCTTTTTCTCTATTTTATTAAGAACCCTCCTACCTCTCTAGTGCTTTTACAAAAGAGACCTTCCTATTTTTCCTATTCACAAATAAACCCTCCACCGTATAAACATAATTCTTATTATGCCCCTGGCCCTTTTCAGAGTAACCTGTGCATTTTTTTTGGAAATTACAATTAAGTCCTTCCCTTTTCAAAACTAATTACAAAGAAGTCCCCGAAATCCCTGTTTAACCCTAACCACTCCTTTAACTCGTCATTTTGTGCGCCAAAAAAAATCCTCCGATCGACCTGAAACTTTACCACACTATTTCTAATATACTTTTGACCATGCCATTAGAAAACCGCCCAAAAATATTACTCATGTCTCCATATATCTTAATTGTTTCCGATTCGAGCTCAGCGATAAAACATTTATTTCTTTTTCTTGATTGTGTGCTTGCTTGTGTGCGTCGTAGATCACGGTGTGAATGAGGGAGAACCCGTCGACGAGCAGTACTGCGAGCAAGTGAACGAGGTCCAGTTCCGCGACCCCGAACCTGAAGGACAGTACCTCGATCAGGACTTCCCGGAAGACTTTGAAGACGGCAAGTTCAATCTCATCCTTTGATGCATGTTTTGTCCCAGTTTTATAAACACAACCTACTGGCCTGTTTTATAAAACTGCATATGTTTTGCCTGCTGAAAATATCGTTGGATAGCCACCCCTTGATTTGTTATAACCATTCCTTGACCACCTAGATTAATGTTTGAATGTGATTTGTTTGGACGTTAATTGCTGCTAGAACGCTTAGGACCTTAAACATGATACAACTTGTTTTATAAAGGGAAAATGTATGAGTGTGTGGGAAGGAAAAAATGTGGAATTTTCGAAAGATGAGTTTAGATGGGATGGATGACACTTCTGTGTGATTTGCCGAATGGTGTGCTCGAACCTGTGTGGTTGAGCAAGGAAGGGAAATATCCATCTTGTTACAATTAAGGACCGAGTTAGTGTGTCATCTTTCCTAACTCCACTATCGTGCAAACCACTCGACCATTGTATGGGCAACGGCTTAGCATAAACCCCACTAGTTAGTCTGATAGCCATCAGGAGAGCTGAGAGCAACGGGTGACCAAGGAGAAGGGATATGCTCTGTGTGACTTATGCCCCGGTTAAACCTTAGTGATAGGTCGATGACCCCTTGGTGGATCCCGTGGTGGCTAGTCAAGTCTAGCTAAGGTGGGTAATGGCTTTGTTGGGATCTGCACCGACACTACGGTGATCGTGCTGTGGTACCCCGCTTGTGGGTAAAGTTGCACACCTCTGCAGAGTTAAAATCTATTCGAATAGCCGTGGCCACGGTACTGGGCGAGTTACGATTTGGTCACACAACTAGTGTTTCTTCGGGGAAGTGATGGATTGGCGTGAGTTGTTTTGGAAAAGTGTCCGGCAGTTGTACCGTGTGCTACGGCGGATGAGGAGTCCGGTAGCAACTTAAAACTGGGATCCTGTTTGGATCAACCCTATGTGTTACTCAGTGCAAGATAATGGATTTTGAAAACCCCTTTCTTTTAAATAAACCCCTGCATAAAAATTAGCTTTCCGCAAATTAAACCCTAGGCTTATTCTTGGTTTATCTTGTGCATTATATTCTGTTTATACCCCCTCTGTGGGTGTGGTTGGACTTGCTGAGTATGTTTGTACTCACCCCATTCTTAATTTTTACAGAGGAAGATCCAAACTTCGTTCCTGAAGACGTTGAGTAGAGGTTCCGTCCTGCACCCAACCTTGCCTGTGGACAGGGTCACCCGCAGGAAGTTCCGTATGGCGCAAGACTCTGATGATCCCCTCTTCGTAGTTAATATCGTTGTGTGGGTGTTAGTTGTTATTCTCGTAATAGTGGCGCTTCACTACTCACTTCCGCGTAGAGTTGTACGGTGATGTACCATCTGGTGTAATAAAAGTGTTATCAACCTCCTGGGACTGATGTTGTATCACTTTTAAGTCTTCTCTCATGAGGGACGCTTCATCTGATCAAAAGAAATTGGAAAGGCAGTGCTAAATGCTGTTTCTGTAATTCTAATGAAACCATTCAGCACTTATTTTTCGAGTGTCATATGGCAAAATTCATTTGGTTCATAGTTTTTATTGCATCCTACATAAAGCCTCCGACCAGTTTTGCACATTTGCTGGGTGCTTGGATCAAAGGTTTCCATCATGCTATTAGAAACCAAGTGTTGGTTGGAGTTACCGCTCTTTACTTGGCGATATGGTTGAGTAGGAATGAAATAATTTTCGAAAGGAAGGTGCCTAATTCTTATTTGCAGATGATGTTCAGAGGGGCGTACTGGACAAGAAACTGGGCAAGGCTGTCCAAAGAGGAAGAGAAAACTTCTTTGAACAAGTGCTGTCAAAGATTAGATGCCTGCGTAACAGAGCGGGATGAAACTTCAGGAAGAGGAGTCAGAAGTAGTCTTAGTTGTTTCACTTCTGAGCTGAGGCTGTTAACTTTGTTTATTGACGATGTTGGTGTCCGTTGTCAGCATTGTTCCTGCTTTACTTCGTTCAGAACTTTCTGCTGTTGCAGTAGAAGGCGCATGGAGCCTAAGGACTTTGTTCCTGAACTTTGTATTTGTGTCTGTAACCAATCACTTGTGAATGCGTGAGGCCGGGTAATGATCCTTTTTCTAAAAAAACAAGTTTCCATCAGCAACCAGAAAGTTTTATATACACAGCATTTTGAATTGTTTCGTATGTCAAATATCGCTTAATATGGCATTGATTTTTGTAGCAGTTGATACTGGTATAAGTGGGTTGATGGTCAAAATATACCTGATCTGGCGTCTTTTTTAAACCCTAACATGTCCACTAACGAACCAAGGGAGTAGTTGGTTAAGAGCACAATTGTTGGATTGTCCCTTTCAACACTGAATTTGGCGCCTGCATAGTGGTCTGTTGCCTCATAGCACTCGCATTATCTTCCAGCTCCACAAACCTGGTTTAATTCTCCATTCCATGACACATAAAAGGAGCAGGTGACAGACTGACAGTGGACGGAACACAAATGGATTACAACTGAAGAAAGCCATCTGACGTGTTAACTGTTAATGCAAGTCAATGTGTTCGAAATCACGGTACCCTTTCCACAATGGCATGGGCACTTGCGTCTGCGTGCACAGCAAATCACTCGGCTGATTTGTGGATTACGGATACTTTGTTCCTCCTTGCAAAGAGGCACAGGATAGTTGCTCTGCTGGCCCCCGTTTGTTACTGCCCTGAGCTGTGGAAAGAGAAACTTTTGCGAAAGCTGATGGGAACGCATGCAGGCAACACGGTCTGCAACAAGCAGGAATGCCATGGTGCCTCCATTTTGGCATTCGACAGCCAAAAAAAAAAATGTACTGAATGTCAAATGCATGGCACATGCGTGGAGCAGCAGCTTTCACGCATTAGTTGCAGGCGATACGGTAGCTGCAAAATAGCTTTCGCGCACAAGGATGGACCAGTTTAATCGCACGATCTGCACGATCGTCCGCCATAAAAGATGTTTGCTGGGCCAGAAGGCTCACGCCCGAAAATGGTTTTCAGGTTACGTGAGTGGCCGACGAGAACCCCTTTTCTTTCTGAATCTGCGAGGTGTAGAGTTACGTCTAGACAGAGGCGCTGCTGGCCTCTCCTGGGAACGGGGAAAACGCTAGCCAGATGCAGTGTCAGGATGGCGGTGGCCAGCCCCGGAGTTCATGAAGGATGCTAGCTGAGAGACTGGCCGGAGGATGAGCAGGCTGGAGCGGCGGCGCTCGTCGGCTCCGACGCAGCACGGGCCCCGTACCTCTCAGGCCAGCGCGTACACAACGCAATGAAGGGAGCGACCAAGCTATATCAGGAAATAAAGTTTCTAGCCAAATGATGCGAATTTCAACACTATCCTACATAGCAAATCATACTTCTCTAATGCATATCCTTATGGGTGGGTTAGCTCTCGTGGATTAGGTGCAACATTACATAAATACCCCACGCCCCAAACCCATGCCAAACAAAGATGAAAATTACTTTAGCTGTATGCCTGTAGTTTGTACTCACCCCTGTAACCTATCTCACACACTTGGCACACTATTCCATAATGACATCTCAGCAGATCAAACATAAATAATTTTAAGTTGTGCTGCCAACTTGCAAAGTTGTGAAAAGACATCTCATTGGAGAATATACAGCAACATGCTGCAGCTATATGTAGCAACCAGATAAAAAGGACAGACTGGACTCACGAACCAGCACAAGTTTGCTGAACATCCTTACTAATCCAGCACTATGGAATCAGTCCAATATCCCGGGCAATGTCTATCTTCCTTCTGATGTAGTGCACATAGAACTTGGGTTTTTCTCTCTGACAAGAAAAGAAGAGATGAATTTGACTTCAGTAAACTTAACTATCTTTAAAACAATCATGCAAATCACTAATACAATCTCGAAGAACCATACCAGGTTTTTAACTGCCTCCGCAATCAATTCATGAGCCTTTTCATCATCCATAACCTAAACACAGGCAAACGAGGTATCAAATGAAACGTATCACAACGGATCTCACATGAGCATCTCAGGCAGCTACACAAGAAATTACTTACTTCCCCAGTAATTCCTTCAGTGCAAGTACAAAACTGAAAGAGAGAAGAGGAAACGAGGTAAGCAAGAATTGAAAACATTAAGATTGCAATGTACGTTAATTTCTGAACTATTTGTGAAGAGAAACGGCTGACCTTCTTTTCCATTTTGGAGCAGTCAGTGTCCAGTGCGTACTTCATTCTAGGTTGGCGCAGTGGATAGTTATTTGATTTATAAACTCCATCCAAAGAATCTCTAAAACCCATCTGAGTATTCAAGGAAAATAACGTGTATTACAATAATGTATAAACACAAGCAATTACCATGGCAAAGATACTCAGCTGCACAGAAGATTGAGGTAGAACTGAGTACTAACATTTTGCTTAGTCATCAACTGCCAAATCTTAAAATAAATATCATCCAAATCTTTAAACCAGCCAACATCAAAACTCAAGTCATCCAGAAACTCCTGAATTGAAAAAAAAAGCAAATGTTAGATATAAACCAGCAAATCTGAATTGGCAGGGAGCAAAATCCTACATGGTAGCCGGTAGAAGCTAGACTCCAGTTTATCTTCGAGAAACCAGTAGCAATTTTAGTTGCTTGGTAAGCGCCCCTGGTAAATATTCGCTGCCACTAAACAACAGAACTTTTCATGCTGCCACAACATAGTCAGTATTTTTCAAAAATATTTAGATGTACACACTTACCACAAGAGGTGGTAGCTTAATGAATACAAAATCTTCCATCCACTGTCGCAACATAAAAAAATTTTGTTAGTCTCCAAAAATTTGCCACATCTTTTGAGCTTTTCTTATATGATGCATACCTTAAGCTTCTCTGAGAGTTCTTCACAGTAGCTGACATTCGTTCTCAATCTCATAGCTATCAAAGTAGTTAGTAGTTGCGGTATTCCTTCCAGTCGACATACTCAAAACCACCCTAAATTTAAAAAAAAAAGAGAAACTTTAGAAATCTTATTGAATGAAAAACTATAGATCATTTGCAATAGTATTCATCAAAAGTAGATGTAGGTTCATCGCAAAATAAATCGAACAACTTTTTTCTTTGAAGAATTGATTCAGAGGCGGTCATAAACCCTAACATCCTTCCCAATAAATTTGGTGGAACTGAAAAAATGAATCACAAGTACACAAACTTGTGAGTTGGCTGCAAATAAATTCAAAAACTTGGAAAATTTGACATTTAGGTCATCAAACTTGCAAGATGTTTACAAGATGCCCAAGAAATCGTTTTCCAAAGGCTTTCATTTGAGTAACGGTTAGGGGCATGAGAGGACTAGGCTGCTATGGGATATTGCTGCTACATGCTATTAGTGGAAAAGAAGATGTAGAATGTTGCTGGGTGCTAGTTGCTACAAGCTTCATGGTTTACAAATCTAGCTAAAGTTCAAGTTAGAGCATATTCACGGAACATTAGAAACTTGAAGTATTGATTTTTAGAGCAAACCTGAGGGACTACAGAAGCATTTTTTTTTTGTAATAAGGAGGAGCACAACCTATGGATTGACATTGAATGCCTCTCTCCTCCAATTTTTTTCTCTCCACAATCCCCCAATGTTCATTGCTACTACTCCTAGCATGAGAAATTTTATTGATTAAAAGGCGGTAAGGCGAGGTGAGACGAGCAACCTCTTAGGACGCCTAGGCGAGTAAGGCGGGCGGACGCCTAGGCGACGCCATACAAACATCTTAAAATATAATGCCACTAAAATTCAGAAGCTAATCGACTTAATATTACCAATACTTAGCATTATAGATGGTCAAATGGGCCGTGTCGGATGGGCTGCATGGAAAACGACACTAAAAAACATGACACGAACACGACTCGACACGGTGGGTTTAGCGCCAGTGCCAGCACGGTACGGCCGTAGTGTAGTGCGTGGGTCGAAACCCCAGCACACAGTGTCGGCACGAGCATGACACGACTGACGACCGCCGCGGTGCTGGCACGCGTCCAGCTCACAACCACTCATATATATACCTCCCACCTCTCTTCAACCCTAGTCTGTCCTCCCTCTCCTACAGCGAGGTGCCGCCGTGGCCTCCCCGCGCCCCCTTGACCTTCAGCAACGGCGACGCATCAGCAGTGGAGGCCGCCAGGCGGCAGGCCGGCACAACACGGTGGGCTACTTGTGCCGGCAGGCCGGCACGGCACGACTAAACCCTAGTCGTGTCGTGTCTGGGCCAAGGAGCCGGCACGACACGGCACGACTAAAGCTTAGTGCCGAGTAATGTCGTGCCAAGTAGTGTTAGTGCTGGGTCGAGCTGCACGTTTGGCCATCTATACTTAGCATAAGCATCTTTTTTTTTACATAAAGGAGATGTTAGATTGATCTCCACCGGGCCAGTCCAACGACTGGGCCGAACCTTGACTCGCGTCCTGATCGGGGACGCCCAGCCCAAGATGAGGCTGGTGGGCCCCTGTCGCGTAGCCCTATAAAGAGGAGGTGGGGACTAGTGGTTCGTTTAACGAGGTTCGCCGCTGCTACAGTTCCCACCGTCCAAATCCTAACCCGATCTAGAGAGGGGTGCTGCTGCGGCGGGAAGTCCACCGACGCCAACATCCTCGCCACAGCGAGGACGTCTTCGACGCCGGACGCCACCGAGGGTCATGCCGCCGCCGCCATCCTGTACGACACCGGCAACTCGCGGCGACCACTGCACCACCCGTCGCCGCCCTAGAGCGGATCGTTGCTGAGGAACAGGAGATGGCGAGCGGGTCTAGTTCCACTGGAGAAGGTCCTCCACCCTCTATCCCATCTCCCATTAGTTTCAGATCAAGGATCTCTTGTAATGTGTAAAGAAAGTACAATGAAATCCCTCTAGATCTACTGCTAGTTGATCCAAAGAGTCTAACAATGGTACCAGAGCCGATCTAGTGAGTAGATCGAGACGGGGAAAGTTTGGATTCGTCACGAATCGAAAGAAAATAGAAGAACTTGATCTTGGATCGAGAAAAAAACAGACTCGAAACCCTAACCCCAACCCTAGCAAGAAAAGGGCAAAGAGCGTGTACCTGCGCCTACCACCACCGCCGGCCACCACCGCACGGGAAAGACACTAGAGGCGCCGCCACGCCGGCGCGCGACCGCCGTCGCGCAGAAAGAACCGAGCCGCCGCTCGGACCGGCGACCCGGGCGCCCGGGCACAGGGCACGGCCACAAGGCCGCTCGACGGCGACGCGCTCATGCACAGGCGAGCGCGCACGCCGGCGAGAGGGCCTGCGACGGTGCCGTCTTCCTCCTCCGGCGTGCATCGCTACGGTCCGCCGCCACGTTTCGAGAGAGAGAAAGCAGGAGGAGAGCGTGAGAGAGGAAAAGAAAGGAAGCTCTAAGGTGGCTGGTCATGGGGCCGGCGGCCAGAGCTAGGCAACCTAGACGACTTTCAGTTCTATTGACATTTGTGTGTGCTTGCATATGGAGTGGATGAGAATCGGTGGATGGTTGTGGGTGCAGTGACATAACCATGGTCCAAACCAACTTAAGCTCAAGGCACCAACGTTTCTTAATCTCTGAATGGAAAAGAAAGTATGTGACATGGACAACATGCTGACACCACATGCACAACTATTGACACATGTAGGACATAGCATAGTTAAACCACCTTTTAACATATACAAGTTTATGGATCTAAATGTTCGTTTTGGAAGTTTATGAACTTATTTGCATCTACACCGATGATATCTGATCTGTTTTATTTACTCACCGATTACTAGTTGCAATTTGGCTACATTAACAACATGAAAAAAAAAATGAAAACTGCAGTACTACTTATCTATTGATATATAAAAAAAACATACATGATTGAAAGGAACGATGCGTTGGTAATCATCCAAACCAGCAAGCCTGTCGGACTCCGGATGGAAGAACCAGTCCATTGTGCCATCTTTCTCAAAGTGTTTAAAGAACCCTTGGTCCTCAAGAAGGCCTAACAACTTGCTGTCACCTTCCCACTCAAAGCACTCGAAATTCCTCTCAAGAAAGTATGGGTGGCAGTTTCTTTTCCATTTATTATTATCTTGACCCTGCAATGATGTTATTAAACGCAAACAGGAGGTTAGCAAAAACGGGATACGTAGGAAACAAGTGATTGATCTGGATGAAAAGTTAATGGCAAACAAAATTGTAGGCATAACCTTCGCATACTTGAGACGGTGAAGTGCGAGACGTATCTCGAGATCAAGAAGCTGAGTATCATTCAGTTCAGCAGAAGTGTCAACATAAGCAGATGGACATGGCAGGCGTTCAAGGTAGGTAAGATACTGGTCATGGCTGATTTCCTCTCCCAAGCCAAGTCGATTCAGCTGTTGAATTGCTCGCTCAGCTTCATCCTCCAATTTTTTCTCAAGTTCGTTCAGATTCAGCCCTTGAATTGCACTCTATGCTTCATCTGCCTCTTTGCTCGCCCCGCCGTGAGGGCGAGAGGGTTCTTGCCTACCAGCCCTATCTCGGCGAGGGCGAGAATATCCCCTCCTCGTCTCCACCCCGCCGTGAGCGCGAGAGAATCCCCTCGTCACCACTCCGTGCTCCTTCTCCGCCCGGTTCTTTGGAGGCGGCGGCCGTGGCGGCGGCGGCATCTGAGCCCCAACTCACGCCTGAGGAAGATCCGACTCTTTTACTCTGGCGTCGTCGCGATGTACAACGAGGGGGTCGAAGTTCGAGGAAAGCGTTGGGGGTGATGAGCTGCGGCTGGCAACCGGCGGCGAGGGTTCGCAATTGTTGGATTGGTTGCGAGCTCGGAGCTAGCGCATGTTGGAGCCGAACCGCGTGCGTCCGTGGGCCATGGCGTGGCGCCGCCTGCGACTGCGAGAGCCGAGCGACGCGCG
This sequence comes from Panicum virgatum, assembly GCF_016808335.1. NCBI lineage: Eukaryota > Viridiplantae > Streptophyta > Magnoliopsida > Poales > Poaceae > Panicum > Panicum virgatum. The sequence goes on along the minus strand of NC_053140.1, from coordinate 47,095,303 downwards.
TGGCGTTTGCAAGCGTGGTAGGCGCTCGACGGCGTCGGTTTGGAGCCGGTCTCGAGTCTCGACCAGATTTCGGCCTTTTGCCCTCAAATATCTGAATTATTTATTTATTTTTGAGTAATATCTGAATTATTCATTGATACGAGCTCGAGACACCAGATTTCACACGCATGAGTTTCCAGCTATTCACTCTGTTCTACAGGCTGCGGCTGGTGCTGTTTTATTGTGAGAGAAAATTATTGCTAGTTGGCTGATGCTGATTTAGTGTTTGAGAAAAATACTATTGGCTGACCGGAGAAGCGGCGGGCATAACAGAGTGAATAGCGTGACAAAGTTTGAATCGCGCCCCGTGATTTGCCTCTACAGTACTGGGTTAAAAATGTCAACAAAAATTGAAGGGACCGCAGGTAGAGCTAAAACAAGCTTGAATGCTCACATTATGCGCCAACCAAAGTAAAAGATCACAACTGCAGAAAAGACGAGGGCAGCAGAAGCCCTCTCATCTCATCCACTAGGACCACGTGCACACCTAATAGATGGAGATACAAGCAACTTCTAAGTCCATGATCAAGGCAGCACGTGCGGGAAAGATCTCAGTCCTGAACACCACCTCGATTACATTGCATGCCTTGCCTACAGGACACGTACGGCCGCGACGCCTAGCCAATTCTACTACTTGACGCGTGCCTCGTTGGCCTTCTTGAAGAGCTGCGCCTGCGCCGTCGTCGCCGGAGCCGAGCGCGGCGCCGAACGCGTCCTTGACCTCCTGCGTGGTGAACGGGAACCCGCTGCTGACCATGGAGTTGGGCAGCGACGCCGTGCCCTCGCGGAACAGCGCGCCCCCGCCGTCCTGGCGCGTGTTGGCCAGCGCCTCCGGCATGGTCAGGTCGCGCCCGAACGGCACCGCCGCGCTAGGCCCGAACAGCCGCGCCAGCGGGCACCAGAACCCGAACAGGCCCCAGACCAGCCCCGGGTGCGTCATCCAGTAGCTGCACATGTGAAGCCAAACACGCTCAGGCCCCGTTTAGTTCGCTAAAATGTTTGAATTTTGATAATGTAACATTTTCGTTGTTATTTAGTCATTAATATCTAATTATAAACTAATTAAGTTTAAAAGATTCATCACATCAGTTAGACTATGTAATTAATTATTTTTTTCAACTATATTTAATACTCTGTATATATAAATATTCGATGTGACTGGTACTGTAAAAAAAATTAAAAAGTAAACGGGGCCACACTTGTTAGTGGCAGCCATGCGTGCATGTGTGCACGAGGTGTTTAATTTTGAGGTCGTTTATGGAGTCGATCACGTACGTGCACGGGCCCGTGAAGGGCGGGGTGTTGGGGTCGTAGGGCGTCGGGGTGGTCGGCGTGGGAGTCAGCGGAGAGTACGGCGTCGGCGGCGTGCTGATGGGCGGCAACGGCACGTCCGGAGTCGGCGTGATGCCGGGCGTCGTCGGCGAGGTGTCACTGGACGGCGAAGGTGGGCCGTAGTACCCGCCGCCGCTAGGTGTGGACGGCGTCGTCGGGGACGTCACTGGACGGCGAGGGAGGGCCGCCGTAGTACCCGCCGCCGCCTGGCGTGCTCGGGGACGTGTCACTGGACGGTGAAGGGGGAGCGCCGTACCCGCCGCCACCGCCCGGCGTGCTTGGGGAGGTGTCACTGGACGGTGAAGGGGGAGCACCGTACCCGCCGCCGCCACCGCCAGGCGTGCTTGGGGAGGTGTCGCTGGACGGTGCCGGGGAGCATCACCGCACCCGACACCGCCGCCAGGCGTGCATGGAGAGGTGCCGCTCGACGGGGACGGGGGAGCGCCGCACCCGCCGCCACCGCCGGGCGTGCTTGGAGAGGTGTCGCTGGACGGCGAGGGAGGAGCACCATACCCACCGCCACCGCCCAGCGTGCTTGGGGAGGTGTCGCTCGACGGCGAGGGAGGAGCACCATACCCGCCACCACCTCCCGGCGTGCTTGGGGAGGTATCGCTAGAAGGGCGAGGGGGGAGCACTGTACCCGCCGCCGCCACTGGGCGTGCTTGGAGAGGTGTCGCTGGATGGTGACGGGGGAGCACCGCATCCGCCGCCACTGCCGGGCGTGCTTGGGGAGGTGCCGCCGCTCGACGGGGGAGCACCGCACCCGCCACCGCTGCCAGGCGTGCTCGGAGATGTGTCGCTGGACGGCGACGGAGGAGCACCATACCCGCCGCCACTGCCAGGCGTGCTGGAGGGTGACGGGGGAGCATTGTACCCACCACAACCGCCAGGCGTACCTGGGGAGGTGCCGCTGGACGGGGTCGGAGGAGCACCATATCCACCACCGCCTCCAGGCGTTGTCGGTGTGGTTGGGGAAGTGCTGATGTCCGGCGATGGCGGGTTGGTGTAGTAGCCACCGCCACCGCCACCGGGCGTAGTTGGTGAGGTCGGTGAGGTGCCGATGTCCGGCGACGGGGTGCCGACGTACGGCGAGGGCGGGTAGTAACCACCACCGCCACCGCCACCGCCACCACCTGGCGTGGTTGGGGACACGCCGGTGGATGGCGAGGGCGGGTTGGAGCCTCCGCCACCACTCAGTGGCGGCGGCGGCGAGCAGTTCGGACTCCCGTGTGAGCCTGCAAGGAAAGAACGCGCGTTTCACGTCGTGTCAGTTTAAGTGGTGGATAAGACCGAAAGAAGTGGAAGGCCATAGGCCTGCATACTGTGTGGATCGGCGGGGTTCTTCCGGCCGCCGAAAGGCTCGCCCTCGCCTAGACGGCGCGCTGCATTCTTCCGGCCAATGAGAGGCTCGCCGTCGCCGAGACCGCGTGCAGCGGCGGCGGACGCCAGCAGCAGGAAGCTGCACACGAACACAAGAGCCGGCCTGGCCATGTCCACCCTTTGCAAGGAGGAGACGAGCTAGCTTGTTGGAGCTCTTCCAAGTAGCGAGTGGTGTCTCTTTATGTAGCATATAGCAAGCTCCCGCGTTCTCTCTCGCACATAAAAATTAAAAATCTGCACAGGGCAAATGATGGATCAGCACATGCTGCAGCAAATGCGCTGCAACTCCAAATGGGAAAACTATCAGTCTAGCACTAGCAGTCCCGCCCTCTCTCTCTCTTTCTGGGCGCATTGAAACAAAAATGGGCCGTAATGTCACGTCTTCATGGGCCTGCACAATTCCATCTTCCTGGGCCATGCGCTCCGCGTCTTTTTTTATATTTAAAAAATAAAAATTTCAAAATATATGTCCGTTTTGAAAAAATTCCGAAAATGGCCCCCGGTCGCCCCTGGGGCGGGCGACAGGGGTCCTATCGCCCAACCAACGGGCAACATGACTTTAATGTAATTTTTTTTTGAATTTGCAAAGAGGTCCCTGGCCGGGGCTCTGTGGAGGGAGGGGTCCTGTCGCCCCCCCCGAGCGACAGCCCCCCGGGCGACGGGGGTCTCCCACCCTATATAAGTCCTGGCCTCCATGCCTACATTCCCTTCTTATTTTAACCCAAAAATTGCACCAAAAATTCAGAAAAAAAGAGAGGGGTGAGGAGAAGAAAAGCGGCGAAGCTCTGCCGAATTGCGCACATGTGATCTACCGGTAACTTCCGTATGAATCCATTGATATTGTATAACAATTTAATTTAATTAGCGGATTAGCTGAATTAGATTTGGTGCTTTAGAACACTCGTTTAGTATTACAATTTTAGTACTATTACAGACTTGTTTTTAAATTAATTATGAATTAGAATAGAATTATGACAGTACCTTATTGATATTGCAACATAAGGTAATGACTGCCTCCAATTGTGGAGGATTTTTATAGACTGAAGAAAAATCTAGTATAATACTTGATATCATGACCCATCTTGTTATCAGTAAGAAGTTGGATCCGTTAGCGGATGGTACGATAGAGATGGTGTTGTCCAAAGTAGTAGAGTTTAAAATTTTCACATTATTTCGATGTATTACAACACAAGATATAAAGGGACACCTGCTAGAACGTCGGAAGATATACATGAGAGTATGTGAACTAGCGAATTATCCTAATATCATTAGATTTTTACAAAGTTCATGTAAGATATGAATGCGGCTAGAGGTGTATGAGATGCACATTAAGGTAACTCTCATTCCGTTTTAATCCCGTCCGTCATTTGGAATCCATATTTATGAAACAGTAACATTGTTTTTTAATTATATGCTAGGATTACCCCGAGGACACGGAGTTGATTAACAAATCGATACCAAATTTCCATAAATTGGTATGTATCTTCGGTGGACTTATGCCGCAAACTAGACGAAGCAGGTGGATAAGATCTTCGGGTGATAGTACTTGACCTGCGCAAGAACAGATGACCGGAGGTTCGTCGAGTCATGCTGCAGCACCTCAAGCACCAACTTGTGTTAACTGGGATGATGACATGGATGACTTCATGCCCCCCAAACAATGGCCTCCAACACATGATGTTCCTCCCCTTTACATGAACCTAGAACCAGAAAAAAGACAAAGGGAAAGGCAAGAGGTTCGTCAAGTCATGTTGCACCACCTGCAGCACAAACTTGTGTTAACTGGGATGACGACATGGATAACTTCATGCCCCCCAAACCATGGCCTCCAACACATGATGTTCCTCTCCCTGTACATGAACGTAGATCCAGAAAAGAGAGAAAAGGAAAGCCAAGAGGTTCGTCGAGCCATGGGCGTCGGACCCTCTTAGCCATCTGCTGGGCACGGACATGACCCTCGGAGTAGGTGTGACGATCCGGAGACCTCACCTGTCGCTCAGGACGCAAAGAGGGTTGCGGTGTCTGCTGCTGAGAGATTTCAAGTGGTGCTCCTCCTAACTGTGAATACCCCAAGACATCGGGGTCACCGTGCGCGCCAGGTGAGTCTAGAGTCAAGCTGTCGAGTTCATCTAAGGCGACGCCCTCGTTATCTGGAACGAACGTACTCGAAACAAACCCTGCGTAACATATAAACGTAAACCAACATATGTTGCGTGGTAAATTAGTGAGTGTATTGAGAGAGTGTTTTGTGCCAGGTCGAAAGGAGGAAGAAGGTCCAACGCCCGCATCGGGGTAGAATCCTACGCATGCACCCATATATGATGAACTCAACAATTCCCACAAGAGAAAAGGCACGACAAGAACGCATAACCATATTGAAACACTCTGTGTCGTGGTGTGGCAAACCACAGCCGGGTGGCGGAATGCACCCGCCTCAGCCCAGAGGGTGAGTACTCGGGGGTTAGCTCAAGAACATGATGAACACAGCAGTTTAGAGTGGTTCGGGCCGCCGGAGCGTAATATCCTACGTCCACTGTGTGTTGTATTGCTCTTGAGTTTGGAACAGCTTGGAGCCGAGTCCAGCGTGCGTCTGGGTGTGTATGTGTTCTAGCGGGCGTGCTCTCCCTTTTATATGTCCAAGGGGAGCACGTACACTAAGCGGGGCCCCGATATGTGGACCCGGCGATGTATTATAAACTACACTTTGGCCTTCAATGTCTCAGATCCGGGATGGTCTTGAGCTGTCCTGTCAGTGTAGAGTCTAGCCTCTGCAGCCGCGCGTCGAGGTCATCATGAAGCGCCGAACTACTGACTCAGTCCACTGTAGCAGCGTGCACTGTTGCTCCAGTCAGTAGCTGAGTCTTTAATGCTTGCCTTGGTAACTGACGAGCCGCCTCGGTAACTGGCGATCCACAGTGTGGACTGACAAAAGCTGCCCCGTGCCCAGAGGTAGCAGAGCCCGCCTCAACCACTCGCACTTAATATGGGTGGGTGAGGGAGCTTCTAGCGGAAGGCTTGCGCCCGCTCCCGCGTCTGCGTGACACGTGGCGGCTCCGGACCCCGCCCGAGCAGCTAGCTGAGCCGAGAGCTCACGGGGGTCCGGATATGCACGTGGAGGTCCCGGTCCCATCTGCCGGAGGTCCGGATGGCACGTGGAGGTCCCGGTCCCATCTGCGGGAGGTCCGGATGGCACGTGGAGGTCCCGGACGCACATGCGGGGTCCGGGTCCGCGGCCACAGTGCTGAGCATTTCCACCTCTGGGACACGTGGTGACACCGGACCCATCCCCGAGCGGGAAGCGGGTCCGGGACCGTTGGTCCGGTGAGATGGAGTCGGACCCCAAGGGTCCGGCTGCTCAGCTCTTTAGGGCGTAGTTACAGATAACTATGCAAGTCTTGGCACAGTAGGAGTGGGTACCCCAACTGCAGGGTACCGACACTCTGCATGGTTCGTTGTCTGAATACCATACCGTATTCTGTTGGTATCATAAAGGAATGACCATTTCTTCTTAGGTGCATCTCGAATCCAGTGTGAAAATGGCTTCTCAATTGAATCCCTAACCTCTGCAGCCTGACTCGTGCTTGTTCCTGATGCCCTTACCTTCACTTGCTCTGCAGTCAACTGATCAAGGATCTGCCATAATGCATTGAATTTTCACTGTTGAGTTTGGGTGTATAACCTCTTAAATATATTCTTAAGATCCTTGTTCTTGAAGTGGTCATAGAAGTTTGCACCCATATGCCTAATGCACCACCTGTTTTGAAGTGGTCATAGAAGTTTGCACCCATATACCTAATGCACCACCTGTTTTGGACATCGGACCACAATGGAGGCGCTATCGCAGTTCCACGTTGTAATTTCAGTATTGATTGTGGCAGACCTGCATGCCTATCACTAATAAGGCACCCATCTGGACGTGCAGCAACAACATGAACCTTCACTCGTTCAAGGAACTAATACCAACTGTCTAAGCTCTCATTCTCAACAAATGCAAATGCGAGCGGAACTATTTGGTTGTTGCAATCTACCCCGATTGCGGTGAGTATCTGACCTTTATACCTTCCAGTCAGAAATGTGCCATCAATGCAGATTACCGGAAGACAACACTGAAATGCCCTAACACAGTCATCTGGGCAAAAAAAGACTCGTTGCAGAATGCTTTGCCCCTTAGTCACGGCTGGTACGAGGTATGTGTCATAAACGATTCCAGGATTTCTAGCAGCAACCTGGGATAACATATGAGGTAGGTTATCATATGATGCCTCGTATGTGCCGAACCGCATCTCGAACACCCTTTGTTTAGCCCGCCATGTCTTCAAATAACTAATGGTGTACTGGTAAGTCTACTCAATGTGTCGAACAATCATTTTTGGCTTATAATTTAGGTTGTCCATAATCAATCCATATATTTGCTTTGCAACAAAGTTGCATGATATATTGCGATGCGAGGGAAGAATTTCTGACAGCAAACAAGTGTGCTCTGTCACAATGGAACATTTACACTTCGACTTACATTTTCCCTTGAATGCATGTACTCGCCATGAACATCCATCATTCACACACTTCATCTCATATTCTTTACTGCCAGATTTTACGACTCTAAATTCTCATTTCAATGATATTGCCCATAGTCTGACAGCATCTTTTACGGCTTCGATGTTTGGATATGTTGCACCTTACACTACCTCGTTCCATCTGTACTCTCACTCCTGATTTCGTACGTCTTCTACGACATGATTGCCAAAACCTTGCTTCTTCCATTCTTTTGGCAATGAGTACTACTCGTCATTAGATGAGCCCTCATATTCTTCCATCTCCATTGCGGCTTGGTCTTCTGCCTCCATCTCGTCCACGATGCTATGTATCCTCTCTCCCTCATCAGCAAAGCCATGTGGTCCGATGTTTTGGTTCTCTATCTCTTCTGACTCATCTTCCTCAACATAGTTGGTATGTCTTCGAATACTCGGAGTTGCTTGATCTGCACCATGTTGGATTTCATTTTGTGTCTTCTCCCGGGTTTGAACAAGAATGGCCAGATGCCACCCACGCTCTAGAGCTACTTGCATGTACTTCTGACAGTCATCAGTGTTGTGTATCATCATCAATTCACATAAATCACTTTCTACCTCCCAATTAGCAAGAGAATGGATGGTCATCACATGTGTCTCCGGATCAATACAGAACCCACGCTGCAGCCACTTATATATGGAACTAAAACTCCTCTCCAGAAGTTTATCTATGGCGCTAGATGTGCACTTAAAGGCAGAAATGTCTACTCTATTTGGCACATAATAAATATTGTAGTCACCAAAAAATACTTGAAACTGCATCTTGCTCGACATATCTGTATATCACAGAATACTTATCGAGTTATACTCTTTACTTCACTACCTTATTCAATAATCCGTAAAAACTAAGTATGGATTTCAACTACAACATATAAGTATTCATAACTACGTAATGACACTCAAATTCTATACTACATATGCGAAATTCTATTTTAAATCGTAATTAATTTATAAACATGTCTCTAATAGTACTGCAATTGTAATAATAAACGTGTAGTACTAATTTTCTAAACTAATTTACTATTACGTAACTAAAGTATCATTAAACTCCTACTTAAATGGTTCTACTATATCACTAATTAAATTAAATTACTCTACGATACCAATGGAAAAATACATAAGTTAAATGTACTTACCTGCAGATCACAAGTGCGCAATCCGACAGTGCTTCGCCGCTTCCCTTCTCCTCACCCCTTTTTTTCTGGATTTTTGGTGGAATTTTTAGGCTTAAATGAGGAGGGAATGGGGGTCAAGAGTTTATATAGGAGGCAAAGCCGGTCGCCCGAGGGGGGCGACAGACCCCGTGTCGCCTGTGGGTGGGGCCCCCAGTCGTCCGGGGGGCGACAAGCGCCCCTGTCGGGGGGGGGGGGGCGAAAGGCCCCCTTGCCCCCACGTGCCCCCGGTCAGGGACCTCTTTGCAAATTAGAAGAAAAAAATTACATTAAAATCCTGTCACCTCTGGGGCGGGCGACCGGGATATATTTTCGAAATTTTTGGAAACGGACCTATACTTTTAAAATTTTGATTTTTTAAATATAAAAAAGAAAAATCGCATGCGCTCCTGCCGCAGGACGCCCACCGACGCGCCACCACCAACGGAGCCAGCAGCGCCAAGCCCTGCCGGCGAACTCTTCCAGGCGCCCCACGCCAGCAAAGCATCACAGTTCATGGCCATGTGCCCGTCGTGCCGTCGTGTCGCCGTTGCCGCGACGAGCGCGCGCACGCGGCGCGTCGGGGGCTGCCGTCGACCGCGGCAGCGGCAGGAGGGGGGCACGGTGATGGGGGCGTACGTCTCTGCAACTAGCACGTACATTGCGTGCCTCGCTCTCGCCACGCAAAGCGCGCAGGTCGCCAGTCTCCTCCTTGAATGCAGGCTAGCTACTTGCAGCTACCGCTGCGCGCAGTACGGAGCCAGCAGACCGGCGAGCGCGGCGTCGTCCACCGGACGCCAGAGCAAGCCATCTGTCGCGCGCGCGCGTCGGCGGCGTGGCGGGGCGACACGGAGGCGGCACTTGTCATTACATCGGTCTGTACGAGCTCGAGCGGCTTCAGAGGGGGGAATCAATGGCGAGTGCAGAGGTTGTTTCACCCAAGGTTCACCAAACGGGTGGGAACCGGTGCGGTTTGACTGTACGAAATAAGTCCAAATTCAAATTTTAAATTTAAATTCAAAAAAATAAAAAAATTCTAAAAAAATTCTTAAAATTACTTCAAGGTGTAACGAATCTAATTGTGTTAAATTTTCTTAAAAATTCGTTCATTTAGTATAGTTTGCGGTGATTTGAAGTTAAACAAAAAACGTGCATACAAAAATATACAAATATAATGTAAAAATATACTACAAAAGAGGATTAGAGGGTTCATTTAGACTAAAATATGTTATACAAATATTTATTTAGTATACTTTGCGGGCATTTGAATTTAAATAAAAAAAAAATTGAATTTGACCGGTTACCAGGCAAACCGACCGGTTACCAGTCAAACCGGCCGGTAAACCGGTCAAACCGGCCGGTATACCGGTACGAACCGGTTGAACTGCGCCTTTTAAATTCAAATTTGAATTCCACCGGTTCCGACCGGTAACCGGTCAAACCAGTCCGGTAAACCGGAACCGGAGCCCGGCGGTTACCGGATACCGGTCGGGAAATAAAACCCTGATTTCACCCTGCTTGTGTGTGGAGTTCTGCGGCTCACCTATCCAAAGGAAACTCGAGCTGTTCCTCCATGAAGGCCACCACCTTCAAGTACTAGTGGTATGCTGCATTCGGACGGAGCCAGGCAGCCAGCTGTGTGGGCAGGTGGCAATGGCAATTGGTCAGATCGAGATGCCTCTTTCTAGTTATCGTCAGCTTAGAACTTGGATGCAAGCATAGCAGTATGCCAGTATTACATGCTGAGAGAAGAGGGTTTTTTTTTGACTCTAGAGCCTAAGTATTAAGCAAGTACAGGTTCCATATGGTTTGTGCTTAAAATGCTACTAACTAGTTTTATTAAAAAAATGCAACTAACTAGTAGCTAGTCTTTCATTTGGTTCAAAAAGTAGCTAGTCTTTCAGGTTTCAGCCGTCAAGCGCGCTCTTCTTCTGGCAGGCTTCCAATTCCAAAAGCATGTGGTTCTCAAAAGCACGAGAAGAATCAAGCATGACTAGATCCTATTGTACATTTCTAGTAACGAGTGGCATCATCGGTCAGCATGCAATTTGTCAAGGCTTTATTTTTAAAATAGCACGTAAATTATCCAACAGTATCAAAAACACCACGGGAGTGCGGCCCAGGACTACACGAACGATTGTGTGGCCGGCAAAGTGGCAAATTTTCTATGATACTTGGGGCCGGCCCAAAGAAAGGCCCATCCACTCATGGTCAACAACTGGACATGCAGCCCGACTGCCCCATGAGTTCCCCACATTCCGCCGTTCCTCTTCACCTAAACATGCTGAGCGAACGAGAAACGCTTACTGTAGATCGAATCAAAAAAGAAAAAAAACGAGAACACTTTGATTTAGTAGTAGTACTACTACTTAACCAAAATGTAATTGCTGAATAGCGGCCGTTACACAATCTCGCCCACAAAAAATAGGGAAGGGCCATCCAAGCTGAATTCAGCGAGATCGAAACTGACAGGGTAACGCAACATCCCTGCCTTTTTCCGCTCGAGTTCCGCGGCAAGCCGGCGCCACACAGGGTTAACGTATCCCATCGGTGACCGGTAACCGCCGGCCTCCGGTTCTGGTATACCGGTCCGGTTTGGCCGGTTACCGGTCGGAACTGGTGGAATTCAAATTTGAATTCAAACTTCCCCGTTCAACCGGTCCCGACCGGTATACCGGTCGGTTAGACCGGTATACCGGCCGGTTTGGATGGTAACCGATCAAATTCAAATTTTTTTTTGTTTAAATTGAAATGCCCACAAAATATACTAAATAAATGTTTGTACAACATATTTTAGTCTAAATGAACCCTCCAACCCTTTTTTATACTATTTTTACATTGTATTCCAACCCTTTTTTATACTATTTTTACATTGTATTTGTATACTTTCGTATGCACATTTTTTTATTTAACTTATAAATTCCGCAAACCATACTAAATGAACGAATTTTTGAGAAAATTTGACATCATTAGATTCTTTGCACCTTGAAATATTTTTAGGAATTTTTTAGGAATTTTTCATTTTTTGAATTCAAATTTAAATTTTGAATTTGGACCGATTTCATACCGGACCGAACCGGAACCGGTCCGGACCGGTTACCGACGGTTCGGTTAACCCTGGCGCCACATGCGTCCCGATTGCAGGAGCGGCTGCAGGCCTAGCACGCAAAGGCGCGCGTCCGTGCCAGCCTCCCTTCAAACGCCAACTCATGATTACGGCAAGGACGCCTCCTACGCAAAGTGCCCGGTGCGCTTCGTGGAAGCAGCAGCTCGCGGTGCTCTCTGCTCTGCTCTTCTGTTGCTAACCGGCTAGCTCTTTAGCCTCACCTGCTACCTCCCTGCAGCACGGTGACCTTATCCAAGCCATGCGTGTTTATAAAGCTCGGGCTTGATCGAGCTCCCTTTCCACATTGCACATCATCTGTGTACTGCATGCACAGCATGCTAACACAGCCTCACAACACCTCATCAAATCGGTCAGTGTGAGTGTGTTCAAGTTTGTATCTTACAAGCATGTACGAACAGATACTACAGCTGCATGAATCCAGATGAGAGGTTTCAAAAAAACCTCATCAAATCGGTGCCACCAAATATGAGGGCCTGCAGTAGCGACGTTAGCGTCTTTCTAGCCTTGGTTCTCGCGGCGTTCTTTGTAGCTGCCGCGGCGGCGCCCACCTCCCACGGCGGCGTGTTCTACGTCGGCGACCAGGACGGCTGGGTCGGCAAGCCGGCGGAGAGCTACGGCCGCTGGGCCACCCGCCACCGCTTCAAGGTCACGGACACCCTCGGTATGTTTGCAAATATGCTTCAGTTTTGTCACAACTCATCCGTGTCAAGTACGTATCTAGTACTAGGGATTTGATTTGTGACGTGCCCCCCTTTATTTCTAGTGTTCGAGTACAAGAAGGGCGCCGACTCCGTGCTGGTCGTGGACAAGCGCCACTACGACGCATGCGACGTGAGGGACCCCATAAGCAAGCGGAGCGACGGCGACTCGGCGTACGTGCTGGGCACAGCCGGGGCGTTCTACTTCATCAGCGGCGATGCCGGCCGGTGCAGGCAAGGCCAAAAGCTGATGGTGGTCGTGGCGGCTGAGACGGCGGAACCGCCTGCAGGATCGCAGCAGGCTCCCTCCCCATCTCCAGCCCTTGTGCCGTCCACCTCCGTAGCAGCGTCTCCGGACTATTACGCAACACGGCCTCCTCTAGCATCCCCATCTTTTGAGGGTTTACCAATGTCACTGCCTATGCTATCACCAACGGATCCACCTTTGCCACATCCACATGCCCCACCTCCAAATGCTCCATCGCCGGTGCCAATTCCGTCAAACTATACATCCCTCCTCCCATCACCGACTCATAAGTCATCACTGTCGCCTTCACCGTCACATTTGCCACATGAACACTCGATGCCAGCACCGATATCTCCACCCTTGTCTCCAAAGCCTCAACCACACACATTTTCACGTGCGCCATCACCAAAAAGTACAATGGCTTCTTCCCCGATGTCAAGATCGGGAATAGAAACCTCATTGTCTCCATCTCCATCCCTATCGCCAAATCATCAACCGCGTGCTCCATCTCCAACCATCTCTCCAGCACACTCACTTAATTCACAGCAAAACTCTAGCACAAATTCTTCTATAGCAGCATCTCCTAAAATGCAACCCCCTATGACAACCATGACGCATCCATCGCCCTCCTCAATCGCTCGACCACCACCACTGAAACCACAAAATCCAAGGGTAGCTCTAGCACCGGCACCATTACAGAAGTACCGCCCACCATCGAGTCCAGAACCAAAGTCTATTATTATGGCGCCACCAATACATTCGCCATCTTCCTCTCATCCTCCATCATCACCTTCAAAACCAAATATTTATAGAATAGCTACATCTCCAGCCCCATCACATACCCACCAAACATTGATGGCTCCAACAGGTACACCGTCCTCCGTCCTCCCTCCATCACCAAATCCAAATCCAAAAACCCCTAGGGTCGCTCCAACACCAAGGTCATCGCAAACCCATCCACCATCACCAGCTCTAAAAAAGTCCCCTACGATAGCACCAATACATTCTCCATCCTCCTTTCTTCCTTCATCACCACCTTTAAAATCACAAACACCTGGGGTTGCTCCATTACCTACACCACATACCCGCCCACCATCTCCAGAACAACACTCCCATAACATAGCACCAATATATCCATTGCCCAATTCCTACCCACTATCACCACCTCCGAACTCACAACCTATTAAGGATGCACCGGCACATTCACCTCCCCCCTCCTTCTCTTTATCATTGGCTCCAAAACCACAAAAAGCAAGGATAGCTCCGGTGCCTACACCATCACATACCCACCCACCATCACCATTTCCAAAATTACAATCAAAGCCATCGAATGCACCCTCTCCAACTTTATATGCACCTTTGCCACCTCATACAAATGCTAAAGTCTCGCCAATCTATAGTCCTGCTTTTCCACCGACTTTATCTCAAGTTTCACCTTCACTATCTCCTCATAGTTCTAAGGACTCACCACCATCTATCCATGCCCATCCACCATCTTCACCCCGTATTTCTCATCCTCCATCACCATCAACCTCTAAGTCAGCTCCTATGCATAGGCCTTCTCAAGCACCAATGCATCTTCTTCACCCACCTTCACCTTCTCCTTCTATGGTACTTTCACACTCACCCTCACCCTCTCTGCAGCCATCTCTAGCTCCATCCCAAACAAGCATCCAATATCCATCAATTCCTGATCTAGATGCTGATTCACCCATATCACTGTCACCGGATCAACAGTTGCCTCCTTTCTTAGTGCCAGCCCTGGCGCCAAGACCCTCGCACGACCATCCCATCTCAGCCTCATCTATGCATACTAGCGTGTCAATACTAGTACCCTCTATATTAATTGTGATGCTAACTTATATACTTTTGTAGTAGCACAAGATGCTATGTTTTGTTTATTGGCGATCAGGGCATAGAATAAATGTTCCTATCTTTAACTTATGACCCATTAGTTTTGTGTTCATGACGGTTGAGATAATAAGGCATGCATACTATATTTGAAGGAAGATCTTGCACAAGCACCATGTATCTATCATGATTATGGATGCAACTAATTGTTTCTTCTTTTGAATAGGAATGGCTAAATTTTCTAGGCCATATCAAAGTATGTAAGAATTAACATGCCCACAATGTTATTTCTTATGACAATTGGTGCATCCGCCGTATTTGCAGTTAGCATGAATGTATAGTAAGTTGAAGAACCTCCGATGGATATAGGAGCATTGGCTAGGGGAGGGTATCACGCGGTTAACTGATTTTTTATTTTTTTGAGAGGTGGGATGCTTGATTCTCACATTCTTCTGCTGCATATATTCATGCTAGGGACCTGGGCCTGAAGTTCATGATGCTGGTCAATCTGGGCCCGAAGTTGCAGCTATATAACGTGAAATCGGGCCTCGTTCAAAATGGAAGACGAACACATTTCTATATGTTAAAGCTCCCAAGCTAGGCTGGCGCCTAGGCTATCCACGTCTGCAGAAAAAAAAAGATCCATCCGATATGTATCGTACGGTAACCATTGGATGGGTATCGTGTGGTAGTGCTTGGCTAGAGTTTCGACGCCACGTGTGGATTGGATGGAAGTCTCCCGAAGTTTTTTACTGTGTGTGAGTCTGCCTTATCTTCTTACCGTTCAGCGTTTCTTTTTCCTATTCTGCCATTTACACTTTTTGTTCCTCGCTGTGCGCTCCTCTTACTCCCTTTGTCCCAATCGAAGGCACCGTCGGTCCAGCCACTGTTCCTTGTGCTGCTTCGGTTGTGGTCGCCGGGCCGGCGTCGGCAACGCCACCACCGCCGCCCTCACGCTGTCTGCGCCCCTTCATTCATCGATCTGCTTACCCTAGGTTTGGTGAAGCGAATATACCAGATAAAAAAAAGGTACTGCCCCTTCCCTATCTGTTGCCTGTGTTCGTCGATCCCCCCTCCCCAATCAGTACAGCCACTGTTCCTTGTGCTGCTCCGGTTGTGGTCACCGGGCCGGCGTCGGCAACGCCACCACCGCCGCCCTCACGCTGTCTGCGCTCCTTCATTCATCGATTTGCTTACCCTAGGTTTGGTGAAGCGAATATACCAGATAAAAAAAAGGTACTGCCCCTTCCCTATCTGTTGCCTGTGTTCGTCGATCCCCCCCTCCCCAATCAGTACTATGGATTGCTCTCTTTATTCTGATCGAAGGCTCTGCCAGTGCAGCCACCGTTCCTGGTGCTGGTCCGGTTGTACTCGCCGGGCCGGCGTCGGCAACGCCGCCGCCGCCCCTCGCCTTGCGCCAGCTGCGACTCTCTGTTCATCGATCTGGTTAGTCTAGCTTGGGTGAGGCGATTAAACGACAGAAAAGGTGCTGCCCCTTTCCCTTTCCATTGCCTATGTTCGTCCATTTTTTTTCGCCCGCATGCAAGAGTACTATGACTGGTGGATTTACTTATAGTCTGATGTGCATATACATTGGTTTACCTATTTTTAGGCACACGCTTTACACTGCAAAAAAAAAACTAATCTTCAGAACCTTTCACACTGAGTCGAGGTATGTTTATCTTTTATTTTTATACTATCTAGACCTGTTCACTTTGCATAATTTTTGGTATATATTCAATACCATTTACTGTGCTGTACTTTCAGCCTAATGCTCTTGCTTTGGGTTATGCCAAGGCTGCGCTAAATCTGTACTATATATGCCATTTTTTTTACTGCTGTGCTAAATCTGTAGTTGACCTCATTTTATTAACTGTTGGTAGACAATCAGTTTTGACCATATGAGACAGGCTAAAAGATATTATCTATAGTAAAGCTTTGTGACATACTGATTAATTGCACAACCTGTGGTTTCACTAATAGATACAGTTACATATTATATTATCTACCTAATATATATTCTGCATTTTGGTTGTATGCAGATCAGTTGAATTGGGTAGCGTGGTCTATTAGTTCATTACTACATCAACTGATTTCCTGCTGACCAAGTTTGCAGTGTCAAGTAACTACAGATTGTTGCTTTAATAATTTCTCCTTATCTCAAATGCTACTATAATTTCAGTAAACTATGCATTTTACTTTTACTATGTAAAAAGGTGTAGATATTAGGGCCTTCCATATGGTTATAGGCCCATTTATATTTATATGTAACTGTATAGAGAGGGGAATGTAGTAAGAGAAGTGAAGTTGATATTGCAACATAACAAGGTAAAACTAAAAAGATATATCTAAACATATATAAGAACAGTCCTTTTCTTTCCCTGATCATTGCACACCATGCCCTCTGTTTTGAGATGCCTTTTGTAATTAATATGCCCTGTCATTTGTCCCTTACAAATGTTTTTTACTAAAAACATTATGCCACAAGCTGGACTTTACTAATACATTCTTCTATGAATTTTATTTTTATTACATTTTTTATATTCTTCTTCTTTACCTTTTTATATTCTTCTTCTTTACAATTTTTGTATAATAGTGTGGGGTACCAGGCCTGCGAAATTTGCCGACCTCCAAGAGACTATGTTTATAGCTGGCCCTTCTTCCATGGCACTTCTTCATGCTGCGGTTTCAATATGCCGTTTACCATATGCATCTCTAATCACAGAAATTGCAGACGATTCCACAATATTATGCGGAGTTGAGCTTGAACTACCACAATTGGAATTGCTAGCACCAAGACATCAATTGTTTTTGTGGGAACCTGCAATTTCTAGGCCTATTATAGCTTTTGAAAAAGCATGTTTAAAAACAGTTTCCTTTCTACAAATATTCTATGGGTTGAAAGTGACAAATTATTATTACAATAACCAAATAATTTATAGAGAAATTTGCTTAGAACAAGTAATAGGTTATAAAATAAATCCTCTTCCAGATAGCAACATCTGACCGCTATTAAGCTAGCTGAGGAAAAAAAAGGAAAACCTAGAAAATAACTAATGTAGCTATTTTTGATTTCCTAATTTTAAATTTCTGTTGCTAAATTATTTGGACTCCTCTTTTTTGGAAATTTTTCTCTTTCGCTGCACTGAAATTTAAATTGTTCCTTTCCCTTTTTCTCTGTTTTCCCAGTGTACTAGCGTATTTGTATTATATTTGTCTATTTTCTGTTTCCTTGATTTTTATATTTTATCATTGATCAGTACTTTGCTTTGATTTCCGTATGGACTACTGTAATAATAACAACTGTCCTTACACTTTCGATTGAAATCTGTTTACTAAACATTTATTCTTGTGAGGGTCATATGTACAATTGTGTATATAACATTGGACTGGTTGTGCATGATCATTAAATTTTTAGACTCCTACTATCTCATCTTTTCCTCATAATACGAATTTCAGTAAATAATGTGTCTAGCTCACCAATTTGCTAACTTCTTTCCCTTCTACAATATTACTTTCTATTAATTGAAGGTTACAGTCTTATCAGTATCTGCAACAACTGGTTGCATAAATCATGTCCAGTTATTATGATAACATAGATGAGGCGCCTCTCACAGCCAGTATGTATATACAATTATATATATTTGTTACAATTTACTTCTCTGTAATGTCTGCCACTGCCCTCTTACTGCTTCTTATTGTCTCTAAAGTACATAGTGACAATAATCATAGTGCTACATCAAAGCGAAGAAGGTCTGATTCTGGTACAGGTCTATATAGCCCAATTATATTAAATGCATCAGATTGCAGATCCAAGAGAATGAAATATATGAAACAGAAACGTGCCGCTTCTGCAGGTACAAATTAGAAATTCATCACTTCAACTCATTTTGTATTCAGATCTATTTATAATACTTTTCAGCCACAATTAAATCTAATTTGTTGCATACATGCTCTGTCCAATGGCCGCGCAACTACACTTATGACACACAAATATACAACAATATATTATATTATACATAATCAATAGCTATTCAAAACGGAGAGGCATTAACTGGAGGATATGGACATTTCACAGAAGAATACATAAATGCACTCAAACGTACTATAGTGCCCTGATTATGCATTGATGTATCTCCATGTGCATCTCTTAGAAATCCAAACATATTACTAATATATGTTTTCCTATTACTTTGGTCCCGCAATATGGGAAATTTTATTGATTGCACTTCCCTCTGCACGACTAATCTACTCGATGGGAATAAAAACTTCCTCCAATTGAACATGTCTGGATTTCGGAATTCTCATTATATGTAAATACACAGCATCATATTTGGATAGATCATATATGGGGTCTCCAGATTATCAATGCAAATATTGCCATGCTATTTTCTGGTACCAGGAACGGATAAAGACTGATTCTTGCCAGCAAAACAAAATTATCTATAATTCCTGTTGTAAAGCTGGGAAGATCACAATTCCTCCTTACCGTCCACGTCCAGAACCACTCGCTTCACTAGCGAGATATGATGGTGACCATCATTCAAAAAAATTCATGCGTAACATCCGCCAGTATAACTGTTTATTCGCTTTCACATCCATGGGAGCGAATATAGACAAAAGTGTTAATGATGGCCGTGGACCTCCTGTGTTTAAAATACATGGCCAAGTGCATCACAGAATTGGTTCTCTGTTACCACCTGATGGATCAGCACCAAAATTTATTCAATTATATATATATGATACTGCAAATGAAGTGAGAAATAGACTAAGCGCACTACATCCAGCTGATAGAAATGATGAACCTCTTGACCCTGATATCGTGCAAGAACTCATTAAAATGCTTGATGATCATAATCCATTTGCGCAGAAATTCAGGATGGCTCGAGACAGATTGCAAGAGCATGGTGATGAAGAATTCATTATTAGAATCGTCGGTGCTGATGAAGGTGATGTTGTGCAGTACAACTTACCCAGCACCGACGAACTGGCAATGCTTGTCGTTGGGGATTTTTCTCTTGATAACTTTAAATGGGACATTATTATCGAATCTAGATCAGGTCATCTACGACAGATTTCTAGCTTGCATCCAGCATATATGGCGCTCCAGTATCCACTTTTATTCCCATATGGTGAAAGACGATTTCAAGTTGGAATTTTATACAGAGGTGCTGATACTGGAGGGAAAAAAACGTGTAAAAATGACAATGCAAGATTATTATAGATACCATTTCCACTATAGGAAGGGACAACCAAACCCATTTCTATGTTATGGCCTCTTATCTAGCCAAGCAAAAGTTGATGCCAGAGCTGCAATAGATGAAAATAGATTATGGTTTATCTTGAAAAACCAAGATAAATTCAGAGTGGAAAATTTACAAGGGATAGCAGATGCTGTTGGTCGTGGTTGCATAGATGGTAGTGAAATGGGAAAACTAACTGTATTACCAGCTTCTCATACTGGTGGACGAAGGTATATGGTCCAGAATTACCATGATGGCGTAGCTATCTGTCGAGTGTTTGGCCCTCCTGATTTCTTCATAACATTCACTTGCAATCCAAATTGGGAAGAAATCACTTTAGGAATACTTGAACCTGGGCAAAAACCAACAGATAGAGCAGATATTGTGGTTAGAGTATATAACATGAAATTGGAAGAGCTACTCGATGACCTCCGAAGTGGTAAAATTTTTGGTCCTGTTGCAGCAGGTAAACTATTTTCCTTTGGTCTCTCAAATCCTGAACAATTAGAATTCGAAACTGTACTTAGTAATAAATCATCAAATGTTCTAATTAACCTCCCTTTCCATACAACTTTTCTTATTGCAGCTTTACGGTTGAGTTCCAAAAAAGAGGATTACCTCATGCGCATATTATAATATGGTTAGTGGAAGATACCACCAACCCAACTCCAGCTTTAATTGATCACCACATTAGTGCTGAAATTCCTGATCCAAAAGAAGATCCATTAGGATATGCTTTAGTCGCAGAGCATATGATACATGGCCCATGTGGAGTATATAATCCAAATGCTCCATGTATGAAAGATGGAAAGTGTTCAAAGGGATTTCCAAAAAAAATTCAGGAAGAAACTACTATTGACCAGAATGGGTTTGCTGTATATAAACGACCTGATAATGGTCGGTTTGTTATTAAAGGTACACACAAATTATCTAATCAATGGGTTGTGCCTCATAATCTCTATTTACTCAAAAAATATCAAGCTCATATAAATATAGAGTGGTGCAACAAAGGAATATTTATCAAGTATCTATTCAAATATGTAACTAAAGGTCCAGATTGCAGCAAGATTTATCTGCAACGTTTGCGCAATGGAGAGGATGTGCCAGAAGATGAAGAAACCCAGGCAAGAAATGAAGTAAAAGAATACCTTGATTGCCGTTACATATGTGAACAGGATGCCTGCTGGCGTATATTTGGCTTTGATATTCACCGTCACTATCCAGCTGTCGAAAGACTTCCAGTACATTTGCCATATGAAAACAATATAAACTATGATACCAATGCCAATATGGCAGAAATTATATCAGATGAATTCCTCAAAAAAACAATGTTAACCGAATGGTTCACTGCTAATAGAACATATGAATCAGCGAGATCTTTAACATATTTGGAATTCCCTTCCAAATGGCGGTGGGTTAAAGATAAAAGAATATGGGAACCTAGACAATCTAAAGGAAAAATTGGTAGGCTCTATTATGTGCATCCTTCTGTTGGAGAGCGCTATTATCTTAGAATTCTTCTTATGACTGTCAAATGAGCTCAAAGCTATGAAGATGTTAGAACATATGAAGGCATCACCTATCCTACTTTTAAAGCAGCCTGTAATGCTAGAGGCTTACTTGGAAATGATCAAGAATGGTACAATGCCTTTGACGAGGCTGCAACTTGGGCAACTTCACCGCAATTGAGACAGTTATTCGTTACTATGCTTTTATTTTGTGAAGTTACCGATGAATATGCCTTTTTTGAAAAAGTGTGGAGACTAATGGCGGATGATATTCAATACCAATTCAAAGAAAATATTGGCGACAACGCATATGTTATCCCAGAACCTTCTTTAAAAAATTTCCTCCTTGATGACTTAGAAACATTGTTTGCACAGAATGGTGGTAACATTAGAAATCACAATATACCTTCAAGAACTTCTTTACCAACCCTTGCTACTGGAAATCGCCTAATTGAAGAAGAAATGCAATATGATGCCACTGAGCTTTTGTTAAGATCTGAAAATATGATAAAAAGTCTAAATGATGAGCAGCTACAAGCCTTCCACACTATAATAAGAGCAGTTAATGAAGGCAAACCTGCGTTTTATTTTGTTTCTGGTTATGGTGGAACTGGAAAAACATATTTATGGAACACTATAGTAACATATTTACGGGGTAACGAAAAAATTGTGTTGACAGTTGCATCATCTGGTGTTGCATCTCTACTACTTCCAGGTGGCCGCACAGCACATTCTAGGTTCAAGATTCCATGTGATTTAGATGATGACACAGTCTGCGACATCAAACGTGGAACAATGTTAGCTCAACTTATATAAGAAACATCTTTAGTAATATGGGATGAGGCTCTGATGACACATAGAAGAGCTTTTGAGACACTAGATAGAACATTTCGTGATATATTATCTACTTATAATTCTGATCTTCGTTCCATACCATTTGGTGGGAAAGTTGTTGTTCTTGGTGGTGATCCACGACAAATATTACCTGTTATTGAAGGTGGCTCAAGACCTCAAATAGTTGATGCTGCCATCATTAACTCATCACTATGGTCTTTTATTAAAATTCTTCCATTGAAAAGAAATATGAGACTGCAAGTACCTGGTTTAGATCAAGGAACAGAAAAAGAATTATCAGAATTTAGTGAATGGATTCTTGCTATTGGTGAGGGTAGAACAGGAATACCAACATCAGATAATTGTTCAGACGAAAGGCTTATACAAGTACCTGAGGATCTGCTGCTGAAACCTGAATCAGAAAATATACCAACTTTAGTTAATGCTGTTTATGGTGATTTGCAAAGTCAATATAAAAATGTAGACTATTTGCAAAGTCGAGCTATCTTATGCCCAACTAATGACTCAGTTGATGAAATCAATTCCTATATAGTTTCGTTACTTCCTGGAAAAGAGAAGCAATATCTAAGTTGTGATAGAGTTGTTAAATCTCCTGACAGTCATGAATCCTATGACATCCTGTATCCAGTTGAGCTATTAAATTCATTGAATGGAAATAACTTCCCTACCCATGAGCTGAATCTAAAGGTAGGAGTTCCTATCATGTTATTACGCAATTTGAACCAATCAATTGGACTCTGCAATGGCACAAGACTGCTAATAACAGCACTAGGCAGTATGGTTTTAGAAGCAAGTATAATGACAGGAACATTTGCTGGCCGTCGAGTATTAATTCCTCGCATAAATCTGACACTAAAAACTCAAAAATTGCCATTTGTATTAGAAAGAAGGCAGTTCCCTATAAGGGTATGTTATGCTATGACAATAAACAAAAGTCAAGGACAGACACTATCCACAGTCGGAGTCTATTTAAAAAAAACCAGTTTTTAATCATGGACAGTTATATGTTGCTATCTCTAGAGTCACGTCGAATAAGGGCTTAAAGATTCTTATAGAAAATGAAGATGGAACTTGCACTGATACAACTAAAAATATTGTATATCCAGAAGTATTTTCAGCTATGAATTCCTCTACGAATTTGTAATAGGAATTAATAATCAGAGTATACAAACGATCTTAGTTTAATATATTAATAGGTAAGATTTTATTATAATATAAACATTTTTTGCTTATGTTTATTACTTTCATTATTTGACCTTTAGAATTCGAATAATATATACTTTCAGAACTGTACTAATATATTTTCTATTGCCTGCTTTATATTTTCTTACACAGGCTGACACAAAGATGGTTTTCAATCCATTATCGATTCTACAGCCAAAGGATTACCGCAAAACAATATGTGTTCGTGTCTGCAGGAAATGGGAATTCCGTGGCCAAAATGATACTGGTCCATTGCAACATATTGACCTTGTGATTGCTGATGCTCAGGTAAATTGACGTTGTCATTTTAAACAGCACCTACATCATGCATTACTACCACTTCATGTATTAAACACACGCAACAAGAAAATAAAAGAATGCTACATGTCTAACAAAAAAAATGCAGGGAAACACAATGTATCAATCTACTATCTCAAGTTCACCTATAATATATGATATAAATAAATATGCTAGATATCTACCTACCTATGTAATTAGTGGTACTTCAGCGAACTTCAATGCACTGATATCTCCAACTTGCTATTGTACCTTATTATTTACCAGACCTTCGTTTTTAATATATGTTAATTGTCGTATCAGTACTTATTTTCAAAGTAAATATTAAAACCAACAAGCAACAGCGCGCAAAGGCGCGCGCAAAGGACTAGTGCTTTTGCCACGAAGAGATGGATCACAAATCCACAACGGTGCCGTTCATCAGTGGTCGTAAGATTAGTTGCGTTTTTTTTTGCGACTTGTAGGATTAGTTGCGTTGATCCCCGATCGCATGCGTGCCATGCTAAGCGTCTAGTCTAAACATCGGACGCATCACTTGCCGTCCGTCCGGTGTACTAGCAGCGGTACGATGATATGTACAGTGCCACCGACACGTACAAGCGCTCGAATTGAGGCCGTGTTTGCTTCGAACGCAAAAAAAATTTGCAATGAAATCTTGCTAATATAAAGTACTAAATAAAATCTATTTATAAATTTTTTTGCATAGATAGGTTGTAAATCGCGAGACGAATCTAATGATGCTAATTAATACATGATTAATTTATAATTAGCGGATGGTTACTGTAATATCACTGTTGCAAAATCATGGATTAAGTAGACTCATCAGATTCGTCTCGCGATTTACATCCCATCCATCCAAAAAATTTATAAATAGACTTCATTTAATACTCCATATATGTATCAAAATATTTGATGTGACGTTTTTTTAATGTTTACGGGATTTACGGGTAAATATCTAATTATTCGGCGTTGCACGCAGTGGCAGGCAGGTCGCCATGTGCGCACAGTCACAGCACCGCGCACCACCACGGACACGGAGCTAGCTAGTGCCCTAGCTAGCCCGAGCGCCCAGCGTTTATGGCCGGTCTCGCATGCCGGGTAGTGATTGCTCGCTGCCTACTTGCCTAGCCTTCACGAGGAAGCCCATGACCCATGAGCGGAGCGGCGAGAGGAGAGGTGGCCACCTCAGGACGCACGCAGGGGTAGACGACGACGGGTCGCGTCGGTCAGCTGCAGTCCTCGCGTCGCGTCAGTCACAGGAGCAGCGCGCGGCCGAGGGAGAGAGAGAGAACGAGCCGCTGCAGCTGCTGCGGGGCCCATCGAGCAGTGACCGCGGCGAGGGGTCGTCTTTCTCTTCCCTGTACGCATGTCGGCATGTGGCTCTGGGAAAGCAGGCAGGCACGCCGTGCTGGTGGCTGCTGGTGCTGCTGTGGCGTGTAGCTGCGGCCGCTGCCTGCCACTTGCCGTCGTCCTCATCCTCGGCCTCCGAATCCTACAAAATCCCTTGGAAAGGTGCTTCAATTTCACTCACCCCCCGCCCGACGAGTTAATTCCCATTGAAATTTCTGCAAATTCCTTGAATGCCACTAAGGCTCCGTTTGGATGTCTACGTTGAAAGCCTTGGCATTTTATTGAGTTCAATACCAAATCAGGCCAAATATTGAAATGAGCTCAATGCCAAAGCAATCGTTTGGATGTCCTTGACATTGGTAGATGGAATTGAACTGGGAGCCAATGCCAATTCATGTTTGGATGTGCTTATGCAAAATTGAGAACTGACCATCCACATCCTCTCTCCACTGCTCCTTCTCGCGCCAGATTCCACTTCCGCGGCGGCGGAGCTGAGCAAAGTAGGGGGAGTGGAGCAGGATGCGCGGCAGAGGGGCGCGGTGGAGCGGCGTGGGGCGCTGAGGGGCAGAACAGAGCGGCACGGCCGTAGAGGGCGCGTCGGCGAGGAAGAAGGAGGAGGGGGCCGCGCCGGCGAGGAAGGATGAGGAGGGGGGGCCGCGTCGGAGACGAAGGAGGAGGAGGGGGCCGCGCCGGCGAGGAAGGAGGAGGAGGGGGGACCGCGCCGGCGAGGAAAGGGTGCCGGCCACGAGAGGGGAGGGCGCGCCGGTCGCGAGAAAGGGCGCCCGTCCGCAAGAAATAAGGGAGCGCCGGCCGCAAGGAAGAAGGGAGCGCCGGCCGGGTGGGAGATTGACCGAGAGGGGAGCTCGACGGCGGCATCCATGGTGGGCAAAGCTCGACGACGGCGTCCAAGGCGGGCGAAGCGCGATGGCGCCGTGGGGAGCTCGAGGCGGAGCCGCGACCGTCCTTCTCTGCCGGAGCCGCCACGCTCTTCCTTCTCCGCCGGAGCCTCCGCGCCCGACCTTCTCCGCCGGAGCCGCCGCGCCCCCCTCGGGTCGAGCTCCATGCCGGAGTGAGAGAGAGAGAGCTAAGGGGAGAGAGTTGCGGGAGTGGGGAGGGTGATTTCCGCCCAATACGGAGCTGAGAGGCAGGACATTGCGGGAGGAGGTGTTGCGTGGAGCGGAATACCGTTTGGCATTGGAGTGAATGCCCAGCCAGCAATACATAGGCCATCCAAACAGCAAAATTGAGGTGCCCCAATGCCAATTCCGAATTCCAGGCTCCAATATATACATCCAAACGGTACCTAAATGGCATTGAAGGGATTTTTTTGTGTCTATGACATGTGGGGTCAATGGCACTCAAAGGATTGGGTAAAATTTTAATGGCATTGAGGGAATTGGCTCCCCGCTCGACCTACCGGCCGGCCACGGGTGTCTTGCCTTTCCGGGACGGCATTCCTGCCGCTCGTGCCCAGGGTTTAATTTACCGACCGGACCGGCCAAACCGCCGGGGTCCGGTACCGGTATACCGGTCCGGTTTGGTCGGAAACCGGTCGGTACCGGTCGAATTCAAATTTGAATTCAAAAAACTCAATTCAACCGGTTCGTACCGGTATACCGGCCGATTAGACCGGTTTACCGGCCGGTTTGACCGGTTTGAATTCAAATCCAAATTCAAAATCGCATATGTAACCGGTTTGGAACGGTATACCGGCCAGTTTGACCGGTTTATCAAGTGGGCCTTAATGGGCCGTCTCATTTTTTTCCTTTTTTTGTTTAACTTTAAATGCCCGAAAAGTATGTTAAACGAACGATTTTTTGAGAAAATTTGACACTATTAGATTCGGCACATCTTGAAGTATTTTTAGAAATTGTTTAGAAATTTTTTATTTTTTTGAATTTAAATTTAAATTTGAGCCGGTTTGGTACCTGCCCAAACCGGAACCGGACCGGTTTCCACCGATTTTGTAAACCCTGCTCGTGCCCCAGCAGTCATGTGTGCTCGAAGGGGAAGCTGGAGCGGGAGGCTTCCAGGATCGACGGGCAGCTG
Organism: Panicum virgatum; assembly: GCF_016808335.1. NCBI lineage: Eukaryota > Viridiplantae > Streptophyta > Magnoliopsida > Poales > Poaceae > Panicum > Panicum virgatum. Next base: position 47,068,405 of record NC_053140.1, on the reverse strand, counting down.
CAGCTTGCTCCGTGAGCCAGGGAGGGAAGTACTACACAAAATCGAGAGATGGGCGGGAAAAGGAGTCGGCCAGGGAGGGAAGTACTATACATACAGGGCAAAGGTTGCCTGCCTGCGGTCACAATAGCTTAGCTAGCAGTCGTGTGTACAATGGATGGGCTCGACGTCGAGCAGCTGCAGCTCAAGTGGATCTCGGTCGGATGGTCCGTCGTGGACCTACCCGAAATCGGAGTCTACGACACCGCGTTTTCTTTTATTTTATTAATTAGATTCGTGTCATTATAATTCTACAAATTCAAAATTCAGTTTTTACTATTCATGTATTTAAAATATATGTCATTACTATTTTCTTTCTACCCGATTTATTTTCTACGGTTATGGCTACTTTAGGCCCACGTGAAGACATTCATATTACCGTATAGACTAAAATATTTATGTTGTAATCCTCTCTCCACTCACTAAACATCCGGGCATACATGTCATCCCCTTCCTCCGTCCATTCTTCTCCTTTTCTCTTCTCGTCTTCATCTCGTCGCCGGTGAGCAGCAGCGGCCTGGCGAGGCCGCTTTGCACGGGGACAAAGCACGAGGGAGGTGGGGAAGAGCGGCGCGGGCGCCGCCGGCGCCGAGAGAGGTGAGGGAGGGCGGGACGAGCTCCTCGGCCATGGGGTTGAGCTTGGAGAGGAGCTCCTCCTAATCCCCGCATCTTGCGCTCCTTGGCGGCGGAGTTGGAGACCAGCGCCTCCTCCGAACACGGTGGCGGCCATTGGAGCCGGGAGGGGAGGCTCGGGGGAAGTAGCTCGGGAGGATGGGCCGGCGCCCGGCCCGCAGGCGACGTGGGAAGCGAGGGAGGGCGGACGAACTGCTCGGCCATGGGTTTGAGCTTGGAGAGGGGCTCCTCCAGATCCCGTATCTCGCGCTTCTCGGCGTCGAAGCTGGAGCCCAGCGCCTCGTCCGGGCGCGGCGCGGCGCGGTCGGCGATGTGGGGACTGGGGACTACCCTGGTGTTCAGGACATGGAAGAAATCAGACAATCCAATCCACAATCCAATCTCCCTGGTGTGCAAGGCGGCATGGCGGAGCGGATGTGGAGCACACAAACAGGAGTCTCCTAGAGCCGCATGACAAGGAGACGCCACTCATGATCAAGAACCTAGATTTCCAAAACCAAGAAGTCGTGAGCTCTGCTGTAGCAAACAGTGATACCTGGTAATTATTTTAGTCCTCAAGGAGGAATCCCAGCCGCACGCCATCTCCCAGCAGAGCTCCCTTGCCGCCGCCGGTAGGTCCTGGTCCATGCAGAGTGGCGATGCTCCTGCAGCCTTCAAGCGGTGGCGGCCGGCGGCGCGCCCATTCCGGCTTGGAGCCGCGGCGGCCGGCGGCGTGGCGTTGGGCCATGGGCGGCGCGCTCTGGGCTGCCGCGGAGAGGAAGGGGAGAGGGGATGAAGGGAAGAAGAAAGGAAGGAGGAAGAAGATGACATGGGTCCCACATGTCAGCAAGTGGAGAGAAGAGAGGGAGCGGGGACAATTTGGACCATAAAAAATACTGAGATATGTGAGTGGACCCAAAAACATTAAATACATACAAAATGACACGTTTCAAGCAAAGAACGAATTGTGATGGCATATTTCAAAATATGTGAATAGTAATGACAGAACTCTAAACTTGCAGAATTGTAATGGCACGAATCCAATTAACTTTTTTTTGGATTAAACACCGCCTTCTTTTTTTGGTCTGGTAACTGTCAAGTGTGCTAGAAAAGAGCACACACCGTGCATGACTTTGAAAGGCGCAAATTATTATAGACCAACGTTAGTTTTCCCAATTGTTCAAACCCCGGAAGCGATTTCGCTAGAGTTGAAAGAGATCCGGCCGGGTGCGGTATCAAGATTTTCAAAGTTTGTTTCAACGTTAGAGGTGATCCGCACCTCTTTTTAGGACGAGGGGCTACCAATTAAACTTGTATCAAGATTTTCTCTTTGAAACGAACTTGCATTGCATGAAATTATCATCCCAAGGAAAAATACTCACGTTAAATGACTTTCTAGTAAACACAAAGGGTGCGCACGTACAGTGTTTTCAACATATGATTACATCAGATTGAACGACTTAAAACAATGCCGCTGCTTATACACTGAAGAAGCCATGCGTTAACCGTAGGTTCTGCAATCAACTTCTGGTTCTTCATTGCCGTGTGCTCATCAACTCAGTACTACTACCAAACACTAGTGTCGGCGTCCTGACCTGGGGGTCCGGATCCCAACTAGTAAATGCCGCGTGTTTCCTCGTCCCAGATGTTGATGCAAGAGGCAACACAGTAACACACGGATTTATCCTGGTTCCGGCCACGGGGCCGTACGTCCAGCAAAGGGGGTGTGCGAGTGCACTGTATTATCTTACACCCGGAGTGCTTGTAGTAGGGGGTACAAGTAAGGCGAGAGAGGGATGGAGGCTCCCAAGTCTCTGCTAGAAGTGGGATTTGAGCGTGGCGAATGTCGATGTCGGAGCTAGGAGCAAGTGCGTGTGCCCCTGAGCGGTTGGTGTCTAGAGAGTCGACCGACCTTTTTAAGGGATGTCCGCCTCCTCCTTTTATAGAAACAAGGAGGGCGGGATACATGAGTAGGGGAACACGGAAGTCGCTGTCTTCCCTCGAATCGTGGAGGTGCAGTGGTCAAACACTGTAGAAAGTACACTATGGGGCATGGCGTTGGGCGTGGCGATCGTACTTGGTCTCGCGGAGATCGCGCCAGCGTCCTGCCAACCCTTGTAGGCGGAGTGGTCGTCGCTGTAGGGCGTACAGTTCTCCAGATGTGGCGTTCTGTGGGCACTGCGGGTCCGGATCTTGCGTACTCCAGCGGCGGCGGGGCACGCGACGGTCCCGGACCCCCTGGACGGAGTGTTGTCGTGCACACTAGGAGGTCCGGGAGACACGTGGAGGTCCCGGACCCCTCGAGGAGGGAGGTCCGGGCTCCTGGTTGTGAGTTATGGGCGTCCCCCTCCGAGGGGCTCGTGGCAACACCGGACCCCCTCCCGAGCAGGAAGTGGTCCGGGGCCATACGTATGTTGAGGTAGAGTCCGGACGGCCGGAGTTGGCAGAATAGTGCGGGGAGCAATGCCGGGCACGCTCTGTCCCGCGTCGCAGGTCCCATAGTATCGCCACAGCGCCCGGGATGGCGGAGCAGTGACCGGAGTTGGCGGATGGGACTCCGGTCACAGCCATCGTGGGAAATGGCGGTCTGAAACCGTCTGTCCTGAGCACTGTGGAGGAGTGGTTGGCACTTAAAGCCTCCGTACGACGGGCGGGCGAGCTGCAGGGCTGTTTGTCCCTTGCGCCGAGGGGTGGCCTCGAGCGAAGCGGAGATGAGTTACTCCCTCGAGGGCGGGTTCGCTACCCTCGAGCGAGGCGAAGATGATTCGCCTGCTCGAGGGTAGGTTCGCGACCCTTGAGCGAGGCGGAGATGATTCGCCCGCTCGAGGGTGGGTACGCTACCCTCGAGCGAGGCGGAGATGTGGGGCGCAGTCGAGGGGTCTCGACGGGAGCCCTCGAGCGAGGCGGAAACCACCCCGCGGTCCGAGGGGAGCGTGGATGGGCCGCACCGTGTCGGTGGGCCATGTGTTTGGGCTTCTTTGAGTCCTTTCCTTTCTTCCAGATCGAAGGGAGGCCGTGGGCCTTTGTGGCCCCACTCGCCTTAGCATGTGCTTGCGTTTTAAAGCGATCTTAGTACCCCGATTAGGGTGTCCCTAATCGTGGTACCCGACAACTAGTCTATCAACCCGTACCCCCGCACGGGCTAGTTAGAGATATTTAATAATTATCTATCTCACGCTCTCTTTAACCAATTAAATGTTCTAATCCAGTATTATAAAGATACATATTTATCATTATATAATTGTAATAAATGTGATAGGTTTAGTTACTAACGATTTTTTTCTTACTTTGCATCATACTTCCATATATGTTTGATATGTATTTAATTGAACATTTAGTTTGAACTATGTGAACAACATAAAAATTTAGTATTCTTATCACTTCTCTCATACATGAATATATGGTGGCACACACATTATGGTTAGTATTTTTATATAAATAATAACATAAATAATATACTAATAATGATAGAAATAATAATTTAGAATTTTATATTGATGTGTTTAAGATTTTATTATAATAATATAATTTTGATTCAGATTCGGGGTTTATTTTAATTTTTTTATTATGATATCATTGGATAATATATACGAAATTTATGGGGTTACTTGATATTATTTTATAATGGCATAAGTGGATAATTTACATAAAGATTAGGGGGTTACTTTAGATTATTTTTTATAATGGCAGAGGTGAGTAATTTAGATACATGGGTAGAGGGTTACTTTAGTTTATTTTTATAATGGTAAATGTGGGTAATTTATTAAAAAAAGATAACAGATCCAATGACTATTATGATTAGAATTGCCGAATTGATGGTTAGATATTTCTGATTTTTGTAAGAATTTATAGAATTTCTCTATTTTCATTAGACTGTCCACCTAGGATCCTAGGTGACATCACCTGAAGATTCAAAAGGAGCATCCAATTAATAATAATAAGATAGCCGGGAGCCATGCTGAATTTTCTTTTTTTTTATGGACAAAGCCGTTGAAATTTCAACCTAGGCATTTCTAGTCGCCTACTCCCCTATCATGGAATCATGGTGCAAACTGCAAACAAAATTTACAGCGCCACATGCACGCAGCGGCCGGGAGCCATACCCAAAGCAAAGGGAACACCGCAAAAGAAAAAGGCCCAGAGGTCTCACGTCCTACTATCGTACGCGCGTACTTGTCGTACCAGAAGCCACTACTCTACGTCCCGCAGCTGCAGAACTGGTACAACGTAGGATGCAGCGGCAGCGGCAGGCTCCTGCTGCGCTGATCGATCCACGACGATGGTTGGATCCACTGCCCTGCTGCGCCCTGCCCCTCGACACGTCTCCGTCGCTTCACGCACGTCGCCGGGCGTGCCAGCGCCACCGCGCTTCCGCTTCCTCCCAGCTCCTGCACCCGCAAGGCTGCAACCGCGCGCGACGGGAAGGAGCCAGCCAGGCATGGGCGCATGGCAGCCAGCGACCAACCAAACCAGCCAACCGCGGGCTGACACAAAGGGTGTGTTTAGTTGGTGAAAAAATTTGAATTTGGGTATTGTAGTATGTTTCATTATTATTATTTGATCATTAATGTTCAATTATAAATTAATTAATGTCGTTAGATTCATCTAGTGGGAATCAGGCAGACTGTGCAATTAGTTATTTCTTTTAACTATATTTAATACTTCGTGCTTGTGTCTAAAAATTTGATGTGACGGAAAATTGTAAAAAAAATTTGGAAACTAAACAGAGCCAAAGACGAAGCTACCTGAGACTTGCTCCAACCATTCCCCCCATCCAACTCCCTCTATATGTACTTTCTACTATATTTTACTACCTCCCTCCAAAAAATTCCTCCCCTTATAACTCCTTCTCTCCAACCATTCCCCCTATCTATTCCCCCTATATACTATCACTCATTAACTAACTATTTATTTAATGTTTTTGAATTTAAAAAAAATCATACAATATTTATATTGTCATAATACACATTATCATCATGTTACGGGGCTCAAACATAATTAATATTGCGAAGAAATGGTGTGATATGATTAGAGATACGTAGAGTTGGGGGCGCTTTACGGTGCCCCGTTGGAGAACGCCTGAGCGCGTCGAGGAGCTAGACGATCATGCCTCGCCGCTGCGAGCACTTGCCCTCCCACCCCCCCCCCCCCCCCCCCCCCCACACACACACACACACCCTCGCCTCTTTTTAAAGCAAAGCGACGGGCAGCGCAAGTACACGCACACGCACCGTCGCCTCGCCGGCCTCACCCGGTCGCCTTCCCCTCCCCACAAACTGTTACATCCATTCCCGCGAGCTGCCGGCCGGGCTGAGAGGGGTAGTAGTGGTAGCTCGGCAGCTCTAGCTGATCTCCCGCGCGCGGTTTCCTTATTCTCGCAAGGGCCGGCGCGGCGGCGGCGGGCACCGCCGCGTTTGCGAGTTTGAGATGGGGCGGGGCCGCAGCGAGATAAAGCGGATCGAGAACCCCACGCAGCGGCAGTCCACCTTCTACAAGCGCAGGGACGGCCTGTTCAAGAAGGCCAGGGAGCTCTCCGTCCTCTGCGACGTCGACCTGCTGCTCCTCCTCTTCTCCACCTCCGGCAAGCTCTACCACTACCTCTCGCCCACCGTCCCCTCGTAAGCCAACAAATTAATCGCTCTCGACCTCGCATCATGCTTATTAGCTGCCATTTTCCAGTACGTGTCTGTCGTCCACGCTTAATTAGCAGCTCTCCTGCTGCCCCTCTTCCTTGATCGATCTCGCAGCGTCAAGGATCTGGTCGAGAGGTACGAGGCCGCGACGCACACCAAGGTCTGGACGGACATCCGCCAGGTGAGTTAGTGCTAGCTAGTACCATGCGTGAGTTTGAGCTACTGAGGATGCTCTCTCGATCGAGAGGTGAATTAGTTAATGGTGCCTTCGATTTGGCACGTACGCAGGAGCGGCGCGCGGAGCTGGAGAAGGCGGAGCAGATGTGCGAGCTCATGGAGAAGGAGCTGCGGTTCATGACGGTGGACGACGGGGAGCAGTACACGGTGCCGTCGCTGGAGCTGCTGGAGCACAACCTGGAGGCCGCCATGCACAAGGTGCGCTCCGAGAAGGACCGCAAGATCGGGGGCGAGATCACCTACCTCGAGAACATGGTACGTCGTACACCCACGACGCATGGTCTTGCTGAGAACCTGAAGATTCTGTTCTTGCTGCGCCTCCATCTGTCTCTGCATTTTCTTTTTCCTAAGCTGAGAAGCCGTTGCTGAGAAGCCTCGATTCATTCTTGTGATGGCTGCTCGATTCTTCGTGCAGATCAAAGGGCGGCAAGAGGAGCGTTATGGATTGTGCGACAAGGTAAGCATCCAGTAATTCTTTATTTTATTACCTCACTCTCTTACTAGTCTGGTAGTTAGCTACTATTTCATTTTCACTGTGTTCCCTTGAATGCAAATATCACGCGACGCACGAGTCTCTCTGCACAAGATATACCTTAATACCGAATCCAGAGCCAGATTCTCTGAACTCCTCAGACTATACTGAAGTACTGCACTAGTCCTGGATGGCTTGATAAGTCACAACTTAGAATCACTGTTCTATAGTTAACCAGCAACTGCTATTTATTTAATTTGCCGGTATTTTGGGTTAACGTGTGGTTCCTTAAACGACTGTCAAAACTATCAAATCTATTAGTACAAAGAAGTAGTAAGCTGATGCCATGTAAGCTACAAATGGTAAGAACATTCCTAGATGCACAGCACAGTCCAAACAACAAAACAGTCTCGGTAAATCTGCCTACCAAAACAGCAACACGTGAGTTCAGCTTCATCATTTTCAAGAGGGTGGAACTGTTTTTCTTGTTTCCTTTTGAGACGGGGAGAGAGTAGTAGGACTTGCCTGATGCTCTGAATCTCTGATACTGGCGTATGTACAGTATACAGGCCGTAACAAGAACAGGCATTTCTTTCATGCTTCCACACACCTCTGTGAAATAGGATGATTCCCTACGAATTTAGACAGGGAAGTGGCGGCCCATCCATTCGGAGGAACCGTGCATGCGCCCCTCGATGCTTAGTGTCACGAGGGCTGCTCCATTACAAGCACGAAAGTGACGCAACGGCTGCCAAGCTACGACATGTAGGCCCATCCACACAATCCCTTCAAGCTGAAGGCGGCATAGCTTTCGCTTTGCTACAGTGCCACAAGCAGCTGCATCATGCTATGCACAGGTAGCTGACCGAGCCTAGATGAAGTGAACTGGCAGCTAGTCTTGGCTTTGAGAGCACATCGATCGATTTTTCTTTGCTTTTGAGAGCACATCGTTTTCCCTTGCTTTCTGAGATTTAGTTTGGACATTGTGCCTTCTCCTTTGTTTTCCAAGGAATTCCTGATTTTTCGCGTCCTTTCAATTCTGTTCCTAATCTTTATATGGTATTGTTACAACTTTGTCTGCAGCTTGCTCATTCTCAGGCCCTGAACAACGAGGAAGCAGGGTCGACCTCGCTGAGCAACGGCCTGGAACTCAAACTTGGTGCGTTCTGATTCCTACCTCGTCGGACATTGAATTTTGCAGGCCGTGTGAGCTTCGATTCAGACCAAATGTTTCCAGTACCTAACCTCTCTGCTAAAACATGCAGGATTCAACTAGCAACGGATGGAAGGTAGAGGATGGATGATTGGGAAGACTATGCTCTGTTTCTAGTACTGTTTTGAGTTCCAGAGTCGAGTCATGTCAGGTTAACAGATTCTGCTGTCTTTCGTGACCGTGAGAACACTAACATCACTGCTGTATGTAGGGTTGAAAACGGTCGGAAACGGTAATTATTCGGTAATCAGTTTTTTGGTCGTTTTTCTTTGATTGCGAATAAATAGGATATAAAATCTTGTATACAAATTTGTATTCTTGTTTTGAGCATTGAGCTTGTAAAGATTCATAAAAGGTAAACCTCAAATTCATCATATATTTTCTCAAATGATAGATATAAAATTCGGTATGGATTCGGAAAAAAATTCGGTATTTTTTTTCACTTTTTTTTGTTATAGGGAGCAAATAATGCATAAAATAATTTATGCAAAATTTTATTCTTATTTGTAATAATGTGCTTGATAATATAAGAAATGATCACCATCCAATTTTATACATATCTATTTTAAAATATTAAATTTGTTCTAACTGTTCAGATTACCACTTTCATCCCTAGCTGTATGTCGGGCTGTTTCAAGATAGCCGAATTCTTCTGTACTTGCCCTAGATCTAATCTCAGCATGTCATCATGTATTAATCAGACAATGGGAGGAATTATCTTTACTCTTGAGCTTATTCCTCTCGTTCATCTATATCCCTGTTATTGCCAAGAACAAACACCATCCAAGGGGGGCATAACACAAGAGATCCAACTAACAGCACAACTGCATAAGAAATCTAGGAATAACCCTTCCAAACCTTGGTTTAGATCACTCCAACCAACACCAGATTAATAAACCCAAAAGGCTGAATCCAATAAAACGATTGTACACGGCGCTTGGAGCTCAGCAAGAACGTAGCAATGTAGAGATTGATAATCACATCTCGAAGATCATATCACACTCGAATGATGTCATCACTGCTCCAGAGATCAAACAAATAGAGGCAAGAAAGAAGGGCAAATCACAACGAGAAAACAACTCGAATAAAGCAGGCTACGAAAAACGAAGAGGAATCGAGAACCACAGGGGATTAGGGGTATCAAGGAGTCCGCCGCAGAATGCCTCCGCCGGCTTTGCTTGATTGCCAGGCAGACCCCGGCCTTTTAAATGCGGCTACGCTATGAACAGAGAGAAAACCCTAGGTTCCGTGAAACGAAAACCGTCAGATCTAGCTGGCGATGGTTGAGATCTCGTTTCGGGCAACAAGTCAAGAACTCCGGAAATGGGCCAAGCCCATGCTATGCAGACCAGGTATGATGAAAACTGGGCTCTACTATTACCGCAAAAAAAAAACTGGGCTCTACTGAAAACTGTTTCGGACACGAACTCCGGAAATGGGCAAACCCATGGTATGCAGGCCAGGTATAGTGAGAACTGTGCTCTACTGAAAACTGTTTCGAACATCTCTTCAAAATTTCAGCCCATCAATCGTAGGCGAGCCTACTAAAAACTGGGCTGTACTGAGAGCTTTTTTTTTGTGTGTACTTTTTGAATACTACACGCACGTTACAGCCCAGTTTATCTTTTTTTGAAAGAAATTACAGCCCAGTTTGTCACCGGGAAAATGCCTCAAGTACCAAGAACAATAAAAAAATCGGTCCAAAACATGCCAAATTGGTTTTCGCAAATTTTGAAGTTCGTGTAGATGCATCTACGTCACACACACACACACACACCTGAATTGGTTACCATTAAAAAGAAAAGGAAAAATTTCATGTTCAACAGCACATCTGAAATGTTGTGCTAGTATCATTCGAAAATTTTAAATTTTAACGTTTTAAACTAATTAAATTAAATTTTAACTTGACATTTTTTTCCTGTTGTACAATATGGATGTACATACAACTATGCAAAATTTCAAGATTTTGAACTTTTTCCTAGTGCATAAACGCACTCACGAATCATAATAGTTTTTCTTCAGGGTACAGGGTACCGACGACGCAGGCTTCTGGAGCTAGATACACATTGACATTTTTTGTAGGGGGGACAAGAGTTCAATCTAGATACAGGCACGCGTGTGCGTTTTGACTTTTGACATACGAGAGATCATCATTCCGCGTCTGCTCTCTAAGATCTATTGTCCTGCCGATCCGATCTCTGGGGAATTTGACTAACTCTAATAGTAAGGGATTGCAGCGGGACCACGAGATGCTCTGATCCGCAGTTCTGTGCCTGTGGCGCGCAAGAAGAGGCCGGCAGCAAGCAGTGACCGACGGCTGCTGCGTTTCATCGGTTGATAGTCCGATGGACTGCGTGCAAACTCATTAGTCATTAGTCAAGATCAAATCTTTTAGCTCCACCCGTCTGTTGTTGCATCGTATGCGTTGCGTGCACAACCATTGTGTGTAGCAGCATTTTTCGAATGCTACCACCACCACCGCCTGGCGGTGACCCACCGCCGGCACCCACCCCAGCTCACCAGCCGTCCGGTGACCCACCGGCGTGCACCAACTCCGTCTCGCCGGGCGCTGCCCAACCCGGGGAGGCTCTTGCCGCTGACGGGGAGTTAGTGGAGCTTCACTATTGCTCCTCTTCCGACGAGTTTTCTTCCGTAGCAGCATCTCCCTCGAAGCCGGCTTCTCCGGCAAAGCGCCGATGTGACGCGACCACCGCTGCTGGGACTGGACGCGTTAGGTCGGTTGTTGTCAAGCCTGCGACTCATCATGTCTCCTACAAGGAAGCCCTACTGAGACCTAGGACATTCAAGCCAAGATTCAATGCAAGGACAATGGAAGAGGATGGCCGGTGGCATTCAGAGAGAGGCATGGCAAGGGGGCCTGGGACTGTGTGGTCACGTCTAGGGGCCCGGCCGGGTGGCATTCATGGCCGGGCTTCGGGGCAGGTGGCCTCCATCAAGGACCGTCTCGGACCCCGCCTGCCTGCTGGGAGCGATTTACTTCTACTGCTGAGGTCGAAAGCAGTTGGGAAGTGTTTCAACTGCTTTGGCCGCGACCACCGCATCGCGCAGTGCAAAGACCCACCGAGGTGCATCCTGTGTTCATGCTCGGGACACAAAGCTCGCCACTGCAAGGCGTCGGCATCTGCCGGCAGGGAGGAGGAGAGGCATCAAGGTGAGCGGGCGGCGGAGTCAGGGGGAAGGGTGGAGCGCAGGGAGGCGTCTGGGTGCCGTGAGGAGCTAGGCGGCCTTTGGGGGAGCGGGGCTGCCTCTGGAAGCCGTGCATGCTCTAGTCCGATTGCAAGGAAGGAGAAGATGGAGCACTTCATCCCTGGTGAGCCGGAACGTCGCCCGGATGAGGCGGTGGCCTGCGTGCGGCGATCGGCCGTCGTGCGTGAGACGGAGCGGGACATCATGATCCACTCGCTGGTGGCGGTCCAGATGGACGCCTCGGCGAGACCCACCTGCGATGAGGTACTGCGGGGGGCGTCCTTCCAGCTGCGCATCCCGGTGCATCTTCTTCGGGTCTCCAAGCTCAGGCCCGCGACGTTCCTGTTGCATTTCGAGGCGCAGGCGCAGCGTAATGCTGCTCTAGGACAGGAGGCGCTCGTCTTTGGGCGTTCTCGACTGCATCTCATGCCCTGGACCAGACAATTTGGGGCTACGGCAACTTTCGGAAGACGAAAGAGCATGTTTCTGTGTCTGGATTCGCACTGGTGATCCGGACACCATCCCCCGCACTGGGACCATCAGGATGGAGGAGCCGTCGCAGCTGTCTGAGGAGTTCTATAGCGGTTTGGGTGATGAAGCGGAGCAAGATGGTCCAGCGCTGATGCTGAACTACAAGGTGATCATCCATGTCGATCGGGTTGTTGACTACACGGCGCTCCCACCCAGTCCTTACCGCAGCTACGATAGTGGGGTCAGTGGGATTCCGGACGATGTGCCGGAGGTGGAGTGGCCAGTTCAGCATCGCTTCGACTTGCGCCTGGGTGTGCCGGACGGATACCCGGTTCAACGGAGGGTGCCGGTGCATGAACGTCTTGGCGAGCGGAGGAGCAATCGGTCCCCACCAGGCGGCGGGAATGGTGGGGCGGACTGCAGTTGCGACAAGTCCCGCCACCGAGCATGCATGGATTTAACAGTGGTGGCATTGGTCAGCAGGCGACTTGTAGCAGGAGAAATGATAGTTCATACGGTGGCCGCCGCTACTACAGGGCGTCTGGCCCTATGGGGAAGCCGGAGGCAAGGGAGACGACGAGCGGTAACCTCACCGCGGGGAGCGACAATTTCGTGGAGAAGGTGCCTGCTGCCTTCCACAAGAAGCAAGCTGATAAGGTGCCTTCCTGGATGCCAGACCTGCCTTGCCATTCGTGTGAAAGTTCTGCAGCGGGTCTGGGTGCTTTGGACCCAATGAGGGAGGAGGCCAGCCAGGTACTTTCGGCGCTCGAGCGGCCAACTCGAGGCCAACTTGTGCTGCCGGATCTGAACCAGCAGGGAGCGGTTGAGGACCACGGGACTGAACAATGTGCTGAGCAAGGGGCAGAGAGGGAGGACCACGGGACTGAACAATGTGCTAAGCAAGGGGCAGAGAGGGAGGACCAGGGTCAAATGCTGCATGTGGCAACGTGGGACAATGGAGGAACCGATGAGGAGCAATCAGGACAGGAAGCAGTTCTGAGCCTTGGAGCTTTGGGCCAGGCAACGTCAGATGATGATGGGGGGCCGAAAATTGTTACAACAGAGGCACAAGGTGATGTTGGGCCTGGGGGCTTGGAATTGGTGTCTTCGGATGTCTTCGTGGATGGGCCAGGTAGCGACTTGACTGCGGGCTGCACTAAGTCGACCCAACCGTCCGCCATTTTGGTGGACCAGGTGCTGGGGGTATCAACACGGTTGTGCAGGATGTTCTGTCGACCTTCACGACTGGAGCTATGGCTGAGGAGCCCACTGAGGTGAGTCATGTTGCTGAGACCCAAGATCTGATGCTGTTGGGCCGGAGGGCGCTGGGTCAAGCAGAGGGGCGTCTTAACAATGAGCAGTCTGCAAACAAATCGTCACCAGGGGGCCGTGTGAGGCTCACGGTCCCGCTGAGAAAATCACTACTGTCGGTTCCCCCACAGCTACGTTCTAAAGTTGGGGGCCCGAAGAAGACGACAACAGTTGATGGTGCGGCGAGGCGCAGCTCCAAGGGAAAGGGGGCAACTAAAGAACTGGCAGTTGATGATCAGGCAACGGTGTTTCTGCTCAAGGCCAATGGAATTGTTCCAGATGCGGAGGACATGCCGGGGCAGGCGCAACAGAAGTTGGCTGAACAGTTTGTCAGCCCTCTCCGGGAGGAAATTGTGGGAGAGATGAGGGTAGCTTTTGGGCTGCCGGAGGTGGGGGGCGTTGATGTGCTCAGCCCGCTACTTCTGGAGGAGGACTCTGATCTCAATGCTTGAGTGGCCGACGCGGCCGTGTGGGTGCTTGCAGGCTGTTCACGCAAGCATGTGTATCTTTACTTTCCTGTCAGTTCCTTGTTGTCCTAGTTCTAGTTTGAGGTTGGAGGAGTTGTGTTTGTGGTGTCTTGTACGTTGGTTTTGGTTGTGTTATGCTCGAGGGGCTGTGTCTTTGTGTTGTTTTGTACTAGGGAGATGGTTTTCCTGGCTAGGAGCTCTGCTATGTATGAGGGGCATTGTTCATGGGTTGTTTTGCTCAAGGGGGGTTCTGAGGTGTGCTGCAGTTCTCAATGATTGATCAAAACTGCGTTGTGTTAAATTGGAATGCAAGGGGCCTAAACAACAGTGCATGAAGGAAGGTGGTCAGGGATCTGGTGGCTGACACTAGAGCTACAGTGGTTGCAATTCAGGAAACTAAAATGGAGGCATTTGGTCGGGCAGTGGTAATAGAAACACTTGGGGATCGATTTGCAGAGAACTTTGTGGTTTTGCCTGCTTCGGGGACCAGAGGAGGAATTCTCTTGGCGGTTGATGAAGACTTCTATTGGCTGGAATGCACTGAATTGGGCATTCATTCAGTAACCGCGCTGATCAGAGCAGCCTCAGGTCATGTGCAGTGGCATATAACTGTTGTTTATGGACCCCAGGAAGACAATGAGAAATTGATGTTTCTGGCTGAGCTAAGATGGATGAAGCAGGTGGTCTCGAATAACTGGCTGCTTATTGGGGACTTCAACTTGATTTTACATGCGGCTGACAAAAGTAACACGAACCTGAATAGAAGATTAATGGGGTCCTTCCGGGATGTGGTGCAGGACCTTGAGCTGAAAGAGCTGAACCTACGGGTGAGGAAATTTACTTGGTCCAATGACAGAACACAGACAAGAATTGATCGCACATTTTGTTCGGCCGCCTGGGATCTAATGATGCCAAGTGCAGTCCTGCAAGCTTTGTGATCAAAGGTGTCAGACCACTGTCCTTTGCTCATTGCCGGAAATGTAACAGTGAAACGGTACAGGGGGTTCAGGTTCGAGGCGTTTTGGCCGAGGCTACAGGGTTATCATGATATTGTGGCCGCTGCGTGGGGCAGAAGCACTAGACTGACAAATCCATTCCTGTGTCTTCATGTCAAATTACAGAGAACAAGTAAAGCGCTGCGTCGTTGGGCTAGAGGTCTTATTGGGCACACCAAAATCCTGATCAAGGCAGCGAGTCAGCTCATTGGTATCTTGGATGTGGTACAGGATTACAGGGAACTCACCGTGTATGAGATACAGCTAAAACGAGATGTTAAGGCAAGGCTGCTGGCTTTAACTGCAGTCGAGAAGCTGAGGGCAAAGCAGGCTTCCCGTTTGACGGCAATTCAGGCAGTTGAGGCGAATGCAAAATTGTTCTATCTCCAGGCAAATGGAAGAAGGCGGAAAAATTACATTAGCTCTATTTAAACAGATGTTGGTATCTCTTTTGCTCATGATGATAAGGCCGCAAAACTCTTTGAGCACTATAGCAGGCATTTTGGTACTCCACCTCCTCGAGACTTTTCGCTGAATTGGGAGCAGCTTGGCATCAACAGACATGATCTTTCATCCTTGGAGGAAGCCTTCACAGAGGAGGAGATCAAAGCGGTCATTGTGGAAATTGCTGCAGAAAAGGCGCCTGGACCAGACGGCTACATTGGCATCTTCTTCAAGAAAAGTTGGGAGATTATAAAGAATGACCTACTGAGTGCTTTTGAGTACTTCCACATGATGCATGATCAGCACTTCTCACAGCTTAACACGGCACATCTGGTGCTAACTCCCAAGAAGGCAGATGCAAAATGGATAAATGATTTTCGGCCCATCAGCTTAACACATTCGTTTGGGAAAATTGTGTCCAAACTCCTGGCGTCTAGGCTTGCGCCTGAGCTAAATGGTATGGTCTCAAGAGCACAAAGCGCCTTCATAAAAAGAAGAAGCATTCAAGACAATTTTTTATACACCCAAAATCTGGTTAGGGCAATGCACAGGGAAAAAAAGGACGTTTTGTTCCTAAAGCTTGACATAGCAAAGGCCTTTGATAGCGTGAGGTGGGATTTTCTTATGGAACTGCTTGAGCATTTTGGCTTTGGACACAGATGGAGAGCTTGGGTGACCACCTTGCTGGTGTCATGTTTGACAGCTATACTGCTAAATGGCTCAAGGGGTCTCTGGTATAGGCATCGCAGAGGGCTACGACAGGGCGATCCTCTGTCGCCGATGCTCTTTATTCTAGCTATGGAGCCACTGCAGAGATTACTTGAAATTGCAACGGAGGATGGTCTGCTGACGCCTCTCAACAACCGATCGGCCAGGTTACGGTGCACTATGTATGCTGATGATGCAGCTATTTTTCTCAACCCGGTTAAGGATGAAATAAATGTGATTGCTGAGGTACTAAAAATCTTTGGCCATGCATCGGGATTGTCGGTAAATCAGAGCAAGTGTGCTGTACACCCAGTCAGATGTGAGAACATAGACTTGGACGACATTATGCAGGGCTTTCCATGTCAGATCAAAGCTTTTCCATGCACATACCTGGGTTTGCCGCTGCATGTCAAACATCTACGCCGGGTGGACTACCAACCACTGATAGATAAGCTTGAAAACAGACTCCCGGCATGGAGGGGGAGGTTCCTAAATAAAGCGGGTCGTCTAAAGCTGATGACAACTGTACTTACTTCAATGCCAACTTTCTTTTTGACAGTCTTTGCTCCGAAGAAATGGGTAATAAAACGGATGGACAAAATTCGAAGAAGCTTCATGTGGAAAGGATCATTGGATGCTAACGGTGGGCATTGCCTAGTGAGTTGGTCCAAAGTAAAGCGACCAAAGAATTTAGGTGGGCTGGGAGTGCTTGATCTTGAATTGTTCAGTCGTGCCTTGCGGTTAAGATGGCTATGGTTTGAATGGACAGAACCGGACAGGCCCTGGGTAGGAACTAATGTTCCCTGTGATGAGGTTGACAAGCAGTTGTTTCGGGTATGTACACGGGTCAGTGTTGGAGATGGTGCTAAGGCAAAATTCTAGGATTCAACTTGGGTGCAAGGGCGGGCGCCAAGGGATCTAGCGCCAAACCTATACAAGTTAGCCTGGAGGAAGAACCTGGACTGTCAGGGAGGAGCTGCAGAATCATAATTGGACTCGTGGTCTATGGCGCATGTCGTCGGCACTGGAAATGGCAAAATTTGTCGTGCTTTGGAACTTAGTGCAGGACACTCAGCTTTCGATGCAGCAAGATGAAATTAGATGGTGCTGGACAGCAGACGGACAGTACACTGCACAATCGGCGTACAAGGCGCAGTTCTGTGGGTCGTATTGCACCTTCGACAGTCAGGCAATTTGGAAAGCTAAAGTTGAGGATAAACATCGCTTATTTGCCTGGTTATTGGTACAGTGTAAATTGTTGACAGCTGATAAGCTAATCAAGTGGAACTGGCCCTGTAATCCTATTTGTCCACTTTGTGACCAGCTAGAAGAGACAACGGAACATATGTGCATGCACTGCGTGTTTGCTCAGGAGGTGTGGCTTCTGGTGTCGAACTGGACGGAAGGGCAGGTGAAGTTACCGGTGCCAGGAACAACAATTCAGGAGTGGTGGAACAACTCCATGCAGGGCCTTGGGAAGAAGGACAAGCAACGTATGGCTGCATTGATGATCTACACGTCCTGGAACGTGTGGAAGGAGCGAAACCGGCGAATCTTTCAAGGAGTTGATGTTCTGCCTTCAAGAATTTTAGCACTTATCAAGGAAGAAATGAAACTGAGGGAGCTAGCGTGTGGGAGAAGACAGAGCAACTTGGTGTCTTAATGCTGCGGTCCCTTTCGAGTTTCGAGTTTTACGTTTGTTTATGTAATACAAACCCTGTAAGATCTGACATCCTCCTCCTTCTTATATGATATAGCAGTGCTCCTGCTCTTTATTTCAAAAAAAATTGATATGATTTTCACACAGTGGCTTTGGCCTTTGGACATACAGTAAGTAGTTCTCGCTACTACGGGTAGTGATTTTATTTGTTTTTCCCCTGAACACAAAGTGAGACACGTCCAGTTTGTCAAACCGCTACTCAGGGGCGGATTCACAGGGGGCTCTTCCCAAAACCTCCATTGAAATCAAAGGAGAAAAATGATAAGAAAAGAGAAAAAAGATGAAGAAAAAGAGAAGAAATGAGTGGAGATAAGGAGGAGAAAGAATCAAACCCCCCTAAGGGCCTGTTTGGCTCCAGGACTTTTTTCAAAAGTCCCTATCACATCAAAAGGAATCTTACTATTTTATATTATTAAATAAAATCTGTTTATAAATGTTTTTTGACAGCTGAGTGCTTTTTCGCGAGACGAATCTAATGAGCCTAATTAATCGATGATTGGCTACAGTGATGCTACAGTAACCATTCGCTAATCATAGATTCAGATACATCATTAGATTCGTCTCGCAGTTTAGCCCCAGGGTTCTGCAGTTAGTTTTATAATTAATATTTATTTAATACTTCTAAATACTAAAAAGTCCCTGGGACTTTTTTGAAGTCCCTGTTTCTAAACACCCCCTAAGTCCAAACTCTGCATCCGCCACTGCCGCTACTAGTACTGGCTGTCGACCGTAGTGGTGGCACTGAACCACTCTGAGCACTGAGCACTTGCCAACGCGGCAAGCGTGTTGTGTTGTGTTGCTCTTGCTCCTCGGGGTTCCGACTTGAGAGTGCTCGTATTTTCCACGGGTGAAACGGTCAGCGTCGCGATCGATGGATTTACGTGTGGAGCGATCGGTAGTGGATCACCGCGCGCACCAGCTAGCACCTGACAGTACCTGCATCTGACGGAGCAAATTGCCCATAAACTAGCGACGCATTTATGGCCGCGCGGAGCTGCTGCCGGGACGAGGCGCAACCATCATTACGGTGGAGTCAAACCAAGTCTCCCCTCCGCGCGCATCCTCACGAACGGATCGATTTCTTTCAGTGCCCGGGCCTTTTCACAGTTCACGACGATCACAGAGCGGTTCTCGATGCCTTTTACTTTTGATGAATAACCCCGAAACGAGCAATTCCGAGGGTAAAACGGGGGGGGGGGGGGGGGGGGGGGGGGACGACGTTGCGTTGCGCAGCGCTCGTGGTAAAAGCTTCCCCTCGAACGGGAATTTTTTACTGTGCTTGTGACAGCCGCGATGACAAGGGGCAAGCTGCCGATTACCGAAGCTGCTGCTTCTCCAGAGGAGCACCGGGCTCCTCGCTCGTCCCTGCATTAATCCGGCCTGCTCTCGCAAGGCAACAAAGTCATTAACTGTGAGCGGAATCTGATTTGATTTGAACTTCCGCGCTGTCCCTCTCTGGTCAAACGGCAGCGGGCCATGTGGCCGGAGATCGATCGATGGAGGGCCGCCGGAGATCGCCCTATAAATCTCCCCGTGTCCGAGCAGGCGAGCACTACTCCTCCCGACTTGAGCTGAGCTAGTGGTTAGCCAATTCTAGCTCAGTAATCCGCTTCGTCGAAGAGCGTGCCGAGCTAAGATGGCCACCTCGCTGAGCAGCCGGGCCTTGGTGGCCGTGGCGGTGCTCGTCGCGGCCGCGCTGCTGCTGCCAGCCCGCCACGCCACGGCCGTCGCCGACGGCAAGGCCAAGGGAGACAAGGCCGCGGCGCCGTCGGGCTACGACAGCGCCAGCAAGCCGCCGCCGTCGTCACTGCCCGCGGACAAGGCCGCGCCGCCGCCGTCCCCGGGCGGCATAGCCATGCCGCCTTCGGCCTCCAACAACTCATCCGCGCCGCCGCCGCTGTTGCCCCTCGTGCCGCCGCCGAAGCCGCTGCCCTTCGTCATCGTGGAGGGCGTCATCTACTGCAAGTCCTGCAAGGGCAACGGCTACAACTCCGGCATCGACGCGTCGCCGCTGCCAGGTCCGTATCATCGCTAAATTAAAGCTTAATCGGCTCAAACTAAAGGCACGTAGCCATTGCCGACCTCGCTCCGAGTCGATCCACGACCCATCATATTGAGAAAGAATTGTTTGCTGCAGGCGCGACGGCGATGATGGTGTGCTACGGGCGGAAGGTGGTGAACGCGACGGGGACGGTGACGGACGGCAACGGCTACTTCCTCATCATGTTCTACGACATGCAGAACTTCAACGCCAAGACGTGCAAGATGTACCTGGTCTCGTCGCCGACGCCGCAGTGCAGCAGGCCCTACTACCCGCCCAGCCAGTGGATCGGCCTCTCCCTCGTCAGGGAGACCCGGACCATCCCGCCGGCGGGGCTGCAGGGCATCTACACCCCCACCAGCGTCCTCTTCTACGCCCCCGGCGCCAAAGGCCAGTGCCCCTACTGATGATCGCCGGCGATCGACCACCGACTCAAAACCGGCGTCGACACCCATGGGATCATATCCGTCGAGACCTCCGGCGGCTGCCGGCGATATGATCCGCGTCCACGTCCGGCCCCGGCCGGCGGACGCGCGGGACTGCGTACGTTTAGATGATCGATCTTGATCGACCATCCAGGCAGTAAGTAATAAGTAGCTAGGCATTGCGTTCTTAGCTAGCTTAATTTTTCATTAGCTTCTAGTATGTGAGTTCAGTTGTTCTAGTTCGATCGGAGCATGAGTGGTGGCGATGCTTTGGTTATGGATTGGCGTCGGTGTAACATTGTCCTGTCTTTGACTAGTCGATCAGTTCTTTAATTTGTTCTGAAACCTGTGGCCGCCCCTTCGCATTTCCTATTATTTTTTGGGTGTTGACATCTGAAGCTCGATCGCTTTGCGCTGCGCGGCTGCATGCTCGATCTGAACACAAGATCGGATTTCGGATCAGGCATCTCACATCTGAATAGGAACGCTGTCCGGGGATCTGTGTAAGCATGATGGGGCGGTTAATCACCAAGATGGCCCGTACTAGTTTAAGTTTAACCCACAGATCTTCTAGAGGAACGCACTGCTGACAATAAACTATCTAAGAGCTCACGTGCAAGCGGTCTAGTTAAGCATGCCGAGCCGTGTATCTTCGTGCCACCAAAAGTCTGTCTCTTTTTTTTTTGAGCAGACCAAAAGTCTGTCTCTGAGATGTTAGTGTACCGTATCGCTGGAAATTTTTGTCATCCTGGGGTTAATTATTTGCGCTTTAGTCTAGGTCTCACAGTAGGTCATTTTACCTGACAGAAGTAAACTCCCAGTCATTCAGCATAAGACTGCGAACCACACACGTCCACGATAAAGCAGACAAGCCGATGTAGGATTTTCCTCAGTAACCTAGGAAAATCTGCAAAGACCGGATGCCATCTCAGCTTCTCCGGGATTTGTATATAGCAGCACACAGCTTCCTTTGACGGGAGTCAAAGGCTTATGGCCTCCCT
Source organism: Panicum virgatum (assembly GCF_016808335.1). Taxonomy (NCBI): domain Eukaryota; kingdom Viridiplantae; phylum Streptophyta; class Magnoliopsida; order Poales; family Poaceae; genus Panicum; species Panicum virgatum. The sequence goes on along the minus strand of NC_053140.1, from coordinate 47,047,412 downwards.
TGTGACTTGTGAGTGAAAGAAGAACGATTGCTTATCTGAAGGCACAAGCACCATGCATGGCCGTATGCACATTTTTACAAAGGAGACCAAAAACTCCAGTTGCCACTTCTCGTTATTTTTTACTATCACTATATATAATATAATATTTTTAAACATGAACACACGCCTTACTTCTGATTAGCTGTAAATGCAAAAGTTCGTGCCGAGTCGCTCGGAGAGACTTGAATCCAGATGGACATAATTTACCACAAGCAGCCTATTCTCCGGAACAACACTTATTTCAAAGTTTATATGTTCATTTGAATATTGTATAAGAAAAGTATGTCACTGGATACCGTATACCAGGAAACCAAGAGAAACATTCTTGTTTGCTGACTTATTCATTCAATTCATTTCAATTTTCAAATAAAGCATTTCTTAGACACCGCTTGAGAGTGCAGTAGCTAATGCGGTAATGCCGCGTTGTGCTATGCTAACTTTTTTTTTTTGAGAAACCAGGAATATATATTACATAAACTTCTTAATGTTTACATTAAATCTTACAAAGACCCTCTCAAAGAAAATGAAACTACAACCCAGGCTTTGCAAGATCAAGGTCCTCCCGGTTGAACTCATCGCCGGCGATCGGAGCAGCCTGCAGCATGAAGCCGATCCCCTTACGGACGATAGCTCTTCACAATTTTTCGATGCCACCATGAGTCGCATATCGAGTGCATCGACATGCTGTAAGATCGATGAACGCCCTGGCTGAAGAAGATGGTCGCCGACCATCACATCACCAGTAAAACAAGGAATCTGGCGCCTCAAAAGCCAGCAGCAGCCAGGGTTCACTTAACCGGTGGGAACCGGTCCGGTTTGACCGGTTACCGGTCAAACCGGTCCGGCCCGGTTCCGGTTTGGGCCGGTACCAAACCGACCCAAATTCAAAATTTAAATTTAAATTCAAAAAAAATGAAAAATTCCCAAAAAAAATCCTAAAAATACTTCAAGGTGCGACGAATCTAATGGTGTCAAATTTTCTAAAAAATTCATTCATTTAGTATAGTTTGCGGGGATTTGAAATTAAACAAAAAAAACATGCATACAAAAGTATACAAATACAATGTAAAAGTAGTACAAAAGAAGGTTGGAGGGTTCATTTAGACTAAAATATGTTATACAAACATTTATTTAGTATACTTTGCGGGCATTTGAATTTAAACAAAAAGAAAAAAATTGAATTTGACCGGTTACCAGTCAAACCGGCCGGTTTACCGGTACGAACCGGCTGAACTGCGCCATTTGAATTCAAATTTGAATTTCACCGGTTCCGACCGATAACCGGCCAAACCGGACTGGTATACCGGTACCGGAGCCCGGCGGTTACCGGAGACCGGTCGGAAATTAAAACCCTGCCAGCAGCCCTGACTCACTGGCGAAAGATACAACCCGAAGGGAGGCAAAGCAAACCTAGACAGGCCCATAAGCTCGCTAGGCCCAAGCCTTCCACGCTCAATGCTGGGCCTAACTATAATGAACACAGTACTCTTACAACAAAAAATAAAAGGAAATATATCATGCGCAAATCAACTCCTTCGCACCCCTCCCACTTTTGCAAATTCTCCCTCCCGCTCTCCCTGCGCACCCCCCTTAGATGTGGATCCGGTGGCCTAGATTGAAGTTTGCACGGAGAGTTGATTTGCACCTAATATGTTTCCAAAATAAAAACCTATAATAAACACTCGTGCATGTATGTACCTAGTGTGAACGGAGAGACAGAAGCTGGTTCAAACGTCGGGGGGAAACAGTCATATCGTGATCCAAAGGTCGTCTGAAAGATGCCCAAAAATCACGCAACTGTAATGTAGTATCTCCCATGAATAAATGGATGAAGTAAGCTTCTCTCGGATGTACTCATAGAGTTAAAGTTAGAGTGTACTACGCGCGTGTTTATATGGTTGATGAGTACGGTTGCGTATACGGGAGTGTCACCAGTTGATCGAGCGTCAGTAGCGCAAAGGAACAAAGGAACAAGCACACGCACGAGCAAGCATAATCGAGATGAAGAAAATCATTGACGGTGTCTCCCAATCGGAATTCACATCACCACAATAATCCTGATGGTATAACATCCGCTGTTTGCCTGTTTGCTTAGCATTCAGCAAACACAGCAGCCACGCACAACTCCGAATTCAGGTACCCGGCCGCCCAACGGGGAAGGAGGACCACACATGATTGGCATGTGTAGCAGTGAAGCAACGAGAGAGCAGTGGCTGAGACCAGATTTTTTGGTTGACTTTTCGCCTGCGTCGTGGGGCGGCGATTATATTGCCGAATGAAGGCAGCCGGATGATGAGCTAGCTAGCGATCATCCGTCAAGAATATGAAGAAAAAAGACATCCCTTCGCATGGAAATTCAAACATCGCCGCCACCTTTGCTGCTGGCACGAGCAACACAGGCCAACCCAATCCACGTCGATGCATCATTACAGTTCCAGGTGGAATTGAATAGATCCTCTCAGCGAGAGGGTCTGCAGGACAGTGGTTAGAAGAGTCTCAGTAGCATCTCGATCCTCTCAAGACAAGTCGTGGCTGGACCACTTTCTACCAATCCGCTCTAAAAAGATGATGAAATAAAATAGGGCTGACTTTGGATACCCGTTGGAATATATAGCTAGATTCTTTTAGTCCTTGGTGACGCGCGCTCCCGACTCTCTCTCTAGTTTCTCTCTCTAGCCACGAAAGCTCCCCCGTCGGTGACCGCCCCGGTCCCGGCGGCCACAGCCACCCCCGCCGCCGGTCATCCCGGTCCCGGCGGCCTCGTTTCCCGCCGGCGGCCACCCCGGTCCCGGTGTCCACCGCCTTCCTCTCCGTCCCCACTTCGGATCCAATGTCAGACGACGAGTTCGAGCAGGGGGCGGATGGGGAAGAATCCCCACTGTCGGAGCTCCCTCCACTGGCTGCCGCTGCTGTGGCGGCAGATCTGGCCTCCTGCCGGATCTCTCCCGCCGGGGGACCATCCTCCACCCCCGCCCCCCGGTCGGGATCTGCTCCAAGCGGAGGGATGTCGGACTGTACCCCCTCTTGGCTACATTTCTCGGCATCATCAAGTGATGGGGACTCCCCACGGTCGTCCTTGGCGAGGCGGAAGGGGAAGCAGGTCGTGCCCCCTGATGCCGTCGCCCCTCACCCCCGTGGCTTCATGGCGAAGGCTCGACGCGCCTCCACGGGGTTCATGGCGGATGCGCGACGTGCCCCTGGGGGGTTCATGGCGGATGCGCGCCGTCGCCCCCCGGTAACCTCGGCGGACATTGCTGTCCCTCGTCCTGCCCCTGCTTCTGGTGTGTTGGAAGATGGTTGGGTCGAGGTCCGCCGGCGCTGGCGGCGACGCGTCCGGCACCCGAGGCCCCCGTCTCGTCCCGTGCCAGCTGACCTCGTCGGACGCTGCTTCAATTGCTTGGCCAGAGACCATGTTGCTACTGCATGTCGCAACCCCTCCCGCTGTCTCAAGTGTGGTAGGAAGGGACACCAAGCGAGGGTCTGCAAGTGCGGCCGTGCTCTCCGGGGTGGTGCACCACGACCACTGCTCGGCCGTGTTGCTGCTCCTTTTCGTCCGCTTCGTCCGTCGGTCGCTGCCACCTCTCACGGTGCGAGCCCATCTAGGCGTGGTCACTCGCCGGTTTCGGACTCCACGCTGTCGGCTAGGTCGCAATCTATAGGTCGGGCGCCATCGCTGCCTGAAGTGTGCGCCCCGTCTCCACTCCGTGAAGATGGCCCTTCATCTCCACTGCCGTCTTCGCCCCCTTCCCCGAGGCCGATTGGGGACCCATCTCGCCGTCCGAAGTCAGAGATCTGCGTGATCCCACGCTCGCAGGAGATTGATGCTGCGGATGCCCGGCTCTCGTCGTGCGCCCTAGTCGCGGTGGTGGGCGGCACCCGTCCTGTCGTCTCGCCACTTCAGGTTGGCATGTTGCTTGAGGAATTCTTTTTTTGTCCAACATGGGGAATACGTTGTTTCCCGATTCTATCCGGAGGATTTCTTGGTTGAATTTTCATCGGATGCTGTTGCAGACAGAATTTTACAAGCTCACCACCCTGATGAGGCTCCGTTTCAGTTGATTTGGAAGAGATGGCGTAGACAATCCATGGCGTCTTTTGCCTCTCTGCATTTTCGGATCCTGATTGAGTTTCGTGGGATTCCTGCTCATGCTAGAAACATCACCACTGCTAGGATCCTACTGGGCACCTCCTGCTCTGGCTTGGTCGAAGCACCACCTGAATTAGTTGGGGACAACAGAAAAAAATTCTTTGTTTGTACCTGGTGCATTCATCCGGATTTGGTACCTCAAGAGAAGATGATCTTCATCCAAGAGCCACCAGAACACTATGTTGAGACTGGATTGTTCCTGCGACCCCACGAGATCATACACTCGAAGCATGATGGATTGTGGTACAGGGTTCAGATCAGAATTGTGGAAATTCAAGATTGGAATTTATCCAGTGATTCTTCAGGTGATGGAACACCGCCTGACAACTTTGATAGCGATGAAGACGAGTATCCTGGTTTTGAGCAGCGTTGCCGTTCGAAGCCATGGCCAAAAAGAACGAGATTTGATGATGGTGCTGGCTCTAGCAGCGATCCACAGCTTGGACCAGGCTGGGGGCCTCCGTTTAGGTCGCAAGAACAGGCAATGGAGCGTTCTCTGATGGGGAATTCTTGGCAACTGTGGTCGTCCTCCAAGCATCTCTCATTGGGGGCCGATCAGGGGATGAATACTGCTACATCCATGGTGGGTACTGTTTGTGTCGTCGACGAGTGTCCACCTCTCAAGCTTCCGCTTCGCTTTGGTCGCTGTTCGTTGGTGCGGCAAGGTGCCCCGGAGATTTGTCATGGCGACCGAGCATCTCTCTCTGGGGCTGGTAATGCTGGTTCACGAGGCGCGCCTCCCACGCCATTACCTGACAGTGCCACTGTGCAGGTCACATCAGCTGTAATGAGCCCCGTGACCAAGACTTTTGAGCCCATGCAGTTTGAATTCAACGTGCGCAAAGTTGCACTACTCTGCCACAGCGGACAGGAAGAAGAAGACAAACGGCTGCTGCCCGTTCACTGTTGAAGATGACCGTTATGACCCCATGCTAGAGGAAGCGTCCGGTAGCCTACGTGGGCCGGTTCTGGGCTGCCTATCACCACAGGCCTCTCGTGCCTAGCCCAGTGTTGTGTCACCTGCTGGGGAGGAAAGTCAGGCCGCATGCCGATCTGGGCCGCTGTCTCCAGTGGAGGAAACGGTCGCCCTTGAACCAATAAGGTTCAGTTTGTCGCCCAGAAACTTGGTACGTTTCGGGGAGCAGAGTTCTACGCTCCTTCTTTGCACTCCTCCTTCCCTTCGCAATGTTACGGTCGCACGAGGAACACGGCAAACACTTCTGCTACATTTATTCGCCGATGTCACAACACCAGTGAAAGAAACGGTCGCTAATTTTGCCGATACTGTATGCAGGGAGGCCTCCCCACCTGCTCTGGTATCTTCACCGCCAAGACGACGCTCCAAGCAACCCCAGCAAGAATTCACCATTCGGCGCAGCAAGAGGCTGGCGATGAAGTCGCGGCATCGCGCTTCGAACCCTACCGTCCAGGCGCAGAACGTGATGATGCGGAAATTGGGGCTCACCTCGGATATCCACCCTCCGGATGCTTCGTCATTTCAGCAGTTCACGGATACCTTCACCTCCACACTCACTGTCTCACAGTGTGAAGCTCTAGATGCTTTGTTGCCAACAGGAATGGGCTCCTTGGCAACACAAGAAGTAGCACCGGTGCTGGTGTCTTGAGCCCGTTTTTGCTCTGTTGCTTGGTCGCTAATTCTGTTATCCACGTTAGGTGAAAATTGTCTTGTATGGAATGTTAGGGGTCTCAACTCCAGAGCCCGTCGCAATGTTGTTCGCGAACTGGTCGCTCACGAAAACATATCCTTGTTCTCCTTACAGGAGACTAAATTGGACACTTGCTCGGTGAGCATGCTTTTGGATATCTGTGGTGCTGGGTTTGATTTCGTGTTTCTACCGGCATCTAATACATGTGGGGCATTTTACTTGCTTGGAAAATTAACATTTGGTCGGTAACTACCATTTTGACGCGATCGCATAGTCTCACTGCCAAAATCACCATGCTGGCCACAGATGAGACCTGGTGGCTTACTTCTGTATATGGGCCACAAACGGATCAGGAAAAAATCCTCTTCTTGGATGAGCTCAAGGAGGTACGTGATTGTTGTAGTGGTTCCTGGATGGTTTGGGGTGACTTTAACCTTATTTATCGTGCTGAGGACAAGAGCAACAACCGGCTTAACAGAAGGATGATGAGCAGCTTTAGACAATTCATTAATGAGACTGACCTGCAAGAGCTGTACCTAAAGGGAAGGCTCTATACCTGGTCCAATGAGCGTGACACGCCAACGCTTGAACGACTTGATCGTGTCTTCACCTCTGAAGATTGGGCTCTTGCCTTCCCAAATCATGAGCTATCAGCGTTGGCAACTGAATGTTCCGATCATGCGCTGCTTCTCCTCAAAACTGACTGCACAATCACGCACTGCATGCGTTTCCGCTTTGAAAATTTTTGGCCCAAATGTGAGGGATATCTGCAGGTCGTTGAGGAGGCTTGGAATACACCTCTGCCGTGGTCTACCTGTGTTTCTACCGGCATCTAATACATGTGGGGGCATTTTACTTGCTTGGAAAATTAACATTTGGTCGGTAACTACCATTTTGACGCGATCGCATAGTCTCACTGCCAAAATCACCATGCTGGCCACAGATGAGACCTGGTGGCTTACTTCTGTATATGGGCCACAAACGGATCAGGAAAAAATCCTCTTCTTGGATGAGCTCAAGGAGGTACGTGATTGTTGTAGTGGTTCCTGGATGGTTTGGGGTGACTTTAACCTTATTTATCGTGCTGAGGACAAGAGCAACAACCGGCTTAACAGAAGGATGATGAGCAGCTTTAGACAATTCATTAATGAGACTGACCTGCAAGAGCTGTACCTAAAGGGAAGGCTCTATACCTGGTCCAATGAGCGTGACACGCCAACGCTTGAACGACTCGATCGTGTCTTCACCTCTGAAGATTGGGCTCTTGCCTTCCCAAATCATGAGCTATCAGCGTTGGCAACTGAATGTTCCGATCATGCGCCGCTTCTCCTCAAAACTGACTGCACAATCACGCACTGCATGCGTTTCCGCTTTGAAAATTTTTGGCCCAAATGTGAGGGATATCTGCAGGTCGTTGAGGAGGCTTGGAATACACCTCTGCCGTGGTCTACCTCTGATGCTGATGCCTTCCGTTGTCTTGACTTCAAGCTACGTAACATGGCTAAAATGCTAAAGAGCTGGAGTGCTAAGAGGGTTGGCTCAGTGCGACTGCAGTTAGCAATTGCAAAAGAGATTACCCTAAGATTGGATGCAGTGCAGGACACTAGGACACTGATGCCGCATGAGCTTGCCTTACGCAGAAAAGCAAAGCTTTGTTCTTTGGGATTGGCCTCGCTGCAAAGAACGCTAGTTCGGCAGCGTTCCAGGATCACATTCCTTACTGAAGGGGATGCTAATACAAGATTTTTCCATCTACAAGCCTGTCACAGAAGCCGTAAGGGCCATATCTCAAAACTGAGAATGGAAGAAACTGTCCTCTTTAGGGAGGACGAGATGGCTGATGCGGTTTTTCAGCATTTTGAGAACATTCTTGGTACAAGGGGAATACAGAACAACTACATTAATTTTGAGGAACTTGGTTTGCCTTCTGTTGGTGCCTCTATGCTCGACCATTGTTTTAGTGAGGAGGAAATTTGGCAGGCAATTGGAGAAATGCCAAACGACAAGGCACCTGGGCCAGATGGATTTACAGGTCTTTTCTTCAAAACGGCGTGGCCGATAATTAAACATGACATCCTGCATGCTTTCCAGGCCATTTGGGCGCTTGACGGCCGAAGCTTCTACTTGGTAAATCAGGCATACATGGTATTGCTTCGCAAGAAAAATGATGCATCCTCCATCGGTGACTATAGGCCGATTAGCCTAATACATAGCTTCGCCAAGCTTCTGACTAAGGTACTTGCACGCCGTCTTGCCCCGCACATGAAGGATCTTGTCAAGCTAAATCAAAGCGCCTTTATCCAGACTCGTCTCATTCATGAGAATTATAAAGCAGTGCAACTTTCAGCCAAGTTCTTGCACAGAAAAAGAGTGCCTTCAGCTCTTATCAAGGTCGACATCGCCAAAGCATTTGATACTGTAAATTGGCGCTTCTTACTCAGCTTACTTCGGCACCTTGGTTTCTCAAGGCGCTGGCTTGACTGGATCTCACTGATTTTATCATCCGCAAGCACAAAAGTCATCTTGAATGGATCACCTGGGAGGAGGATCTGTCATGCTAGGGGGCTACGTCAAGGTGACCCTCTATCTCCTTTGCTGTTCGTGCTAGTCATGGAAGGTCTCAATGCCCTGTTAAGCCTAGCCGATACAAGAGGGCTCCTGCAGACACTACCCCCCTTGGTAAAGGAAAGAGCTTTCATGTACGCGGATGATGTTGTGATCTTTCTGTCCCCGGCTCAGCAGGACCTGATACTCACAAGGGCAATCTTGGAGATCTTTGCTGGTGCATCTAGCCTTACAACAAACATGTCCAAATGTTTGATTTCACCTATCCAGTGTGATCTTGAGGCTACTGTAAACCTTCTAAATAACTTTCCAGGCAAGATTGATCCATTTCCAATTCACTATCTTGGTATTCCAATGGGCTTAAGACGATTAAGCAAGGCCGCTTTACAACCATTGGTTGACAAGGTTGCAAACAGACTGCCATTCTGGAAGGCTGGTCTTCTAAATCGCGCTGGAAGAGCTATTCTTATCAAGAGCACCTTATCTGCAATTCCTACACATACTGCCCTTGCTGTTAGCCTCTCTCCTTGGGCCATCAAATGTATTGACAATATCAGACGGGCGTTTCTCTGGAAAGGAGTGCAATCGGCCAAAGGGGGACATTGCTTGCTTGCTTGGCCTAGAGTTTGTCGTCCTCCGGAACTTGGAGGCTTAGGCATCATTGACTTGCAGCGCTTCGGATATGCGCTGCGCATGAGGTGGCTGTGGATGAAGCGTACAGATGTTGCTCGGTCATGGCATCTACTACCAGATGAGAAGGAGCCCATTATAGAGCAATGTTCCAAGCTTCGATGTACGTTGATTTGGGGGATGGCCACACGTCCTTGTTTTGGTCTGATCGTTGGCTCGATGGGAAGTCGCTGGCTGAAGTGGCACCTTGTCTCTGTGCTACAGTGGGTCCTCGAATCAAGAAAACGAGGACGGTGGCACAAGCATTGCACGGCGATCTTTGGACTACAGATATTTTTGGGGCTCTTACTGTCCAAGTCATTCTCGACTATCTTCTTGTATGGGACATGACAAGGACAATTCAACTACAGCCCGATCAGCCGGATAGAGTCTGTTGGAAATGGACTCCAGATAAGATCTTTTCCACCTCCTCTGCTTACAAGTCATTCTTTATTGGGCAGCAACCAGTGGAAGGAACCACATTACTTCGAAAGGCGCGGGCGCCGCCCAAATGCAAATTCTTCATTTGGTTGGTGCTGCATGATCGATGCTGGACCGCGGCTAGGAGGAAAAACCATGGGCTACAAGATGATGACTCATGTGCTCTTTTCTCACAGGCTCCTGAAACAAATGAGCATCTGCTGTTGTGTTGTTCATTTTCAAGGGAACTTTGGTTCCAATTTTTCCATCGGATCGGCTGGTCGGCTGTCTCCCCATCAAGTCATGATCAATGGCTGGTTGCTTGGTGGACTCGAGCTAGGAAACGCATTCTGAAGGAGGAACGGTGCTGTTTTGACTCAGTGGTAATCTTGATTTGCTGGATGGTATGGAAGGAAAGAAACAAGAGAATTTTTGACCGTCAAATTAGGACCATGCATGAGGTACTGGACTGGGTCATTGACGAGATCTGTGCTTGGTTCCAGGCAGGTTTTAGTAAATTAGAACGGGTGGCTCGAGCTTTAGGTAGGTTGCCGAGTCGCGAGTCAGCTAACAATGTAATCACTTAGTGTGCTTGTTTGGGTGGTCGGGTTGGCTCGGTCTCTCTGGAACCAACTCGAAGTTTGTTTTATACTCTTTTCTCCTTTTAATGAAAAACGTGTTCAGTCACGGTCGCGAAAAAAAAGAATATATAGCTAGATGCTCTGTCTCTGATTCTGGACCTACAGTCAAAGGAACTGCAACACATTATCCATGCGCATTCTGGTGCGCATTCAGTTTTTCGCTTGCGATGCACACACACACACCTGCCACATGACCAGGCTGTCCAACGTGTGACCCCCGCTGTGCCACCTCCGACGCCCGCACGCATCTTCATTCATCCCGTGCAAGACCGAATTCATTTGTGCCAGATGAACAGAATCTATCGGCCCGTCTCGTGCTCCTCGATCTCCTATAAATGGGACACTCTACCACCACCAATTAGCAGCTCATAACAACACAAAGTAACACAGACTGCATCGATCTACGGACAAGTGCCCTGCTAAATAAAAGATCGATCTCGATGGCCTGCCTCGCGGTCTGCCTGTCGCTCGCGGCCCTCGCCTCGGTGGGCTGCTTGCCCTCCCGCGGCGAGGCCATGGGTCTGCCCCAGCCGCCGCCGGACCTCAACTTCACCATCTCCGTCGAGGGCGTCGTCTGGTGCAAGAGCTGCCGGTACGCCGGCTACGTCAGCGCCATGGACGCGTCGCCGCTCCCCAGTACGTGCGCCCCGCCATTGTTCGTGCGCTCAGATATGATCATCTGCCGCAGTGCCTTACTACATCTTTTAATTTATGCAGATGCCGCGGCGCTGCTGCGGTGCCGGCGCGAGGGCGGGCGGGCGCTGTCCGTGTGGAACGCCACGGGCGCCGACGGCTCCTTCCTGATCCAGGCGGACTGGGAGTCGGCGCCCTTCAAGAGCAAGGACTGCAAGGTGTACGTGCCGCGCTCGCCGGCGAGCGGGTGCGCCGCCGCCGTCAGGCCCGCCGCCAGGAAGGGGGCGCCGCTCAAGTTCCGCAGGTTCTTGCCGCTCCCCGGCGAGCTGCAGGCGCGCTACTCCGCCAGCAACTTCACGTTCGCGCCGGAGGAGCCCGCCAAGTGCTAGCTAGCTCCTGGATGAGCATAGCCGATTCTGGACGTGGAAGAACGGAATAAATCAAACAGATGTTGCATAGTAGTACATGTTTGCAGGGGAATAATAATTGACGATGTAAAAACATACATTGATCCGGGTCAGCAAGCGAAAGTTTCTTTATTTATACGACTCCAAATTTTTGGCAGCTGCCTGTATATGTGTATCCTCCTCTATGTTAAAAGGATGAACACAAACCTGAAACAACACAACCCATGCATGTCTGGCCGTACATGATTACGATCACCGTACTCCCAGCAGGGTTTACAAGGTTTGCTAGGTGTATCAGCATACCTCTTGAAATTACTACTTACATCTAGGGTGCAAGCTACTAATCCTAGCATTGTAGCTAAATTGATAGCGCAACTGTAATATATGCGTAGCTTCTGGCTGATTTTGGACTCGACTTTGGGAAATCTAAAAGTCATATGACTCCGAAAGTCGAGAATCTAGCTGATTATGAATTACCGATTCTGGGGGTCATCTGATTTTTAAATTTTTAAAATTAAACTTTCAAAATCAGCAATAAGCTGAAACAAACAGTGCCATCATCATCAAGGTCCATGAATCAGCCCACCAGGTGGACAGTCCTCCACCCTCATGGGCCGGCCCATTCTGTATGTTCTCCACTTAGGCCCATCAAAGAGCACATGCTGCCTGCTTGCCTTCATTTTAGGTTTCGTTTGGGAGGGCTGCTCACGGATGACCCAACAAACTTGTCACGTTAAAGTTTTCTGATTTTATCTTTTGGGCCTAAACTGGTCCAACAAATTGGCCCACATATTTAATTCAGTCAAAATTGTTCTGAAAAAATATTTTTTTTGTTTTGAAATAAAAAAATAGTTATTGGGCATTGTGTGGTAGTTTGACTGTCAGTCACACATGTTCCCTAACATTTGGGCCTCAAAGAAGACTCCTCATATGGAGCCGAAGCTAGTATTTGTGGCTCCAGCATGCAAGGCTAAAACGGCTCCTGCTCCTCTACGACAACAACAGAAGCCGCTCCACCGCCCCAGCCATTTGGTGGAGCTCCAGCTCCGAGGCTGATGTGGCGTGGGGAGGAGTCGGAGTTGAAGCTCCACCAAACGGGCCCTTAATTCAGCTTTGCGAGAGAAGGCATTCCCAGAGAACTTTTTCGGTGTGTTTTTTACTTTTTTTAATGGAAAAGTACTTTCCATTAACGAAGGAACTCAGCGCGATCTAAAATCTAACACCCTGAGGTCACTTACAACTAATAGCCGCTAGGGCATGTGCAACCGTAGGACACGATCTAGGAGCACAAGCAATACCAAAAGAAATGAAACTCGTAGAAGTTATTTGGTGTTTCCTTTGAGGAATAGGCAGTCCATTATCTTCTCACTACTCAACTTTTTGTTTGGTTTATGAAACAAAGTGAATTGAATTGATTCATCACCACCTCATTCCTCAGAAGCTAATAGCAGTGCAAGCATGAGGAATGGAGGGACTTGGATTTATCAAGCCCGTGTGATAAGGACTGTAGGAGTACTAAACAAGATTGACATGCATGCTTTACCAATTAAGCCAAGATAAAACAACAACTAAGCCACCAAAGATTCCAAGGGCTCGAGCGCATCAGTTTAGGCTGATTGTTGGGCGTCTGAGTTGTGGCTGGAAATTTGATTGTTGGCTTGACTTGCGTGCCTGCGTCAGTGCGTCGTGGGGCGGTGACTGCGCGATCACGGCAGGTCGTCATGAGCTAGCGATCCTCAATTGAACAAGACATCCTCCTGCCTGCAAATTGAAGGAAGCATCGCCGCCCATTTGCTGCGAGCACGAGCAAGAGAGCTGAATCCACGCGTGCATCGCGCAGCGTGCGGCACCTATGTATACGCTGTCAGGCCTGCCTTCCTTTTTTGGTTTCCAGGGAGCTTCTGAGTTGTCATTATCAATTAAATTACTTCATTGGTGTGGGGGATTAGTGGCTAAACTTGTAGTAGAACAATTCAGTGTCTTTTTGCGAATTGCGATGCCTTTTAGGGTCTGTTCAGATGAACTAAAATCGAGTTCTAAAAAGGTATCATTCCTAAAGTTTAATTTTCAAGTCTTGGGCTCTTGGCTCAATTTTAGCCCACTCCATTAAGACTACTACTGTTTGGATACACTAGTAGTGTTAAAGTTTAGCACTTTTGGATATAACATTTAAATCTAAACACCCCTTAATCTTTCAGTTGGAGTTAAGCAAGTACCGTACGCGCAGCATTATCCACTTGGTGGCTTGGTATAAAGTGCACGAGGCGCGATCGCGGATACGCAATTCGCTTGCAACGCCCGCACCCCCCACGCATGTGACTGTATCTTCCGAGCCGCTCTGATGATGACTTAATGAGCCAGCCGGAATCTGCTCTCTGACTCAAAGCACTAGCAGGCTACAAATTGCGCTGTTCTTCCGCGGCTTCCTCCCCATGATCGCTGCTACGCCGCCATAGCTTCGTTCCTTCCTCTTCGATAATCGATACACTGGCTCATCTCCCATCAGTGTCACAGCAATTAATGGCGCCTACTCTCGCGACAAGGAGCAGGAGCCTCGTCCTGGGCTGCGGCCTCGCCGCCGTGATCCTCGCCGTGGGCTGCCTGCCGTCCGGTGGCTCGGGCATGGGCATGCCCCGGCCGCAGCCGGACCTCAACTTCACCATCGGCGTGGAGGGCGTCGTCTGGTGCAAGGGCTGCCGGTACCCCGGCTACATCGAGTCCAGGGACGCGTCGCCTCTCCGGAGTACGTTCCTTCTCCTCCTCCTCCTCCGATCGCCGTATATTATTGGCCCAGTAATTTCCGACCGTACCATTAATTTGGCGCGCGCGCGCGCAGACGCGTCGGCGCTGCTGCGGTGCCGGCGGCACGGGAGCCGCCAGGCGCTGTCGGTGTGGGGCGCCACGAACTCGCGCGGCTACTTCCTGATCCAGACGGGGGCGCAGGCGGCGGCCTTCACCAGCAAGGACTGCAGGGTGTACGTGCCGCGGTCGCCGGCGCGCGGGTGCGCGAACCCTGCCCGGAGGAAGGGGCTGCCGCTCAGGTTCCGGAGGTTCGTGACGCGCCCCGACGGGCTGCAGGGCCGCTACGTCGCCGGCGGCTTCACGTTCGCGCCGCAGGACCGCTCCAAGTGCTGACCGCCTCTCACCCTCCTACTCCTGCTTCGTTCATTCGGAACGGCGCGCGGGGCTCTGTAACTGTAAATAAATAAAGGCTCCTTTCAAAATAAATAAATAAATAAACCCCTTCCAGCGAGTTCATCATCGCGCGCTGCTGACATGTCGAGTTCGTTCGTGCAGGGACCGCACTGTCTGTCCCGGCGTGCCAAGCGCTGCCGCTGAGAGTCTGCCTGAGACAGCTGCTGCGTGGTCCTCGGGACAATTCAAGCCCTCACGTACACGGTGCACTCCATGCCAACGTAGTGCGTCTCATAGATCACCATCGCCCCGCCGTAGGATTACGCCGCCGTCACGAGCGCGCACGGTGTCGCTGACGTAGATAGATGTGCGCCGCTCCCAACAACGACGGCGGCATCAGGGGATGGGGCTCGACCGAACAAGCATCCAAAGCTCCGAACATCACCAACGGAAACCATGTGATCTGTTTCATGGAGCCGATATCACTTGGTGTGCACCCAAATCAGGATTCAGGAAGCGCACAAGACGCATAGTAAGTTTGGGCTCATCTTCAACGGCTAACGGCATCAGGGGAGGGGACAGGAGCAGCAAATCAGCCTGAAGCCTGGAACGAGGTGAGCAGCAGCAGCAGTTAGCAGTTACTAGCAGCGTGCGCCAGGTTGGTCGACAGCGGAGCCCCGCATGTGACGCGGAAAGATTGGGAACGGGCCGGCCCGGACCTGGCTCCTATGGCCTCAGGGCCAATTTGTGAGGCTACGGGCCGACCTAATCTATTATCTATATATGGTCTCGTTGACTCAATAGGTATAATGAGTCGACCCATTTGAACATAGCATATAGTATAAATGGAATTATATGTGCATACAACAAATCAATCATTGTAAATAAGAGCAAGGTAGAGTGCAAAATTATGAAAACTAATATAATATCATCTAGTGCTAGCTGAAAACTCTACAAACAACAATATTTTCAAAGCCGTGATAATGTCATGAACCGAATCACGTAATGCTGAGTAAGCTGTGTGTCCAGGAGGAAGAAGAAGAATCGTTCTCCGCAGTTGCCCAGTGACCAGCTGCTCCTTTGCACTTGGGATCAGCTAGGTAGGGCATGCAAAGATCTAGTTCTGGTTCAATCACCATACATGATACCCACGGGAGAATAACAGAGATGGAGCGTGGCATGAAGATTCATGGCCGCCGGATGACAGCAAGACGCGCCGAGATGCCGCCGCCGCGGCTAGCTTGCTCGCCTCCATGTTTCTCTCTCCCATGCGTCAAATAGAACTAGAGATCAGGTGGGATGATAGAATAGAACTAGGAATTAAGTGGGATGATAGAGTTGTTTTGGGTCGACACATCCAGTCTATTGGATCGGTAGACTCCGGCTTCTTTGGACTTTTATCAGATTTGAGGCCGGCCCATATAGCCCATTAGCCTTACTTTTATGGGTCGGGTCAACTAACCGATAGGTCGACCCGACCCGACCCGTTCCCATCTTGAGCGCCTGCCCATGTTCCCGTGCGGCGCCGACGCGGGAGGTGCCGGGGGTCTGTGACCCGTCTCCTCCGCGGCTCCGTGCGCACTCACAGCTGGAGGCTGGAGCCGGTTGGCAACTTGTCTGTCCAAATGTTTTCGCGCTCTACGGTCTGCGTAGGCCCATCTGTCCCTGGACACGACTGCAGCCAACCACGGCGCCGTCGAACTCACGACGCGGCTGGGACGGAACGAGGCCAGCCGAACCGGTCGTCACCAGCGGTGTAGGAGCGCAGCGAGCCGACAGCGTGCTCGTCAATCACTCAAAAGATTCTTCTCTGAGCGCGGACGAACGAAGAAAACCCTATCGAACGGGCAAATCATGCTTGGTCGGTGGTACCCAAGCAACTGTAATGAACATTACAATATAAAAATATACGGGGGAAAATAGAATTAATTTGGCAAAATGATGATCTCCACTTCAACAGATGTGAACCAATTTGTACGCCTACATTTCAAGCACCACTACTATCGCAAGAGCACCAGCCTGATGCTGATGCTGCTAGGTAGTAAAAACTTGGGATGATTGCCTGTACAAGTATACCTCGAACCAATGATGTACAAAAAAAACCTTTCCTTGTGGGGCCACCCGACACCTCAATTTCGTTTCCTACTTCTGCTAGTGCTACCATGCTAATCTATAACCCTTCAATCCATGCTAAATCTGTTACAGCTACTCCTACCTCCCAAGTCCCAACTCTGCAACTCAGATTAAGCTACCGCTTTGCCAACTCGTTGGCATCTCTGAATCCAAGTGCCAGAAACTTTGAAGCCTGCCAACCACACAGAGTCGCACCCTCGGTAAGAAGTCAGTCCTTTCTACCCGAGACTGGGCAGACGCACAATCCAATCGTACAGTCAGTCCATTTCTAAGATCTTGATGTTGCCGCTGGAGTTAGCAGAAAGAAGAGTTGTGGACTGCCCCCTCCAACAGACGCATGAAATGAACTGCGTCGGATCGTCAAGCTCCTGGCCTGATATAGGGTCTGCCACGGTGAACTTATATGCCAACACTGGCATGGGAAATTCTTTGTGGTAGACAAAAACCTGGAGTAAAGTAAAACGGGGGGTAAGTGAAGCATTTCAGTTGAATAGTTGATACAATTCCTCACAAGTCACAAGGATATGAATAGGCAATGGAGACATATACCCATCTAATTAAAGGACACAAGTTCCTGCACGCTATTTCTCCATTCACACAGCAAATGCTGCTTAAAACCTAGTAACTATGCAATGATCCCTCAGCTACAACAGAAAATTTGATTGCCATTGCATAACATCTTAGTAATTTCGTTTCCTTCTTTTTATATTATTAAGTGATAAAGGAAGGTCCCGGGCCGCACTCACTCACTCAGGTAACGGCGGCCCTATATGTAAGGGTGGGGCAGGGGTTCGGGGTTTTATCGGCCTGCGTAGCAAATGTAGACTACCTCATGAGCAATATGAACTACACTATATTCATCAACAATAAACATCAGCTTCCTTGCAACGAATGCAATGAGTACTCTATGATTAAGGTCGATAAAACTACATTATCCGTTGTAAGTACCAATCAGATGTCCAGACAAATTTGTGGAAGCTTAGCTAGAGAATGCATACCTCATTCGTTTCGGAGCCAGTAGCAATGTAACCATCAGATATGGAAAGGCCAACAAAGTTCTGGTTCAAAGTTTTAACAAATAAGTAAATCAGTCACTAAATAAAAATTCTGTTTTCTCTCAGCACTGGAAGCAACTCGGCATATAGCGGGCATGTTGGAATTAATAAAGCTCTGTTTACACGGGAAAGAATTAATCATGATCTCAACTGAGATGCTAAACTATTTCCTGAAAACCATGGAGGCATGGACTGATCAAGCCACAAACCACTATGCTAATTGGGATAAGATGGTAATTAAATCTGCCGCAAACACATGAAGCGGGCAACAATTTAAGATTGTTCAGCAATCTAAATATCTAAAAACAACTTGTGCAGTGGGATCTAAAGCACCTCCTTCGCACAGTGATCCATAGAAAGGAGATGTCTGAATCACTAATGTGTTGGCTGTAGTTTATAACATCGTGGAGCAATCAAATACAGTTGTACAATAGTGATATATAGTACAGCACAGATAATTGTTACAGTAGGATACTCCATATATATTAGAAATTTATAGCAAATACAACTTTCAAATAAAACTTAGCAGATATTCTACTAGCTATACTCACAAAAGATATAACCAGTCACTACTAATAATCACATTTAGACGAATATTATGGAGAGAGAACAATTACGTGCAAGTGTCATCTAACCTTTGTATTTGTATGCCCTGTAAATGTTTGGGTTGGACTGTCAATTATCCTTCCTGGACTCATCGACAAGTCCCAGAGCTTCAATGAGTTGTCAGTAGATGCAGATACTATCGTTGATGCATCTAGATACTTGACATAGCTTACTGTTTTTGTGTGCCCAACCATTGTACAATAAGGAGCTCGTATGTTACGGAGATCATAGCAGTAAATTTTGTGATCTGCCGAGCCGATGGCAATGGAGCGAGCAGTATCAGGTTGAAATTGCACAGAGCACACATTTGCCCTTGTTCTAATAGTGCCAATACTCCCAGCCTGCAAAGTTCATGGAAATGTGTTATAAAAGTGGAAAGAAATAATTCCACATTCACATATACAGGTTCGATAACCATGTTATCGGTAGTTTAAAAGCTGACATACAGTAGGTGCAAGAATAAAATTGCCTGATTCATATCCCACAGCTTCACAGATCCATCATCACTCCCACTGACCAATTTTGTTGGGTCCACAATTGAGAAGTCCACCGACCACACTCGCCTCTCATGCTCCCTCATGTCAACAAAAACTTGACTCCTAGTAACATCCCAAACCTGAAAATACAGGCACATTTATGGTAATTACATCAAATACAAATTTCTTCAAAATAAAGACATGCCAGAGGAGCTTACCTGCACTATACCCTCAAAATCACTAGATGCTATATGGCTCTTCATATAACTGTTCCAGCAAATACAACTTAATTTTGATCTATTGGACATCTCTACCACAGGATAGTGAATGTCACGCTGTTCATTTACAATCATATTATACTCAAACACTTTTATCTTCTTATTTACACCAGCGGTTGCGAAAAACTCTTTATCCCGGTCAAACCCTAGGGAGCATACTAAGTTCGACGAGTTCAGCAAATCACACTGTTTCAGTTCTGCCTGTACTTTCAACTTACTGAATGACAAGTATTTGCACAATCCCTCAAGAAAAGAGTTCACCCAACCTCTTTGCCTTCTACCATATTGCCTTTCCAAAGGAAAATTATCTATTGAACTTCCCTCAGTCCCAACAGCTGAACCAGTAGCCCTCTTAGCAATTTGATGACAGCTACTTATTTGGTTACCAACTTGCTTCACCAACTTAGACCTTGTTAAAAAGTAGGCTGTTTCAAGTTTTTTGAAGTTCTTCATCAACCTGGAGCTTTTTGACAAAACACTTTCCTGTATTAACTCAGAGGATGGCACAGTTCTGGAACATTCTTCCACACTATGATTCTGTTCCTCCATGTCAACACCTTGCAGCTCAGGTCTGAAACGCTTCCTGGATCCACAATCACTCTGATCTTCAACAGTTCCAGAGCACACCTCTTTATCCAAATCAGATGAGAAGTTCACACATTGCCCCCCTAGTGCAGATTGCTGGTGGAGGACCTCATTGATGTCAGAAGAAAGAAAGGCAACCGTGTCCTGCAAATTGTCTGCTATGTGCTGCTTTCTTTTCTGCAACTGTTGAAGAAAATCTAGCAGTAATTCTTGTTCTTCTATCTCTTCACGTAACCTAAGTGCCGCTTCACGCTCTTCCAGGCTATTTCGAGACTGATTAAGAAACTCACTCTGCAGCACCTCACTGTCAAATAAAACGACGAAAAGGGTCAATGAGGTACAAGTTGACTAAATACCACAAAGTAAATATGCAGATACATATCTTTAATTATCAAATTTCTAAAAACAATCAGGCATATGACCAGCTAGCACAGTGCACTAGTGAGAAGGCAATAAAGAAAAAAAATTAACCTGAACTTAAATCCAGCAATGGTCAATTGTCCAAACAGAAGTCTTTGTTGCCATACCTAAAAGGTCCACTGAGGAACTCCTAGAATGCAAAGAGGTGTGCTGGCACCTTCATCAGTGGCAATACAGCCACATTTTCTAATTGAAGCATGAACTACAAATACTATCAAATCGAAAATAGTATGTGATAATGATACGTCTGACTTTTTATAAATTGGCAGGATTCCCCTGCAAGAGTGCAAGTGCACGGTCTAATGGTTAGGTGTCATAACTTTTTGGTAGTTTGCTGCACTTTTTTTTAATTGATGAGGTTTAAGCAAGAATGTCAAATCTAGAATAGGTGTTGCATTTCATAAATTCTAATATTTTAAATTGCTGACAATAATTCCGGTGGCTGCCACTGCGTCATGAATATTAGTTTTTCTTTCTTGTTGCCTGATTTAGCCAATTTTTCCAGGCAACCTTGATCTTCGAAAAACTCCATGTTCATGTTTATGATGATACCCATGTTTTTTATCCTATAAAGTGTACCACCAGAGCACATGTAACTAGGAAATAAATGCAGTTCACAGCTTTGAGGAGAAGCACGACTACTATACTAGTAAAATACTTTTTGTTACCCAATGTGAAACAAGAACCCCTGACACAAGCCTTCTCCAGTCATAACTTACTAAATGAAGTCTATTTATAAAACCTTTTGCACAGATGGGTTGTAAATCGCGAGACGAATCTAATGATGCTAATTAATCCATGATTAATACATAATTAGTGGATGGTTACTGTAGCATCACTGTTGCAAATCATGAATTAAGTAGGCTCATTAGATTCGTCTCGCGATTTACAGCCCATCTATGCAAAAAGTTTTGTAAATAGACTCCATTTAGTACTCCATGCATGTGTCAAAACATTCGATGTGATTTTTTTTTTTTGCGTGGGTTTACAGGTAAAGATATAAACAGGGCCATAGCCATAGTAGTACATGACACACAACGCACCTCATCTTTGGCCTGGTTTCCGGCGCAGGGTGCATGAGCAACTGGCAGAAGGATGCTTCCTTCGGCCATTTGAGCAGCAGCTGCGGCGGCAACACCCGATGCCGCAGATTCGCCATCGCCCGCATCTTATCCTCGATGGTTTCGAACGTACAGAACAGCTGCTCTCCGAGCCGCCAACATAAGGCCACAAGCTATGGGGTGAAGTGCCCGAAAAACAGAAGCATATTCAAGTGATCAAGCGAAACGCACCTCGAACAAGAGCACACCCAGTCTGTAGATGTCGGAGGCAAAGGTAGAGCCGCTTCCGCCGCTGTCATCCGCCTCCTCGGGGCTGGTGTACCAGTTGAGTTCCATTGATAGCACGCTCTTGAGCGGGAACGTCTTCCCGGCGTGCTCCTCCCCGCGGGCGGCACCGTCGCGTCGCCGCGGAGGAGAGGCGTCCTGGTCGGCGTCCTCGGAGGCGTCGGAGCCCGAGCAGGAGCCCGAGGCGTCGGAGCCGGATGCGGACTCGATGAAGGCGACGCGCGCGAAGGGCGGCGACACGACGAAGCACGACGGGCGCGCGCTGCCCACGGCCACCCCCTGTGCGTGCGCGGCGGCCACCGCCTCCGCCACCTGCCTGAACACGTGCACGCACTCCGCCGCCTCCACCGCGCGGCCCGGGCGGTCCAGCCACTCACGCAGGCTCACCTCTCCCCCGTCCTCCGGCCGCCTCCCTTCCTCCGCCGCGTCGCCCTCCGCCTCCGCCTCCTCGTCCCCCCACCGCCGCCCGCCGCCAACGGCGCCACGGGACGGCTCCATGCCACGCACACCCCCTCCACTCTACCCCATGGCCCGGATCACCGCCGATTCGCCGCGCCCCGCACCTCCGCCCGCCGCTCCGCCAACCCCATCCGGACCAGAAACAGCAGTTCCAGGCTCCGGACGGCCTCGTCGCCGCAGAGGGGATCGGATAAGGATCCGAGAGCCAGCGGCGGCGGCACGCCCACCGCGCCCGCCGAGCAAACGCGAGGTGGGAGCAGTGACTAGGTGAGAGGAGTGGAGCAGAGGCGAGCAGCGAGCCACACAAAGGCGCTTTAAATCGGCGCCCTCCCGTCGTCTCCTGCTTTATTTCCCGGCGCCTCGGTAGCCCGCCTCCTAGCCGCACAACGCCCGCGACCCTTACCCTCGAACACCTCGCCCCAGTTCGGAGCGGCAGCCAGCGGCACAGCGACCAGTCCAGTCCATGTCCATCTCCCTTCCCTCCTCCCGGAACTGCGCCCCAGCCTCACCTCAGCAGCACAGTGCCGCGCTAGGCACCAAAACCTGACCGCGGAGATGAGACGCCGACACGGTCTTGACTTGACGCCACAAAAAAACGGACGCCCCCCACTCCACCCCACCGGCTCGCGCGCCGCCGAGGAGGAAGACAACGGGAGCCGGCGAAGCCCACCAGCTGGAGCCCTCCCCTCCCCTATCCTACCCTACGACGCTACTCCTCGAGCCCTCCCCTCTGGTCTTCTTCCGATAGTACTCTCTTCCTCTCAAAATAAATACATTTGTAAGACTGTACACGAAAACCAATGTATAGCATGAAATTACCAAAATACTTTTTATCTTTTGTGAGAAGAGTCCGGATATTAATCGTGTTCGGCAAGCTGGAGCTGGAGTGGTGTGAGAGAAAAATACTGGAGGACTGGAGACCAGCCGAACACGGTGATTGTCTCTTCTTTTCTATAAGAAGATTTTAGATACTTTTATCTTTTATGGAAGATGAGTCAAAATAATATTTTTTATGGAATAAATTTTAAACTCTAAATATACAATTATTTTGGGACGGAGGGATTACTTCCCATGCGGTTTCTTCCCCCAACGAGATTTGCTGCCTCGAGCACGAGATCAAGATCAAAAGCAGGATTTAAAATTCCCAAAAGCAGCCGCTGCTGACGTGGCGCTTCTAATAATGGAAACCGGCGGACCACACGGAAAGGGCGGAAACCGTCGCCCCACGCGGGCCGCGCCGCCCCCCAATGACACCCCGGGCCGGCGGCCCCGGCGTGGCCCAGCGGCCGGCGGCTCGCGGGCGGCGCGGCTCGCGTGAGGAACCCGCCGCCCGCGAAGCGGATCAAAAGGACCTGGGGTTCCATAATTAAAAAGCGGCGCCGGGCCCACCCGTCGGCCTGCGCCCCCGGGCCGCCCCGACCGTGGGAGCTGACGTGCGGAGTGCGGACGCAACCCAGGCTGATCCGGATGGCCGGTCGCTGTCCGTGGGTCCGGCTTGTGGGGGCCCAAGCCATCAGAAGGCGGGGACACGGGCTCGCTCGCGGCGGACGTGGCGCGACGGCGGCCGCACGCGCGTGGTGCGGGGGGACTTGAGTACTTGACTCGAGGCACCCCGTGCGCGGGCCACGTCGCCGCGCGGCCGCGCCACCGGCTTCGCGCAGGCGGGATGCGATGCGATGCGGAACCGCCAAGAGGGGGTCGGCGCTAGACTAGTTTAATCACGATAAGAGTTGCTGGTGGCTCGAGACGTCAGCGGGAGCACGTTTTGTTTCCGTTTTGATCCGTGTCCAGATGAGTGGGCGGCACGAGTTCCGTTGTACTCCCTCACGCCGGCGAGAGGCCGCCGGGCGGGTTCCGCACGGCCCACGTGATGCGCACGCCGGCGGGTGGGGTGACACAGGCCCTGTTTAGATGAGAATAGCACAAGTAGCACAAAATTTTTTACTAATAATTAGGGGTATAAAATAAAAGTAATTTACAAAATTAACTCCACAGCCCCGTACGACTTCGCGAGATAAATTTAATGAGGCTTTTGACCGCACAATTAGAGAATGGTTATTGTAGCATCACTGTAGCCAATCATTAATTACTTACTATCATTAGATTCATCGTGAAAAATTACACCCATCCATGAAAAGATTTTGCAAATAAACTTCGTTTAGTGCTCCATACATGTAAAATTCTTTTCTCGAGAATTGTGTGCTATACTATACTAGGGAAAAACAAACAGGGCCACAGACAGTGCCGCCGGCCGCGCGAGTCGAAGGAACGGATCGCTCGCTCGCCCGCAAGTAGCGGTGGAGACGGCGCCCTCTGCGTCTCTGTTTGGATTGTGCATTCTGGACGCAGCATTTTGGTGCAGCTGAAGCTCTGGTCTGAACTGAACACCAGGGCTGATCTTTAGTTTGGAACCCAATCCACCTGTTTGGTTTAGGTAATGAACTGACATAGTCCATCACCAGCTTATCCACCACAAACACACAAGAACGAGTAGGATTCAACTTCTTTATTAGAGCTAGAGCATTTGTGTTGTCAAGGAGTCAGTTGGTTTTAGATTGAAGGACCCAACACGAGATCTTCCTAAACAAGTTTTGTGTAATGAAAAAATCCCTCATGTTTAAGTTGATATTTTGGTTGCATTAATGGAGTTATAATGGATCAGACCATCACATTCTTCAAACGAAAAGGTGCTAGATAGGAATTAATCATCCACCAGACTGTCACCATCAAACTCGTCGAACCAAACATACGTGAAAGTTGAAATACACTGTATAAAAGTAGAAAAATGGGACTTTTCGTTTCCCACTTGAGATCATCTTAGAATTTGTGTACCTCAATCGTAGAAATTGCAAGTCGGGACAGTCATCTTCGAAACTGGGCTCCACAGCTAGCAAACTGGACCCAAGTTTCACCGAACAAGGTCAGCCCACTAGGCTGAGCTCTGCATAACCAAACACATAAAGGAAAAGCCATGTCCATAGGATAACAATTTACTTAATTCATCAATCGCAGGGGTTACATGACATATCCATGTCCGCCAATCAACTCTCCTGAATATTGAACATAAAACAGCAGATATGTAATTTATACTGATATTTGTCTGTGGTTTATAAATAACACTTTATCCATATAATCTTGCTTGTTTACGACAACCACAAATCCATAACGAGATCCTTTACACATGGTTCAAGTTATGTAGGGTGCATTTATCATAATGGAACATCATAAACAACATATGCATAATGCAGTACATGTCAACTAGTCATTTAGTCTAATGGACGACCATGTGATGA
Organism: Panicum virgatum; assembly: GCF_016808335.1. NCBI lineage: Eukaryota > Viridiplantae > Streptophyta > Magnoliopsida > Poales > Poaceae > Panicum > Panicum virgatum. The sequence goes on along the minus strand of NC_053140.1, from coordinate 47,022,438 downwards.
TCTTGATGCCAGTATAGATTTACTGCCTCGCCATATATATATATATTAAGAAACAGATGCAACGGTAGGTTAGCATAAACAGGGCTTACTGCATTTTTTATGACATCAAATCTGGTGATCCTGTACTGACTTTCTATTTGGTAAGTATACAATCAATTCACTGATCTCGAGGGGTTTGCCTCCCTGCTGAGAGTGAAATAATGCATTGTTGAACCATCTCTTGGACTCTTCGCTTCAGAAGCTTGTCCTTCACACCGGAAAGCATGCTGCGGTAGAAGATCTCCAAACGATTGAGTTCATCAGTGTCTGCTGCATCCAATATGTTCTCAAATTCCTTTCTAATATCAAAGACGGGAGATTCCTGGAGTGAACGTGGCAGTGTCCGTTCATCAAGTGGCTTACGAAAGATTGATATGTGGAGTATGTTGGCATATCTCTCCATGAGTGTCAGTTTTGACCTTAGGAACTGTAATTCATCCGAGGCAGCAGATAGCTTCTGCTCCAACTCAGTTCTAGTGCGATCATTCACTCTTGATGTTGATGCCTCTGCTTGGTCCTCATGAATCTCCTGGAAGTTCTCACCAAGAGGAGGCCACATCACAACGCATGGTATGTAGCTGTCAGCAGTCTGGCCTCTCCCAAGCACACCACTGCGGCCTCTGCCCCATGCCCACATCCTATACCCATCACCAGCAACGAGAACAGTGTGGGCAGCTCCACAGGCGATCTGCACTGGACCAAGAAATTTGAACCCATTTGTTTCAGGTGACTGAACTCTTATCGGACATAGAGCATCCCCTGCATCAACCCCTGAAAAGCTAGCATCTGGGCACAGCCCAAGACCTCTCTCCATTCCCCAACACCACACCTCTCCATCAGAGGAGACTACAGTTGTGTGAAACAATCCACAATCAAGAGAAATAAGGAAGGATCCGGTTGGTAAGCCATCAACAGGTTGTGGTGAGCAAATGGTGGCTGTGGTTCCGTGGCCAAGCTGCCCCTTGTCACCAAGGCCAAACGTCCAGCACCGAGATTCTATCTGGTCAAAAGACTTCTTATTGGTGAGGACGGCAGTGTGAGAAGCTCCGCATGCAATTTCATACACCTCCCAAGAAGATTCTTCACTAAATGCTGAGATAAGCACAGGACGAGATCTACTTTCCTTGTCACCTAGACCCAACTGACCATGGTTGTTGTTTCCCCAAGCATAGCAAACAAGGTCACCTCCAGTATAAGTCTCCCCAGCACTAACTGCAGCTACTACATGCTCATTACCACAGGCAACCTTAACAACAGTGTGTCCATGGAAATCCCACACAGGTAGTGGAACAGAACTACTTGCAATACAAAATTCTCCAGCATCCGTCTGCTGAGGGCAATTTCCCCACATCCACAGGGCCCCCAAACTGTCTATGGCAAAAGACATCATGCCACCAGCTTTGACAGAAGACAGCTGTAATAAAACATACATCAGGATTATCAAAAAGAAAAGGAAGCCAAACTTTCTCAGGAACAATCTTAAAACTTATAATTTGGGCATTGTTTCATACCTTCAAAGAAGTTCGATCACCTGTGCTCTGGGCTTCATCATCTAGTGTTTCAGGAGAATCTAGATCCTGAAATTGATCAACCAAACAAGGAAAAAGGGCATTCTGATCCCCGTAGCCAAGCTGGCCATCTGTTAAATAGTCAAGGAAGTGACAACCCAAGTACCAGACAATGACAGGCATACCAACCAAGAGATTTGCAGCTAAAAAAGTTTCAAAAATAAGCCAAGAGGTGTAAAGGATACAGAGATTGTAGCCCCATGACCAGAGTGAACCTTCATCTGCCATAACAAACATTATTCAGTAATCACTAACGAGTATCAATATTCGGTGCCCATTGCATATGTATATTGATTGATCAGGTTTAATTGCTTGTAGCAAAAAAAAATGCATCAATGAACACTTTGCACTTAAGGGAATTAAAAAATAGATATGCAAACCATAAGTCACATGCATACAAGATGCCATTTAAACTACGGATATTTTGACAATTACAAACATTTCAGCCTCAAACAGGAGCAGAAAAATTCAGGGCAAAGATATTAAGGCCTGTGCAGGAGGACTGGAGGAGCCATGCTGGGCCACACTTTACTTACAGACTGTACCACCTGAAAATCAAAGTGCCAGTCGGCAGTATGCTAGTACAAGCAGACTCACGCTTTGGGCACAGTAACACAAACCCCATTTCTCTGCTACTGGTCAATTACTGGATTTCGCCACCCCCCACAAACCGCAGAGGCATCAGAATGCTGTAACTACTCCAGCAATTCTAACTACAATCACTTGATTCGCAGCAGACACCAGCCATTTCTTGTTTCAACGCGACAATATCAGGATAAGCAGAGAACAGAGCACGAACCGTCCAGCGCAAGGCTGTGGTAGGCCCCGGCGGCGACGGCCACGAACCTGGGCCTCGGCCTCCCACCGCGGGCGCCGACCGCGGGCGCCACGGCGGTGGGGACGAGCTCGTCGTCCTCGCGGCCGGTCCCGAGGCGGCCGAACGGGCCCCTGCCCCACGAGTACACCTCCCCATCACCTGCAATCACAAGCCACGGAACCACCCATCAGATCCCCTGAGGCCCCGTGAGCGGGCAGCAGGACAGGATAACTCGAGCGAGCATGGTGGAGAGTCCTCACCCGTGAGGGCGAGCGTGTGGACCTCGCCCGCGGCGATGGTCACCACCTTGGGCGGCATCTGCGGGCGGCGCTGGGGGTGGACGAAACGGTAGATGAGGAGGAGGAGGAGGAGGAAGGGGAAGGGAAGGAGGACGCGGGCATCACATGCGGAGACATTACCGCGAGCGGGGGGGCGGCGAGTTAAAGGTTGCGGCGGCGGTAGCGGTAGAAGGGGAAGGAGAGGTGACGACGACTCCAGTGAGAGTCGGGATGGACAGCACGGTAACGACGAGTCACCGCCGAGCGAGACGCGATCCCTGGAGAATCCACTGGCTTTTCTTTTCTTTTCGAGGGCTGTAGTTCCAAAATTTCTAAATCCAAATTTCACTATTCACCTATCACATCAAATTTTTTACCTCAAGTATGAAACATGAAATATAGGTAAATAAAAAAATTAATTGTATAGTTTTGATGTACATGACGAGACGAATCTTTTGAGTCTAGTTAGATCATGGTAGGACAATAATTACCACAAACAAACGAAAATACTATAGTGTACTATAGTGTCCGATGTGATCTTTCTTGTCGCTATTTACGGATCTAAACACAGCCGAGGTCGCCGGCGGTGTCGCATTTCCTCCGCGACTGGGTTTGTGCGTGTCGCGCGATGGGACAGTGGAGTGTTCCGAGGGGAGTCGACGGAATCTTCAGACAGCAACACCGCGAATCAACATCACGATCATTCTAATCTGTAGAAACAAGCAGCATGGAGTAGGAGTATATATATTACATCGCCTAAAACATCTTTTTGAGTTCAGTCGATAAATATCTTACAGCCTTACAGGTACACGTACATCCCTCAAGTCAGTCTACCTGGTAACCGGATGACATGGATCGATGAGCATCAACTGACTGCACTGCCTGCTCAAAAAAAAAAAAAAAACTGACTGCACTGCACATCACCATCCAGGTGAGCATGGAGATCTAGAACATTTTGGGTTCAGTTGATTCCTAACGTACAGGCACAGGCACTGAACTCTGGAATTTCTACGTAGAACCAGTACCATCACTCGTCTCGCGGACCTGACAACCAGATAACATCGATTACGGCAGACGTCGCGAGGAAGGCGCAGCTGAGGAAGGCGCAAGCGATGGAGGCCGCCGAGAAGTCGCAGAAACGTGGCAGCGGCTTGCAGAAGTTGGGCAGCGCCGTGTGCCGGATGCCGGTGCGGTTCAGATTGGACACCGCTGCCGCCGCTGACCCGGCGCTCATCATCGCAAGCGAAAACACCTGTCATGTTTGGCAACAGATAGCGGTTATTCTTGTATTCCATAGAAACGCTGAGCATTCATGGAGCTCCAAGTGTTCAGGCTGTATCTGCTGAGCTAAAGAAAGTTATCATTCTGTAATGATTCAACTAACGAGGTTAGATTATGCTACTAGCTTGGAAGATAAGTTAACCTGGGGTGATTGGTCAAAAAGTTGGGATAAGAACGCTGTGGACCCAAACAGTGGCGGAGCTCGCCAGGAATTTTAGCTGGGGCAGAACTCATTTTTGGTCCCTTGCTGCCTGGTCCCGTTGCCGCCCAGCAGAGCATCCACGCCGCCGCCCCTTTGCTCTTCCGCCTTCCCCTCCATAAATCAGACCGGCGGCGTGGCGAGCGCATAGCGCGGGGCAGCAGATGGAGGGAGGGCATGCAGGGGAGGGGCGAGGCCGCGAGGGGCCGGGCGGCGGCGGCTAGGGTTCCGCTCCCGCCGGCTGGCCGTCGGGGCGTCGGGCGGAGCAGACAGCAGATGGAGGGAGGGGGTGCAGGGGAGGCGGCGTCGGCAGCTGCAACGAGAGGCGCGGCATGGCGTGGCGTTGGCCGTTCGGGGCTGGGGCTCCAGTGCAGGCGCCGTGTCTAGCGGAGGCGGCGGGTGGCGGTGCGGCGGAGGCGCGGATGAGGCGCGGATGCGAGCGGCCAAGCGAGAGGAGGCGAGGAGCCGAGTATGGGTTTGGGGTCTGGGGATATTGGGCCGACTCATGTGGACTTGTTGGGCCTATTTTCCTCTCTCCCTGTTTGTCCAATCGCTCACCGTCTCACGAAGACGATGGACGCCGCGCCGCCGCTCCATTGCTCGCCGGAAGGGAGGAAGACAGAAGGGTTCTATTGGTGCTACTCCGACGGTAGGTGGGGCAGCTGCCCCACCGTGCCGTATGGGGAGCTCCGCCTCTGGACCCAAACAAAAGCTAAGGACAAACATAATAAGCAAAACTTAAGTCAAGTCAATACGGATGATGATCACTCTTAAGTTTCCTATGTTGATTACTGTCAAATATCGAGGACCACTTTAATGTGATTTTGATGGTCTAGCAATTATATGCCCATGCCCGATAAGACACATCTCTCTGTTCACAAAGCGCTGTCCAGAAATACGCAGCATGCTACTAAGGCCTTCTTCTAACTGGACACGCTCACATGGAAGCATATTTTCGTGCCGTATTCTCCATGCTGGAAAGCTTCACCTCAGGAATCTTATAAGATGTTCTTCAGCTCAATACTATGGAAAGTATTGAAGTATAAAAAAAACACAGCAATACAATCTGGCTACATTTCTTTGTGTAAGACAGTGTCAGTAACTCAGCATGTCACAAAAATCATTGAAGTGCTCACAAGGGGAAAAAAGGGTTAAGTTATCTTACTATTACTAATTGGAGGCTCCTTTTGAAGCCTTCAGATGAAGCCACTTAGGATCCTAGGCGGACAGTCTAAATAATTAGAGAAATCCTACAAATTCTCACAAAAATCAGAAACATCCAGCCATCAATTGGGTAACTCCAATCATAATAGTCATTGGATCTGTTATTTTTCTAATAAATTACTCACCTTTGCCATTAAAGTAATCCCTAAACATGTATCTAAATTACCCACCTCTGCCATTATAAAAAAGTAATCTAAAGTAACCCCCTAATCTTCATGTAAATTACCCACTTATGCCATTATAAAATAATATCAAATAACCCCTTAAATTTTTATACATATTATCCAATGATAACATAATAAAAAATTAAAATAAACCCAAAATATGAAATTATACTATTATAATAAAATCTTAACGCGCATTAATACAAAATTTTAAATTACTATTTCTATCATTATTAATATATTTATGAGTAAATTGAACTTTTTCCTTATTTATATAAAATACTAATCATAATGTGTGTGTCACCATATATTCATGTATAAGAGAAGAGATAAGAATACCAATTTACATGCTATTCACATAGCTCAAACAAAGTGTTCAATTGAATACATATCAAACACATATGGATGTGTGATGCAAAGTGAGAAAAAAATGTTAGTAACTAAACCTATCACATTTATTACAATTACATAATGATAAATATGTATCTTTATAATACTACTAACGGAGATGTACGTGCCACATGCATGTATTTAATTTTTCTTCCATCAAGCAATGATGTTATTTATTTTTCTTCCAAAAATAATGCACGTCTTTCTTTTCCTTCCAAAAACAATGATGTCAATTATTATCCTTCCAAAATAAATAATGACGCGAATTATGGGTGAATGCATGTGGAAAGGAAAGTAAAAGTATGTGCTAAAGAAAAGTAATACGCGGGTATAAGAGGTGGGCATAGGAAATTGCTGGTGTAAAAAGTATTAAGATTTTGGTAAAGTCCATTTTTGACCATCCAACTCTTGCCTCGGTCTAGTTTTAGCCATTGAACTCTAAAACCGGGTATCTTCGGCCACTCAACTATGAAAACCGTTCATTTTTTAACATCGGGCTGTTTTGGGGGCCGGTTTCGCTGACATGGACGCCACATGGTAGTGGGGCCCACTTGTCAGCACTATCTCCCTCCCCTCTCTATTTTCTCCTCTGCTCCCTCCCGCCGGCGCTCCGCACCCTCCCCTGCTCGCTCCCACCGGCTAGCCGCGGGGCCACGCCGCCCCCTCCCCTGCTCCCTCCTGCCGACGCTGGCAGCGCCGCCCCCTCCCCTGCTTCCGCCTGCCGACGCTGGCTGCGCCGCCCCCTCCCTGCTTCCTCCACGCACGACATGGCGTGCGGCGGCCATGGAGCTTGGGCTCACCGGCGACGGCGAGGGCGGCGGCTGGGTGGCTAAGGGCGCTAGCTAGGGAGCTTCAGCAAGGCTGGGCGCATCATGTGCGCCCCGTCGGCGTCCAGGCACACGGTCTGCAGGTGGCCGGCAACGAGCTCGGCGGCTCATCCATGGCGGCCGCGGTGGGTGGATGGCCGGTGGGTGGCGGCTCAGCGTATGGCCGGCCGGGATGAGTCAGGGACGAGGTCGGGGAGGCCACGAGGAAGCTCCACGCGCGAGTAATTGGAAGAGGGCGAGGTGGTTTAGGCGAATTTGGCCGGAGGGCGGCGGGGTGCGATTGTGGCGGCGGCGGCGCTCGCATGCATGTGCTCGACGGGGTGAGGCGACGAGGCTTGCTCCCCCACCTCCGAGTGCGGGCCGGAGCAGGGCGCTGCCACGGGCAGCAGGCGGCGGCCGACAGCAGGCGCGTCGCGGTCTCGCTCCGGCTTCGGCCGACAGCAGGCGGCGGCCGACAGCAGGCGGCGTCGGCAGGCGGAAGCAGGGGAGGGGGCGACGCTGCCAGCGTTGGCAAGAGGGAGCAGGGGAGGGGGCGGCGTGGCCCCGCGGCTAGCCGGTGGGAGCGAGCAGGGGAGGGTGCGGAGCGCCGGCGGGAGGGAGCAGAGGAGAAAAGAGAGAGGAGAGGGAGATGGTGCTGACAAGTGGGCCCCACTGCCACGTGGCGTCCACGTCAGCAAAACCGGCCCCCAAAACAGCCCGATGGTAAAAAATGAACGGTTTTCATAGTTGAGTGGCCGAAGATACCCGGTTTTAGAGTTCTATGGCTAAAACCAGACCGATGCAAGAGTTGGATGGTCAAAAATGGACTTTACCCTTAAGATTTTGGTGGGAAACATTGACGAAACCTTTTGGACTAACAAGTGGAGCCTCCGTGAGGGTACGGCGAGCCCAATCTTGGTGAGAAAGGGTTCCAATTGTTTCAACTTTTTGTAGATAGATATTATAATATTTAATTGGTTAAAAAAGAGCGTGAAATAAATAATTATTAGATATCTCTAACTAGCCCGTGCGGAAGCACGGGTTGATAGACTAGTGCACCTAAAAGCAGGTGTTTTATGATGTTGGCAATATTTGCAGATATGCAAAACCAAGTGCATAGGACGCCTGAGACTTGTGCTATTTGCCCTCGGGCTCAAGTGTCAAACACTAGTCTTATGCATGAATAATGATTATGCGTAGTGTATTCCTAGGGGCGTAGCCAGGAATTCATTTTTTCCATTATTATGGGGGGCCAACAGTACTAATTTATTTGATAATTTGATCGAATTTAAATTTTTTAGTGTAAAATTTCATATCATGGGGGGTGGGGGGCAGGCCCCTGCCGCCCTCCCCCGGGTACACCCCTGTGTATTCCTACGCACATGAGGATAATTTCCAATGATCCACTTGGCTAAAAGAAGTGAATAGAATTCTGTACAGCAGATCACAATCACATGCACGAGGACCAGAGTTTCTAATGATACGCTCGATGAAAAGACACAGGGGTTGTAAGGCCTTGCAGGATGCAGTCATATCCTTGTCGCACTGAGAAATGGGTCATCGGATCGCACAATCACCATATGGAGCACCTTATCGTGAAATTTCCTAACAAGAATAATATGAGTGGAGACTAGTTTTCTATGTAGCCAACATATGGTTACACAAAGCTGGCAGCAAGTATAACTTGAGCAAATAATTGCTCGTGACACTTGTTATCCTAACATCGGAAGTTGAACTAACTCAACCAACGGTACCTACACTGGTGCTGGCTGCTAACCCATCCATAAAATATTTATAGAAAGCTCTACACTGATGCAGCCAACAAGATGAAAAGTAGTATAAATATAAGCAGAACACAATAGAAGAATCACAACGCTAAAACAAAGAAAACTAAATTGACACTGCAAAATCACATCAAAATGACCAAAAACCAGCATACCTGATCACCAGCAAACAGCAGCCATGTTTGGCGCCGGGAAGGAACCATGGGGACCTTCTTCACGACCTTGTGCGCAATCAAGAAGAGATGAAGCAACGAGTAGGCGGCCGTAGTTGCAGACATCCCAACCAAGAATCTGAAGACACGAACATCAACATCCAAGCAAATCAGCATTTTCTGAGCATAACCACACATTTCAAACTAGAATGGTTCAAAAAACTTACTGTAGGGAATAAGAAAAGGACCAATTGGCATATAGCGGGATCTCAATGCCGAATATGGTGAGAATGCCCTGCTGCTTGGAGGAGACCATTAGCGACACCGAGAGCAGTGCCATCACCAAGACTGCAGCTCGGGTTGCCACCATAATCATGCTCAGCCGTGGCCATCTTGGCACCGGAAGTGCTGGCTCCACCACATTCTTGCTCCCCGCCGGTGGCATCTGGATGCCAACCACCGAGACACTTCGGCCATTACCTATGGAACCCATCAGTGCTGCTCCTGGTTGTGGTTTGGTGTTTCTGGTTTTGTCTAGGCTACTTTAGCTTGCTGTGGCAACAGAAAGAGAAGTTGGAATCTGAATAAGTTAAAGATGTATGGCTGAGGACCCATCCTAGACGCATATGTGATGCACCCGTGACTCCTTTCTGCACTTGCTTTTTGACAGTATTGGGAGACTAGACTATGCAGACAAAAACAGCACAGCTTTCGAGTACTATCTAGCAAAGGATTTATCAGATTGCTGCAGTAACCGCCAAGTGTCATGTGGATGAACGCACAAAGAAGACTACTTACTACATACTGTATTAGGAGAATCTTAATTAAAATTAAAAGCAATCACGTAGAAATCCCGTGTACGCTTACTACTTAGCACTACTCACTAGTAGTAGCGTATTTTCATCCTCCACTAAATCTCTGGGATGCTGTGCCCCCCCAATACCGACTTCAAGACTACTATGAAACGGCTCAACAAGCACATACATTGTTCAAGATGGATCTGTTTTTAAAATTTTGCGTATCTCCTTGGGTCGTGCTCAAGTACTAGAGTTTGATGGGAACTTATCCCGAGTTGGATAAAATAGCGGATGCTAACCTAACTCCGAGCATATAAGTACTAGTGATATGAAAGTGCAACAATAGCATAGCATGGACAACGAACATCTATCACACTAGAAGACATATGCTGTAGATTCAACTACTTTATATTCAACTGCCTCTTGATCTAATATTAAACATTCAGAGAATTGAATTGATGGATCTTACCATACCGCAAGATTATGCCATCAAATTCCACTTATTTAGACCATGAAAGTTTTTGTGTACCGTCCCATCCCATCCATATCTGTAGTTGGCACCATGGCAACAATATACATGGATATATACGATTAGAAGGCAAACAAGATGAATTTGCTTCTTTCTCAAACAGATAACCATTTATAATGTATTGCAAAAGAATACAGAGAAAAAGAATAACAGAGCAGAGAGTAAACCTTCAATTCTGATCACTTCGTGAACTACAGGCTGCAGCCAGGAGACTTCATGACTTTCCTCTCTGACATAATCTTCCTCACCCTCTCGACCTCACCCCACATACCAGCAGCAGCATAAATATTGGACAACACCACATAAACCCCGTCATTCCATGGTTCAGCCTCCACTAGCCTTTCTGCTGCCCACTCCCCAACACTCACATTCCCTTGCTTCTCGGCTGCACCAAGCAATGTTCCCCATATCACCACATTTGGCTCCATTGGCATCCTCTGCTCCACCAAAGCACGCGCCTCATCCACACGGCCAACTCTACCAAGCATATCAACCACACACCCGTAGTGTTCGACTGTTGGCACTACCTTGACCTCCCCATCTTCCATTTGCTTCAGCAAGCCCAGCCCTCTATCCACCAGCCCTCCATGAGCGCAAGCAGAAAGGACTGCCAACATCGTCACCCTATTTGGTGGTACTGCTTCTCTCAGCATATCATCAAACATGTCCAATGCGCCTTGCACCTCACCATGCGTTGCAAGCCCAGTAATCATGGTTGTCCATGAGGACACATCCCTGACAGTCATTCTATCAAACACCCTTCTTGCGAGGTCCGTGCGACCACACTTAGCATACATATCAACCAACGTGTTGGACAGCGTCACATCGAGCCGGCCGGAGCGCTGGCATTGTAAGATGCACTTGTGCAGCTGCCCCACCAAGCCAATATCGCCAAGCGCACAGCACGTGGACGCAACGCTCACCATGGTCAGATCATCCGGTACCATGCCGCCCCTCCGCAGCTCGTGAAACAACGCCAGCGCCTCCTTGTACCTACCTTCCTGCGAGATGCCGCTTATGATGGCGTTCCACGACCCGAGTTCCCGGTGCGGGTTTTCGTCGAACATCCTGCGGGCGGCGCCCAGGTCGCCAGCCTTCGCGTAGCCGCTGATGAGCGCGCTCTCGGTGAAGGGGTGGCGCGCGAGGCCGCGCATGACGGCGGCGGCGTGAAGCTGCAGGCGCAGGCTGGACCCGGGGCGCTCGGCCTGGGCCGCGGCCTTGAGGGCTAGCGGGAACGTGTAGCGGTCGGGCGCGGCGCCGTGGGCCATCATGCACGCGGCGGCGCGGAGCGCGGCGCGGGGCGAGCCGAGGCGGAGGTAGGCGCGGGTGAGGGCGTTCCAGTGGAATGGCAGCAGGAGGAGGCCGCGGCGCAGGAGATGTGCATGGATCCGCGGAGGGAGGCGCGCGTCGGCGCAGGACTCGAGCCGGGCCGCGGCGAGGTCGGCGAGGTGGTGAGGCGGGAGGGGATCGCGATGCGCGGTGCCGCGCGGGCGGGAGGATACGTGGCCGTGAGCGGCGGGCATACCGCGTGCCGGCGAGGTGAGATGGGATGGCAGAACCATCGGGACATTTGAATTCTGGCGGAAGGGTCTCTGACTCTACGTTTTGTTGCCTTGACCTGATGCTCGCTCGTGCTACTCTCAGGCCTTTTGCTGCGCCCTCGGTAAGGATTATGGTCCCATTAAACTATTATTTGTGATTTTAGTAATTATATGACAATACAATTAATAGGATTAATAAGTTTGTAAAATGAATCTTTATAGGTCCTAAAAATGTAGTAAAAAGGATTAGCAAAACAAAACATAAAGAAAGAACTCAAAAAAATACTGAATTGGACGAGTTATGCAAAAATCAGTAGTACCTGTTCTTCCTATGACCCTGCACCGGTCTATCCGACAAGCATCGGTCTAACCGACGTCCAAAACTTGTTCAAATGAGATGGATTTCAGCAGAATTTTGTAGAGAATTTCACAAGGTTTCCAAAAAATATAAGATTATCCAAATCGGAGTCCGGAGTAAAAAATTATGACCAAAATACGAAGGACCTTGAAGCTGATTTTTGTAAGTACCGGTTAAACCGATGCTACTAAAAAAGTATCGGTGCAACACACCGTACTATTGTCTAAAGAGCATATTTTTTGCTCCAGAAAGTTTCTTTAGCACCGGATAAACCGATGCTATCACCGGATAAACCGATGATACTGTTTTTCAACTACAGAACTTGTCAGAAAGAGCCAACGGCTAGTTTAAAGTATTAGTGACTGGTTAAACCGATGACTAGGCACCGGTTAAACCGATGACTAGGCAGACGCTTACGCAGAAATGCCCCCAACAGCTACAAACGGCTACTTCGAGCTTATGGGCTATATATATGGCTTCCCCCGGCCATTTAAAGTTTTGCTGGAGTTCCTAAAAGCCTCATACACTTCCAAGAACACCTCCAAGTCATCCAAGTGCAAATAGATCAAATCTTTAGACTTAGCACAAGCTTTGTGAGTGTTAGTGTTAGAATTAGCTCTTTAGAGAGTGTGAGAGCAAGGTGTTGTGCCTTGTGGCTGGTTCTAGAGTGAACCAACAAGTATTTCGGTGCGCCGGCCCCTTGGAGCATTTGGTGGCTCGCCGGCACGTCATCGACCCTCCGCTTTGTGTGGAGCGGCGACGACAACCTTGTACGGGGGATGTGGAGACCTCCTCTTCTTTGTGGGCAAGCTTATTAGTGGAAAGCGGAATCAAGGTGGTCGTGATTGTGTTTACGGAAGAGACTCGATTGCCATAAGCAACACTCTTCGTGAGTGCTTCAACGACGTAGATGTAGGGACGTCTTTGTGACAATCCAAACCACGAGATAAATTTTCGTGTCGAGAATTTGCTTCCTCTCATCCCTCCTTTAAGCTTCCGTATTTCATATTGCAATCTTTGTACCTTTACTATCTTAGTGTAGTTCTTTGTTAGGATTGGCTATAGGTTGCAAATTTTTTTTGGATGAGGGTTTGACACTCTACGAACCATAGTTGCACATCTAGTTAGTATGATCTAATTTATGTTTTGTGCAAAAGTAGTTGGAGCCATGGGTTAAGGTTTTTAGAGAATCTAATTCACCCTTTTCCCTCTTAGGTTAGAGCACCCGACCACTTTCACCCTCCCTTGAATGTTGATCCGGTTGCTCAGATTGAAGTTTGCATAGTTTTCAAACTTCAATCTTGACCATTGAATCAACATCCAAGGAGCATGGAGAAGGAATAATTTTACAATTAACCGCCCGTCTTGAATTAGGTAATCACACTTTTGCAAATCTCTCCTTTCACTCCCGTTGCGCCCTCCTTTGGATGTTGATCCGGTGGTCCAGATTGAAGTCTGCATAGTTTCCACAGATAGGTTGGTTTGCACCTGATATGTTCCCCAGGTACAAACTAACCTATTTGTGAAAACTATGCAAACCTCAATCTTGACCACTGGATCAACATTTAAGGGGCATGGAAAGGAGGTAATTTTACAATTAACCGTCCATCTTGAATTAGGTGATTATACTTTTGTAAATTCTTCCTCCCACTCCTCCTACGCCCTCCCTTGAATGTTGATTCGATGGTCCAGATTAAAGTTTGTATAGTTTCTATAAATAGATTGGTTTTGCGTCTGATATGTTCACTTTGCAGGGTAAGGGCTTGTTGACCGTAGAAAAACATGGCGAGAATTTCATGGGAAGTTCAATCCCGTCAAGAGAATTTAGAAAGAGATGTCATGCTATAAAGTGACGTAGATTGTGTGGAACTGTCCTTAACACGGTAAAAGAAGTCATTATTTCTCATTACTATGTGCCAAGGTGGTAGACTGGTTTGGTTCCGGTCTCCATGTCAAACAAAACCTGCAAAGAATGGCAACTCCAACACAAAACTCTGTGAAAACAGAACACCACACAGAGGGACACAGAGCCAATCCGAACTACTACACGCCGTCGCCCTTGATCTCCACGTTGATCTCCTCCTCGAGCCGGCGGGCGACGCCACGCGCGAGCTCCTCCAGGAACCCCACCAACCCCTCCCGCGTCCACCCTTCCACGGGGTCGGCCTCGAACGACCACGCGATGGCGCACCCGGCCGGGTCGTCCTCCACCCGCAGGGTGGCGCGGTACCTGCCGAACCCCTTGTTGCTCTCCACCACCTCGTAGCTGTACCGCCGCCCCGCGTGGTCCATCTCCAGGAGCCGCTCCTTGGACCACCCCGCCGCGGCGCCGCCGCCGGCCTCCCCCGGCGCCGCGACCATGTTCACGGGGCCCTCGCAGTAGCGCACAAGCCCCTCCTCCCCCTCCACGCGCCGGCACGCCCGCACCGTGGGGACCCACCGGTCCAGGGAGAATAAGTCCCCCAGCAGCGCCCGCGCCGCGCCGGGCGCCGGCCCCGACGCCACGGCGCCACCGCGCCGCGCCACGCGGCCGCCGGCGCCCCGTCGTCCATTGGATACGGATGCGGCCCGTGCGGCGAGTGGCGGCGCGACGGCTGGGAGATGAGAGGTGGAGTGAGCTCGAGCACGACCAGTTCTTTTAGGAGGCCCCGTTTGGATGCCTAGCACAAAACGTGCTATGAAAAGAATCTTCAATACATGAGCCATTAAATGAAATTTATTTGTAAAAATTTTTCACGGATATATATAATTTTTCGCGACGAATCTAATGATAGTAATTAATTCATAATTGGCTACAGTAATACAACAGTAGCTATTCTTTAATCGTGCAGTCAAATGCCTCATTAGATTCGTCTCGCAAAGTAGCAGAGGAGTTGTGGAGTTAGTTTTGTAAAATATTTTTATTTAGGACTTTTAATTATTGGTTAAAATGAGTTACAGTATTTTATGCTACCCAACCAAACGGGGCCTGAGGTAGAGTGCGTGGCGATGGTTGGTAAGAAATTTAGTTTACTGACTGCTGGCGCCGGCCAAGAGAGAACGGCCGGGCGTCGCTGAGGTGTCCAATGGCAGAGCTGGCAGCGTCGTGCATGCTGTCGAGAAAGCATGGTCCTTTTCCGTGCCGTCTTGATCTCCTTTTCTCGCAGGGGATGATGAACTGAACAGGAACACCACTAGAGTTTGGAACGTTCAAGCTTTGCTTGCTTTTATGATGTGGCGTGAGGTGTAAAATGTCGTATCGTTTGGATGTATAGAGCACATGCCTACTAGCATTGGTTCTTTTTCTACCAAATCCAGTGTGCATAGAAACATAGCTTGAAGGGAGGAAAAAGAAAAAAACACGCTCATTGAAAAGCGCATGTACCCATCTGTGCCAAATAAATCAATCCCTGGATTTGGGAGACCCCCAGTGCTGAAGTTCATTCATATCCACACAACACGGTAAGAAATACGCTCTGCCTGCAAGTTTCAAGAGAGGCACAAACCATCACCACTGCTTTTCCATGGACAAAGCAGTAAAATGAGAAGGGGACTGTCTTAGGCATTTGGGGTTGATACTGTCATTCCTCTTTTCTTCTTCTGTAAAAGAAAAATGGACAGTCCTCTAAAAGGAAAATGGAAAGTACAAAAAAACAAAAGGAAAAACGCCCACCGTGGGGCTCGAACCCACGACCACAAGGTTAAGAGCCTTGCGCTCTACCGACTGAGCTAGACGGGCTGCTGATAGCGACTGCTTGATGTACTTTCAAGAGCATGTAGACAGTGCTCGTGTCTTCTGCAAAAGAAAATGTACAGTCCTCTAGAAAGGACAATGTAAAGTACAAAACAAAAGAAAAATCGCCCACCGTGGGGCTCAAACCCACGACCACAAGGTTAACAGCCTTGCGCTCTACCGACTGAGCTAGACGGGCTGCTGATAGTGCGCTTCCTACACTTCCAAGAAGATGCAGACAGTGCTCGTGTCTTCTCCCGGGTTCTGCTGAGTATCTGCGACTCTGCGTTATCGCTGTCCCTTGCTTCGACATCTGATAAATAAGGGTGTTTAGTTGATGAAAAATTTTGGTTCAAGAATCACATTTAAGATTTGACTAGATGTTGGGAAGATTTTTCGGACACTAATTAAAAAACTAATTTTAGAACTCACCTGGAAACCGCGAGACGAATTTTTTGAGACCTTTAACCCCATCATTAGCACATATGGATTACTGTAGCAATTATGATTAATCATACACTAATTAGGCTTAAAAAATTCGTCTCGTCGTGTACATACAAACTGTGCAATTAGTTTTGTTGTTCAACTATATTTAGTGCTCCATACATGTGTCCAAAAGGAAGGCACAAATTTCGAGGTGAAATTTATTTGGTACTAAACGGCCCCATACAATGCCTGTGGTGATAGGTGCCTCATGCATAGTAACTATCCTCACTGCACACTTGTCTACTTTATGCCTCTGCTAAAATTTCTACTTCCTTATGCAGTAGCCATGTATAAACGAGCCGGGTCATAGCCGAAGTAGTCCTTAAAAAGGGCTAGTCCGGCTGCTGTGTGTTTGAGTTCTGTCGAATTCCCAGCTAATGTTACTATGAACACTATTCCTTGATAATGTGTTGAGTTCAGTTGAATTGCCTGACCTGCGATGCGACTTGCGAGGATATATCTGAGTACATGCCTGGTGCACGCTCTCTGTAAAATTCAATTCAACTGCGAGTAGAAATTTGAGTTTCATGAGATGAGACGACCTCCTCTCCAGGAAATCAGGCAAACCTTTCCGCCTTTCCCCTCCGGGCACCAGAACCTCTCGAAGAAGTGAAAGTGAGGAACTAGAGCACGTACTCCTCTGGTCCCTGCCTGTACACGGCCTGCCCCTCGGATGCCAAGGCGTTGGCCTAGCCCAGGTGGACGATCTGCTGCTGGATGCACTTGAGGATCCGGAAGGTTGCGGAGATAAACGCGGCCGGGGGGTGAACGGACCCCACCGTTTTTCATTAAGAGGAAGCAACGGAAGGTTGCGGAGATGTCGAGGCCCGTGGAGATCTCGTCTACGAGCAACACCTTGGTCGGGCCGATCCGACCAGCATCTCCCCTGAAACCAAACCCCGGAGGAGCGAATGCGATCGGAAGCACGGCAAATCGAAGCGCGGGGAAGAGGGGAGCGATCGAAGCGCGCGCGAACCTGGGGCGAGGCGCAGGCACTTCTTCTGGCCGCCAGAGATGCCGCGCAGCGGCTCAGCTCGTTGCCGACGATGACGTCCGCGCACGCGCACATGCCCAGCCCGAGGATCCGCACTCGCGAGTGCCGGCATCTCCGACCGAGGGCGTCGCAGTTTTCGCAAGGGAGTCGGAGAACACAATGAGACGCAGGCACACCCCCACCCCCGTCTGCCGTCTTCTCCGTGACGAACGACCGACGACTGCAACTGCAGGTAACTGCTCTCCCATGGCCGAAATCCAAGAGAGGTGGTTACCTTGTTGGGCTGGGCTTTACGGGCCGACGAAGGGCTTCGCGGAAATTTGGTTCATTCCGCAACATAAATTACGTTTTCGATATGGAAAAAGTATTTTCCGCCTCCCTAAACTTTGGACCGAATTCGTTTTTCCTCTCTAGACAACAAAACCGGTTATTTAGACTCCTCGAACTTCAGAAACCATTCGGACCTCCTTTGAGCGGTTTCAGGGTGACGTGGCAGCGGTTTTTTTTTTATATATATATTTATTTTAACTGAATTTTTGAAAAATCATATTAAATTATAAAAAAAATCATAAAATAGAAAATTCAATTTTGTTGGACTCCATATGAGTATATCTATGCAGTGAACATATTATATAGTATACTTTAGTATAAATTTTTTGCCGTAATTTTATATATATACTTTTCTGTAATTAATTTATAGATACGGTTTCCGTTGCCTAATTATGGTAAAAATTTTATGGTGGATTAATTATTATATGATGGAGTTGTAGTAAAAATTTTATGATTATAGAATCATGTATGACTGAGATATAGATTTATCTATAGATTCGTCTAAATTTATCTAAGTTTATATAGATAAATCTATATCTCAGTCATACATGATCCCATAATTATAACATTTTTACTACAGCTCCACCATATAATAATTAGTCCACCATAAAAAATTTATCATAATTAGACAACGGAAAATGTATCTATAAATTAATTACAGAAAAATATATATATAAAACTACAGCAAAAAATTTATACTAAAGTATACTATATAATATATTCACTGCATAGATCTACTCATGTGGAGTCTAACGAAATTGGATTTTCTATTTTATGATTTTTTTGTGATTTAATATGATTTTTCAAAGATTCAGTCAAAATAAATATAAAAGAAAAAGAGAAAACTGCTGCCACGTCACCCTGAAACCGCTCAAAGGAGGTCACACGAATGGTTTCGGAAGTTTGAGGAGTCTAAATAACCAGTTTTGTGGTCTAGGAAGGAAAAGCGGATTCGGTCCAAAGTTGAGGGAGGCAGAAATGACTTTTTCCTTTCGATATCTACCTTTCCTTTTATTTAATGTTTTTTTTTTTGAAAAAAATGGCAAGAGCGCTGCCAAATCATATAAGAAGGAGAAACAGAGTTTTACAGTTCACTAAGGAGAAATTACATAAAAGAAAAACACTCAAACTCGCAAGAAACATGAAACGAGACTAACATAGGAACTATGTGGCGCTAGGCGCTCTCAGGGCCGCATGTCGCAGACCTACCTCCTCTAAAATGCAGTTGAAAACCAGTGGCGCTGTGTTGTCGGTCAAAACCCACCGGCGAGTAGTGACAGGCAACACGAGGAGCCGGGAGGCTGCCAGGGCGCTGGCTGTCACCGGTCCCTCGGTCAACGGCCCAGATCCTGGCACACGCCGTCGCTTCCGGAGATGCAGGACGTGCCACCTGATCTATACCCGATCAAGAGGGTGCGAACGTGCCTTTGACGATTTGCCTGCAAGCACAGACACGTGTAAACATTAGTCCGAGCCGTGGTCGGCTCCCCAGGACGACTATTGCATCGGCTTTAAAGAGCCGATCGAGTCCCGGTGTCAGATTGGATCTGCATATCCAGATGGTAATGGGTAAAGCAAATAACTGCAAAAACTGCAATTAAATCTAGCTAATCTAATCCACAATGGTAAAAGCTTCACTGCTAGATCGGAACATCCTACACGTAGTTAGGCCTAACGAGTGTAAAAGATAACCGAATCTTGACCAGAAAAGAGGCCTAAGAACAAGCGAAAGCCGATTCCCGTATTAATCCCTATTAAGATCAAGGCAAAGCATCTAATACATCGCCGGATCGTCCAACCCATTTGCAAGGCTTAACTAGCAGATATTATGCCAATTCTTAAGTATAAGAACTAACCATAACAGATTAGATCTACTAGATAAAAAAGGAGCAGAGTGTTATTTCTGCGCGACTAATTCCATGCAACAAGAATTAGTATAAGATTAAAACATGATCGCGCAAAGATGACATGATGTTCGTAGATGATAAGCAACAAAAGCACGATGAATCTACTAAAAATCATGCTACGAAAATCAGGATAACTAGCATTACTCGCCATCAAAAACGCTTCAGTACGAGTAATACCAAGGTAAAAGCAAGAACAACGCTGCCCTGATCGCAAGAAGCGATCAGGGCAGCATGACGCTTACTTGAATAAAACCCTAGAATTAAGGGTGGCGGTGCGCCGAGAGTTGTTGTTTGCAAAACGTGATGACGTTCTTCTCTTGACAAATGTCATAGAGTACATATTTATAGTCCGGAGATTTGGACGACAATCTAAACTAACGTGTCCATATCGGACTCTATCTCTAACTCAAACTGAACTAAATCTAAAGATACATGGCCTACATGGCCCAAACGCTCACGCAAGAGCCGATTCGTAAGCCTCTTTTAATTTCTTCATTAAGCCCAACTCACTCGCGGCCCATTAATTAACCTGTTAATTTATGTCGATAACACGCTGTCACAGATTTGCCTTAAAAAATTCTCCTATTCCTCTCCTTCCAAATATTCCATATCGTGTACATTAACAAAGCTGCAACATGTCGCCACTGATTTGATCTTCAGGAAGCGGCCGCAGAGTAGACATCCACCAAACCTCAATCTCCACCCCCCTCCGGTCTCTTCACTAAATCATTGGACCATATCTGCATCAGAAACCAGACTTCCTGTGCAAAAACACAATAAAGACTGCTGTTTCCGGCTCCTGATCGCACAAAGGACAATTCGGATCACACGGCCATCGCCATTATTTTTATTTAATATATATTTAGACTTGTCACCATTATATGATATTTTTTATTATCTGTGCCATCGCCATACCATGGCAAAACTTGTTCGATTCATACCACTCGAATTGGTTTGGCCTTGGCCATGTCTCTTGTCCGTCCGTCCAACCAACTTAATCTCTCAGCGTCTAGCACAAACATATCACTGTATGAATTCAAAGTTCTAATATAATACTTGCTTTCCTTGCGTTGAGATTCTTTGATGGAACCAACAAGCCCAGGGAAGCCAAATGTTGAGATTCTAGTTGCAACTTGTTGGCATCACCGAGCAACGACCTGCTTGTCGGTTCCCTGCAGGTCCCGCCCAATAAAAAAAATCCTGGCTTACGGGAGCGTTCTTTGCTAAGCATTCAACGATTTTTCGATTAAAAATAAAAACTTGGTCATGTATACATGCCTGGTTAAGCGACAAGGGAGCATCAGATGGTGTAACCAGAAATGATACTCCTCATCTCATGGAGGTTCGTTTTCAAATGGAGAGAAGATAGATCGCGGCTGTCCTTTTGTTGTCTGGAAAGCGTCGAGCTGGATTGCTGGGACAATCCACCATTTTCATAAAGAGATCAAGGAAGGACACGTAAGCAGGAAGAGCACTAAGTTTATAGCAAAAAAAGAAAGGAAAATGCAAGTGCGAACAAACGAAAAAAATAGTAGAAAACACGCCCACCGTGGGGCTCGAACCCACGACCACAAGGTTAAGAGCCTTGCGCTCTACCAACTGAGCTAGACGGGTTTCTGACGTTGCAAACAAACTTTTTTTTATTTATCTTGTGTTGGTAACGTAAACGGTACATAAAAATTCTGTCTTGCACTAGTTCATTGCATCAGTCACGGGTGTTAAGCACGCCAACATATGACTCGGTGCAACCTGTCCCGGAACTTACAAGTAAATGGCAACCTAGATATCCTTTTTATTGAGCACACCCTCAATGTACATGACAAACTGAAGCTTATGCTTCTACCTCTGTTGGAAATTAAATCTCTTTATGCAGTAAACATATATAAAAGCAAAGAGGACAGTAAAGCCAGTCAGAACTCCTGCTACTACACCCATGTAGTCTGGGTCATAGCCGAAGTAGTCCTTGATGAAATCCCTGACTTGCTTATCGGGTTGGCCAGGCACCTTGATAAAATCCTCCACATCACCATACTGAGAAACAATCAGTCCATAAACCGTCCATGCCACCGGGCAAATCCAGTAGTACCATATCCACCATTTTGGGATTTTCTGAACAAGAAAGTATTTGAGTTAATTCACATAGATTCAGTGCATGGTGGCCTTAGAGTCCTTGAAAGTCCTTTTAAGAAAGCAAAGCAGTGACCTACCGTTCTTGGGATGATGAACCCTGAGAAGAGATTAAAGAGAGAGTAGAAGGCAGCGGCAAATATGGAAGCAAGCTGAGGGTTCGGTGTTATGGCGACACTCATCATACCATAGTAAGTGAAATAGAGGAAGGTGAGGAATGAAATGTAGAAGAACCAGAAGAATTTTGCTGGTGTCCACTGGAAAGACATCATTGAGTACACAATAAGACTATATATGACAGTCTCGACGAACACATATGGTATCTCCACAACAACCTGAACAAAGAAAAGAACTGATTAATCTTTCAAATGCTATCAGACTTGAAACATCATTTCAAATTATTTTGTTTCTCCTTTACACCACATTTTAACAATGTATATCATAGTTGGCATCACCTATAATGTGTGTTTTGGTTCCCTTGAATTGCTAGTCATAGAACTGACCTGTGAGAGAGCATAGGGTATAGCTGAGTACATTCCGGCTGCACGCTCTCTGTAAAAGACAGTCCTCTCCACAGCAATAACAGATTGAGCAGTTACACAATTTTCAAAACCAACAAATGCAACAGCAAAATACATTGATCCAATGATGATCAAAAGATCTGTTGAACTCTTTCTGCACCCAATAACACACAGTTAAGGATCCTGTAATACACATTTGCGACAAAATAAATGACATGTAAAGTAAAAGTTGACAACTTAGCATAGTAAGAACATACATCTTACGACCAACCCTCCAGAATATAATCCCCAGCAATAAGGCAGTAAATAATGCAAAGAACATTCTGACAAGGTTGTAGTCAGGGCTTCTCCAGTAAGTCAACCATTGCTTCCAGACGCAACACTTGAACTGATCAAAGGTGCTCCGCGAGTATTGAGTGGGGAAGTAGAGGTCGCTGGAACCAGGAGGTGGCTTGCTCAGCTCTTTAACTAATGCTTTGTTCCGCCTGAAAATAGTCAGCCATAGAAAAAAGAGGACACATAAAACACCTGGATACTCAAAACAACAGGAAGAGGCAGGTCCATTCAAGCATGAGTTGCAGTGTAGTTCAAGGCAGAGTGGCGTATCACCACAAATCTCTAAGGAGCTCATGTCGATGATGCAATGCCGCCAGCACTACTGACGGATGCAGTGGATGCGCTCAAGGTTTTAAGTCACGGGTTTAAGTCCCAATGTTCATAAAATCGATGATATGTGGTTTCTCCTGCACGTTCTTGCTTTTGGCCAGACATATTTTAATCAAGAAGTAAAAGTGGTCCTGAACTTACTGATACACAGTTGATGACTTGTAATGTTCAGCAAAATCAATCTTCAACTGAACCTCTGTAGCAGCTGAGCTTACATCCAACATCCATGTAGCAGGGTTGCACCCCTCTTTGATCTTAGGAACTCCATGAATTGCCTGGTTTGGTACAAGGTCACAAGGATGATCAGACTTCAAAGACAATAACAAAGAAAGAGTTTTGATTAGAGAATGATCAAATGTATCCTTATTATTGCAGAATCTGTTGCAAGGTATCACAAGATGACAGGAAACTCAAACTATGTAATAACTGGAAGTAGTTTCAATATAGATCACACACCTCAAAGTATTCAACAACTTTATGTGAGTCCCTACCCAATGGCCCAGAGAATATGATCTGGCCTCCTCTTTTCATTAAAAGCAGCTGCATGGTGACAAACAAAGATTAAAATACAAGAAATATATATACATATATACATAAGAAGAAGAATGTCTCCACAAGTTGCAATGGCATTACCTCATCGAAAGCTTCAAAAATGTCAATACTTGGTTGGTGGATAGTGCACACAACGGTTCTTCCAGTATTAACAGTGTTCCGAACAGTTCTCATAACAATTGCAGCAGCCCTTGCATCAAGACCTGAAGTTGGCTCGTCCATGAAGATAATTGAGGGGTTTGCCACAAGCTCTACAGCAATCGTTAATCTCTTTCTTTGTTCTGTTGAGAGCCCGTTCAAACCAGGGAGACCCACAATAGCATCCTTGAGACCATTAAGCTCAACCAGTTCCATAACTTCATCCACGAATATCTACACAGATGTCAACACACTTTAATCGACTTAATTCACCTAAAAAATATCAAGAAAATAACCATCAAATACTTCAGCTCTACACCCTTAGTTGTATTTTTTTGGGCCTGGTTTTCCTTATAAACTGGGCCACTTCTCTTCTTCTAACAATACCGCGGCAAAGCAAAAGCTTTCGCCGTCCTTTAAAAAAACACTTTAGTATAACAAGGAATGTACCTTCTTTTCTTCATCCGTGACCTCCTTAGGAAGACGCATGAAAGCAGAAAAGAGTAGGGACTCCCTTATAGTGATCTGTGGAGAGTGGATGTCATTTTGCTCACAGTACCCTGATATTCTTGCAAATGTTGCTTGGTTCTTAGGGTAACCAGAGATATATATTTCTCCTTCAATATATCCACCAGTCTTCCTTCCAGATAAAACATCCATGAGAGTAGTCTTTCCAGATCCACTCACGCCCATAAGGGCAGTAAGAACACCAGGTCGAAAAGCCCCAGATATCCCTGACAACAGCTGAAGCTTATCAGCAGTTACTCCTTGACTCTTCATCTCCTGCCATATACACAGCTTGCGGATGAGATTACAGGTTATGGGATAACCACCACAATGCACAAAAAAATGTGCCCTAACTCCTTACATATCATGTTTAGGAAGATATGCATCAGCATAATTGAGTGTAATGGAATATGCCTATTGCAAGTTCTTGAAAAATAATCAAGAGCTTTTGTAGAAGATATGTTAACTCACATAGTTACATAACAGAGTCTCTAGTCTCTACACACCTAATGTGGATCCATGCGTTAGCTGATAAAACACCACCTATGCAAAATGGTTATTCTTCGAAAAACAAAATCATGAAGATATTCATACTCAGATCAACTTTCCCAGATTAAATGTGGTCTACTTTACTCAACACATATCGTAAAGTGAAGTTACATTTGCAATTGGAGGGAGTATTTAATTATATGGAAATCTATTGGTCATTGATATAATAATGGGCAATACATGGGAATGCAGCTTGGAAAAAGAAATATATGAACAGGCAACATACTGCAGGCATGTCAACGTAGTAATTTATCTCACTGAAGGACATGGAGAGGGGTTCGAAAGGAAGTATCATCCCTCTCCCTGGAGAAATTCTGACAGAAGCATTTCTGTGTGACCTATCAGAAGTACTCTGGCCACGCAATTGTTCAAGCACCTTATCCACTAGAAACAATAAAAGAACATCATTAGAATGGGGATTAAATGTAAAGTAACATACCCTTTTTCCAAACACGAGAGAAGAATGCAAGTTAAACAAGCTTACATGTGATCATTGAGTTTGGGGATAAAGGTTCTGGTGTTGGGAATTTACTTCTCTGTGATATATCTGACATCTCCTTTCCTTCCTGAGTGTTCTCTATATTTGTATCAGTTTCTTCAGGCAAGATTGCCTGTGGTTTTCCAACAGCTAATCCAAGGAGCAGAACAATAGTAAGATGCCAATATCAAAGAAGAAGTTATTACACAACGAAACTATTTGTTTATCATAGACAAGAAAATAAAGGAGTTGCCTAATGCATGCCTTAACATATTCTTTATGTGTAAAGAGTAGATACTTACGATTTATGTACATAAGTGACAGTGTGAATAACACATTGAACAGAATAGTGAACCCTAGAAGTGCACCAGTTGCAATCCAGTACCATTCCTTGTTGGTGAAGATACCTGCATTTTCTAGAACTGCTACTCCCAATCTCCTACCATCAGGTGCCTGTTGATTGATAACAAGAAGATCAAGAAAAATGTTCTTAGGAGAACACAACACTAGTATGATCACGTGTTAACTTACAAATTTGTCCATCCACCTTGGAGAATGCATCTCATTAGCGGCAAGAGCAATGTATCCATATGTTAGAGGTGAACAATAGTAACCCCATATCAACCATTTTGAAATTGCATCTGTAACATGAGCAGCAGTTATGTCAGCTTCAAAAATAAGACTCAGCCAAAAGATTTATCAATAAAGAAACCAAGTCTTTGAGTTTGAGCCATAAATACTTTGTTAACTTTTTTTAGAAAATAAAAAATAATATACTGATTTTAAGACTCCTTATTTACGCTGAGATTCTTATGTAGATAATCAATAATTTCTCGCATCATCTGACCACATCACTAAGTATAAGTAAACAATCAAACAATGTCCAGATATAGCCAGGAACAATGGAAATAGTAAATGATGGATGATTACCTTTTGGTAGGATGAATCCTCCAAGTACAAACATGAAAAGGACTGCAAGTGATCCTGCCGTATTAGTTATGACAACCGTTCTGCACACGCCAGAGACAAGTCTGAAGAGTCCTGCAGCCATCTGCTGGATAAAGAAGATGGCAATCAGATGCTTGAAGAACCTGCAGCAAGATGAATATGTTACTGGTATAGTCAGCGAGTAAATGTAAAGTTTTTAACTATATATAATTTTTGTTGGAGAGAGTGCGCACCGGCTAGCTTCAGGGGCAAAACCGATGGTGTAATATGTTATAACTACCCAAACTATCGATTCGAACAGGGAGGCAGGGACTCTCAGTAGAACATTTGGAAGTGTAAAACTCCATGGTCGATAGAACAAGAAGTCCCTATGTCTGTAAAGAACAGGGAGCCGTGCCAAAATAACAGCTGACTCAGCAAAACCATTGAACATGTTAACTATCATGACATAAACAAGTGCTCCTATGTAGAGTTGTCCATCTTCCTCATTTCTTGTGTGCATATGTGTTCGCAAGAAAACCGTAGATGCTACTAATGCAATCAGGGTTCCCTTCAAAAGAGAAGAATACAATCAGATAAAGAATTATAACCCCATTAAGTACCCTACCATGCCTACACAAACATGTTAAGATTGCATTGAA
This sequence comes from Panicum virgatum, assembly GCF_016808335.1. Taxonomy (NCBI): domain Eukaryota; kingdom Viridiplantae; phylum Streptophyta; class Magnoliopsida; order Poales; family Poaceae; genus Panicum; species Panicum virgatum. Next base: position 46,995,955 of record NC_053140.1, on the reverse strand, counting down.
GGGAGACAAGATAAATACGGCCTGGCTATTAGGTACCTGAACTGTTTTAAAAACATAGATAAACGAGTTTCTCTTCATGAGAAGCCATTCCTTGGACCATGAGGTCTTGAGAAGCTCCAAAGTAGGAACAGACTGCTCAGAGAATACCAAAGCAGATTTGTGTATTTTTCTCTTGTGGAAAGGAACTGAAAGTTGCTTTTTGAGGCTCTTCCCCATATGAAACTTCTTGAACTTAGAAACAAAGTCAGGTACTGACACATAGTGATATGGTTTTTCGTTCTGTATCCAGTACTGCTCTTGATCTTTCTTTGATGTAACCTGTTCAAAAACAACACCCATCAGAACAATATGCTAACTGCTTTGCGCCTACTACACCCTCTAAGGAATATACATGGCATTTTGAATAATTAAACACTCTCCATCTTCAAAATTTTTATATGAATATTTTGGTCAAAAGAATGAAAAAAAACATCATAACATGAAGTTGATGGTACCATTTTCACATGACCAATTCAAATTTTCTTTCCTATTATTGATTATAAGTGGTCAGAATTTGTAGAAGTTTGACAACAAACTTTCTAAAACAGGATATGTTTGTTTAAGAGAGGGAGTGCCATACTGCCATTTATATTGGTTGGCCAAAAAGGTAAAATAGATGTACGAAGAACCATTACAAACTCTAAGAAGTTGTTTTCCTGCTAACAGTGAAGAGTAAAGTAAATGTGTTAAACCTCCTGACGACTATTAGCAAACAACACTAGATGCCAATCTGCATATTAAGAAGCTATACTCCAGATGTTTCATTTATACAGTTTTACTACGTTGGAACATGTCTTTGAGGAATTGAAGTTTTATGCGACGAAGTAAATAACGAACCTCCTGCAAGAAATCAGCGACACCTTTCCTCACCGGGCAGCGGAACCCACACATCTCGAAGAACTCCAGCACGTACTCCCGGGGCCCCTGGTAGACGATCTGACCCTCGGACAGCAGCATGACGTCGTCGAAGAGCTCGAAGACCTCCGGCGCCGGCTGGAGCAGCGACACCAGGACGGTGGCCTCGCCCAGGTGGACGATCTGCTGAATGCACTTGACGATCTGGAAGGTGGTGGAGCTGTCGAGGCCCGTGGAGATCTCGTCCATGAACAGCACCTTGGTCGGGCCGACCAGCATCTCCGCTGAAAACCAGGCACGCGCGGTTGCAGCAGCGGAGGGCAAATGCGATCAGGATTCAGGTCTCAGGAGGAGAGCGAAATTCAGGCGGGTGAGGCGGGTACCTGTGGTGAGGCGCTTCTTCTGGCCGCCGGAGATGCCGCGCATCAGCTCGTTGCCGACGATGACGTCCGCGCACATGTCCAGCCCGAGGATCTGCACCCACCGGCGGCGGCATCACAACCGCGGACGTCGCCGAATGCGTCGAAATTTTTGCGAGGGAAACCAGCAGGAACGCGGAATCGCGGATACGCGATGCGATTCCCCGTCTTCTCGGTGCGGTAAACAAGCAAACGCCTAGCCTACGAGGCGACGACTGCAACTACAACTAACTAGTAACTACCCTTTGCTTTCTTTTGTTTTTTTGAAGCCAAAAACTAGCTCTTGCTATACTTCACCACTTGCTGGGCTTGTTCGGGGCTTTCCGGGCCGAACAAGGGCTGTTTCCGGCCCAAGTATTTGTTTCTGGGCCCAAATACAGTATACGGTTTCTGTGTTTTCCCTATAACTTTTCGTGTTATTTTCTTATTTTCTAAAAAAATCATGATAAGAATTTTTTTCATGACAACTGATGCCGGGCATAAATATTTTTGCAGTTTGATCGATTAAAAATAATAAAGAAATGGCGCTTCAGATTTGCTTTGGGTGATTTACCCTGAGAATGTAGTCCGTCTGCAGAGTGGCTCCGTGAACCGAAGTGGCCTGCAAATCATCATTTTCCAAAAGAAATGAAGAATTATCCGTGCAACGCAAAGTTAAAATGCCCTCCACGTATACTCTGTGCTCATGTGCTGGATCCAAGAATGGATGCACACCTTCATGAACAGGTCAACCTCCGGGTCGGGATAAATCCCCTGCTGCCTCTCCTTCTTCGCCAGCTCCTGGAGCAGCTCTGCCGGCGAGTGAACATTTTTCAGTGCCATGTTGGCAGCATCAGAAGAACCGGTGGCGACGACGTCTGAGGTCTGACGACTCACCGTATCTCTGGCCCACGCCCTGGCACTTCGCGGAGAAGTCGATGACCTCCTTGACGGTCATCTCGCCGTCGTGGACGTCGTTCTGGCTGATGTACGCCGCCGTCTTCTGCGGCACGAACTCGTCCAGCCCGTACCCGTTGTACGTCAGCTCCCCGCTCACCTGCACCCAGGCGCCGCGCCGCCGCGCAATCAGGAGGAGAGCAAGCCATAGCCAGAGACCGATCCTCACTGCATGCACTCTGTTTTTTCCGCACCTTGAGGCTGGGGTCCAGTTTGCCGGCGAGCGCCAGCAGCAGCGTCGTCTTGCCGGACGCCGGCGGGCCGAGCAGGAGCGTCATCCTGGACGGCCGCACGACGCCGGAGACGTCCTTGAGGATGCGGAGCGGCCTCCGCTTGCCGCCGAGGTTGACCCCGAGCCGGCCCAGCAGCGATTCGGCGGCGTCCAGCGCCGCGTTGGCCAGCGTCGGCAGCGCGCGCGTCCCGACGTGGCACTCGGCCTCCACGCTCAGGCCCCGGAACCGCACCTCGGCCGTGGGGATCTGGATCCCCGCGCGGTCGATGCGGGCGCGGAGCTTCCGGAGGAAGCGCTCGTTGTCCTCCTCGGCGACGCGGAGGACGCGGTCCAGGAACGCCTGGCGCTGCGCGAGCCCCATGGCGCGCACGTCCACCTCCTCGTGCCCGCGCCCGCCGGCCGCCGCCGCCGCCTCCGCCGCGCGCACGAGGCCCGTGCGCAGGCGCTCGAAGGACGGGAGGCGCTCCATGGCGGCCCACCGCAGCGCCTCCTCGTCGTCCACCTCGTCGGCGCCGCTGCGCCGCCGCGACGACGCGCCCGAGAAGTAGGGCGTCGCGTCCGGGCTCGCCATGCCGTGCAGGCTTCGGCTCAGCATCTCCATGCTGGCGCGCGCCGCACCACCGCGCAGTAGTCTGCCACGTTCCAGCAGCTTGGAGGTGATTAGGTACGGAGGCCATTTATTTATACGAGTGCGATTACGCGACGAGGCTCGCGCTTACAAGATGCCGGCTTCGATGCCGACGGGCCACTTGTTAGGTTTAGGAGACTCAGTTGCTCAGAAGCAACTGCTGGCGTCTAGCTAGCTCATCTGACGCCCCAATGCTAGCTCCTCTGGCCATGGCGCTCTCACGCGAACAAGAGAGCTTTGGCCCGAAGCCATGACAGTTCAGCCAATCACCAAGGAGAGATCGGACCAGGTAAATGTAGCACCTGATGAAGCTGAACTGCTTTTAACAATGTTCAGGACTGACTGACTGCTATACACCAATCGCCAATTAGCCGCCAACAAGGAGATGAGGTAAACGTAGACACAAACACTGCATAGGAGCTTCCCTCAGAATCAATGGCGCATCCATGTCGGCAGAGCATGCCATTTTGTTTTTCCTGTCACGCTCACGCACACAACACCGTCGCAGCGCAGCAGAATAAGCATCGGATTGTACGTCAACGCCTCTCCGGCTCTCTCGTCTCTGCCGGCTTGGACTTCATAAAATACGGGAAGATACGCAGTCAGGGCCGTTTTTTTCAGGACAACTTTTGGTGACGAGAAGGAGAGCTTCAAAGTTGTGGTTGTGCCGGTGGCAGTGGTGTGATCCTTCGGAGGGGGGACCCGACGCGGGGCAAGCCAAATGCCCATCCTGAGGCATCACGCGCCGAATCTTCCGAGCTTGTCGTTGGTAATTTAAAAAAAAAGAGGGGGGGGGGGGGGGCAGGCGATAGTGCAGGCTCGTTGGAGCATTTGTCTCTGACGGATTCAATGGCTCCGATAAATTAATTGCTTGGTTATCTATACGTGCCCCGATAACTAGCAGCTAATTAAGCGACAAATGGGCATCGGGTGGAGAAACCCTGGAACGATATTCCCCGCCTGATGGGGATTGGAGGCGAAGTGGTGGTTGTGAGCTGCAGTTTGCATCCTTGTACTTGGATACCGATGGCGAGTAGTTAACGACAGACACAAGGGTGGATTTGGAAAGGGGGAAAGGTCCAGTGAAGCTGCGGCGATCAATACAAAATGATGCGGGGCTGGAGTGCTGATGCTGAAGCCATGGCGGTTGAACAGTGACGTCGCAAAATTCTTCTACCCTAGCAGAAGGGAAAACGGCAAAAAGCGATGTTCCAGCGTCTTTATTGGCATAATTTGAGTAATAAAAGTAAGGAAATCGTTTCATTTCAGCAAGCGGAAAAGCACGGTTGCCAGTTTGCACGGCTAAATAGCAAAAAGTAATACAAATTAGATTAAAATTGCGGTGAGCGTGGATCGAACACGCGACCTTCAGATCTTCAGTCTGACGCTCTCCCAACTGAGCTATCCCCGCTTGTTTGACAGCTCCATAAACGTTATTTAACTAATCGTTTACTTTCACTCCGAGGCCTGGGCCAAACTGCCAAGTGAACTCCGTGTACGAGGGAGAAACAGAGCAAAGAAGGCCTCCTGTTTTCGATCCGTGCATACGCTAGGCCTCCGGTGGTTCCACTTTTGGGCTGGCTTTCCTGTGAATAGGGAGATGAACAGCGAATCTGGCTCGGCCTCCCCAGGGCCCAGTCTGACCTCGCCGTCGTGCTTTCTTTCCTTGGGGCACGTACAACGGGATCGTTGATTGCCGTAGACATGCAATGCAATTTTACAAAACCCACCCCCGTGAGCTGCAGTTAGAGCGGGTCGTCGATTAGGGCGCTGTTTGGTTTGAAATAGCACAAGTAGTACAAAAATTTTGACCAATAATTAGGGATACTAAATAAATGCAATTTACAAAACTAACTCTACAACCCTGCGCTACTTCGCGAGACGAACCTAATGAGGTCTTTGACTGCACGATTAGAAGATAGTTACTGTAGCACCACTGTAGCCAATCATCGATTAATTACTATCATTAGATTCGTCGTGAAAAGTTACACCCATCCGTGAAAAAGTTTTGCAAATAAACTTCGTTTAGTACTCCATGCATGCATGTGAAATTTTTTTCTCGGGAATCGTGTGCGATAGGTATGATAGGAAACCAAACAAGGCCTAGTTCATCTACGACTTGTTCTCGTGCTCCAAGGCATATCAACGAGGCCGCCACCCGTTGTACGACCCGATGCGCAGAGACAGCGACGCCAAAAGGATTTGCTACGCGCGGTGGGCGGATTCCTTTCGTGCCCAAGGTTCATGCCTTCCTCACGGGACAGCCCAGAGTCCGGACATCGGCGGCGCACAGAACAAAGAAGGGCGATGATGGTAGGTTGCTATGGTGGAAGAGAGCTCGGAGTGGTTCAAATGGACTTGTGGCTTGCTAGTGGGGGTGTGGCTTCAAGGAATTGATGGGACTCGGCTTGAGGACGACGAATTTCAATGAGGTTTGGAGCTCAGGAAAAAGGGGAGGAATGGGAGGAAGATGAACAGCGGTGGTGCGATCGGCTGTGGTTGGGATCGATCCAGACGGGTTCGTGGGTGGCTGGGGATGTCTTAGTTTCAAGTAATTGGCCGGCGTCGTCCTGTCGACGTCCAATTTGGCCGGAGAAAAGAGGCTCGGGCGGATGAAGAAGATGATGAACAGTACAAACTAGCAATGGATGCTTAGTAATACTTGTGTGTTCATAATTTTGTGAAATCCATAGTAAAATAAATATAGGTCCAAATGATCTCAAACTTATTTTGTTGGATCTGTCTTGTGATGTTTTACATTTAAAAAATATGAATACCCATGCTACTATTCTGTGTTTTTATCTATAGATTTATTTGTGCTAGGGTGTTTAAATGCATATTAAATTATATTGATCCAGCAAAATAATAAAATGACAAAACCCACTTTTTTAATCTTTTTTCTTTGTGTAGAATATGAGAAAAATAAGTTTGCTATGTTTTTTGTTAGTTTATATACCTTTTATGATTTAATGTGTTATAAGTGGCTTAAAATTTGCTACAAAGAGCCATGCGAATTAGTGTTTATATACGCTTTATGATTTACTATGTTATATATAAGATTCATGCGAATTATTTGAATGTACTGTGCATTCTCTCATCTATGCAACAAAATGGCTACAAAGATCAATTATGCACTAGATCACTATGAGTTTGTGTATCAAATGATGAATTAATTACTCTGCAGACAGCCAAACAGACAACTTATTGTACAAGATGTCTATTCAGTTGTCTATTTATGATAAAAAGACAACAGTTGTCTGCACTATTGTACTTGCCCTTATTAAAGCGGCAACAGCCAACGGCTTCAGTTTCTCAAAAGGATGGCAGAAGTATTACAAAACAAAACAGACACGACAACCTGCCCAAGACCGAACTTGCTCCACCTAGTTTTTCTGATGGAGGGGAATTTAACTGTTTTTTTCTGAAAAGGTAACTGTGTTAATTCTGTCCACCGGGATATGAGCGACCAAACTTGTTTAGAAAAGATGCAGTCTTAGACTAAACGCTTTGGTGCCTACTAGTGTTCTTGACATAGACTGCAGTTGGGGTTGTTTGGCCAGCCGTTTTCTTGGCATGCAGCGGCTTTTAAACAGTGGAGTTTTTATGAGAGCCTACAGTAACTGAAGTTTTCAGTTATTTTAGCCCCAACAAAACGCCTTAAACATTTTTTTAGAATAACGAATACAAGGCAAAAGTGTGCTGGTCGGGTCATTAGGATGACACTGCAGCCTGCAATTTTGTCTCAGCAATGAAATTAAAAGCCACGAATTCCTGAGAAAACGAAGATAAAGCTGCATACTGCAGGATCATATGAGTTTGGTGCAGGTGGTGAGGCCTTGTATACTATATCCACTGCCAGATCTCTCTGCTGGTGCTGCATCGCTGGACAGGACACATATCTTCATTTTCTTGCATGATCCTGTTCAACCGGAATCTCAGGATAGGATCCATATTAATAGCCCTTCTAAATTCCAACTTGCCGGCAAGCAAAGCAACATCTGGTGCGGCCATGCTACGTAGTAGTGCACATATATAGGATCTGTCCAGGTACAAAGCGATGCAGCCAGCAGGCTGACCCGAGCACTACATCTGGATCCCTCTACTAATTTAAACAACCTTTGCTTTTGTTTGCTGATATATATAATTCCTAGAGCACTAAAAAACCACACATGCATGAACAAACTAAACCAAGCATCTGTACAGATTCATCTCCTCAGAAAATATTCAGGTTGCCGTCGGTCGGTCTTGCTTGCCACTTTTAGCTGTTCTCTGAACCAATACAGCCCGCTCTCCGTCCTTGTTTTCGCACCGATATTTTCGCAAATCAAGTTTTTTTTTTGAGGGCTTTTCGCAAATCAAGTTGGCCAACTGGCACTTCGCTTTGTTGTGTCACAAAGCACAAACACTTGGATTGCATATGAACAATAATTGTGTGTGTAGTTTCAGTGCCAAATAAAGCACGCAGCTTGGATTTTCCTCACCAACTAGCTAGTTTGGATCCCATCAGTGGTTGGCATGCTATGATCATACACATATGCATGGACGATGCAGCAGTACATCACTACAGCGCAACAGGGACTTTTGGATGCGGATGTCTGCGCTGCTGCTTCCGGTAGCCTTCCTAGGAAGGATAAAGGGAACTCGAGCGAAAGACCACTGCATCCGGCTGGAATTGGACAGGCACGCTCCAGGGACTGCTTTTTTTTGCAGCAAAGGGAAAAGCAGGCATCTTCTGGCTTTAGGACCATACCAATCACACTGTTCCAACTACGAAGAAATCAACATATCGTACACGTAAATCATATGTTTTGTGGGAGCGAAATGTCGTCGATTTTTCGGAAGGGGATCGAGGTGAGAGGAAAAGGACTGATCAAAGCGAGGAGATGGTAGAATATTATCTCAAAGCATACGCGCCCCACCCACGCACACACACGATACTTCGTACCGATCAGAAAGCTGGTATCTACACAAGAACTAGAGAGCTGCGCCTTTTTCTATGATCTTTCATACTTTGAACAACATCGTGCAGTTTCTTTTCATGAAATTTGATTTGATATGCACCATTCACCCAACGTACACAATTTCCCGGCATAATAAAAAAAACTAAACATGCATGCCCACCCATGCGCCTAGGAACAGGGCAAGATATTTCGTTGTGACAAGAAAGCTGATATTACACAGGAACTAAGGCCTTTATTGATCTGTGCTTTCAAGAGATCGATTCATATCATTCACGCCCTGACCTGAATTGTTCTGTCTGCATTTTTCTTTGATACAATTTCTTAAATCTGTTTCAAGTGGGAAACAAAGGGAGCAAAACCAGATTATTATTATCTATTGCCTTTGGCACATGAAGCATAAACAAAGTGGAGGATCACAATGCTTTAGGTGGTGAGGCAAGAGAGGTGCAAATCGATCGTGGAAAGGCCAGCGTGGATAGACCATGCATCTGTATGAGGTCAAAACATTAAAGAAAAAAGGACTTTGATTTTTTCTCAACACAACTTGTGTTGATCCAAGTAAGCTATCTTGTAACTTTAGGACGACGTACCAATCATATAGTACAAATTAATCAACATACCATACATGAAAAACATGCTTATTTGGGAAAAAACAAAAATGATTTCTGAAAGTGAATGTGAAAGGAAAAGGGCTAACCAAAACTTGAAGATGGGGTTTGTCAAAGCATATGCGTGTGCCCACCCACGCACGCAGGAACAAGGTGAGATACTTCATTTCTTCAAGAAATAAAGATGATATTGACACAATGTTGTACTGATTTTTCAAGAATTTTGATTCAGACCATTCATTTTCACACGATCCAGCCTACATGGTATTAACCTTTGCCACATGATTCTCAAGCTATATTTCCTTTGGCAATATCTCATTAATTGGGTACAACAGAATAAGGAAAGGGAGAAACCAGAGAATATCATCCATCAGTGGTGGAGCCAGATCAAAGAATTAGAAGGGACCGGCCTTTGTAATCGAGGTGCTAAACCAATAAACAATGTCAAAATTACTATTCATTTAATGGAATTTTTGCATGGCAAGGAGGGGTCGTGGCCCACTTTAGCCCGCACTTGGCTCCGTCAGTGTCATCCATTACCTTTGCCAGATGAAGCACAATCAAAGTGGAGAATCATATTGCCTTGGTTCCATTGTATCAAGGCTACAATTGAAAGACCATTGTAAAAGATAAAAACATAAAAAACAGGATATAATTTTCCCCGACACTAAATTGTGTTGACCAAAGCAATCATCGATAATATACCAATGCTCATATCTTTAAAGGATAATGTTAGCCACCATGTCGTCCATTCCTTTATAATTATCGACTACCTTTCGCAGATGATGCATAATGGAAGTGGAGAATCACAATGCTTAGGTGGTGAGGCAAGCATGGCGTACTGCAAACACCTTTGCTTGGGTCTGATCCTAGCAAGGCCCCAGAGTGGAACAGTCGCTGCAAAAAGACAAAAACATGAACTTTTGTAAAATCATCTTCGACACTATTTTGTCAATCCAAGTAAGGAATGAATGATGGATAATGTACGGATGCACAAATGTCTGAAAGACAATGCCAATTAGGTCGTTTATTCCCTTTAGAATTCAACACTTTGTGAGCATCACATTGGCATAAGTAGGAGCCAACTCTTATGCTGATTTGACCGATATCCAGTACTCTGTTTTTGATTTATACGCACACTCAATGGAGCAAATGAGAGCACCCAACTCGCATGCGCAAAATCAAAAGAACAACAAAATTGCCTCCCCTTTTCATTTTGTTTTCTCAAGTACTAATAGTTTTTCAAGATTTACAACAACATCACCAGAAGCATAAGGAAGTAAAATGATGCGCCAACTGCAAATAGAATTTGAGACCCAAAAAAATAAAATTGCAGATTTGGCCGAAAGATCCTTCCATGGTGGTCTTGCTTTTGTACCTTTTGGATCGTGCTTACCTTGCTGTTGGCTATAGCAAATAGTTAAAGCAAGCAAACACAAACTAATGGAGGACCCTGCCTGTAAAGACCAGAAACAAAGCATATATTCTTCCTCGCAGATTGCCTGACTAAAACTGTGACCAAATCTATTTGCATCTCCGCTTGAAATAGCACTCGTAGTGGCAAGCAGATTTCACTGGGACGTGCAAATCTTGCTGCTCCTGATATGATTAATCATATTTTACTTTGACGGCGAGCAGGAGAGTACCAAGCGAGGACCAATTATCATTGACCCTGGTGGACATGCTTTAGATCCTAGCTTTCTTCCCTTTCATTTGCTATTGTAGCCTTATCATATAGCTGTGATTCTACAATGACAAGTACCACCTCTCATGAGGCATTACAAAGGTTAAAGACTGGAAGAGTGAAAATTATGTTTGTTGGTCTATAATATGGCACCGGATAACTTTGGGTGTTTCTGGACCCATGTTATGGATGCCTTCTTCTCGTACAATGATGGATGGTAATGACCAGATAAATGAAAAAGAACTGTTCAAATGTCTTCCTCTAAGAAAAGAGGTCAGTCGGTGCTCAATCTTAATTGGAAGCAAAGGATGGTTCGCCAAGAGACCTCGATGGCGCATCATCCTCCCATCTTCCAAAATCTCTTATGTTCTTGCTTTCTTGCACATCCTTCATGCCTTCTTTGCCTTTAATTTGAGAAATGTTTCCTCTTCATCAACCTTTATGTAGTCCTATGGCATTGTGGCAACACAGCATCAAATTCAGAAGTAGTTCGTTGCTATTCAAAACCATGAAGACCGTCCAACCTTCAAAGCAAATCGAGAGCGATGTAAAACTAACTGTTTATCTATTGCTGACCAACATCGCTTTAATTAGAGACTTCAGACAATCCGTTGTTTCAAAAAGGATTTGTATAACATAGTCATCGGAAAAGCACGGAGTTTGGTAGTTGGCTCTTTCTGCTGATCATGTGAATGTCTATGCAATTTCTTCCAAGCATGCGTTACATGCAGGGGTGGTAACGGATCACCGCCCTAGTTATCTTCTTTTAGCTCAAAAGATTTTGAGCTAAAAATATATAAAGGCTAAATTTCAAGGCTTTTTACCACCTCTAGTTGACTTTGGATTGGATCTACAACGAACATTCACAGATGCCTAAGCACTTTTTCTGTATAAAAATTGGGAATTTAAACATATTATTTTGTTTTTACTGTTGCCCTGTAATTCTCACATTTTTCTCCTTAGGACTAGCATGCTCAAATGAGACTGCACATATGCTCAAAATTAGTATATGTGATGATAAAGTTATAAAAGCTAATCAAAAGTAGACCAAGATGTAGAAAAGTAGAGAAGATGCACACTGCACGGGCTACTTTTTATCTAGCCATAATAAGTTCTATAACGATATAGTAGTTACAAAATCTGTTAATTAATGTTAAGGTGAAAAACATATGGAACGATGCAAGGCGGTGACGTGCTTATTTTTCGTGGAATGACTATTGTTGTGAAATGATGATTGAGTTTTACCAAATCAATGGTATATATGATGGTTTTAAGAATTTCTCGGAGTCCTCACTTTTTCTAGCATATTTAGCGTGAGTATTATGGTTAATGCAGAGTAATAAGACAAAATTCTAGAAACGTAACCATGTGAAGCACAACCTGGTTAGTTTTAATTATTTCTTGTGGAAAGAAAAGATACAAGTGATAGTTGCAAATTAATTAAACAATTTTTTAATCACATCCGGTCGGTCTGGCATGATTGAATATTTGATTTTGACAGCCTCCCTTTCGTCGCTCCCTTTTGAAGTGCCCTCCAAAGCAGCTAATGGCACACACTAGGACAGCTTTGAAGTCCCTTTCAGGAATTCAGAGAACGAGAAAGGAGAAAACCAAAGGTAAAGCAACAATTCGGAAACGGATGCGGACTATGTATCCGGTACGGCGGTCACAGTGCTGTGACAGTGCCATATAGAAACATCATGTAATAATGCAGTGCTGGCATTTGTAAACTTTTCTATTTCAGCACCAATACCAGCTCAGTAGACCCTATGCAGATGCTGCGGAAAGAAAGGAGTCGAGGGGCGATGCCTCCGCCGCCACCGTTTGCGGCCCCCGTTCCCTCACCTCCGGTCTCGCTGCCGGTGGTGACAAGCAGCGGGGTTCGTCTCTTTAACAGATCGTCTGTCTTTGTAGGGTCTTAGTCGAGTCCACCTAGATCTAGGGTTTGCTCGTCGCCGATGTTCGGCGGTGGAGTTAGGTTTTTCCGAAGGAGTGTGGCTCCTCTGCGGTTTGCTTTTCCTGGCGACGCCGGCGATGCGGAAGCGACGGCGGCACAGTGGAATAATTTCTTCCAGCCTCTTCCGTTCTCCGATGGCGATCTACTCCGACGTCAACGGAGAGGCTGGGGAGACCTGTCCAGGAGTCGAGGGCCGCATCGTCGTCTTCTTCAGGTGATGATGTTGATGACCCTGTTAATCTCGAGGAAGATGATCTTTGGTGAAAATCTGAGCTTTGCTCGGGTTACCGGCGGTGGAATCGAAAGATGTGTCGTGGGTACGGGAGTTGGCCGATGCGCCTGAGAGGCAGTGTACTCGGCTGATTCGCCTAGAAGTAAGCCATCCTCTGCGGCCTCCATCTTGTGGAGATTGGCTCTGGTGCCCGACGACGATTGGGAAGCGGCTTCGGCGGCGGTGACGAACGGATCTCCGAAGGTTTCGAGAAAGATGAAAAGGAGCTTTGAACTTCTTTGTAATTTTTCTTTTCTTCGGAGTTCTGTTTGTGAAAGGACCAATGTAACGCGCTAAGATCAATATATTTTCCTTCTAAAAAAAAAAGAACTCGCTCCCCCACCCCCCTCTTTCTCTCTCACGTGTGTGTATGTGTGAATGGTTCCTTGACAGGTGGTTAATTAAGTTATTGTGTGATTTGACACACAAGGTTCTTCCAATTGTGCTCTACATATTTGATATTTATCATCAAAGCTTATTATTTTCACAAAAATTCACTCTAATCATGGAACATATAAATGATCACGAGTTATCACTAGTTATCACTCTAACTTGGGATAAAATTAAAATAAATCTTACTATTACTAATTGGAGGCTCCTTTTGAAGCTTCCAGATGAAACCACCTAGGTTCCTAAGTGGACAGTCTAAAAAAATAGAGAAATTCTACAAATTCCCACAAAAATCAGAAACATCTAGTCATCAATTCGGCAACTGTAATCATAATAGCCATAGGATATGTGATCTTTCTAATAAATTATCCACCTATGCCATTATGAAAATAAACTAAAGTAACCCCAAACATGTATCTAAATTACCCACTTCTACCATTATAAAAAATAATCTAAAGTAACCCCCTAATCTTCATGTAAATTATCCACTTATGCCATTATAAAATAATATCAAATAACTCCCGAAATTTTTATATATATTATCCAATGATAACATAATAAAAATTTAAAATAAACCCAAAATCTAAATATTATTATAATAAAATCTTAAAGCGCGTCAATATAAAATTCTAAATTACTATTTCTATCATTATTAATATATTATTTATGTTATTATTTATATAAAATACTAACCATAATGTTCACCATATATTCATGTATAAGAGAAAATATAAGAATACTAATTTTTATATTGTTCACATAGCTCAAACAAAGTGTTCAATTAAATATATATCGAACATATATGGATGTGTGATGCAAAATGAGAAAAAATTGTTAGTAAATAAATATATCACATTTATTACAATTACATAATGATAAATATGTATATTTACAGTCCTTGATTAGAATATTTAATTGGTTAAAGAGAGCGTGAAATAGATAATTATTAGATATCTCTAACTAATCCGTGCGAGAGCACGGGTTGATAGACTAGTTATAATTTAAAATTGAGGGAGTAATAACTCACCCAGCAACAGCGGCCTGGTTGATGCACGAGCATGGCCCAACAGAAAAGGGTATGGAAAATGTGGATGATGTAAGGACCAGACATCCTACAGATGTAGCGCGTACTAACTATTGCTTAGCATATGACAGCGCCACCTGCAGAAACATACTGATGATGGGTAATGGGTAATTTAGTAAAGCTGACCCACTTTAGCATAATTGTTTCTACTATATATGTCCGTTCGTAGGTAGAGTATGTTATTTTGGACATCGATGTGGTCTCCTATTATATATATAACTCTGAACGTTACTTTTTTTGAGTTAAAGTAATAACGGTTTCTAAACTACTACATTTATTTTCAGAACAGATTTCACAACAATCCAATTGTACTATACTATGTGCATATGATCAATACAAACATTACTAGTATCTCCTGTAGAAGCTGAGAATTGAGCCAACATTTTAGTTACCATCTGGAAACTGAAACCTGACCAGAGCAAGTTCAGCAGCACGTGCCCATCAAAGTCGTACGAAAAACAGAGCAACTACCCCCGAGGCCCTGAACCGTCTACACTCAAGCCCGTGTTTGGATGCAAACTTCAAAATTTCAAAAAAAAAATCCGACACCTGCATAAAGACTTAAATCTAGACAAAATAAAAAACACATTGCGGCTGCTGTCTGTAAATGGCGAGATGAATCTAATGAACCTAATTAGACTGTAATTAGATGCTAAATTACTACAGTAATACTACACTAAATAATCTCTAATGACGGATTAATTAGGCTCATTAGATTTGTCTCGCGATTTACAAACGAGTTCTGTAATTATTTTTATGATTAGTCTATGTTTAGTACTTTAAATGTATAAAGATGCCTTTTCAAAAATTTTACAACACGCAACCAAACGTGGCCCAAATCCTGAATGAAGACCTGGCACGTGACAGACGGTCCAGATCTCTTGGTCGCAGCAAGTGATTAAAAACACTACGCGGCTACTGAGGGTGTGTTTAGATGCCCCAAAACCTCCCCAAAATCCAAACTTTCCATCACATCGAAACATTAAATATAGCAAATGACTCATACATGGAGTACTAAATGTAGGTAAATAAAAAAACTAATTGCATAGTTTTGATGTACGTTGCGAGACGAATTTTTTGAACCTAGTTAGGTCATGGTAGGACAATATTTACCATAAATAAACGAAAAATGTTACAGTGTGCTACAGTGTCCGATGTGGCTTTTTCTCCCACTTTTCCCGGGATCTAAACACAGCCTGACTTGGTCATGCATCGACCAAGAATGCATGCACACACCGTTTCTCACACTGAGCACGGTGTTCTTCAGTTACTGTAGCATGCATCCCAGTTCCCTCTAAAAGAAATGCTGCAGGATCCTAAAAGAAATGGTTTATTCTAGACACCTAAAACGTGTTGGAAGATTCTCAAAGCAACCAGGCCCTAGCATCCGTACATACATTTAAAATGCTGAATCCGAGCGTGCAAAACGGTGAAACAAAGTAGGCTGCGATGGATGGGTTTTAATATTACCGACCGACTTGTCTACCACTTCACTCAAAATCTAATGTAATCTAATGTCTTTCGATCAAAAAAAAATGTCCATCTCCGTCCAAAAAATGCTAAAACAAACACCAGCTGATGTCCTAGCAGACGAGCTAGCGATCGCTTTCGACGCACACATCATGTGTTGAAACTTGGAGCTAGTGTAACGAGCTGCTTTGCTATCAGGCAAGTGACCGGTCAGTGGGTTGGTTAAAGATGCAAATTGTGATTGTCTAAAGTAATTTTTGTCAGGTGAAGGCAAAGCGGCTCCATTAGGATCCTGGCGGTAGCTTTTGCGTGCGTGCCAGGCTCTTGCGAATATCCTAGTAGATCTCGGCAGCATCATTACGCTGCAATTTGCAAATGACAAGGCTCATCATCCTATTGGGTGAAGCACACACATCATATACCGGATCACCTTTTTCCATCTTTCATGCCTCGTGGGCGCGCAGCTTGCAAGTCTTACTGCTAGCCGTATGCCTAACTGGTACTTTAAGTGGGGTTGAAAGGATACCCTCCTTTAACTGTAATCTGTTAACCTCAGCCAAGAAACATTTTCACTTGACTAATAAGATACGGAAAAGAAGTGGCTCTCCGCTTTTGCTGCTTTAGTTTAGCTATTTAAAAGTATTATGGGGACGTATCAGGTACAAACCAACTTCTCCGTGCAAACTATGGAAACTTCAATCTGGGTCATCGGATCAACATCCAAGGGGTAAAGGGTATGGAGGATTGCGTCATTTTACAATCTAGACCTGCCCTTGGATTGAGTAATTACACTTTTCTATAGTTTATACGGAAAGGTTGGTTTGCACCTGATATGTTTTCAAGTTTTATAATAAGCTACAAATTAGTGGCACTCCACTCACCGCTGGCCAAAACGGGTAAATTCTCCTCTACTTGTGGGCCCCGATGAAGGCAAACGCTGGCTCCGTTTTATAATAAGCTACAAATTAGTGGCACTTCACTCACCGCTGGCCGAAACGGGCAAATTCTCCTCTACTTGTGGGCCCCGATGAAGGCAAACGCTGGCTCCCCGCCTGCAGAGGGCGCAGAGCGAGCGGTGCTAGCCTTGCTCTTATCAGAGAACATACTGTTGCCACTGTGGTAGTATAAATGTACGGCCCAGTTAGCCTGAAAAAGGCTATTATTTGCATGATTCAAGATAAGGTAATTATAGCCGGCACGGTAAATCAAACTGAAAGGAAAAGCACTTGCAATATTAAACTGGCACACAACAACCACATCACCAGGGATCCAACATCAGCTGCAATTTGTTTACATTTGTTTTTCAAAAGTAAAAAAGGATAACAATGTGAGAGCAAGCCCAATGGGCATGTAAGTTGCATCCAACTTTCTCCTGCACACATGCTGAACCTGAGGTCCAACTCATTGCTCTGCTGCAGTGTGATGTATGCAAGCCTCCTCATCATGCAACCCCAAATAATAAAAGGGGACAAGTGAGGAATGTTGAGTACTCTATCCCGCTTGTGATGAGTGAATTGTCAATCGTGCGGTGTGATCGTGCGCTTGGTCTTTGGATTGCAGGTACACGGGCGTCAAGTGTCGACGGAGAGCTGCCGTGGAGCTGCTGTGGCCGATGGACCGTGCGGTGGACGGCGGTGAAGGGCAGTCGGGACCGGAGCTCGTGCCGGGCGGTAGCTGTGGCGTCCACTCCTGGATCGAAGGCGCAAGTGGCGACGAAAGGCGGGTTTCTTGGTTTGCACCACAAAACCAAGGAGGCGGACGGCGGTTGAAGACGCTAAGTCGTGGAGGCACGGGCGTCGGTCTCGGGACTGACGGAGGCGACGGGCGTCGGTCTCGGGACTGACGGAGGCGACGGGCGTCGACGGCGTCTAGGGCCTCGCTGCGGGCGAGGAGGTGACGGGCGTCGGGCGGCGTCTAGGGCCGTCAGAAGGCCGAGGCAGGAATGGCGTCTAGGGCCACGGCGTGGAGGCGGGAATCTCCCCGCGCGTGGAGTTTTGGCGGTTTTCTCAAAACCGGCCACCTACCCGGGTTTCGCGGACCCTCCAAAACCGCGGACCGGATCTTCATCTATACGGCGGCATCGCGGAGAAGACTTCGACTCGAAGAAAGAACCTCGTCCGTCGGATGAGTCCTTGTATCTTTTTTCGGTTTTGCCCTTACGGGCTTTCTAGTGTCTAATAGAGTCTAGGGGTAGTTTAGTCTTTTGGGTTGAGAGTTGTTGGGGTTAAATACCCCCTCACCTCCTCTCCCTCTCTCTCCGGCTCTTTTTCCCTGCGTCCTGGACAACACGCCGCCCCCTCCCTGGCGACCTCCATCTTCTTCTCCTCTCGTCTCTTCCTCCCTCTCCTCTCTAGGAATTAGAGGTATGAATTGTTGAGATTTTTGTACTAAGATTGTTCGGGAAAGGAGGCCCTTCCCTCCTTGTGCCCTCCGGGGTTTTGAGTTCATCTCGTTCTTGCTCATCTTGTGCCTCGTTTGATTGAATTTCGATTTTCTTTTGTCGATTCATGAGCACGAGTTAATGGCTTGATTCTTGATGATTTCGTGACTCTTTGTAGTGATTCAAAACCATCTAGCCCAGCGCTATACCCTCTGGAATCACGAGTCCCCCCGAATTGAAGTTATTGCATTCTTGAGAAAACCCCAATCTTGCTCGGAATTTCTTCGATTCTTCCCAAACCATGGAGTGATTCGTCGATTCCTTTCGTGGTCATGTTCACAAGTCCTTTGTGATCGTGCATACGAATTTTGGTAAGATTTGGACTTGATTTGATCCTTCGATCATAGAGTTTTTGGGCGAGGCGCGGACTGAAAAATCGTTTCTGGACTCGAACAGAGTTTTTACCTATCACCAGTTAAACCGACGCTTGTGGTCATGTTGGGTCGGTTCAACCGGTGAGTAGGTTCTTCGCCTGTTAGGGTTTTCTGTCCTTCGTCTGGTTGCACCGGTGCATTTTATCTCTTGTGCATCGGTTCAACCGATGATACCGAGCCAGTGCTTCTCAGATTTGCTGCTTGACTCATTTAACCGATGGGTTCTTTGTACTCCTCACCGGTTTAACCGGTGAGCGATTCTGTGTCTTGACTGTGGTAGCACATCGGTTAAACCGACAAGGTGCCCTCTGTGCACGTTGGTTCAACCGGTGCTCACAAGTCCATTTGAGCTCTCTCTGGACAACTGCACCGACGTTTTAAGTCGATTTTGTCGGATCATCCGGTGCAGGATCGTCAGTTGAACCGACGCTGTCTAAGCCACTGCATCGGTTCAACCGGTGATTACCCTTGACTGCTGACGGATCTGCTCGTCGGTTGAACCGACGCCTTTCAAACTCAAGTGTCGGATTAACCGGTGAGTTATATCGTGCTGTTTCTTGCGCTGTCTCTTCGCGTTCGCTTCCGCGTTTCTTCTCACTTGTTTCTAGGGCTGTTTTGTGTTAGTGTAGCTCCTCTATAACTACTCTACACTTCACCTAGGACTTGAGGGTTGGGTGCGAACTTGGGACCTTACGCCGAGCTTTCGATTGCGAGAATTTTCGATCGGCTGCCATTCACCCCCCTCTGGTCGCCCTTTCGGTCCCTCAACAAGATTACAAGAACATTACTAAAACGCACATGCGCGTGTTGGTGTGCACACTCGGCTCGTCTCAGCTATATAAAGCCCTTGGTGGCGGAGCACCACAAGACGGGCGCCGTGGTAGCATAGCAGCTGGCTCGCCCACGGGCTAAGCGTTGCGCCGGCGGCCATCTCCTCGATCGTCAAGCTCCAGCTACAGCTTGCAAAGAGAGGTCGGTGGTCGAGGCGGGAGACCATGAGGATGAGTGCCCCGGCGGGCACCGGCGGCGAGCGGCCGATGAGCATCCGCGGCATGTTCCGGTTCGCGGACCGGGTGGACGTCGTGCTCATGGCCCTGGGCACGCTGGGGGCCATCGGCGACGGCTGCTCCACCAACCTGCTGCTCATCTTCGCCAGCGACGTGATGAACGCGCTTGGGTACGGCCGCGGCGGCGCCGGCGGCGTGGATTTCATGCGCGAGGTGGAGAAGGTTCGTCGTCGCGCCGTGCATTACCTGTGAACTTGCGACAAGTTTCCATTCCGTGCTCTTTCGAGCTCATCGTCTGTTACCTTTTTGTGCCTTTTTGTTTTGCAGTCGTGCCTGAATTTCATCTACCTGGCGTTCGCCGTCTTGGCGGTGGCGTTCATGGGTAACTCTACTAACTTCAGCAATCCGCTTCCATTTTTCATCACCGTACACATGTTACTCCATATCAGGATCTCTTGTCTCCATTTCTAAATACATGCTACCTACTCGATCGATTGCCCGTGTAGAAGGGTACTGCTGGAGCCGGACGAGCGAGCGGCAGGTGCTGCGGATCCGGCACCTGTACCTGCAGGCCATCCTGCGGCAGGAGGTGGGCTTCTTCGACTCGCAGGAGGCCACCACCTCGGAGATCATCAACAGCATCTCCAAGGACGCGTCCCTCATCCAGGAGGTCCTCAGCGAGAAGGTACCACGGCTACGCCCCACCCTGCCGCCACCAACTAACCCCTCCCCAATTTCCATCACCTCAGCCGTCAGAATTCAGTAAAAGCCAAATTCTCAAAACCTTCAGTTTTCAGGAACGCTGAAAAAAGAATGGCGACGGGACTGGGCTGCGTCGTAGTCCCTGTCACGCGCTCACGCTCTGGTCACGTGACCAACCAAACCATCCAGTCCATTTGTCAATGGCTAGCTCAGTCTCCGGTGAGGCTAGCTTCTTGCTTCTTGGCTGATGCGGGAGCCTAGCCTTTTTTTTAAGACGATTTAGGACATGTGCCTATGCTAATGACACCGACATCTCCCTGGAATCTAGGCTCCGGGTGGGCGTCGTATTTTAATCAGGCAAGCCGCGTCATGGAATTTAGGACAGGCGCTGCTTACATTTACATACATACTGTATGGCAGAAATCACACGATAAAATTGCGTTAGGATAGCCTGAAGCCCTGAAAACTGTTGAAGATGCTAAACAAGGGTTTGAACTTTGGAGTTCGAAAACATGATCACATGCCTTTTTGTTCTGATGTGAGCTGGATGCACCAGCAAACTGGCACAGGAATTGCATCACCATGGTGGCCACCAAAACACTGGAATCCAAGATTCAGGCGCCTTAATAAAAAGAAACTAAACTACGGCACAAAAAAGTGGGGGCAAAACTCAAGAAATTAGAACCCAACATTCAAGGAGAAATAACAGCGCAACTGATAGTTTTGTTTCTTTAATTTGGAACAGGTCCCTCTATTTCTGATGCACTCTACTGTGTTCGTCTCCGGACTGGCCTTCGCCACTTATTTCTGCTGGAGGCTGGCTCTGGTCTCTTTTCCTCTGGTCCTGCTTCTCATAATCCCGGGGCTGATCTACGGCAAGTACCTTCTCTACCTCTCCTGCCAGTCGCGCCACGAGTACGCCAAGGCGAATTCCCTGGTCGAGCAAGCCCTGGGCTCGATCAAGACCGTCTACTCATTCACAGCCGAGAAGAGGATCATCCAGAAGTACACGGCCATCCTTGACAAGACGATCAAGCTGGGGATAAAGCAGGGCATCGCCAAGGGTCTCGCCGTTGGATTCACCGGCCTTTCTTTCGCCATCTGGGCCTTCCTCGCATGGTACGGCAGCAGGCTGGTGACACACCATCAGGCAAGTGGTGGGAGGATATATGCTGCTGGGATTTCCTTCGTCTTGGGTGGCCTGTAGGTTTCTTCTACCTTCTGTAGTGTACTGTGCTGACCTCATGACTTCGCTTCGTCCTGTAGAATAGAAGAAGCTTAACTGAACAAACTTACTGAATGTTGCAGATCCCTTGGAATGGCACTCCCTGAGCTGAAACATTTCACTGAGGCATCTGTTGCTGCCACAAGAATTCTCGACCGGATAAACCGTGTGCCCGAGATCAACGCTGACGACCCGAAGGGCCTTGTCTTGGACCAAATCCGGGGAGAGCTTCAGTTTGAATCTGTCCGTTTTGTGTACCCGTCAAGGCCAAACATGCCAGTCCTCAGAGACTTCAACCTCCAGATTCCTGCTGGGCAAACCATTGCTCTGGTTGGGTCTAGTGGCAGCGGCAAGTCAACCGCAATAGCGCTAGTGCAACGCTTTTATGATGCCAGTGAAGGAACTGTCAAGATTGACGGTTTCAACATTAAGGAACTCCAACTCAAGTCGATCAGGAGCAAAATGGGGCTTGTCAGCCAAGATCATGCATTGTTTGGTACTTCAATAAAAGAGAACATCCTGTTTGGCAAACCGGATGCGACCATGGATGAAGTTTATGCAGCAGCCATGACAGCAAATGCTCACAACTTCATAAGGGGGCTTCCCGAGGAATACGAGACTATGGTACATCAGTATGTGCATCAAAACAAAAGAAACAGTGGACCACCTCAAAATGTCCTCTCATACTTTATGATTCATCCTTGCAGATAGGCGAGCGTGGAGCATTGTTATCGGGTGGCCAGAAGCAGCGTATTGCCATTGCAAGGGCAATTATCAAGAACCCTGCTATACTTTTGCTTGACGAAGCCACGAGTGCACTTGATTCAGAATCTGAGAAGTTGGTGCAGCATGCACTTGATCAAGCATCTATGGGACGGACAACTCTGGTAAAATGCCACTGACTACACTCATATACTTCATAACCCGAAGAACAAAATTTCTTGAATTATTTGCCATTGCGTCTTTTAGAACGATAATTATTTGGCACTGTGGCACTGATAATCATTAACACTAACCAGGTAGTAGCTCATAAGCTTTCAACCGTGAAGAATGCTGATCAAATTGCTGTAGTTGATGGGGGTACAATAGCTGAAATTGGTACACATGATGAACTGATCAGCAAGGGGGGCCCATACTCTAGACTTGTGAAATTACAGAAGATGGTGAGTTACATCGATCAAGAAAATGAACAATTTAGGACTTCGTCAGTGGCCAGGACCAGCACCAGCCGTCACAGCATGTCCAGAGCCAGTCCAATGCCACTTACACCAGCTGTCTTAAAGGAAATTAGTTCTGATGTTTCTCCACCTGCACCATCTTTCTCCAGGCTTCTTGCAATGAATGCACCAGAATGGAGGCAGGCAGTGATAGGCAGTCTGTCTGCATTGGTATATGGTTCCTTGCAGCCCATCTATGCCATAACCATTGGAGGAATGATTGCTGCATTCTTTGTTCAGGACCACAATGAGATGAATGCAATCATCAGACGGTATGCCTTGATCTTCTGCTCATTGTCCATGGTATCCATTGTTGTAAATCTATTGCAACACTACAACTTTGCATACATGGGGGAGCATCTTGTTAGGCGCATCCGAGTCCAAGTACTTGAAAAGATCTTAACCTTTGAGGCAGCATGGTTTGATGAAGAAACAAATTCAAGTGGTTCTTTGTGCTCTCGGCTAAGCAATGAAGCTTCTCTTGTCAAAACCCTTGTTGCAGACAGAATGTCCTTGCTGCTTCAAACAGCTTCTGGAATTATAATTGCAGCGACAATGGGCCTGATAGTAGCTTGGAAGCTTGCTCTTGTCATGATAGCTGTACAACCATCTACAATGATATGCTACTATGCCAAAAAGATAGTACTCTCAAATGTTTCAAGGGACTTGGCAAAGGCTCAGCATCAAAGTACTCAGATTGCAATAGAAGCTGTTTACAACCACAGGATGGTAACCTCCTTTGGGTGCTCATCAAAGGTTCTTCAGCTCTTTGAGCATGCACAAGAGGAACCACTGAAAAGAGCAAGGAAGAAGTCATGGGTAGCAGGGCTCACCACAGGATTGTCACCTTGCCTCTCATTCTTATCATGGGCACTGGACTTCTGGTATGGCGGGAAGCTGGCACAGTCTGGAGAGATCTCTGCGGGTGATGTTTTCAAAACCTTTTTCGTCCTAGTGAGCACAGGAAAGCTGATTGCTGATGCTGGTAGCATGACATCAGACCTGGCAAAGGGAGCAAATGCAGTTGCTTCAGTATTTGAAGTGCTAGACAGGAAATCTATCTCTCCACAGAATTCACAGGTAGCATACTCATATAACTAGCTTCTTAAGTATAATACAAAATCTTAATCAGCAGCTTTGCAAGCATAATATAGCTCTATAGTGCCATGAGTCAGAGAATAATTAGATTTACTTTGCAGGTGGAAAAGGAAGAACAGAAGAAGAAAATACAAGGAAGAATAGAGTTCAGAAAGGTAGATTTTTCATATCCAACAAGACCAGAATGCCTCATCCTACAGGATTTTAGCTTGGATGTGAAAGCAGGAACAAGTGTTGGACTGGTTGGGAGAAGTGGTTGTGGTAAATCTACTATCATAGGTTTGATCCAAAGGTTCTATGATGTTGATAGAGGAGCCGTAAGGATTGATGGCATGGATGTGCGGGAGATGAATATTATTTGGTTTCGAGGATTTACAGCTCTAGTTAGTCAGGAGCCAGCAATGTTTTCAGGTAGTGTCAGGGATAACATTGCTTTCGGTAAACCAGAAGCAGATGAAGAGGAGATTGTGGAGGCTGCAAAAGCTGCAAATGCACATGAGTTCATATCGTAAGTCTTAAACATGTTCTATTCCAAATATGTATTATATATATTGCACAACATGCCTTTGTCTGAACTCAAAGCCTATTGTTTTTCAGATCATTGAAGGATGGGTATGATACTGATTGTGGAGAGCACGGTATACAACTCTCAGGAGGACAGAAGCAAAGAATTGCAATTGCAAGGGCAATAATCAGGAATCCGGCAATACTACTGCTTGATGAAGCAACAAGCGCGCTTGATGCACAGTCAGAGCAAGTGGTGCAGGAAGCTCTTGATCGAATAATGTCAGGGAGGACCACAATCATGGTGGCACATCGACTAAACACAATCAAGAATGTAGACTCAATTGCTTTCCTGGGAGAGGGTAAAGTGGTGGAGCGTGGCTCTTACCCACAGCTCATGAACAAGAAAGGGGCATTCTACAACCTCGCAACTCTTCAGAAGTAACTGACTGTATGCAATGTAAACTACCACGTCTAATGAAACTCCTGCAGTGAGTGATATGATAGCTAAGTTACTATAGTACAGGATCAGCCCTCCGTATCTAGTTTTCAAGCAACTCCTTCCATAATCAGTTAATGTATATCTGACTTGCCTTCTAAACTTAATATAACATGTATCACAATTAGCTAATACAGCCCAACTCTATGAAAAAAAAGTACGACAAGGAAAAAAAAAGCATTACACTGAATGAATCATCATGCTTATCTCCTTCGTGATAACATATATGGGCTTTAAGAGAATGGAAGACGAATTTTCCATGAGAGGACTTACCATGAATAGACCATAGGGAGAAAATAAATAATTGTAAACAGACGCTGCACCTTCTTTACTCTTTCTCAAATTTGATGTTTAGAAGAATTTCCTTAGAAAGCTGAATCTCCTTACTCATATTATCCATCTCTATCTTAACTAATGCCTCTACATCAACTGATCGAGGTTCAATAGAGGCAAACCGCTCTTTTACATCACCAAGAGTCTGCTGATAGCTCTTCAGATCCATCTTAACCCTTACCTTTTCTATTATAGACTTCTGATATATAGTCTCATGCTCAGCAACTTTATGTGCCAACTTTTGAATTTCATCCTCAATTATCAAATCCTGTTGCATGTCCTTGATACCATTCTTAACGGCATGCAATTTTGTCCTGTGTTCTTCCAATGTTGAGAAGAAATTGGTAGAATCAGCTGCTGCTTTCTTGTAATCTGATTCCAAGGAAGTGTATGCAGTTTCCAGCTCTTTAAGCTGCCACTTCAAGAGATCCTGTAGCTTTGCAGAGAACTCTTCCTTCCTCATCTCAATATTGAAATTCTTTTTCTCCTTAACCTTTTTAGCATACTCCAACAATGCATTCACTATCTTTTGGGCATTCCTATCCTGAAGGCATAAATCACATTTCAGAATTCCTATCCGCACAGCGGCTTCAATTACATCTACACTTAGCACATCTGAAGGATCATCCTGGATTATTTCCTGGATGCTTGCGATGGTTTTCACAAATTTGTCCCTTTGAATGTCAAGTAAAATTTTCTCAAGGGGATTGACATGTTGTGGGTGCTTCCATGTAAATGATAGCTCACTTTTCCTTGAATATGCTGTCAACCCAGAGTTGTTTGGTGGCGACTCTATGCAATCTGTACTCATGAATGAATCAGAAGCCTCCACAGCATTTATTTCGATTTGTTCTTTACTGTTCTTTCCATCATTGCTGTGATTCAACATTTTTCTAGTTTCTCCTTGATCATGGTCACGCTCTTTACTTAAGCCAACGTCACACCGTGGAGAATCCAGTTTCCTGAGGTCCTGATATAAGGAACCTGGAAAGGCAAAAGTCGATATAACTTAAGTTTAAGACGTTAGAAACGAAGATCTAACAAAGAGCAACCAAAGAATCACCTGTTGTTTCTTCACGAGCTGTTTTCAAGGCATTATATGGTTTCTTATGGAGCGAGCATGATTTATGTGCCCTATCCTTGACCTGAATTATTGCGGCTGGTGGTGGTTTGAGCACTTTAGCTATTTCTTTCAACACTTTATTTGTGTTGTTGCAAGTATTATTCAGGTGTACCAATCGTGGTGATCTTCTTGGTGTTTGAGCTTGTGGTGAGCCTCACTGCAACTTAACTATTTTCCTCTTCTGTTTGTGAGACAAATCACAAGGTTCATTTTCATCAACTAGCCTTCGCTTCACTGGTGGCACAGTCAGGTCACACTGTAGTGGTTGATTAGACAAGTTAGGCCCCTCAAGATTGTTCTTCTTGATTCTCTCAGAATCATCATCTGGAGGGAAGAAGTGTTGCAATTGTCTCTTTATAAAGTCAACTGGAGACGGAAAGGATATTAGCCACGTTACTGATGCAAAGATGTAAGAACATGAGATGATAGAGAAAACTTACACTGCAAAACAAGTTTCTGCTTCATAGATTGTTCCAGAATATTTAGTTTGCCCCTGCAAATATTTAAATCTTCTGCAGCCGCCTCAACTCTCCATTTATACAAACAGAGTGTAGCACAGAATAATTCAACTGCCAATTTGTCGACATGCAAAGTTCTCATTGCTTCGGCAATTGCTTTAGCTTTATCATCCTCCATTAGCTCCTGTGACAAGCATGAATCCAACTCATCTTTGGAACAACCTACTTCATGCAGGTCAAGGAAACCAATTGTGCCCTGGGATGAAATATGTTCCTCCCCTTGAGTGGTTCGTTGTGTGGTTACTGTCTATTAGAGATATGTATAGTTGACTTGCCTTGTACTCTAAGTCTTATAGACTCTTAGTTGTACATCAAGCCGTCTCGGCTATATATATGAAAGGTCACCCCCCCCCAATCAGGGTGCGTGGTGTTTCCCCAATCTCTATCTCTCTATATGGTATCAAGAGTCCGGGCCTAGTTTCCTGGTCTCACCCCTTCCGCAACCCTAACTCCCGTGTGCCGCCGCCCGGCCCGCACGTCCAACACCCACCAGGCCGCGCTAGCCCTCTGCTTGCGCCGCCGCCGCGCTGGTCCCTGACCTAGCGCCATGTCGGCGTCCTCCACCACGTCGGCCACCAGCCCTAGCACCGGCCAGGGCACCCTCCCCGCCGCGCACGACTCCGTCGTTCCGGTCTTCGTCAATCCGTACGCCTCCGTCAACGTCAAGACCCACGTCCCCATCGAGCTCGACCTCCGACTACCCAACTACAACAAGTGGAACGCCTTCTTCACCGCCATGTGCGGCAAGTTCGGCCTTCTAGGTCACATCGACGGCACCATCGCGACCCGTTTGGCTGATCCCACTTGGAATCAGCCCGACGCTTGTGTGCGCAGCTGGATGTACGGCTCCGTTTCCGATGGCGTCCTTGACCTTGCCATGGCGCCGGATCAGACCGCCCGCGACCTCTACACGGCCATCCGTGATCTGTTCCAGGCGAACCAGGAGCCGCGCGCTGTCATCCTGAACCAGGAGCTCGCTTCCTCGACTCAGGGTGATCTCCCCATCGAAGCCTACGCCGCGCAGCTGAAGCAGAACGCCGACGCTCTTCGCGACGTCGGCCACCCCGTGCAGGACCGTCAGCTGGTGCTCACCCTGCTGAACGGCCTCAACCCGCGCCTCTCCAACACCGCCGATTTCATCGCCAACACGAGGCCGCTGCCGTCCTTCACCTCGGCGGTGAACATGCTTCGTCTGAAGGAACTCCGCCTCGCCAACGACAACAAGGTCGCCTCCAACTCCGCCCTTGCCGCTTCGACTACGGCTGCCTGTACCTCGCCTTCCTGCCGCTCCACGCCCTCGTCCTCGCAGCCTCGTGGCGGTGGCAAGGGCAAGGGCAAGGGCAAGGGCGGCAAGGGTGGCGGCAACGACGGCGGCAACAGCGGTGGCGGTGGTGGTCGCGGCGGCGGCCACAACCAACAGCAGCACGGCGGCCAGGGTTCCTAGAGTGGAACGCAACCCGGTGCCCCGCCCAACAGCCCATGGGTCTGCTTCAACCCGTGGGACTGGGGCCCACAGCAGCAGTGGCGTCCTCCCATGGGGCCGCTCCCTCAGGCACACACTGCCTTCGCACCGTCGCAGGTGTCGCCTCCTGCGCCGGCGCCCGCCGGCTACCCTGCGCCAAGTGGCTGGGACCAGGCGGGTCTCATTGCCGCCCTGAACCAGATGGCACTTCAGGGCGCCAATCCATGGGTGCTCGACACCGGAGCGACATCGCACATGTCCTCCAATGATGGTATCCTTTTCTCCCGCCATCCCCATTTGTCGTCTTTCATTACCGTCGGCAATGGCTCTTCTATCCCAATTTGTAGTCGTGGCACTTCTACCTTGTCTCTAGCTGATCACACCTTTAAACTCAATAATGTTCTTGTGGCTCCTCAACTTGTACGCAACTTACTATCTGTTCGACAGTTTACTCGCGACAATAACTGTTCTATTGAGTTTGACGCCCTTGGCTTTTCTGTGAAGGACCCGAAGACCAGGACCGTGATTCTTCGCTGCAATAGCGATGGGGATCTTTACACCATCCCCTCCACCCCGCCCCCAGCCTCCTGTCATCTCGCCGATGCCTCCGCCTTGCTGTGGCATTCACGTCTTGGTCATCCTGCGCCTGCCGCCATAGCTTCACTTAATAAGTTATCAGCTATTTCATGTAAACATACCATACGTGGTCTCTGTCATGCTTGCCAGCTTGGCAAACACTTTCGGTTGCCATTTACTAGTTCATCATCTAGCACTTCAGCTCCCTTTGAACTCGTTCATTGTGATGTTTGGACATCACCAGTGCTCAGTATTTCTGGTTTTAAATATTATCTTGTGATAGGATGATTTCAGTCACTATTGTTGGACGTTTCCTCTTAGGCAGAAATCAGAGGTTCATAATCATATTGTCAATTTTGTTGCTTACGCTCACACTCAATTCAGCTTGCCTATTCGCTGCTTTCAGGCAGATAACGGCACCGAGTTCGTCAACAACGCCACTGCTACGTTCCTCGCTGCACGTGGCGTTCTTCTTCGCACCTCGTGCCCTTACACCTCCGCTCAGAATGGCAAGGCTGAACGGATGCTGCGCACCTTGAACAATACCATCCGCACCCTAACTGATCCATGCCTCCATGCCTCCCACCTACTGGGCGGAAGCTTTGGCCACCGCTGTAGTTTTGCTGAACCGGCGCCCCTCCACGTCCATCAACAATGACATTCCCTATCATCGGCTATATCACAACATGTAGGTAGATGCCACACTTGTTTCTCTGTTTCTTCCGTAATTTATTCCTTATGCAAGGTATTGTAGTGATCTTTTTTAACTTTCTCAAATTTCCAGCTTTCTTGATATTTGTCATTGGTCAAATTGCGCCTTATGAAAAACAAACATGGAGTATGATGAAAAAAAATGAAGCTAGGGAATTCTAAAGTGATGTGAACAAATAATTCTTCTGAGCAATAATATTCTCTAGCCATCAACAATTTCATGTAGTAGATACTAAACATAAAGTTAGACTTACTAAACTTGCAAAACAAACTTATCTAAGACCATGTTAATAAAAATATTCCATTTGTACTAGAGAGTAAGCAAAATGCAACACCTAAATGACCATGTGAATTGATCTAACTATTTCCTCAAGACTAAACTATTTTCATTCCTACATCATATTGATCCAGTATATCAACCTGCGTGTGACTATGAATGGGACTCTTAACTGTCTTTGTTGATTCATCACCACAGTGTCCCTTCTTACTAGAAGGGAAGACATCACATGGTTGTTCTCTTAAACTTCCACTAGCTTGGGCACCACTTCCTGAAGGCCAAACTGCTTTCTCAACAGCATTCACACCAAAAACCGAGACCCCGAAATGCATGTTCCCATCATATTCGACGACAAGGAATTCACCCTCCCGTAAACAATTGCCCTCCACAAACTTTGACCATACGGTGGTCAGAAACATGCGACCATCAATTTCCTCTAGCTCAACAGGCCAAGTCTTCCCTTCAGCATTCTTAAGTGCGACATTAGCTGACGAAGCCACTGTGGCACCGGATGTTCTGCGCCTCTCCTATGGAATATGACTGAGGAAGCCTCCAGGTATCTCCTACATGCAGAAGCAAGGTTAGGACTCAGGACGAACATGAACTGTACGACTGTTTCCACTTTTTCACTGCGTTCGGCTTGTTGCTCCAGCTCCAGCCCAACAGTACTTTTCTCTCACACCACTCCAGCTCCAGCCTCTAGTTCCAGCCAGCCCAACAGTATTTTTCTCTCACACCACTCCAGCTCCAGCCTCTAGCTCCAGCCTGCCGAACGCAGTGTTTGAGTACTTGACTGAGAATGGCACTCATGAAGTCACGAGGGCAAAGACTGGTCATTGGTCATAGACTGAGCTGCAGACCATTTTGCCAGAGGATTTAGCATTTAATGAAGCTGTAGTGCTGTAGTGGGTGCATACATGTGTGCATTGAGATGACAGTAAACAACATAAAAGGTTGCACTGAAGCTTCATTTTCATTTTAGGACTGCTGCAATGCACGAAGTAAACAACATTAACGTGTTGCCTTTTTTCATTTATATAAGTTTTTTTCAAGGAAATGTGCGTAGCTGACTTCCATTTGGACTGCATGCCTGTACCGAATCTATTAGAAGGAAGATCACCAAAATCCGTACGCATGCGCAGGGAGATAGCCATCCTCTATATTCATCCAAATACCGCAGCTCTGCTTATGAGCACACGGCCCGGAGCCTCGCTGCCGCCCCCTGACGGCACACGAACGTAGACAAGGAGACAGAGTGGAACGCACAGGGTCGCGGCAGCAGGAGGAGGGAGGTGGACTACTCACGATGCGGCGCGCGAAGTCGCCGACGAGGACCTTGAAGAAGCGGGGCCTCCTCTGCCCTTCCATGAGCGGGGGGGGGGGGGGGGGGGGGTAAACAGGCGAACGGCGCCGCGGCCGCCCGGTCTCCCCCCTCTGAATCTTCTGTCTCCTCCGCCTGATGCTGCGGTTGCGGATGGGGGGAGAAGAAGAGAGAGGCGATGGAACCGAGCCGAGCGGCTGAGTTGGTTTGGTGGTTGTGGCTGGACGCCGAGCTCTGGCATGTATGAGTAGTCTGATATAGCTATTATATAAAACGAAATAGCTAATAAAAATAGAATGAAATCTAACAGTTTTTCTAAAATCTAAAAAGAGATGACTAGCACTCAGCGCTAGGCAAAAATAACTAGCGGCACTCTTTAAATACAAAACTAAGATAAAAGACGAGATAAATAGAGTTTCTGTTGGATAGCAGTTTTTTATTTTTTTAGCTAACTCATCTAAAATATAGGAGCTGTTGCAGATGTGAGAGGGAGCGAACGCTGCGCCCTTTCTCTTTTCCCACTCCCACGGCGTCGGCGCGTGCACTGGAGCGGCAGGCGCAGAATCTCCTGGTTGGTTCGCTCGCACTTTTTACCGTGGAAAGCTGCGTTATTGGCGCGACTTGTCAGACGCACGACGCACCCGTGGCTGACTGGCCGTGGGGTGCCGGCCACGGTGTTCCGTGCTCCTCCAACTCTTCAGACGAGGAAGAGGGTTTCAAGCTGTCATGCGCCAACTTTCATGCGCCATCCCATTTTTTTCTCTCCAGATGGTATGGTTGGCAAAACATATGATAAAATGACTCTTTCGGTTGTTTAAAATGACCAAATATCCATATTATCTTTATATTTTCTTTTTTATCCTTTTCTTTCCATTCTCTCTTCTTATCCACCATCCCTCTCATCGTGTCAGGCTCCCGCGCAGCCACTGCAAGCCCTGGTCATTCGATTCTAACCGAACCGATTGGTTCGGCTCTTCTGTTGCTGTGCAACTTCGGTTCTCAAGAATCAGAGATGACTGGTTCTTTTTTGAACCGAGAAAATTCGATTTAGTTTAGTTTGGTTCAGTTCCAGTTATAACTGAACTAACCGAGCTTGTGGTCGGTGCCATCGATAAGCCACGGCACCCTCCCGCGGCGGCCGCATGCTGCTGCCACTGCCATTGCACCTTTCCACGGTCCTTGATTCGTCGATGCCGCACCTTCCCATGATCCTTGATTCATCAATGTCACACCTTCCTGCTGTCGTCGATTCGCCGCCGCCGCTCCTTCTAGCGATCGCCAGCTCGTCCCTTCAGGAGGAATGGAGGGAGTCAGGGAGACGGGGCCTGGAGGGCGAGGATGCGCGGGGACCAGGACGGAGAGAGATGTCCGGGGCAGCGGGACAGGCGGAGCATGAGCCGAGGGACTGGGGCCGTGGGGCGCTGGCGCGCGGTCGTGCGGGGTAGGAGCTAGAGGCGTATGGCAGCAGCCCGGCAGGGACCGGCGTCCGACGGCGGTGAAGGCCTGTGGGTGCTTGAGACTCGGGACTGGATAGGGGCTCGGGGCACGGGCAGCGGCTGGGACTGGGAGGTGGGGTGGGAGGCTGTGTGGAGTCCCTAAGGTTTGTTAAACTGTTAATGGGCTATTGGGCTACTCATGGGCTAACAGGATTCATGAGCTGAGTGTATGATGAGGCCAATTATTCAGTTATCCAGCTTAAAAACCGAAATCGAATCGAGTACTTCGGTTCCTGAGAACCAAAAACCGAAGAGGAATCAAATTTTTTTTGCTCTCAGTTTGAGAACCAAAAACCGAAGAGGAATCAAATTTTTTTTGCTCTCAGTTTGGTTCGACTCCGGTTCTCGATTTTTTTTCGGTCCTCGGTTATACGTGACCAGACCGACCACCCTAGGCCTCCCGCGCAGCCCGCAGTCGGCCCCGCTTGCCGCCGCCAACCTCCTGCTGCCGTCCATGCCCACCGCCGCGTGGCCTCCCGGCGCTGCTGCGCCGCGAGGAGCGCGCGAAGTGGCCGGGGCCACGCACGAGGAGGCGAGCGCGGGGGCAAAGATGACAGGTGACGCAAGGAGCCAGGGGGAACCAGTTTTTTTTTTCTCCTCCTCCGTCTTCCGGTTCCTCTCAGCGGGAAATCTGGGGCTGCTTCGACGGAGCCCTTATCTGGGGCTGCTTCGACGGAGCCCTTTCTTTCCACCTCGTTTGGTAGAGCTCCAGCAGAAGCAGAGCTGGAGCGAGAGCCTAGAGCCCTGCTAAAGAGAGCGTGAGTAGAGCAGTGCCAGGCCGCAACACGCCTAATTTTTCACGCAGGAAGGAGGAAGCACACACCATAGACACGATGCAAAATCAGGTTGATTAAAACCTACTGCCCTTCCGCCTCCTCCCCGCATCCCACGGGAAAAAGTAGACGTGTGTCGCACCCTCGCGAGCTTCGGCTCTTTTGCAAAAAAAAGTCTTCAGTTTTCTTAAAATCACAACTAAATCTAGATCGTCCCGACAGTACAGTACTCATGCTCATATATTTATCATTTAGGTCCTCTAACTAATATTTATGTTGACACAAAGAAGAAAAAATTGGATGATGCTGTCGCATTTGCAAAAACCTCCCCGCGAGGCAAATTTTCAGTTTACCCCTCCCGCAGCCTCGATCCCCTTTCCTCGGCGCGTCTCCCCGCCGCTCTCTCCCTCCCTCTCCGGCTCCCCGCCGCCGCCTCCTTTCTCTTCGGCTCGCCTCCCCGCCCCTCACGCCTCCGCGCGGCATGGGCTGGCGTGGATCTGGCGGCGGGTTGCGGCCTACCTCCCGCGGCTGCTCGTCGGTGAGCGCACCCTCGAAGTCGTCCTCCTCCTCCTCTGCTCCACCCTCGGCGCCTCCCGCTGGCCGCGGCCCCCGCTTGCTCCCTCGGGCGTTGAGGCGGGCGCCGCCTCCCCGGCAGCCTCGGCAGCCGCCTGCTCCTCGGGAACCGGAGAGGAGGGGCGCGTCGCCTTCTTCGGCGTGGATCCGGCGGGCTGCAGCCTACCGCCCGCGGCTGCTCGTCGGTGAGCATGCCCTTGGCCTCCTCCTCCCTCGGCGCCTCCCCGCCGGCCGTGGCCCCTGCTGCACGCGCGCATCCAAGGAAGATGCAAAACGGGTCGAAAGAAGTTGAACGGGATGTCGTCCGCGCCGCCGGCCACCACCTCGGCCTCGCCACCACCCAGGCCGACCCTCATGAGTCCCGGCGTGGAGTAGAACTGCAGGCCCAGTTTGACCTATCGGAGGCCTCAAGTTCACTGTCGCTTGCTCCAAGCTGCAAAATTTGGCCACAAATTTTGGTTTCAGTGTTCAGATACTGAGATATAGCAGAGAATTAGAGATGAGATGTAGGACGATTTGTATGGGTCTTTGCCGACTTTCATACCTCAGCTGTACATCTCCTATGTGTCTTCTTGCTCACTCTCGCCATGCGTTTGTTGCAGCTTCGGAGGGAGAGGATAGCTGACAAGATGAAGGCGTTGCTGGAGCTGGTCCCTAACGCCAACAAGGAAGACCAAATTTTCCCCTATCTTTTCTTTTCTCCTTTCTTTTTCTCCTTTTGCCCATTCTTTTGAACGAAGTAGCAGGAAGCTTTCCTTGAGATGTGGTGAGGGTGCACTCATTTCTTTTTCTTTTTTCATTTTTGCACTGTGTTGTGATGTAGCATTACGTTTTTCCTTAAATTTAGTATTTGGCTGATACACTATCTTGACTTGTTATAGTATAATGTGCTATGCTCTCCTATGTGTAACATTGGTAAAATAAAAGGTGCATTACGGAATAGAAAAACATGGTAGTTGGGGCATATTGTGCATTTGGCCACTTCACTGCTTGGCTGATGCCACACGTGTCGGACCTCCATTGGGAGGATGTGTTTTAGTAATTAGTAGCTTCTAAAGATGGTCTAGCACTTTATTCTTTTTTAAAAAAGTTGGTCTAACACTAGCAGTAGTAAAAATCTGCTGCCAGTAAGGCCGCAAAACTATTACATTGCATTATCTAGGGGAATGTTGATCACTGGAAGCCACAAGATTCCTGAGGGGAATGGTAGGTTAACTGGCTAGACTTTAGTGTAGGATTTGTTCAGTGCGGTCAAGGTTAACTATTACATGACATTTTATCTAGGGGGATGTTGATCACTGGAAGCCACAATTAAAATTCCAAACATTTCTTTGGGCTTGCATCTTAGGTGGCTGCATTGCTTGAACTTCTACCAAAAGGAAGAGGCTACTCGAATAAAAATTGGAGAGGATTATAGTTTCATTCAATTGGAAGATTGGGTTTCTTTACCTCTCCTTTTATGATGTGATGTGATCTACAATTTGTTGGAAGTAAATTGATTTTTTTCTTGATTTGTTTGTGACCTTTTTGGTTTCAATAAAGGAAGAGGAAGAAATTGAAATGTTTTTGGAAATTATTTTCAACAGTATTCCTCTCACCCCCAGCAAACACTAGATTAGGGTGAGTTTCAGCCTTCTCTAGGCCTTTTCGATTGCTTATGTTCACTGTATGTTGTGCTTTGCATCAGTAGAAAGGCATAGTGATTACATCTTGTGTTTTTTTCTTATGCCTGCAGCATCCTTCTTGGGTTTGAGCAACAGCATAACAGGATGAGCTGGTCCCTCCTCTTTTTCTTGCCATGTGTTATTGGACATCTGATGAGAGAACAAATTTCATTCAAGTTCTTGCTTTAGTATCCAGTAAGTAGGGATTGTATTGCTCATTTAGTCTGTAGCAAAGATTGCATAGAATTCTAACCAGTTGCTGATATTGTGTAGTGTGTAGAGATGTAGTTAAGTAGTTCAGAGCATGGCATCAAACTAATTTAGATTTTTTTTCTCAGTTTCTAAAAGCTTTATAGGTGCAAATTTCTGCTGTAGATTAGCAACATCTATGCATATATTATGAATAGGCAAGCCTGAAATTGATATACTCCCATTGTACCAAGTTGGTCAATATACATTGCTTAAAAATATCAAGTTCGTGAAAAATGTCAAATCCCACGAAATTAGCTAGATTGGATAGATAAATCTGAAATTCTGTAGCATTGAATCAGAGGTACCTTTCTTATGCATTGAAGCTAATAACAGTTTCAGAGATGAAAGAGTAACTATTTTCCCAAAGATATGTCATAATAGCCCACAGGTTGTTGGTTTAGTCTTTAGCTAAATTAACTGATCCATACTACATGTTTGCTTAGGAATATAATTATGTACTCCTGGTTTGCTCAACATGTTTGTTTTCCTGGCATGGCCATCTAAATGACCTCGCTATGAGAAACTAAGAAAGAACTTTCCTTTTTGATTGCCTCTGAAGAAGTTTGATCCATGTGATGTTTTTGAGTAAAGGCATATGATTTACTTTTCAGAGATTGGTGAATAGCAAGAGAAAATGTTATCTTATCTGATTCATGTCAATTTGTGGCTGTGATTTATATCTTTAGGACCATTTCAATATTGAGTAGAATACATAGCTGCATTGTATTTTTTTTCCTTTCCTGTTTAGCATGATCAGAATTAAGTATCTGTACTTATGCAGAAGTAAACAATCTAACAAATGCAGACTTGTATATTTTACAGTGCTAATTGACTAAAACAGATAATTTTGTTTCAAGATAGAATAATTTTGTATTGAAAGCTTCATCTTTGATTGCTGAATCATAGAAGTTTTTTGCAGTGATTTGTATCTTTAGGACCATTTAATATTGAGTAAAACACAAAACTGCACTGTGTTTTCCCCTTTCCTGTTTAGCTTAACCAGAATTAAGTATCTGTACTTATGCAGAGGCAAACAAACTAGAAAATGCAGGCTTGTATATTTTAGAGTGCTTATACACTAAAAGAGATAATTTTGTTACAAAATGTAATAATTTTGTACTGAAAACTTCGTTTGAGCTTTTTCTTGTGAGTGCCATCAGTTGCCTATTCGGTGTGTCTTACATCTTGTGCTTTTTCTTGTGCCTGGAGCAATCTTCCTCT
Source organism: Panicum virgatum (assembly GCF_016808335.1). NCBI lineage: Eukaryota > Viridiplantae > Streptophyta > Magnoliopsida > Poales > Poaceae > Panicum > Panicum virgatum. The sequence continues at coordinate 46,959,055 of NC_053140.1, read as the reverse complement.
GTTTGAGCAGCAGGTTCTTAGGGTAAGCTTGTCCCTTTACTGGTTTTTTTCTATGTTTGCATGGCTTCTTTCTGTTTGCCGACTGCATTTGCTTTCGAGCATGATAATCAAGTTTGTTGTTTGTTGCTGGATCGTCTCATGCCGAAAAGACGAAGGTTCGTGCACGGTTGCTGCTGCTTTCAGCTGTGTGTGCTCCAAGGACTTGCAGAGGTCAGTTTGCTCTTGCTGCTTGTTTCCTTTCCATGCATTGATTTTCCTCTGATTTGGTGTCCAATGTCTGATCTGCATAGAAAAGGTCTTGCAGAGTCTCTTCTAACTACTAAAAGGGCCTTGCAGGGTCTCCTCTACCTACTAAAAGGGCCTTGCAGGGTCTCTTCTACCTACTAATTCATCTGCTACCCTGCTCGGATGTACTACAATGTTCATGATTGAGATGCCGGACAAACACCTGGTGCACAGGACAGCTTGGTGCTCGGATGTCTTGTAATATCCATTATTCTGATGTTGGACAAACACTTGATGGCTAGAATAGCTTGCTCGGATGTGATGTAATATTTATGATTCAAATGCCGGATATACATATATTAACATGTTGATTATGTGCCTATTGCCAGATGTTGTGCTTTTGTATTACCAAAATTTGTCACTTTTTATTGTTGGTATTAATTTGATTGATTAAGTGGTGGGGCGCGCATCGCGCGCCGAATGTTCTAGTGCCTAGAAAAGGCAACAGAGGGGGCTCACTGGCACTTTATTTCAGAGTTTATTTATATAACATAGACCGACACTTGACTTGCTCAGCCAAATTATTACAGACACTACCCTACGAATGTTTTTCGACGAATGTGTCCTGCTTGGATGGGTCTACCATCCCTAGGTTTTCTAGTAAATACATTAACAAAATGCCTTCTGGTAATCTGGTTGGAGAAAGGAAAAACACCAAGATCTTGAAAAAGAGAAATGTGAAGGAAGAAGAATGAACTGAACACTCAACGCCACTATCCCGAGGGAGGTAACCAAAGTTTGCTAAATCTGAAGAGCAGAAGCAATAGGTCCTGCCAGGCTTAGAATTTCAAACGGCTGCCTGTCCTTCACCGCCTTAACAGTTAGAGGGCATGAATCGGTAAGCCAGAAGTGGCTCAGGCCATGCTCAGGGCCCTCTGAAAAAAATACAAAGAATAAATGTTTGCATTATAAATCAGGAACATAAATAGCATATTATCATTCAACACAAAATAGGTTCTGTAGGAAGTTCCAAGAATGCTTTGGCACAAGCGTGCCTGCCCCCAGCATTTCTGTGCAAGGTAACATTGTGATCGAAAGTATCAATGTAGGAAAACCGGATTAAAAAAAAGATAATGTGAACCCTACAGCCTGCAGGAGAATTAAAGACATTTTTGGATGAACAAATTGAGAGTATTGCCTGGTGCTGCTTATCAAATCAGTGTCTAGCGGTATCATACAGCAGTATCAAAACACTATAAAGTTTTTTTTTCTCTGGTTCTGAGGTACAAGGCAGCAACAACTGCGTAGAAAGTTAGGGTCAATGGAATAGGGTTTGGCGGTCAAAAGGGAACTAGAAGTCAAATCCTTTCTCTTTTTTTTTTTTTTGTTCTGAGATGAACTCAAATCACCCTGATCACCTCTGATTTGAGAATTATAGTCAACGGTCTTTCTTTGATACTTTAAGGATACCATTCCATGTAAAAGATGGAGAAGTTTGCTGGTAGAAGCTGTCTTAATAAGAAAGGACAGCCGTGGTTTGCCCCTTCAGTTTCTATGTTGCTCTTTGGGACAGTAAAAAAGCCGGTTGCTTAGTCAAAACAATGTTAGGTGGACGAAATAAGTTGGTATTCCCTAACAAAAAGAAGTGAGGAAAATAGAAACAGGGAAAGACCAGTCTACCATGCACTTTTTTTTATCGTGTAAATTAAAAAAAGTGCCCCTCTGAGAGAGACTAAACTACTAAAGTCCTTATGTAAGCTCTTTTCTATTCAATATCTCAAACAAAAACAATAGCAATGTGAGAAGTTCATTAGCATGCTAATAGCCTAATATCATAAAGGCAATAAGCATATGTACCTCCATTATCATGCTGAAATTTCTCCCATGAGTTATTGGGGAAAATGCCATGTGTCGCATATGCACTGACCTTGGCTGCGCCATGAGCTGCCAATACTTTCTGCACAGGAAAAATGAATGTTAGTTTGCAACTCTTAAAGGAATATAACAGAAATATATAATTAGACGCTACAAAAAGTTGTTTTCAGAAAAAAAAATCAGGGCATAAATTTGCACACCCACAAGGCCGGAAAATATTGAAGATCATCAATAGTCACTAATGCTAAGTATAAACAAAATTAAGTCACAGAAATCATATTACCTGGCACTCAATCAAAGTACCACCAGACTGCACCAAGTCATCGACTATAACAACATGGCGGCCTCTAGGGTCTCCCTCTTTTATCCGTACAATTCTCTGTTCCCCTTCCCTGACTTTGTTACATACAACCTACAAAAAGGCAATTTATGAAATCAATTTATTAAGAGAGGGACTAACTTTTTGTTTCGGAACTTGGAAGTACTTGAGAAAAACATTTACCATGGGAAAATGTTGAAGTTGCTTATAGAAGCGCTTCCATGCACCGTCATCTGGAAAAGCTATGGTTATCTGATAAAGATATAAAGAATCGTATCATATCAGACCAAGTGCAACATCAACAAACATTAAACTTTCGGTTCACTTAGTCAGTGTACTCACATTATGGGAATCAGGAAGCTCCTGAAGCCTACTTTTTAGCAAGGGGATGCCACTCTCAAAACATGGTAAGACAGAATCTCCAAAGTAGAATCTCTCCTGTTGTGTTATTAAGGCAGGGTTATTTTCAAACTGATGCTTTTAGTCTTACACAGAACAGGACAAGAAGTTCAATGGATTAAATGTTATACTCTTACTTGCCTGCAAAGCATGGATATCAAAAATCACTAAACTCGAAGGTCCGCCTCGTGATATTGGTATATTTGACAAAATTCTGGCTAGTGTGAAAGCAGTTGCAATGTCTCCTTCATCTTCCATGCGTTCAGAAGTCCCGGTTGGAAAAAATGGGAGTATAAGGGTGAACGAAGAAATAAACAACTTTGGCAGAGCATATATGATAGATAGTTGCTCAAATATGACACTGGGAGAGCTAAATGATGCTAAAAAAGCAACATGCCGGCCACGAATGCTGTGGGCATTCGAGATGAACAAATTTGGGAATCCATCAGCAAATGTCCTGAAAATGGTACCAAAGATTGGATGTGAGAGAAGCTTGGTTTACTTTTCTAAAACAAAACGTTGTTGTTGAGCCAGGCCATACAAAATAATCCAAAAGAACAAATCCGATCTTTACTCTAGAAGTTCCTAAGCTATGAACATTAAAATGATTCACTTTAACATATAAGTCTGTTGATGAAACAATAACCTAAGTGCAAGTAATCACGAATCCGGACATATTTTTCTGTTAGGTGTGAAAGAATTAAGATTCCATGTACATACTGTGTCATTGGGTATTTGGGTTGGCTTTAGCAAAGCTCGTGTTGTCCCAATCTAACACGACAAGCATCTTAGAGACTCTGGGTTCAGCTTCGGTTTCAATAGCCATGTTTTCTTATTCCATTAACCTCAAGGGTACAGACTGGAGCACTGGCGAACTAATCGTGAATCATGCCAGTATTTTATTTTATTTTATTGATAGGGAATCATGCCAGGATTGGTTCAGCACTGCCCACCAACCTGTGACATACATTTAAACTAAATTTTTCACCCAATACGCGAATTTCCTCCCTGCTTTTTCTAAACGTCATTCATCAGTGTAGAGAGTAAAATGGCATTTTGTGTTTTCTTTGTATTTATAATTTAGTATTTGACAAACTTCCAAGGAACCTGTATCAAGGATTCCTTGGCCAGAGCGTTATTCCTTCATTCCTTGGCCAGAGCGTTCGGGCCCCAATTGGGAACCCAACGAATCCCTATTCCAAAGCTATACTGGTACTGCAGGAGAGAAGGGAAGGGAGGGGAAGGGGAAGATTGACCTCCAGGAGATGGAGCGCAGCTCGATGTCGTCGTTCCGGGCGACCACCTGCTGCGCGAGCTCCCGCATCTCCTCGCAGTAGAAGAGCACGACGTTCTTGTGGGTCCCCATGGCGCCGGCCATCTTGGGCAGGGCGAGCGGCGCGATCGCGGGGGGCACGTGGAGCCCGCTACCGTTGGCGGCGGCGGCGCTGCTGCTGCTGCTGGCCACGCCCGCGCCCGCGCCCGCGCCGCCGAGGTGGAGGCTGGCGCGGGGCCTGCCGGGGGCGGGGGCTCGGCGAGGGGAGGGCCTCGCGAATGCTGGGGTCGGCTTCGGGGCCGCGTGGCGCGCGCTCGGCCCCCGCGCTGGGGTTTTGGCGCCGAGCGCGCCGGGGGAGGCGGAGGCGGCCGTTGCCATCCGCCGCGCGCGGCGGCAGGGGGGGTTGGTTGCTGCCTTGCCTTGCTGGGATGTGGCCGCAGTGGTGGTGGCAGGCCAAGTCGGGTAGCCGAGCCGCGGAGTGGGTGCCTCAGATTCAGATGCGTGCGGTGCGGGGCGCACGAGCCTGGGCGGCGGCGATGGTTTTCTCGCGTGGCTTTTATAGCGGTCGGATCGATGGGGATGGAGCGCGAGCGGCGTGGGCGCGCCGGCGCCCGGGGTGGGGTTGGTGGCTTGGTGCGGTCGTGCTCGTGCTCGTGCAGTCGTGCTGCGCGCGCGGCGGGCGACCGCGGGCGTCTGCCGATGTGGGGGATCCGGATCGTCCGGTTTTGTTGGGTTGCGCAAACAGCACGTTAGCGTAACGTGCCCCGTGTCCGGGTACGTGCCGGCTTCTGTTTATTGAATTATTATCCTGCGCATGTGATGTGTGCGTTTTTCTTTTAAATAAAACAACTGCAGGAGCTCTTTTAGATCCCGTTTGCATCCGAGCGCATACAAGCAGACCCTTAATACAGAAGGAGATGTGACATGAACATGGTCTAGTTGTAAGAAAATGTAAAGTACTCCGGTCACGTTTTTCTTTTCCTACCATTTGCATTTGGGCTGAATTTATCTTGATTCTGCGCGAGAATCTCGCTTAACAAGTCGTTCGCACAGAATTTGAATAGTACCCCATTAGTGTTAGCTTCCAGGAAACCAGAAAACGTAAGGCGGTATTCACTTTTGTATCTAAAACAACGCAACTCTCACTTTTCGAGGAGTCAAATATATAAAATAATATTAAAATTTGTATTACAAAATCAGTATTATTAGATTAATGATGTGGTATATTTTATACTAGATCTATTTAAAGATATAAATATTAGTAACTTTATATAAATTTAGTTAAATTTAAAATTGTTTGACTCATAGGGGAAGCCTTGCATTTTCTTTCTAAACGTATACTCCAAATATTGACGGGACCGGGCACGTCTATTCATCGCGCGCGTTGCTGCACGCCGATGCGTCGCAGAAGGGGCAGAACAGTCGCTGCAGGTGGGCCCACGTGACTGTTCTTCTTCCTCCTCCAGCTCGCCGCGGTGATGGCCGCCGGATTATGGGTGGGGGTTGCTGGGGGCGGCGCTGGCCACCGGCGGCCTTAGAAGAGGGGGAGGAGAGCAGAGACGCCCGGCAGCGGCAGCGGCAGCGGCGGCGAGTTGCTGTGCGGAGGCGGTCGACGGCGGGGACGCGGGCGGCAGTCGACGGTGGGGGAGACATGCGGTGGGCCGGCACCGGGCGGGGGAGCGCGGATCCGAGCTGATTAGGGTCGGCTGCGGCGGAGGACGCCGGCGGATGTGCCGGTGGCGGCGCCGGAGCCAGGGGAGGCGGGGGCGCGGCACCGAAAAAGATTCTGCGATAGCTCTAGGTTAATTCGCGCGAGTTAAGAATAGACATCATCGACGGGACCACGTCCTCTGCAGTTCCTCGCTCGTGCTGACTGTCTGGTTGAGGTCCCATGTGCCGGCCACTACCTATCGGCATTTTTCACGCGGAGATTATGCGAAATGCAAGGGAAGTTGCAGCGTTGACATCTGCATTTTCTTTTGAGCAAAAACATCTGCATGAGAAGCAGATTCGGGACTAGCAGCAGAAAAACGAGGCAGCGATGTCCTCTTTGAATTGCACCTGGACCTTCCGTTGCTATATATGTCGAGTTGTCGATGTCGATCAGCCTCTGCGACGAGCGGAGCCATCACGATCCGACGCGCACGTCAGCTGCAAACTAAACGTGCGTGCGATGCGCTCGTCGTCAGATCAGTTCAGATTGGATCCGACGCGGCGCTCCGGAGCCTGACCGCCGGCACGGGCGGGTCGACGACGCGGAAGACGTGGACGCGGAACTCGGCGGCGCCGACGAGCTCGAAGACGCAGTAGTCGCCTTCCTCCAGGCAGTTCCCCCGCGCGAAGGCGCACCACCCGCGCGATAGCCGGTCCCGCGTGTTGGGGATGTAGAGCACCACCCACGCCTTGCCCCCCGGGACCCGGAGCACCACGTCCGTGCGCTCCCGCGGCAGGTGCTGCCGCGAGAACCCCGTCGGGAACCTCTGCACACGCACACACGCAGCCCAACAAAATCGTCACGCCACGTCTCACGCACTCGAACGGAACCACCGCCGCCGCCAACGCGCGCCGTGTGCTCACCATCATGAAGGAGTAGTAAACATGCATGGTGCTCATGCGGATGACGCAGTAGGGCAGCGGCGACCGGAACGCGTACGCGAGCTCCATGGCGAGCTGCCGCTCGGCGCCCGTCGCGGGGCGCCGCCGGGACACGTACCCCCTGTAGCGCCGGACGGACGCCGGGATGTCGGCGTCGTCGGCCGCGAGCGCCGGCGCCGCCGCCGCCTGCAGGTCCTCGTGGATGCTCCGCGTCTTCACCGCGCGCCGCGTCGTCTCCGCGCCGGGATCCTGGGGCTGGGGCCCCCGGCGACGCCTCGTCGGCGCGGGGTCGTCCTGCTGCGGCGGTGGCGGCGCGGGGATCACCACGCACAGCGCCAGCTCGTCGGCGTCCTCCATCTCGGTCTTCACCGCGCCAGCTGCTGAAACACGGTGGGGACGTAAGTTGTTTGGCAACGTGACAGACACATGATTGGATCGGCAGTGGCGGATGTAATGCTTACTCCCTCCGTCTCATAATATTTGCACATCTAAAACTGGACACACAAACCAATATATGAAGTGAAATTACAAAAATACTCTTTGTCTTTTGTGAAAAGAATCAGATACTATCTTGTCTCTTGTGAGAAGAATGTGGATATTGTCTGTGAGAAGACTCTGGATACTCTTGTCTTTTATGGTAGTAGAGTCAAAGTAGCTATATTTTGTGGGATAAATTTTGAACTCTAGATGTACAATTATTTTTGAACTCTAGAGTAAGCCATTGGAATTTTCTGTCTCCAAATTCATAACGGCCAGATATGCATTTCATTCCTGGCTGGGCTTGAACGGGAAAAGTTGGGCCTTTTGTTATAACTTGGGCTTATTTGTCCTGTCCGGGGATTTGATCGGGGCCCTTAACAGCTCACCCCAATTTCGCTTACCCGATTCCGGCGTCCTGTTGGAGCATGCAACCTGCAGCTGCCGATCACCCGCCGTCGTCGCGCCGCGGTATGGCACCAGCTCCTTCCCGACGGAATCCTTGCGCGCGCGCTTGGGCTTGGCCGCCTCACGAGAGGGGCCGCCCGTCGTCGTCGCACGGCCCCGCTTCGTGCCCCGCCGGCCGCGGCGCGGGTCGCCGCCGCCGCCGCCGAGCAGCAGGTCCTCCCGCTCGCAGGCCGACGTGTCGAACACCATGGCGGTGAAGCGCGTGTCGCCGTCGTACCGGAAGACGAGGAACTCGAGCTCCCGTAGCGCCTGGTCCTGCACGAACTTGGGCCAGCCCGAGGTGAAGAAGGTGCCTTCGGCGGTCCGGCGGATGACCACCAGCCACGTCCGCCCGCTGGGGCCCTCCAGGGTCGCCGCCATGGACGCCTCCTTCACGGCCCTGGCCTTCTTCCTCGACGCCTCCCAGGGGATGTGCTTGCAGAAGTCCGGCGGGATCTTCTGCAACGCATGCAAAGCTCATTTCTCTAGATTAATCAGGAGTAGATCGGTCGGTGCATGCACGTTGCATGAGCGACATTTTCAGCGGTCTGATTCATATATAGCTAACTACAGTGGCAAATAAAAAGTAAATGTATACTGATCTCTCCGTGTAATTAAAGTGGCATTTGTGTTCGACCACATGATGCAACATGCAAGGCACCAACTCCATGAACCTGAGCGTCTCGGTCACTCACCAGGCGCTTCTTGAAGTCGCCCATGAGCACCTTGAAGAAGTGCGGCCGCCTCTCGCCCGTCGCCCACGGCGACAGCCTCCCCGCTGCCGGCATCCTTAGCCGTCCCCTCCTAAAACGTGAGCTCTCGACAAGACAGCTAGTCGACGGGTCGAACAGCAGTAGCACCAGCGTGGACGCTGCTGCTGCGGCGCAGCGAAGCCGGCAGCTCGCCGCGACCGCCGCGAATTAACCGTCGCCCAAACCAACGAGGAAAAGAAGACGCGAGAGCTCAGCTTTTGATGGGGGAGCAGGTATTAGCCGTGCGGCCGCCCTCTCACTCGAATTTAACTACGCTCAAAAGCCCCCGGGATATCGAGGCCTTATTTGGATGGAGCCCTTGAGTAGCTGCCTGAGCCAGGCAACAAATCCAGGCCATCGATTTTCTCAGCCTGGGGCTGGATGAAGCTGCCTGGTGGGTAAGCTGCCTGCCAGACTGCAACCAAACAAGCCCAGGGTGTAAGCACCTTTGCGTCCTTGCCCTCACTCGTCCACTACAGCCCCCGAAATGCTTGTGTCACTCGCACAGTCGAGAGCGTGTGAAAGCGATCGGGTGCTCTATCCTAAAAAGAGGAGGAGGTGAATTAGGCACTATTAAAACCTAAATTTATGGCTCCAACTAATTTGCACAAAACTTAAACTAATTCAAGCTATCTAGATGTGCAACTACGGATCACCTTAGTGTGAAAATCTCATCCCAAAAGAGTTTTGCAACCTATAGCCAATCCTAGCAAGATACTACACTAAGAAAGTAAAGGCACACAAGTTGCAATATGAAATGCGGAAGCTTAATGAGAGGATGAGAGGAAACGAACTCTCGACACGAAGATTTATCCCGTGGTTCGGATTGCCACAAAGGCGCCCCTACGTCCACGTTGTTGTAGCACTCATGAAGAGTATCGCTTCCCGGCAATCAAGTCTCTTCCGTGAACACAATAACGGCCGTCTTGATCCCGATCTTCACTAAGGGAGATTGCCCACGAAGGAGGGGTCTGCGTCCCCCGCACAATGTCGTCGACGCCGCTCCACACCAAGTCGGAGGGTCGTTGACGTGCCGGCAAGCCACCAAAACTCCAAGGATGGCCGGCGCACCAAGATACAAGGATGGTTCACTCTAAAACCACAGCACAAGGATCTAAACCTTGCTTGATCACTCACTCAAGAGCTAACCTTGCACTAACACTCACAAAGATTGTGGTAAGGACTAAGGATTTGATCTTTATGCTCTTGGATGACTTGGAGATATTCTTGGTTGTGTGTGGTATGTTCAGCAACTCCAGCAAGCTTCAAATGGCCGGGATGAGGTGTATATATAGGCCACCAAGTCGAACTAGCCGCTTGTAGTCGTTAGCAGCTTTCTGCGTAGGCATCGGAACATCCGGTGCATAGTGCATCGGTTCTTCCGGTCACTCTGCGCTCTGAACTAGCCGTTGGCTTCTCTGACACGTCCGCATCACCTTCATGGACCATCGGTTGATCCGATGCTTAGGCGTCGGTTCTTCCGGTGACACTTGATCCGCAGATAGCCATTGCTCTTGCTGCCGTCATTGCACCGACGCCTTGCTCCGACGCACCACCGGTTCAACCGGTGCTGAAGGCTTGGCTGCTGCACGCTTGACAACGTCTCTGGAATATAGTACGTTGAATGCACCGACGCTTCTCTTGACTCGTCAGTTCAACCGGTGCTTCATTATTTCTTCACTTGATCTCCAGAGGCGCTCAGTCTTGCACCAAAGCCAGGCCATCGGATCTTCCGACAACCATCGGATGCACTGATGTTATAGGCATCAGTTCTTCCGGTGCTACTGATTTCAGTAGAACTCGTCCAATTCAGCGTTTCTTTGAGTTCTTTCTTCGTGTTTTGCTTTGCATGGCCTTTTTACTTCATCCCTGGGATCTAGAAATGTTCACTTAACAAAACCATTAGTCTCATTGATTGCGTTGTCATACGATCACCAAAATCACTCGAAATGGCATAAATGGTGCCATGTTCGTTGCAATCTCCCCCTTTTTGGTGATTGATGACAACACAATCAAAACAAGTATAAAATTTGCAAGAATTGACAAATTGAACCACTTACAGTTGCTTGGATGCTTACCATCATCCAATGACGGTTTGGCCTCCCCCTAAAACTATGATCTCCCCCTTTGTTCCTCCCCTATTTGCTACTCCTCTCTCATATGTTGACTTGATCCACTCGACATGTATCCCCCTTTGGAATATTTTTCCTTCTTGTGAACATCTCTCTTTGTTGGAAACATGCCTTGCTTTGATCAACATTTCTCCCCATTTGGAATCAAATCACCTAAAAGGTCTTGTACCTAAAAGGTCTTGCAAAACAATATAGCTCAAGAAAAGATTAGTAGCCTAGGGAGTTTGTTTCATGACTCATTATCCAATTGTATGATATCAATGAAGATACCAATTGAAAATTTATTATGGTGGATCACAAAATCACGAAACTAGCATGACATGAGCTAAGCTTTCCACAAGTGTGTACACAACATGATAATGTGAAAATCAAGTGCACAACTAGATGTTATAACTAAAAAGCTTAGATCATATCATGCACGGAGGTAGCTCAAAAAAAATAAGAAATTGACAATTATACCAAATGAGTGAGTTTAGAACCTTGCATACCTCCGGTGGTTCTTTGTTTACCTTGCATGTACCAAATTGAAAGTGACTTGCAACCAATTGAAAGTCTTTGAAAGAACAGTACTTGGTACACCAAGGTTAAGCAAATGTATGAGCACATAGCTTATGAACTTAGATATGAGCATTTAAGTTCAATAAGGCATGGCTCAATATGCATGAAAACACAATTTATCTAATCACTCTTATAGAGTTGTTTGTTCACATTGATCATGAATAACATTCTCTTAGAGTGTTAACTCCACGTGAGACTACAAAAGATAAACTTACAAACATGTTAGTCTCAAAATCACAACCTATAGGATGAACTCCCCCTAAATGTGTGCATTTAGTGTTTGAATCACTAAGTAAAAGTATGCACATTATTTTTCACAACAATGGGAAATTTACCCTATAGCTTGTGTTCATGGTACACAAATGAAATATATACCTCATGAAGTCCATGTACCATGAAGGGTAACCTTGTGTAGCTTTCTACACACTTATCAAACTATGTAGATTGCTCATGGGTTAGAATTATGACACAAACATCCCACCATATATAACACTAGGAGATGCAATATATGCAAACAACCTAGCAAAAGCAATGGAGCTACATGATGCTTGAATTGAAATCTAGCTACCATTACCTTATAGGGGACTTGGGCAACAAATGTCCAATTATTGAGTTTAGCTTGTTTTGGCTTGAACCTTCACTTCAACTTGTAATCTAAGCCTCCAAATCCCCCGAAGTCATTTTTGGCTTTAAGTCTCCTTTGGAACCCACACCATTTGAGGCCCCTTCAAGTTGGTGATGATGTCTCTGGGCACCCAAATGGAGTGGTTCCAACTCCTTTCCTTCTTCCCAATCTTGTGAGCAACCATCTTACCATTTGTATTCTTTTTTATTACATAGGAGGTGCTATTACTTTTGTTCTTCCGGTTGGGCTTGGTGTAGATGAGAGAACTCTTGATTGTGAGCTTTATTTGTTCTTCTCATCCGGAAGCTTATTCCTTGGTTGATGACACTTGTTGGACTTGTGGCCTTCTTTGTGGCAATTTGAGCAAGTCACGGTGGACCCCTTCTCAAGCTTCTTCACCATGTCTTCACGGTTATCTTGAGAAGATTGGACATTGCTCTCTATGCCTTTGCCCTTCAATCTATACAAGTCCTTCATGAGTCTTTCCACTTCTTACTTGAGCTCATCATTTTCCTTGGCAATGAGATCATCACATGATTCTACAACAACATTCTCATAGCATTTCTCATTGCAAGGGTTAGAGTAAGAATCATCAATTAAATCAATGCAAGAAATTGAAGCATCTACCCTAGAGATAGGAATTGCACAAGGGATAGTTTGCTTCATTTCCAAAGAGTCATTAGTATCATTAATGCTCTCAAATTTTAATTTAAGCTCTTCATGCTCCTTACTAAGCAATTTGAATTTCCACATCAAATCTTCAAAATTTGTAGCAAGAGAAGCATTTAGATCTTTGAGAGCACTAAAGTTTTTGATTTCCTTCGATTGCTTATTAATGACTTTTTGGTGCTCATGAACAAGGTCAAGAAGTTCATCAATTGAAGGAGAGTCGGAGTCATCATCACTTACATCGCTATCCATACCTTTGGCCATAAAGTAAGTGTTGGATGATGATCCCATGCGGGTGGTGAATTTCTTATTTAATTCATCACTTGAACTTGCAGTTGATTCTTCACCACCGCTTACCCATTCACCAAATACGGCATATGATTCATGCTTGGGTTTCTTCTCCTTCTTTTGCTTGTTCTTCTTGAACTTCTTATCAACCTTCATAAGTTGATGGTGAGGCCCATCTTTGAGGAAGACTATATACCCCATTGAGTTGATTTCCTTCAAGCATTTGTTCATCTTCTTTACTTGCTTGTAGAGGTTGGGGTATATTAGCTATTTTTCATCATTTGAGAAGCTTCTTGCATCCTCTTCTTCCTCATCACTTGAACTACCTTTGATGGCCATCTTCTTCAATTTCTTGAGTTGCTTGCATGCAAGTGCGCTATGGGTTGGTGAAGAAGATGGCGACTTTGTCTTGATGTCATTGCGTAGCTCATGGGCAATCACCTTGTTGAGAACTTAATTTGGTGTCATCGTGTCGAGCTCTTTTTCATATAGAATTGTGGTCACCAAATCATAGTCCGGCCTTCGGAGTAAGTGAAGGATCTTGCGAATGAATTTGTTTCACACCTAAGGAATTTATCACATTCACAAGAGTGTTCAAATGTGAGTACATAGATTCGGCATTCTCATCATCAAGTTGCTTAAAGCTATTAAGCTTATCAATGAGAACATGATATCTTTCATTGGCAACATCCTCCGTGCCCTCATGGTTCTCAATGATAGTCTTCCATAGCTTTTTAGCATTTTCACATGAAAAAACACGATTGAACACATTGTCACTAAGAGAAGACAAGATTATGCATTTAGCGGTGACATCATATTGCTTCTCTTGTTAACCATTATTTTTTATGCCCTCACTCACAACTCTCCAAACGTTTAGTCCCGTCGCTTGGAGATGGGCTTGCATTAACACCTTCCGTCGTTGGAAGCCTGTGCCGTCGAACCGTGGAGCGGGTCTAAAAGGATCCATCCTTTCCCCCTAAGAGTTAACTCACTAGGCGGTGAAGCCTACCGATCTAATGAGCCGGTAAACACAAATTTGCCAAAGGAATTGGCTTTCTTTGTGAGAGAAGTGAGCCCCGGCTCTGATACCACTTGAAAGCGATCGAGTGCTCTAGCCTAAGAGGGGGAGGGGGTGAATTAGGCACTATTAAAACCTAAACATATGGCTCCAACTAGTTTACACAAAACTTAAACTAATTCAAGCTATCTAGATGTGCAACTACGGTTCACCTTAGTGTGAAACTCTCATCCCAAAAGAGTTTTGCAACCTATAGCCAATCCTAGCAAGATACTACACTAAGAAAGTAAAGGCACACAAGTTGCAATATGAAATGTAGAAGCTTAATGAGAGGGATGAGAGGAAGCGAACTCTCGACACGAGGATTTATCCCGTGGTTCGGATTGCCATAAAGGCGCCCCTACGTCCACGTTGTTGAAGCACTCACGAAGAGTATCGCTTCCCGGCAATCAAGTCTCTTCCGTGAACACAATCACAGTCACCTTAATCCCGATCTTCACTAAGAGAGATTGCCCACGAAGGAGGGGTCTCCGTCCCCCGCACAATGTCATCGACGCCGCTTCACACCAAGCCGGAGGGTCGTTGACGTGCCGGCGAGCCACCAAAGCTTCAAGGATGGCCGGCGCACCAAGATACAAGGATGGTTCACTCTAGAACCACAGCACAAGGATCTAAACCTTGCTTGATCACTCACTCAAGAGCTAACCTTGCACTAACACTCACAAAGCTTGTGCTAAGAACTAAGGATTTGATCTTTATGCTCTTGGATGGCTTGGAGATGTTCTTGGGTGTGTGTGGGATGTTCAGCAACTCCAGCAACCTTCAAATGGCCGGGATGAGGTGTATATATAGGCCACCAAGTCGAACTAGCCGCTTGTAGTCGTTAGCAGCTTTCTGCGTAGGCATCGGAACATCCGGTGCATAGTGCATCGGTTTTTCCGGTCACTCTGTGCTCTGAACTAGCCGTTGGCTTCTCTGACACGGCCGCATCACCTTCAGGGACCATCGGTTGATCCGATGCTTAGGCGTCGGTTCTTCTGGTGACACTTGATCCGCAGATAGCCGTTGCTCTTGCTGTCGTCATTGCATCGACGCCTTGCTCCGACGCGCCACAGGTTCAACCGGTGCTGAAGGCTTGGCTGCTGCACGCTTGACAACGTCTCTGGAACATAGTACGTTGAATGCACCGACGCTTTTCTTGACACGTCGGTTCAACCGGTGCTTCATTATTTCTTCACTTGATCTCCAGAGGCGCTCAGTCTTGCACCAAAGCCAGGCCGTCGGATCTTCCGACAACCATCGGATGGACCGATGCTATAGGCATCGGTTCTTCCGGTGCTACTGATTTTAGTAGAACTCGTTCGAATTCAGCGTTTCTTTGAGTTCTTTCTTCGTGTTTTGCTTTGCATGGCCTTTTTACTTCATCTCTGGGATCTAGAAATGTTCACTTAACAAAACAATTAGTCCCATTGATTGCGTTGTCATATGATCATCAAAATCACTCGAAATGGCATAAATGGTGTCATATTCGTTGCAACGTGAGGCAGGCATGTCGCGGGACCAACCTTGG
The DNA here is from genome assembly GCF_016808335.1 of Panicum virgatum. Taxonomy (NCBI): domain Eukaryota; kingdom Viridiplantae; phylum Streptophyta; class Magnoliopsida; order Poales; family Poaceae; genus Panicum; species Panicum virgatum. Next base: position 46,943,833 of record NC_053140.1, on the reverse strand, counting down.
GACAGGCACGGTTTGGGCCCGCATGGCTGTGAAAAACAGTTCGTTTTGATGCGTAAACAACCCCACGCATCATTGCTTGACGAGGAGTACGGATATTGCTGGATACACACGGACGCAAGCACCAGAGCATGCTCTGTAATGTGGAGTAAAATGGCATCCCAACCTGCTGCTCTTCTACATGATGGCTTGTAGATGGTTTGCTTCACTACAAGAATCTCGCCTAAAAATTGTTTCGGCGAATTCTAGATGTTATGTCGAGAACATTGTGTAATGCTGTCACGTGGAGCATATACGCGGCACAATAACGACAGAGGACTCGACATCTGAAAACATATATAAGGCACGTCGTACACTCCGTCCACATGAAGGCATGCATGGGATATCATGGTATCACTGTTTAAGAGGCTCGCCTTTTATGATTGCTGAGTAGATTTCAAATTATTGTCACATCAAGGAGTCACCCCTTATCATTGATGGTGAGGAAAAATATTTAAAGAATATGAGGATCCAATAATGGAGGTTATAGGTGGTTTATGGATAGCTGGCAGGCAGTGTTTCTGCTGTTTGAGCGTGGGTTATTGGAGCACTTTTTGCTGCCAATAGATTGACGGGTTTATGCTTGTATGAGTTATCCCCCGAGAGCTCAACATTTTTGTCAACTGCTTCCGTTTTACTGCTTGCAAAGTGTGGATTTCCAGATGGGTTATATGTACTTCACGCAATATTGGGTGGCTTGGCTCACAACACTCCAAATGGTCATCTGTTGAGGAATCGTTGCAGATGTCGCCGTACCAATATGTACCCATCTTTATTTCACCTTGGCGGGCAACGGTACAAATATTTGTAGGCCCAGCCGAAAGTGTAACAGTTTCACTCGGCCACACTAGATTTGTAGCTATAGCGGCTAGTAAATGTTCCCGTTCAATCAAATGACCACCGACGGCACCACCTTACCACATGATAATCTGGGACTTTAGGGCTAGATACACTGAATAACTGGGAACACACTTGGACAGGCTGACTCGGACGAATGTAATTTAGTATCGAGAAAAGCGAGCTTGGGCAGCCCCCTATCACATTGGGCCTCTGCTTTTGGAAACATGCAATAACCAGAACCATTTGCACATTTCAAGCCATGCGCTCACCCCCACCTGTGACTGCCGCACCATCTGGGCTGGGCAGCGTACTCTGCCCCCAGAAGAATCTGTCCTCGTCTCAAACGAAGAATCTTTCCTGGTGTTACCACCAAACGGGCATACGGCCAAGTAGTCGCTGAAAACAATAGCAAATGTCAAGCAAGAGCATCGAGGTGAAAGTAGACGCAGTAGTCGGTACCGAGGGAGAAAACTGTCGATCCGACTTTATTATTCCAAATTTACCCTTCTCCGGAAGGACGGCAGTAGCACAATGACTAGGATACAAAAGCCTGGCCGGAGGCATTTCACATCACATCGCAAAGAAAAAACACTGCAGAACACACAGGGGGAGAACAGGACGTGAGCTGCTCTGCTAGAGACAGCCTAATTACAGCATGGAGGATCTGAATCGAGTAGTGTTCTTAGGAAATTTTGTGATTCTGCAATGGCTGATGGTTGCACATAACTGAAATCGATTCGAATTCAGCGGTAGTTGCGGTAAACGGGGCTGTACATGCAGCTTTCTGCATATTTCACCAGGTCCTTCGGCCGAGGGCGCCTACTTGCCAAACCTACACGTGCGAAGATTTGGGGGATGAGCCAATCTTTTTTTTTAATATAACAGCATAGTTATCTTTGTTAAGAAACAGGTGAGTATGATGCTAACCAAGTTCATATGCCTTTGCTGCAACGTTGGCTGCAATGTGCGCGGAGATCTTCCTGATGTTTGAGAAGGGAGGATAGATGAGCCCCTTTTCAAAGTTCTCTTCTGAGACCTGCTGAGCAAGAGCCTCCGCTGTTCCAGGATGTATGGTCAAAGTAAATTAGCTAATCAAGCATGTATTTTATAGAAGGCTAAAGTGTACACTGACCCCCAAAGTTGTTATTACTGACCATTATTTAACATGCAAGTGATCTAGGAAAAGAAAACTGAACCCAAATTGAGAGAACTCCACAGCTTTGTCATTGCGTTAGGGGCCGTCGAGCTACATGGGAGAATATAGCACAAAGAAAAAACACTACAACACAAATGCTTCTCTACTTTATACTGCATTCTCTTTGGCTGATTTGAGTTCACAAAGATATACCCATGTAGAAATGAACTATTATGGTAAACATAGTGGTGCTTGCAGTTATAGTGTTAGGAGTACTTACAGGCTGCCAGAAGCATGTCATCGTGAACACGAATTGCCCCAGACATCACCACACCAAGGCCAAACCCTGGGAAGATATAGGCATTGTTTGCCTGCCAAAGCAATATTAAACATATAATTCAGACCAGTTAAAGCAGATAAAATCTTTGCAATGATCTGATCAGCACTAATCATTCAAACCTGTCCGGGAACATATATCTTGCCATCGTACTCCACTGGGTCAAAAGGGCTCCCAGTTGCAAACACTGCTCGACCCTGTGAAACCAGAGAGTCAGCCCAGAACCATGGCTACAGACAACGTTACATAGCTCCATGCCTCCATCAATAATAATTTGGAGAAAAAGGTGATGTGACTCCTCAATGCTGATATTGATAATTACCTTGCTCCATGTGTAAGCTTGTTCAGCAGTACATTCAGACTGTGATGTTGGGTTGGACAGGGCAAGAATAATTGGCCTCTGCAGTGTTATACAAAATGATGTAAGCTTCTACTTATGTCGGTCCAATAAACTCAAAAGGAACATGTTGCAATAGTGAAAATTACCTCATTAAATGAGGAAATGGCTTCAATAACATCCTGTGTGAAAGTTTGCCCCTTTCCAGATGTGCCAATAAGCACCGTTGGTTTGATAGCCTAGGAAGATAGATGACATATTTGGGGTTAGAAGACAAGAATGTAAATATTCAGGTGACTCAGAATATCAAAGTAAAGTCCATTATCGGACACAGTCATACATTGACAGCATCTAAGAGGTTGCCAATTGTTTCATGCTCATGAGCCCATGGTTTCTTGAAGTGTTGAAGGGACTCCTTTCTTGAACTGACAATTAAGCCCTGCCAAATCCATCATCATCTAGCAGTTAGCATGAAGGAATAAATTGATGCTTAAAGCTAAAGATAATGAAAAAAGGGTGAGGATGCCTATTCACAAAATTTACCTTTGAATCAACAAGCCAGATTTTCTTGCGACATTCCTCTATAGGAGCTTTTGTCTGCACAAGCAAAGATTGTTAAGTAATCCAAACGTGTAACACAATCTGCAAGTGACCGGGATTTAAAAACAATAGAAAATGATGGACCACCTGTCTTGATATCTCGAGAGCTATAAGTTCTGCAATACCTGTCCCAGCCTGCAAGAAACAGAGTACAAATATTGATTTTGGGAAGAAACATGGCAAACAAAACAAATTGGTATCTGAGAAAATGCAGTCTTGAATAAACTGAGTTAAGAATTATTTACCAATATGAAATCATGGCCATGGAAGTACTACTCGTAAAATGAGGATACTATGCTATTTTGACTATGCAACTGCAAACAATTGGTATTTGGTACACATATAAAATGATGCATCTGGAACAACGAGGGGCACATTACAGTACTCTACATCTAAGATTTATGGTTAGTAAAAGGCTTATTTTTTTCGGTCATAGCACCCTAGAAATGTCCAAATAAAAGCTATACTAACTAAATTTCCAAATAAAGAAGCACAAAGAAAGTGACCTCTCCAGCACCCAGGAAGAGGAAAGTATGCTCTGCCAATGTTCCACCAAGTAACTTTTGCGCTGCAATCAGCCCAGCAAGAACCACAGAAGCGGTTCCCTGCAATATATAAACAACACAAATTCAAGATGGTGCTTTAGAATAAGCCAGCTTGCATTTAATCATATTTTGCCGATATTACACAGTAAAATACATTGCAAGCATCAAATAATGTTACCTGGATATCATCATTGAATACAAGGTGAGTTGTGCCATATCTTGCAAGGAGCTCAAAGGCATTATGGTTGGCAAAATCCTCAAACTGCGTGATAGAAGAACATGTAATAGGATATCAGATTTTTTTTCAAGTCAGAGATTAACCATTTGCGCAGATTTCTATTTACAAACCTACTCCTGAATAGTAAATACTGCTTTTCAGAGTAGTGTTTTACCTGAATGAGTACTTTCTCTCCATAGTTTTGCTTCACAGCGGTCATAAATTCTTGCAGAAAATCAGTATACTCCTGGGTATTACAAAAATGATCGATTAAGAACTTCAGTTTGCAGGCTAGAACAAGAAAGGGAATCATGCAAGGAATAGATGTCGATGTCCAACCTGGCCAGTGGCCCTTCTTTGTCTCAGGCCAATGTAAAATTCGTCATTAAGCAGGTCCTTATTATTCGTGCCAACATCCAGTGTGATAGGTAAGCACTACAAGATTATTGATAACATGTTAATTTATGCTATCAGCAAAGGTAGTCTGAGCAACAATGTAAAGGTGGACATAAAAAGCTTACAGCAGATGGACGAACTCCTCCCAGGGCAGTGTAAAGGGCAAGCTTGCCAACAGGGATCCCCATTCCCTAAATACATGCTATCACAATCAGCAGAAAGCATTGGAGATTGTATGCTATTAATGTTCAATATACCTAGAAGAAGGTACTACCTGACATCCAAGATCTCCAAGCCCCAAAATCCGTTCACCATCAGTAACTACAATAACTTGAATGCTCCTCTCTGGCCAGTTCTTGAGCACCTCAAGGATCTTTCCCCTGCACAGTCAAGTAAAACACCTCAGGAACATGAACAGACAAGAGCATCCTAGAGACCACACAATTCCATGAAGTGAAACTTACTTCTCCTTCAAGCTGATAAAAAGACCCTGAGGACGACTAAATATGGAACCATACTTCTGGCAAGCCTCACCAACAGTTGGTGTGTACACTACAGGAAGTAATTCCTCGACATTGTCGATGAGGAGCTTGTAGAAAAGCCTCTCATTGTTCTCCTGCAATAAAGATCAAAACAACAGCATAACCAAATTGTACTAGTCATCATGTCAGCTATACTATGAAGAATGAACAAGGGAACTCATTGATCAATGCCCTCATAAACTCAGTGATCAGCTACCTGTAAGTCCATCATAGCCATGTAACGCTGCAAAGGCACCTGGTATTGTCTGATATTGTTCATGATCTTTCTCTCCTGATAACATCAGATCAGAGTACATCAGGGTCAGATAGGCGCACAAATTTAAATTGGCTCATGACACAATGGTATTGAGGATCATTGAACCTGAAGCTCTTGGGATACTATTGCTGGTGGCAGAAGGCCACGGAGGTAGTGCGTCTCGCGCTCCCTCTCTGTGAAGGCGAGGCCCTTGTTGTAGCGGGGGTCCCTCATCAAATTGTAACCACTGCAACGAACCATGCAAGCCAATTTCAACATGCCAGATCACGCATTCTATATCTCCTTGTATTATTGTAGTAAGCAAAGTGGAAGCAGGATAAATTTTGTGAAACCCTGGAATAATAAAATTTAAAACGTAACATAGTTTGATCTGACCCCAATCTTAATCATCATAGGTTGTACCTTCCAGATTAAAACTGTAAATGAGGATGAATATTCACTGGCATCAAACCCTGCCTGCAACCTAGTACTTACTAACCAGGTTCTACAGAAATCCAAACAAATTTGTACGACATAAAGGTTCGTTTCAACTTTCAACACACACACGAGAGCGCACGCTTGTCTCCAGCGGAGAAACACCAGGGCCCAGAGCACCGCGGATGAATCAGAGTTCAGAAAGCTTATCGTCCGCGCAAAGCCACACGAACGGATCAGGCGAATCAGCCAGGTTAATCTAGCATCGCACGCTCACATGGCGACGGAGACGGTCCAGGGCGTGACGAGCTGGTCCTCGGTGGCGCAGTCCTCGCCGTAGGTGTCCCCGACGCCGCCGCCCACGGTGGCCGCGTCGTCCACGTCCAGCACGCCGGGCGCGCCGCAGCCCCGTATCCCCTTGAGCGTGCTCTCCATCTCCGCGGACGAGAACCGCCGCCGCGTACCGCCGGCGCGCGACCACCACCAGAGCGATCTCGCCGCGGCCTCGACTCCTCGCTCCTCCGGCGCCCGACGTGGTCCTCCCTCCCACTGCCACTGCCGCGGTAGCCAACGCTAGGAGTATTTAAAATAAACAGAGGCAGAGGGCGAGGCGGAGAGGGGGGGAGGCTGCTGCGGGAGAGGAGTATGCTAAGACTTTCGTCGGCGTGGTGGCGGCCATGGGGTGGGGTGGGGTGGGGAGGTTGACCGCGAAGTTACCCGGAGGAAGCGGGCGCGAATGGCGCGCATGGCCGCCTGGCGAGCGGGGCCCGCGCGGCACGCTCGCGGCCGCGGGCGGAGGGCGACGGGGAACCGACGCGCGGCAGCCCGCCCGGCGGCGAGAGGCGTGGGGGAGCAAGTGGAGGCTGCTGGAACGTGGGTTGGTGGTGCGGCTCTTTTCGTTTTCCGATTGGCGATTGGTTCTACAATACTTCTATTCTAGTACTCGTATATCCTGTGCGGCTTCATTTAAAAAAAAGGTTCCTGTGCGGCGTCTCTGTTCGTTGTCGTCTAGTGGTGAGAATTGAGACAGGTCAAGGCTCTCTGACCCAGGGATCTCGATGGGGGATGGATTGGTTAACTGATTGATGTGTACTCTAATCCGTGAGTGTGCTTAATCTCGAGTTGTTTATCGCTGAGAAGACAGAACTATTGAGCCTCTCCGCACTCGTCACTTTCCAAATTCACTCTCCAAAAAAAATATTTCCGCCTGGTAATCAAGATTATCTTTTCTATATTCAGTTTCTCCGCGTTCATTCACTCTCTAAATTTTTACTATATACCAACTACCACGAGTGGGGTCCACATGTCATAATTCTTTTTTCTTTTTTTTAACCCCCAGGCCCTCCCTCCCCACTCTCTCTCTCCCACCGCGGCCCCTCACTCTCTCCCTCCCTCCCTTCCTCTCTCCCCTGGCCACCGCCGCGGCCCGCGCCCGAGCGCGCGGAGGCCGAGACCGGCGCGGCCGGCGCCCGAGCGGGCCCGCGCTCCGCGCCCTGCCCCCCTGGCCATGGCGGCGCGGCGCCGGAGCCCCGCGTGGCCTGGAGCTCGCAGGCGAGAGGCCAGGCAGGGCACGGCCCGCTGCCATGGCGCGGCGACGGAGGAAGCCCGACGGCGACATCCCTTCTCAGCTCCGGGGGCGGGCGAGCGGCCTGCCCGGCGCGGCCTCGGCCTGCGTAGCCACGGCGGAGCTCCAACTACGGGGCGGGCGGATCTCGCCGCGGCCCCCGGCGGCGCGGGGAGGCGGAGCTCGCCGCGGCCCCCAGCGGCGTGGGGCGGGCGGAGCTCGGCCGCGGCCCCCTGCGGCGCCGCGGGCAGAGCTCGGCACGGTCCCCGCTGGCCGCCGCGTCCCCGGCCACCGGCGCCGGCCCTCCCTCCCTCCCTCCCTCCTCCCGTGCCTCCCGCTGACCCATCCTGGCGGCGGCGAGCTCGAGCAGCGGCGGCGGCGGTGGAGGCCCGCGCCAGGGTGGCTGGTGTGCGCCACGGCTCCGCACCGCGCGGCCCCTGCTCCGCGGCGGGGCGGCTGCGACGCGGCCCCTGCTCGAGCTCCGCCCCTCGCGGCGCGCCACGGACGGCGGCGGCGCGAGGCGGGACGACGGCTCCAGTGTGCTCATCCCACCTCCCTCGAACGCGCTGGCGGTGGCGTGGCGAGCAGCGAGGCCCGGCCACCGGCCGCGGAGGCGTGGCGGCGTGCGGCACTCCTCGGTAGCCATGGCGAGGCGGCGGACGGCCGCGCGGCGGACGGCCGCGCGGCGGCCTCAAGCTCGGCCAGCGCGTCCTCGTCCCTCTTCCTCCCTTGTACTCCGGCTTGGCGACGACGACGAGCTGGTGGTGGTTGGGGCGGCGCGCGTCGGGAGGCCGGACCCGCGCCACGTCGCCGATAGCACGCCGTCCGTACCAACTCTGCGAGTTGCGGACGGGAGGAGGCTATGTAACTTAGAGCACCATTTACAGAGGCCCGCTGCAGACAGCCTGGGATGCACCATCAACGGTAAAGAAAGGGATAATCCCGGTGCGTTTAGCAGGCACCGACAAAGATGTGCGACATGACATCTATCTATAGCCCCGCTGGACTTTACACTGAACAACACTGTATCTTGCTAAACTTTCCTACAAATTCCCATCACTAAGTCGAGATTAACGCATGGGTGTGAGGTATAATCAGTTGCCATTTTTAAAACCAGCCTTGCAGTGGCACCAATGATTCCTCCCTCCCACCACCCAAAGCAAACGGGGTTAGAGCATCTCCAATAGATGTTGTATATGACCTTCTATCTGTAAAAATAAAGAGAAAGCCCCAAAAACCAGGTTCCAACAGATCTTGTATCCAACCCCATCATACATCCGGTCCTCCAAAATCTCCCCTCCGTCCTTCATTTTTGCAGGTCCTCCAGCCGCTCGCAAAATCGCCCGCGCACTCCTCCCGCACGCGCTCGCCGCTCCCACGTGCGCGGAGCGGAGCCGGGCGCCGGCGGGTAGCGGAGCAGCGGCGGGGAGCGGAGCAGCCGCGGCGGGACGCGGAGCAGCAACGGGCGCGGAGCAGCGCGGTGGCGCGGAGCAGCGGCGGCGAAGGGCGAAGCAGCGCGGCGGCGGGGCGCGGAGCAGCAACGGCGGCGCGGAGCAGCGGCAGCGGAGCGCGAAGTGGCGGGAGGAGCGAGCTCGGTGGGGGAGAAGGAGAGAGAGTATGACACATGAGTCCACTAGCAGTACAAATATGGAGATCTAAATTTGGCTAGTCTGTTGGATTCCCAGCATTTTTTCGAGCCTTCTATCTTTTTACGGAGCCTCATACCATCTAAATATATAAATGGAAATACAGCATCTCTTGGAGATGCTCTAGTGGCCCTAACCCCACTGTTCCCAGTCAATGTAAATGTATACGCTGTTAACTTGATAACAATGCTCCACCGTTGCGTGGGCCGCTCAATCTAGGCCTCGACGAGCGGCACGGGCAGTACCTGCTGGATCGATCATCATCAGTGCACGGACGTTAACGTGAAACGTACCTCAGCACGGGATGATTCCGTTCGGAGGAATGATTCCGCTGTATCTTGGGTTCAGGGCTTCGAGGCTGTGGCCGGTTTGCTCCGAAACGTCGAGCTGCTGGCCTGCTGCTGTGCAGCGACGAGAGACGACTTTTCTTGCGTTACCGGCTTGCGGCGATCAGTTTTTTTTTTTTTGAAGTCTTACCGCGATCAGTTTTGGGTACCAGTCAAACTACCGGAAAAATACCATGCTGGGCTGCTGGCTTTGAAAAGATTGGCAGCCTGCGACCCTCGAAGCGTTCGCGAGTCGCGTATTTCGCTGTCAGGTGTGTACGAGCTTACGTGTATGGAGTTGGATAGACTTCTCCCGATCAATGATTTAACGGAATAATCATCCACGAGGTGTCCGATCGAGTTGGACAAGTGTACTACGAGGCCGGAGATATTAATCCCTTTGTTGAGGTTGTATTCAGGCGCCCGTCAAACAACCCCTGTTCCCGACTTCTAGCCGTGTCAGTTGGCTCAGGTTTTCCTCCCATCATCCTCAAGCCCCTGGATATTTTTTCTGGTCTCGTTGGCACAGTTCGGTCAGAAAGATTAGTGCACGTAACTAGAGCAGGTAATAAAGTTGTCATCTATATATGTGGACGAAATTGATGCCAGCTAACCATTTTTAAGTGCTAGGCAAAGCAAGTAGAGATTCGTGTAGGCGTAAAAGCGCATCCGGATTATTTACGATAAGGAAAACTGGAACCCACGAGAGGGAGCTTATGGCCAAGTGGGCCCTGGTGATCACGAATTTACGATGTCACGAGATCGTTCATAGTTTTATATTATGTATTTTCCTTTTCTACCAACAAAAAAAAAACACAAATGTTCCGTGGAATCACAGTCGTGTGTATCAAGGGTCACTTCAGGCGGGCCTAAATTCCGGCCCACTCAAACAAGGCCTGGGGCGCCAGCCTGTTTTTTTTTAATAAAAAAACAACTGACTGTTCACGCGTGGGAATAGAAACGAACCTGGCGACGGTGAGGGTCCACGGCGTGACGGGCTGCTCCTCGGTGGCGCGGTCCTCGCCGTAGGCATCCTCCACGCCGCCGCCCACCGCGGCGTCGTCGTTCACGTCCACTTCGCACGCCGCCCCGCTTACTCGTATCTCCTTCATCCCGCTCCCCGTCGCCGGCGCCGGCGCCGGAGCCTCATCGGCGGCTCCTCTCCTACGCCCGCGACGCCACCAGGAGCACCGCCACGACCTCGCCGCCAGCTTTGCTTTGCTCTGCTCCGCTCCCTCCAGCTAGCTGCCGCCACTCCGCGCGCTACCTGCCTCCCCTCCCACAGGCTCTTGCAGCATGCGTTCGGCCGCGCCACCGCCGCGGTGGCCGCCGGCGCTATATAACCGGAGGTGGTTGTGCCAAGAGTGCTCGTGTGATCGGTGGCCCCGCCGTCCAGGCTTCCTGACCTGGCGAGTGGCGATGAATGGAATGACGAGTTGTTTAGCAGGCTTGCGACGCTACATGAGTTGTAACCGAAAAGAAGTGAAGCATCTTGGTGACACTGACACCAGGTCGGTGTATTTCGCCGACGGCGACGGAAACGTGCGCTGCAGGACACCACCGTTTGATCTTTTGCGACTTTGTAGTGTGTTTCAGACGTGACGGAAACTGCCATCTCTCGAAACTTTCGATTTTCCGCAGCCGCCTGCCATGGCGATCTCCCCCGCATGAAGTAAACGGATTGAAACGTAGAGTATGTATTCGAGAAAGTGGGAAGACTGGAAGCAATGCAAGCGGCCACGCTCGGTCGACGCTGTCCTTCGCGTTACAGGGCCAGACAGAAAACTGTCTGCTTCGATCCTTAAGTGAAAAGTTGGAGATAGAATACAAGAGCCGATGATACTTGTTATTCGCCAGCTAATCGTAGCTTATTAGTGCCTTCTTTTAGCAAACCGTAGCTTAGTGACTAAGAGCATCTCTAGCAGACTACTTATCTCTTATACCCTATATATTTTCTCTCTCCATTACCAATAATATTTTTTTTATATTTTTTTATAGCAACTGCTGTAGCAGATTACTTAAAGAATAGGGTGGAGGGAGAAACTCCCTATATTTGAGGGAGAGGGAGATGTGTTTTGGCGATTGCCAATTATTTTTTTTGGTATTGACGATGGAATTGGTAGTCTTCTAGAGCACCTCCCATTATCTAAATGAAAGATTTTTTGTGTTGGGGAGAAGGATATGTAGTCTGCGGAGATGCTCAGTAAGCAGCAAGCTAGACATATTCGTGGAGACAGAAAAACAAATGGTTCCAGTTTATGATTAGCAAAGTATAAGTAGGGGAGCCCACAAAAGCCCTGCCTTTAGTGTTTTCGAAATAGATATTCCTTGTGTGCTCCAACAGTAAGGCATCCTTCGGAGAGTCATTCCTCTTAAATATTTTAACAGTTTTATTTCCGGGTCTGTGGTTAATAGGAACTAGAAGATATTCTTTGATTATTGTTAGAAAACGATAGTCTCTGAGTAGGAGCCGCAAAAAAAAAATGTTGCTTTTTGCACCGGGTGTGCTGTTCATAAATATATACCAACGAAAAGCAAGCACACATTGTTCGGTTGCTTGTTTTGCCGTTAATTGAAAAAAGCTTGATAACCAATGCAGATACATGTTTTGTGATTAAACTGGTGTTTTTAAATACTTTTTATTATATTACTCGAGCACAAATTATAAACAAAGCATCCAAATTTGTTAAATTGCGAGAATATGAGCTTGTTGGCATTTGAACATAAATGTTTTTGAAAATTTGTATTCAAAATACTTCGAGGTTGTAATTTTTTAAAAAATATTATATTAAAATGCACTATAAAAAACCATTTGTATTTTTAGCGGAAAATGTTTCATTTCCAAAAAAAATGTATCATTTCCGAAAAGAATGTTTCATCATTTGTTTTTTAGGAACTGTTTCATCACTAGCATAGACGCACGTGCGACACGCACGTAATTCAAAAATTCTAATTAGATTTTAATTCAAAAGTATATTAATTAAGTATTAATTAAATTAATATTCAAAATAAATTTTAAAAATACGTGGTATGGCCGCTCGACGGAGACCAACGATGAGATGTTCTTGCGCCACGCACCGTGTGGCGGCGCCAGAAGCGCCGTCGGTGGTCCCCACTACATCGTCCTCATGAGGCCGGCGGAGCAGCTCCATCGCCGCGGCTGCTGTCGGCTCCGCCCCACGCCACTCGCTCGCCGCAGCCACCGGGCTCCGCCCCACGCCAGTCCCTCGCGGCAGGGCCGGCGGTCAACCAGTCGAGCGTTAAGCAGGAATCCCTCGCGGCACCAACGAAGCTAGCCATCCATCGTCCATTCCGTAGGCCGCCCACGATGAACTCGCCTGCGATGGATTCCGCGTGGCCGAGCTACGGCGCGCCAGTGTTTTTTTTTTTTTTGAGAATCCGCGCCAGCGTTCTTGCCCCCAATTCAGAGGGGAAAACAATTCGGATCAAACACCTAGAGGGAAAAGGAAGTTCGGATCAAACAGCGCCGGCAGCCTCCCGGCGTGGGAGGACGCTGAGCACGAGTCCGAGTCCAGCGATGCCTTGTGTGCCCTTCAACTGAAACGTGATGCACAGGTCCGCCGATGGAAGCAAACAAGGACGGCGCAGCCTTGAGCCGTTGTGTACGTGGGCGAAAGGCACGAGGATAAGGAAAGAAGACGGCGGTTGTGTACGGCCGCGCCTCTGTACGTGTACGTGCCCCAATCACATACCCAAAACTCATGGTCAGGGTGCGGCTACAGATTGAGCTACTCATTGCCGAAGCGATGTTGGATTCTGCAAGAGTCCTGACCGTTCCTTGATGAGTTGGCTAGCTAGGTCCAGATTGCACATAGGAGTTTCCTGACTGGCTAGAACACAGTCGCCATCATTGTTTTTCTACAGGGTACAAGAGCGCGGGTAAGCAACCATCCGGTGACAAAAAAATATTGTTTTGGGCAGAAACATCATCTAACCTGCAATTTTTATTTGTCTCCACCCCCTCCCACTGCCCTAGGCCTTGACAGGTGGGTCCAGCGTGAAGGGTACGGTGGGCCCAATCTGAGTGAATTTTTTTAATTGTTTTCGATCTTTATAGTATAGATAGAAAATATTATTTTGGGGCAGAAACATCCTCTAACCTGCAATTTTTATGGGTCTCCACCCTCTCCCACCTCCTTCGGCTCTGACAGAGTGACAGGTGGGTCCAGCGTGAGGGGTAGGTGGGCCCAATCTAAATGAAAAATGTTTTTAATTGTTTTCAATCTTTATAGTATAGAAAATATTGTTTTGGGGCAGAAACATCCTCTAACTTGTAATTTTTATGGGTCTCCACCCCCTCACACCTCCCTCGGCCCTGACAGGTGGGTCTAGCGTGAGGGTACGGTAGACCCAATCTAGATGAAAAAAGTTTTTAATTGTTTTCGATCTTTATAGTATAGATATAGTATAGATTTGTTTTTTTTTTGAGGGGATAGTATAGACTAGAAATGGTCGCGGCGTTGCCGCGTGGGCCAGTGAACTGGTCGTTTGAGTTCAGATGCCATATTTTTCGTAGTACATTTGTTTTTTTAGTCTGCATTTATGTTTAGCCATCTACGTATCCCCTCGGCAAGTGATGTGCTGCTAGAATTGTCTTTAATTTGAGGGACAAATAATTTTGAGACTGAAACTGTGTAATTAAAAAATTAGATATTTGTTGCTGTGTTTTTCATATTATTACAGCGAATGGTTTTTTTATTTATTTTTTGCTTGGAGTAGTATTTGTTCTTTTTTACATTGCAACATTTGTAAAATAAATCCATGGCTTTGTTATTTTCTCATAATTCTCATGGTTGGTAGCCTGTTGTTGCTCTTGTTATATATTTTAGAGAACACCATTATCATAAAAGCATTATTTATGTAATACATTATTTTGTGGAATAAAAATATAGCTATCATATTTTTTGGCTACATTTATCGTTGGAAAAGAAGGTCAATTATTTTTTTTAGAAGCATGGAATTTGTCAATCCATAACTTATTATTGTTACGTTTTGGATCTTGCTATGAGCTCAGAATTGTTTAATCGGAATTTAGATCTTATTAGTAGAATACAAACAGTAATTAATGAAATTTTGAAGAATATTTGAATAGTGCTCCAACAATTATGGGTCCGTTAAAATGTGTTGTGAAGAAATTTATGACGCTCCAAACAATACGAAAATGGATTTTCTAAAATGTAGGAAAAAATTGGATGTAGGAAATTGGATCTTTGACATCGGTGTCGAAATTCCGTTTCCTAATTTCTAGAAATTCTCGCGGATCGAAAATCCTGAAAATTTATTTCGTATCTAGTACGTGTGAATTAAGAAATATTTAATTGTGAAAATTATCTTAGTTTGTCGGCTAAACTCACTACCCAAGATGCAGCCTAAAAACCTATTAAAGAAAACCTATACTAATTACACACGTAATCCTGCACTCTCCCTCTCTTCCAATCCATTCCACGTTTCCTGTGCTGCCGTCAGCCACATGCACATCCTCTTGCCTGCCTTATCTTCTCCCAGCTGCAGAATAAGCAAGGCAGTAGCCGATTTTCCTTGGTCCCCTCCAAGCAGCCATGGCGCGAAGGCCCCTTCTTCTCTGTCCCTGAGCTACAGCGGCTCCCCTACCTCCTTTGCCTCCTCGCTCACCTGTGGTAGCTGCATACATCCTCCTCGTCTCATCGTCTGCTTCCCCATCATGGAGCAACAGTAGGCAAGTGCTGTTCGTCTCTCTCCCTTCTCATGCGCGACGCGACCGAGGCCTGTTAGCCGGGAGCGGCCCAGTTGCCGCAGGCGGTCGGCGCGTGGCCTGTGGCCGGGCGGGCGCGCAGCGCAGCAGTCGTCTGCGGCCCGCGGCCAGGCTAGACCGGGCGCGAGGCGCATAGGCAGCGGGCGCGGCCTAGTGACGGCACTGAACAGAGCGTCGCTGCGGTGGGGATCGGCCAGGTCCGTATGTACCGACGGCGGCGGCGAGCAGAGCTTCGCCACGGTGGAGCTGGGTCTGGGTCGGGTGGCAGCGTGGCGAACCAGCTCGGTGGCGCGCCGGTCGAGCCGAGCTGGAGCATGGAGGCGGAGGCGGCAGAGCAGTCCATGCTCACGGCCGGGGCCATGGCCTGCCCGGGTCCGCCCGCGCGGAGCTGTAGGGCGAAGGCGTCGGTCGATTCGACGCCCTGGGCGGCGGCGCTGGTGCCGAGAGCGGAGGCCGTTGGATTTCATATCTACGGCCCGAAATTTTCCTGTGTACGTGGCCACTCTGGTTGGGCCCGGTTTGGTGCGTGAATTGTTAAGAGACTAGTGGATTGCGCGCGCGTTGCGCGCGCATAATTCATTTGTCATCTTAGTGGTAATTATCATGATATGGTACAGTAGATGTTTTGAAGTACAGGGAGAAATTAAAAGTAGTATATATATTTTATAAGATGAAAATGGAAAAAGGAAGGTCGGACTTAAAGTTTTAGACATTTCTAATTTTGTAGTGTAACCTAATAAGATCATAACTGACCTCATTCCGTGGACCTGTAAACTTTGCATCATTCCTTGTAAGACAATTTGTATTTAATTTTAAACTATTATATCAAATGCATCACGTTAACAAGCGGCAGCACAATTATGAAATTCGGTTGCAAAGAAGAGCGACATTAGCGTCAAATATTTAGCTAAGTGGTAGTTCCTTAGCATAGTTTACAACACGGTGAAATAGGATGTCCTTAAGCTAAAATAATACTGGAGTCCTAAGAACATTAATTGTTCGGCACATGCAAACATTAACATCAAGTTTCTCACTGGTGTAGTGATCTTCCAGGAGATAACACGATACAAATAATTTGCATCAAAGAGTATTAACATTGATAGGAACAACTGAATCCAACAGCAAACGGCCGGTGGCGGACATCCCCAACATCTTCAAGGACAACCATTTTCCTCATCCTGTAAAAAGGTACACCGAATTAATTGTTAGAACAATGGCCTGTTTAGGAAAATAGGGGTGGAGAAGATGGAGTAAACATTTACTTTGGTTGAGATTACCTTGTGAATGATTTTGCAACTCAGAGTTGGGAGAGGAAATTTTGGATCATTAGGCACACCCGAATGAGTAAGTACTTGATTGCAAGACTACCAATATCAATCATTTGTGCAACCGTCAATAGGAAAGGAGGAAGAAATTGTAACTTCATAGTTCTCATGAAAGTGACTTTCATGTTTGCCTTTGACTCAGGTAAGCAGACAATGAAGACAATCGTCTATATAAGTGTGCCTTGAGTGATACAAAGTTTTTTGTTTTTGATGACGATAAAACATAACCTTCTCCACATCGTTGAAGCGCATGTTGCTATAAGAAAAGCCCTGAATACATGGTATGGCTCCATAGGCTCTTTGCTGTTTTGAAAATAGCAAGGCGAAGGAAATAGCAGTGCCTATAAATTAAATTTGCACTACATATCAGAAAGGTGGCAATATAAAGTAACTTAGATGGCATAATACTGAAGTAGTTCTCGGAGTAGTACATGAATTAGTTTGTTTGCTTCAGGTTTGGCTAGTAGTTCAAATTGTCTGATGAAATGCATTCTGATTATGCCCATGAAATTTACAGAAAACAGTATATTGAGCTTAGAATAACAATAATTCAGTGTGTAATCGTGAGATTGCTGCTGGATGGAAAGGGAAGCTTCAACTGATCTGGTCACCTAACAAATTTCGTCTTCTGGTGCTGCATCAATACGGCTAATGGTGGTATGTTTTTGAAACACTGTTTAGGTAAGAATAAAAGAAGTACCCCCTTCGCATTTGCGTTGAAACATCAAAGCTAATCAAATATCAAAGGACAGAATGAAGTAGAGGCACATGGCTGCGAAGAACTGTGACGGGATGGGTAAGGCCAAGGGCCGCAAGCCCTGGCAGCCGGCCGGCGGCGCAGGACCGCCGTACCCCTTATCCGGCACGCGCCAGGGGCTCGCCTCGAGCGGATCCACGTGCAGAGCATTGGGGCGGCGCAGATCTGGCTGGTGGCGGCGGCCAGGATCCGTCTGCTCCTTGCTCCGTCGCGCGCGTGCCCTTGCTCCTTCGGGCCTGCTCCGCGCCGCGCCGCTGGTCATGCACGGCGGCCGCTCGGCGCTCGCATGCCGCCGACGGAGCAGCCGGCGGGCCGCCGCCGCGCCATGCCCTCCGCCGCACGATGCCTTCCGCCGCCCTTCCATGGGCTCCATCGGGACGGGGAGGGAGGAGGCTGCCGCCGCGCATAGGCTAGAATTGCCAGGGTGAGAACCGATCTTCACCCTCGGTTAGAAATTAGAGGGACGGTAGAATTTTTGCTGACGTGGCCACTCTCATTGCTCACGGAGTCCCGCTCGAATCATATATAGAAATTTGTTAGAGCAATCGATCACATATTGGGCTGACAGCAGTAGAGCACTACTATAGACCGCAAGCGCGGCCCGTTTCAGAAACGGCCCATCCAGCCCCTAGCAGCACACGCACCTCTAAGCCCATCGTATAAATATCTGCCTCTCCTCCACCTAGGGTTTTCCGTGCCGCCAGCCAGCCCTTAACCCTCGCTCCTCTCGCGCCCCCAACTCCCCCTCCCTCCCCAGCGGCGGCGCGTCCAGCTTCCATCTCCCAACCATGGCGGACTCCAAGGCCAGCACGGCGGTCACCCTCCGCACCCGCAAGTTCATGACCAACCGCCTTCTCTCCCGCAAGCAATTCGTAAGCACCATCCATCTCCACACCGCTCCCAGTCTCTCTCCTTTCATATCCCTCCCTCACTAATTCGCCCCCTTCTGTCGCTCTACCTTGCAGGTGCTCGAGGTGATCCACCCCGGCCGCGCCAACGTCTCCAAGGTGAGATCGATATCCCACGTCCTGTACGGCTGCTGTTGTAGCGTGGGTTCTTCTGTTCCTGGATCTCAGGGTTCTGAGGGTGTTCTCTGTCTGTAGGCGGAGCTGAAGGAGAGGCTAGCCAAGGTGTACGAGGTGAGGGACCCCAACACCATCTTCGTCTTCAAGTTCCGCACCCACTTCGGAGGAGGCAAGTCCACTGGCTTCGGCCTCATCTACGACAACCTCGAGGCCGCCAAGAAGTTCGAGCCCAAGTACCGCCTCATCAGGGTATGTTTCCATCCGGCATCTGCTTCAATGGCACTGAGTCAGTAATCTTATCTAAAGTGGAAATGTCTAATTGCTGATTGTATCCCTGGCATCATATGTGGCAGCACACTAATTTTAGTTACATTTTAAGTAAATCCTTCTGCAATGTTTCGATATGTTTTTGTGGGAGCGTCATGAAGAGAAGTACATCTGTGAAACTAGAGACTAGTTGTGGTTATTGCTGATTTTCATGTGGCTTCACATTGATTTTGTGCATGCTACTTGTTTGCAAAAGCGTATTAATTCTAGTTTATGCTGGTGCTTGTGATTGGGATCATATTAGTAGAAATTGAATGGCAGGGCGTATTAATTCTACTTTTGAGCTACGGAAATTTGTTATAGCACAATTTCTTCATCGCAATCTTCATCATTGCATTACTAGAATGCAATAATCATCTAAAAATTATTGTATACAATGACATATGATACCTACTTGATGCCAGCAGCATTCAACATTGCTCTCAAACTGTAGATGCTATTGTATCATCTTCTGTCTTTTTCATTGTTGACCTCTGGTGTTAAGATTACTGCATGACCAAAAATGATATCAGTGTTTGATTGTGAGTTATGAGTTTGGATTAATTTGAACTTGATGGACATCTCAACAACCTGAGTTGTGTACTATATGGCTATCAATTTCTGCATTGTTGCTCAGGAATGTTATTCCTCTGCTTAATCCATCTCGCTTTTCGCAGAATGGTCTTGCTACTAAGGTTGAGAAATCCCGCAAGCAAATGAAAGAGCGGAAGAACAGGTCCAAGAAGATTCGTGGTGTCAAGAAGGTGCTTATCACGATATTTCTGGTCTTCAATTCCTTTATTATGCATTGTGTGTTATCATGTCTCTTCTGTTTTACTGATGCAAGCTCTGCTTTCTGTTGTTGATACTTTTACAGACCAAGGCTGGTGATGCCAAGAAGAAGTAAACACTTATTTACATCTGTATTACTATTCTGGACTCTGGGTGGTCTGGTTGCAATGTCATAATTATGGTTGTTAGGTTTTGTTCTACCCTAAGCACTGAAGTGAAGTTTTGTTATTCCTGGATGTGAACGTGGCCAGATTGGCAATAGCATGTTATGAGAAGGCTATTAACTTGCATGCCAACCTATTATCTCATGCAGTTGTGTGATTTACTCATCTTTCCGATGCCTAACACCTTTCTTTGTGTTCTTGCACGCTTGTTTGCCCCTGAACCTGAAAATGTGCTACACTCAGTGTTATTCTTCATGTTTGTTAAAGCCATGTGCTGAACTGAACTTCGATCATGTTATCATCGCATTCAGAATATTAGACGGCATAATTGTTCGGTCCCTGCTCCAGTTTTTTCGTTGATATTTGCTGGTTGCAGATTAGTTGCCCTTGTCAATAATTTGCTTCGAAGGTCGATCGTTAGTTGCGGAAAATGTCACTGGGGCATCCCGTTATCATTTGTGGCTGAAACACTTTGACATAGTCAATGTTTGTTACATTTCGAAGTACACCTTCGTTGGCCTAAACGGTTATAAAGGTGAATGTTATCGTCAGCAGATGGACATCCAGAATGGCACAACCACTCTGTATCTGCAGCGGCGTGTCCCTGTCCCTGGATTCGCAGTGCTGATGGCTGATGGATTCTTAATTTAGTTGGTCGTCAGTTTCTGTTCCTGACGGCGCTCTTCACCATGTTCCCGGGCAGCGAGGACGACGGCGTGACGGCCTTCCTTATCTTGAAGAGGTTCCACGCCGTCCCGACTGCGTGGCCGGCCGTCGCGAACGCGTCCTCAGTTGCCTCGCCTGCGCTCTCGCCGTACCTAGGAAAGCCGCAGTGTCTCAGTCTTGAAACATGGTCTCGAATCAAAATTGCCTTTCAACTTTTTCAAGCGAGATTCGGGTGTTCTCACCTCCTGGACACCGCACCGGCAACGACGTTGGAGGTCGCAGCAAGGGACCTCCTCTCAGCGGCCTCTACCGCATCCATAACTTTATCTGTCACAGAAATGCAAACACGATAAAGATGGGAACATATCCTATTTTTCCTTTTCTGACTGTAAGCATCTAAATGCGTCGGCTGCAGGACACTCACTGATGGCATCAAGCGATGCCAGGACGACCTCGCCGGGAACGGTGGCGAGGAAGGCTCTGCCTTGCTTGGAGCGGAGCAGCGGCGCGGCCACGGACCCGGTCACAGAGATGACTGTGTCGAGCAAGGACTGGCTCATCTGCTCGGTCATCTCCGACAGCTTCCTCACCCTGAAGAACAGCAGAGACCACCAGCACAATCGTCAGGCAGGATTAGCAGTTCATATTTCAGACCGACCAGAAAGAGGACGGGAGCTAGCTCAGTTACCTCTTGAGGCTCTTGTTCACCGCTCCGCGCTTCGTGCTCGCCTGGCTGCTCCGGCCATCTCCGCCGACTCGGTTGCTCGCGCCGCCGGCAGCCTGGGGACGGAAGAGATCAGCTCCCCGCTGAACCTGCAAGGAACAGAAGTGTCTGGCTGTCAGTCATGCGTAGAAATTCTCCAATCGCTT
Source organism: Panicum virgatum (assembly GCF_016808335.1). Classification (NCBI taxonomy): domain Eukaryota; kingdom Viridiplantae; phylum Streptophyta; class Magnoliopsida; order Poales; family Poaceae; genus Panicum; species Panicum virgatum. The sequence goes on along the minus strand of NC_053140.1, from coordinate 46,922,985 downwards.
CCGAACTTGGCAGAACGGACAGGACGGGCACCTGGCTGGCGTAGGCCTCGCTGCACATGAAGATGCCCCTGACGAGCTGGCCGGTGCCCGCGGCGATCGCCTTGGCGAGCACGTTGTTGTACCCGTCGATCCTCGGCGCGAAGTCGTTCCAGTACGCGTCCGGCGCAGCCGCTTGCTGCTGCGGCGGCGGCGGCCTGGAGCTCTTCGACCACGGGGCGACCGCGCCGGCCGCCGCGGAGGACGGCGCGGAGAAGCAGGCGTTGGACCGGAGGAAGCCGTCGAGCGCCGCCAGCGCGGCGGCGTCGGCGTTGGCGGCGGCGTCGAAGGACACGCCGTAGTTGAGGAACGTGCCGTCCCGGTCGGGCAGTGTGAAGAGGTAGTGCAGGCGGTCGAGCCTGACGACGGGCTCGTCTCGCGCCAGCGGCCAGCCCAGGTCGCGGCCGACGCGCACCGCGGTGGCCACGGCCACGTCGTCCTTGGCGAGGCGCACGACGGCGAGGTCCCCGCGCGCGAGCTCGACGGGGCCGCCGGAGCCGGCCAGGAGGTGCACGGACGCGCCCGGGACGCGGAGCAGCGTCTCCTCCCGGACGCCCCGCGGCCTGGCGGCCATGGCGCCGCAGCAGGCCATGCCACTGAGCGCGAAGAGGTTCCGGGGTAAGGCGGGTTGGCGCCTTGCTTGGCAGCTGCGGCTGTGCGATGAGGTGAACTGCTAATATAGGCAGGCCACAGATGATGCCACTGTCAGGAACACAGTATGATATATCAGACAGGCAGGGAAATTCGTTTCCGGGAATATATCCATGGCAACCTTCAGGCCGTGGTTTCCCTTTCACATTCCTTTGCGGCGAGCGCCTTTATTCCAACCTTCATGGCTAATACATCGCTTCACGCCCCAGCGGATGACGATGGAATAACAAGTGTTAATAGCAGCCGTCCAAACATTCAGTTGATTTATAGAAAGTTTGATCACTGCCGCAATGGCTGTAACTGACAGTCTGACGCACCAACATCATCTTAGTGTTCCATTAATCATAATCGGTTGCTAACGTTGATAATTAACGCAATAAAACCAGTCACCGGTGAAAGCACTATCCATCGTATGCTCATCTCATCTGAAAATGCAGATAAAATTGCTAAAAAAAATGCAGATAAAAGGAATCTGGAACCGGCAGTCGATCGAAGTTTAGACTGAAGACTAGTGACCTTAGCAGAGGCAACAGTCCATATTCAGAAGGAAAGTGAAATCTCTGTATTCACCAATCACCATGTGTCTGTCTGATATTCAGAGCTTTGGGTTAAAAAGGACACAGCGTCAGATTGCCGGCCTTCTTCCGATCGCCGACCTAGTCAGGTTTGGTCCTGACTCCAGAATCCAGCTCGCCATTTCCACAGCAGGTAACTGGACAGGCATCATCATTCATATATGCGAAATCAAGCGACTTAGCTTGATGATATGAGCACCAGCATTGGCTTCGGGGCAGAGGCGAGTGGCGATGATGGCGTGACTAGTGACCGCGTCGAAGCCGAAGTGGACAGGGATTGGATCAACGGCGTGATGCGGCTATGTGAGCTGGAGAAATCGGCGAGTTCGCGTAGCGACGAAGCTCTGGAGTCCAGACAGGATGAGTCTCCTCGGCGGTAGTGGAGGGGACTCGCCCGCTGACGTGTGGGCCCGAGTGCGGTGAGGCCCACACATCAGTGAGGGAGAGTCCCTCGCGGTCATAATAGCGACTGGCTTTTGATACTCCGTTCCGGCGACGAAGGGTTCACGAAATGGCAGGGGCAGGAAGAACCAGGAGCGACGCGGATCGTGGATCCACGATCGGACGACCCCCCCGCGGTTTCGTAGCCGTTAGGAAACAACCCCACTAACAAACTTGGCTGCCACGCAGTGTCGGCTTACAAGTACGCGGTCAGAGCGCAAGACCTCTTCCCACTGCTCTCGTCATTTCCTCCGCTCCTCCTCTGCAGCAGCAGGTATCCCCTCCGATCCTTCCCTCTGAATCGAGACCTGTTTCAGCGTTCGATATCGATGCCTCTGTTCGTTTGAGCTGTTTTGATTTCACCTAGAAATATGAAACACCTGCGCAGCTCCTCCTGATGAACCCACTCTGCGAGTCTTCGCTGAATCTCGCATGCTCTTCTTGCAGGGGTGAATCCACTCTTCGCCTTGCTCATTTTTGGCGTCATCTCCCGGCGCCGTCGTCCAAGATGGTTAAGGTCACCGTCGACGAGCTCCGCGCGAGCATGGACAACAAGCACAACATCAGGAACATGTCCGTCGTCGCGCACGTCGACCATGGTCAGCACTCCCGCCCAGTTCTCTGTTTCTGTTCGGGTTCAGTAATGAATAATAATCCCACCAACCTGAATATGCAACTGCGACTTGAGGAAATTGATGGCTTTCATGTCCGGTAAGGGTGTGTTTAGTTGGTGAAAAAATTTGGATTTTGGTACTGTAACACATTTTGTTGTTATTTGACAAATATTATTCAATTATAGGCTAATTAGGTTTAAAAGATTCGTCTCGTACTAATCAGTTAAACTGTGTAATTATTTATTTTTTTAACTGCATTTAATGCTCCATGCATGTGTCCGAAAATTTGATGTGACGGATACTGTAGGAAATTTTTTGGAAACTAGCCTTGTTTGGTTTGGACTAGACTAGGAAATGCAATAATTTTGACCGTTAATTACAGTGTAAAACAAAGTCAGTTTGTAAAACCAACTCCAGAACCCTGCGCTAGGAACCCTAAAGAATCTAATGAGGTTTCTGATCGCGTGATTAGAGGATGGTTACTGTAGCATCACTGTAGTCAATCATCAATTAATTATAGTCATTAGATTCATCGCGAAAAGTTACATCCATTCCTGAAATTATTTTGCAAATATGTTTCATTTAGTGCTCTATGTATGCGAGATTTTCTGAAACGTGCGCGCTAGGATTGCAGTGCGATCCAAACACGGCCGGGCCTAAATGTGTAATATGCTAGTAGTTCGTAGTTGCGCGGTCAAAGCTCCCAGCTACCTTGACTGTTCATGCAATTGAAGTATTTGTACCTGCGACTGTCCCCTGATGACCTGATCGCAGGGAAGTCAACGCTCACCGACTGGCTCGTGGCCGCGGCGGGCATCATCGCGCAGGATGCCGCCGGCGACGTGCGGCTTACGGACACGCGCGCGGACGAGGCGGAGCGCGGCATCACCATCAAGTCCACGGGCATCTCCCTACGCTACGAGATGCCCCACGAGTCCCTGAAGCGCCTCGGGGGCGAGCGGCGCGGCGGCGGCGGCGGGTCGCCGTCGTACCTCATCAACCTCGTCGACTCGCCCGGGCACGTCGACTTCTCGTCCGAGGTCACGGCGGCGCTCCGCATCACCGATGGCGCGCTCGTCGTGGTGGACTGCATCGAGGGCGTCTGCGTCCAGACCGAGACCGTGCTCCGCCAGGCCCTCGCCGAGCGGATCAAGCCCGTGCTCGCCGTCAACAAGCTGGACCGCTGCTTCCTCGAGCTCCAGCAGGGCGGCGAGGTGGCGTACCAGGCATTCCGCCGCGTGATCGAGAGCGCCAACGTGATCTCGGCGACGTACGAGGACGGCCGGCTGGGCGGCTGCCAGGTGTCGCCGGAGAAGGGCACGGTGGCGTTCTCGGCGGGGCTGCACGGTTGGGCGTTCACGCTGCCCGACTTCGCCAGGATGTACGCGGCCAGGTTCGGCGTGGACGAGGCCAGGATGACGGAGCGGCTGTGGGGCGAGCACTTCTTCGAACCGGCCACCCGCGCCTGGTCCACCAGGCCGACGGGCTCGCCGACGTGCCAGCGCGGGTTCGTGCAGTTCTGCTACCAGCCCATCCGGCAGGTCATCGACGCGTGCATGAGCAGCGACGACGACAACGACAAGCGGAAGAAGCTGTGGTCGATGCTGGACAAGCTCCGCGTCGCGCTCCGGGCCGAGGACAGGGAGCTGTCGGGCAAGGCGCTCATGAAGAGGGTCATGCAGGCGTGGCTGCCCGCCAGCGCCGCGCTCTTGGATATGATCGTCTTCCACCTCCCGTCCCCGGCCGAGGCGCAGCGGTACCGCGTCGAGACGCTCTATGAGGGCCCCCTCGACGACGCGTACGCCGCCGGCATCCGCAACTGCGACGCCGAGGGGCCCCTGATGCTCTACGTGTCCAAGATGATCCCGGCGGGCAAGGGCAGGTTCTACGCTTTCGGCCGGGTCTTCTCCGGCACGGTGGCGACCGGCGCCAAGGCCCGGATCATGGGCCCCGACTACGTCCCCGGCGGGAAGAAGGACCTCTACGTCAAGACGGTCCAGCGCACGGTCATCTGGATGGGCAAGAGGCTGGAGTCCGTCGAGAGCGTGCCGTGCGGCAACACCGTCGCCCTGGTCGGCCTCGACCGGTTCATCACCAAGAGCGCCACGCTCACCGACGACAAGGCGGCGGACGCGCACCCCATGAAGGCCATGAAGTTCTCCGTCTCGCCGGTCGTGCACAAGTCCGTCGCCTGCAAGAACGCCGCCGACCTGCCCAGGCTCGTGGAAGGGCTGAAGCGCCTCGCCAAGTCCGACCCCCTGGTGACGTGCACCATATCGGAGACCGGCGAGCACGTCATCGCCGGCGCCGGGGAGCTCCACCTGGAGATCTGCATCAAGGATTTGCAGCAGGACTTCATGAGCGGCACCGAGATCGTCGTCGGCCCGCCCGTCGTGGCCTACCGCGAGACGGTTCTAGCCAGGTCGTGTCGCACCGTCATGAGCAAGTCGCCCAACAAGCACAACCGGCTGTACATGGAGGCCTGGCCGCTGGAGAAAGAGCTTGCCAAGGCGATCGACGACGAGCTCGTCGGCTCCAAGGACGAGGTCAAGGTCCGCGCCAGGGTCCTGTCGGAGGAGTTCGGCTGGGACAAGGAAACGGCCAAGAAAATCTGGTGCTTCGGTCCCGACGCGGCCGGCCCCAACATGCTCGTCGACATGTGCAGGGGCGTCCAGTACGTGGGCGAAGTCAGGGACTCGGTGGTCGCCGGCTTCCAGTGGGCTTCCAAGGAGGGCGCGCTCGCCGAGGAGAGCATGCGCGGCGCCTGCTTCGAGCTCCGCGACGTCGTGCTGCACGCCGACGCCGTCCACCGCGGCGGCGCCCAGATCATCCCCACGGCGCGGCGCGCCATCTACGCCGCGCAGCTCACGGCGATGCCGCGCCTCATGGAGCCCGTCTACCTGGTGGAGATCCAGGCGCCGGAGAGGGCGACGGGGAGCATCTACGGCATCTTGAACAAGAAGCGGGGCAGCGTGATTGAGGAGAGGCGGAGGCCCGGCACGCCGCTGGTCAACTTCAAGGCTTACCTCCCCGTCACCGAGTCGCTCGAGTTCACCGAGAGGCTGCGTGCCGAGACCTCCGGCGAGGCATTCCCGCAGTGCGTCTTCGACCACTGGGAAGCTGTCAACTCCGACCCGCTAGAGGAGGGCTCCACGGCGGCGAAGCTCGTCGGGGACATCAGGAGGAGGAAGGGTCTCAAGGGCATGATGCCCCTGTCCGAGTTCGAGGACAGATTTTGAGTTGCTCGTATTGGTCAGTATATATGTATAGTTCTATTGCTTCTTAGCGTTTGTTAATTTCTGTCACTGTTAGTTTACGCTGCAAACTTGTTAATCGCATCTGAGTTCTGCTTCGAGTATGTTAACTTCCTCATTTTGTTCACTTGGAAAAGTTCAGTTGTAAGTGTAGTTATGCTAAAGCAGTAATGAAATATGTGAAGTGTCAAATACTTTTGCTCATTTCACCTCCTTATTGCTCTTGATTTTGATTTACTGTTCCATTGACTGAGAAAACAAAATAACAAATACATCAATTTTAACCTGCCCTGCTATCCAGCAATTCCTAAAGTCCAAGCACAAATCTAAGCTGTTGAATTCCAACTCTGGTAACAAGATTCTATATAAGCAGTTTCAGAAAGATTAATGACTGCAGATACATTTGTATCAGATTTTCTGTAATTGAATGAACATTGCAGTGTAGGCTTGATACCGAATAGTGGGACAGGTGAATGTTTTATTAGCTTCATTTCTGCATTTCTATGTATCATGCCCCCCCGGCTCCGTGAGCTCTCGGGGCGTCCACGATAGTAAAAATTCCACGGTCCATTCGATGTGTATCTGACGGTAAATATTAGTTCTCGTGGTGGAAACTGTAGGGCCGTTTACCGCGTGGACGCATTCACACGGAAGCAGCAGCTGCGCACCGCTTTTTTCTCCGCGTTCACACCGTGTTCACGCTTGTTCTAGCATTTACAGCGGTGGCGTGAGCTCCTTCCACGAAGGCCCTATTTGGTTTATAGTAGCATGAGTAGCACAAAAATTTTGACCAATAATTAGAGGTACTAAATAAAGTCAATTTACAAAACTAACTCCACAACCCTGCACTACTTCACGAGACGAACCTAATGAGACCTTTGACCGCACGATTAGAGGATGGTTACTGTAGCATCAATGTAGCCAATCATCGATTAATTACTGTCATTATATTCGTCATGAAAAGTTACACCCATCCGTGAAAAGGTTTTGCAAATAAACTTCGTTTAGTACTCCATGCATTGAAGATTCTTTTTTCGGGAATTGTGCGTGCTACCGTGCTATTGAAACCAAACAGGGCCGAAGTTTCGTCTGCCAAGTCGGTCTCCAGTTTCCTCACTCCCGTTCTCTGGCCATGTTTGGTTTACCCGTGAAAACGTTTTCATGAAAACTTTTTGGTACTTTGACCACCAATTAAGAGTATTAAATAAAATCTAATTACAAAATTACCTCCACGACTATGGTACTGTAGCAGTTACTCTAACTAATGAGTTCTTTGACTGTACGATTAGTGAATAATTGAGCGCGGTCACTGTAGCATCACTGTAGCCAATCATGATGAAATTTCATTAGATTTGTCTCGAAAAGTTACACTCATCCTTGAAAAAATTTTACAAATAGACTTCATTTAATATTCATGCGGACATTCCTCTTTTTTTGAAATTGTGATGTGACCCTTAACCGAACATGGCCTCTCTCTCTCCCCACCGCTCTTCCCCGCGTCGCCCCCTTCCTCCTCCCTGCCCGCGCCGCCCGCCCGCCCACTTCCTCCTCCCCCGCCGGCGTCCCCAACCTCCTCCCTCTCCGGCGCCGCTGCTCGTTCAGCCCCTCCTCCCCTCGCCCCTCCACTGCCCCTCTCCCTCCCTCCTCGTGCCGAGCTGCAGCGACGAGGCCGGGATCCAGGGCCCCTCGCCGTATCCATGGCGGGGCGGTGGAGGCCCGCGCGGTCGCGCGGTGAAGGCACGCCATGGCCGCAGCGCCTTCGTCTCTGCGGAGGAGCAGGGGCCCGCCATGGCCGCGGCGCGCGGCCGTCCTCCCTCTCCCTCCTCTCTCTCTCTCTCTCTCTCCCCCTGCTCCCATCCTCGCTCGCTCCGCCGGCCTCCCTCCCTCCCCGCGCCGCCGCCAGCCGTCGCTCCCTCCCTCCCCGCGCGGCCGCCGGCCCTAGCTTCGCCCTCCCCGCCACCGACAAGGACAACCGAGGTCGGCGCCGGCGCCGCTCGCGCCGCGCGGGCTCTCGTCCTCCTTTCCCCCTCCTCCTCGGCGCTCCTGCGCAGCGCGGCGCTCGCGCGGCCTCCTCTCCCCACCGGCTCTCTCCTTCCCGCCGCTGCCCCATCCCTGTGCCGCCGCCTCACCACGCTAGACGGTAGCGGGCAGCGACGGCGCCACCGGGTTGCGGTGTGGCACCAACCGCGTGCCCGGGCGGTGTCCGGCACCGACCGCTGCTCCACGCGAGCAGGCGCCGCTGGTGGCCGCCGGCGTTGCTGCCCCCCTCCCGGCGCTGCCTGCTCCCGTAGTACTGACGTGGACACCTCCAGAGCTCACGGAGCCGGCAGTCCCGACGTTCCACCCCAGCGAAGCGAAGGCGGCTGCGACCAAGGCGTTGACGGCGGCGGCAGGTGGGCGGCTCCCGACGGCTCAACAGCCAGGACGCTCATGGCCGTGACGACCATAGTTTGCCCGACGCACAAGGAGGCGGTCGCTCTGTAGCGGTAAGTATCTTCGCTTCCGCAGCTTCCTTCTTCCCTGACACCTCTCTCTGCCTCATGTTTTTCCTCAGATCTAGCCAGCGCAGGCAGCTCGCGCCCGCCGATGGCGGCGGCGGAGCACCGGCCCGTGCACATAGGTGGGTGCTGCAGAGCACCGGCCCACGCGCACCGCAGGTGGTTGCGGCTTTAGCTACTATTGGCATTCCTTCCGATCCTTCGAGCTTGCCTCCATCGCCGACTTCTCATCGTTGACCTCACCTTCGCCCGGGCGCCCTCGCCGCCTCCTCGCCGACCCTCTCTGTCTCCTGGTCCACCTCTCTGCAGCTCTCCTCCGGCTTCCCGCTCAAGCCGATTTGCTGGATCTCCGGCGGGTGCCGCCCTCCGCACCCTCTGCTCGTTGCTAACCGCTATCTGCTATGCTCCTCGATTAGGAGGGGCCAAACTGATCTATGGATTAATTGCTCCTCTCTCCAGGCCAGGGTGAGTTGATTATGCATATTTAGCGTTCTTCTTCTTGCTGGGTGCTAACTCCTTTTCCGTTGCCACTCCTGTTTGATGGTGCAGCATGGTTAGCCTTCTGCGGAAGGAATCTTAAGGCTGCACCACTATATAGGTAATCCTTGAACATTTCTTTCATATTCCCTTTGTCTAACTGCAAAGTTTAGTTCACTTGTGTACTAAGATGTGTTATTGCTGTCAATTTTCAAGATTTGGTATTTGAATTGTAGTAGTTGTTAATTTGCTCCCTTTTGACTTCTTGATCTACCTTGCATATACAAGAAAGTGCTGAAAATGGATCCGTGCTTGCCAAGCTACTTACAATTTTCAAAGGTTTTTCTCCCTGCTCTCATTTCTAGAGTGCCTTTACATGTACACAAGCGGCTTCAGGATGCTCTAATAGATTTGCAAGAGCTACTATTGACTGCCTAGTTGCAATTATTACACATATTTGATAAGATGTCAGGGCCAAGCCTCTTCAACTCCTTTACTTCTGAGTTCTATCCTTCCCTGGTAAGAGGTTGCTTTCCAATGATTTTGCATTAGCAGCTATTGTTATTGAAAAATTATGTCTAGGGAGATGCCATCTTAGTAACACTGCATATTTACTTCGTCTTGAAATTAGGTTCTTGCTATCCCTGTGTTTCCCGTGTTAAGCAAGGTTAAAATTTGATGCTACTTGAGATGATCTGATAGATCTGCATGTTTAGAACTGATTGGTACTCAAAATATTCATGACATCTGAATATTTAAATATCTATCTTATGTCCAAAAGTCTGAACATTAGATAGGGTGCCTCATGTATGCACCTCCAATTAGATTGGACTGTGGGTAGCCACAGCTGATATATTTGCGGTCTGAACTATGGTTTCCATGTGCTAAGAAAAACAGTGGACACATCATTTGATGTTGGAGATAAATTGATTATGATGAAAGAGAACATAAGCACCTAAGGAAGCAGGTTTTCCTACCTGCTCCATTGGATTCTTATTACTGATACACTGTTGTTGAATATCTCCAAGCTAATAAAGAATTGAACTGAAACTTCAAAATGAGACAAAAAAATGGTATTCGTATGTCTAAAAATAATCAAACAATTTGTTGCTATGTCCGCCTTATATCCATTCTGTAATATACTCACATATGCATGTCCTGTTTACACTTTGTCTTAATGGAACTTTTTCCTGTATCTTATGTTCAACTTAAGTTAAAAGGATTGAGAACCTCAGTGAAAGCCTGGTTAACCTTCCATTATCAATGCAAGTGGGATTGAGTGGAGCTGCTTTGTAGTACCATTTTTCCATAGAAATTTTGTTCTAGGCAAAATGATTAACCTTTTTAAGTCAGGGAACATGACATGGACTTTGACTGCTGAGGTTCCTACTGAAATATCACTGAATGAATACCACTTTTTAGCAATCCTATTAAATTTACATATCTGATTGGACCTGTTGGCGAAATTGTACTTTCAGTTTAGCTCCAAGCAATTGCTCTGAATGCTGAACAATTTCTGAAAATTGAATGATAGGGAAAAATTTCTTTTGAGAAATGCATCTACATGTTGTCGACTGTTGTTCTACCACAGCTCTAATTGGCTAAAGCAAATTTCATATACGAAAGAGAAGGCTCAGCTCAGACTTGCACAGTAGTTTCTTATCCAAAGTTTAAAAACAGTAGCTTTTGAGTGCAGACTCATTATTTTTCATTTTGGTGCAGGTTCATAGCAGATTTTTCTTTGATATGGACTATTTGAATATAACTAACCAAATGCAATTTGTTGCCTCACTATCATTGCCAATGGTTAGTTCTGATTTATCTTCATATAATTTTCTTTGCCTTACCATGTGTGTTCCCTTAAGATATAAATTTATTTCCCTTTTGCTGGTTGGACTGGGAAGGAGGTATTCTGAAGGTAGTGAGATGTATGTGCCTTGTTGGTTTCAAGCACCACATTAGTTCTGTTCAGCTAGAGGTTGCCTCCCATTTTCTTGGGATGATTCCTGTTTAACAGTAATATTTAATTTCCTTCTGCCATCTGCTTGATTACAAGGTCTAATCCTTTGGATTTGTTTCTTCTTTTTTATTTTCCATTTCCATTCTTATTTCTGGAGAAGAGATTGACAACCCTTTCAAACTCTGACTTCCTTCATGGTGCACGTATTATCATATTACTTTTGACGTGTCATGTAAGTATGTAAGGGTTCCTCAACTTATCTTAAAAAAGTAAACCACCTGCAGATCCTTACTAATTATCTTTATGTTTTGGGTCCATAAGAAGCTCCAGCTTAGGCTTGCACAACAAAGAGAATATATGAAGAGATTAAATACTATGTATATGAGCCAAGGACAATCAGTCCCAAGCAAAAATAAATCACCCACCACAAAAAAAAAACTTTCATTCATGTACCATTTGTGTGATTATCGTGCATCATTCTCTATTGAAATCTATGTACACATATGTATCAATATGTAATTTTTTCCTAGAAGGCTACCCTACTTTCTTGTTGTCTACTATTTATAAATAATGATGTACAGCCAGATGGAATCACATGAAAAAAAACATGTACAGAAAGGGAGAGAGAAAGTAATTTCTTTCAATTTTGCAATTACTTTTTTTACTGGTTGATACCTGATTTGATTTTCCAATTAGGAAAATGAGTTGCCTCTTCCTCCTCGACTCCAAGCAACTCGAGATGTCGTGATGGTGGCCTGGGCGGTGTGTTAGGGCAACCACGCATCAGCAGCAGACAGTTCATCTAAGCCAAGCTGTCCATCTAAAGCCAAGCTCAAGTTGCTCGTGTACAAACCATGTTTGGTGAGTTGCTTATTGCTTTGCTCGTGTACATAGTCTTTCAAATAAGGTCCTCTTGCTTTGCTTTAATCCTTTGTGCAAGTGGTAAATTGTTGGTTGATTTGGGTGCTTACCTTTCAGCAGAGACGAGGAGCGGCATCAACGAGGGGAATTAGCTCTGTACAACCTCATACTAAAAATGAAATCTGGAACAATTGAGATTTTGCCAGCGGCTATCAGGTGAAACAAGTCCCAATCAATCGTGTGCTCCCAATCTCATCAGAATAAGGAAGCAACTATGTTGATGCAGCATCAACTTCTATCATCAAACAAAACATAAATATACCACCTCTTGTCTAAACTTTTGCAGGATGTAATGTCTATATTAAGGAGAAACCAAACCACTCTTTTCAGACCATCCCAAAACAGCTGCAACTACAGCTCGATTTTAGATTATGTACTTGGTAGTTTCTAGCCTTTTACTAGAGCACCAAATGTGTGTTGTTGTAATATAAATGTAATATACTGTCTATTATAATTCCCTATAAATAATGTAGAATATTAATATTATAGTTACCTACTGTGAGTTTTTGTATCTATAAGCATTTAGTAGCATAAAAATTTAATTAATTACATTAACTGTTTATAAATCTAAAAAAAAGAAACAGATACACGGTAAATATAAGGGTACGCGAGCACATATCTTCTCTAACCATATCGATTACTCATTAATACAAAGAAATTATGAGCGCGCGCAACGCGCGCGCAATCCACTAGTATAGATTCAGACTCTAAGGAACTATGGGCTGAATAAATCATTCTGGAGGTTGAGAATAGGAGGCTGCCAAGAGAGCAGCGCCAGTGCCTGACCCATCTTCTGCCTGTTTAATCACGACAGAGGATGCCACTTCTTCCCCCAGCAAGTCCCTTAGAGTGCTCTCCATGCACTGGGCAAAGAATGTATAGTACTTGTAAATTCCGCCATCCACAGCAATCACAGTCCTTCGTTCGTCGGGGCTTACAGTGTCTCGCCCGAGCTTTTTTAGGATGCCGTAGATTCCAGCAGCAGCAAGTTGTGCACCACGCCTGGCAACAACCTCACAAACATCCACGACTACTTTTCTTGTTTTGTAACAGGTATTTTGTATCTGAGAACAGATCGAGAATAAGGTATTTTGTAGGGATTGAACGGGTAGTAGCATAATTTAACAGCAAGGCCAAAAGATGAATACCCCCAAGATTTCTTTCAGCTTGATGCCAGCTGTCTGGAGGTCAGGTGTTGTGTCTTGATGCATCATCAGCATGTGAAGCGTACTAGAATACAGAACAGACCAATTTAGTTAGTAATACTTGTGTCAAACCAAGTGGTTAAGTTTAGCTGAAAAACAGACAGGTCATGCTTTAATTGAGGGGACAAGAAGAACTAGATAATGAAAGCATAGAAATTACAGAAGCATATTAACATTCTACTGATTTCAATCAATACTCACAGGTTTAAAAAAAGGGAACGTATTAGGTGCAAACCAATCTCTCCGTGCAAACTATGAAAACTTCAATCTGGATCATCGGATCAACATCCAAGGGGCATGGGGGATTGGGTAATTTTACAATCTGGTTTCTAACTGCAGGCTAAATCAAACCGGTGTATTGATTGACATTGACCAGCACAGGGTTGGTGAAAGCTCTTCCATTTTTCTTTTTTGAAAGTTTTAAGTTTTTCCAATTTAGCCATTGCTATGGTGTAAGATGCACCAGCTGTTTTTCAATTTTACTTGCAGTGCATAGATACTGCAAGAAGTCAAGAAATACCAAGTGCGGGATTTTCTCAGTTAATATGTTCATTAATTTCTAATATTTTGCATTCGTGTTGATACTATTCAGCTCACTAGGACAGCCGCCCGACAGCCACGGCTTTAAAGTTACAAAAACCAACTTGTACTTTCAAATGCCAATTGCACATATATGAGCAGTCAACAGGAAGTTATTCACGACAAATGGGTGATTGAAAGCCATACCTCAGGATATATGGGATCTCAAGTTTTTGAGGTACGTCATTACCAAAAAGAGAAGCTTCCTGAGCCATTTTTAGCAAGACTCTTCGAACAATCTCCCCCATATACATGCCAGAAATCAACTTCTCATAAATCTGGCAGCACCATATTGCTACAAAGTCATTACCAACAAAAGGATGAAAGGTCATAAACTGTATAGCATATGAATGGCAATACTTGTTCACCAGGGTTCAAACTTTCTGCATCCAAGGCATGGTCAAATTCGGTCAGAGGAAGGTGAGTGTGAGAACCGCCCAATTTGATACTATTTTAAACGAACCGCCGGTCATTATCACCCAGATGAGAGTTAACACGTGCTTGCCGTAGAGCGAGCCACGTGTTATCCCACATCTAGAGACACGAATAACCGACACGTCATTCATTCAAAATAATACCAAATCCGGTAGTCCCGGTATGTGCTCCAACATACGCCCAGGGTCAGCATATGCACATACCGTATACAATCGAATACATAGCCAACAATCCACGAAGAGCAGTTATATAAAACCAGAGTTCGAGACTTAATATTACAAGTTCAATATAGGTGGGTTTCAAGCTTCACTTTACAAGCCTTGGGCTCACGCGAGTCATATTAAACAGACTTAGAGCTTATTGAAAATACATGCTCTCCCGAAGCTCAGCTACGATAAAACTTACTTAAGATGATGATGCCTTGCTCAAGGACATCACCACAGCAGCAACAGCCTACTCTTCCCCCGCATTAGGATCAGCGGGGTAGAAATGGCCGAACACCACTTCTGGCTCACCTGCAACTAGGTTTAGAAAGCACCCTGAGTACAAAAGGTACTCCGCAAGACTTACGCGATTAAATAAACAAGGATCATGCAAAGGCTCAAGGAAAAGCTTTAAGTTTAAGTATTTATTGCATAAGCATAAGCATAAGCTACCTAGACTATCACCTAGCAAACTTAATTAATCTTACCCAACCCCCAGAATTTTAGTTGATTAAGAGAGTAACACAATATATCTAACAGATCCTCAACATGACATGAAACCAAAGCCAACCATACCGAAACTCTCTATGAAGAATTCGACGAACCAAGAGCTTGCTCATATCCGAGAGCGCGGCAATTCGAATTGTTTATAACCTTGCAAGGGTGTACTACTTTACCCACACGACACGAGGACCATGCGACTCACCCAACCGATCACGCCGGGCAAGGGGGTACTCACGTCAACCGTTCCCATCCCGGCTCAACTGTTGAGGGTACGCCCAGCTTGCGCGTGGAGACTTAGTTCCACCGAGGACATCTCTAAATTTTCCTACACATAGTTCCACTCGGGGACCTGCTAAGCCTCCCTGCATAGCCCGATGGCCACGCATCTGGGACCGGGCCCCAATGATCAAGTCGAAGAAGGTATTTGGCTCATCCGTTCCATTATATTGGATATGTGGTAGCACGGAAAGGTGCTCAAGGCCGATGGCATCAACTCGGTCCTTAATCGATCCAAGCGGACTATGCCCATGTGACTTCATTCTCTAGGCCCTACTATTCCGCTCGAATCTCGATACTACCAAACTCATACCACTAAACCAAACCAGTGCGATCAAGGGTAACCAGGTAAGTGTGATACTCCAAACCATTCCTTTCTAGCAAACAATATAAGTATTCTAAGCAGAGCTAAGCATCTAGTCAAATTAAGTTAATAGCTGACTAACATGTGGCAAGGACATGGTTAAACAATTCAAGGAAGGCTAGTGCATCAAAGTAGGTACAAGAATGCAATACATAGATATTATATAACCCAACAGTACCCGGTGAGATAGCTAACTAAATCAGATTAAATAGGTGCAAGGAAAATGCTTAGCTGCTTGCCTGGGTTAACTTCCGACTCGACCACGAACGGGACTCCGGGTTCGGGCTCGACGGGCTCGGCGGGTTCCACGGGTTCGTTCTCCGACGGCTTGGTCACTAAATTGCATGAATGCGATGCAAGAATTAAGAAATGATCTTAACAACATGCATAAATCATGAAATAAATTAAACATGCAGAGGATGATGCAAAGAACTCAAGAAAATTGGTTTTGCAGGAAAAACATTTTCCTATAAATAACCATAAATATTTTAGCTTTCAGCCACTCTAAACAAGATAAATCGGGAAAAGCATGCAAACTGAACTAAACAAATCTAAGAAAAAAATCATGGAAACTAGGCAGGAACACAAGGCTAACAAAACTGGTTTTGCAATTTTATCACTTTCCTGCACAAAGTTCTATAATAAACCATATTTTGGACAGCAAGCACGAAAACGAAATGAAACCCTAACCAACAGCAAGGAAACACATGAACAAGCTGCACCACTGGAAACTAAACCTCACAAGGAGTCTAACAAAATTTGGTTTGGCATTTTTCAAGCAGTACACAAATAACTAAGCAATAAACTCACTTTTGCAAGATAAAACAATAGATAAATCTACAACAAAGTAACATGCAAAACAATATTTTTCCTAAGTAGATATAAGCTAGAGGAATCTAACAAAACAAGTCTCACAATTTTTGGAGCTACACATGATTTTCTATGGATTTTGCAAGTTTGCAGAAAAACTAAACCTAATAAAACCCTAGCTAAAAGCTAGGCGCACCCGAGGCAGCCACCCCGGCCACCGACAGGTGGGCCCAGGGGGCCGGGCGGCACCACCAGGCCGGGTCAAGGCCAAGACCTGCCTTGACCCCGCACCTGGGCGCGCCCACACGCGCGCGGCGGCGCCGGCGAACGGCGGCGCGGCGGAGCGAGGCTGGAGGGGCGAAGGGCGAGGGCGCATGGCGTGCCCTAGGTGATGGCGAAGCTCACCGGCGGCTTGGACAGCGGGAAACGGTGGCGAGGCGGCGGCGCAGCAAACAGAGGCGGCGGCGGGCGAAGGCTCTCGCCGGCGGCCCTGCAGGGGAGGGGAAAGGGCCGGATTAGGGGCGAAATCGGAGGATGACGACGCGAGGGAGCTCCCCAAGCGAGGAATTGCGGCGGCGCTCACCGGAGCGGGTGAATCGGCGGTGGGGAGGGAGCTCGGGCGGCGGCGATGGAGAAGGGGATCGGGCGCTAGGGTTGGAGAGGAAGGCCGGTCGGGCACGGGAGCTAGAGGGCGAGGGGGAGCGGGCGGCCGGGCGGATAAGGACGCACGCGAAGCGAGGATCACCGGCACGTGGCGCGGCTCACGAGGATGGCCGGCGGCGGCGACGCATGCCGCGGCGCGCGGGAGAAAACAGAGAGGAGGGAGAGAGGAGGCTGACAGGTGGGCCCGGGCGCGATTTTCATTTTCATTCATTTTTTTTTTCTGGGTTGTGACAATCTCCCCCCCTTAAGAAAATCTCGTCCCGAGATTTAAATGGATAGGATGGAAGGGACAAAACTCCAGGTCGACTAAGGTCATATTCACCTAGACAAGATAAACATCTAAAAGATGATGCACAAAGGCAAGGATGATGTGGTGTGAGACATTCTTAAGGTTTTCTTGAGGGTGACTGTGTACACATATATAACATATAGAACTATGAACTTCATTAAGAAAGTGGGGTGTGGTAGAGAGAGAACTTACTCATCGGTAAAGAATTCTGGGTATTCTTTACGTAACCGATCCTCACGCTCCCAAGTGGCTTCATCTTCGGAGTGATTGCTCCATTGAACCTTTATAAACTTTACCATGTTACGCTTCACCTTTCTTTCATCTCGGTCAAGAATGGCTACTGGGTGTTCTTCGTAGGTAAGGCCCGGTTGAAGATCAAGTGACTCAAGGTCGACGGCATCAGCTGGAACACGATGGCACTGCTTCAATTGAGAGATATGAAAGACATTGTGCACTGCGGAGAGTGATTGAGGAAGTTCCAATTGATAAGCCACTGCTCCAACTTTCTTGATAATCCGGAAAGGCCCAACATAGCGTGGCGCTAACTTTCCTCTGACTTGAAAACGGCGAGTGCCCTTAAATGGAGAAACCTTAAGATAGACATAATCACCGATTTTTAGATGAAGTTCTCGGCGACGACGATCAGCATAAGCCTTCTGACGAGATTGAGCAATGCGAAGATTCTCATGAATAATCCTGACTTGATCCTCGGCATCTTTCACCAAGTCTGGACCATAGAAAGGCCTTTCTCCCGATTCGGACCAGTTGATCGGAGTTCTGCACCGTCTTCCATAAAGGGCTTCAAAAGGAGACATCTTGATACTTGCTTGATAACTATTGTTGTAAGAAAACTCTGCGAATGGCAAGCATGTAACCCATTTCTTCTCATATATAAGAGCACAGGCTCGCAGCATGTCTTCTAAGACTTGATTGACTCTCTCGGCTTGACCGTCGGTTTGAGGATGATAAGCAGTACTGTAGGTGAGATCGGTTCCCATGGCTTCATGCAAACTTCTCCAAAAGTGAGCAACAAATTGAGGGCCGCGATCCGAGACAATTTTCTTAGGAACACCATGAAGACAGACAATGCGAGTGAGATACAACTCCGCATACTGCTTGGCATGATAAGTAGTCTTCACTGGAAGGAAATGAGCCGACTTTGTCAATCGATCCACAATTACCCATATAGAATCATATCCTTGAGAAGACCTGGGTAACCCAGTGATGAAATCCATTCCAATTTCTTCCCACTTCCATGATGGGATAGGCAAGGGCTGAAGAGTACCAGCTGGTTTAAGATGCTCGGCTTTAACCCTTTGGCAAACATCGCACTCAGAGACGTACCGAGCAATTTCTCGCTTCATGCGAGTCCACCAAAATCTTTGCTTGAGATCTTGATACATTTTTGTACTACCTGGGTGAATGGAAAATTGAGAACTGTGGGCTTCATCAAGAATAATTCGCCTGAGGTTATGATCCTTTGGCACCACAATTCGCTTCCCAAAGAATAGAACCCCTTGATCATCCGTAGAGAAACATCGAGCTTTGCCCTGATTCATTAACTCCCGAATTCGAGCCATACCCTTATTCTTCTTTTGGGCTTCCTTAATTTGATCATAAAGATCAGATCTGACTGTAAGAGTAGCAAGATAGCCTTCTTTGACCATAGAAATTCCGAGTTTTCGGAGATCATCACAGAGAGTATGCATAGGAGGAGCTATGGTCAAGCAGTTGCATTGAGCCTTTCGGCTTAGTGCATCGGCGACGACATTCGCCTTTCCAGGATGATAATGTACCTCAAGATCATAATCCTTGATCAGTTCCAGCCATCGACGTTGCCTCATGTTTAGATCAGATTGAGTGAAAATGTACTTGAGACTTTTATGATCAGTATAGATGTTGCAATGATTACCAAGCAGATAATGACGCCATATCTTTAGAGCATGGACAACAGCCGCAAGCTCTAAATCATGGGTAGGATAATTTTCTTCATGTCGCTTGAGTTGACGAGAGGCATAGGCCACCACTCGGCCTTCTTGCATAAGAACACAGCCAAGACCAATGCGAGAAGCATCGCAATAGACATCAAAGCTCTTGGAAATATCCGGCTGAGCAAGAACTGGAGCAGTAGTGAGACGATCCTTAAAGGTTTGAAAGGCTTCTTCACAGGCTTGGGACCACTCAAACTTGACCCCATTCTTTAGTAACTCAGTCATAGGCTTCGCAATTTTAGAGAAGTTCTCTATGAATCGGCGGTAATATCCCGCGAGTCCAAGAAAACTCCGAACCTCATGGACATTCTGAGGTTGCTTCCATTCAAGAACATCTTGCACCTTACTAGGATCCACAGCAATACCATCCTTGGAGAGGACATGACCAAGAAAAGATACTTCTTCAAGCCAAAACTCACATTTACTAAATTTAGCATAAAGACGATGCTCTCTAAGCTTTTGGAGGACGATATGAATATGACGAGCATGATCTTCTTTGGTCTTAGAATAAATGAGAATATCATCAATGAAGATGATCACAAAGACATCCAGTTCCTCCATGAAGATGCTATTCATCAGATACATGAAATAAGCCGGTGCATTGGTGAGGCCGAAAGACATGACAGTGAATTCATAGAGACCATATCTAGTAGAGAAAGCCGTTTTCGGAATGTCTTCGATTCGAATCTTGATTTGATGATAACCCAACCTTAAATCAATCTTAGAAAAATAACGAGCTCCAAAGAGTTGATCAAACAATATATCAATCCGTGGAAGAGGATATTTGTTCTTGATAGTGACTTCGTTTAACGGACGGTAATCAACACACATCCGCAAACTATCATCTTTCTTCTTCACAAAAAGAGCCGGGCATCCCCATGGAGAGGAGCTCGGACGAATGAAACCCTTGTCCAATAAAGTCTTGAGTTGTTTCTTCAATTCTTTCAACTCATTGGGAGGCATTCGGTAAGGCTGTCTAGAGATAGGAGCAGTTCCGGGCTTGAGCTCTATGACGAACTCCACCTCACGATCAGGAGGCATACCCGGTAATTCTTCTGGAAAGACATCCGGATACTCACAAACCACGGGAATATTTTCCAACGCCGTGGCTATGGTACTCGCCAAGGCATATAAACAAGATTCCATCTTGGCAAGAGAGAGTAGAACTCTACTCCCGGAGGGATGCAAAAGATCGATAGTACGGGGCATACACTTAATAATTCCATCATGCTTACCCAACCAATTCATCCCAAGAATCACATCTAAACCCATCTGATCTAGGACAAGAAGATTAGCTTGGAAAATAGCTCCCTCGATGAGAATTGGAACCCTATCCACAAAGTTTCTAGAAATGATCTCTCCACCCGGTGATTCTATCTGGTATGGCACTGGTAGATTTTGCATTTCAAGCTTACTATGCAGTATAAACTTCTTACTGATGAATGAAAAAGTTGCCCCAGAATCAAAAAGAACCATAGCAGGGTGAGATTTGATTAGGAGCGTACCCATGAGGACTTCAGCGTTCTCCGGAATTTCTTCGGCGGTGGTGTAGTTGAGACGGCCACGTTTAGGAGCTTGTTGTGGCTTAGCTTCTTGACGCTGTGCTTGAGGCAGAGGAGTATTGGGCCTAGGTGCATTGAAGGCACCACCACGCCTCGGAGAGGGGCAGTCCCTAGAGATGTGGCCTAAGCCACCACAATTGAAGCACGGACCCTTTGCGGTCACACCTGGGTTGTTCCAATAAGCACTGACCGGCCTAGGAGCTTGTCCTTGAGGAGGTTGAGGGTGACGCACAATCCACATAGGACGTGGAGCTTGAGCACCCGGTGCCCGAGGTGGAAAAGGAGAAGGCCCCAGACGTGGACGCGAGGAGCTACCGCCTGCTGAGGTAGGAGCAGGACGCTTGTTCTTTGCCTCAAGATTCTTCATCTTATGCTCAGCTCTGATGGCAATATTCACCAAGTCATTGAAGTCTTCAAACTTGGTAGTGGAGAGTTTGTCTTGCAACTCTGCGGAGAGCCCATCATACAGGCGATCTTGCTTCTTGGCATCGGTGGCCACTTCTTCAGGTGCATACTGGGAAAGGGTATTGAAGATATTCACATATGCCATCACATCACGACTTCCTTGAGTGAGATTGAGAAATTCCTTCTTCTTGATGTCCATGATACCCTTGGGAATATGGAAGGAGCGGAAAGCTGTACGAAACTCTTCCCATGTGAAGCGGTAGTCAGCAGGATGAGATGCTTTAAAATTCCGCCACCAAGCCCCAGGGGCATCATGAAGTTGATGAGCAGCAAAGAGTACCTTCTCATGGGGCTCACACTCAATAAGATCCAGCTTCTCTTCAATCACATTGAGCCAGAAATCCGCATCCAGAGGATCTTTGGAGCCACGGAAGATGGGCGGGTTGGTGCGGAAGAAATCCCCAAACCTGTTCACTTGAGGCTCAGCTCTTGGGCCATTGTTGCCGGCATTGCCCAACTGATGGACTAGGTGTGCCATGAGTTCAGTTTGTCGGGCCAGGACATCCGCGAGATTTGGGTGAACTGGAGGATTAGGAAGGGGATCCTCGTTGTTGCGGTGGTTATTGCCACCCGAACCACTGGCACCATCCCTTTCATTACCCGAACGCAACACCATCCTGTTAACAAACAAAACGGTTAGCGGTCAGGAATGAAAGATGAAGAATGATACTCAAAGGCAGGGTGGAAAGATAATGTGTAGATAAAAATCTAACACACGATCAACACCGGAACAACATATCTAAGAGAAAGAATAGATTTGGCCCACTAAGATTAGCAAGAACGAGTTCAACGAAATCTAGATCACGACCCACTAGATTGGATAAATGCAGGTTTGAAAACCAAAAGAAAGTATGCATGCATGCGAGGTATGAATGCAACATGACGTCTCCTCACATCGCGAGCACGCCTTAACGTTCTAGCACTCACTTACGACCCGACACAACCGCATTGTCCAGCAGTGCTACAACCCTCCTAATAGCGCTCAGGACAATGGGTGATTCCCACCTTCCCAACTCCAGTAAAAGGCTCAAAAGGTTCCCAGAGGATGAAAGGGCTTTCCTACGCTCTCGCTACTCATGCAGACAAGAGAGGTTAAGCACATCTTAATTAAACAAGTGAAGCAATAAGAAGGAATTAGTTCTAAGATCAAGGAAGAAAGGTAGCATTTCACCTTAAGTTCAAGTTTTTAACCAAAGTAAATCTTAGTGCAAGTGATCAAATTTTATTTGACTCTCAACCCACTAAGCCAATTTTAGGTTCACTTCATGGAAACTCAGCTCTGATACCCGCTGTGAGAACCGCCCAATTTGATACTATTTTAAACGAACCGCCGGTCATTATCACCCAGATGAGAGTTAACACGTGCTTGCCGTAGAGCGAGCCACGTGTTATCCCACATCTAGAGACACGAATAACCGACACGTCATTCATTCAAAATAATACCAAATCCGGTAGTCCCGGTATGTGCTCCAACATACGCCCAGGGTCAGCATATGCACATACCGTATACAATCGAATACATAGCCAACAATCCACAAAGAGCAGTTATATAAAACCAGAGTTCGAGACTTAATATTACAAGTTCAATATAGGTGGGTTTCAAGCTTCACTTTACAAGCCTTGGGCTCACGCGAGTCATATTAAACAGACTTAGAGCTTATTGAAAATACATGCTCTCCCGAAGCTCAGCTACGATAAAACTTACTTAAGATGATGATGCCTTGCTCAAGGACATCACCACAGCAGCAACAGCCTACTCTTCCCCCGCATTAGGATCAGCGGGGTAGAAATGGCCGAACACCACTTCTGGCTCACCTGCAACTAGGTTTAGAAAGCACCCTGAGTACAAAAGGTACTCCGCAAGACTTACGCGATTAAATAAACAAGGATCATGCAAAGGCTCAAGGAAAAGCTTTAAGTTTAAGTATTTATTGCATAAGCATAAGCATAAGCTACCTAGACTATCACCTAGCAAACTTAATTAATCTTGCCCAACCCCCAGAATTTTAGTTGATTAAGAGAGTAACACAATATATCTAACAGATCCTCAACATGACATGAAACCAAAGCCAACCATACCGAAACTCTCTATGAAGAATTCGACGAACCAAGAGCTTGCTCATATCCGAGAGCGCGGCAATTCGAATTGTTTATAACCTTGCAAGGGTGTACTACTTTACCCACACGACACGAGGACCATGCGACTCACCCAACCGATCACGCCGGGCAAGGGGGTACTCACGTCAACCGTTCCCATCCCGGCTCAACCGTTGAGGGTACGCCCAGCTTGCGCGTGGAGACTTAGTTCCACCGAGGACATCTCTAAATTTTCCTACACATAGTTCCACTCGGGGACCTGCTAAGCCTCCCTGCATAGCCCGATGGCCACGCATCTGGGACCGGGCCCCAATGATCAAGTCGAAGAAGGTATTTGGCTCATCCGTTCCATTATATTGGATATGTGGTAGCACGGAAAGGTGCTCAAGGCCGATGGCATCAACTCGGTCCTTAATCGATCCAAGCGGACTATGCCCATGTGACTTCATTCTCTAGGCCCTACTATTCCGCTCGAATCTCGATACTACCAAACTCATACCACTAAACCAAACCAGTGCGATCAAGGGTAACCAGGTAAGTGTGATACTCCAAACCATTCCTTTCTAGCAAACAATATAAGTATTCTAAGCAGAGCTAAGCATCTAGTCAAATTAAGTTAATAGCTGACTAACATGTGGCAAGGACATGGTTAAACAATTCAAGGAAGGCTAGTGCATCAAAGTAGGTACAAGAATGCAATACATAGATATTATATAACCCAACAGTACCCGGTGAGATAGCTAACTAAATCAGATTAAATAGGTGCAAGGAAAATGCTTAGCTGCTTGCCTGGGTTAACTTCCGACTCGACCACGAACGGGACTCCGGGTTCGGGCTCGACGGGCTCGGCGGGTTCCACGGGTTCGTTCTCCGACGGCTTGGTCACTAAATTGCATGAATGCGATGCAAGAATTAAGAAATGATCTTAACAACATGCATAAATCATGAAATAAATTAAACATGCAGAGGATGATGCAAAGAACTCAAGAAAATTGGTTTTGCAGGAAAAACATTTTCCTATAAATAACCATAAATATTTTAGCTTTCAGCCACTCTAAACAAGATAAATCGGGAAAAGCATGCAAACTGAACTAAACAAATCTAAGAAAAAAATCATGGAAACTAGGCAGGAACACAAGGCTAACAAAACTGGTTTTGCAATTTTATCACTTTCCTGCACAAAGTTCTATAATAAACCATATTTTGGACAGCAAGCACGAAAACGAAATGAAACCCTAACCAACAGCAAGGAAACACATGAACAAGCTGCACCACTGGAAACTAAACCTCACAAGGAGTCTAACAAAATTTGGTTTGGCATTTTTCAAGCAGTACACAAATAACTAAGCAATAAACTCACTTTTGCAAGATAAAACAATAGATAAATCTACAACAAAGTAACATGCAAAACAATATTTTTCCTAAGTAGATATAAGCTAGAGGAATCTAACAAAACAAGTCTCACAATTTTTGGAGCTACACATGATTTTCTATGGATTTTGCAAGTTTGCAGAAAAACTAAACCTAATAAAACCCTAGCTAAAAGCTAGGCGCACCCGAGGCAGCCACCCCGGCCACCGACAGGTGGGCCCAGGGGGCCGGGCGGCACCACCAGGCCGGGTCAAGGCCAAGACCTGCCTTGACCCCGCACCTGGGCGCGCCCACACGCGCGCGGCGGCGCCGGCGAACGGCGGCGCGGCGGAGCGAGGCTGGAGGGGCGAAGGGCGAGGGCGCATGGCGTGCCCTAGGTGATGGCGAAGCTCACCGGCGGCTTGGACAGCGGGAAACGGTGGCGAGGCGGCGGCGCAGCAAACAGAGGCGGCGGCGGGCGAAGGCTCTCGCCGGCGGCCCTGCAGGGGAGGGGAAAGGGCCGGATTAGGGGCGAAATCGGAGGATGACGACGCGAGGGAGCTCCCCAAGCGAGGAATTGCGGCGGCGCTCACCGGAGCGGGTGAATCGGCGGTGGGGAGGGAGCTCGGGCGGCGGCGATGGAGAAGGGGATCGGGCGCTAGGGTTGGAGAGGAAGGCCGGTCGGGCACGGGAGCTAGAGGGCGAGGGGGAGCGGGCGGCCGGGCGGATAAGGACGCACGCGAAGCGAGGATCACCGGCACGTGGCGCGGCTCACGAGGATGGCCGGCGGCGGCGACGCGTGCCGCGGCGCGCGGGAGAAAACAGAGAGGAGGGAGAGAGGAGGCTGGCAGGTGGGCCCGGGCGCGATTTTCATTTTCATTCATTTTTTTTTCTGGGTTGTGACAGTGAGAAGACCTAAAGTTCCCCCATTCCATGTTTATCACCTGTTAGAAAGCAAAGCTACTAATGAACCCCCTCATAAAAGTATGTCAAGCCTATCAATGAAGCATAAGCCTATCTTGCAATCACAGATTCACAGGGCAGAAGTGTAGACACTCACCATATCTCCAGACTTGGAAAGTGGGCCGTGCCATTTAGGAATTGTGTGTGCATGATCTATGTATGCCGCATTAGTACCAGTACCCAGTATTACTGCAGCAATAGCGTCATTATCCGCATATTTGGCAGCAGCCAATGTCCCTACTGTATCGTTGACCTGCCATGTAGCATTTTATATATCAGTCTCTACAAGTAAAGGACAACTAAGGCATGAGTGATGCAAAGTAAGTTTTAACATCTTGTTTGCAAAATGTATTAATCCAATAAAGGGTCTTATGGATCAAATGAATCTAACCAATGCAGTGACTTTCATATCAAGTCATTGACGTTTGATAGCCTTGTTTAATTCTGCCACAACATCCTTGCCAACCTGACTCCAATGCAACACGAGAGAAATAAGTTATTTATAGATACTTAAAATATTACATAAAAACAACATGTAGCTCAAAATAGAAGATCTTAGATTTGCCCTATCTAAATAAGGATTATGCACAGCAGTTTCCCGTACCTTGAATAAATCCATATTCTCTACAGTGTTTGGTTTGAATAGGCAAGGTAGAAGAACTGACCATTTCATCAATTGTAAAACCTTTTGTCCACTTGATGAGAGTGCCAGAGGCAATTGAAGTTTGCTTCACTGGAAAGGAGAATGTAAAGCCGAGTTGTCTCTGCACGCCCTCAGGAAGATGATATTCTTCACCTTCAGAGGCAACAAATTTTGCTAAGGCAGCAGCGATGAAATCAAACAGTTCCTAAAAGCAAAACATGTCCAGAACTTAGTACAGTATGGTAAAATGACAAAGAAATATATCATTTAAAAAGGAAACGACTGTTACATTTGCACCTCCGGACATCAAATGCCGAGGAATGGACACCCCTTTAGATTTTTGCTTGATTATTCGCTGTTCCTTGCCCCCCAACTGAACTCGCAAAACACGAAAGTTTGTTCCTCCAAGGTCAAGGGCATAAAACAGCCCTTTCTCATCCCTAGAAAAATTTCCTTACAGAGGTCAGATGTACTGCATATGCTAAAAATGCTAGCTCATGCAACAGATGAAACATTTGAAAGGCACACCTGAACAAGCAAAATAATGGTTCAATCTGCACAGTTGAGACTAAAATGCAGACCTAAGCTCTACTGATACTATCAGATAGCTCTACTGGACATTGGGCAACATCCTCATTCCTCAACAAAGCCTACGAATCAAAAGAAATCAGAATAAAAGACAAGCTTATGGGGTCAACGCTCTCGCCGTCAGATAAAAGCACAGCACCCCACATTACCACACGTCCATGGTAGATTGACAGGAACAACACGACCATCCAACATACAAAAGTGTCTCTCGTTTGACCCAGGAACAAAGAGTCAAAGAGGCAACAGCACAAGTCCACGTCTGACTACATTCCCGACGGATCCGGCTACTGGGTGAGGCGGCGTAGATTACCCGGAGGGGAGGGAGTCAACGTAGGTGACGAGCATCTTGAGGGCGACGCTCCCCTCCCCGCCGTCGGGGTCGTCGGAGGCGAGCCCCGCGCGCATCTCCGCGGCCATCGCGTCCGCCACCTGCCGCAGCCGCTCCGCCGGCGCCGCGCACCGCGCCTCCAGGTCCTGCAGCACGGCGCCCGCACGCGCCCACCGCTTCGCCTCGCGCAGCCTCTGTCGTGCCAGCACGGCGGCTGCAGCTGCAGCTGCCAACACCGCCGTAGCCGCTGCAACCACCGCCGGCTTCCTCATCGGCCGCCGCCGTTGCGTTCACCCCTTGGCTGGCGGCCTCGGTCTCGGTGGTCAACGGTGCCTCGGGAGTTGGTGGCCGCAGCCCGCAGCGCTATTCGGTTAAAGGAGTCAACTGTCAACTGGGCCCCTGGCCAAGTAGGGCCCGCACGTCAGCGGCACCGAGTCCCTCTGCCTAACTGCAGAGGAACCGGTTTCGGCTCCGGAGTTTGCTGGGCCCGGAACGTTTGCCCGGAAGCACAAGTACGGAACCGAAGAGACGAGAGCGCCGATGGCAACAGTGCAGTGAACGTTGGTAATTTGTACAGTACAGTAAATACTGCCCTCACTTTTTCATCGTACATTTAAGTTCAAAAAAAAACTTTTTCATCGTACAAGGTAGTACGGTACAATGGACAATGCAGTAAAAAACTACGTAGCCTATAATTTAAACTGGATTGAGTAAAAGATAATAATCTAGAATAACATTTCTTTTCCTTTTATTTTAAATCGAGAGTAGTATAACATTGCAACAAGTTGCTGATTTCTTTTGTTACAACTTTGGTTTCCACTGTGTGCGTATCGGAGCTACACCATACCAACAACACATGACACATTGTGGTTTTGCAAACAACCAAACTGTGTTTTTCTTTTTTGCCATAGAATAGAACCAAAGTGCGATTAAGCTTGTTTATATACGTTGTAAATGATTTTGCAAAGAACCAAACTGCTGTTTTTTTGCAAGAAAATAGTTTATGGTGGATAACTCAAGAAAAAAATCTAAATAACAGGGAGTATCATATAGTGATATAGGGTGGTTTTGTCTTTTTTATGAAACATGGTTTTTGCCCTGAGACTGATACAGTGGTCATAGCACGTGCTTTGACCCGTACGGTCAAGTTCGACGACAGAGTGCGAGGACCCCCGTGACCCCACTGTGCAGTGGCAAGGAGAGTCGAAGGCCCAGCGTGCATACTCCCTGTCCCGAAAAGACAGGCTTTTCTCCTCATTTCCCTGGTCTACTCGCCTTCTTCTTCGGTTCTTCCTCCCCGACCCGGAGCACGAGCAGCCAGTCCCGTCCCGTCGTCTCTAACCCTACAGCGCCGCCGACGACGAGGCCATGAGGGGGAAGAAGCCGCTCAAGGATCTCAAGCTCTCCGTGCCGGCGCAGGAGAGTCCCGTCGACAAGTTCCTGTCAGTCTTCTCGATTCCTTACCCTCAACTGCCCGCCCCCCCTCCTCTCTGTCTTTGGATCAGTCTCTGATATCCTTGTGATTTGAGTTACTAAGGTGGTATTTGTAAGCGCGATGTTTGTTCCCTCTTTGTGTGTATCGTTGTTTGAGTGCTCCCGATGCTACTTACAGTTCCAGGTCCAGATCGTGCCTAATTCTGTTTATCCTTTGACTTGACTGTGAATTGGACTGTTCACCTGCACAAGTTGATGCGCAAAGTGATTTTATGTTTCTGAAATTGACAGCTGGTGCTTCTCTGTAGGACGGCGAGTGGCACATTCAAGGATGGCGAACTGCGGCTTAATCAAAGCGGCTTGCGGCTTATCTCCGAGGAAAATGGGGATGAAGATGTGAGTTCCAGATCGGCGAGACTTATTTCTATTCTGTGTTGATCCGTGCACTAGTATAGTAGTATTGTTTCAAACTGTACTTCGTGTGGTGACATTCTGGATTTGTACATAACAGAAAAACACGGGTAACAGTTGGACTCCAAGGCCATTTCTTCATTTTTTTTTTGTTTTTTTTTGAATCGAGGCCAACCCCCATTTCCATTAGTTAAAACGGAAATACAGAAGTTCAAGAGAAACAGGCAACAGAAAAAGGTGCAGGGGGGAAGAACTAGGCAACTGAAGAATCTAGCTCGCGCATCTCTCTAACCTGATTCAATCTACAGTTATGTTGATTGAATGATGGACTCCGAGTCCTTTAGAAAAAATTATGGAATCCGTGAAACGGCGCAGACTCGGGAGGAGTCCTTTTATCTAATTTCTGTTTCAGGTTTATCTTGATGTACAGATGTGGATTCGTGAATAGGAGGAATGGAGGACAGAATGGAGGACAGATGAGCTCTTTTTGTTTGAAGTGAAACAGAATGGAGGACACCTTTTGTTATGTCTTAATTATTAGGTGGAAAGATATCTGCAAATTGTTTCTTTTCATTAGCTATGTTAGGTGTCTGTTGTTTAGCTACTGTTGATTGTGCTCTTTAGGTTCCTGTATGAGTCTGGATGCTTTCTACTGTGTTTCCAAATGGTTTTAGTCAGATCTTTACCTTGGCTCTAAACTTAGGTCTGACTTCTTTCCATAAGACTTGGTGTCTTCTGAATCTCCTGTTCCAGGGATGGTCTCTGTAAGGACTTCTATCCCATTTCTCAGAATAGAGGCACTTCTCTAAATAGAAGCACATATCCCAGTTTTTTTTTGACAGCATTAGTAGAATTACTTCTAGTTGGTTTGAATAATATATTGTTTCGTTTGAAACTTTGAATGATATATTGTCCCCAATGTCTTCCATTTTTAACTTCTACTCCAGTGAAGGGTTCTTGTTTTCCCCTTTTTGTTTGTACTTCTATAATTTAGTTGGTCATCAAGCAGTTTCTGAATTGGATCGCATCTTTTTTCCCCCCAGGAATCAACAAAGCTGAAAGTTGAAGATGTGCAGTTATCGATGGATGATCTTGAGATGATTCAAGTCATTGGTAAAGGAAGTGGTGGTGTTGTCCAGTTAGTGAGGCACAAATGGGTGGGGACATTGTACGCCTTAAAGGTAATTCCTGTTGTCTAAATTTATCTGGTGGTTACAGAGCTGATACACCGTCTAGATGTAGACAGTTAAATTTATTCTACTTTTCTATTATTTGTATTTCTTGGTATGAAAAATGACCCCTTTTTCTTTAGATGGCACATGGTATGTGTTTTTTCTGACAATCAGAATTTTCTGTGTCTTATCATGTGGTTTCTTTGTTTAATCCTCTCTGCAATGGCATGGCCACATTCATTTCACTTTACACCATACATTCTAGTAAATGAGGTGGAAATGCCAAATGAATAGGATAGCCATATTTTCCAGTGCTAATTTTTGTTTACATGCAAAATCTGTGGATAAGTTAATTGTCAATGAATTCTGATGCTAACAAATGATAGTACATCAGCAAATATTATAAGCAAGTGAAAATTTCTGGAATTCTCTGTTGACTGGATTGTGATGTTATTTCAACCATATGACCTATCGCATGATGGAGTGAACAGTATTACAATTTCTCCTGTAGGGTATTCAAATGAACATTCAGGAGTCAGTTCGCAAACAAATAGTACAAGAGCTCAAAATAAACCAGGCAACACAAAGCCCTCATATAGTTCTGTGCCATCAATCTTTTTACCACAATGGTGTAATATATCTTGTTCTTGAGTACATGGATCGTGGATCCCTTGCAGACATCATTAAGCAAGTGAAGACAGTTCTGGAACCATACCTTGCGGTACTCTGTAAGCAGGTTTGTATGAAGTTGGCTTTTTTTTTGGTTTGCTTTGACTTGCCCTGTATTTGGAATAAGCTCACAATTATATTTTATCAGCTTTTGAAACTCGAGATTACATTCTGAATGTTCATCATTGAAGGTCCTGTACAGAGCTAACATTGAGTAGTTCTATGTTAATTCAGGTCTTGGAGGGTCTATTATATCTTCATCATGAAAGGCACGTGATTCACAGGGACATAAAGCCTTCTAACTTGTTAATCAACCGTAAAGGGGAAGTCAAGATTACTGACTTTGGGGTAAGTGCGGTGCTAGCAAGCTCAATGGGTCAGCGAGATACATTTGTTGGAACCTACAACTATATGGCGGTATGTTGAATTCATCATGTTCTAGGCCATGTTATTGCTACCTGCTAGTTTATGTTCATCAATGAATTCTTTTTTTCTTTCTTCAGCCTGAACGGATTAGCGGAAGCTCATATGACTACAAGAGTGATATATGGAGTTTGGGCTTAGTAATACTTGAGTGTGCCATTGGGCGGTTCCCCTATATACCTTCAGAAGGAGAAGGTTGGTTAAGCTTTTATGAACTACTGGAGGCTATTGTTGATCAGCCACCACCTTCTGCACCTGCAGATCAGTTCTCTCCAGAATTCTGCTCATTTATATCCTCCTGGTACGCTAAACATTCTTTTCTTAAGTTGGACGTGAAAATTAATTTAGTTAGTACCTTTATGCTTGTTAGCAGAAATATTTGAAGCTGTTAATAAAGCTGTTTGATGCCACTTGCTTGTTAACATAAGTGCAATATATCTGGTGATTCAATTGATCCTCACAGATAGAGGACTTTATCTAATAAATTTATTCTGCACCTGTTGGATGAACATATTTTTCAGCATAGCTTCTGTAGTGTATGCATTTGAGCTTCACTAATTAATGGAAGACAATTCCTCATTGATTTCCAAATAATTTTTCAGATAATTAGAAACCCACTCGGGGCCTTTTGTTACAACCTTTCATGCTAGAGTTGATTATCTGCTGAAAACACTGCAATTGACCCATTATTATTTGAAAATCAAGTAGACGTGGGATTACTTTGCAAGCAATGTCTCAGTGGGTGAAGCTCTTAAAATAGAACCCTTGCGATTGATATTATCCTTTTTAACATTTACTTCACTGTGGAGATGCAGTTGGTGGGTAGTACTCAGGGAGCTTATGAGGCGTCCCCGCATAAGAGAGAACTTTAAATGTGATACAAACATCAGTCCCAAGAGGCTGATGCCACATTTATTACATCAGATGGTTCATTACCGTACAAACCTCCGAGGACACTCGATACAGATGATAATAACAAGTAACCAAGCTACGACATAGCACCAGAGTGCAACCCACATGGGATCTAGCTCGGGCTCAGAGTACTGCGTCAGCGAAAACATCTCGAACAGGGCCGGTTCCACAGGCAAGGTTGGGTGTAGAACGATAACCCTACTCGGCGTCGTCTAGTACGAAGTCTGGGTCTTCTTCTGTAAAAAGTAAGAATGGGGTGAGTACAACGTACTCAGCAAGTCCAACCACACCCACGGTGGGGGTTATATCAGAATACCATGCACGGGTAAAACAAGGATAAGGTTACGGTTTAATTTGCAGAAAGCTAAATTTTATGCGGGGATTCATTTAGCAGAAAACATTTCAGAAACCAGTTTTTGTATTGAAAGTCACGGAGTTTAGGTTTTAAACTGCTACCGGACTCCCCATCCGTCGTAGCACACGGCACAACTGCCGGTCACAATTCCAAAACAACTCACGCTAGCCCAAGCCGAAGAAACGCTAGTTATGTGACCACACCGTAACTCGCCCAATACCGCGGGCACGGCTATTTGAATAGCTTTTTAACTCTGCAAAGGTGTGCAACTTTACCCACAAGCGGGTGCCTTACACGAGCACCGTAGTGCCGGTGTAGATCCCGACATAGCCATTACCCACCTTAGCTAGACCTGATTCGCCATCACGGGATTTACCAAGGGGTCATCGACCTAACTCTAAGGTATAACCGGGTGAAGCGTCCCCTCATAAGAGAAGACTTAAATGTGATACAAAACATCAGTCCCAGGAGGCTGATGCCACATTTATTACATCAGATGGTTCAAAACCGTACAAACCTTGGAGGACACTCGATACAGATAATGATAATTATTAACCAAGTTACAACATAACACCAGACTGCAAACCACATGGGGTCTACTACGGGCTCAGAGTACTGCGACAGCGGAGGCATCTCGACAGGGCCGGTACCACAGGCAAGGTTGGGTGTAGAACGGTAACCCTACTCGGCGTCGTCTGGCACGAAGTCTGGATCTTCTTCTGTAAAAAGTAAGAGTGGGGTGAGTACAAACGTACTCAGCAAGTCCAACCACACCCACGGAGGGGTTAAATCAGAATAATATGCCTAGGTAAATCAAGGATAAGGTTATGGTTTAATTTGCAGAAAAACTATATTTTATGCAGGGGTTTGTTTTAAAGAAAACCTTTATAAAAATCAATTTCAGAAGTAACACGGAGTTTCCAATTTTTAAACTGCTACCGGACTCCCCGTCCGTCGTAGCACACGGCACATCTGCCGGACACAATTCCAAAACAACTCACACCAGCCCATCCCAAAGAAACACTAGTTATGTGACCACACCGTAACTCGCCCAATACCGTGGGCACGGACTATTCGAATAGATTCTTAACTCTGCAGAGGTGTGCAACTTTACCCACAAGTAGGATACCACAACTCGAACACCGTCGTGTCGGTGTAGATCCCATCATAGCCATTACCCACCATAGCTAAGCCTGACTAGCCATCACGGGATGTACCAAGGGGTCATCGACCGTTCCCTTAGGTATAACCGGGCATAAGTCACTCGGGGCTTATCCCTTTTCCTTAGTCACCCGTTGCTCTCAGCTCTCCTGATGGCTACCACACCAACTAGTGGGATTTATGCTACGCCGTTGCCCATTCAACGGTCGAGTGGTTTGCACGATAGTGGAGTTAGGTGAGATGACACACCAACTCGGTCCTTAGACGCGACAAGATGGATATCTCCCTTCTTTGCCCTGCCACTCAGGCATAAGCACACCAATCGGCAAATCGCACAGAAATGCCGTCCATCTCGCCCATACTCATCTTTCGAAAATCCACATTTTATCCCTTCCCACACGCACACATTTTCTTTATAAATCAAATAGTATTATGAGTAAAGTCCTAAGCATTCTAATATCGATTAACGTCCAAACAAAATCAGACATTAATCTAGGTGGTCAAGGAATGGTCACCACAAATCAAGGGGTGGCTATCCAACCGTGTTTTCATGCAAGTAAAACATATGCAATTTATAAAACAGGCCATTGGGTTGTGTTTATAAAAACTAGGACAGAAACATGCATCAAAGGATGGGATTGAACTTGCCGTCTTCGTAGCCTTCGGGGAAGTCCTGTCCTTCGGGCTCGGGGTCGCGGAACTGGTCCTCGTCCTCCTGCTCACAGAACTGCTCGTTGACGGGCTCTCCTTCGTTCACTCCGCGGTCTACAGCACACACAACCAAGCGTCCAATCAAAACAAAGATTCATCGTTGAGCTCGAATCGGGAACACATAAAATATAGAGATAGAAGTGGCATTTTTGAGTGGTTTCTTAATGGTAAGGCCGAAACTGAGTTAAAAGATACTTGGTAAGGTTTCGGGTTGATTAGAGGTCGTTAGGTTCATGAAATAATAGGTTTAGTAGAGGTTCGGGGGTCGGTCAGGGGCCTGGTTGTAATTACTCCTCGAGAAGGCAGGGACCTATTTGTAATTTCTAGAGATATTTGGACTAAACTGGAAAGGTCTAGGGCATACTTGGAATTATGTTTCATGTGAAAGGGTTTTCTTGAAAATAAAACAAAGGACAGGGTTCTTTTTGAAAAGAAAGGATATAAGGACAAGGGTCCTTTAATAGAATGGGAGGAGAGGGGGGGGGCCTAAATGCAAAATGGCCATTCATCCCCTTCCTCCCATCGCAAAACAGGGGAGGGGCGCCGGCTCACAGGCAGCGGCCAATCCGGGCAGCCTGGGCGACGGCGGCGACCGGGGAGAGAGGGGAAAGGGAGAGGGGAGGGAGGAGCTCCGATTCCCCTACCTAGCTCGGGCTATGGTGGAGCGAGGCGGCGGCTTCACGAGGGCAGGCGGCGGCGGCGCTAGGCAGCTCTGGCGGCGGGGCTAGGGAAGCAGGGAAGGGTGCTGGGGATGGCGGCCGGGATTGGGGAGCGACGGCGACGCCGTGGGGGCCCTTTTATAGCCGGATTAGGTCGGTGGTG
Source organism: Panicum virgatum (assembly GCF_016808335.1). Taxonomy (NCBI): domain Eukaryota; kingdom Viridiplantae; phylum Streptophyta; class Magnoliopsida; order Poales; family Poaceae; genus Panicum; species Panicum virgatum. Next base: position 46,888,173 of record NC_053140.1, on the reverse strand, counting down.
CGGCGGGGGTAGGTGACCGGCGTCGCAAGTTCTGCGGCGGCCATTAATGGCGTGCTTGTGTCGCGACGCGGCGTGCGGCGAGGGCGGTGTGGCGCGTGCGCGCGAGCGGCGCTGGGGCCAGCGGCGTGCGCGGGGCCGGGGCAGCGCCAGCGGCGGCTTTGGTGCAGCGGGCACGCGCGGCCAGGCGACGCAGCGCTGGTGCGCGTGCGGCCGGGCAGCGTGCGTGGCGTGGTGGAGGTGGCCGGGGTGCGGGGCGCGCGCGCGTGTGCGGCGGCGTGCGCCGCTCGGTGTGCCGCGGTGCGGCGAGCGCGTGCGGGTGCGCGCGGTGCGCACGCGTGGGCGTGCGTGGGGAGCGGCGTGTGCGCGCGGGGAGTGAGTGGAACGTGAGCGGGCGGGCGGCGTCGCGGCCAGGGAGGGCCGGGGCAGGCCGGAGAGGGAGCAGGGAGTGAGGGGAGGGAGCCGTCCTGGCGGGGCTCGGGCGAGCGGGAGCGAGGCAGAGGAGGGAGAAAGGGAGGAGGGAGGGAGAGAAAAGAAAAGAAAAGGAAAAAGAGAAAAGAGGGAAAAAGAAATGGAAAAAGGAAAAAGAAATAGAGGAAAAAAAAATGGGAGGAGGGAAAGGAAAAGGAGGGGGTGGGCGGTGCGCGCCAGCGGCGACCGCGACTGGCGGTCGGCCACGCGTGGCGTGCGGCCGCTGGAGGTGGGGCACGCGGTCGGAGGGGAGGGAGGAAAAAGGAGGGGGCGGGATTCGCGGCGGCTGGTCACGACGCGTCCGCGTTGGATGGGAAAAAGATGGGACGCGGATTGAATTCGGGTGTCGGGTTGCTCGGGGGAGGTTCTGGGGATTAGGGTTCAGGGTTTGAGGGGAGTCGAGCTCAACGAAAGACAACTTTAGCGCATGATTTATTTAGTGAATTTTCGGGATGTTACAAACCTACCCCACTTAAAATGAATCTCGTCCTCGAGATTCGGCTGGTTCCTAAACAGGTGGGGAAACTCTTTCTTCAGAGCGTCTTCTCGTTCCCACGTCGCTTCTTCTACTCCGTGTCTGCTCCACTGGACTCTGCATATCCGTACTTCAGAGTTTCTGGTCCTTCTGGTGACCGTGTCGAGAATCTTGACCGGTACTTCTTGATATCGTAAGTCTGGCTGTAGATCTATCGCTTCTACTGGCACATGTTCTGCCTCGGGTACCCTCAAACATCTTCTTAGCTGCGAGACGTGGAATACTGGATGTATATCTGACATTTCTTCTGGTAGTTCCAAACGGTATGCTACTGCTCCAACTTTCTTCAAAACTCGGTATGGTCCAATGTACCGAGGGGCCAATTTTCCTTGTACCTGAAATCTTCGGGTTCCTCGGATGGGTGATACCTTAAGATACACGAAATCTCCTGGGTTGAAGCTTATTTCCCGTCTTTTCTTGTCGGCGTAACTCTTCTGCCGGGACTGGGCTGCCTTCAGTTTCTCTCTAATCTCAGCAACTCTTTCTTCTGCTTCTTTTATGAGGGCGGGCCCGACTAGAGCACGTTCTCCAACCTCTGACCACATTAGAGGGGTTCTGCATTTTCTTCCGTAAAGGGCTTCGAACGGCGACATGCCCAAGCTTGCTTGATACCCGTTATTGTATGAGAACTCGGCATAGGGTAGACTCTGTTCCCAATCCTTGCCATAGGTGAGGACACACGCTCTCAACATATCTTCCATAATCTGATTCACCCTTTCTGTCTGACCATCTGTCTGCGGGTGATAAGCGGAACTAAAGTCTAGCTTGGTGCCCATAGCTTTATGCAAGCTTTTCCAAAATCTAGAGGTGAACTGGGTCCCTCTATCGGAAACAATTCGACTGGGCACACCATGCAACTTCACTATATTTTCCACGTAAAGCTTAGCTAGCTTCTCTCCGCCATAATTGGTCCGTACGGGTATGAAGTGGGCCGCTTTAGTGAGTCGGTCCACTATTACCCATATGGAATCGTGTCCTTTCTGGGTTCTGGGCAATCCTACCACAAAATCCATCCCTATTTCATCCCATTTCCAAACCGGGATGGGTAGGGGTTGCAATAATCCTGCCGGCTTCTGATGTTCGGCTTTGATTCTTTGGCAAGTATCGCAATGGGCGACAAATCGTGCAATATCTGCCTTCATCCCATTCCACCAATATTTCTGTCTTAGGTCCATATACATTTTGGTGGATCCTGGGTGGATGGAGTAGGCCGAGTTATGAGCTTCGTCCATGATTATCTGTCTGAAGTCTCCCTTCTGGGGCACACAAATCCTATCTTTGTACCACAATGTTCCCCTATTATCCACTCTAAAGTCTGGTGCCTTATTTTCTCCGGTTTGCTTCCGGATTTCCATCAGTCCCTTGTCCGCTCTCTGGGCTTTCCTGATTCGTTCTTCTAGAGTGGATTGAACGTTCAGCACTTGGCTGGAACCTCGAGGGATAATGTGCACATTTAATCGTGCCATTTCCTCTCGTAAATGGTCATTCTTGGGCCCGTAGGATTTCCAACTCAGGGCATCGGCTACTACATTGGCTTTACCTGGGTGATAATGAATTTCCAAATTATAATCTTTGACTAATTCCAGCCATCTTCTTTGTCTCAGGTTTAAGTCCGGTTGGGTGAAGATATACTTCAGACTTTTATGATCGGTAAAGATTTCGCACTTATTTCCAATTAAATAATGCCTCCAAATCTTAAGTGTGTGCACTACGGCTGCAAGTTCCAAATCATGAGTTGGGTAGTTTTGCTCATGGGTCCTGAGCTGACGGGAAGCATATGCAACGACTTTCCCATCTTGCATCAGCACACAACCCAATCCTTGTCGGGACGCATCACAATAGATGACAAAATCCCGATGAATATCCGGCAGGGTTAGCACTGGGGCTGTCGTCAATCTTCGCTTCAACTCCTGGAAACTTCTCTCACACGACTCCGTCCAGGTGAACTTCTTCTCTTTCTTGAGCAGCTCTGTCATGGGCCGGGCTATCTTAGAAAATCCCTCAATGAATCTCCGATAATACCCAGCTAATCCGAGAAAACTCCTGATCGCACTGACATTGGTTGGTTGCTGCCAGTTGGAGACTGCTTCGACCTTCTCGGGATCCACTGCTACTCCTTCTGCGGTCAGAATGTGACCAAGGAAAGCTACTTTCTCCAGCCAGAACTCACACTTGCTAAATTTGGCGTATAGCCTATGCACTCTCAATTTTTCCAGAACTACCCTCAGGTGTTGCTCGTGCTCCTGAATACTCTTCGAGTAAATAAGTATGTCGTCAATGAAGATTACGACAAACTTATCTAACTCGTCCATAAACACTTTGTTCATGAGGTTCATGAAATAGGCAGGTGCATTTGTCAGTCCAAAAGACATCACCGTAAACTCAAACTGACCATACCGGGTGACAAAAGCTGTTTTCGGGATGTCGCTCTCCCTGATCTTGAGCTGAAAATAACCGGACCTCAGGTCAATCTTGGAAAAGTATTTGGCTCCTTTTAACTGGTCGAAAAGGTCATCGATCCTGGGGAGAGGATACTTGTTCTTGATAGTAACTTCGTTCAGTGCCCGGTAATCAACGCACAACCTCATACTTCCATCCTTTTTTTTGACAAACAGAACCGGGGCTCCCCAAGGCGACGAACTTGGCCTGATGAAGCCAATCCGTTGTAACTCCTCTAGTTGTTTCTTTAACTCTGCCAACTCGGAGGCTGCCATCCTGTAAGGTCTCTTGGCTATGGGGGCGGTTCCAGGAACAAGATCAATGACAAATTCTATGTCCCTATCTGGTGGCATACCGGGAAGTTCTTCGGGAAAGACATCGGGGTACTCATTCACTACTGGGACTTCTTCCAAGGACTTGGCTTCCATGCTAAACACCATCGGGTTTGCTCCACTTTCCCGGGTATGGCAGGTCACTCGGACTCCCTCTGGGTTTGTTAGATGGACTACCTTGTCCGTACAACCTATGAGGCCATTATGTTTGCTCAGCCAATCCATTCCAAGGATCACATCTATCCCTTCTGACTTAAGTACTACTAGATCTGCTAAAAACTCTACCCCACTTAAATTGATCCTTACCCGTAGACAACCCAGCTGACACCTAATGTCTCCTCCGGGCGTCCGGGTTAATAGGGGTGTTTTTAGTAGTACTGTAGGTATTTTATGTTTCTCCACAAAACTCGAGGATATAAATGAGTGTGATGCTCCAGAATCAAACAGTACTGTTGCAAGAGTTGAGCTGACTAGGTACTCACCGAGTACTACGCCCTGAGCTCCTTGAGCTTCCTGCGCGTCGATGTGGTTGACGCGGGCTCGTCCAAAAGACTGCTGGGGTTGCCTTTGCTGGTTGTTGTTGTTGCTGTTGCCACGGAGGGGCACTCGGTTGGCACCGGTCAGAACTGGCTTGGGTCCGTTCACTGTGTTGGAGAAAGCTGAAGTAGCAGGCTTGTTCTTGGCATAGGGACAGTCGGCGATGAAGTGACCTGTCTCACGGCAATTGAAACAGGCCCTCACGTTGCTGTTGTTGTTGGTGACTTGGCTCGCATTACTCTGTGGGGCCCTCATGGTGTTCTGGCTTCTGAGCTGGGTGTTAGGGGCCCGTGGTCCTGTTGCTTGCGACTGAGTTCTGTACTGCATTGGGGCTTGGGACCTTGTTGCATTGTAACTGAAGCTTCTGGCCTTCTGGGAACGATCCTGCTGGCGGGCCTTGCTCTCCAGGAACTTGCGCTTGTTATCTTTTCTTTCATCACTCTTGGCCTTCTCGGTGAGGATTGCTTTGTTCATCAAGGTATTGAAGTCAGGATAGATCTGCGGGGTGAGCAGGGTCCTGAGTTCTGGATTTAGTCCCTTCTTGAACATATCCTGCTTCTTCTCATCGTCGTTCACCTCTTCTGGTGCATAGCGAGCCAATTCCATAAACTGGTGTGTATACTCCTCTACCGTCATATTCCCCTGCTGAAGTGCGCGGAATTCATCTGCCTTGCGCTTCATGGTAGCTGAGGGGATGTGATAGCGGCGGAACTCTCTCACGAATTCATTCCAGGTGATGGTGGAGGCATCTCTGGCCGCAGCGCAGTAATTTTCCCACCAGGCTAAGGCAGTCCCGGTGAGTTGATGTGCTGCCAGAAGGACTTTATCCCGATTTTGGCACCCAAACGGCTCGAGCTTCCTCTGGATCACGCGGAGCCAGTCATCTGCGTCCAAGGGGTTGCTAGATCCGGCAAAAGTGGGTGGCTTGGCCCTCAGAAAAGCTGTTAGCTTGTCGTTGAAGGTCTGCTCTCGTGGCTGCCTGTTCATTAGAGCATTGGCCAGTGTCTCCAGTATGAGAGTCTGGTTATGGATCACTTGGGCCAGGTCCACGAAGGGTGGTGGTGGTGGTAGCTGTGCATCATGATTTTCTCCTCTGCCCTGACTCACTTCTTGTTCTTCCTGAGGGTGGTTTTGCCCGTTATGACGCACTCCTGCATCAGCAGCTGCAGGGTCCCTGACACGGGAGGCCCTCGTGACGCTTCGGGAGACCATCTGCAGATTTGGTAGGGTCTTTGTGAGATTGGGATTAGGTGATGTTTAAGTTATTTAATTCGTATTTTTGAAAAAGGCAGAATTGACCTTCTGCCGAAAGGCACACACACAACAAGCACACAACAAGGCAAACAAGCAACTTTTACTAAAGCGAGGTAGGGTACAACACGGGAACATGACCAGAACGCGTACTACACGTCCGGGTACAGGTTCAAACTAAGGGTACAACTTAAACCGAAAGGGCTAGAAGGGTACAACAACAGGGTAGGGTTGGACACTCTACTCGCGGGGCGAGTCTTCTTCTGGGGTGGTACGAGCTTCCGGGGAAACAAACGGCTCGTCGTCCTCCGGGTTCCCGTTCTCTTGGGGCTGAGCAGCAACTTCTCTTTCTCTGACAGCAGTAGACCCTTCGGGGTTCTCGGGTGGAGCTCGAGGCCTTCCAAAGAGCGTTCCCCATCCTATGACGGGTGTCCCAAGTAGAACATGGTCTTCTCCGATGGCCGGAACTGGGGTCCCACTTCTGGTCCATTCTTGCATGCGCCGGTCGCGGGCTTGTCTGAGACTCTCCTGTGCAACCGCCTCACTGCTGATCGCGGCCGCGGCTCTTGCCTCGGCTTGGGCTGCTCGGACCTGTTGGAGTCTCACTGCGAGTTCAGCTTGCTCAGCACGAAGGGTCTGCTCCCTCAACAGGTGGGCTTGTTCATCGAAGAGCTGATCCAAAGCGGCTAGGTAGTTAGCCACTTGGTACAGAGGGTCCTCTTCATGGCGGCGTCGTTCCAGACTCCTCATGCGAGCTTCCCAAACAGGGGTTCTGATGGCCGGCGGGAAGAACCTCATTGGTGTGGGTGCTAGGTGTTCTTCGAAAATCCGGCATAGGTACCGAAGTGCCTTTCTGACAGCCAAGGGATAGGTGTCTTGGTGCCTGAATCCCGTAGCGGTCACTCGCCACGACTGGATGTTGGGGTGGCGCTCACTTCTGGCGATGACAAGGATCACCCTGCAGCGGAGAGTGCCATGATGCTCGTACTCTCTGCTGTAGTACCTTGGGCGTTCCGTAACGCCAAGGCTTTCTAGGGCGTTGATCAACAGGCTGGGGAAGCCAGGTGCAGCTTGGCAGTCGCCCTGGGTCCATCCTTCCTCAGCCATCTGAAAATAAAGATAGAGTGAATATCTTGCGCGAATATTTGCGGTACACAAAAGGGGTAGATGGTTTTTATTTATGGCATCACGATGGGGTACAACTTCATGGGTACATGGTTATTAGAGCAAAGGTTCTAGCTTAGAGACTACTCCTATCATGGGGATTCTTCCTCAATTCTAAAGGAGCGCTTCTTCAGTGGAAGGTGCTGATCCATCACATCATCCTCGGTCTGAGTTCCTTTATCCCAGTGGGTTTCTTCGGGTTCTTCTTCTTCAGTCTGAGTGCCAACGTCCCAATGGGTTTCCATGGGTTCTTCCTCTTCTTCGTCTTCCTCTATCCATCCACCTATTCCCCAGCGAGCCTCGTACCTCCGCATCTGAGCTTGGAGAGCGGCCAGCGAGTTCTCGGCACGTGCGGCCCTTGTCCGCTGCTCCTCCAATTCTGCCTCTTTTTCATCCATTTGGACTTGGAGAGCAGCCAAGGAATACTCGGCGTGGAAAGTCCTCGACCGTTGTTCCTCCATCTCCTGGGTTGCTTTTTCTGCTCTGTGGACCTGCTGTTTCAGTTGTGCTGCTTGCTCGCGATAGAGCTCATCCAGGCCGGTGAGATAGATGGATAGATGAGAGACCGTGTCTTCTAGGTCTTCTTCTCTTCCAAGTCCTCTCATCCTGGCAATCCATGTGCGTCCTCTTCCTTCAGTCGGCGGGAAAAATCCCATAGGAGTCCGCTGGAGGTGATGCCTGTAGATCACACGCAGACGTCGTAGGGCTTTGCGGGCGGCTTTCCGATAGGTATCCGGGAAACGGAATCCAGTGGTGGAGATGAACCAAGGGTCCACATCAAGGTAGCGGGTGCTCCTTGCTATGAAGATCATCAGGTCACACCGAAGAGTACCCTTGGAGTCATATTCCCGGTAAAGAAACTCTGGCGGATCCACAACTCCAATGCGTTCCAGGCTGAGTATCAACAACTTAGGAAGGCCGGGCTCTGCGAAACAGATTCCGCCGATCCATCCATTGTCAGCCATCTGGAACAGGGCAAGAGCCAAAGGTAAGTATTTGTGTGAGGAAAGGATTAAGGATAGAAAAGTCCCAGGGTGAAAGGGTCTAAAAACGGGTTTCGCTCCTAGGGTCACGTCCTACGGCCAACCCACGGCTCTGATACCACCTGAAGCGTCCCCTCATAAGAGAAGACTTAAATGTGATACAAAACACCAGTCCCAGGAGGCTGATGCCACATTTATTACATCAGATGGTTCAAAACCGTACAAACCTTGGAGGACACTCGATACAGATAATGATAATTATTAACCAAGTTACAACATAACACCAGACTGCAAACCACATGGGGTCTACTACGGGCTCAGAGTACTGCGACAGCGGAGGCATCTCGACAGGGCCGGTACCACAGGCAAGGTTGGGTGTAGAACGGTAACCCTACTCGGCGTCGTCTGGCACGAAGTCTGGATCTTCTTCTGTAAAAAGTAAGAGTGGGGTGAGTACAAACGTACTCAGCAAGTCCAACCACACCCACGGAGGGGTTAAATCAGAATAATATGCCTAGGTAAATCAAGGATAAGGTTATGGTTTAATTTGCAGAAAAACTATATTTTATGCAGGGGTTTGTTTTAAAGAAAACCTTTATAAAAATCAATTTCAGAAGTAACACGGAGTTTCCAATTTTTAAACTGCTACCGGACTCCCCGTCCGTCGTAGCACACGGCACATCTGCCGGACACAATTCCAAAACAACTCACACCAGCCCATCCCAAAGAAACACTAGTTATGTGACCACACCGTAACTCGCCCAATACCGTGGGCACGGACTATTCGAATAGATTCTTAACTCTGCAGAGGTGTGCAACTTTACCCACAAGTAGGATACCACAACTCGAACACCGTCGTGTCGGTGTAGATCCCATCATAGCCATTACCCACCATAGCTAAGCCTGACTAGCCATCACGGGATGTACCAAGGGGTCATCGACCGTTCCCTTAGGTATAACCGGGCATAAGTCACTCGGGGCTTATCCCTTTTCCTTAGTCACCCGTTGCTCTCAGCTCTCCTGATGGCTACCACACCAACTAGTGGGATTTATGCTACGCCGTTGCCCATTCAACGGTCGAGTGGTTTGCACGATAGTGGAGTTAGGTGAGATGACACACCAACTCGGTCCTTAGACGCGACAAGATGGATATCTCCCTTCTTTGCCCTGCCACTCAGGCATAAGCACACCAATCGGCAAATCGCACAGAAATGCCGTCCATCTCGCCCATACTCATCTTTCGAAAATCCACATTTTATCCCTTCCCACACGCACACATTTTCTTTATAAATCAAATAGTATTATGAGTAAAGTCCTAAGCATTCTAATATCGATTAACGTCCAAACAAAATCAGACATTAATCTAGGTGGTCAAGGAATGGTCACCACAAATCAAGGGGTGGCTATCCAACCGTGTTTTCATGCAAGTAAAACATATGCAATTTATAAAACAGGCCATTGGGTTGTGTTTATAAAAACTAGGACAGAAACATGCATCAAAGGATGGGATTGAACTTGCCGTCTTCGTAGCCTTCGGGGAAGTCCTGTCCTTCGGGCTCGGGGTCGCGGAACTGGTCCTCGTCCTCCTGCTCACAGAACTGCTCGTTGACGGGCTCTCCTTCGTTCACTCCGCGGTCTACAGCACACACAACCAAGCGTCCAATCAAAACAAAGATTCATCGTTGAGCTCGAATCGGGAACACATAAAATATAGAGATAGAAGTGGCATTTTTGAGTGGTTTCTTAATGGTAAGGCCGAAACTGAGTTAAAAGATACTTGGTAAGGTTTCGGGTTGATTAGAGGTCGTTAGGTTCATGAAATAATAGGTTTAGTAGAGGTTCGGGGGTCGGTCAGGGGCCTGGTTGTAATTACTCCTCGAGAAGGCAGGGACCTATTTGTAATTTCTAGAGATATTTGGACTAAACTGGAAAGGTCTAGGGCATACTTGGAATTATGTTTCATGTGAAAGGGTTTTCTTGAAAATAAAACAAAGGACAGGGTTCTTTTTGAAAAGAAAGGATATAAGGACAAGGGTCCTTTAATAGAATGGGAGGAGAGGGGGGGGGGGCCTAAATGCAAAATGGCCATTCATCCCCTTCCTCCCATCGCAAAACAGGGGAGGGGCGCCGGCTCACAGGCGGCGGCCAATCCGGGCAGCCTGGGCGACGGCGGCGACCGGGGAGAGAGGGGAAAGGGAGAGGGGAGGGAGGAGCTCCGATTCCCCTACCTAGCTCGGGCTATGGTGGAGCGAGGCGGCGGCTTCACGAGGGCAGGCGGCGGCGGCGCTAGGCAGCTCTGGCGGCGGGGCTAGGGAAGCAGGGAAGGGTGCTGGGGATGGCGGCCGGGATTGGGGAGCGACGGCGACGCCGTGGGGGCCCTTTTATAGCCGGATTAGGTCGGTGGTGCGGCGGGGGTAGGTGACCGGCGTCGCAAGTTCTGCGGCGGCCATTAATGGCGTGCTTGTGTCGCGACGCGGCGTGCGGCGAGGGCGGTGTGGCGCGTGCGCGCGAGCGGCGCTGGGGCCAGCGGCGTGCGCGGGGCCGGGGCAGCGCCAGCGGCGGCTTTGGTGCAGCGGGCACGCGCGGCCAGGCGACGCAGCGCTGGTGCGCGTGCGGCCGGGCAGCGTGCGTGGCGTGGTGGAGGTGGCCGGGGTGCGGGGCGCGCGCGCGTGTGCGGCGGCGTGCGCCGCTCGGTGTGCCGCGGTGCGGCGAGCGCGTGCGGGTGCGCGCGGGTGCGCACGCGTGGGCGTGCGTGGGGAGCGGCGTGTGCGCGCGGGGAGTGAGTGGAACGTGAGCGGGCGGGCGGCGTCGCGGCCAGGGAGGGCCAGGGCAGGCCGGAGAGGGAGCAGGGAGTGAGGGGAGGGAGCCGTCCTGGCGGGGCTCGGGCGAGCGGGAGCGAGGCAGAGGAGGGAGAAAGGGAGGAGGGAGGGAGAGAAAAGAAAAGAAAAGGAAAAAGAGAAAAGAGGGAAAAAGAAATGGAAAAAGGAAAAAGAAATAGAGGAAAAAAAAATGGGAGGGAGGGAAAGGAAAAGGAGGGGGGGCGGTGCGCGCCAGCGGCGACCGCGACTGCGGTCGGCCACGCGTGGCGTGCGGCCGCTGGAGGTGGGGCACGCGGTCGGAGGGGAGGGAGGAAAAAGGAGGGGGCGGGATTCGCGGCGGCTGGTCACGACGCGTCGCGTTGGATGGGAAAAAGATGGGACGCGGATTGAATTCGGGTGTCGGGTTGCTCGGGGGAGGTTCTGGGGATTAGGGTTCAGGGTTTGAGGGGAGTCGAGCTCAACGAAAGACAACTTTAGCGCATGATTTATTTAGTGAATTTTCGGGATGTTACACCGGGGTATAAGTCACACTGAGCCTATCCCTTCTCCTTGGTCACCCGTTGCTCTCAGCCCTCCTGATGGCTATCACATCAACTAGTGGGGTTTATGCTAAGCCGTTGCCCATTCAACGGTCGAGTGGTTTGCACGTTAGTGGAGTTAGGTGAGATGACACCAACTCGGTTCTTAATTGTGACAAGATGGATATCTCCCTTCCTTGCCCTGCCACACAGGCACGAGCACACCAAATGTCAAATCCCGCGGAAATGCCATCCATCCTGTCTAAACTCACTTTTCCAAAAACACCACTTTTATCCCTTCCCACATACTCACGCATTTTCTTTTATAAATCAAATAGCATTATGTGTAGAGTCCTAAGCATTCTAGTAGCGATTAACGTCCAAGCAAAATCAGACATTAATCTAGGTGGTCAAGGAATGGTTATAACAAATCAAGGGTGGCTATCCAACCGTGTTTTCATGCAAGCAAAACATATGCAATTTTATAAAGCAGGCCATTGGGTTGTGTTTATAAAAATTAGGACAGAAACATGCATCAAAGGATGGGATTGAACTTGCCGTCTTCGTAGCCTTCGGGGAGGTCCTGTCCTTCGGGTTCGGGGTCGCGGAACTGGTCCTCGTTCACCTGCTCGCAGTACTGCTCGTTGACGAACTCTCCTTCGTTCACACCGAGGTCTACGACGTAAACAAACAAGCACACAATCAAGACAGAAAATAAAGATTTATCGTTGAGCTCGAATCGGAAACACATAAAATATGGAGCACAGAGTAATATTTTCGAGTGGTTTCTGAATGGCTTGGCCGAAACTAAGTTAAGAGAGGCGTGGTAAAGTTTCGGGTTGATCAGAGTTGTTTCGGCGCATGAAATGATAGGTTTTATAAAGGTTCAGGGGCTAGATCAGGAATCAGGGACCTAGTTATAATTATTTTCGTGGAGGCAGGGGCCTGTTTGTAATTTCTAGAAATATCTGGACTATTTTAGAATGGTCAAGGGTTTATTTAGAATTATGTCTGTATAAGGAAGGGGTTTATTTTGAAATAGGATAAAGGGCAGGGTTTTCTTTGCAAAGTGGCAAAAGGTGGGAGGTTTCTTTACTAAATTGGCTGGAGGGGAGGGGGTTTTGGGCTAAATGGCCCTTTCTTCCTCCTCTCTCCACGGAAAAACAGGGGAGGCGGCCAGGGGGCGTCGGCGGCGCTCGGCCGGCGGCCCTGGGCCTCGGGGACGGCCAGAGTGATGGGAAAAGGGGGAGGGCGACGTGGGAGATCGATCCCCTCCCTCGATTTGAGGAAAAACCCCTCGGGCGTGCGACACGGGAGAGGAGGAGGGTGTGCGGCCGGCGCGCGACAAGGGAGAAAGGAGGGAAGGGCCGAGCGCGCGGGGAGAGAGAAGAGAGGGAGGAGAGAGGAAAAGAAAGAAAACGAAGAAAAATAGGAAAAGAAAAAGAAAAGGAGGGGAGAGAGAGAAGGGAAAGAAGAGAGAGGGAGAGAGATTCGCGCCGGAAACGCGGCGCGCGGTCGGCCACGCGCGGCGCCGGGCACGCGTGCGCGGTCGGGCGCGACGCGCGGGTCAAGGGTGAACAGGGGGGTTGGATACGGATGTCAGGGTCGGGTCATTCGGGAATCGGGAGATCGGGTGGAAAAGTCTGGAGTGAACCGAGCTCAACGATGAAAGATTTCGAAAATTATAATTAGCGCGTGTTTTATTTTGGTGCATTTTGGGATGTTACAAACCTACCCCACTTAAAATGAATCTCGTCCTCGAGATTCGGCTGGCTCGTAAACAAGTGGGGAAACTCACTCTTCAGAGCGTCTTCGCGTTCCAACGTCGCTTCTTCTATTCCGTGTCTGCTCCACTGAACTCTGCATATCCGTACTTCGGAGTTTCTGGTCCTCCTGGTGACAGTGTCTAGAATCTTGACCGGTATTTCCTGGTACCGCAGATCTGGTTGCAGATCTATCGCTTCAACTGGCACGTGTTCAGCTTCGGGTACCCTCAAACACCTTTATTGTGAGACGTGGAACACCGGGTGTATATCCGACATTTCTTCTGGTAGCTCTAGGCGGTATGCTACCGCTCCAACATTCTTCAGAACTCGGTATGGTCCAATGTACCGGGGGGCCAATTTCCCTTGTACCTGGAATCTTCGGGTTCCTCGAATGGGTGACACCTTGAGATACACGAAATCTTCTGGGTTGAAACTTATTTCCCGTCTTTTCTTGTCGGCGTAGCTCTTCTGTCGGGACTGGGCTGCTTTTAGCTTTTCTCTAATCTCAGCAACTCTTTCCTCTGCTTCTTTTATGAGCGCGGGCCCGACCAGGGCACATTCTCCAACTTCTGACCACATCAGCGGTGTTCTGCACTTCCTTCCATAGAGGGCCTCGAACGGTGACATGCCTAAACTTGCTTGGTACCCGTTGTTGTATGAGAACTCAGCATAGGGTAAATTTTGCTCCCAATCTTTGCCATAAGTGAGGACACACGCTCTCAGCATATCTTCCATAATCTGGTTTACCCTTTCTGTCTGGCCATCTGTCTGCGGGTGATAAGCGGGGCTAAAATCTAACTTGGTGCCCATGGCTTTATGCAAATTTTTCCAAAATCTAGAGGTGAACTGGGTCCCTCTATCTGAAACAATTCGGCTGGGCACCCCATGCAACTTCACTATGTTTTCCACATAGAGCTTGGCTAACTTCTCTCCGCCGTAGTTGGTCCGTACGGGTATGAAGTGAGCCGCTTTAGTGAGTCGGTCCACTATTACCCATATGGAGTTATGTCCTTTTTTTGGGTTCTGTGCAAGCCTACCATAAAGTCCATTCCTATTTCATCCCATTTCCAAACCGGGATGGGTAGGGGTTGCAACAATCTTGCTGGCTTTTGGTGTTCAGCTTTGACCCTTTGGCAAGTATCACAACGGGCGACAAACCGCGCAATATCCGCCTTCATCCCATTCCACCAGTATTTTTGTTTTAAGTCCATATAAATTTTGGTGGACCCGGGTTGAATGGAGTATGCCGAGTTGTGAGCTTCATTCATGATTATTTGCCTGAAGTCTCCTTTCTGGGGCACACAAATTCTATCTTTGTACCATAGGGTTCTCTTATTATCCACTCTAAAATCTGGTGCCTTATTTTCTCCAGTCTGCCTTCGGATTTCCATCAGCCCCTTGTCCGAACTTTGTGCCTTTCGGATTCTGTCTTCTAGCGTGGATTGGACGTTCAGCACTTGGCCGGAGCCTCGAGAGACAATGTGCACATTTAATCGTGACATTTCCTCTCGCAGATGATCATCTTTGGGCCCATAGGATTTCCGACTTAGGGCATCAGCTACTACGTTTGCTTTCACCGGGTGGTAATGGATTTCCAAGTTATAATCCTTAACCAATTCCAGCCATCTTCTCTGCCTCAAAGTTCAAGTCCGGCTGGGTGAAGATATACTTCAGGCTCTTATGGTCGGTATATATTTCGCACTTATTTCCAATCAAATAATGCCTCCAAATTTTAAAAGCGTGCACTACGGCTGCAAGTTCCAAGTCATGGGTCGGATAGTTCTGCTCATAAGACCTGAGCTGGCGGGAAGCATACGCAATGACTTTCCCGTCTTGCATCAGTAAACAACCCAATTCTTGTCGGGATGCATCACAATAGATGACAAAATCCCGATGAATATCCGGTAGGGTTAGTACTGGAGCGGTTGTCAGTCTTTGCTTCAATTCCTGGAAACTCCTTTCACACGACTCCGTCCAGGTGAATTTCTTCTCCTTCTTAAGTAGCTCTGTCATGGGCCGAGCTATCTTGGAAAATCCTTCAATGAATCTCCGATAATACCCCGCTAATCCGAGAAAACTTCTGTTCTCACTGACGTTAGTCGGTTGCTGCCAGTTGGAAACTGCTTCGACCTTCTCGGGATCCACTGCTACTCCTTCCGCGGTCAGAATATGACCAAGGAAGGCTACTTTCTCCAGTCAAAACTCACATTTGCTGAATTTGGCATATAGCCTATGCATTCTCAGCTTTTCCAAAACTACCCTCAGGTGCTGCTCGTGCTCCTGAATGCTCTTCGAGTAAATAAGTATGTCGTCGATGAAGATTACGACAAACTTATCTAACTCGTCCATAAACACCTTGTTCATGAGGTTCATGAAATAAGCAGGTGCATTTGTCAGTCCAAAAGACATCACTGTGAACTCAAACTGCCCGTATCGGGTGACAAAGGCTGTCTTCGGAATATCGCTTTCCCTAATCTTGAGCTGAAAATATCCGGACCTCAAATCGATCTTGGAGAAGTACTTGGCCTCTTTTAACTGATCAAAAAGATCATCGATCCTGGGGAGGGGGTACTTGTTCTTGATAGTGACTTCGTTAAGTGCCCGGTAATCAACACACAACCTCATACTTCCATCCTTCTTCTTGACGAATAGAACCGGGGCTCCCCAAGGAGACGAGCTTGGCCTGATGAAGCCAATTCGTTGTAACTCCTCTAGTTATTTCTTTAACTCTGCCAACTCGGATGCTGCCATCCTATAAGGTCTCTTGGCTATAGGGGCAGTTCCAGGGACAAGGTCAATAACAAACTGTACATCTCTATCTGGTGGCATACCGGGAAGTTCTTCGGGGAAAACATCTGGGTACTCATTCACTACTGGGACTTCTTCCAAGGATTTGGCTTCCATGCTAAATACCATTGGGTTTGATCCACTTTCCCGGGTATGACAGGTCACTCGTACTCCTTCTAGGTTTGTTAGGTGTACAACTTTATCAATACAGTCTATGAGACCATTGTGTCGGCTTAACCAATCCATTTCAAGAATCACGTCTATCCCTTCTGACTTAAGTACTACTAGGTCTGCTAAAAATTCTACCCCACTTAAGTTGATCCTTACCCGTAGACAACCCAGTTGACACCTGATGTCACCTCCGGGTGTCCGGGTTAATAGGGGTGTTTTTAGTAGTACTGTAGGTATTTTATGTTTTTCCACAAAACTTGAGGATATGAATGAGTGTGATGCTCCAGAATCAAACAGTACTGTTGCGAGGGTTGAGCTGACTAGGTACTCACCGAGTACTACGCCCTGAGCTCCTTGAGCTTCCTGTGCGTCGATGTGGTAGACGCGGGCTCGTCCAAACGACTGCTGAGGCTGCCTCACCTGCTGGCTATTGTTGTTGGTGTTGTTACTGCCGCGGATGGGTACTCGGTTGGCACCCGTCAGAACTGACTTGGGTCCGTTCACTGTGTTGGAAAAGGCCGACGTAGCTGGCCTGTTCTTGGCATAGGGGCAGTCGGCGATGAAATGTCTCGTCTCTCGGCAGTTGAAGCAGGCCCTCACATTGCTGTTATTGGTGGTGACCTGGCTTGCATTACTCTGCGGGGCCCTCATGGTGTTATGGCTTCTGGGCTGGGCGTTAGGGGCCCGTGGTCCTGTCACTTGAGAGTGAGTTCGGTACCGCATTGGGGCTTGAGACCTTGGTGCGTTGTAGCTGAAGCTTCTGGGCTTCTGGAAACGATTCTGCTGGCGAGACTTGCTCTCCAGGAACTTCCGCTTGTTATCCTTCCTTTCATCAATCTTGGCCTTCTCTGTGAGGATTGTCTTGTTCATCAGAGTGTTGAATCAGGATAGATCTGAGGGGTGAGCAGGGTCCTGAGTTCTGGGTTTAGTCCCTTCTTGAACATATCCTGCCTCTTCTCGTCGTCGTTTACTTCTTCTGGTGCATAGCGAGCCAGCTCCATAAACTGGTGAGTATACTCTTCCACTGACATACTCCCTTGCTGAAGTGCGCGG
Organism: Panicum virgatum; assembly: GCF_016808335.1. NCBI lineage: Eukaryota > Viridiplantae > Streptophyta > Magnoliopsida > Poales > Poaceae > Panicum > Panicum virgatum. The sequence goes on along the minus strand of NC_053140.1, from coordinate 46,871,350 downwards.
AATTCATCTGCCTTGCGCTTCATGGTGGCCGAGGGGATATGGTAGCGGCGGAACTCCTTCACGAATTCATTCCAAGTGATGGTGGAGGCATCCTTGGCAGCAGGGCAGTAATTCTCCCACCAGGCTAAGGCAGACCTGATGAGTTGGTGGGCTGCTAGAAGAACTTTTTCCCGATCCTGGCACTCAAACGGCTCAAGCTTCCTTTGGATCACACGGAGCCAATCATCTGTATCCAAGGGGTTGCTGGATCCGGCAAAAGTGGGCGGCTTGGCCCTCAGAAAAGCCGTAAGCTTGTCATTAAAGGTCTGCTCTCGTGGCCGCTTGTTTACGAGAGCATTGGCCAGTGTCTCCAGTATGAGAGTCTGGTTGTGGATTATCTGTGCCAGGTCCGTGAAGGGTGGTGGTGGTGGCGGTAGTGGCGCATCATCATTTTCTCCTCTGCCCTGGCTCACTTCTTGTTCTACGGGCGGAGGGTTTTGCTCAAGAGGCTGTGCTCCTGCATCAGCGGCTGGAGGGATCCGGTTGCAGGAGACCCTCGTGACGCTTCGGGAAGCCATCTGTAATTTGGGTAGAGTTTTTGTGAGATTGGAATTTAAGTGATGTTTAAATTGTTTAAATCGTATTTTTGAAAAGGCAGAATCTACCTTCTGCCGATAAGCACACAATTAACAAGCACACAATAAACCAAGCAACAAGCACAAACAACTTCATTACTGCAAGGGAGGGTACAACACGGGCATGGCCAAACACGTTCGGGTACACAACTTCAAAAGAAAGGGGCACAAATCTTCTTCGGACCACACGGCTTTATCCCTTGACGATTGCTAGCACTTCAGGCAAACTCATTGGCTTGAGTGGGTTCTTCCCTTGGAAGGGAACTCACGTCTTCCAGGGGAACGAGTGGTCCTTACTCGCCGTCCTCTAGATCTCTGTTTTCCCGGGGTCGCGTAGCGGCTTCTCTTGCGGCGGCGGCCGTAGGCCTTCCAGGGTTCTCGGGTGGGGCTTGTGGGTTCCCAAAGAGTGGTCCCCATCCTATGACGGGCGTTCCGAGCAGAACATGGTCTTCTCCTATTGCCGAGACTGGGGTTCCACTTCTAGCCCATTCCTGCATACGCCGATCCCGGGCTTGCCTGAGGCTCTCCTGAGCAACTGCTTCACTGCTGACCGCGGCTGCGGCTCTTGCCTCGGCTTGGACTGCTCGGATCTGTTTCAGTCTTGCCGCGAGCTCTGCTTGCTCAGCTCGATAGGTCTGTTCCCTCAGCAGGTTGGCTTGCTCGTCAAAGAGCTGATCCATGGAGGCTAGGTAGTTAGCCACTTGGTACAGGTCTTCTTCATGGCGGCGCCGTTCCAGACTTCTCATGCGTGCTTCCCAAACTGGGGTTCTGATGGCCGGCGGAAAGAATCTCATTGGTGTGGGGGCGAGGTGTCTTTCGAAAATCCGGCACAGGTAACGGAGTGCTTTTCTGATGGCCAAAAGGTAGGTGTCTTGGTGCCTAAACCCTGTAGCGGTCACTCGCCATGACTGGATGTCGGGGTAGCGATCACTTCTGGCGATGACTATGATCACCCTGCAGCGGAGTGCCATGATGCTCGTACTCTCTGCTGTAGTACCTTGGGCGTTCCGCGACGACAAGGTTTTCCAGGGCGTTGATCAACAGGCTGGGAGAGCCAGGTGCAGCTTGGCAGTCGCCCTGAGTCCATCCTTCATCAGCCATCTGAAAACAAAGATAGGGTGAAGATCTTGCACAATTATTTGAGGTACACAAAATGGGTAGATGATATTTATTATGGCAACATGGTGGAATACAGACTTTATGGGTACACGATTATTAGAGCAGAGGTTCTAGCTTAGGGGCTACTCCTATCATGGGGACTCTTCCTCAATCCTAAGGGGGCGCTTCTTCAGTGGGAGATACTGTTCCATCATGTCATCTTCGGTCTGAGTACCTTTGTCCCAGTGGGTTTCTTCGGGTTCTTCTTCGGTCTGAATGCCTACATCCCATTGAGCCTCTTCGGGTTCTTCTTCTTCTTCTTCCTCTATCCATCCACATATTCCTCTGCGAGCCTCGTACTCTCGCATTCGGGCTTGGAGAGCGGCTAGGGAATTCTCGGCGCGTGTGGCTCTTGCCTGTTGTTCTTCCAGTTCTGCCTCACGCTCTTGCATTTGGATTTGGAGAGCGGCTAGGGAATACTCGGCGTGTACGACCCTCGTCCGTTGTTCATCCAGCTCTTGGGTTGCCTTCTCTGCTCTGTGGACTTGTTGCTTTAGTTGTGCCGCTTGTTCGCGGTAGAGCTCATCCAGGCCGGTGAGATAGATGGATAGGTGAGAGATCGTGTCTTCTAGGTCTTCTTCTCTTCCAAGTCCGCTCATCCGGGCAATCCATGTGCGTCCTCTTCCTTCAGTTGGCGGGAAAAATCCCATAGGAGTCCGCTGGAGGTGATGCCTGTAGATCGCGCGTATACGTCGCAGGGCTTTGCGGGCGGCTTTTCGATAGGTGTCCGGGAAGCGAAAACCAATGGTGGAGATAAACCAAGGGTCCACATCTCGGTAGCGGGTGCTCCTTGCCACGAAGATCATCAGGTCACACCGAAGAGTGTCTTTGGAATCGTACTCCCGGTAGAGGAACTCTGGTGGGTCCACAACTCCGATGCGCTCCAGGCTGAGTATCAACAACTTAGGAAGGCCGGGCTCTGCGTGACAGATTCCGCCGATCCATCCATTGTCAGCCATCTGGAACAGGGCAAGAACCAGTGGTGAGTGTTTGTGTGAAGAAAGGGTTAAGGAATAATCCTAGTGTGAAAGGGCCTAAGACAGGGTTTCGCTCCTAGGGTCACGTCCTACGGCCAACCTACGCATTCTAGTAGCGATTAACGTCCAAGCAAAATCAGACATTAATCTAGGTGGTCAAGGAATGGTTATAACAAATCAAGGGTGGCTATCCAACCGTGTTTTCATGCAAGCAAAACATATGCAATTTTATAAAGCAGGCCATTGGGTTGTGTTTATAAAAACTAGGACAGAAACATGCATCAAAGGATGGGATTGAACTTGCCGTCTTCGTAGCCTTCGGGGAGGTCCTGTCCTTCGGGTTCGGGGTCGCGGAACTGGTCCTCGTTCACCTGCTCGCAGTACTGCTCGTTGACGAACTCTCCTTCGCTCACACCGAGGTCTACGACGTAAACAAACAAGCACACAATCAAGACACAGAAAATAAAGATTTATCGTTGAGCTCGAATCGGAAACACATAAAATATGGAGCACGGAGTAATATTTTCGAGTGGTTTCTGAATGGCATGGCCGAAACTAAGTTAAGAGAGGCGTGGTAAAGTTTCGGGTTGATCAGAGTTGTTTTGGCGCATGAAATGATAGGTTTTATAAAGGTTCAGGGGCTAGATCAGGAATCAGGGACCTAGTTATAATTATTTTCGAGGAGGCAGGGGCCTGTTTGTAATTTCTAGAAATATCTGGACTATTTTAGAAGGGTCAAGGGTTTATTTAGAATTATGTCTGTATAAGGAAGGGGTTTATTTTGAAATAGGATAAAGGGCAGGGTTTTCTTTGCAAAGTGGCAAAAGGTGGGAGGTTTCTTTACTAAATTGGCTGGAGGGGAGGGGGTTTTGGGCTAAATGGCCCTTTCTTCCTCCTCTCTCCACGGAAAAACAGGGGAGGCGGCCAGGGGGCGTCGGCGGCGCTCGGCCGGCGGCCCTGGGCCTCAGGGACGGCCGGAGTGATGGGGAAAAGGGGGAGGGCGATGTGGGAGGTCGATCCCCTCCCTCGATTTGAGGAAATGGTGGCCCGTGCTGTGAGCGTGCCGAGGCGAGCACAGGTGACGCAACGCCTCGGGCAGACGGTGCTGTGCGAGCGTCAATGGTGGTGGCGTGTTGGCGTGCGGATGGCGAGGCGATGCGACGCTTCGGGCTGGCGGCGACCTTCGCAGGCAGTGCTGTGCCGAGGTCGCCGGTGCTGTGCGCGTGCGGCTTGGCACGGCCGTGCGTGCGGGCGGCCGGCGTGCGGCTCGGCGCTTCGTGACGCGGCCGGAGAGAGATTCGCGCCGGAAACGCGGTGCGCGGTCGGCCACGCGCGGCGCCGGGCATGCGTGCGTGGTCGGGCGCGACGCGCGGGTCAAGGGTGAACAGGGGGGTTGGATACGGATGTCGGGGTCGGGTCATTCGGGAATCGGGAGATCGGGCGGAAAAGTCTGGAGTGAACCGAGCTCAACGATGAAAGATTTCGAAAATTATAATTAGCGCGTGTTTTATTTTGGTGCATTTTGGGATGTTACAGCTTAGGATTCTATGCTAGCTAGCATGTCATCATTGTACATATTTATGGTTGATAGTTGATACATCAGCGTGCATGAGCTAAAACCTGCAGTTCAATTTATCAACACTTAGTTTGAGGTACGTGTTTGATGGTCATGACCTTACATTGACAGTGTTTTCTAGATTGATCAACCTGGACTGTGAGGTGGTGACTGTACCTACCCTAGAAAACTTTCTTTGTTATACAGAGTACTAATGCATTTCTTTTCTGTTCACTGTCGTCTTAAATTTCATGATAAATTGTATGTAAGAGAAAAACTTACACATCTTGAGCTCAACTAATGTTTTTCGTACCAACTTATCATTGTTGATTTACGGCATCAGCGTGTAATATATTGAAGCCTTATACTTTTTTATTTACTATATTGATTTACAGCATACAAAAGGATCCAGCTCAGCGGATGTCTGCTTCAGAACTCATGGTCAGCATTGCCTTTTGACTGATTAAGTTTCTAAGGAATCTTTCTGTTAAATTGTATTTTGAGCAAATTGTGCTGAATTTTCATTTATGTTCTCGCAGAACCACCCTTTCTTGAAGAAGTTCGAGGATAAGGATCTAGACCTGCGGGCTCTTGTGGAGACCCTGGAACCTCCAATGAATATACCCGAGTAACCCTGTCGTCCCCTTCGGCAGCAGGCATCAGCACATATTCTCCTGAACTGCAACATCCACATGAACATGCCAGAACACCATCGTGTGGTCCAAATCCCTATTGACAGTTGATCACAGGAATATAGAGGGAATCGTGCTTTGTTCCTTCTTGTCGCCATTATTGTAGGCTTTGTAGCTATTGTTGCGACGGTCGTGTTTTACCTTGTGAGTATGAGTAAGGGATGAGTTGAAATATTCACAGCATGCTTGCCAATATGCTGCGAGGACTGCACCGCCTTTTACCGCAATTTGACCTCAAAACGTCATTTATGGGTATACTCCGTAGGATTGAATAGAGTAAACTTAAGCTGCAAATTTCAAAATTACAATTTTGAAGTGGGAATTCAGCTTCCGAGTTACAAATGCAGAGACCTGCGGACTAAAAGAATAAAGCAACAGAGATCCACATAACGGAACACATTTAAATTTCAGACTACTACTGCCGACTATTTGTATTGTAGTGTTGGTACTCGACTGTTCGAGGGTCACAATTCATAAAAAGATTTATTCAAAAAAAATTCTACACAGACAAAAAAAAACTGAATATCACACATTTGACAATATCATTTCAAAACGATAAGGATTGAAAACAGTAAGCTAAGCCTGGCATTGGCATCCACCTTTAGAATTTGGACTCTTAAGATCAAGACTGATTTCCGATTTAGAATCACAATCGAGATCCCCAACATAGCCCCATAACAACAGAAATCTACTTTATTCACTGAAGCAACAAAGATTCACATCCCGAAACACATTCAGATTCAGACTCCAGACGCAAAAGTCCCGCATCGATCTCTACACTTGGTCACGCGACCCGCGTCAGTAGTAGCACAACTCGATCATCGCGTCGTCGAAGGCGTCCTCGGCGCCCCGGACCTCGTCCTCGAGGTAGTACATCTTGACCTCGTCGTGCTTGAACTTGCGCCTGGCCCTGCCGGACCCGGCCTCCCCCTTGCCGATCAGGGCCTTGTACGCGCGCCCCACGGCGGGCTTGGAGTGGTTGGTGGGCTTGCGCGGCGCCCTGACGAAGCCGCCGTTGGCCGCCGCCGCGCCGTCGACCTGCACCGCGCGCGTGCGGACATTGCCCTCCGGGTCGACCTGGCTGCGGTCGACGGCGAACACCCACCCGTGCTGGCGGCCCTTGCGACGCATCGTGCTCGTTTCGCTTGGTTGCTGCGGGAGGATTGGTGTGTGCGGCGGCATTGGGGGCGGCCTGTGAGATTTATATGCCGGGAGACGGGGGAGTCTCGCAGTGCGCGGCCGGGCCGGTTCGGGTCGGAGTCGGCAACTTGGCGTCCAAGTCTCGGACGGTTTGTGCCGAACTGCCGAGCACCGACGTTGGCGAACGAACGAGGCTGCTAGAGCTGGGCCTTTGGAAGTACTGGGCCAGGCCGAGGTGAAAGAAATTGGCCCACGGAAACAGTGCTTGCTAAGCCGAAGACAGGCCACTACCCTCTATCTACAAAATGTTTTTGTTTGCAACTACAACTATGGTAGCTGTTTCATGATGCCGAGGGAACTGATTATCCACGTCTACATCCGTAAGTTATCCATCTTCAATTAATCCATCCCCAAATGAGTGGATAATTGTCTAACGAGTATGAATAACCCAATGGGTAGGCAATATACTTGTAAGTTCCCACGTTAAGAGCCGGACCCTAAAAATAAAACACCGCGTTAACACTATAAAATTTTATCGAAATTGATTGAAATTTGTTGGAGATGACTGTGTCCTGAGTAGAAACTATTTTGTTTAAACATTGATCTGGGTATTAGTTAACTTAATGACCTACTTAGAAAGACTGAGCTTAAGCTTGATTTGAGAAGTTGTATCTCATAATCTACTAGAAGGTCCCAGGACTGTGATGTCAAATCTATAACTTGTATATTAGTTTTTTTTCGACACGAGGTATCACCCCATTTCCATTTCACGAAAAACGGAAATACAAGAGTATTCAGCAGAAGTAGCACCAGAAAGTAGAAGGGGGTGGGAGCATAGAAGGGGGAAGGAGGTGGCGGTCATCCAGCCTGCTTCAGGGAGGAGCCCGCCTAGAATTTAAACCCAGGATTCCCAGGTTGCATCCCCAGAATTATTATAGACCAGTCTTCTTCAAAGCGTTAAAGCAAAGACATGAGATTGTCCTAAGTCCAGAAACACGAAAGCTTCATATGCCGACTTCCAGCTCAACCGGTTAACGTGTCGTCTTCTTCTTCATCGTCTGAAGGAGCAGGGAGCAGCCTCATCGCTGGTCTGGAGCCCGGTTGAGTCGCCAGCACCCTTTGAGCACATGCCAGCAGCTTTTGCACGCCATCAAAGATCTTCTCTTGCGTCGCCTCGTTGTACAAACCTGCCCAGAAAGTCAGAAAAGAGCAGGCGTAGATTATAATCTCAGATGTATTTTTGAGCAGGCGTAGATTATAATCACCGTCTCGATCGATCTAGATCTAGATCTAGAATGAGGATTCTTGCACTTGTATATTAGTTTTGAAATGCAGCAATTAATAGAAAGTGGTAAAAACTGGAGCGCAGGTCAGAGCCAGCTTGTGTGCTTGGGAAGGGCTTAGTAGCATTTTCCTGATCCCATTCCTGGAACCGGAACGTTTCCGGAACTAGAAACAGCACTTTTTATGAAGGATTTTTACACTATTTTTTTCTCGGAACTGGAACGTTCCCGTTCCGAAACGAGGAACATGGAAAGAGGAACGTGGCCACATTCCACGTTCCCGGCTTCTACGGGGAAGGTTGATTCTGAAAATTAAAGGAGAAAGATCTTGATAGCCACAAAGTCATGATCCTAGACGACGGTCAGTAAGCCCCTCACTTATGAGGCAAAAAAAATGTCTATATTTGCTTCTCTTCCACTTTAACACTGTTCATGATGTTACATAAAAAAAACACTGTCCGTGATGTATCACGTGGAAGCAGAGCATGACGCTCCAGCAAAACTGCTAGAGGACAGTTACGTTCATCCCTATTTATCCAAGCTCGTATATATACGAGTATACCATGGATCAGATTATACGTTCATCCCTATTTATCCAAGCTCGTATATATACGAGTAAGTAGCAAATGCAAGAGAAGCATTTGGGAGTTTAGACGCCCTTGCACCATATTCGATTGCGTTTGGGAGTTTAGAAATGTGCTCCTGACAACAGATTGTTGGCATAGATACTATACAAGATTTCGCCTCAAAAAAATACTATACAAGACAAGACAAGCTCCCTTGCATGTGTGAGTATCTTGTTGTTACTACAAGTTTAGTGGTCAATCTGAACCCAAACGAAAAAGTGCATGTCGCAACATTTTATTTGTTTAGCTAAAAAAATTATGGTGCGCAAAGCACACATCGAGGGTAATTGCGCCCACATAGAATCTGAGAAAAATATTGCCGGCACCCCTCTGGCTCTTTTCTTGCAAAAAGTTGGTATTTCAATAATTATTTATGGGATCACTTTTCCCTATAGTTTTTCACTTTTATCTTTTTGCGCATTTTTGTAAAAAGAAAGTTACTGTTGTTCTTAATTTGTGGATAAAATAATACTTTTGTCCGGTCATCCGTCAGTATTTATGTTGAAGTTGTGAGGGGAAATGTTAGCTTTGTGTTGACATTTTTGGGGTACAGGGGCAGGAGGAGAAGAGGTGGTGGGCATTGGAACAGGGTGGTGAAGCTAGAAAACTAGGATGAGGGTTGAGGTTAATGAAAATGCTGAAGTATTGTGCCTTTTCAAACTATCATGTGAATCCAAGAATCTATTTCTTTTGCCAAAGCATCACATGTTATTATTTCGATATTGCTTTGGGATGAAAAATGCTTGATGTCTTCTTGAATGACACTCCCATCTAACAGTCCCTTACGGCCTTACCTCTGCATATGCAGTTGCCGACGTGCTGTTTAACCGAACTGTGGAGAGTGAAAGGAAAACGAAAACTTGGCATGAGCACATGGTATTTCACCACCTTTTCTTGAGATGCTACCACCCATTTTCAGTTGCTATGACTGTGTTGCCAGTCCATGATCTATTAATCTCAATTCTCAACTCTGAAGGTTCTGTTTGAGTCTGACGCTGCAATGCATAGCCAATCTGGAAGAGAGGGAGACACAGCGGATTCATTCATCGAGGGAGTTGGAAGAAGACAGCGGATTCATCACGTTCCTCGGAGACGAGCTCCAGCTTTTTTAGATAAAGGATAGAGTGTGTATCCGGCTTCATTCATCTCAAGAGACGAAATCAGGCCAACTTATTACCAGACTCGAGTTCTCATCATGGCACAAGCGCAATAGACTCCTCGACCACAAGTCGTAGCACCAATCAAACGAGCTCCAGCTGACGCACGATTCCTCGGAGGTCGCGGCTGGAGTGGCAGGGGGATCCATATGTCGAAGACGAATAGTTCTCGAGGAATCGAGGAAGCTATGGGACCTGTCCAACGACATCGAGGACAGCGTCGCCTAGTTCGTCCGCCTCATGAAAGGCACGCCGGCCGCCGCATGGGTTCCGTAGATTCGCCGGCGGCCGCGGCCGACAAGATCATGGATTTGACAGCGAGGGCCGTGCTCCGCCACCCAGGCAGATCGATGGGTTCAGGTCACGGCGCGAGGAAGTGGCGGCGGCCTCAGCCCCGGCAGCGGCTTGCGTGTGCATCTCCGGCGGTCTGCCCGAAGCCGGCCGGCCGGCCGCCTCCTTGCTAAGGCGGCAAGGCCCATGACCATGTGGACGCTTTGCCCAGAGCTAATGAAGCGGTGAGGCCTGCGGCTTCGTCGATTGGCGGACATTCGCCGCCGAGGCTGAGCTCCGCCGCCGTGCCGTCCGGCCTCCGGTGGGGCGCCGCCCCAGCTCTCGCGCGCGCTGACAGGCCACTGGCGAGGATGACCGAGTCCCGGGCTTTTGAAATCACGCATGATCTGGACCGTACGAGTTCGATCCGACGGCTCGAAGGACCCAGGGGCGGACGGTATTTGAAATACCGTCCACCCCCGGTCGGCATTTGGTTCCCCGTCCGTCCGTCTCCCCGTGGCCGTCGCCGCGACGCCGCCTCCACTGCGTGCCGTGCCTCGCCGGAGCGCCGCCCGCGCACTGGGGACCGGAGAGCCGCGCGCTATCATCACCGTCGTCCACGACTCCACGGGGGAGGAGGCCGCTGGCGAAAGGTACGCCGTGGCGCCGAACGGGGTCACGCGCATCGGCGGCGGCGGCGGCGGCAAGCAGATGGGAGGTGAAGCCGCCGTGGTGCCGTGCCACCCAATGGCGTACCCGTACATGGTCTGGTCGGCCGGCGCGGAGGCGCTCCGCGTCGAGCTGCTGACGACGGCAGCTCAGGGAGAGGGCACGCTCGGCGGCGGCGGCCGGCGCGGGCGCGACCGCGATCGCGATGCCCCACGGAGACACGACGACGGACTGGGACGATTGATCCTTCCGGACGCTCAACTACGTGCTGTTTGGCTGCCGGTGGCAGACTGGCAGCCGCGCTCCGTCGTAGGGCAGGTAACAGGATGGAGGAGTGCTTAATAAAAGAGAGTAGCAGCAGCCTGCTTATGAAGTTTGTACGGAGTACATGTGTTTCATCTGATGATCATCAAGAAGACAGTCTCAAGTAAGACGTTCGTGACAAACAAATAATTATCCAACAATCATCTGCTTCAGATGTGCTTAAGTTCTTCATGAATGACACTCACTGCCTTAGAGCTGCATTTGGCGAATCATCAATGCTCGAAATTCCGATTTGCGGCAGCAAGAGATTGGTCCCGTGATTTGCAGCGACAAGAGGTCCTTCACGTGGGGAGAGAGCTCAATGCGGCAGCAGCAGAAACGACACGGCACCGTCGCGCCAAGTCCTCAACCTTTCATGCGAGGAGATAGCTCGATGTGGCAGCCGCCGACAGGGTACCGTCACTCGGCGTCGAAGTTGAGCTTGGGGAAGATATGATTGGCGGAGTAGCGAGGGCCGCAGGCTAGACGGTCGTGGCGCCGCCGGGCTTGTCAGCTGCCTTCCTTCTCGCCCTGCCGGCCTGCTTCACGAAGGATGCGGCGGAGTGCAGCGGCAACGAACGACAAGGGCTGCGGCGGCCGAGCTCGATGCCAGGGACGGGAATAGCCCGCGCCCACTGAGGACGCCGCGCCGTCGGTGCCCAACCGGCACGCTGCGGTGCCAAGCCGGGCCAGAGAGAGGTTGAGGAAGAGGATAGTTGATTTGCAGAGGCAATTTGGATAAGCTGTTTGGTACCCCCACTCTATAGAAAGCGTTTTATATTTTACCTAATCTGTTTACCTCTTCATTTAGCTAAAAAATTTAACTAATCTGTTGGAGTTGCTCTACCTCTGCATATGCAGTTGCCTGCACATGTACAGTTGCAGCTGCCGTTTAACCGAACTGTGGAGAGTGAAGGAAAACCAAAACTTAGCTTGAGCACATGGTATTCACCACCCATTTTCACTTGCTATAGATGATTGGTGTTGCCAGTCCATGATTTGTTAACCTCAAATCTGAAGGTTCTGCGTGACGTGACCTGGCCTGATGTAATCGCAGCAAGTGTTGAGTTGACATCCTCAGATCGATCATCGGCCCCAATGTAAGGCTGAACATCGCTTTTTTTTTACTTGGTTTCTACTTTCTAGTGAAAATAGGAGTGTCTGATGACGCGGCAATGCGAAGCCTATCTGAACTCTGAACTACGAGCGTTGGAACACTCAGCCTATCAGTTATCACGCCCTCGATCCATCGGGCACCGTGACCCTGCGTTGCAGGCTTGGAGCAGGAGGCAGCCGGGTGCCGGCGGCGGAGGCGGCGACGTGGTTCACCGGCGACCGCGAGCATCTCCGGTCCGCCGAAGCCGGCCACCGGCTGGCCATTTCCTTCCCCGCTGCGCAAGGCCACGAACGCTTTGCCCAGAGCTAAAGGGACGCGCTTCTCCTCAACGATGAAGCGGCGAGGCCTCCTGCGTCGTCGATCGGCTGACATTCGCGCGCCGAGGCTGAGCACAGCCGCCGTGCCGTCGCGCCTCCGGTGTAGCACCACCGCAGCTCCCGCACGCTGGCAGGCCAGTGGGGATGACGACCGACTCCCTGCCTGCGCAAACCTCGTATGATCTGGACCGCACGCACTCGATCCAACGGACGGCAGGGACCCAGCGGTCTGCATTTGGTCTACCGTCCGCCCCTGGTCGGCGCAGCGGCGCTACATCCGCTGCGTGTCGTGGCCGGCCGGAGCTCCGCCGCGCCGAGAGCTGCCAGTCTGGGAGACTGGGAAGAGTTCCCGTGCCCTATATAGCTTGGCCACGATCGCGAGAGACGAGAGACGAGAGCCTCCGGAGGCGATGGGCGCCGTCCTCCCGAAGCTCGCCGCCGCCCTGCTGCAGCTGGAAGAGGGAGAGAGAAGCAGATTCATCGAGGGAGCAGGAAGACGGAGTGGCATCGTTGTCAGATGATTCGATTCTCCTGCAGGTCGCGACGGAGTGGCAAAGAGGATGTTCGCATGTCAGGGACCTGGCCTACGACTACACATTGAGGCAGCGTCGTTCACGTCACGGATTTGCCGACATGATCGTGGATTCGACAGCGAGGCCGAGCTCGGCACAGACTCGCCAGTCAGATCGACCGGTGGAGAATTGGCGATGCGGTTCGAGCCGGCGACTGCGTGCATCTCCGGCCTGCCGAAGCGGTCAGCCGGCTTGCCATCTCCTTGCCTGGGGGCCGGCGGGGACGACATGTACGCTTTGTCCAGAGGTCATCGGGCGAGCTTCTCTTGAGGAGTGATGCGGCGAGGCCTCTGGCATTGTTGATCGGCGGGCACTCGCCACCAAGGCTGAGCGCTACCGCCGCCGCGGGCCACGCCGCTCGGCCTCCAGCATCGCGCCGCGCGCTGCAGATGATTGACGAGAACGACAGATCGAATCCCTGGCTGTTGATCTGGACCACACATGCTCTATCCAACGGCTGCCAGGACCCCGGGGCGGACGGTATTTGAAATACCGTCCGCCCCCGGTCGGCATTTGGTTCACCGTCCGCCCCTGGTCGTTGCCGCGACGCCGCCTCCGCTGCGTGCCGTGGCTTGCCGGAGTGCCGCCGCACCGGCCTGCCAGTCTCGGATGATTTCCCGTGTCCTGCTCCTGTATCGCTTCGCTGCGACCACGACTCTGCGAGAGATGAGAGCCTCCAGGGGACGTGGTCACCAGCTCCCTGTCGCCGGGCGTGCCACGACGTCGTCGGCGACGCCGACCTGGTTCTTCTGGAAGAGTCTCCACTCTCCACCGGCGGCTCCGATGTGGAGGATTAGCTCGTGCGCGATGCCCGCGAGGTGTGGGCCGCCACCAGCAATGGGAGCACAGTCTGCACAGACAGGTCGTCCCCATCCAGCTTCGGCGAGCTGCACTGGATACGCCATGACAAAGTCCACCCGGTTGTTCCCGGCGTAGGCAGTCGATACGCACAGCTCACCTGGGTGCCATGACGACACGTGCGGACGTGCCGCAGGTGTGCGCACCCCGGGAACATGCACGTTCGCCTTCGTCCTCGCCACACCCTCGCCTCCATTCGTTCGCCCACTTCACTAAATCGCTAGGCATGGCATGTCGCAGGCGGCTGCGCACCAGGTGCTCGCTGTTTTGCCTACGAGGGACCAATGCTCAGGAATATGCATGGGCATACCATTGTGCCATAACCAAGATCTTTCTCAAGCACACAAGATCTTTCTCCAGAACCAAGGAATCTGTGGACAAAAAGGTACTTTTGGGCTGAATTTGTACATTTAAAAAAGAATTGATTCCCTAAAAGATGGGATCGACCAGTAAATAGAAAATTACTGATATTTCATCCTTGTGAGATTGTCAATTTTGTACCAAAGGTGTATTTTGAGTATACTGAATTAGTATAGCTATCCTTCCTATGGCACATCAATCCGAAAAGGATCCCTTCGAAAACTGAATTGCTAAATCTAATCTATGGTAAAAGGTTAAAAAAAATTGTGTTGAAGAAAACTGAAAATAGTTCTGGCTGAATTGGTTTGTGTTGTTTGGTTGCTAAAATGCTATATGTATGTGTTCTGTAGGATTGGATTCCTGTCATCTTGGGGATGAAGTTACAAAGACTCAGCTTAAGATTGATTCGAAAGGTTCGATATCTCATATCTACCAGAAGGTCCCAAGACTATGATGTCAAAACTGTAACTTGTATACTAGTTTTGAAATGCAGTGACATAAAGGGGTAAAAACTGGAGCGCAGGTCAGCGCCAGCTTGTGTACTTGGAAAGGGTGATTCTGGAAATGAAAAGAGAAAGATCTTGGTTCTGGATGAGGCAACTTCCTCTGTGGATCCAACAACCGACAGTTTGATTCAGGAAATCTTAAAACTTAGATTTGCCGAATGGATTACAATAGCGCATCGTATCACATCAGTTCTTGATAGTCACAAAGTTTTGCTACTAGACAACGGTTAGTAAGCCCCTCACCTACGAGCCAAAAAGAATGTCTATATTTATTTCTCTTCCCACTTTAGCACTGTCCATGATGTCACATAAAAACAATGTTCATGATGCAAAACAGGTGAAATCACAGATCATGGAGCACCAACAAAACTGCTAGAGGACAGTTCATCCATATTTGCCAAGCTCGTATTATGAGTAAATGCAAGAAATATAAACAGTTAAATTAATACTTTTATAGATGCCCTTGCACCATACTCCACTGCGTATGGCGGTATGGGGGTTTAGAAATGTGTTCCTGACAACAGATCGTTGGCATAGATACTATACAAGATTTCGCCTCAAAAAAATACCATACAAGACAAGACAAGCTCCCTTGCATGTGTGAGTATCTAGTTGTTACTACAAGTTTAGTGGCCTGTTACAAAGCAAGCTTTCAGAAAGTGCAAGTCACAAGTATGATGAGGTCTAGGGAGCTGATGAGGAGCCCAAACGAAACAGTGCAAGTCGCAACATTTTATTGTTTAGCTGAAAAATATGGTGCGCAATGCACACGTCAAGGGGTAATTGCGCCCACATAGAAACTGAGAAAAATATTGCAGGCGCCCCTCTGGCTCTTTTCTTGCAAGAAGTTTGTATTTGAATAATTATTTATGGCGTTACTTTTCCCTACTATATTTTTGCACATTTCTATAAAAGTTTACTATTGTTCTTAATCTATAGATAAAATAATACTTTTGCCCGGTCATCCATCAGTATTTATGTTGAATTTGTGAGGGGAAATGTTAGTTTTGCGAGGTGGTGGGCATTGTTGAACAGGGTGGTGAAGCTAGAAAACTAGGATGAGGATTGAGGTTAATGAAAATTCTGAAGTACCGTGCCTTACCTCTGCATATGCAGTTGCTTTGCTTACACACAGTTGCAGGTTCCGTTTAACCGAACTGTAGATAGTGAAAGGAAAACAAAAACTTGGCGTGAGCACATGGTATTTCACCACTTTTACTTGAGATGTTACCACCCATTTTCACTTGCTATGACTTTGTTGCCGGTCCACGATCTGTTAATCTCAACTCTGAAGGGTCTGTTTGAGTCTGAGCTGCATTGCATAGCCAATCTGAACCTCGCATGATCTAGACCGCTCATGCTCGATCCAACGGATGGTAGGACCCAGGGGGCGGACGGTATTTGAAAGGATTTGAAATGCCGTCCTCCCCCGGTCGGCAGTTGGTTCCCCGTCTGCCCCTGGTCGTCGCCGTGGCGCCGCCTCCGCCGCATGCCGTGGCTCGCCGAAGCGCCGCCGCGCCGTCCTGCCAATCTGGACGACTTCCCGTGTCCTGTTTCGCTTCGCGGCGACCGCGAGAGACAAGAGCCTCCGGGGGCGCGTGGTCACTGCCTCGCTGGTCACCAGCTCCCTGCACACCGGGCGCGAGCGCGACACGACGTCGTCGGCGACGCCGACCTGGTTCTTCTGGAAGAGTCTCCGCTCCCCACCGGCTGCACCGACGTGGAATATTAGCTCGTGCGCGAGGTCAAGGTGTGCGCCTCCACCAGCAATGGTGGGTTCGGGAGATTCGCCGGCCGACAAGATCGTGGGTTTGACGGCGAGGGCTGTGCTCCTCCACAGGCTCGCCAGGCAGATCGACGGGTTCGGGTCGCGGCTCGAGGGCAGGCGGCTTGCGCGCCGCCCGGTAAGGCCTCCGGGGTGGCGCCACCCCTAGCTCCCGCTAGCGGCCAGGCGAGTAGGCGACCCGGCGAGGACGATCGAGTTCCTGCCTGTGCAGACCCCGCGTGATCTGGATCGCACGTGCTTGATCTGACGGATGGCAGGGACTCAGGGGGCGGACGGTATTTGAAATACCGCCCGCCCCTGGTCGTGGCTCGCCGAAGCCCCGCCCGCGCGATGGGGGCCGGAGAGCCTCGCGGCATCATCATCGTCGTCCAGAGGGAGGAGGAGGAGGCCGCTGGCGCAAGGTACGCCGTGGCACCGAACGGGTCTCGCGCACTATCGGCGGCGGCGGCGGCGGCAAGCAGACGGGAGGTGAAGCGGCCGTGGTGCCGTTCCACCCGATGGCGTACCTGTACATGGTCCACAACTGCCACCGCCCAGCCGGCGCGGAGGCTCTCTGCGTCTAGCTGCCGAGAGGGCACCTGGGCACGCACGGCGGCGGCCGGTGCGGGCGCGACCGCGATCACGATAGCGATGTGCCACGCCGACACGCCCAGCGGGCTGAACTCTGAACTACGAGCATGCGAAACACTCAGACTTTCACGCTCCCAATCCATCGCCTACCTGGAGCAGGAGGCAGCCGGGTGCCGGTGAAGGCGGCAACGTGGATCGAGCCGGAGACCGCGAGCATCGCCGGTCTGCCGTAGCCGGCCGGCTGGCCACTTCCTTGCTCGGACCAATGGACGACGCTTTGTCCAATCCCAGAGCTAATCCGGCGAGCTTGCTTAATTCTCTTGCCCTTCTGTGCCGTAGATCGGCGAACATTCGCCACTGAGGCTGAGCACCGCCGCTGCGCCACTGGCCTCCAGTAGCCCAGTGCAGCGCCACGGCCGCCACCCATGCCAGTTGCCAGCACCCGCGCGCTGCCAGATGACCGGCGAGGACGACCAAGTCCCTACCTAGGCAAACCTCGCATGATCTGAACCACATGTGCTTGATCCAACGGACAGCAAGACCCAGGGGCGGACGGTATTTCAAATACCGTCCACCCCCGGTTGGCATTTGGCTTACCGTCCGCCCCTGGTCGATGACTCGGCGCTACCTCCGCTGCGTGTCGTGGCTCGTCGGAGAGTCGCCGCGTCGGCCTGCCACTCGGGGAGAAGTTCCCGTGTCCTCCGGGGGCGATGGGCGCCGTCCTCCCGAAGCTCGCCGCCCTGCTGAGGCTGGAAAAGGGAGAAAGCGGATTCATCGAGGGAGGAGGGAGCAGGAAGAAGATAAGGCGCATCGCGTTCGTCGGAGACGACCTCCAGCTGATGCACGGCTCCTTGGAGGTCGCGGCAGAGTGGGAAGAGGATTTTCGCATTTCGAGGAGTGGCAGGAATGCTGGGGGGACAGCGTCGGCCAGCTAGTTCGTCTACCTGACGAAATGCAAGCCGACGCATGGGTTTGGGAGATTAGCCGGCAAGATCGTGGACTGGGTTCGGGAGATTAGCCGGCAAGATCGTGGATTCGACGGCGAGGTCGAGCTCGGCACAGGCAAAGAAGCAAAATAAAACGGAATGGAGGGTTGAGCCTACTATTAGAAGGTTTGGAAGGCTCAACCTACTGGCAGATTTACGAGTGGCGATATGGTTTGGGCCAGCGACTGCATGCATCTCCGGTCTTCCGAAGCCGGTCAGCCGGCTTGCCATCCCCTTACTCGGGTCGTCCAGAGCTCATCGAGCGAGCTTCGCTTGAGGAGTGAAGCGGCGAGACCTCCGGCGTCGTCGTTCGGCGGGCACTCGCCACCAAGGCTGAGCGCTACCGCCACCGCGGACCACGCCGTCCGGCCTCCAGCGCCGCGCCTCGCGCTGGTGTAGACGACTAACCAGAACGAGTCCCTGTTGAAAACCTCACATGATCTGGACCACACGTGCTCCATCCAACAACGGCTGGCAGGACCCGGGGTGGACGGTATTCGGCATTTGATTTACCGTCCGCCCCTAGTGGTCGCCGCGACGGCACCTCCGCCGCGTGCCGTGGCTTGCCGGAGCACCGGGCACCGCCGCGCTGGCCCGCCAGCCTGGGACGATTTCCCGTGCCCTGCCTCACCTCACCGCGACCGCGAGCGACGAGAGCCTCCGGGGAACGTGGTCACTGGTCACCAGCTCCCTGCTCGCCGGGCGAGACACGACGTCGTCGGCGACGCCGCCGACCTGGTTCTTCTGGGAGAGTCTCCGCTCTCCGCCGGCGGCTCCGACGTGGAGGATTAGCTCGTGCGCGAGGCCGCCACTAGCCATGGGAACACAGCCACACCCTCGCCTTCCTACCTTCGCCTACTTTGCAAGGTACACGCACGCCTGATACCGATGCCATCGTCTCCGCTCGTTCGCTAGGCATGGCATGTCGCCGGTGGCTGCACACACCACAGGTGTTCGCTGCTTTGCCTGCGAGGGAAGTAATCTGAATGGGCGTACCTGATGGCCTCTACTTTGATCAGTTCCACAATACAGATAGAACATGGTTGTGACTTGTGACTTGTGACTTGTGAGTAGAGTTCACCAAACCGGTGGGAACCGGTCCGGTTTGACCGGTTACCGGTCAAACCGGTCCGGACCGGTTCCGGTTTCGGCCGGTATCCAACCGGCCAAAATTCAAAATTTAAATTTAAATTCAAAAAATGAAAAATTCCCAAAAAAATTCTAAAAATACTTCAAGGTGCGATGAATCTAATGGTGTCAAATTTTCTCAAAAATTCGTTCATTTAGTATAATTTGTGGGGATTTAAAGTTAAATCAAAAAAAAGAAAAAAAAATGGGCCGGCCCATTAAGGCCCACCAGTCAAACCAGTAAAACCGGTCGGTAAACCGGTCAAACCGGCTGGTAAACCGGTTGCACGGGAGCTTTTGAATTTGGATTTGAATTCAAACCGGTCAAACCGACCGGTAAACCGGCCGGAACCGGTTGCACGGGAGCTTTTGAATTTATTTGAATTTGTATTTGAATTCAACCGGTTTCCACCGGTTACCGGTCAAACCGGTCCGGTAAACCGCTACCGGAGGGCGGCGGTTTGACCGGACCGGTCGGTTTGGTTAACCCTGCTTGTGAGCCGTTATGGTGTACTGACCTTCGCTGCACTCAAATTTGCTGCTTCGCAGTCGCGGATCAAAGATCGGACAGAAACCAGGAATCTGTGGACAAAAAGGTACTTTTGATCTGAATTTGTGGTAACTGGTGAACATTTGTGTTAATTTTTGGGTGGTGGTTAGGTACCGTGTTGGCGAGTTAATTTGGTGCTGAAATTGTGGACAAAAAAGGTACTTTGTGCTGAATTTATGGTAAAGGATGAAGAAAAACTGCAAAAAAAGTAATTCTCGCTGAATTGGTGTGTTGCCCTCATTTTCACTAACCATGAGCAGAACATAATAGTTGCTCTGGCCACCACATCATCAGCTTTTCTCATCCTCACCAAATGTCTCCCTTCTCACCTCTCAAGCAACCACAAAAAACCAGGACCGGAAGCCATGGCTCGTGGTGCTCTACTGCTTCTTGTCTCCCTTTTCGTCAGTGCGCCGGCGGCGGCGATAGAGGAGATCAGATTGCCATCCCCGTCACTGCTCACAAGAGCTCCTTCGAGCCAGAGGCGTACCGGGTGAAGTGGTACCTGAGGCCACCTTCTCCCCGCCGGAGCTCCGTCAAGCCGGAGGCGAAGTCCTGCCTCGGCGGGTGCGGGGGAGCCGGCACGTGGCATCCATGTCGAGCCCGGTATGCTCTTCCTGTGGAGGCGCTCCGCGTCGAGCTGACGGCGGCCGGCGCGGGCGCGACCGCGGTCGCGATGTGCCACGCCGGCACGACGAGCTGGGACGCTGGCTACTTCCGGATGCTGAACGCGACGCGCGGGGAGGAGATCAACCACTTGATGCCGCTCAACTACGAGCTCTGGCTGCCTGCTGCTGCCAATCTCCAGGGCACATAGCAGGAAGCCAGGAAGTACTCGTGATTAATAAAAGATGAGATGATTAACTGAGCTGAGTACCAGCTTTCTTGTGAAGTTTATGCATGTCTTCCATCTGATGATCATCAAGAGGACAATCTCAAGTAAAATGTTTGTGACAAATAATTATCCAACATGCATGACACGGTCACACAGAGATGCTTCAGACATGTGCATAATTTCAAATCACGTTCCTGTCTCTGCAAAGTTTGGTTACTACTAGTAGAAGCTACAAAGGAAGGCACTACATTCCAGTTTCGTTGCGTTGCAATGCAGCAGGGTCCAAACCATCTCAACACAAATTGTGCCTTCAGCCGAATTTTGCAGGTAGGCATTGAAGCACACAAACAATCCTATTACAGTTGCAGGCACTGCTCAATCACAACAACTCGACTAAAGGAAAACAAGAAACGAACTTTAGAGGCGTCAAGATAGTCCAGAATGTGACCCCATCTGATTTTTGTGGTAGAACTTATTTGGCTACCATAGCTTAAAGATAAGATTGAATCTATGTATGTCAAGTATTTTTTTTAATATAAGATTATTAACTTTTATATATATATTTGTTATAAGTGTAAATAAGATTGTTCTATTATAACAAAATTTTAGTTAGTATCGTATCAACGTATAGCACGCGTGTCACACAAGCATGGTTACTAGTATCAAATAAGAATGGAAATAGGTTCTTTCAATCATAAATACTCCACATTGTAACAAAACCTCAAAAATACTCTGTTTTTGTAAAAAAGATGAAGAAGTTTGGTAGCTGCCTGATTGTGTGCCTAATTGGCTACTGGCGTATTGATTGCCACGGGTGAGAAACCATCACACGCGGACACGCCATCAGTTCTATCATTCACTATAGCGTGCAGCAGCTACGGGGGTTTTTTTTTTTGGCCCCCGCAGGACGCAAACATCAGGCTGTCACACGTCCCAGGAAAAAAATATCGGAATACAGTAAAGAAAACGGAAAATGTTGCTCCGGTTCGGAGTAACTATTTTCTACAAGGTACGAAATAGCGGAGTCCTATATCTGTATTATTATATATTATAAGAGCATCTCCAACAGATTACTGGAAAACTAAATGAACTTGGTAAACAATTGGCAGATAAAGGAAAAGGGTAAAATATAAAGAATACAATAGTGTCTAATGGCATATGTACAATACACGCTGAAATGTCCACAGCCAACCATTCTGATCAAAATTCGATGCATAAAACCATCAGAATTGATCTCCATATAGTGGAAAGGAGGAGTTGAGAGCACCCTCAAGATTAGTCAATGACATATAGAACATCTAGAGACAAAAACTCGTAGCTTTTTATCTGCCAAGCAGATGGCGAGCTCGAGTGTTTGCTCCCTTAACCCTGAAGTTCAGCTCGTCATAATCCTTTTCTGCATCTCCCATTGACTTTGTTTGCCTAAATCCAACAAATATAAAAAGAGAATGTCAAACATAATTACAGAAATATCATGCCAGAGTAATTTCACATTGGAATAAGCAGATTACTTTATTCACAAACATTCCTTGTTTATGGTATTAAGATAACCAAGATACAACTGGAAGAGTGGCAGATACATAGTCACGTACTGGCTATCCATCTAACCATGTAATTTACTACAAAGTGAGTATCTTTACCTATTTCTCTTTTTTGATAGTATCTTTACCTATTTCTAAAGCACGTAACGTTTCCACCAAAATTTTTTGTTTGGTCCAACAATATCACCGATGGATGGATCCGAAGTGTATATAATAGGAATCGAACAATAACATAATATTAACCTAAATAGACTCAAATACAATGAGAACATGAAAACACAACAAAATCTGTATTGAAGAAAATCTAACGCGAAAAAAAAATCAGCACAACCCATAAGGGACCTTCGACCGTAGCAATGCACTTATGCACAGGTATATTTGCTAGTAAAATATAAAGTGTAAGCATGAATTAACGTGACCACAAAACAATATAAAAAAATAGAGAAACGTGATGTTACCTCTCAATCTCAGAGCCCATGTCAATGGCCATCCCTTTCAGCTCGGTCAGTATGTCGCTTAGATCAGACAGAGCATCATCCTGCTTTGCTTTCTCCATCTACAAAGAAACAATCAGATCAATATGAAACACCAATGTATATCAGACACATCAAAATTTCATCACGAGCAGGAGCAGCATAAGATCCACGTGTCTACAATACCTCAACTTTCTCAAGTGCCGATGTCGGTTCAGAATGAAATTTGCGCGCATCCAATCGAGGAGGATGATCGACCAGCCCTAATTTCTGCCTTTGCTCCAAATGACCGCCCCTTCTTATGAAGGAGTCATCTGCATCCAAATCGATTCATCCTTTTAGTCACACGACAAGCACCATAGCCAATACCACGCAGTACAAGTTTCTCTTAGTCATCTTGCTGTCTAGTTTAAGGTGGTAATGGAAATTACCTCTAGATAGCATAGGACCCTTGATTGTGCCGTTTTTCTTTGGCTTCCACTTCTTGGAAAATAGGCCCCCAAGATCACCCAAGAGCTTCTCACTCTGAAAAAATGCGTGAAAAAAAGACATTTATTCAGCACCTATCACTGACATGTCAACGATGTGCAAAGGAGTGCCACGACTCGCAAGTTGCAGTTACAATCTTACAACCCAAAGTAGAAGCCATGTTACCATCACACTTCGAAACTACTAGTAAAGCTATTAGCCGGAAACTCTACTTCTACAGAGTTCAGGATTTCTGGAACTGTTTATATTCTGGTTTGCAATTGGGAGTGTTGTGATAATCCCCTGCATCAGCAGAATTAGGCTCTTTAGTACAAGAATTTCTTCATCCTGGTCAGTAATGTGTAAATGGAGCACCATAAACTTGTAAGCAATGTTTAGTGCTTGCAGATTCCCATTCCCCTCTGCAAATTAGTCAGTTACCACCGGTGACATGGAATTCCCTACTTGGTACTCAGAATTTCTGAAATTGTCTGCAATTTCTTTTTTGATAATTTTTTTTGGATGATGGTCTGCAATTGGGAGAACAGTCACAATCCCCTCTTCAGGCGAATAGAACTAAGGTAGCAGTAGAATCTCATCAATTAATGTCACGCGGCAAATCAATCAGAAGAAAAATTTCTGTAGTCGCAGTTACCCTGGAGAGGTCCTGGTCGATGTCGACGGCCATCATGTGCGTGCGGTGGATCTGCTGCCCCTGTTGGTGGACGGTGACGAGGGTCTTGGACGCGGTATCCCTCATCTCCTCGGCTATTCTGACGCATCCCTGAACCCGGCTTGTGGTCTCCTCGGCCTTGTACGCCGCGTAGCCCTCCAGCTCCTGAACTGACTGGCTCTCCAGGCCGCCAGCGTCGCGGAAGTCGTTTCGGTAGTGGCTGTTCCTCGGCGCCTCCGAGGAGGAGAAGAGCCCGCCCCTTTCTTGGCCGCCGGCGCCGGCGCCGAAGAGGGCGACCCGCTGTTGGGCCGGGGGCGGCACGGAGGAGGCCCGCGCCGGCCGCTGCTGCTTCTTGTCGCCGTCGTCGGAGTCGGAATCGAAAGGATTGGTGGCCTTCTTCTTGGATGCGAAGAAGGATCGCTTCCCGCTCATGCTGACAGACGGGAAGGCGGCCTCTTGTCGCGGAAACTGTCGCCCCTGCGGAGAATTTTGGGCACCGAATTTCACCGTCACACATAGTTCAAGAACAGCAACATCCAAGAACGAATCGGCTAACAAGAAACCCCTCCAGAAAAGAAACAACGGCGACAACAAGGTTGAAATTAAGCACCTGGACGAAGTCAGGCAAGATCGCGGGATCCGCGGGTGGGGATTGGCCAAGAACTGGAGCACACCAGGAAGATGAAGGAGTTGGCGGCGCCGGAGGGCAGAAGGCAATATATATCCACGTTGATGCAGGCAATATATATCCAAGGAATGCAAAGCGCGTATAGAAAGGGAGCAAGGAAACCGGTAAAACCAAGGACCCAGTCGCATCGCGTGCGCAGCCATACGGCTCGCGGTTCTGGTTGGGAAAATTATTATCCACGTGTTCATCAACGCGGTTACGGCTGGGTCAAGCATGTGGCCGGCAGCGCAGCGCTCGCTATTAACGAAATCAACGATCGATCTCAGTTGCTCTCCTCACGTTTGCAGACCCACAAGCAATTGACGCCACCTTCCCCGTCCGCTTATTTCAACCGTTCCGTTCTCTTTTCTTTAGATGATCTTTTAGCAAATATTTTATACAAATTATGTTGAAAATTTATCTCGAGAATTTATATATTTTACTATATGTATGGTGAACTTATGTATCAAAATTATGTGAGAAGTTTTTCTAATAACTTTTATATGGAAGTTAGGTCCAAAATTATCCTTTAACAAGTAGGCTGCAAAAAGTTATATGCAAAAATTGTACGTGCTGTGAAAGTTATGTTCAAAAGTTATCCTATAAAAAGTGATTGAAAAAATTATGGGTAAAAGTTACGCGCATCATAAAAAGATGTGCAAAAAAAATCATATGATAGTTATGCTGAAAAATACCGTCTAATAGTTATATGGACATAAGTTATAACTTTCTAAAATAGAAAGCGGTGGAGAGAAAAAAATCCAGATAAGAAAAATCAGGATACTGTACAAAATCGAGCGCTCGGGGCTCTCCCGACGTACGCTCGCCGATTAGCAGGAAGGGGTGCGACCGTGCGAGAGTGCGGGGAAACTGATTGCTAGGCTCAGCGTGGAGTGGTTGGCGTGTTTTGCGCCTGTTCTTCTTTTGAGAGAAGGAAGCAGCCGGGAAAGTGCCAAACTTGACAATTTTTTTTCTTTCGTAGAAAAAAGAGGACTGAATGCGGTAGGTATATCAGTTTTTCTTTATCTGAATTTTCAGATATTCCGTGGACGACGTGCACTGGCAGAGTTTAATGGAGACCAAAGGGGGGCCATGGCCCCTCCTGACTCAACGCAATCTCCATTAAATAAATAGTAATTTGCTACTGTTCATAAATATTTAGTGCTAAATTACATAGGTTGGCCCCCCTCGTTTAGTGTTTAAGCTCCGGCACTGACAACGTGTACTCTTACCGGCTGCTGGAGTTCATGCCAAAGGCGGGGGCGCCGAGCCCAGGGTATGCGGGTCAACTACTACCCCCTGCTGGGCCGGCAGGGGACCGGGTGGTGGGCCTGTCGTCGCACACCGATCCGAATGGCCTGACGCTGCTGCTGCAGATGAGGCTGTGTTTGGTTAGGGGTGAAAAAGTTTTGATAAAATTTTTTTGCAACTTTAATCACTAATTAGAGGTATTAAATTAAGTCTAATTACAAAAACACCTCCACAACCATGGCACTGTAGCAATATTGTACCTAATGAGGCCTTTTGACAGCATGATTTGATGATGATTAGAGCATGATCACTGTAGTATTTTCTGTATCTAATCATGTATTAATTAGGCTCATTAGATTCGGCTCGCAAAGTTGCATCCATATCTAAAAAAGTTTTGCAAATAGACTACATTTAGTACTCCATGCATATAAGATTCTCTTTTCGCAAAATTTGTATTGTTACAACCAAACACGGCCGAGCCACGACGACGTGCAGGGTCTGCAGGGCAGCAAGGACGGCAGGTGAGCTCTCCTCGACAGCGCCATCGTTCTCAACGTCGCCGACGACAGGCTTGAGCTACTCCCTCTATCGGTGTTCCGACCCGGGGGTCCGGGTCCCAACTAGTAAATGCTGCGTGTTTCCTCGTCCCAGATGTTGATGCAAGAGGCAACACAGTAACGCACGGGTTTATCCTAGTTCTGGCCATGGGGCCGTACGTCCAGCAAAGGGGGTGTGCGAGGGCACTGTATTATCTTGCACCGGTGGTGCCTGTAGTAGGGGGATACAGGCGTGGCGAGAGAGGGAGGGAAGCTCCCAAGTCTCTGCTAGAGGAGAAGTCGGTTGAGGCGGATGCTCAGTGGCGCTGAGAGTGTGACAATGATCGCGAACGTAGATGATGATAGCTAATGTCCCCCTTAAAAGAAGCCCGCCTCCTCTTTTTATAGTCACAAGGAGGGGCGGTGTACATGGGTAGGGGAACGTTGAAGTCGTCGTCTTCCCCCGAATCGCGGAGGTGCAGTGGTCGAACGCTGTAGGAAGTACACTGTGGGGCATGACGTCGGGCATGGCAGTCGTCCTGGATATCGTCTTTGGTCTTGCGGAGATCGTGCCGGCGTCTTGCCAGCCCCAGCAGGCGGCGTGGTCGTCGCTGCAGGGTGTACGGTCCTCCAGATGTGGCGTGGTGGTGTTCCGTGGGCCCTGCAGGTCAGGGTCATGCATGCACCAGCGGTAGCGGGGCACGCGGCGGTCCCGGACCTTCCTGGACGGAGCGCTGGCGTGCGCACTAGGAGGTCCGGGAGACACGTGGAGGTCCCGGACCCCTCGAGGGAGGGAGGTCCGGGACTCCGGCTGCGAGTGCTGGGCGTCCCTCTTCGGGGGGCACGTGGAGACTCCGGACCCCTTCCCGAGTAGGGGGCCGGTTCGAGGCCATACGTGTGGTGAGGTGGAGTATGGACAGCCGGAGTTGGCAGAATAGTAACGGGAGCAGTGCCGAGCACGTCTCGTCCCGCGTCGCTGGTTCCACAGTGCTGCCACAGTGTCCGGGATGGCGGAGCAGTGATCGGAGTTGGCGGACGAGACTTCGGTCACAGCTACTGTGGGGAATGGCGGCCTGACTTCGTCTGTCCTGGGCGCTGTGGAGGAGTGGTTGGCATTCAATGCCTCCGTACGACGGACGGGTGAGCGGCAGGGCCGTTTGTCCTTTACGCCGAGGGGCGGCCTCGAGCGAGGCGGAGATGAGTTGCCGGCACGAGGGTAGGTTCGCTACCCTCAAGCGAGGCGGAGATGAGTTGCCCGCTCGAGGGTAGATTCGCTACCTTCGAGCGAGGCGGAGATGCGGGGCACAGTTGAGGGTCTCGATGGGAGTCCTCGAGCGAGGTGGAGATTGCCCCGCGGGTCCGAGGGGGTTGCAGACGGGCCGCATGCTGGGCTTCTTTGAGTCCTTTCCTTTCTTCCAGATTGGAAGGTGGCTGTGGGCCTTCGTGGGCCCAGTCGCCTAACATGTGTTTGCGTTTTTTAGTGTGATCTTAGTACCTTGATTGGGGTGTCCCTAATCGTGGTACCCGACACCCTCCGTCCGGAAAGACCGACCGTAGTTGCATGACTAGATGGAGAAACCAAGGAATAATGGAAAGTATGTAAATACCATTAAAAGTAGTCTAAAATGTTATAGCATAATTTTATAAGGTAAAGACTTCATAACGGCGAGCCGTATTTTAATTCAACTGAACGGCCCATATAGTCCAAAGGCTATCACACATAATCTTATCTGTTTTCCTCGTGACTTCCATGCTTGAACGGCCTCCTATCCACTATCCAGAACTCTCTCTCTCTCTCTCTCTCTCTCCATTCTGGCACATCGCGATGGGCATGGCGGTGGCGGCCGTGGGCTAGCCACGCTGCGCTACATGCCGGGCCCTGCTGCCACCGCCACTAGCAGCGTGGTCCGGCCGAGCACCGCCGCAGCCGCGGCCCCCGGCGCCGAGGCGGACTCCAACAGCGACACGAGTGGTGTGGCGGTGGTAATGGGGATCCGCATCGCGCCGCCGGAGGAGTGAGCGTGCTTCCACCACCTCACGAGGTGGCTCTGCGACGACAACGTCACCCTCGACTTCATCTGTATGTAGTGCTTTGTCCCCTCTCCGCTCCCCGTCCTTCATACCGTGATTCTAGCAGATCTGGTGGCTCGCCGCCGACACCCCGCTACGATGGGTCCTTCTCCTCCTCCCACTCTCAGATTGAGGCATGGATGGCGTTAAGGTTTGGGGATCTGGATTTGGGGGTTAGGCATGGAGAGACTCGTCTGCTTCTAGTATCAGGCAATGTGCATATCTCAAATTGATCTCGTCAGGCCATGCATAGTTGGTCAATCCTGGTGCTGTGATTGATCTTGTCATGGATCTGTTTTGAAGCGAATTCAGTGTCTGCACTTGATTAATTCAGTGTGCGTTTGTCAACTCATGCTTCCTCCTAACTTGGAACACAGTACTTGATTTCTCTTGACATGAAAATTAGTAGGCGCATGCTAATAACATCAATGAGGTTTGGATTTAAAATGCTCTTGTCTTTGATCTAGACATTTTGGTATTTGTTCCTTTTGCTATTGCTGTTTGTTCATCTTATATGGATACGATAGTAGTAGGGACTGAACGGCATATTAGAAATAGTTTCTTAGCACGAATATGGCCAAAGATGATTGCTGTTTGTCACCATCATATTTACGATGCTTCCACTTGTGTTCCAGATAAGTATTGTTATTAGTCAGGCAAAGTACTATTATTATTTAGGCAAAGTTTAAAATATAGTTAGGCAAATTATTATTATTAGTCATGCAAATTACTATTATTAGAAAGGCACTTTGATCTTGATACTGTTTCTTTTCGACTGGAATCTCCTGCATTTGCTGTAGTTTCTGATCTCCGTTTTCATGCTAATAGGAATAACATGAGCTCATCATCTCTTCTTTGATAGGGTCAGCACAATAGTGGCAGCACTTGTTTTGCCGCTGCAAGAGTAGCAACATCTATCATCAGTTTGGGCAGGTAAGCAGCTCAGCAATCCAGCTAGGTTTCACATGTCAAGTATATAGAAAGTCTCTTTTCACACTATAGTATTGCAACCGCTAGTTCCATTCCATTGTTTAGTCATAGCTTGCTTGCAATTTTTAGATCAATGTGCTTTTGTTCATTTCATTTAACCCTGCTCCGCAGCTTGACTGTTGGCACTCCCTCACACACACACACAACACCCTCTTGCTTGCAGGTGGAGGAAGAAGATGAGAGGAAGAAGAAAGACTCAGGAAGAGCACACGAAAATGGAGCTGCTTAAAACTCTGAGCTGCAGCTGCTCTCCTCTTTATAGACACACCGGTCAAGATGAGAATTTACAAGGTAAGATGCTATAGTGTTCTGCAGTCCCTACCACTACTAGCTACTGCAGCCATGCTGCCAACTGCACCTACTACTATTTGCTACAGCCATCTGCCGCCCAAGTCAAGGACCAGGCATGGTACAACAGGAGCAGGAGCTCCCTCTACTGTACAAACATTAATGACAAGCAAGAGCAAGGGTAATTATCTAACAATCCTTCCCCTAATTGCACTGCTCTTGCTTGATTTCCTCAACTCCAATCTTGGTCCTCAACTCAGTGAGTCGAACGCGCCCAAGTGGTTTTGTGAGGATGTCCCCGAGCTGTCGAGCTGTCTCGACATACTCGAGCTTGATCAGTCCACCGTCGACGCAATCACGGATGAAGTGATACTTGGTGTCAATGTGCTTGCTTCGGTCGTGGTGGACGGGGTTCTTTGCTAAGGCGATGGCGGACTGATTGTCCACCATCAGGATGGGTGCCCGAGCTTCTTCTCCGGTGAGCTCTGCCAACAGCCGCCCCAGCCAAACTCCCTGGCAACATGCCGTCGCCGCCGCAATGTACTCTGCCTCGCAAGTACTCAGTGCAACGACCGTTTGTTTCATCGATTGCCAGGAGACCGGGCACGCTCCAAGGAAGAAGAGCACACCAGTCGTGCTCCTTCGTCCATCCCTGGCAACATGCCGTCGCCGCCGCAATGTACTCTGCCTCGCAAGTACTCAGTGCAACGACCGTTTATTTCATCGATTGCCAGGAGATCGGGCACGCTCCAAGGAAGAAGAGCACACCAGTCGTGCTCCTTCGTCCATCAACGTCGCCCGCCATGTCGCTGTCGCTGAACCCAATCAGCTCCAGCTCTCCTCTACTCCTCTTTGGGTAGACGAGCCTGTAGTCGCGTGTCCCTGCCACATAGCGGAGCAGATGCTTGACCGCGGCGAGGTGATCCTCCCGCGGCTCCGCCATGAAACGGCTCACGTACCCCACGGCGAACCCAATGTCCGGCCGCGTGTGCGTGAGGTAACGCAGTGCGCCGATGATGCTCCGGTAGCTCGTGGCATCCACCAAGGGGGCAGTGCTGTCCTTTGACAGCTTCACCTTCTCCTCCATGGGCGTCTGGCACGCCCTGCACTCGCCCAATCCGCTCCGCTCCAGCAGCTTCCTCGTAGGAGCTCTGGCGGAGCGTGATGACATTCCCGGTCTGCTCCACCTCAATGCCGAGGTAGTAGGTGAGCAGACCGAGGTCTGACATGCGGAACATCGACTTCATCTTCTCCTTGAACGCGTCGATGTCCCGCTGCTCAGCTCCGGTGACGATGAGATCGTCGACATACACACCGACGATCACCAGGCCTCCCTTCGATCGCCCTGTGCTCCTCACCGGTGATGATAAATCCCGGCGGCTGCTACACGTACACCTCCTCGGCGAGCTCTCCGTTGAGGAATGCCGATTTCACGTCCAGGTGATGGACCTTCCAGCACCTCACCGCCGCCAGCGCCAACAGCAAGTGCACGGACTCCATGCGCGCCACCGGCGCAAAGACTTCCTTGAAGTCGATGCCCTCGCGCTGCACGAATCCCTTGGCTACGAGCCGCGCCTTGTGCCGCACCACCTCGCCACGCTCGTTCCGCTTCACCTTGAACACTCACTTGAGCCCAATTGGCCGGCAACCGGCCGGCGGATCCACCAGCTCCCACGTGCGGTTCTCCTCTACCGCCGCCATCTCCTCCAGCATCGCCGCCCGCCAGCGTGCCTCCTGTTCTGCTGTGGCGAAGTTTGGTGGCTCCTCTGCGCTGCCCAGATGCAGCTCGAGGTCATCCAGCACATGGGCCGCCTGCCCGGGCGGACTCCCTATGCCAACGATGTCATCCACTAGACAGAATCGGAGTGGCTCGCCGGAGTAATCGGCATCGATGTTTGGGGAGGCGCTCGGCGGAGGCGTGACGAAGTGAATCGACCAACCGGTGCTTGTTGCGGCGGAGATCGGAGTCCCCTGCCCTGCGGTCGAGGGTGTCCCCTGTGCCTCGCTTGAGGGTGCCCCTTGTGCCTTGCTCGAGGGTGTCCCTTCCGCCTCACTGGAGGGTGTCACCTGTGCCGCTCTCGAGGGTGCCCCCTGTGTCGCACTCGAGGGTGTCCTCTGCGACTCGCTCGAGGGTGTTGCTTCCCTTTCGTCGTGAGCCAGCTCCCCCGCACCGGAGTACACCATGTACTCGACGGTGAAAGAGCTGCTCAGTCCGCCTGGCGTCGCTTCCCCATCGCCGGACTCCCAGCCCCAGCACGCCGCCTCGTCGAAGACGACATCGCGCGACACGACCACCTTGCTGCTGGCCGGGTCGTAGAGCCGATAAGCCTTGCTCCCGTGCTAATACCCTAGGAACACCATGGGAGTGCTCCTGTCTTCCAGCTTGGCGAGGTTGGGCATCGTCTTCTTCACGTGCCCGACGCAGCCGAATGTCTTGAGGAAGGACACGTCCGGCTTCCTCCCATGCCAAGCCTCGAATGGCGTCGTGCCCTTCAGGCTCTTGGTGAGCGCGCGGTTCAGGATGAACACCGCCGTGCTCACCGCCTCGCCCCAGAACGCCGCCGACATCTTCTTGGCCTTCAGCATGCTCCTAGCCATGCCGACCACCGTCTGATTCCTCCTTTCCACGACGCCGTTCTGCTGTGGCGAGTACGGCGCCATGAGGTGGTGTTCAATGCCCTGTCCCGCGCAGTAGAGGCCGAACTCGACCGAGGTGAACTCGCCGCCGCGATCCGTCCGCAGCACGCGTAGCTTCTTCCCCGTCTCCGTCTCCACCTGCGCCTGGAACTTCTTGATCGCCGCCGGCGCCTCATCCTTGCTCGACAGGAGGTGCAGCCACATGAAGCGGCTGCAATCGTCCACCAGGAGCAGGAAGTAGCGCCGCCCGCCGTGCGTTGCCGGCGTGATTGGCCCGCAGAAGTCGACGTGGACGAGCTCGAGGGTGTCGCCAGCGCGGTAGCTCGCCTTCTTGGGGAACGACAGCCTCCTCTGCTTCCCGGCAAGGCAGCTGTCGCACAGCTCACCGGCATGCTCGATCAGTGGCAGCCCTCGCACCATGCCTTGCCACGCCATCCTGGCCAGAGCATCGAAGCTCAAATGGCCGAAGCGCGGGTGCCAGCGCCACGCCGCATCGTCGCACCTTGCCGCCAAGCACACCGGGGGCGCAATGCGCAGCACCAAGGTGTATAGGCGATTCCTGCCGCGCTCAACCTTGGCGAGCAGCTTCCGCTCGCGGTCCCTGATCCGGAGCACGCCGCCGTCAATCAGCACCTGGCAGCCTCGCTCGTCGAGCTGGCCAATGCTGACGATGTTGCTCCGGAGCTTGGGGATGTAGTACACATCCGTCAGCGCCTTGTGCTCGCCATTCTTGCACTGGAACAAGACCGTGCCGCGCCCCTGGATGTCGATGCCGGAGTTGTCCCCGAACTTCACGGTGCTGACGACTCCGATGTCGAGCTCGGAGAAGGCCGCGCGGTTTCCGGTCATGTGGTTGCTCGCGCCGGTATCGAGGTACCACTGCTCCTCTGCCTCCTCCTCTGCTCGCCCGAGGTTGACCTGCGCGCGCGGCTCGTCGAGCTCGATGTGCCCGCCGCGGTCCTCTGCCTCGGTGTTGATGGCGTAGACCTGCGCCATGAGCAGCGCAGGCTCTTCTTCGTCATCCTGGGCGAGGTGCGCCCGCTCCTGGCGCCGCGGCTCCTTGCAGTCGCGGGCCCAGTGCCCGATCTTGCTGCAATTTCAGCAACAATCCTTGTCAGAGGCACGATTTCCGCCATCCTTGCCGGCGTCCTCCGCCTTCCGCCATGGCTTGCCGCGCCGCCTGCCGCGTGCGCCGCCTCCACCACTGCTGCGCGAAACAGAGGAGCCCTCCCCCTGCTTCCACTCGCGCAGGCGCGCTGCCCACTGCTCCTCCGTGAGCAGTAGTTGGCCGCCGGCGGTCGTGCGGGCGGGGGCCTCTGCGCGGTCCTCGATCGCCTTGAGCCGCCCGGTGACTTCCTCGATCGAGAGCGTGCTCATGTCGAGCAGCGTCTCGATCGAGAGCGCAATCTGCGCGAATTGCGGCGGCACGACGCAGGGATACTTCGCCACCACTTCCTCTTCGCCGATGTCGACGCCGACCTGCGCTAGCTGGCTCACCAGAGATGTGAGCCGCAGCGCGAAGTCCTCGATGGCCTCGCCATCGCGGAACGCGATAGCCTCGTACTCCCGCCGGAGCTGCTGCGCCTTCGCCTTGCGCACGCGGTCGCTGCCGAGCCGCATCGTCTCCAGGCTCTCCCACGCCTCCTTGGTGGAGTCCTTGGCGCCGAGCGGGACGACGTACTCGGTCGGCACCGAATTAAGAATGGCCTCCATGGCCGACTGGTCGTCTTCTTCGTCAGCGGTGCCATGGTCACCGCCGCCCACAGGCGCCTCGCCTTGAGCATCACCTTCATCAGCACCACCCACTCGGCGTAGTTCGTGCAAGTGAGCATGGGGTACTGCGTGCCGCCGTCGTCCCGTACCGTCTTCTTCACGATGTACGTCATCTGGCGCCCACGGCCACGCTCCTGAGAATGCCCGCGCCCATGCTCACGATCCATGGAAGCCATAGCCACCAAGCTCGAACACTCAAGTTCTGATACCACTTGTTGGCACTCCCTCACACACACACTACACCCTCTTGCTTGCAGGTGGAGGAGGAAGATGAGAGGAAGAAGAAAGACTCAGGAAGAGCACACGAAAATGGAGCTACTTAAAACTCTGAGCTGCAGGTGCTCTCCTCTTTATAGACACACCGGTCAAGATGAGAATTTACAAGGTAAGATACTATAGTGTTCTGCAGTCCCTACCACTACTAGCTACAGCAGCTATGCTGCCAACTGCACCTACTACTATTTGCTACAGCCATCTGCCGCCCAAGTCAAGGACCAGGCATGGCACAACAGGAGCAGGAGCTCCCTCTACTGTACAAACATTGATGACAAGCAAGAGCAAGGGTAATTATCTAACATTGACTTTGTTTATGACAATTGAATAGTTATGAATTGGGTGGATTTGCATCTGACTCATCTAGGAGATCATAATCAAATTTTGGTGGGAACTCGTTTAAATTCATGTTTTATCTTCTATATCTCCCATGCACAACCATTTAGCATGTCACAAGTCTGATTAGACAGCAGCACCAAAATGCATCAAAAGTAGCTAAATGTGAATTATCAGGCAATAATATACTGTTAAGTAGGCAGATCAGTTATTTTTTGTTCAGACGTTTCTATGTCAGCTTTTGCTAGTTTGTTCAGCAAATCAATCTAATCAAGCATTTTTATCTGCATTCAATCAAGCAATTATACTTATTCCTATTTTTGTTTAACATATATTAATTATGATGACAACTATACTTTTTTCACCGGCAATTATTGCTTATAGCATTTCTGTAGCTTATGATAAGCAATTGAATTTTTTTATTTTGGCAAATGTGTTTCTAGTGTTCTGTGCTAATCTTAATCAGAACTGGATATAATAAACTGAGATCTGCACTATTATATCATTCTGATCTAGAAGTACACATATTTAACCAGAATGATATATACATCATGTTTCTACCATCACTTATAGACTTCTTTTTGTCTTGTTGTGGCAGTATTTATGCTAGATCCTACTTTTTTTTATGATACAAGCATCACTAGTTTTTTTATTAGGCAATAATATATATAGGAATTAGGCAATAATATTGTTTCAGATAGGCAATAATATGTGTTACAATAAGTATTTTTTTCGCAGAAGGTTACATCCGGATTCTGCATGCCGCTAGTAATAGGAGCAACAATAGTTCGTTTAATATGTATTTGCAATAGGATACTGAACTCATTTTATTTAGATCTAGTAACAGGAAAAATAGCAGTTCATTAAAATGTTGATTAGGCAAAAATATGCTACTAAATTAGGCAACTTATGCTCCATCAATAGCAATTTATCCACTATGGTTCAACACTTTTATATTCTGGTTCCAGCAATCTTTTATGTCGCTGAGTTTTGCTATTTTTGGTGTACTAATCAATTTCTGAAGAAAAAAGTCAATATTAATACTGATTCAATTCCTTGTTTTGGTGCCATAGCAGGCTCACACAAATCTGATGATTGGCGCCAGTCCATGTTTTTTTCGTGCTAGAGAATGAGGCCTGAAGATGTTTTGTATGGATGTTTAGATGGGTGAAAAATGCTTTTTGCACATGTTTTAATTTGCTTAGAGTTCTTCATAACTTTGCTTATGAGGTCACAAAAAAATTGCTTCATGTAACCCTTGAGTTGAATTGGTAGTATTAGTGAAGTAGAAATGTAAGAGAGAGCAGATTAGGGAAGGGGTTGTGGTGAATCTGATTATAGTACAAAAATGCTCATGATGCTAGCCTTTTTTTTCCTAATTGGAGCGTTTTCCAAATATGGAAAGTTGTAATATTTTATTTTATTGTCTTCCCTAATTAAGGGCGGCGTTACGGCCGGCCTTACGTTAGCCACGCCCATTTTATAATCATTACAATGCACAAGTAATATTATAAAACTTGTGGACTTATGAGTGCCACACGTGGCAACCCTACATCAGGAGTGGGTCCCACATGAAATGGTGATCTCTGCAACAACAGTTTTTTAGGATAAAATTTAAATCCTATAACTACTGACTGTCTAACGGAGGGAGT
The DNA here is from genome assembly GCF_016808335.1 of Panicum virgatum. Taxonomy (NCBI): domain Eukaryota; kingdom Viridiplantae; phylum Streptophyta; class Magnoliopsida; order Poales; family Poaceae; genus Panicum; species Panicum virgatum. Next base: position 46,835,693 of record NC_053140.1, on the reverse strand, counting down.
AATTAATTGGCTCTGCAATCACAACAGATGCTTGGCTGCTCCGAAAATCAGAGCGACTCCACTGATGATGATGTGATCATTGGTGCTTGCGTGAGCAATGGATTGTTCAGAAGCGTCGAGCACAGGGCCGCGTGATACACCGTACCTGACCAGACCAGAGAGCGATCTCGGTGGCGTTGTTCCACTACCCCTAACAGTCCAGGACCAGGTGCTCGGTCCTCCGGCGCCGGAGCTGGTGAAGAACGGCGAGAGAGCGCGGTACGGACCGACAAGCTACCGGGATTTCTTGACGCAGTACTTCACAAAGCAAGGTCGACGGGAGGCTGAAGCTATAGAGCAGTAGCCACGGCTCTGGTACCCACCCTTACCGTCTCTCTCTCCAGCCATATACGTAGCGTACGTCTAGCATAACACAAGTAAAATAAACGTTCCGTACAGATTGGCGACCAACTCCAAAGGATGAACTGTTCCCTGAGGTTCTCGTGTATACTTCTCTATATCTATTAGTCTATCATTGTCTTGCAAAGGTGAGAACAGAACCTGCCGGCCTTGCAAATTTTCTAGCCAGGTGTTAGTGCTGTTATCTGCTGTCAATGTACTGGATAAGTATCATGGGTGATCATCACCTTATACCGCTTTTGTACTACCAGAGATTTGAAGAAGGCTGGGAGCTTGAGTAGATCGCTAGAAATCTTAACTCTTAGTAACAACGAGGTCTGAAACATTTTGTACATATAGTAGTAGTGCAGTACAAATAACCCATGCATGCATATAGTCGTCTCCTGATGATAAAGTCCGGCCACACAAACGAAACAATAAAATCACAAAGCCGCCTCAGTCCCCGCCTAACATCCTCTGCTTCCAGGAAATGCCGCAGCCGCGTTCACGCTCACGCGTCCAGCAGGTCGTACGCATCGCCGGCGGCGTCCTCGGCGCCCTGGACCTCGAGGTGGTACATCTTGACCTCGTCGTGCTCGAACCTGCGCCTGCCCCTGCTGCCGGACCCGGCCTCCCCCTTGCCGACCAGGCCCCTGTACGCGCGGCCGACGCCGGGCTTGGAGTGGTTGGTGGGCTTGCGCGGCGCCCTGACGAACCCGCCGCCGTTCGCCGTGCCCTCGACGACCTGCCCCGCGCGCGTGCGGCGCTTCTTGCCCTCGGGGTCATCGACCAGGCCGCGGTCGACGGCGAACACCCACCCGTGCTGGCGGCCCTCGCGACGCATAGCTGCACGTTGCTTGGTTTGCCTGTTTGGTGGCAAAGGGGTTGTGTATGGAGGTATTTGTAGGCCGGGTCGGGAGTTGTGTAGTGATCCGGCGCGGGCACAGTACGTACGGTTCCGTGGCGGCTACGGATTCGTGTATGTCGCCGCCGGCAACTTGAGGTCCAAGGCTCTGACGGTAGGCTGTTCGCACTGGGTTTCGGTAAAAGATCCTGGAGGACGCCTATACAGAAAACACTCCTGCAGCAGTCTCCTGTAAAAAGTACTCAATCATCCAGGACCGGATGGATTCCTCCATTCGTAGAGGAATAGAGGAGCTTCCCTATCAGCGGGACCCACCCCACCTGGCGTCCTGGCTCCGATGCCCCCACCTCTCTTCCTCTCTCCTCCGCCAGCCGCATCGCCGTACCCTGCTACTCCGCCGCCGCGGCGAGCCCCTGCAGTGCTCGAGCACCACCGGCCTCCGCGCCGGTCAAGGATGAGGAGGCGGACGCAGCCGGAGGAGGACAGGCTGGGTGCCGCCGCCGCGAGGAGCTTCCACCGACGCCCCCACGGTGACGCGCCGCCTGCTGAAGCCGTCGTGAGGCCACAACTAGGGGGGAGCAGAAGCAGGCCTCTGCGTGCTCGCCGGCCACTGCTCCGCTCCGGATCCGGCCGCTCGCCATGGAAGGAAAGGAGGAGGGGCCGGCCGCGCACCGCTCCGGATCTGGCGCCGGCGAGGGTGGGCAAAGAGGGAGGGAGGGGGCAGGAGGCCAGCGGCGCCCCGATCCAGTCACTGGGGAGGGAGGGGGAGGACCTTCCCCAGCGATGGGTGACGGAGCGCCGGCGAGGGAGGGGGAGGAGCACCGGCGAGGGAGGGGGAGGAGCGCCGGCGGCCGGCCCGCGTCGTGCCTCCGCGCAGAGAGGGAGCAGGGAGGGTGCCGGTCGCGAGCGCCATAGGGGCCGGCCGTTGTTACCCCGCGTCATGGCCCTCCGCGTGCCCCACCATGGCCCTGCTCGCCATGGCCCTCCGCGCGCCCCGCCATGGCGGCATGGAGGAGCTGTGGGGCCGGCGGAAGAACAGGGGAGGGAGGGAGCGGGGGAAGAGGGAGGCGTAGAGAGAGAGCAGGCGCCGACGCCGCGCCGAGCTCTGCTGCCGGCCCACCCGGCCCTCCGCGCGGCCCTCCGCCGCGCACACCCTGCGCAAGGCGGCTGGCGCCATGCGTGCCGCCGAGGCTGGACCAGGGAGAGAGCAGAGAGCAGGGGAGGAGCAGGAGAAGAGAGCCGGCGGAGAAAATGAGGAGAGGAGGAAAAAAAAGGAAAGAAGAGAAAAAGGAAAAGGAAAAGAGGAGTGGAAAAAAATTGGTAGTTAGAGATGATTGAATAAATATAGGGTAGTTGGTATGGAGGAGAGATTTAGAGGATGAATGAGTGCAGCGAAATTGGGTATAGAGAAGAGAATCTCGATGATTAAAATAAAAATATTTTTTTAAAGAAAGAAAATAGAGGGGAATGAGCGTGGATAGCCTGACGGTCTCACTCTCACCTCAGGCCTCAGCTGGAGAGAAGAAATGTGGGGTCGCGCTGGCGCTTAGCGACGTACTCCTACGTAAGAGTACTAGTACACACGCGTCTGACTGAGGCCGTAATGTTGAACTTCTATTGGGCGTGGTTAAGAGGAGCTCGAGCTATTAGTGGGCCAGACCTAGCATTCACGGCCCAATAACGCCCAGGCTCCCCCGCGTGGAGGAGGCCTGGTCCGCCTGGACCCTGATGCAAGGGGGCTGTTCCAGTTATAGGTGCCGGAAAATTTTGCATATAAGGGCGCACATGTATTTTTATTCATAGAAAATTGCACCGGATTTATGTTCTATAAAATTTAAAAATTGTCCCACAAAGAATGCTAACCATGTCAAATACTAGATGCACATATTTTTGTGTGAATAAAAGTTATCAAAATTATGAGATATATACTACTCATTTAAAAATACCTAGAAAAATATAACGATGCACATATTTTTGCACACAAAAAGTAAAAATATGCATAGTACTATTGCTCAGCATGTTAACGGTACATCTAAAATATAGGGCGAAAACAATAGTCTATGGAGCATAGCTCCAGATAATTTAATAAAATATTTTTCTCTCTCACTCCATTCATGTATCGATGACAGTGAAACCCCAAAGGTCATGGACCTCCCCTCGCTGGACTCACTGGACTGATTAGTTTTGCGGTTTCCTTTTTCTATTGGGGAAGGAGAGAAGGAGGTGTAGGAGTCGGATCGAACGGCTGCGCGGATACGAGCCGGGGAGGCGGGGAACATGAGTTCCCCTGTTGATTTAGCACCTTAGCTGCCTGGCCGCCGGCATGAAGGGGAGCGCCACATCTCCCCGCAGGACTGGGAATGCACGCACCGGCGGCACGGCTGGTTTCTTGCGTGTTTCATTTCATGATGCTCCGCCGGCTGCTCTGCGCCGCGCGCGCCCATCTTTTCTTTTTATCGCATTTTTCATATATATATATATATACACACTTAAATATACATGGAGTAAAGACCTGCTCGTTCCGTTCGTGCCCACGCCGGCATGGTCCCTAAACTCCCTATCACCCAGACGTCACCCATCTCAAAGCTCGAATTTAAGATATCCATGGCCAAGAATGGTGTAGATAGACCTTATGGCCACATGCATGTACATGTGAATCTTCCTAGTTGTCGAAGTTGCGTGCGATAAAGTTCTTCCGGCATCAACACGATCGAGAAGGTGTCATATATAGGCATAACTTTTCCAGCATCTATCAACTGCGCTGTTTTTATTAGGCACTGTAATACATGCACACTCAACGGGATTGCACGCATCATGACGACGTCTCTTCTCGTCATCAGCATCGTCTAACCACTGCCTAGCACAACCCTACTGGTAAACTCGTCGTAAGACGCGGCCAGGAGGTCTTGGAAGGAGTACGACGACGCGGGCAGCAGGGCCGCTCCGAACCCAGCGTCATCGCTAACAAAACCGTAGCAAGCGTCGAACAGGCTGCTGCTGCTGCTGCTGGACTCGGACAACAGCGTTGTGTCATGCACGTCCATGCCGGTGGGCCACACGGCGGCGCAGCTCCCTGAACTGCTACCCGTCGACGTCGGACTTGTTCCCGACGAGGACGACGGCGTCGCTGCTGACGACGACGACGGTGGCAGCGGTCCAGTAGTTGTTGTGGTCAGCCACGGCGACTGCTGCTCGATGAGGCCCACGAGCTCCGCGTACAGCTGCTCCGACTTGAGGAGGAGGAGGAGCGCGTCGTCATCGACGGCGGCGGCGCCAGTGTCTGATGCGTCGTCGTCGAGGTTGGCGAGGGCTGGAGGGGTCGGCGCAGGGCGTTGATCGTCGTCTTGGGGCTGGCTGTCCGCGGCGGTGGCGCCGTCGTTGTCGCTGGCAGGCGGCGGTGGCGGCAGCGGCGACGATGGCGGCCTGCTTCCTTCTCTTGTGGACGCCACCAGGTACCTCTTCTTGAGCTTGGTGTTCCAGTAGTTTTTGACGTCGTTGTCCGTGCGTCCGGGGAGCCTGGACGCGATCACCGACCACCTGTGTGCAGGCCGATGAGCGAGGCCAAGCCCATCCAAATTAAGCATCAGTGCTACTCCGATCCGTATGAAGCATGAAGTTAGCGATGCATATATGCAGCTGCTTCGTGCTTTCGTTGGTCATACGTGCACTGTATACACACACATATGCACACACACGTACTTGCTCCCGATATCGCCGTAGAGGGAGAGGATGAGGTCGTCTTCCTGGTCGGTGAAGCCGCCGTGCCGGAGCTCCGGGCGGAGGTAGTTGAGCCACCGCAGGCGGCAGCTCTTACCGCATCGCTTCAGCCCTGACGCAAGAGCGAGGCGATACATAAAAGAATCATTCATTAACTGATTATTAGATAGAACTTGCACACGCTAGCGTCAATTAAACTACGTCAACCTAGCTATGCAGACGGCACACTAGTTCAGACTTCAGAGAAGAGAATTATTCCACCAAACCACAGCCAAAAAAGATCAAGTGGGCCATCGGAAGCCTTTGACCACTGTGCGCAACCAACCTCACGGATGGTACTGCTCGGTGAGGGAGGAAATTAAAAAAGAAAACAACTTGATGAAGCAATAAGCTAGATTCTGATGCAGGCACAGTCGTCACCTGCTTTGTGGGGCAGGGCGATCCAGTTGCCGGCATTGCCGAACCTCTGGACGAAGCTCCGGAGGATGGCGTCCTCCTCTTGCGACCACGGCCCCCGCTTCACCTTCGTCGTGTCGCAGCACGGCGACCGCCCCATCTCTATCTGTCGTTCCCTCGGCTGCTGATCGAGAGTGTGTGACGGCTGATGAGGATTCTCTCTGCAACTATATACAGAGAACAATAGGGAGGGGTAGGCGACGGAATGCAGTGGGCCGGGGAGGAGGACGTCGACTCGAGGGAGGGGAGCAAATTGCTCCGAGCAATGGCGCCGGGCAGCGGGGGTTCGGTCGCGCGCCTAGCTCTTCTTCCGGGCTTTATACATATATATATATATATATATCGCGCGCGCGAGGAGCGAGCGCGGCAGCACCAGGGCAGCTAGCGCTCTGAATGAGCTAGCGAGGGATCGGAGTTGACCGAGCATAGGCATGTACTAATAAACTGCGTCGACATCTACTCCGTGCCAAAAGAAAACTACAGCAGACGGGAAGAGTTCAACTACCAAGCTTGCCGTACGTAGTATAGGGCTTGGCCGGGATCGTCATCAATGCCAATTGCCAAGATAACCCCGGGCCCCACATTATTCTATATATATGGCGCTGAACATGTATCACCCTGAATTTTTAACAGGGGAGAAATTGAACGCACGCGGCCCTGCGTGTCAACAGTTCGAGCTACCCCCCGGCCCCTAATCGGCCGTTTCACATCGACTGTTTTTTTTTGAAGGGCAACGCGGGGGGGGGGGGGGGGGGGGGGGGGGGAGGTTCCCCACCTGATTTTCAATTGATAGGCTCTGTAGCCAGAATCATACAACAGTTTTGAAGTTTTACTGGGAGGTGATGAGCATTGCTAGCTTATTACATGGGAGAAAGAAGTGAACACCAGGACTCAGCAATCGACTGAATTTTTGAACCAACTTGTGGAGGAAAGCTTCTGAGGATTCAAAATTAAAACACGTACGGTTGAGCTAGAGATGCATAAACTAACATATATGTATATGTGTGCTTGGTCAAAGGATCCAGCGACAAACAACGTCCACAAGCAAAGTTGCTTGTGTGATCAGATAAGATCGAACGAATGAAGGTATACCCTCTGTATTCTTATTAAGACTCCGCAAACGTACTCGATGGGTACTGCGCAGCAACCGGGGCGTGCATTCTTAAGACTCGGGAACCGGATGCATTGGATATATATCTAGGCGATGAGGGTCGGATGATCGGACCCATTTCTGGCTTGGTTTTGAATAGCGATCCCCGTACCAACAACAGCTTATTTCTCGCTGTCTGATGTGATAATGTCAAAGAATTCAGCTTCCCCTCTCGTTTAAGCAACCACCTGTGTACTCACACGTTGCCATTGAATTGCATTGGCTCTTAGATCAATTGGAGCTAACAGATATATATAACCGAGTTATTGCTAGTTCAGACATTATATTAAACAATTCTCTCCGACCGTAACTGCCATTATTAGCCACGGATGAATGTATGTGCAGGGTGCGAAATAAGCGACAAGCTTACTGAAATCGAGACTGAACTCCCAAAGTAATAACCACATTATATTGTTGTCATGATTGTTTTTTGCTTTCTTCGCTGATTCATCAACTTGTGCTCTTGCTTGGGTTATTAATGACAAATGTGGAAATTTGTTGTGCAAATCTTGATACAAGCCCACGGGTGGATAGTTTAGATGTTACTTTGCTTTTTTTTTTGCAAAACTACTTTAGGTTATTTTTACAACAACATATATAAGTGGGTAGAATTTAGATGCGGATTCGGGGTTTATTTAGGCTATTTTTCTCAAGGGGGCATAAGAGTTACAAAGAGTGTTTAGTTTTGCAAAGTTAACTATTTTCATAATAGTCTGGGTGGGTAATTTTGAAGCAAATTAGATCTAATGGCTATTGTTGGTAACAATAATGATTGAGTCTACAAAATTGTGGTTATATGTTTTGCATTTTACGCGAGTTTCTTGGATTTCTCTATTTTTCTAGCGCATCTAGTGAAGATTAGCATGGATTCTTCAGAAGGAGAGTACTTGCCCAGTCCATAATTAGTTACAGTAAATTTAGCTTAGAATTTCATAACAGGGATGGAAAATATTTCATAAGAGACATAAGACCAAGAAAATAACAGTCTCTCTCTATCTCAATTTTTAAATATCCTCTGCCATTATTTGAATGGCACTTCAAGAGAGTTAGTGACATACTTATGCGTCCTCTGGAAGGAAAAAAGAGTAGACATTCTTGAGATCAATATCCACTGTGAGAAGCGGCACTTCAGTTTCAGTTTCAATACTGAACCAGCAACTCTTTCACTTCCTTTTCAGTGTTTCAGTGATATAGATAAATCTCAGCCGTTCGATATTTACATACGAGTCCTTCTCAGATGGTAGTATATGATCGTATTGTGCACCGTAAAAGACCTAAAAAAGGAACAGTTCATCGAGACAGCTATGCAGTCATCACTCATCGTCAGTAGTTTTTGGGTCTACACTGTACAATGATCGGACTATAGATACGTAAATGTAAGTGGTAGATATAGTAATGTTAATGTCGCAAGCAAATTGGTAGGTAGCACCTTAGATGTTTAACAATTATGCAGACCCCTTGCATATACAAACAATATTACTGCTGACCTAAGACTAGCTGCAAGGGTGTCCATCTGTAAATACTTATTCAAGTTCACGATCAATCTGTTCTAGCTAATTTCTGTTGCCTTGTTTGAAAGAAGAGGATTAATACACACAATAATATAATCCCTATATTTGAGGGGAAATGAATTAATTTATTAGTTAATCCTCAAGGGTCTGGTCAAACCGTCTTCTAAATAGGGTCTTTCATGTCGTTAACCTTTAAGAATTCATTTCTCAAATTCAAACATCTGATATTTCCTTTTGCAAATTATCCATGTAACTTGTTTCATTAATAATAAGCGGTACGAGTTACATATAATCAACAGTGGTTATATTAACTAGCCTATCAACCCGTGTTCCCGAACGGGCTAATTAGAATTAGTATAAAAATAAGACTTATAGCTAATAATTATAATTATCTATCTCAAGTCCTCTTTTATCTATTAAATATTCTAACACATACTGTAAAATACATATTTATTATTATCTAGTTGAAATAGATTTCATTTTTCATCACACTTGCATGTGTGCTATATATATATATATATATATATATATATATATATATATATATATATATATATATATATATATATATATATATATATATATGAAAATTCCATTCTACACTCGTTTGTAGCTATTCCCACATGTGTATTTCATTATATATTATGTATCTGATCCAACGAAGAGTATGTACATGGAGTATGTGATCATACTTGAACATCTGTAATGGTATATACATTAGGTATGTAACCATACATAAAGTATGTGGACATACTTATTTTATATACTAATAATAAGGTATAATCATATATATTTAAAAAATAGGACTGCTTTTGAAATTTTTTATGTATATACCTTTGAAGTATGTAAGAATAAGTATATGAACATACTCAAAGTAATAAATGAGAATGAGAACATACACACCGTGGTATACTGATGATGAGAATAGCTACACGCGAGTATAGAAAAAACTCGTCATATATATATATATATATATATATATATATAACCATATGTTTGTAAATTGGTATTCTTGTCTCTTCCATCATACATGAATATATAGTGACATATATTGTCGGTAGTATTTTATAGAAACAATAATATGAATAGTATATTAATAATGATATAAATAGTAATTTATAATTTTATATTGGTGCACTTTAATATTTTTTATAATTATATAAATTAGACTCAGATTTAGGGCTTACTTTGCCTTTTAATAATAATATATTGATAATTTATATGCAAATTTAGGGGGGTTATTTGCGTTATTTTATAATGACATAGATGAGTAATTTACATGAAGATTAGAGGTTTACTTTAGATTTTTTTTTATAATGGCAGAGGTGGGTAATTTGGATATATATTTAATTAGGTTGTTACTTTAGTCTATTTTCATAATGGCAGAGGTGAGTAATTTATTAGAAAAGATAACAAATCCGATGACAGCAGGATGTTTCTAATTTTTGTGAGAATTTTTAGGATTTCTATATTTTTCTTAGTGTCCACATATGATCCTAGGTAGCTTCACATGAGACTTCCAATTAGTAATAGTAAGATAGTTTGCATATAATCAACAAGATCGACTTAATGCCTGTTGATGAAACGAGTTGCATCTCGCAAATCGCAAGTGGTTATATTCACAGTAAATGCACATGAATGCATGGAACTGTACGAGGACCGGTTGCACCGTGATTTTAGCAGTACACTTCATACTAGTACACGATATGTCTTACTAGGTCTTTGAGCATTATACTCTCACCTAACTTGAGCGGCAAAATCTCATGGTACGGGATGTGCTGCTGTCTGTCTTGTGATTAACACTGCCGTTGAAAGAACTAGCAAGATGGCCCGCGCTAATACTGTGGGTAGCTAATTTGTTTTTTGTCTACAATTATTTTGTTTTTTACTTTAACTTGGTATTTTTTACCTCTAATTTGCTCTAGTTAAATACTATCTGCGGCTTTGTGTGTATAGCCGTTCATATCAATCTTCGATTTTTAAGTTGCTTTATTCCATATCACTTTGACATTTTTTAATACTTTAATTTCTAATATCTAAATTTGAGGATTGAATTCTATATTGGGTCACTTTAACTATTTTATTGTAGCACGTAATAACTATGTTTGATGGTTTGATGATTAACTGGAGTAAGGAGTCACCTTGAATAGACGCTTGTCTTTTCCAAAATATATATGTGTTAGTGATGTTTTTGAAGAGTACAACTTGTAACTTAAACAGTGGATTTTTATTTGTGCCTTGAATATCTTGATTATTATTTAGCAAAAAAATCTCTAGCCTAGTTGTTAGAGCGTCTTAGTATCATCCAATAGATCTAGGTTTGACTCATGGTTTTAAATCGCCGGCTAAGGTATTTAGCGGCAAGGTCACCGTTACGGCGTTTAGCAGGCTATAGCCGGCATTTAGCGGGCTATAGCCGGCTTTAGCAGGCTAAATGCCATAGCGGTTGTCCTTCCTAGAGGCTATAGCCGTCTTTAGCGGAAGCTATAGCCGGCTATTTAGAACTCTACTTTGACTCCCTGTAAGAGCAAGCTAAAATGGCATGCATTAAATAAAAGGTTATATTAAAACATAGGTTGGGACCTCAAGTCAAAAAATATTTTGTTTATTTTTTTCATCTGTTGTTGTTTTCTTATGTTTAGGTACGCAGTCTTCTTGTGCCGGGCAATCTTTTAATTTTATTTATAATTTATAGATTATTTGAAAAATGACATGTTTGAACGGACTAAAACTAAAGTTTAGTCATGGCTAAAGTTTAGACGTCTAAACTTTAACTGACTAAAATTAGCACTATTATGTTTGGATATATGGGCTAAATTTTAGATGTATTACTGAGTAAAATCACTTATACCCTTGTCCCATGCGACAACGTTTAGAGGAGGATATTTTGGTATTTTACAATCAGACACCAGAATTTAATCCTCATTAGCTAGTTTTAAAGAACTACCGATAGACTAAACTTTAGTTAGAAGGTTGACTAATTTTCCCCACGTTTACCCCTCCTATTTAGATTATCTACAACTAAAATTTTATGTAAATAAAAATTGGTCTTTGAATCCAAATATGCCCGTAGTAGCTCCAATATGTAGGCAATACTGCTTTGTTTGCCATACATTTTATTGTTCCCTTCTTGGAAGCCATGACCCATTTAAATTCGAACAAAAGAAGGCCTCTCTGTTGTTTATTTTGATAAAATATCTTGTAGAGTAGAATTTATCCTTACTTGCATGCTTTGGACCCCTTTGGTTTGCACATCACAAAGATTTCTAACACCAAATAGATATACTGTAAAAGTATGTTTAAGAAGAATCTAATGATACTTACTTGGTATCATAAATGTTAGTACTTTATTGTATAAATTTGGTCAAACTTGAAATATTTAGAATATTCAAAAAATTAGAATAGCTTACAATTTGAAACAGAGGGAGTAGAGTATATTCTCACTCGTATGCTTTGGACTCCCTTTAGTTTGCACCAGCACGGCTAATCAGCATGCCAGCACATCTACCTTGAACATCAACATTTTTACCTGACTAAACTAATGTATGTATCCTTCTATGGTTTTCGAGAATCTCTTTCCTCTCTAAATTACGTGAATCTCTCCTTAATTAACTGCATCTTCACCAGAGATAAGAACAGTCTTTTCTGTTTTTTTCCCATGCACCATCATCACCATCGTAAGAGTAAGGTTAATAATACAGTTGGCAGTTGAATGTGAGGATCCTTAGAGTCTACCTCTCAGTCCATTCGTATAGTAGTTAGCATTTCACCATTAATATATGGCTCACTTGTTTCTTTCATAAGGTTTCTTGGTTTTTGTGTCGAAGCCGGCCGCAAGCTGCCCACTTCCTCTCTCTCCTCTCCTCTACCTCAGCATTCTGCCTACTTGCTTACAACCTATTATAATACTTGCTCTAAGCACACAGTTTTCTCATCTCCATGCTCATAGTCACACCAACATTGTCTGTGATTTAACACTCACTGTTGCATAGATGTGCAAAGGAAACAAATGCGTAGGAGTTTAGATGTCGCACTTTGTCTTAAGTACTGCGTGGCTACCCTAATAATCAATTTTCTAGTTCACGGATTGATTTTTTTCTTTCTCCTTTTGAATAGTTATTATATCCGTGTAATATCGAGCCGCTCCATACCTAAATTATGATCCTCCTCGAATGAGTTTCACCACATACAAATCGGTTCCCGGCCTCATTGCCATATTGATTTGACCCCGCGCTCAAATAATCGTGCAGCCTGTACGGTTGATCTTCTCCTTACCCGCCCAAAAAAAGCGATTTCACCGTCATTGTATTGAGCTCACACTCATCGAAATCAAGGTGGACATTGGCACGTGCATGTGATGGAGATGTTCACGGCAAAAAGCCGCGCGGCAGGCAGCAGGAGAAATCAAACCGTGAGGAAACGATAGCTTGATGGCCCATGTCATAAGAAGTTCAGACCTCTTTTAATTCGCTAGGCCTACTACTCACACTCGTTGACTCTTTTTTGTTGCGAAGAGTGGAGATTATATCAAACGTGAGCAGCGCAGACTCATTTTACACAAAACAACCGAGCACTCATGGACCCTATGATGTAAAGGTCCAGCTAAAAGCATAAAATAATTAGGTAATGACTCTGTTACGGACGGCTGTATTTTCGTCTATTCACGCGGCCGCTTTCCATCCACCGTTCCAGCTGCATTAAATGGCGGAGGGTGCTACCTACTGGTCCCATGTTTCAGAAAGACAGAGCATGTGCCTTCTCGTTCATTCCTGCCCCCACTCTCTCTCTCTCTACGGTTTCTCTCTCGTCTCGCATCCACCACGCCATTTCTGATTTTCTGGATCCACGCGGGTTTGGAGAGGGAGGCGAAGGAGGCACCTGTGGGATTGAAGCGGGGGAGGGGAATCGCAGAACCAAACCAAGGTGAGATGAATCCCCTTGCATGCAGACATTTTTCTCGCCAATTTTGATTTCGTTTTCACCTTTTGTTTTGGCAGAAGTCATTTGCATGCGCTTCCGGAATCCAGCGATTTGATCCGTTGATCTTGGGAGAGGGCACTGGAAGCTGCAGATCTTGGATCCTCAGTTGCTGCTACGGCGCACTTCTCCCTCCTCCTTCCCGACCTACGGGCGTCGTCGTCACCTTCCCGTAGCAGATCGGGTCAACTCCCTCCCCGGGCATCGGTGCCCTTGCTGGTTGCGGCCCCGCCGTAGCTGTCGCTCAGGTAAGGCTAGTTGAGTTGAGAACTTGAGATGCAACATCTTCAATTCATTATTTTAGTGCGACTGTTCTCTCGGATGCACCGTGAGGAAACCTAATTGCTTTGTCTGTTAGCTTGATTTGGCATGCTTCATTCATGCGAATTTAATTTGGACGAGCAGATCTCACTCACGGAGGTCTCAAGTCATGCGCAGGGAAATTGGGGGTGTGAGGGAGGGGGTGCAAATTTATTGATGAATGAACACATACTGTTTCTAGGATGACCTCATTTTTTTCTATGTTTGTATGCATGATTCTGCAGTGAGACCCATGTATTTTGCAAATGGCAGTAGGGGGTGGGGAGAATTCATACCTAGTTGCTAAATTCAGTATAAAGAACATCATACCTAGTTGCTAGATTTTTTTTGGCTTCGGTCAGTCAATCGACATGATGGAAGCTTCTCAAATCATTTTTCTTAAGTCCAGAACTACAAGTACAGTGCGAAGAGCTTTTTTGAACTGTAGTACCTAGATGACTGCAAAGAAAAGGGGCCTCTAGATATAGTACCATTATATATTCTTGTTTCATTAAATACAGTAGAGGATAGATAATTAAGTTCAGGAGCTTATGAGCTAGTGTGTTGATTTTTAGGCATGAATTTTTCACCCGAAGAAATGAGTAGCTTAACTGAATGATAGCCAAAGCAAGAGCTAGATAACTGAATGCTCTATTGTTCTTTTTGTTTCGCTTTTTTACCTGTGAAATTGTTTAGCTGAATGGTTATTTCTGCTAGATTCTAGCAGTGATTTAACATCTGCAATTTTTTTAAAATCATTTAGATATGTATTGCCTATGTAAACCACATAGTATATCTTTTATAATTATTTATAGCTGCAGAGTGCAGACAACACATTCGTGATTCACTTGAGAACCTGGTTAATGCTATTCAAATAACCATACCCTGGTTACAATGACAAGCAATGTTCAAAAAGGCGCTGCTAGCTGCTCGCCTAGCTGCACTTGGAGTTAGGCATTGAGATCCTTTCCAGGCTTGCCAGCAAGCTCAACAATGTTGTCAAGGTCTCCACGCCCTTAAGCCCCCACCTTCCTCACTGGATCTAGCGCCTCCGCACCATGAGGAGCGGCGAGCTCCGACGATGGAGCTCGCGCGACTATGTGGAGCTCTACCATTTCTACTTATTAATTTTGTGCTTTGTTGTTTTGGTGCTAGAGCTTGCTTACATAAAATCAGTGGTGCAACTGAACCAATAGTTAGAGGATTCATTTTGTTAGATAATAAGTAATCAGTAGGCAATATACCCTCTCAGATTCATTTTGTTGGCAACTATCACTGAATCATCAAGCAACTTATTCATTTTACTTTAGCATTTTTTTGCATTCTGATTATAGCATTTTTCAGGTATTTCTACTAGTTATTTGGATTTTCATGTATACAACTTATGCTAAATCATTATGCAAATTAATCTTACCAGCTAAGCACTTTTGTGGTTTTAGATAGGAGCTTATGCTAAACTAGCTAAAGCAGTTTATGTTTCATGCCTTAGCATTTTTTAAGTTACATGCAAGCAGCTTAGGTGTTTTGCCCAGTGTACGGCAGTAGAGTTATTGACCAAATCTCTTCTACAATTGCTAAACCTTGTGTGTTATCATCATTTTGCCTGCATATCCTAGGGTGCTTTCAACTAGATTATTTACTGATATTAGCTAAATTGTTGCCACCAGAAACTACATCATCAAAAACTGCAGTTGTCTCTTGATTTGAAACATGCTCAATATCATGTATTGCTCCATCTCCAACTATTTCTGAGTGTAAATAGGGTGGATTTGCATCTTATTCATCTAGGAAATCATAACCAAATTCTGGTGGGAGCTCGATTAAATCCATTTTTAATCTTTTATATCCCCTGCGCAATCATTCAACAAGTCACAAATCTGATTAGACAGCAGCAGCTACATGAGAGCTTTTTTTGCATGCAACAAAATCAACTAAATATGAATCATCTAACAATGATGTACTGTTCAACAGGCAAATCAATGGTCAAGGAAATACAATGTAAATTGTTGGGCAACTTTTACAACATTCTTTCTTCTCTAATTTCTCTATTTTTTGGTTTTTATATTGTAGGTCCCCAAGTATTCTGCAGGTGAGTCAAGTACAATGCATGAAGAAGATATGATGTGCATATGAACCAACTCAAGTAAACAAGTGCATATGCAGTGGGAGCAAGCTAAGTACATTTCTTGCAATAAATATGTACTTCATTGATAATAATGTTGTTCTAGTAAGGCAAATTATGTAATTGTTTTAGGCAATAATATGGTTCTGAATTAGGTAATATTATGACCAGAAATTTAGAAAATAATGTGTTTGTGTATTAGCAAAAATAAGAGCATGAATTAGGTTATATAGAACAAATAATGTTTGTTACCGGAGGTATTCAGCATTCCTGATATTTTAGTCCTAATACTAACTGCACTTGCTATTCCTTTCAGCCATACAAAATAATGTTTGGACCTGAAACCTGATGTACTTTTTTTCTGCCTGCAAGTTTTCTCATGGAATCAGCACTATAACATGCTCTTGAGCTTGGTGTTTGGTGAAACCTGATGTGCCTTTTTTCTGCCCGCAAGTTTCCTCATTGAATCAGCACCATAACATGCTCTTGAGCGTGGTGTTTGGTGGCCCTCAGTTCATCAGATTGTAATCGACAGTAGTTTAGTTGTAGCTCAATGTAACCTCGATTTTGATTCATGAGACTAGCTTGGTAGCCGTTGTAATAGCTCTAATCTTTTAATTTGATCAGTACAACAGTGTCGGCAATTTAGATGGGTTAAAATGCGTTTGTATATTATCTAATTTGCTTAGTGTTTTTCAAAGAATTGCTTATCAGAGAGTAAAAATGAGGTCTGTATATTTATTAGATGGGTTAAAATGTGTTTGTATATGATCTAATTTGCTTAGTGTTTTTTCAAAGAATTGTTTATCGGAGAGTAAAATGAGGTCTGTATATTTATTCTGTGTTTTTTGTTGTGCGCATCATACAGTATTCTGTCAGAAAGCGCAGAGTTTTACCAAAAAACGAAATCTGAGCATGATGTGTTTGTCTCCTTTCCAAAAGTGAAGCGGCCGTACTGCAGGGCTAAATTACAGCAGGCCGTAATTTAGCCAGCCCAAAATAATTAATCTTTGTCCTTTCACGATTCTATTAGCTATTTCCATATATATCTATTAGAGTTGTACTTCTATACTATTGCTATATATATATAATCAATATATTGGAGGATTATTTGAGTAAATCTAGACCGTTAGATCTTCATAAAATCCAACAGTATAAATTCTTTTCTTTTTTAGATTAATGTGGGAATTTCTAGATCTTCTCGGCGAACGTGGTGACTTCTTTTAATACTATTGTATTAAAATAATAGATTATATTGGTGGACAATAAGTAAGGGTTATTTCTTTCTGCTACTTTAAAGTGACGTGACACTTCAACTGTTTGGGACGACGTGATCTTCTGAAGATAATAGTTTCCAATTCCAAATCAATGCTTGTTGCAAAATCAAGTCGCCAGTGGCCGTGGCCACTGGCCAGTGACAAGAACACACGCAAAACAAGTCCTAGCTAGCCTATATACAAGCAAGTCCGCATTTGTATCTCTGCGGAGAAAATAGAACAAGTTGGACATGTTTAACACACACACACACACCTTGATCTTGAAACAGGCAGCAATAACTAAGGCAATAAATCATGTCAAGAAATATGCTAATTCAGATTGCTTTAGCGAGCATATATTTCTCTCTGTTTAATTTGTTTACGGTTTCAAACCGCAGCGCTGCCTCTGTTTGGGCTCATACCATATTCTCGTGTTCAGTTGTGTTCATATTGCTTGTCTCTGTAGATTGCTGAGCGAACAACGACCTAACTGATTTGGAAACTAAGGTTAGCGTACTAACTGCCGTTATCTATCTACATAGTACATATGAACATGCATGGACATGATCACCGATTAATAGGGTTGCTAATATTAAATTCCTGATAAAATTCTAGAAAACTAAACTGCTTAGAACCATCTAAAGATTGTCTCTCTCTACCTAATTGACTCTAGATAATAGAGATAGAATACTTAACACGTTAGCAAGGCGACAGATAATTAGACCAGATGATCAATCAGTTGATCGCCCTCCTTTGAAGGGGCCTCTGTACTCTCGGCTGCGGCTTCCCTGTCTCCTTATCTGTGTGCCCATCCGTGTCTCCGACTCAATCAACGGTATCTTGCTGCTCGCCGTGAAACCGGGCCCACCATTGTAACATCCTAAAAAAATTAACCGAATTAAATTACGCGCTAAAAATAATTTTCAAAACTTTTTCGTCGCTGAGCTCGAACCGTTTCCCGTCCGAACTCCTAATCTCCCAAAATCCCCCGTCGATCCGCCGTCCCGGCACCTGCATCAGCCACCATCTTTTTTTCCAGTTTCCCTCGTTTCTCGTGCGTGTCGCTTCTCTTCGACGCCACGCCCGGCTAACGACCGTCGCCGCGAATCCCGCCGGCGTCTCCTTTTCTTTTTCTTCTTTTCCTTTTTTTCCCTTCTCTCTTTTTCTTTTTCTCCTTTTCTTTTTCCCTTCTCCTTTCTTCCTTCTCTCTTCCTCTCTCCTTTCCCACGCACGGACAAGCATAGAGCAGAGCACAGCACCTCCCCCACGCGCTGCACGCGCATGCGCCCACGCGCACCACGTGGCCGGGATGCCCGGCGCGCCGCTCGGTCTCTGCCCGAGCCGTCCCGTCGTCTGCACCGCCGCCGAGAATCGCGCTGCCGCTCCGGGACACCTCGCCGGCTCCAAGCACCATTAATGGCCGCCGAGCTCAGCCACTGCCCCCCTCTCTACCACCTCTCCCGGCCTATAAATAGGGCCTCCGCGCAGCCCTCGGCCACCGCAACCGCCCTCCCCACCGCGCACCCTCTCCCCAGCCTCGCAGCGCTGCCGCCATAGCCACTATCGCCCACCTCCGCCCGCCGCCGTGGACAGCCCTTCACAGACCGCCTCCGCTCGAGGTGAATAGGGGAATCGGACCCCCTCGGCCTCCTCTCCATTTTCCCCCACTTCCCGGCCTCCATCGCGCCCCGAGGGCCGCCGGCCTTTGGCCGCCCCCCTCACCTGAGCCCTCCTGTGTGTCAAGAGGAAGAAGATGAGGGGCAACTTTGCCCAAAGCCCCCTGTCCTTTCTCCTTTTCTTTAAAGAACCCTCCCACCTCTCTTTAGCCCTTTCCCAAAGAAGCCCTTCCCTGTTTTTTTTCAAGAGTTGGTCCCTCCACTACACAAAACTATTTATGAGTAGAACATTGCCCTTTCCAAGAGTGACCTAGATGTTTCTAAATATTATAATCAAGCCCCTGCCACCTCAAAAGTATTTACGAATAAGCCCCGGATCCTTATTTAGCCCCTAAAATCCCTCTTTAACCTATCATTCCATGCACCAAAAATCCTCCATTTATTCCGAGACTCGACCACGCCATTCCCAATATAATTTCGGCCGTATCATTAGAAAACCGCCAAAAAATATCACTTTTATCTTCATATCTTAATTGTTCCCGATTCGAGCTCAATGATAAAACCTTTATTTCATTTTCTTGATTGTGTGCTTGCTTGTGTGCATCGTAGATCACGGTGTGAATAAGGGAGAACCCGTCGACGAGCAGTACTGCGAGCAAGTGAACAAGGACTAGTTCCGCGACCCCGAACCTAAAGGACAGTACCTCGATCAGGACTTCCCGAAAGGCTTTGAGAACAGCAAGTTCAATCTCATCCTTTGATGCAAATTTTGTCCCAGTTTTATAAACACAACCTATTGGCATGTTTTACAAAACTGCATGTGTTTTACCTACTGAAAACACGGTTGGATAGCCACCCCTTGATTTGTTATAATCATTCCTTGACCACCTAGATTAATGTCTGAATGTGTTCTGTTTGGACGTTAATCGCTGCTAGAACGCTTAGGACCTAAAGAACATGGTACAACTTGTTTTATAAAAAAAATGTGAGTGTGTGGGAAGGGAAAATATGGAATTTTTTAAAGATGAGTTTAGACGGGATGGATGGCACTTCTGTGTGAATTGTCGAATGGTGTGCTCGTACCTGTGTGGTTGAGCAAGGTTGGGAGATATCCATCTTGTCACAATTAAGGACCGAGTTGATGTATCATCTTGCCTAACTCCACTATCGTGCAAACCACTCGACCGTTGTATGGGCAACGGCTTAGCATAAATCCCACAAGTTGTCTGATAGCCATCTGGAGAGCTGAGAGCAACGAGTGACCAAGGAGAAGGGATAAGCTCTGTGTGACTTATGCCCCGGTTAAACCTCGGTGATAGGTCGACGACCCCTTGGTGGATCCCGTGGTGGCTAGTCAGGTCTAGCTAAGGTGGGTAATGGCTTTGTTGGGATCTGACCGACACTAAGGTGATCGTGTTGTGGTACCCCGCTTGTGGGTAAAGTTGCACACCTCTGCAGAGTTAAAATCTATTCGAATAGCCGTGCCCACGGTACTGGGCGAGTTACGGTTTGGTCACACAACTAGTGTTTCTTCTGGGAATGGATGGGCTGGCGTGAGTTGTTTTGGAAAAGTGTCCGGCAAATGTGCCGTGTGCTACGGCAGATGAGGAGTCCGGTAGCAACTTGAAACTGGGATCATGTGTGGATCAATCCTACATGTTACTCAGTGCAAGATAATTGCTTTTGAAAACCCCTTTTCTTTCAAATAAGCCCCTGCATGAAAGTTAGCTTTCCGCAACTGAAACTCTAGCCATATCCTTGGTTTACCCTGTGCATTATATTCTGTTTATACCCCCTCCGTGGGTGTGGTTGGACTTGCTCAGTACGTTTGTACTCACCCCATTCTTAATTTTTACAGAGGAAGATCCAGACTTCGTTCCCGAAGACGTTGAGTAGAGGTTCCGTCCTGCACCCAACCTTGCCTGTGGATAGGGTCACCAGTAGGAAGCTCCGTATGACGCAAGACTCTGATGACCTCTTCGTAGTTAATGTCGTTGTGTGGGTTTTAGTTGTTATCCTCACGATAGTGGCGCTTCACTGCCCATTACCGCGTAGAGTTGTACGGTGATGTAACATCTGATGTACTAAATATGTTATCAGCCTCCTGGGACTAATATTTGAATCACATTTAAGTCTTCTCTTATGAGGGGATGCTTCAGGTGGTATCAGAGCCGTAGGGTGGCCGTAGGACGTGACCCTAGGACTGAGACCCTTTTTCGAGTCTGTCCACATTAGGACTTTCCTTGCTTAATCCTTTTTTTTCCACACTCACCGCTGATTATTGCCCTGTTCCAGATGGCTGACAATGGTTGGAGTGGCGGAATGCCACACAAAGCCCGGCCTTCCTAAGTTATTGCTACTCAGCCTGGAACACGTCGGAGTTGTGGACCCACTAGAGTACGTCTACCGGGAGTACGACTCCAGGGGCACTCTTCGGTGCAACATGATGATCTTCGTGGGAAAAAGCACCCGCTATCCTGACGTGGACCCCTGGTTCATCTCCACCACTGGCTTTCGCTTCCCAGATACCTACCGAAAGGCCGCCCGAAAAGCCCTGTGACGCCAGCGTGTGGTCTACAAGCATCATCTTCAACGGACTCCTATGGGATTTTTCTCGCCTATGGGAGGAAGAGGACGCTCATGGATTGTCCAGATAAGAGGACTTGGGAGGGAAGAAGAAGACCTAGAAGATACGGTCTCCCACCTATCCATCTACCTCACCGGCCTGGATGAGCTCTACCGCGAACAGGCGGCATAACTGAAGCACCAAATCCACAGGGCAGAAAAGGCAATCCAAGAAATGGAGGAGCAACGGACCAGAGCCGTACGCGCCGAGTATTCCCTAGCCGCTCTCCAAGCCCAATGGCAAGACCACGAGGCTCACAGAGGAGTAGGTGGGTGGATAGAAGAAGAACCCGAAGAAACCCACTGGGATGGGGTACTCAGACCGAAGATGATGTAATGGAGCAGTATCTTCCACCAAGAAGTGCCCTATCCAGATCGAGGAAGAGTCCCCATGATAGGAGTAGCACTCCAAGCTAGAACCCCTATCCTAATAATCGTGTATCCATGGAAACTGTACCCCACCATGTTGTAATAATAAGTACCATCTATCCACTTTGTACCGAAATATTTATGCAAGCTTGTTCACCCTATCTTTGTTTTCAGATGGCTGAGGAAGGATGGACCCAGGGCAATTGCCAAACTGCACCTGGCTTCCCCAGCCTTTTGATCAACGCCCTGGAAAGCCTTGGTATTACGGAACACCCAAGGTACTACAACAGAGAGTACGAACACCATGGTACCCTCCGCTGCAGAGTGATCCTGGTCATCGCCAGAAGTGACCGCTACCCTGACATCCAGCCATGGCGAGTGACCGCTACAGGGTTTACGCACCAAGACACCTATCCCTTGGCCGTCAAGAAGGCGCTCCGTTATCTATGCCAGATTTTTGAAGGACACATCGCCCCCACACCAATGAGGTTCTTCCCTCCGGCCATCAGAACCCCAGTTTGTGAAGCTCGCCATGAAGAAGACCCCCTGTACCAAGTGGCTACTTACCTAGCCTCCTTGGACCAGCTCTTTGACGAGCAAGCCAGCATCCTGAGGGAACAGACCCATCGAGCCGAGCAAGCAGAGCTCGCAGTAAGACTGCAACAGATCAGGGCAGCCCAAGCTGAGGCAAGAGCCGCAGCCGCGGTCAGCAGCGAAGCGATTGCCCAGGAGAGCCTCAGGCAGGCCCGGGACGGCATATGCAAGAATGGACCAGAAGTGGAACGTCAGTCCCGATAATTGGGGAAGACTATGTTTTACTCGGGACGCCCGTCATATGATGGGGACCACTCTTGAGAACCCCACAAGCCCCGTCCGAGAACCCTGAAGGGTCTACTGCCGCCGTTGAAGGGGAAGCTGCTGGACAACCCCTAGAAAACGGGAACCTAGAGAACGGCGAGCAAGGACTGCTCGTTCCCCTGGAAGCACACTCCGAAGAAGGCTCGCCCCGCGAGTAGCATGCCCCAAAGCCACCCCAGCCCTTTGGCTTAAGTTGTATCCTTAAGTATGACCCTGTACCCAGACGTGTAGTACGCATTTGGCCTTGTCCCAGTGTGTACCCCCTTGCAGTAATAAAGTTGTTTGTGCTTGTTGTTTGCAAGTTTGTGTGCTTGTTGTTAGTTTATGTGCTTTTCGGCGGAAGGTAGATTCTGCCTTTTCAAAAATACGAATTAAACAATTTAAACATCACCTAATCCTAATCTCAATCTCACAAATATTCTACCCAATCTACAGATGGCTTCCCGAAGCGGGACGAGGGCCTCCCGCAACCGGACCCCTGCAGCTGCTGGCGCAGGAGGACAGCCTAATGGACAGAACTCTCTTCAGGAATAACAGGAAGTGAGCCAGAACAGAGGAGGAAATCAAGGAGAAGTGCCACTGCCGCCACCATCACCCCTCGTTGACCTGGCACAGATAACACAACCAGACCCTCATACTGGAAACACTAGCCAATGCCCTCGTCAACAAGCGGCCACGAGAGCAGACCATGAATGACAAGCTGACAGCTTTTCTAAGAACCAAGCCACCTACCTTTGCCGGATCCAGCAACTCTTTGGATGCAGATGACTGGCTGCGTGTGATCCAGAGGAAGCTCGAGTCGTTCGAATGCCAGGATCGAGACAAAGTTCTTCTAGCAGCCCACCAACTCACCGGGACTGCCTTAGCCTGGTGGGAGAATTATTGTGTCGCTGTCGAAGATGCCTCCACCATCACTTGGAAAGAATTTGTGAAGGAGTTCCGCCGCTATCATATCCCCTCGGCCACCATGAAGCACAAGGCGGATGAGTTCCGAGCACTGCAGCAAGGAAGCATGTTAGTAGAAGAGTACACCTACCAGTTCATGGAGCTGGCCCGATATGCACCAGAGGAAGTGGACAATGATGAAAAGAAGCAGGACATGTTCAAGAAGGGATTGAACCCAGAACTCTAGACCTTGCTTACCCCTCAGATCTACCTGGACTTCAACACTCTGATGAACAAGGCTATTCTCACAAAAAGGGCCAAAGCGGAAGAAAGGAAGGATAACAAGCGCAAGTTTTTGGAAAGCAAGGCCCGCCAGCAGGACCGCTTCTAGAAACCAAGGAACTCTAGCTTTACGGCACCAAGATATCAGGCCCCAATGTAGTATAGGACCCAGTCATAAGTGACAGGATCCCAAGTCCCTAACACACAGTTTAGAAGCCAGAACACCATGAAGGCCCCGTAGAGCAATGCCAACCAAGTCACCACCAACAACAACAATGCTAGGGCTTGTTTCAACTGCCGAGAGACCGGGCATTACATTGCCAACTGCCCGTATGCCAAAAAAAGCCTGCTGCATCGGTCTTCTCCAACTCGGTGAATGGGCCTAGGCCACCTATATCCGGAGTCAACCGTGCCCCCATCGGCAGCAACAACAAGGGCAACAACAACAACAGCCAGCAGCCTTATGGACGAGCTCGCGTCAACCACATCAACGCGCAGGAGGCTCAGGGTGCACAAGGAGTAGTACTTGGTGAGTACCTAGTCAGCTTAGCTCTTGCAACAGTACTATTTGATTCTGGAGCATCACACTCGTTCATATCCTCAAGTTTTGTGGAAAAACACAATATACCTACAGTACTACTAAAAACACCCCTATTAACCCGGACACTTGGAGGTGACATCAAGTGTCAACTTGGTTGCCTACGGGTAAGGATCAATTTAAGTGGGGTATAATTTCTAGCAGACCTAGCAGTACTTAAGTCTAAGGGAATAGACGTGATCCTTGGAATGGACTGGTTAAGCCTGCACAATAGTCTCATAGGTTGTGCTGATAAGGTTGTACACCTAACGAATCCAGAAGGAGTACGAGTGACTGCCATACTCGGAGAAGTGGATCAGACCTGATGGTGTTTAGCATGGAAGCCAAATCCTTGGAAGAAGTCCTGGTAGTAAACGAATACCCAGATATTTTCCCTGAAGAACTTCCTGGAATGTCACCAGATAGGGATATAGAGTTTGTCATCGACCTTATCCCTGGAACCTCTCCTATAGCCAAGAGACCCTATAGGATGGCAGCCTCTGAGTTGGCAGAGTTAAAAAAGCAACTGGAAGAACTACAACGAATTGGCTTCATTAGACCAAGCTCGTCGCCTTGGGGAGCCCCAGTCCTGTTTGTCAATAAGAAGGATGGGAGTATGAGGTTGTGTGTAGATTACCGGGCACTGAACGAAGTTACCATCAAGAATAAGTACCCCCTCTCCAGAATTGATGACCTTTTCGATCAACTAAAAGGAGCCAAGTATTTCTCGAAGATTGATATGAGGTCAGGATACTTTCAGCTCAAGATTAGAGAAAGCAACATCCCAAAGACAGCTTTTGTCACCCGTTACGGGCAGTTTGAGTTTACAGTGATGTCTTTTGGAATCACCAATGCACCTGCTTATTTCCTGAATCTCATGAACAAAGTGTTTACGGACGAGTTAGATAAGTTTGTCGTAGTCTTTATCGACGACATACTTATTTACTCCAAGAGCGTCCAGGAACACGAGCAACATCTGCGGGTAGTATTGGAAAAGCTGAGAACACATAAGCTATATGCCAAATTCAGCAAGTGTGAATTCTGGCTTGAGAAAGTAGCTTTTCTTGGCCATATTCTGACCACAGGAGTAGCAGTGGACCCTAAGAAGGTCGAAGCAGTCTCCAACTGGCAGCAACCGACTAATGTTAGTGAAATCAGAAGCTTTCTTGAATTAGCTGGGTATTATCGGAGATTCATTGAAGGATTTTCCAAGATAGCCCGGCCCATGACAGAGCTGCTTAAGAAGGAAAAGAAGTTTGTTTGGACAAAGTCCTGCGAGAGGAGTTTCAAGGAATTGAAGAGAAGGTTGACAACCGCCCCATTACTAACCCTACCGGATATTCATCGAGATTTTGTCATTTATTTTGATGCATCCCGACAAGGATTAGGATGTGTCCTCATGCAAGACGGGAAGGTAGTAGCTTATGCTTCCCGACAGCTCAGGCCTCATGAGCAGAACTACCCAACACATGATCTAGAGTTTGCAGCCGTAGTGCATGCCCTCAAGATTTGGAGACATTATCTAATTGGAAATAAGTGTGAGATCTACACCGACCATAAGAGTTTGAAGTATATTTTCACCCAGCCAGATTTGAACTTAAGGCAAAGAAGGTGGTTAGAACTGGTTAAAGATTATAATGTGGAAATTCATTACCACCCTGGCAAAGCTAATGTGGTAGCTGATGCCTTAAGCCGGAAATCTTATGGACCCAAGGATGCCCATCTGCAGGAAGAAATGGCACGATTTAATGTGCACATTGTCCCTTGAGGTTCCATTCGCAAGATGAGTATTCAACCGACTCTGGAGGATAAAATCAAAAAGGCCCAAAGTTCGGACAAGGACTTGATGAAAATCCGAATACATACTCGAGAAAATAAGGCACCGGACTTTAAAGTGGATAATGAGGGAACTTTATGGTATAAAAATAGGATTTGTGTGCCCGAGGAAGGAGACTTCCGGCAGATAATTATGGATGAAGCCCATAACTCGGCCTACTCCATCCACTCAGGATCCACCAAGATGTATATGGATTTAAAATAAAAATATTGGTGGAAGGGAATGAAAGCCATGGGCACCAAATTGGATTTCAGCACCGCCTATCACCCACAAACGAATGACCAAACAGAAAGGATGAATCAGATTATGGAGGATATGTTGAGAGCATGTGTCCTTACCTATGGCAAGGATTGGGAGCAGAATTTACCCTATGCGGAATTTTCATACAACAACGGTTATCAAGCGAGTTTGGGCATGTCACCATTTGAAGCTCCTTATGGGAGAAAATGCAGAACTCCTCTGATGTGGTCAGAAGTTGGAGAACATACCCTAGTTGGACCCGCACTCACAAAGGAAGCCGAAGAAAGAGTGGCCGAGATTAGAGAAAAGCTGAAGACTGCCCAGTCTCGACTGAAGAGCTACGCAGACAGGAAAAGACGAGAAATAAGCTTCAACCCAGGAGAGTTCGTATAGCTTAAGGTTTCACTTATTCGGGGAACTCGAAGATTTTAGATACAAGGAAAGTTGGCCCCTCGGTACATTGGACCGTACCGAGTTCTGAAAAAAGTCAGAGTTGTAGCATACCGTCCGGAACTACCAGAAGGAATGTCAGATATACACCCGGTGTTTCATGTATCCCAGCTAAGGAGATGTTTGAGGGTACCTGAGAAAGAGCATGTGCAAGAAGAAGAAATAGATCTACAAACTGACCTGCGATACCAGGAAATACCGGTCAAGATCTTGAACACTGTCACTAGGAGGACAAGAAACTCCGAAGTACGGATTTGCAGAGTTTAGTGGAGCAGACACGTAATAGAAGAAGCTATATGGGAGCGTGAAGATGCTCTGCAGAAGGAGTTTCCCCATCTCTTTAGGAACCAGCTGAATCTCGAGGACGGGATTCATTTTAAGTGGGGTAGGTTTGTAACATCCTAAAAAATTCACCAAATTAAATCACACGCTAAAAATAATTTTCAAAACTTTTTCATCGCTGAGCTCGAATCGTTTTCCATCCGAACTCCTAATCTCCCAAAATCCCCCGGCGATCCGCTGTTTCGGCACCCGCATCAGTCACTGTCTTTTTGTTTCCTATTTCCCTTGTTTCTCGTGCGTGTCACTTCTCGTTGACGCCACGCCCGGCTCACGACCGTCGCCGCGAATCCCGCCGGCGTCTCCTTTTCTTTTTCTTCATTTCCCTTTTTTCCCTTCTCTCTTTTTCTTTTTCTCCTTTTCTTTTTCCCTTCTCCTTTCTTCCTTCTCTCTTCCTCTCTCCTTTCCCACGCACAGACAAGCACAGACAGAGCACAGCACCTCCCCCACGCGCTGCATGCGCGTGCGCCTGTGCGGCCACGCGTATCACGCGACCGGGATGCCCGGCGCGCCGCTCGGCCTCTGCCCGAGCCGTCCCGTCGTCTGCACCGCCGCCAAGAATCGCGCTGCCGCTCCGCGACACCTCACCGGCTCCAAGCACCATTAATGGCCGCCGACCTCGGCCACTGGCACCCCCCTCTCCACCGCCTCTCCCAGCCTCTAAATAGGGCCTCCGCGCAGCCCTCGGCCACCACAACCGCCCTCCCCACCGCGCGCCCTCTCCCCAGCCTCGCAGCGCTGCCGCCATAGCCGCTGTCGCCCACTTCTGCCCGCCGCCGTGGACAGCCCTTCACAGACCGCCTCCGCTCGAGGTGAATAGGGGAATCGGACCCCCTCGGCCTCCTCTCCGTTTTCCCCCACTTCCCGGCCTCCATCGCGCCCCGACGACCCCCAGCCCATGGCCGCCCCCCTCACCTGCGCCCTCCTCTGTCCGGCCTGTGTGTCGAGAGCAAGAAGATGAGGGGCAACTTTGCCCAAAGCCCCCTGTCCTTTCTCCTTTTCTGTAAAGAACCCTCCCACCTCTCTTTAGCCCTTTCCCAAAAAAGCCCTTCCCTGTTTTCTTTTCAAGAGTTGGTCCCTCCACTACACAAAACTATTTATGAGTAGACCCTTGCCCTTTCCAAGAGTGACCTGGATGTTTCTAAATATTATAATCAATCCCCTGCCACCTCAAAAGTATTTACGAATAAGCCCCGGATCCTTATTTAGTCCCTAAAATCCCTCTTTAACCTATCATTCCATGCACCAAAAATCCTCCATTTATTCCGAGACTCGACCACGCCATTCCCAATATAATTTTAGCCGTACCATTAGAAAACCGCCCAAAAATATCACTCCTATCTTCGTATCTTAATTGTTCCCGATTCGAGCTCAACGATAAAACTTTTATTTCTTTTTCTTGATTGTGTGCTTGCTTGTGTGCGTCGTAGATCACAGTGTGAACGAGGGAGAACCCGTTGACGAGCAGTACTGCGAGCAAGTGAACGAGAACCAGTTCCGCGACCCCGAACCTAAAGGGCAGTACCTCGATCAGGACTTCCCGAAAGGCTTTGAGAACGGCAAGTTCAATCTCATCCTTTGATGCAAATTTTGTCCCAGTTTTATAAACACAACCTATTGGCCTATTTTACAAAACTGCATGTGTTTTACCTA
Source organism: Panicum virgatum (assembly GCF_016808335.1). Lineage (NCBI taxonomy): Eukaryota > Viridiplantae > Streptophyta > Magnoliopsida > Poales > Poaceae > Panicum > Panicum virgatum. Next base: position 46,807,230 of record NC_053140.1, on the reverse strand, counting down.
CTGAAAACACGGTTGGATAGCCACCCCTTGATTTGTTATAATCATTCCTTGACCACCTAGATTAATGTCTGAATGTGTTCTGTTTGGATGTTAATCGCTGCTAGAACGCTTAGGACCTTAAGAACACGGTACAACTTGTTTTATAAAAAAATGTGAGTGTGTGGGAAGGGAAAATGTGGAATTTTCGAAAGATGAGTTTAGACGGGATGGATGGCACTTCTGTGTGAATTGCCGAATGGTGTGCTCGTACCTATGTGGTTGAGCAAGGTTGGGAGATATCCATCTTGTCACAATTAAGGACCGAGTTGATGTGTCATCTTGACTAACTCCACTATCGTGCAAACCACTCGACCGTTGTATGGGCAACGGTTTAGCATAAACCCCACTAGTTGTCTGATAGCCATCTGGAGAGCTGAGAGCAACGGGTGACCAAGGAGAAGGGATAAGCTCTGTGTGACTTATGCCCCGATTAAACCTCGGTGATAGGTCGACGACCCCTTGGTGGATCCCGTGGTGGCTAGTCAGGTCTAGCTAAGGTGGGTAATGGCTTTGTTGGGATCTGACCGACACTAAGGTGATCGTGTTGTGGTACCCCGCTTGTGGGTAAAGTTGCACACCTCTGCAGAGTTAAAATCTATTCGAATAGCCGTGCCCACGGTACTGGGCGAGTTACGGTTTGGTCACACAACTAGTGTTTCTTCTGGGAATGGATGGGCTGGCGTGAGTTGTTTTGGAAAAGTGTCCGGCAAATGTGCCGTGTGCTACGGCAGATGAGGAGTCCGGTAGCAACTTGAAACTGGGATCATGTGTGGATCAATCCTACATGTTACTCAGTGCAAGATAATTGCTTTTGAAAACCCCTTTTCTTTCAAATAAGCCCCTGCATGAAAGTTAGCTTTCCGCAACTGAAACTCTAGCCATATCCTTGGTTTACCCTGTGCATTATATTCTGTTTATACCCCCTCCGTGGGTGTGGTTGGACTTGCTCAGTACGTTTGTACTCACCCCATTCTTAATTTTTACAGAGGAAGATCCAGACTTCGTTCCCGAAGACGTTGAGTAGAGGTTCCGTCCTGCACCCAACCTTGCCTGTGGATAGGGTCACCAGTAGGAAGCTCCGTATGACGCAAGACTCTGATGACCTCTTCGTAGTTAATGTCGTTGTGTGGGTTTTAGTTGTTATCCTCACGATAGTGGCGCTTCACTGCCCATTACCGCGTAGAGTTGTACGGTGATGTAACATCTGATGTACTAAATATGTTATCAGCCTCCTGGGACTAATATTTGAATCACATTTAAGTCTTCTCTTATGAGGGGATGCTTCAGGTGGTATCAGAGCCGTAGGGTGGCCGTAGGACGTGACCCTAGGACTGAGACCCTTTTTCGAGTCTGTCCACATTAGGACTTTCCTTGCTTAATCCTTTTTTTTCCACACTCACCGCTGATTATTGCCCTGTTCCAGATGGCTGACAATGGTTGGAGTGGCGGAATGCCACACAAAGCCCGGCCTTCCTAAGTTATTGCTACTCAGCCTGGAACACGTCGGAGTTGTGGACCCACTAGAGTACGTCTACCGGGAGTACGACTCCAGGGGCACTCTTCGGTGCAACATGATGATCTTCGTGGGAAAAAGCACCCGCTATCCTGACGTGGACCCCTGGTTCATCTCCACCACTGGCTTTCGCTTCCCAGATACCTACCGAAAGGCCGCCCGAAAAGCCCTGTGACGCCAGCGTGTGGTCTACAAGCATCATCTTCAACGGACTCCTATGGGATTTTTCTCGCCTATGGGAGGAAGAGGACGCTCATGGATTGTCCAGATAAGAGGACTTGGGAGGGAAGAAGAAGACCTAGAAGATACGGTCTCCCACCTATCCATCTACCTCACCGGCCTGGATGAGCTCTACCGCGAACAGGCGGCATAACTGAAGCACCAAATCCACAGGGCAGAAAAGGCAATCCAAGAAATGGAGGAGCAACGGACCAGAGCCGTACGCGCCGAGTATTCCCTAGCCGCTCTCCAAGCCCAATGGCAAGACCACGAGGCTCACAGAGGAGTAGGTGGGTGGATAGAAGAAGAACCCGAAGAAACCCACTGGGATGGGGTACTCAGACCGAAGATGATGTAATGGAGCAGTATCTTCCACCAAGAAGTGCCCTATCCAGATCGAGGAAGAGTCCCCATGATAGGAGTAGCACTCCAAGCTAGAACCCCTATCCTAATAATCGTGTATCCATGGAAACTGTACCCCACCATGTTGTAATAATAAGTACCATCTATCCACTTTGTACCGAAATATTTATGCAAGCTTGTTAACCCTATCTTTGTTTTCAGATGGCTGAGGAAGGATGGACCCAGGGCAATTGCCAAACTGCACCTGGCTTCCCCAGCCTTTTGATCAACGCCCTGGAAAGCCTTGGTATTACGGAACACCCAAGGTACTACAACAGAGAGTACGAACACCATGGTACCCTCCGCTGCAGAGTGATCCTGGTCATCGCCAGAAGTGACCGCTACCCTGACATCCAGCCATGGCGAGTGACCGCTACAGGGTTTACGCACCAAGACACCTATCCCTTGGCCGTCAAGAAGGCGCTCCGTTATCTATGCCAGATTTTTGAAGGACACATCGCCCCCACACCAATGAGGTTCTTCCCTCCGGCCATCAGAACCCCAGTTTGTGAAGCTCGCCATGAAGAAGACCCCCTGTACCAAGTGGCTACTTACCTAGCCTCCTTGGACCAGCTCTTTGACGAGCAAGCCAGCATCCTGAGGGAACAGACCCATCGAGCCGAGCAAGCAGAGCTCGCAGTAAGACTGCAACAGATCAGGGCAGCCCAAGCTGAGGCAAGAGCCGCAGCCGCGGTCAGCAGCGAAGCGATTGCCCAGGAGAGCCTCAGGCAGGCCCGGGACGGCATATGCAAGAATGGACCAGAAGTGGAACGTCAGTCCCGACAATTGGGGAAGACTATGTTTTACTCGGGACGCCCGTCATATGATGGGGACCACTCTTGAGAACCCCACAAGCCCCGTCCGAGAACCCTGAAGGGTCTACTGCCGCCGTTGAAGGGGAAGCTGCTGGACAACCCCTAGAAAACGGGAACCTAGAGAACGGCGAGCAAGGACTGCTCGTTCCCCTGGAAGCACACTCCGAAGAAGGCTCGCCCCGCGAGTAGCATGCCCCAAAGCCACCCCAGCCCTTTGGCTTAAGTTGTATCCTTAAGTATGACCCTGTACCCAGACGTGTAGTACGCATTTGGCCTTGTCCCAGTGTGTACCCCCTTGCAGTAATAAAGTTGTTTGTGCTTGTTGTTTGCAAGTTTGTGTGCTTGTTGTTAGTTTATGTGCTTTTCGGCGGAAGGTAGATTCTGCCTTTTCAAAAATACGAATTAAACAATTTAAACATCACCTAATCCTAATCTCAATCTCACAAATATTCTACCCAATCTACAGATGGCTTCCCGAAGCGGGACGAGGGCCTCCCGCAACCGGACCCCTACAGCTGCTGGCGCAGGAGGACAGCCTAATGGACAGAACTCTCTTCAGGAATAACAGGAAGTGAGCCAGAACAGAGGAGGAAATCAAGGAGAAGTGCCACTGCCGCCACCATCACCCCTCGTTGACCTGGCACAGATAACACAACCAGACCCTCATACTGGAAACACTAGCCAATGCCCTCGTCAACAAGCGGCCACGAGAGCAGACCATGAATGACAAGCTGACAGCTTTTCTAAGAACCAAGCCACCTACCTTTGCCGGATCCAGCAACTCTTTGGATGCAGATGACTGGCTGCGTGTGATCCAGAGGAAGCTCGAGTCGTTCGAATGCCAGGATCGAGACAAAGTTCTTCTAGCAGCCCACCAACTCACCGGGACTGCCTTAGCCTGGTGGGAGAATTATTGTGTCGCTGTCGAAGATGCCTCCACCATCACTTGGAAAGAATTTGTGAAGGAGTTCCGCCGCTATCATATCCCCTCGGCCACCATGAAGCACAAGGCGGATGAGTTCCGAGCACTGCAGCAAGGAAGCATGTTAGTAGAAGAGTACACCTACCAGTTCATGGAGCTGGCCCGATATGCACCAGAGGAAGTGGACAATGATGAAAAGAAGCAGGACATGTTCAAGAAGGGATTGAACCCAGAACTCTAGACCTTGCTTACCCCTCAGATCTACCTGGACTTCAACACTCTGATGAACAAGGCTATTCTCACAAAAAGGGCCAAAGCGGAAGAAAGGAAGGATAACAAGCGCAAGTTTTTGGAAAGCAAGGCCCGCCAGCAGGACCGCTTCTAGAAACCAAGGAACTCTAGCTTTACGGCACCAAGATATCAGGCCCCAATGTAGTATAGGACCCAGTCATAAGTGACAGGATCCCAAGTCCCTAACACACAGTTTAGAAGCCAGAACACCATGAAGGCCCCGTAGAGCAATGCCAACCAAGTCACCACCAACAACAACAATGCTAGGGCTTGTTTCAACTGCCGAGAGACCGGGCATTACATTGCCAACTGCCCGTATGCCAAAAAAAGCCTGCTGCATCGGTCTTCTCCAACTCGGTGAATGGGCCTAGGCCACCTATATCCGGAGTCAACCGTGCCCCCATCGGCAGCAACAACAAGGGCAACAACAACAACAGCCAGCAGCCTTATGGACGAGCTCGCGTCAACCACATCAACGCGCAGGAGGCTCAGGGTGCACAAGGAGTAGTACTTGGTGAGTACCTAGTCAGCTTAGCTCTTGCAACAGTACTATTTGATTCTGGAGCATCACACTCGTTCATATCCTCAAGTTTTGTGGAAAAACACAATATACCTACAGTACTACTAAAAACACCCCTATTAACCCGGACACTTGGAGGTGACATCAAGTGTCAACTTGGTTGCCTACGGGTAAGGATCAATTTAAGTGGGGTATAATTTCTAGCAGACCTAGCAGTACTTAAGTCTAAGGGAATAGACGTGATCCTTGGAATGGACTGGTTAAGCCTGCACAATAGTCTCATAGGTTGTGCTGATAAGGTTGTACACCTAACGAATCCAGAAGGAGTACGAGTGACTGCCATACTCGGAGAAGTGGATCAGACCTGATGGTGTTTAGCATGGAAGCCAAATCCTTGGAAGAAGTCCTGGTAGTAAACGAATACCCAGATATTTTCCCTGAAGAACTTCCTGGAATGTCACCAGATAGGGATATAGAGTTTGTCATCGACCTTATCCCTGGAACCTCTCCTATAGCCAAGAGACCCTATAGGATGGCAGCCTCTGAGTTGGCAGAGTTAAAAAAGCAACTGGAAGAACTACAACGAATTGGCTTCATTAGACCAAGCTCGTCGCCTTGGGGAGCCCCAGTCCTGTTTGTCAATAAGAAGGATGGGAGTATGAGGTTGTGTGTAGATTACCGGGCACTGAACGAAGTTACCATCAAGAATAAGTACCCCCTCTCCAGAATTGATGACCTTTTCGATCAACTAAAAGGAGCCAAGTATTTCTCGAAGATTGATATGAGGTCAGGATACTTTCAGCTCAAGATTAGAGAAAGCAACATCCCAAAGACAGCTTTTGTCACCCGTTACGGGCAGTTTGAGTTTACAGTGATGTCTTTTGGAATCACCAATGCACCTGCTTATTTCCTGAATCTCATGAACAAAGTGTTTACGGACGAGTTAGATAAGTTTGTCGTAGTCTTTATCGACGACATACTTATTTACTCCAAGAGCGTCCAGGAACACGAGCAACATCTGCGGGTAGTATTGGAAAAGCTGAGAACACATAAGCTATATGCCAAATTCAGCAAGTGTGAATTCTGGCTTGAGAAAGTAGCTTTTCTTGGCCATATTCTGACCACAGGAGTAGCAGTGGACCCTAAGAAGGTCGAAGCAGTCTCCAACTGGCAGCAACCGACTAATGTTAGTGAAATCAGAAGCTTTCTTGAATTAGCTGGGTATTATCGGAGATTCATTGAAGGATTTTCCAAGATAGCCCGGCCCATGACAGAGCTGCTTAAGAAGGAAAAGAAGTTTGTTTGGACAAAGTCCTGCGAGAGGAGTTTCAAGGAATTGAAGAGAAGGTTGACAACCGCCCCATTACTAACCCTACCGGATATTCATCGAGATTTTGTCATTTATTTTGATGCATCCCGACAAGGATTAGGATGTGTCCTCATGCAAGACGGGAAGGTAGTAGCTTATGCTTCCCGACAGCTCAGGCCTCATGAGCAGAACTACCCAACACATGATCTAGAGTTTGCAGCCGTAGTGCATGCCCTCAAGATTTGGAGACATTATCTAATTGGAAATAAGTGTGAGATCTACACCGACCATAAGAGTTTGAAGTATATTTTCACCCAGCCAGATTTGAACTTAAGGCAAAGAAGGTGGTTAGAACTGGTTAAAGATTATAATGTGGAAATTCATTACCACCCTGGCAAAGCTAATGTGGTAGCTGATGCCTTAAGCCGGAAATCTTATGGACCCAAGGATGCCCATCTGCAGGAAGAAATGGCACGATTTAATGTGCACATTGTCCCTTGAGGTTCCATTCGCAAGATGAGTATTCAACCGACTCTGGAGGATAAAATCAAAAAGGCCCAAAGTTCGGACAAGGACTTGATGAAAATCCGAATACATACTCGAGAAAATAAGGCACCGGACTTTAAAGTGGATAATGAGGGAACTTTATGGTATAAAAATAGGATTTGTGTGCCCGAGGAAGGAGACTTCCGGCAGATAATTATGGATGAAGCCCATAACTCGGCCTACTCCATCCACTCAGGATCCACCAAGATGTATATGGATTTAAAATAAAAATATTGGTGGAAGGGAATGAAAGCCATGGGCACCAAATTGGATTTCAGCACCGCCTATCACCCACAAACGAATGACCAAACAGAAAGGATGAATCAGATTATGGAGGATATGTTGAGAGCATGTGTCCTTACCTATGGCAAGGATTGGGAGCAGAATTTACCCTATGCGGAATTTTCATACAACAACGGTTATCAAGCGAGTTTGGGCATGTCACCATTTGAAGCTCCTTATGGGAGAAAATGCAGAACTCCTCTGATGTGGTCAGAAGTTGGAGAACATACCCTAGTTGGACCCGCACTCACAAAGGAAGCCGAAGAAAGAGTGGCCGAGATTAGAGAAAAGCTGAAGACTGCCCAGTCTCGACTGAAGAGCTACGCAGACAGGAAAAGACGAGAAATAAGCTTCAACCCAGGAGAGTTCGTATAGCTTAAGGTTTCACTTATTCGGGGAACTCGAAGATTTTAGATACAAGGAAAGTTGGCCCCTCGGTACATTGGACCGTACCGAGTTCTGAAAAAAGTCAGAGTTGTAGCATACCGTCCGGAACTACCAGAAGGAATGTCAGATATACACCCGGTGTTTCATGTATCCCAGCTAAGGAGATGTTTGAGGGTACCTGAGAAAGAGCATGTGCAAGAAGAAGAAATAGATCTACAAACTGACCTGCGATACCAGGAAATACCGGTCAAGATCTTGAACACTGTCACTAGGAGGACAAGAAACTCCGAAGTACGGATTTGCAGAGTTTAGTGGAGCAGACACGTAATAGAAGAAGCTATATGGGAGCGTGAAGATGCTCTGCAGAAGGAGTTTCCCCATCTCTTTAGGAACCAGCTGAATCTCGAGGACGGGATTCATTTTAAGTGGGGTAGGTTTGTAACATCCTAAAAAATTCACCAAATTAAATCACACGCTAAAAATAATTTTCAAAACTTTTTCATCGCTGAGCTCGAATCGTTTTCCATCCGAACTCCTAATCTCCCAAAATCCCCCGGCGATCCGCTGTTTCGGCACCCGCATCAGTCACTGTCTTTTTGTTTCCTATTTCCCTTGTTTCTCGTGCGTGTCACTTCTCGTTGACGCCACGCCCGGCTCACGACCGTCGCCGCGAATCCCGCCGGCGTCTCCTTTTCTTTTTCTTCATTTCCCTTTTTTCCCTTCTCTCTTTTTCTTTTTCTCCTTTTCTTTTTCCCTTCTCCTTTCTTCCTTCTCTCTTCCTCTCTCCTTTCCCACGCACAGACAAGCACAGACAGAGCACAGCACCTCCCCCACGCGCTGCATGCGCGTGCGCCTGTGCGGCCACGCGTATCACGCGACCGGGATGCCCGGCGCGCCGCTCGGCCTCTGCCCGAGCCGTCCCGTCGTCTGCACCGCCGCCAAGAATCGCGCTGCCGCTCCGCGACACCTCACCGGCTCCAAGCACCATTAATGGCCGCCGACCTCGGCCACTGGCACCCCCCTCTCCACCGCCTCTCCCAGCCTCTAAATAGGGCCTCCGCGCAGCCCTCGGCCACCACAACCGCCCTCCCCACCGCGCGCCCTCTCCCCAGCCTCGCAGCGCTGCCGCCATAGCCGCTGTCGCCCACTTCTGCCCGCCGCCGTGGACAGCCCTTCACAGACCGCCTCCGCTCGAGGTGAATAGGGGAATCGGACCCCCTCGGCCTCCTCTCCGTTTTCCCCCACTTCCCGGCCTCCATCGCGCCCCGACGACCCCCAGCCCATGGCCGCCCCCCTCACCTGCGCCCTCCTCTGTCCGGCCTGTGTGTCGAGAGCAAGAAGATGAGGGGCAACTTTGCCCAAAGCCCCCTGTCCTTTCTCCTTTTCTGTAAAGAACCCTCCCACCTCTCTTTAGCCCTTTCCCAAAAAAGCCCTTCCCTGTTTTCTTTTCAAGAGTTGGTCCCTCCACTACACAAAACTATTTATGAGTAGACCCTTGCCCTTTCCAAGAGTGACCTGGATGTTTCTAAATATTATAATCAATCCCCTGCCACCTCAAAAGTATTTACGAATAAGCCCCGGATCCTTATTTAGTCCCTAAAATCCCTCTTTAACCTATCATTCCATGCACCAAAAATCCTCCATTTATTCCGAGACTCGACCACGCCATTCCCAATATAATTTTAGCCGTACCATTAGAAAACCGCCCAAAAATATCACTCCTATCTTCGTATCTTAATTGTTCCCGATTCGAGCTCAACGATAAAACTTTTATTTCTTTTTCTTGATTGTGTGCTTGCTTGTGTGCGTCGTAGATCACAGTGTGAACGAGGGAGAACCCGTTGACGAGCAGTACTGCGAGCAAGTGAACGAGAACCAGTTCCGCGACCCCGAACCTAAAGGGCAGTACCTCGATCAGGACTTCCCGAAAGGCTTTGAGAACGGCAAGTTCAATCTCATCCTTTGATGCAAATTTTGTCCCAGTTTTATAAACACAACCTATTGGCCTATTTTACAAAACTGCATGTGTTTTACCTACTGAAAACACGGTTGGATAGCCACCCCTTGATTTGTTATAATCATTCCTTGACCACCTAGATTAATGTCTGAATGTGTTCTGTTTGGATGTTAATCGCTGCTAGAACGCTTAGGACCTTAAGAACACGGTACAACTTGTTTTATAAAAAAATGTGAGTGTGTGGGAAGGGAAAATGTGGAATTTTCGAAAGATGAGTTTAGACGGGATGGATGGCACTTCTGTGTGAATTGCCGAATGGTGTGCTCGTACCTATGTGGTTGAGCAAGGTTGGGAGATATCCATCTTGTCACAATTAAGGACCGAGTTGATGTGTCATCTTGACTAACTCCACTATCGTGCAAACCACTCGACCGTTGTATGGGCAACGGTTTAGCATAAACCCCACTAGTTGTCTGATAGCCATCTGGAGAGCTGAGAGCAACGGGTGACCAAGGAGAAGGGATAAGCTCTGTGTGACTTATGCCCCGATTAAACCTCGGTGATAGGTCGACGACCCCTTGGTGGATCCCGTGGTGGCTAGTCAGGTCTAGCTAAGGTGGGTAATGGCTTTGTTGGGATCTGACCGACACTAAGGTGATCGTGTTGTGGTACCCCGCTTGTGGGTAAAGTTGCACACCTCTGCAGAGTTAAAATCTATTCGAATAGCCGTGCCCACGGTACTGGGCGAGTTACGGTTTGGTCACACAACTAGTGTTTCTTCTGGGAATGGATGGGCTGGCGTGAGTTGTTTTGGAAAAGTGTCCGGCAAATGTGCCGTGTGCTACGGCAGATGAGGAGTCCGGTAGCAACTTGAAACTGGGATCATGTGTGGATCAATCCTACATGTTACTCAGTGCAAGATAATTGCTTTTGAAAACCCCTTTTCTTTCAAATAAGCCCCTGCATGAAAGTTAGCTTTCCGCAACTGAAACTCTAGCCATATCCTTGGTTTACCCTGTGCATTATATTCTGTTTATACCCCCTCCGTGGGTGTGGTTGGACTTGCTCAGTACGTTTGTACTCACCCCATTCTTAATTTTTACAGAGGAAGATCCAGACTTCGTTCCCGAAGACGTTGAGTAGAGGTTCCGTCCTGCACCCAACCTTGCCTGTGGATAGGGTCACCAGTAGGAAGCTCCGTATGACGCAAGACTCTGATGACCTCTTCGTAGTTAATGTCGTTGTGTGGGTTTTAGTTGTTATCCTCACGATAGTGGCGCTTCACTGCCCATTACCGCGTAGAGTTGTACGGTGATGTAACATCTGATGTACTAAATATGTTATCAGCCTCCTGGGACTAATATTTGAATCACATTTAAGTCTTCTCTTATGAGGGGATGCTTCAACCATGAACCTCCATCACTAGAATCCAAATCGAGTCTGCCATGCTCGCCAAGCTCTAGATTAATTGCTGCACCCAAAACTAGTTGATCACCACCGAAATTGGCCCCACCCCATATTGTTCGAAAAGAAATCATTCGGTTGATCGCTATCAAAATCTTGTTAAATAGCTGACATTCTACATCCCCGAGCAAAGAATTTCCCTATTCTACATAAGCGTCGCATCATGTGTGAATCTCGATCTTAGTGTATGTTACCATGGTGCATACTATACATGCATCGAAGCAAGTGGACATGATGCATAGTAGATTGCTTCTCCAAGGAATACATGATGTCAAAGTGAATAAGAAAATATGTAGTGCTTCAGGGGGAAAAGGTCAAAATGTAATTAGAAAACACCAAAATTCCAAACATATATAAACAGGGACGGAGCCAGCATGATTCCTGGGAATTCCCCGGAATACCCAAGAATTTTGCCCAAAAAAATTGGGAGTGAACGAAGTTTAATTTAGATTCACAGTGTTGAGGTGTGGGGATGCTGAGCTGACAAAACCTGAACCGGAGGTAACTAGCAAACCAGACATAGCAAGCATAGCAGCAGCAATAGAACAGGAGCAATAGCAACCTGAACCTTTATTTATTTGATTACTGGTATTGACATATATTGAACTTTTTTACTGTTCAACTGAACTTTTTTATTAGAAAATGGGAATGCCCAACTCTAAAATTCTGGCTCCTTCAATTTTATAAACGCGTGCCCTAGAAAATACTGAAAAGGGCATCGTGCAATCGTGCTGTTACATTGTCGGCTCATGTCATGCAAACATTTGCGACGGCTCAGAAAGAGTTGGCCATTTGTTCAGGACTGAACCGCTGATGAAAGTATAAAACTTTCATAAGAAAGTGCCATAGAAGAAAGAAAGGATAATGAAAGCGGCTCCATTCAAATGGTACCTTTGATCATAACGCGAATGTAGCATCATCTCTGATGCAGTAGAATGTAAGCACAAAGACATCACGTGATGTAAGTACAAAGACAACATATATACGTATTTTAGAAAGATGAGTAGTTATCAAGCGCATTCTAAAAATCAAGGTGAATAAAACATTGTCGCCTAACTCCCGGACGGCATGGAAGGCTCCTGCGTCAACGCAACAGGGACGAAGTTTTTCCTCTCTCTAAAAGGATGGCAAAAGCTTTTGCTTTGCCTTAATATTATTAGAAGACAGAATTGGCCCAAAGGGAAGAACTTTTTAGTGGTACAAGCAACATCGGTCCTTGTCAAGACAATTATAGTTGCAAATCATGGCAAACTGGAAAAACCGGCAGAAGGGGAGAGTACATAAAAAGTTTTAGCCGTGCGATGATTTCATACCTACCTTACCTGTTCAGAAAGAATAAAAGGTTGGAGTTTCTATTCCTCAAAAAAATAAAAAGGAAAAACTTGGCGAGCTGAGTCTAGTTATGCCTGATTTGCTTTGCCACTTGCATTGCTAATAATATCTACTATATGGTGCCAGTGGCGGAGCTGGGATTTAAATTGAGGGGGGCTCATTTTCCTTTCTTCTTCCTCCCTCCTTCCTTTTTCTTCTTCTTCCTCCTCCTTTCTTCTTCCTCTTCTTCACTCATGCTTGAAAAATATTGGGGGGACTTTAGGGGGGGCTCCATGGGTTCTATGGGAGTAGGGGGGCTGTATGGTGCTAAAAAAAACTACTATATGCAATAAGTGGCTTATATGTTTACTGCTTCTTTTGCTCAAAACCAGAAAAAACAAGTAGCTGAAAACTTTCATCGTTTTATGTTATCATTGGCAGATAAAGAAAGAGATGAAAAACAGGTGGTCAGTTTCGTGCAGGTCAGTATCACAATCACTGCTAGCTATAGGTCAAATGAAGGAGCTGCTTAATGTGGCAGCAAAGGGTGGGCATATACATCCATAAGTAGGCGATTTCACATAAAAACTCTGCGACCCACCAACCAAAATGATATTGCTTGTTGTCGAACAGCTAGTATCTAGGGGCGGTGTGCAAGCATATCTCCTCTTAATGTGACATACTCTTCCACTGATGAACAAAGAAAGAAACTATCGATGTAGCATATGTAGATGGGATATGCAACTTGGAGCATTTTGAGTATAATACAAGAGCAGAGCTCTGAACATCGAGAGAGGATACAGAGAACAAAATATATAAATATGGCCTTATATAAGCATGGTATGTATTATCCTATCTATCAATATGATGTTGTTCTTTGCATCTGTAAAGACGGCCGGTAAAGAGTTGAACACTTGCACACCCAAGAAAAATTGAGAAGCGTATCACAAGGACTAAATTTCGGGACAAAAAAATCCCAAAAAAAACTTCCGGGCAGAAGTTTTTTTTTTTTTGAAAAAACATACCAGATGTTGCCGCCCAGGATCGAACTGGAGACCTTCAGTGTGTAAGACTGACGTGATAACCACTACACCACGGCAACTGCTTGTGCTTACGTGGGAGGTTAAAATATTTATACAAAATGCAGTCAATGAAAAAAATCACTGAGCAGGCCTTCAGATTGATTCCAGGGCGATATTATTCGTACGCTCAGCTTTTGGAAATGCTGCTGAAGCATCTGAGAGTTTGATAACGCGTTCTAAAATTTACCGACGCCGTGCTATCTCAAAAGAACACTCATCCCAAATAAACATTATTGCACAATTCGGTCCCAATTAATGGTGACATTATTCAGATATTACAGATTTGAACCTGGAATCTAGGCCACCATGTACATTCTGAACAAAATCCAGGATTCCCTGTAATTTAGCAAAACTACAAATAGGATGAAAAATCTCATACATCCGGAACAAAATCCTGGCTACAGAGGGTTTCCTGAATGTCTTATACACAAATGCAAAGAACATATTGTTGATCGCCAGGTTCGGACAGGATTGCCTGGTCATACAGGGTAATTGAATATGCACCTGCTGAGAGAAAACTGCACGTGTTCAGTCTTTGCAGCAAAAGCTTCACAAGATATGCACAATACATAACATATTGGCAACTAAGATAAGGAAACTAAATCTCCATGAAATATGAATACCACACAGTTTTGCATTGGTGGTAATTAATTTGTTGATCAGCAGCATTTATTAGTGCATTTTCAAAAGTTGTGCTCAATGCCCCTACTTTGATGGTTTTTCCTTGCCCAGGATTTATTTTAAACGGAAATGCTTGAGAGCACCATCTCTGAGGTAACGACAACAAAACTTATATTACTGCACAAATTACCTAAGGTAACTGCCATGTGAACTTAAGAACTGATTAACTTATGAACTGTTCCAACTTCGGAATTTGCAAATCCCTCGACGTCCTTGATCAAACGACATGCGAATTGATTCGACCATGCAGGATACAGCAGGAGTTTCTGACAGCTCATTTTCCCTTTCCTGTTGATATGGGTCTAATAAATACATGAACACATGGAGGTAACAACAAAATGATGGGCAAGTATGCTTACCAATTCAGCCAGTCTCTCTTCAAAGCTACTCTCAATAGTAATAGTTGGCATAAATACTTTCTGATAAGCTTTCCTCAAACACCGTACCTCGATTTATGAAAATTCCTTGTCAGTCTCACAAGATAGCCAAATGTACTTAGTTGAAAACTTCTAGGCCCTAGTGTTATTAAGGATGTTCTGTAGTTTTTAAAATGCATTGGAAATTTCGTTTATTGCAAAAGTTTCACTATTCCCAGATGCCTTTTCCAATAAGGCACTGAATTACTGAAACAACAGCCAACTGCCAGCTCCCTAGTGTGAACAATCATTGAATTTGATAACATGCTAAACAAATACTGATACCAATTAATAACATAGAAGACATATGCATATACCCTCCCAAAAACTCTAATTAAAATACCAAAAGTAGTGAAGTAGTGTGGAAAACTGCATCTTATAAAAAGGATTCCAAATTTTCAGTAACATATGAAAACCTCTTGGTCAGAGAATCCATTGCGCCTAAGACCTTCAAGATTCAGACCACGAAGCTCTGCTCTATCACCTGCAACCATCATGTACCTTGGCACATCTTGTGCAACCTGATTCAAATTGAAAGAATGAATTTTGATAACATGTAAAGAAAACTTGATATTCAAAAGGTTAACACTAAAAGTGTCAACACTAGGTGGCTACTACTAGATAGTGGGAACTACAGTTCCATCAGGATTCAACAATCAACAAGCACAGGGGAAAGGAAACAAGTATGGAAACAACTATCAAATGCATGATATCAGAAATGGGAGCCTCCTTGGTGGGAAAATCCAGCATAACTGATAATCCCTGAACTCCATATAATCACGTATACTATTCCTCAGAAAACACTGTAACATCAACTGCATTCTGATTCTCCTCGTTTCTATTTTCCCACAATTATTTTGTGAGTGCAGTTTTATCATACTTTTCAGACATGGTTGATACAACTACATGAAGTATCATTTTCTTCACCACAAAAATGATGTTACGATGCTCCACTGCAAGTAATGCGGATCAAATTTCAACATACCACAGAGCCTCCACCAAGAAATGAGTATGACCCAATATGACAAAATTGATGGACAACAACAGCTCCTGCAGTGTGAGTACAGTCCTGGAAAAAAAATCATTTTTTAAGACAAAAATGGCCTATCAACCCAGTTGATGAGAAATAGCTACCATGGTAAAATTATTACTCACTTCAACAACTACATGGCCAGCAAACAGAGTATTATTAGCAAAGATGTTATTGTTACCAATCTTGCAATCATGAGCTATATGGCACGAACCCATTATAAGATTATTATCACCAATAACCTGCAAAACAGATCCCTCTGAGTCAGACAGGTGATGTAAGCATCGTGAAAAATATCGTAATCAAACAAGAAACCTAAATACCGTGCAGTCGCAAGATTTGGAAGAACGATGAATGGAGCAGTACTCTCTGATCTCATTTTTTCTACCAATATGTAGAAAGCATTCATCTCCAGTCTAAATAAGAGGAAAAGGGCATTAATAGTTTGGACAGAAAATAGCATTTCAAGTAGCCAAAAAACAAAATCATTGTCTACTATGAGAAGTGTGCATGTGTGAGCCTAAATTTTTTTTCATTCACCGGTCCACAAGAGCCATTGGTTCTAAAGTTCATACTTCACAGATACTCTATAATTTTATGTATACATGGTAAGTAAACTCTATGTCATGTGGCAATTTTGTCACAGCACCTGCTACTTTGTAGTGACTATAACTTTAAAAAAGCTAACCTTATATTTCAAATCTTGGCATTTTATACCAACAGTAGCATAGTGTCCGATGACGTTGTTTTCCCCAATAACTGTCTGGCCAGGGATATCTGCACCAAGAATAGCACCACTGCCAGAAAACTAAATTCCACAGTATGAATCGAGGCAGGTTTATGTTGCCCACATCACATTGTGAGATGTATTAGTAGATTGCGGTATGATGTACTATCCTTGAATTTTACATATTGAGACATAGAGTGCTGTTAGCTATGGCTAAGCTGTTTAGAAACAAAGATTTCAAAGTAAGTCTATGTGGTGAGTTCAATCTCCTTGATTATTTTTTCATCAAAAAGTTGTCATGGTCTTTGTTCAGTGCTCCAGAGTCTGGAGGGAGTGATACTCCAACCAAGATAGAGAAGCAACTACACACAAACCATTTCCAATTGCCAACAAGAAACATCCCCAAATCAAAATACTGGTCTTGGAGCTCCATCTCATCTACTGATGTAATGATATTCAGACTATGGTAACTGCAATCTATGCTTAATTTGATTGTACTTTTATTCCACAGAAGATGTTCAATACATCTTCATCTTTCTTCATTCAATTATATTTAAAAATATGGAGTTCCAATGGAGGTCACTGCAAGCATCAACATAGTTACAAAAGGGGTGGAAATCAGGAGAAACAAAATGCGGTAAGATGATGTCTCACGTTTGAACAATGCATCCCTCCCCTAGCTCGGTATCTCCCACGACATGGCTCCCAGCATGTAATTGACAGGCATCACCAATCCTGGCTGAAGGCCCTACCGTGCAAAAGGGCCCTATCGAGACACCCTGCAAATTGGTTCAAGCCGCATACAGACACTGAGTTTTCCAAAGTTTTTTTTAAAAGAGAGAGTATATTATAAGAATCAGGATTCAGGAAGTATCATCTTGGATTGTGAGCATTTGTATCAGGCAGGCAAACAGAATTAACTAGCAAACACGCCCCCTGCGTGAGCCTAATAGAACAGCCCAAGCAACGGCGGTCCCATCAGAAGACACATAAGTGCAGGGCTGGCACATGATTTGCGCACCACTATAACGAACCAAAGCAGCGAGCGATCAGTGAGTGGAAGCGCCCTTTTTATTTGACGAAACAAGCACGCGGGAGGGATTCACCTGGCCGATGACGGCATCGGGGTGGACGACGGCGGCGGGGTGGATGAAGCTCCCGGACGCCTCCCGCGCCGCCCCCTGCGAAGCACCTGCATGCCACGGCGGGTCCCGCGTGAGAATGAGGAAAGCGATCTGACGCGAGTGGCTGGCGCGATCAGAAGAGATTAGTGGAAGGTGAGAGGGAGCGGGAGCGGGAGCGCGCGTACTCGCATGGAGAAGGCGCGTGGTGGTGGTCTGGGGGAGACACGGGAGCAGCAGCCGCGCGGCGCGGGCGGCGGCGGCGGCGGCGGACATGGGTTTGCGTTGGGGCGGAAGGGGAAACGGACCGCCGTGGATGACGTCAGCCGTGCTTGGGGTTTTCGGGAAGCTGTCGCGTGCATCAGCATTTCAGCATCCCGCGACGAGGCCGCACGGGCGCACAGGGACAAGGTTAAGCCCAGGTTTGCCAGCTGCCCATTGGGCCTCCGTGCTGATTTGCTTTGGTTCAGTAGCCGCGGCCGGCTGCGAAACATCTTTTTGGGGCCCGCTGGTATATCATTTCATTAAGATAAATATTTTTTGCGAGGAATTAAGATAAACATTTGATACATGATTACTATATTATTAGTATATAATACAAACTTGAATCGTCACATTAGTATTCAGAATTCCTATAGTTATAGTTTTGCATCGTATAGATAAAATCGTATTCTAACAAATGAAATACACCGCATAAAAAAGATGAAGGAAGCACTACTAAGTAGAACCAGAAGGCATAGCTCAATAAATTCATGTATAACTCGTCTATTGGAAATTTTGAAAATTGGAAATGTATCTCACAATATTACAAAAATATATATTCTAACCCTATCACTCCCAGAGGTCTAGTGCTCGACTCCTCTTCATTATCCCCACCACTCGCACGTCCGCTTGTTCTAAAAAGCATTTTATTTCATATTAACATATCTACGAGTGTGCTTTGCATCTTCATTATCCCCACCACTCGCACGTCCGCTTGTTCTAAAAAGCATTTTATTTCATATTAACATATCTACGAGTGTGCTTTGCATCGGTTTTACCCGAAGCTTGGTCCTACACAACCAATTTTGTTTGTTTCATGTACATTGTCATAAAAGAGTATCAATTATTGTTGTCGCTTGCATACTTGTACGATGCAATCATATATGTATGTGTTCTGACTTCCGAGGGGAATTCCGAAAGCACCATCTCCTATGTTACCTCGCATTCGATAGATCCCTTCGCCATCACCAACACAACCTCTATTACTCTCATCACTTTAGGATCTTAGCATGCTGAGGTGTCAAAAGGATTTTAATACAATACCTAAGGAAGGTCCTAGAAATTGATCTAGGGACGTTCTTCCCTCTCATGCGCTGTTGGAACCATCAAGGTTGGGTCTCTAGACTACTTTGATCCAAGCACCCTCAATCAATAAACCTTCTCAATGACCAATTTTTTTGATCAAGTCTACGCATCTAATAATGAGTGACTATTTCATATATTATCGTGTTGAGTAGTCTTCACATCACGACGAAAGTGTATGGTTACAAGAAATGCATGTTTCCAAAGTGTTCTCAAAGTGTCTGCATTATTACAGAAAGAACTTTGTGTTTGTCTCATTTCAGCTCAAAAACAATATATAAATGTAAGAAACTAGTCATTGCTCTCCATTTTAAAAGTTTAAATTCCTATCTCCTTATAAATGAACAAAGGGAAAGAAAAATAAAGTGTAGTGTACTTAATTGGTTAGGACCATAATCATGTGAAATAACATATGCGAAACCGGAGAGTAAAGAAGATATCAAATAGCAGGTAAAGGTGAAAGACACTTATATTTGAAAGCAACATATTCGAATTAGAACTATGGTGTAACAAAAGTGGAAATAATACAAATTCCCACTAGCATGAAAACGATAATAAAAGTATGGAGAGGATGGTTATAGTAAGAGCACACCTCCACAACCTTCACATCACGGTGCCTAGAAACGTGATCTTATACTACGATTTAAATTTGTTCTAATCGTACTTGTTTGATAGAAATGGATTGGACCGTCTACCTTCGGGGACGGTGATTCGGTTTCACCCCGTTCCACCAGCCCACCAAACCAACGGTACACAAAACCAGTGCCGACACGACACGCATTTTTCGATCCGAACATATCCTAGCCGTCCGACTCGGAGCCACGGCTCCAGATGCCCGGATTCCCGACCCCACGAGCGCCTCACTCCACCCGAGGACCGCTGATCGAGGAAATTCCAAGACTACCCCTCCCTTCCCCTCGGTGCCGAGCAGGCCAGACGAACCAAACCGCCACCAAAGAGGTAATTAGCTGGAACGCCCAAGGCTATAACCGTAATTGCGAGATTCATAGCAGAAATGGTAAAAAAAAAACCCAGCAGCCCGACACGGAGGCGAAAGGATATGAGCTCGCTTAGGAGCGAGGCTAGGGTTTCTCCTTGTCAAACTCTCCCCATCCCCGGTCCCCTGTCTCCAACCCCTCGCGCCGCCGCCGCCGCCGCCCAAAACACTACCCTCCTCTCCCCCGCTCCCCAACTCCTCTTCTTATTCTAATGGCGGCCCAACCCGTCCGGCGAAGCTGCTAGTGCTTGCATCCAGTCCCTTCATCAGGTGCCTCGCGACCCCACTGCAGCCCCCTCTCCCGGCGCCGCCGTCGCTGCTGCCATGGCCACCCTCAACCCGTTCGACCTCCTCGGCGCCGACGACGGCGATGACCCCTCGCAGCTGATTGCCGCCGCGGCGGCGGCGGCGCAGAAGGCCGAGGCGAAGAAGGCCGCCGCGGCGCCTGCTGGGAAGGCGGCCCAGCCCGCAGCGGCCGTCAAGTTCCCGACTAAGCCCGCTCCCCCCTCGCAGGCTGGTGAGTTGTGATTGCTAGGATGCTAGATCTGGGGTTCTGGGCGCCTTTGGATACGCTTGAATTTGTACAAGCTTTTTTGAAGATGTTTAGAGCATGCTTTAGCGATGTTCTTCAAAAAGAGCATGTTTTAGCGGTAATTTCTGAACTATCCATCCTCGAGGATGCGTCATGCCAGTTGCAAACTTTGACTGTATGACTTGTAAAGGTGTTAGCTTTGCACTGCCGGGAAGTCAAGTTTATACCTTTCTTCAGGCCTGATATTTCTGCGGGGACTTCAAATAGATTTTATTACCTCCATTTCCTGAAAGCACGAATGCTCAAATAAACTCATGACCCGTACTTGTTTCAGTGAGAGATGCACGTGGAGGCGGTGCACCAGCTCGTGGTGGCTATGGCCGTGGCGAACGTGGCCGTGGCAGAGGTGGACGGGGATATGGCCAGAACCGTGACTTCGGTGGTGAATCTGCCAATGGCTTCCAGGGAGGTTATGGTGGCGGAGGCTTTGGGGATGGTGCTGTAACTGGTGGAGCTGAAGGGGAAAGGGAGAGAGGCCCTCGCCCCCCTTACCGTGGAGGAGGCAGACGTGGTGGCTACAGGAATGGTGAGTTTGGCGATGACTCTGAGAGGCCACCTAGGAGAAACTATGAACGCCACAGTGGAACTGGCCGTGGGTATGAGATGAAGCGTGATGGCGCAGGGCGTGGGAACTGGGGAACTGCCACCGATGAAGTTCTTGCGCAGTAAGGGAACTAATACTTATTGTTTATGTCTCTGCTTTTATGTAGCGTTTTTTTCCTGATATATGCATTGGTGGAGGTGAACTTTAGTAATTCAATCACGTGTTTCCAGGGAAACTGAGGAAGCTCTCAAGGTGGAGGAGGATGCTCCTATTGCTGAGAAACAGGGCGAGCAGAATGACGCCCCAGCAACAGATGAGAACAAAGATAACAAGGATGCTGCTGCTGAGGAGGAAGAGAAGGAAGAGGACAAGGTAACAACTTATTCAATTTTATCGATTTTTAATTCCACCTAATGTTTAACGAGCAGTGCTTGCACAGTAGCGAGGGCGTGTAATGTAACAACTGTGATAACTGATAAGACTGGATGTTCTATTTGCCACTATAGACCGAGTGCTATTGCAATGTTTGTCTAATATCCTTGATTCCTGAGTCTAGGATATCCAGATCACCGAGTGTAACTGCTAAATTTTGAACTTTGTTAACCAGTTTTACTTCCAAATACAATGACAAGTAGCTTGGCCTTTGTTACACTAAATCTTTGAGAAGCCAATTTTCTGTTGGTGCTTAATTTCCTTGTCTTGTTATTAATCACATTGCCATCCTGAGTGTATCCTGTCAAGAAACATATTATCACCTTAACTTATCCCCCCCCCCCCCAAAACAATCTAGTGCCCCATTTTCTTTCATTTTTTTGTTCAGTAATGTTGCTGCTGATCTATCTATTTTCTAATATTGAATCATACAGGAGATGACTCTGGAGGAGTTCGAGAAAATAAGGGAGGAGAAGAGGAAAGCACTACTTTCATTGAAGACTGAAGAGAGGAAGGTTGAAGTTGATAAGGATCTACAGTCTCTGCAGCCACTCTCAAACAAGAAAGAAAATGATGAAGTTTTCATTAAGCTGGTTAGTTTCATCGACTGTGATATCTTGATACCTAAATTCTACTGAGCTTTGCATATGTGCTCATGATTGTAATTTTTGTATTCTTAGGGTTCTGACAAGGATAAGAAGAAGGAAAGTGCTGAGCGTGATGAGCGCGCCAAGAAGGTATGTATAGATTATCTATGTAGTTGGGACAGTTGGTGACATATGGGTTGCACTATACTTGTAGTTGCACATGTTTGGTTTTCTTTGCTGCTATTGTACAATAGGATGTTAATTCCATGTTAGAGAGATTTTGTTTTAGATTTCTTTAATTTTTCTTATTGAATGCTTGTATTGGTTGGGTTTAGAACAATCCTCTTGGGATAGGATGTTAATTCCTGTGTTAGGTAGATTTTGTTTCAGATTTCTTTAGGTTATCTTCTTATTGAATGCTTACATTGGATGGATTATCTTCTTATAAGTTAGGGAATAGAACCTGAAACAATCCTGAAGGTGTAAACTGATTAAGGGGAGGAAAGAATGGGGCAGTCTTAGTGCAATTACCCATAGGATTCTGTCTGGTCTATGGTGTTTCTGATATTTATGTTCTGTTTTGTGATTAGTGCTAATGTGGTTATTAAAAATCTTTGGTGCAGTCGCTGAGCATCAACGAGTTCCTGAAACCTGCTGAAGGAGAAAGGTACTATGGTGGTCGCGGTCGTGGAAGGGGCCGTGGGGAGCGTGGTGGTTTTAGAGGTGGATATGCTGGGGGTTACAGTCGCGGCCCAGCTGCTGCCCCATCCATTGAAGATCAAGCTCAGTTCCCAAGCCTTGGTGGGAAGTGAAGGGCGCTTAGTGTCATCATCTCAAGCATTGCATTGGCTACTGGTGTTATCTTTGAATTTTGGCCCGACGTTACATTATTGTGCCACGGTTGAACCGGAACAAATAATGGTGTTTCATGTGGCTTTCTTTCACCGTGTGTTACTTGACAATGTATACCGGAGTTGTTTGTCAAAATTAGCCTCTAGTTTTGTAGGCTAGCTTTACCATTTTGTTGAAGATCGGCAATCCTTGAATGTTTCGTTGCCTGCTGCTTTCCTTTTTTTTTTAATCTTTGTGATTGTGCGATGTGCAAGGTGGTTTTTGCTGTTTAATCTTTAGATGCCATTTGAGGTGAAACTGCCATCAGCTTTCAGGTGGTGGCCACTAGCCGTTGCCTGTGAATCTGGTGGCTATGCCCTGCGGAAGTGGAAGGGCCACTTATGCTGTAAGCAAACAGCCTGATCGAAACCCTACATGATTTTATCTCAAGACTTGTACACTACCAGTACTAGCGTTTTATTCAATAACTTTAGGTTATCCTGGCGAATAATAATCTGATCGAAGCTTTACAGGGTTGCAGCTAAAGGTCACATCGGCCCATCACGCCCTGGCATGCCTCGGGCGCTTCTTGGTGGCCGTAGAGCACCTGACCGTCTGCGACGCACAGCTCGCCAAGAAGGTGCGGTAGGGAGGAACGGTTGATACCCATGCCACTGCACTGAAATTTCCCTTGCGCGTGGAACGTCCCGAAAGAATGTCTTGCACGGTTACCCCCGGGACATCGTCCTCCCCAGATGATGGCTTCTGATAGATCTTGCAGACTGTTGTGACGACGTCGCGAGTCCCGGCCATCCTCCAGGGGTACACGGACTGCCCTTGCCGCAGGAGCTTGTTAGGATGGCTGCCAAACATGGCTTGGTGCTTCCTGGTGTAGTCTCTCGAGCACTGAAGCACCCTGAGCCAGAACTCGGTGCTCTGGTTGGCTCTCATCAGGTTTGCCACTACGTTTCCTGCCACAAACGCACCTTCCGACAGCTCCGCGATCTCCATGGCCAGGGATGCGACCTTTGGATGGTCATCCGGGTTCGCGCTCCCGAACGCGAGCGCCTTGAAGAAGTACCAGTACGCTTCTTGCGGCAGAGCCTCGAGCCTGAGAGCCTTGGCTGTTCCAAGTGCAGCTACCTTCTCTGATCTGCTTGTGATCACGATCTTGCTCCCATGCCCCATGCTGCTCGCCGCCGAGCGGTACAGCCTCCTCCATGCCTCCTCGTCCGCGTCCCCAGCTAGCTCGATGACAGCGAGTGACCTCCCGTGTGAAGCGGTGGCGACATCCTGATGCTTGATCACGGCACTGCCTCTGAAAGCAGCCAGGTCTCCGGCGTCAAGATGGTTGGTGGTGGAGTGTACTAGTGGAGACGGGGGCAAGGAGAGGGTTCGGTGGTGGAATGGAAAGAATTGGCTCCACTGCAAGGACCCTCTCGAGTCAACATTGAGTATGTTCTTTCTCATGTCAACATTTCTTCCAGTGGCTCGTCCACTCGCGTCCCCGCCCTGCCCACGTTATGGCTTAGATTGATGCAGATTGACAACTGAGTTTCTGACACGTGGGGCCTACTCCTTCGGACCCACGTGTCAGTGACTTGATGCCACGGTTACCGGCGCCGCCATGGCGCCACTACCATCACGCTAGCCTTAGCCTGCCGTGTACGACTTCCTCAAAGGCCCGTTTCTAGTTAGCGCGTGCCATCAGGGCTCCCAGCGATCGCTCTCAAATAACCTCAGACTTCCTTTTTTTTATTTTTTTAAAAAAATTTACACTACCTATTTTCAGAAAGTTATAAACTTAAATATACAGTCTGACATACAATTTTTTCATGCCATCTTTTAAGCAAAAATGTTGCTAAAGAAATTTTGTAAACAACTTTTATGCATAATTTATACTTATGATTTCTTGTGAGATAGTTTTTCATAAAAATTCAAATGAGAATGTTGTCACGCACACAACCAGCAAATTGGAGACAATATGGTACTAGTTTGTCCAACAAAGTTATGCACCAACTTTGTTATATAACACTAGTATTTCCAACTAGGACCATGGTTCTAAATAGCAGCCTAAAAGGTTTAGTGGCTGGACTCTAAAAATAGCTAATAGCGGGCTAAACAATGCTATAACGGGCTATAGTGGTTAAATTACACATCGCTCTGTTCGGCTGGTCGTGGCTGGTGGATGATGCTGATTTGCTGTGAGAAAAAAAAACTGCTAGCTAGCTGGTGGCTTGTGCTGATTTGGTGTGAGAGAAAAACACTGCTGCTGGTTCTTAGCAGAATAGAGTGTAAGTTTAAATAACGGTACCATGCCTCAAATAGCTATAGTGGGAGATTTAAAATCTTAACTAGGACTATCAGTCTAGAACTAAAGGTCCCAGACTTTTAGTTCCGGGTTGTATTAACCGGGACTAAATGGTTTGCAACATCAAAAATTAATTCGTGAGCACCACCAATCATACAGTCCGCGTGACTCAAACCTGAGACCTCCCCACCTACCTAACACATGTAACTCTAGTTGTGATTCTTTCATTTTCAACTAAATCGTGAAGGGCGCTTTAGTTTAGGTTGGAGGCTCCAACCATAAAGGTCCCCATGGCTCCTAGCCATTGGACCCGAAAATAACGTCTAGATTAGTACTGGGTCCAAACGTGGTCGAGGTAAATGTCAAGCGCAAAACTTCAAGAGGACAAAAAAAAAAAAACACTACGCCACGGGCACTGACTCACTGAGCCTGAGCTGCCTCCGACGGCCGCGCGCATCCGGCGGAGCTTGAGCTGCCTCCCGGCGTTGTCGCGTCCTTGTCGGCCAGGCGTGTCAGGCGGAGCCACACAGTAAGGAAAATGGAAATATTCATTTGTGGGGATGACGCCCGTGGTGCTGTGGAGAGCAATTGGATCGATCACGAGGAAGATAGGTATCGAGATAAGGACCGGTTTACATGCAAAATTCAAAATTCCAAAACTATCATACTGAATGTGTGCGGCACATTTGCTGTTGGTGGCATTAATAGTAATTTCAGTTGGAACTATTTGCCAGTTGCTGGGACTGCTTGTGGCATCTTGGTTGGCTTTAGTAACTCTAAGTTTGATATTATCTCTTGGGAGATTAATTGTTTTTCTATTAATACTATAGTTAAAAATACTACTGATTTGGAAACTGATTACAGTCTATGGCTCTACTTATGATCATGGTAAACAAGAGTTCATTAATGAACTTCATACTGTCCTATCTGGTTGGGCTGGTCCTATAATCATATGCGGTGATTTTAATCTGATCAGGGAGGCCGCTATAAGAACAATGGGAATATTAATTTTCATTGGTATGACCTTTTTAACAATTGGATTAATCATTGGGGGCTGATGGAGCTGAAAAACCCTACTTGATCTTATACTTGGACTAATAATCAGGTTCAGCCAACTATGGCTGTCCTAGATAGAGTGTTTATCTCCCCAAACATCGATGCCCAATACCCTAATATTAATATTAGGAGTGCTGCTTGTTTAGGTAGTGACCATGTGCCGTTGTTGATTGATTTTGGTGTTGACAATGTGAAGAAACCTTATCTTTTTCGTTTTGAAAAATGGTGGCTAGGTCAGGAGGATCTCTATCATGTGGTAGAGAAATCCTGAAACTCACCTTGTAGTCTCTCTGATCCTTTAGAGGTCTGGCAATTCAAAATGAAAAACCTAAGGAGGAAACTAAAAGGCTAGGTTCTTAATATCAATGCTG
The DNA here is from genome assembly GCF_016808335.1 of Panicum virgatum. Taxonomy (NCBI): domain Eukaryota; kingdom Viridiplantae; phylum Streptophyta; class Magnoliopsida; order Poales; family Poaceae; genus Panicum; species Panicum virgatum. The sequence goes on along the minus strand of NC_053140.1, from coordinate 46,781,131 downwards.
ATATTAAAAGAAAGAAAAAAGCCTTACTAGAAGAATCTGATCTTCTAGATGTTTTCTCAGAACTCAATCAGTTAACTGATATAGAGAGGAAAAGAATGCAAGATATCCAAGAGGAGCTGGAGGATATTTGGAAAATAGAAGAAACCAAAGCAAAACAAAGATCTAGAGATAGAAACATCAAAGAGGGTGACATGAACACTGCTTACTTCCATGCCATCTGCAATCATAAAGCAAGGAAGAAAACTATTCTATCCCTTCAGGAGCCTGATGGTATGGTCTATGAAAATAAAGGAATGCTGGGCCTTGCGATTGATTTTTATAAAATGCTCTTTGGCTATGAGGAAAAAATTGATATCCATCTAGATGAGAACTTCTGGGAGGAAAATGATTACATCACTGCTGAGGAGAATAATCTCCTGGAAGCTCCCCTCTCAGAAGAAGAAATCAAGGAAGCTGTTTTTTGGGTCATATGCTGATGGAGCACCAGGACCTGATGGCTTCCCCTTCCTTTTCTATCAAAAATTTTGGGAGGTGATTAAAACAGATCTCATGAATATGGTCAGGAAGTTTGAAGTAGGTGAGCTGAACATTGCTAGACTTAATTACGTAATGCTAACCCTGATCTCTAAGGAAGTTGAAGCTACAGAGTTAAAAAAATTCTGGCCTGAGAACAAGAGGCTTTAGCCCCAAATGGATTGTCTGGGTACTAAGTCTTGTTAAAGGAGGTTCTGTTTGCATTAGACTCAATGATGAGAACAACAGTTTTTCCACCCCTGGTAAAGGGCTTAGGCAAGGTGGTCCCTTGTCCCTCCTACTTTTAAATATTGTGGTAGATGTCTTTACCAAAATACTTATTAAAGCAGCTAGAGCAAACCTAATCCGAGGGCTTTTGCCTGATGTTTATGAAGGAGGTATCATTAGACTGCAATATGCTGATGACACTCTCCTTTTCCTAGAAAATAACCTGCACCATGCCAGAACTTTAAGTAGCTACTTACTTGTTTGAGAATCTCTCAGGGATGAGGATCAATTATGCCAAATGTGACCTGCTGACCTTAGGTTTGGATGAAAATGAAAACAACAACTTTGCTAGATTGTTTTGCTGCAAAGTTGGCTCTTTCCCAATTAAGTACCTGGGGGTGCCCCTTCATTTCTCTAAGCTTAAGAGAGAGGATATTCAACCTGTGGTGGATAAACTCATTAAAAGAGTGGCTGGCTGGAGAGGCAAATTCCTCTCTAGTGCTGGAAAACTCACCCTTTTGAAATTTTGTCTTGCTAGTATACCTATCTACCTGGGTTGGGAGGACACTTGGGTTGGGACTTGCTGTTTAGCAACCCAGTTTTGGGATCTTTATATTTTAGCTGATCAAAAGAAGGTGAGTTTAGCCTCTGTTTGGGATGGTAGAACTTTAAAGATCTCCTTTAGGAGAAGTGTAGAACCTAGATTAATTAGACTGTGGGAGGAACTAGTCTCCTTAGTTGAGTTGGTCAGTTTTGAAACTGATTGTGATTCTATTATTTGGACTTTCCAAGGGAATGGTCATTTTGCTGCGCACCCCATGTACAAAGTGTTAGCTTCCGAGGGATTCAACCTATACACACACCTGCTGTTTGGCGGCTTAATGTCCCTCCCAGAATCCATATCTTTTTCTGGTTGATGGCAAACATTAAAACTTTGACTAGATCAAACTTAGCCAAGAGACAGAATTTAGATGATCTCAGCTGCCTTTTCTGTGCAGAATCTGAGATGGTACATCATTTATTTTTTGAATGTTGTGTGCCCACAATCATGTGGCTTCTCCTCTCTGAGATCTTTGGTAGAAATCTGGGCACTGACTTTAAATCGGTGGCCAGGTGGTGGATCAGTAACAAAAAAATGCTATCATGAACACTTGTTATGCTGCATTGATGTGGTGCACTTGAAAAATGTGTAATGACCTTTGTTTTCAGGCAAAATAGTGGAGAACCCAAAAGGATCTCCTGGCAAAGCTGATCAGGACCTTAAAAAATTTGCGAGCTCTGTGCAAGGCTGCAGACTTGCAAGACTTGGACCAAGTGATGGAAGACCTCACATCAATACTATACAGACCCCTGCGCCTATCCTGGGATGGGCAGGTGATGACAATTCCCTCAAGCTCCCAGACAACAATACAATCAGATTTGGTAGCATTAGATGGACAGGTGGTCTGGAACAATGCTGGCGTGCAGGCAGCGCTGGAGGAGATTTCTGAAGATAGGATTGTAATGGCTGATCGTTTACCCTGCTGTAACATCCCAAAAATTCACCAAATTAAATCACGCACTACAAAAGTTTTTTGTCGTTAAGCTCAAATCATTTTCCCGCCCGATCTCCCCAAAAACTGGTCCCGACATCCGAATCCATCGCTGTTCCGTCTCCCTGCTCGTCCTCGTCCCGCGCGTCACGCTCGACCGGCGCGCGTGCAAGTCCAGTCGCGGTCGCCGCCGCGATTCCCGCCGAGTCTCTCTCTCTCTCTCTCACTCTTTTCCTTTTCTTTTTTCTATTCCCTCCATTTTTCTTTTTCCCTCCCTCTCCTTTCTTTCTCCCTTCCTCTCTGCCGCGCACGGCCACGAGCTGGCTCGCCGCCGCCCGCTCAGCTCGGTGCCACTCCCCCGTTCCACCCACGCGCGTGCGCCCGGCCACCCCACGCGCTCCACGCGCGTGCGCCCACGCGCACCACCCGGACGCGCCGCTCGCCGACCAGACCGCCTCGCCGCGCCGCCCGCCGAACCGCACAGCGCCCCGCCTCGACGCTCGAGCCCGCACAGCTTGACGCCGAGCTCCACAGCCTGCCCCTCCACGTGCCCAATGCCCGAGCCGTCGCGTCACCGCCGCGAATCACGCCGCTGACGCTCGCAAGCGGCCAAGCGCCATTAATGGCGCCCCGCCGAGCTCGCCGGCCGCCACCACCACCGCGCTCCTCCCCCACCGCCTTACCTCGCCTATAAATAGGCCTCCCATCGCGCTCCCCACCACCGCAAACCCTTCCGCCGCCGCTAGCCCCTCCCCTCGCTCCATCCCTGCCCGAGATAGGTAGGGGAACCGAACTCCCTCATCCCTCTCCCCATTTTCACCCACTTCCTGGCCGCCGTCGCGCTCCACAGCGCCGCCGCCCGCCACCCGCCGGCCTCCGTGGCACCGCCGCCTCGCCGTGCTCCGACCCAAATCGTGGTGTGGGACGGGATCCCCTCGTCGCCCTCCCCCTTTCCCCCCTGCTCCCGCTTGCCGCCGTACCCCAAGGCCGCCGGCCCAGGCACCGCCGGCGCCCTGCTCCCCCTCCTCTGCTTCACGGGAGGGAGGAGGAAGAACAAATGCAAAATTGCCTTGAGCCCCCTTCCTTTTCCCCAATTTCATTAAGAGCCCTTTTCCCTTTATGATCTTTTTCCAAATCAACCCTCCATGTTCTCCCTATTTAAAAACTAACCCCTCCACCATACAAAAACAATTACACATAGGTCCCTGCCCCTTTCCGGATTAGCCAGAACATTTTTTAAATATTATAATCAAGTCCTTTCACTCTCAAAACTAATTACAAACAGGTCCCTGACTCCTTATTTAACCCCTAAACCTCTCTGTAACCTATCATTTCATGCGCCAAACAATCTCCGATCGACCTGAAACTTTACCACGCCATTCCTACCATAGTTTTGGCCATGCCCTTAGGAAATCGCCCAAAAATATTACTCATGTCCCCCTATCTTAATTCTTTCCGATTCAAGCTCTACGATAAAACCTTTATTTCTTTTTCTTAATTGTGTGTTTGTTTGTACACGTCGTAGATCACGGTGTGAACGAGGGAGAACCCGTCGACGAGCAGTACTGCGAGCAAGCAATCGAGGACCAGTTCCGTGACCCCGAACCCGAAGGACAGTACCTCGATCAGGACTTCCCGGAAGACTTTGAAGACAGCAAGTTCAATCCCGCCCTTTGATGTATGTTTTGTCCTAGTTTTTATAAACACAACCTATTGGCCTGTTTTGCAAAACTGCATATGTTTTGCCTGCTGAAAACACGGTTGGATAGCCACCCCCTTGATTTGTTATAACCATTCCTTGACCACCAAGATTAATGTCTGAATGTGTTTGGACGTTAATCACTGCTAGAACGCTTAGGACCTTAAATTCGGTACAACTTGTTTTATAAAAAGAAAATGTGTGAGTGTGTGTGGGAAGGGAAAATGTGGAATTTTCGAAAGATGAGTTTAGACAGGATGGATGGTATTTCTGTGTGATTTGCCGATTGGTGTGCTCGTACCTGTGTTGTTGAGCAGGGAAGGGAGATATCCATCCTGTCACAATTAAGGACCGAGTTGGTGTGTCATCTCACCTAACTCCATTATCATGCAAACCACTCGACCGTTGTATGGACAACAGCTTAGCATAAACCCCACTAGTTAGTCTGATAGCCATCAGAAGAGCTGAGAGCAACGGGTGACTAAGGAAAAGGGATATTCTCTGTGTGACTTATGCCCTGGTTAAACCTCAGTGATTGGTCAATGGCCCCTTGGTGGATCCCGTGATGGCTAGTCAGGTCTAGCTAAGGTGGGTAATGGCTTTGTTGGGATATGCACCGACACTAAGGTGATCGTGCTATGGTACCCCGCTTGTGGGTAAAGTTGCACACCTCTGCAGAGTTAAAATCTATTCGAATAGCCGTGCCCACGGTACTGGGCGAGTTACGGTGTTGTTACATAACTAATATTTCTTCTGGGAAGGGATGGGTTGGCGTGAGTTGTTTTGGGAAAGGTGTCCGGCAGTCGTGCCGTGTGCTACGGTGGATGATGAGTCCGGTAGCAACTTAAAACTGGGATCCTGTGTGGATCAACACTACGTGTTACTTGGTACAAGAAAACTTGCTTTGAAAATCCTTTATTTCAAATGAACCCCTGCAACAAAATTAGCTTTCCGCAAATAAAACCCTAGCCTCATCCTTGATTTACCCTGTGCATTATATTCTGTTGTACCACCCCCGTGGGTGTGGTTGGACTTGCGGAGTACGTTTGTACTCACCCCATTCTTACTTTTTACAGAGGAAGATCCAGACTTCGTCCCCGAAGACGTTGAGTAGAGGTTCCGTCCTGCACCCAACTTTGCCTGTGGATAGGATCACCCGCAGGAAGTTCCGTATGGCGCAAGACTCTGATGACCCCCTTTTCGTGGTTAATATCGTTGTGTGGGTGTTGGTTGTTATCCTCGCGATAGTGGCGCTTTACTATCCACTTCCGTGTAGAGTTGTACGGTGATGTACCATCTGATGTAATAAAAGTGTTATCAGCCTCCTGGGACTGATATTGTTTCACTTTTAAGTCTTCTCTTATGAGGGGACGCTTCACCTGCGTTGCCTCCTCCGTGCCGGATGTTGTCTCGCTAGATACTTAGCTTCTTAAGAGCTGTGAAACCTTTGTGGAGCTTGTGAACTCCTGTTTGCTTTCATCTGTACCTGAACCTGAACCTATGCTTTGTTTCCCTGAAATAAAGCGGGAGCGATCCTTTTCTCTAAAAAAAAGAAAATGTGTGCGGCACATGTATGGAGTATTAAATATAGATGAAATAAAAAACTAATTGCATAGTTTGCTTGTAAATTACGAGACTAATCTAATGAGCCCAATTGGGCCATTATTAGACACTAATTTGCTATAGTATTTGCTACAGTAAAATATGTGCTAATGATGCATTAATTAGTCTGAATAAATTCATCTTGTAGTTTACAGACGAGTTTTATAATTAATCTATATTTAATACTTCAAATATGAAAATATTACATTTCAAAAATTTTACGGAAGCAAATAAACAAGGCCTAATGTAAATTCAAATTCTCGTCCTAAAAGCCCGGACAGAATCTCACCAGAAATCCAGAATCAAATCCGATGGAGACTAACATGTTCACAAGTTTTTCTAGATACATATATTTTGCTATGTATTTAGATACATTATATTTTAATACATAGCAAAAATTATGTATCTAATAAAGTCAAAATGAATGTAGGGCGGAGGGAGTATATGTTTAGCATTGAAATCAACATGGCTTCCTACACAATCCAATATTACCAGTACACTATGTATGGCTACGAATATAAGGGGCATCGAGGAAAGAAAAAATAAAAAAGAAATTTACAGAATATATTCAAGAATTTTAGCAACCAAACTTGGTTAGTAAATATACACATGAGCAAATATTTGTAAGGAAAAAGTCTAATTACTAACCTCAATTATAGCCAAAGTCTGGATAATCCCTTAAACTATTGTTTGGTTCATTTTACCCCATAAACTATACCATTTGGTTCAAATTATCTCCTAATATAATTTGTCCTTTTCATTTATCCATCCGTAGTTGGAGTTTTAAGTTGAAATTTTACAACATAATAGTACACACCATAACACATGTTAGAAAAAAAATCATAATTTTTTTATCATTATTCTGATAGGTTAGAATATTTAATAATAAATTAATCATTGGAGTTCAAAATTATATGGAAACTAATGGGGAAAAATTATAAAACTTTTTTTCTAAATATGCATTGCGATGTGTAGTACTACCCTGCAAAATTTGAAATTAAAATTTAACTTGTGTATGGAGAAACAAAAAAGATAAATTGTGTTATGGGGTAAAATAAACTAAATGACATACTCCCTCCGTTCGGAAATGATCTACGTATTTTGACTAGGAAAAGTCAAACTTTATAAACTTTGACTAATAATTAGTTAAATTATATGTATAATTAGTTTATAAAATTTATGTCAATACATATGTATTCAAAGAGGTTTTGAGATGACATTGAGTTATTCGTAATTGACATTATATTCTGAGTGATTAATAAAAGTCAAACTTTACTTCGAATGACTTTCTCTAGTCAAAATATGTAGATCATTTCCGAACGGAGGGAGTAGTTTATGGGGTAAATTGAACCAAGTTATAGTTTAGGGGGTTATCCAGACTTTGGTTATAGCTGAGGGGAGTAAATTAAACTTTTTTCTATGTGTAAAATGGTGTTTCATAGTATTGTACTATTCATATATTGTAAAAGCACTTGTACCAATAAAGTTGCCGCAAATTCATGTTAAAATCTCGCCTGCCGAGGGCGTTTCTTGCCGATTGTTGAGCATCCAGCCTTCTGTGATTCACAGTTGACGAAGTAGGTGTAGTAGGGAGGTATTGTAGACCTCCATGTCAGTGCAGTGAACTTCCCCTCATGCGTAACACATCCTGTTATAATATCCTGTGCTGTTAGCTTGGAGACATCATTCTGGGTAGAGCATTTCTGATAAGGTCCCTTCTGATAAATGTTGCCGCCCAAAATGGAAATCTGGCTCTGCTGGGTCATCCTGCATGCGTACACAGGCCGGCCTTTCTGAATCAGATCTGCAGGATGCTCACCAAACATCAGTAGGTGCCTGCTCGTGTAATCTCTCAGGCACTGAAGCAGCCTGCTCCAGAAGCGAGCATTCAGGTTGGCTCTCATCATGCTTGCCATTATGTTTGCTCCCAAGAAGGTACCGTTGGTCAGCGCCGCGATCTCCATGGCTAGGGATGCAAGCTTTGGCTGATCCTCATGGTTCGCGCTCCCGAACACGAGTGTTCTGAAGAAGTACCAGTACGCGTCTCGAGGCAGATGCCTTAGCCTGAGAGCCTCCTGCGTCGTTCCGAGACCAGATATCTTCTCTGATCTGCTTGCGACAATGATCTTGCTCCCATGCGCCATGCTGCTTGCCGCCGAGGAGTACAGCCTGCTCCATGTCTCCTCATCCATGTCCCCAGCTAGCTCGATGACAGAAAGTGACCTCCCGTATGAGGTAGCAGTAAGATCTTGATGCTTGATCACACCGATGTCCGGTGGTAGAGGAGAAGCCATGCCTTGGGCACCGAGGTCGTCTTCGGTGAAGAAGACAATTGACGAGAAGTGCTCGCGCACCCTCTCATCAAGGCAAACATGCTCGATCAGCGTGGTCATCCCGACCCACGCCGCGCCCACGATTGGAAGAACTTTGGGGCTCTCGTCACAGGCAGCGACTCCTGTCCGAAGCAAGAAGTTGATGATCGTCTCCTTCTCCATCTGCCTGCCGAACATCACCTTGTCAAGGATCAAGTATGTGCTGTACGGCTGCCGGGGGATGCGAGGGTATCCCTCCAAGAACACGGTGAACTCCACCATGTCGTCCATCAGTGTCTCGAGGCCATTCCGCATCTTCTCCAGCTTGTTCAGGCTTTCAGTGTTGGGCATGGTGTTCTTCAGGTTCTTCTTGCTGCTGGTGATGGGGAAGGAGGGGAGACGATGCCTGGCTGAACTGAATCTAGGCAAGGTAACAGGGAGGCCACTGCTCACCTCGCCATCGCCTTCTTGACCTCTGCACTTGACGGTGTCGAGCATGTAGTGGCCCCTGTACATGGCTTGCCTGAGCATCTCGAGCTGCCGAAGCATGGCCTGGTTGCCGATGTGCCGCCCCTCGGCCTCCTTCACCATGGCGTCGGCCCGGAGCAGCACGCGCTGCAGCCGCTGGAGCTTGTGCTCAGCTTCTTCTGCCTTGGGCCGCTTGCACCTCTGGATCACCACAGACAGGGCTCTGCTCAGGAGGTCACTCGTGACCGCGGAAACGATGGTCTCCATTGCAAGGGTGAAGGATCTTGTCAAGGAGAGATTTGTGCAATGGAAAAGAGAGAATGGATGCAATGGTTATGTGAAAAAGTCTTAGCTTCTGATTACGGAAACGTTAGTATTATCATCATTATTTGCGGAAAAGAATGATGGATTAGTACAAGTGTCGATGTCAACTACCGTGCTGCAATTTCATCCAAAGTGGTAACTGTGGAATAATACATCCAATTAACAACGTCGGTCTAGCGTGACACAGGAGGTTGCCGATCCGCATGTTTATTTGACTCTGGACTTCTGGGGCGCAACTTTTTTTTTTCCGATAAGGGAAATTTATTAATTTCAAGTAATGTTACATCATGATGATACAACAATACTTGAAAAAACGGAGCCTCCGCCTAGCGGCACGCAGCCTAACAAAAACAGGAAAAGAGACCGACACTCTAAAGATTATCAATTCGTAGCCCAGGTGAAAAATACCTTAGCCATTTATGCCAACTGCTTCATGCCTCCTCGGCTAAGTCCTCTATGATAGGCCATTGGAGGATAGTCCATGTATATACCCAGTGCGAAATTGAGAAGATGATTCGCAAAAAAGAAGATTGTTTATTTTCAAATATCAGAGCATTTTGATACAACCACAAAGACCAACATGTAGCCGCTGCTTCAAGTAGTATTAGTGATTTAAATTCATTACAAACCCCCATTAGCCATTGCCCAAACATATCCGTCACACTGCAAGCTGTGAAAGACTAAAAGCTGCATGAGTGATTGTCGAAACCATATGAGCATGGCGGCAGTCGAAGAACAGATGTTGGATTGTCCAATCTTTGTGACAATAGCAACACTGTTTACTACCCTGCCAGCTTCTCTTAGCTAGGTTGTCTTCTATTAGTACTACTCATCTTCTGAGATACCACAAGAAAATTTTAGCTTTTAGTGGAGCTTTGATTTTCCAAAGTCGTTTGTTAATGTTTGGAACCTCTTCTGGGGTGCAACATGGGTGGAGGAAAAGGTGAATACTGAACACGCACTAGAAAAGGCCAAAACCGGTGCAAAGACGTTCTGACAATTTAAAAATTGTGAAAGTTGATAAGGATATGACACAATGGTTGTTTATTATATTTAAACAACTAACTTGATCAAGCATGGTATTTCTGTAAGCAAATACCCAATTCAAAACCTTACAAAATTTTTGCAGCCAAGCACCGAAAAGAAATGCATGTATTATCTAGTATTTGACCAGCAATAGAACCCTTCATTTTTGCTCTCAAGGTCTATAAATTGTCAATTTAATGGAGTAAAAGGTTACCCGCCGCTGGTATTTGGAAAAAAAAAACTAAGCTAAACTACCCTACACCTATTTCTAAATGTGAGACTAGAGAAAAAACAAACCACCTAGAACTAGAAGTTAGGAGCGAGGGATTTCAAATACCCACAAGAATATCACTTTCTTATATTCTAACCCACAAGTTCTAGAGTTGTGGTAACCACCCTACCATTTTGCCATTAGCGCCACATGACCCGACCCATATCCATGACAAGGTGCTACAGATGCTCCATGTACGAATAATTTTGTTGCCAAAACTCGTCTCTATGAACCATCCCAAATCCGCTTTGATGGTGAAGTACTGTACCTAAGAGAAATCATTGGCAAACTTGTTAGGTATAGGAAAATTGAGGTTAAGTGACAACTACGCTAGCTGGTCAACGGGCGCACGACGATAAAAAGAAATAGAACTTACATGTGTTGGATTGTAATAAAGTGAGATCTTGCTGACAATTTAAAGACCCGTTTAGCTTGCTACAGAACTTTGGAATTTTTCTTTATCAATTACACAGCACCCATTACAAAAATAACCCAAAAAACCCATACCTACTTACAAATTGTCCACCAACGGCATTATAAAAAATAAAAAAATACCCTTTACTCCCTCTGTATTGGTAAATGAGGTCGTTTTAAGTTTGTCTTAAGTCAAGCATTTTAAACTTTGACTATAAATAAATTCTTTTGGATTGAGTTTAAAAATATGAAAGCGATTTAAGTGTATTCATCTTGCAATGTAGTTTTGTAAAAGTATATATTGACTATATTTTATAAATTTTTATAGCAAAAAGATAGTTGTCAAAGTTATTTTTGAGCCCATGTCGATGTCCGAAACGACTTTCTTTAACAACCTGGAAGGAGTACATGCTTATATATTATATCCACCCATACCATTTACTAAAGAAATGAATCCAAATGCAAAAGAGAAAACAATTACCCAATTTTGAGGCACTCAGTGAGATTGTACCACTTGGCCCGACCCCTGACTCCTGGGAGGTAGAACTGGTGGCTTAGGGCAGTAGTCTGGTCGTGTGTCCTTTTTTTCTTCAACTTGTTATATATGGCTGAACAAATTCTATTTTGGAATGTAAGAGGCCTCAATGGTCGTGCTCGAAGAAATGTAGTCCGCACTCTTGTAAGAGGCCTCAAGGGTGTCGAGGCCTCCTTACACATATTAGTCGGTGATGGGAAGGCGACGCTCTTTTGGTCAGATAGGTGGCTAGATGGGGATACGATTAAAGAGTTAGCACCTGACCTGTTTCAGGCAATTTCCTACTAGGTGTGGGAACTCACCTAAACCCTAACTCACGAACAGTTAGCAACGCTTTGACAGGGCGTCGATGGACAAGGGACATCAAAGGTGCCCTCACAGTTCCGCTCCTAGCACAATATTTGCAGTTCTAGGTTCGCTTGCAAAATGTTGTACTTACCGCGCCTTATTTTACGGTCGTACTTACCTACCCGGGGGGCAAGACCCTTTGGAAGACACGCCTTCCAGCAAAATGTAATTTTTTTTTGAGAAAAAAATTCTTTTGGTTAGCAATCTACAAACGTTGTTGGACGTCGTAGCGCCTGTTGCGCAACCATAGGGACTGTGCCCTTTGATGCAGGAGTCTGAGTCAGGAAATCCGTAACAGCAGAGTGTTGGTTCAAACTGTTACGGATCTCAGGGCATTCCCCTCTTTTCTCCACTTTTCTTCTTCAGACAGCCAAGTTCGAAATTTGAAGTCCGTGATTCTCGGAGTGGCGATCAGGGGGGCGACCGAGGCCAGGCCTTGCCGGTGACCGTCGGCGCCTTGCTGACGGCCTTCCGGCCTTGTCTGGGGACCTCGCGCCTCCGCGGTCTTCTCCCAGCCACGGCCTTCCGGCGTCGACGACGTCGCCTCTTCGCTTTCTCCTTCCGGCCAAGATTTCCCGGCTCCGACGTCACTAATTTGGGGATCGTGGATCAGTCTGCCTCAGGGATGGACTGCGCTGACTCCTGGGATTCCTGGCTGCCTCCGTCTGCCGGCTCCATTTAGGTACGCCTCGCAGTTTTGCAGGTCAGGAAGTCTTGGGCACCGGTGACTGTTCACTGTCCGGCACGGGTTGGCAAGCGACACCCGGTCCAGGTTTCGCCTGGCCGGGATGGCATGTTCACTCCAGCCGGGGGCGACCATTCACTCGCCGGCCTCATCTCTGTCCGAGTCCCTTCCGGCGAGGTCATCAGAGGTTTGTTCGACGGGGGTTCAAGTCGCGGGGACCTCGTCAGGGACTGCCGGATCGTCGGCGTCGGAAGAATCCAACTCACCACTAGAAGATGGGTCCTCGCCGACATTGTGGGAGACTGTGGGACCTCGGCGGCGGCACGGCCGCGGACGTCGTCTCACCTTGGCTCCAGCAGTTAACGAGGTACGTGCCGCATCGTTGTCACCCCGTGATCCTTTGACTAATGAACTTCCGTGTGTATGTGGAGATGCAGACTCCAACAATACACTGAGGAACGATGATGTTGTTCGCTCTCAACTGAATATTGAGGAGGCCTACCATGATTGCATCATGGCCGGATTCACCTCAGAGGAAGCGATGGACTACATCAAAGCAAAAGAAAATTCTCTGCAACAACGAACGGCTCCTGAGTACGACTCTAATTTGATTGAAAGCTTTTGGGCCGAGGTTGGGTTCCCGAAAGGGGCTCGATGGTGGGAACGTGACAATTTATCGGAAGGGAAAGGACCGGATTACAAACAGTGTATCTCAAAGGTGCTTTCTATTTCTGATAAATCTTCTCGCTTGGCTTCTAGGCCGATATCGAAAAAAGGTTTTGCCTTGCGTCCTTGGAGGGGTCCTCTGCCAAAGAGGAAGCCAATGCCCATCACGCTGGAGGCTTTCCTTCCGGACTCAGTAAAACGTGTCGTGGAGGCGCCCAAGTCCACGGTCAGGCCAAGCCATGAAGAGTTGGTCCAACGGGCCCGGCTTTATGGAGGAAAATCCTGGCGTGACATCTTCACAGCGTGGCCCGGAGTCACCAATAGCGATCGGATAGGAAAAGAAGCGCAGCGTATACCTTCACGTACGCCTGCGATTTCCGTTTCACTAGATCGATCCAAATCATCAGCGCCAAACCCTACGCCGCCAAAACACATCTCTCCTTCGACGCCCTCGTACGCCGAGGTCGCTTGACGGCCGGCAGCGATGCCGCCGAACCACCCTTGGGCACTCTCCCATGGCTTCCGTCGTGTCCAGCATGGTGGGGGCAACGGGGCAGGGAGAGGCGGTGCTCAAGGTGGAGATCAGGGCGTGCCTAGACGTGGAGATGGCACCGGTCGTGGCGCTGATGCCGTGGGTGCAAACATGGGCTCTAGCCGGGGGCGCGGCGACGGGTCCAGAGGTCGAGGCGGAGGTCGCGGCGGGCAACCGCAGAGGAATTTTGTGCCCGTCTCAGCAAGCAGCAACCTAGCTGAATCAAATCAACAGGGGGCTGACCGGCAACTGCAGCAGCAAGCGCAGCCGACAGCTGACCAAGGTACCCTAAAGAAGAAAAGAGCATTTTGCTTTAGATGCAAATGTAGCGGCCATGTCAATGAGGAATGCAAGGCAGATTTAGATTGCATAATATGCAATAAGACAAATTCGCATATATCATCCAAATGTCCGATACTCAAATTGCCTAAGCCCAATGCGGCCTTTTTTGGGTCCGCAAAAACAGAGCTGGCATTCATGCAAATCTCAGAGGCAGACTACAAGCTGGATGCCCCTGACTCAGTGCCTACAGGTCTGGTTACAGTCACGGGGGCTCCAGTTACAGTTGAGGTAGTCCAGACAGAGCTTGCAAGGATTTCAAGGATTGATTGGCAATGGGAGGCCTTTCCACAGGGTCAGGACTCTTTCTTGGTTGCTTTCTCGAGTGAAGAAGCCCTAAACAGTATGGTCGACATTGGTTATCAATTGAAAAATCATGGTGTCACTCTTACGATTTCGGTATGGCAACAAGATCAATACATCATTCCAGCGTATGAGCTAGATGAAGTCTGGGTTCATATCACGGGGGTGCCTCCTTCTTATCGTCACTACCTGGTATTTTGGGCGCTAGGCACTGTCATTGGAGCTACACTGGATGTGGACATGCTCACTTACAGGAAGACTGGCGTAATTAGAGTGAAGGTTGGGATTCTAAACAAGGGTCAGCTGCCTCTCACTACTGATCTGGTTTTTGGAAAGGTGTGCTATAATGTTACTTACATGCTCCAAGATGACTCTTTCCAGCCAGCTATTGTTCTGGCAAATACCTTTGACCCTATGGACCATGATGCTGGTGCGGATAAGGGTAATGAGGACAATGAGGATGGAGGGTCAGCAGCAAAAAAGAGGAGGAACGAGGTTGCTCAACCTGATGCGTCGGTTCCGCAGGCCGGCAATAGTTCTGGTCCTGCACCCATGCAACTTGCACTTACGCCTCTCGGGAAGAACCGGCCTTGCCCTCCATGGAAACCCTTGAAAATGATGAATGAAACTGATAAGCTCCCCTGGATTGCGGTGACAAGGCCTAAAAATGGTTTCCACCCATCTGTTGGAAGCGCTCCTAGTAAGTTTCACATTTTGTGCTCAGCAAAAACTAATGCTAATCCTTTATGTATATCATCAGGTGATGCCTTACCTGCTGCAGCTTTGTCTGATACAGGTGCACCGCTGATTAAGAGCAACAATGGCAGCACGTTAGCTGCTACAGATGATCAGATAATGGCCATGCAGCGTGCGCACACAGCTGCGGCAGGCAACAACGAGAAGGTACAGGAGTCCAGCACACAAGGGCTGCAAATGCAGCATTCGGTGGCGCTATCGGACGGTGAGTATGACCCAGCTTGTAATTCCATCGACTTGAGTGCTAGTGATTTATCCGAGTGTCGATGCGATGATGTAGATGGAATTCCTACCGGTGAGGGCACATTTTCCACTCCCGGCGCGATGAAGGCAGATGTTGCGAGCCCAGCCGCGGCTGTTCGCAGAGCTGTGCAGCAACTCGATTTAGCAGGAAGTCTCCAGGGTGCGCCTTCATCAAATTTACCCGGCAGCAACTCGCCGCTGGTGCCTCACGGGTCATCAGAGATGATATCGCCCAGCAGCTCAAAGACAGAAAGAATGACTACACCGGGTAACGAACCTTCTCCTACTGTTATGGGATCAGTCTTAGTAGAAGGTAAAAGAAGAAGTGCTCGCACCAACAATTCATTTAATGCTGATGGCATATCTACAGCAGATGAGCTTATCATGAAAAATGCAATGAGGCGCATGGCATCAAAAAATATGATCGGCGCCACAACATCTTCGAGCACGAGCCCAGCTAGAATGCCACCAGGTACTCTCTCAACTGGTTTATTCAATAATCTTACACAAGATTCCTGCTCGACAAAATTAAAACCTATTGGGATCTTCTTAGGGGCCAATAATAATGCCATACATGTCTCCTATAATGCGCTTAGAATAATAGAAGCAGATAGAGCCCCCCTTTAGTTACGCAAAAAGGACTTAAACAAGGCTGGGTTGGAGAATAATCCATTTGATCCGAGTGATGAGGAAGACGCCGCACAAGATGAGGCGCTCTTATCCCACTTGGTCAAGGACCTGACTGATATTGATTTTGACGATTCAGACCTGACCACAAAGATTTGTGATCTAAAGGTATCTGGACGAAAGTCGAAATCATCAGTGAAAAAAGACAAGGCCCGTAGACGGTCTGCAAAGCAATCCAATAGTGTTTCCCCATGAAAGGAATTTACTGGAATAGCAGAGGTCTTTTAGACTTGGCTAAATATCGCTACATTTTGGAGGCAATCAGGGAACATAATCTAGACTTTGTGGCCGTCATGGAAACCGGAAAAAAAGGATATGTCCAGAGCGAATCTGAACCGCCTATCTGGAGGTGCAGATTATATCTGGCACTGTCTTCCACCGAGAGGGCGGTCAGGTGGCATTTTGCTAGGTATTAATGCCCTAAACTTAGAGTTATCTTTAATTGTGGAAGGGGAGTTTTTTTATTAAATTCCATCTCCGCAATAAAAGTGACGATTTTAAGTGGATTCCAATGGCAGTCTACGGACCGGCTCAGGATGACTTTAAACCAGCATTCTTAGCTGAGCTCGTTCGGACTTGCCAACAGAACCCGGTGCCAACGTTGATTGGAGGAGACTTCAATATAATGAGGCATAGCAAAAGAGAAGAATAAGAACAACTTCAACCCCCGTTGGCCATTCCTGTTTAATGCGGTAATTGACAGCTTCGATCTACGGGAGATTGAGCTAACAGGTCGTTAATTCACCTAGGCTAACTCTCTTTCAGGCCCGACTTTTGAAAAATTAGACAGAGTCCTAATGACCACAGAATGGGAGTTCAAATACCCTTTGGTAACAGTGCATGCTCTCGATAGAGGTGTATCTGACCACGCTCCCCTACTATTAGACACGGGCAAACCATCCTATACAAGGGTGGTCAAACAGTTCAAAATGGAGCTGAGTTGGTTCTCCCATGAGGACTTCAGGGATCGTGTCGTGCAAATATGGAATAAGCCAGTGAATGGCCAAAACGCAGCTCAACGATGGAACCGTAAATTGGGGGCCCTTAGAAAAGATCTGCGGGGATGGGCAGCTCACTTACAAGGGGAATACAAGACCCAAAAACAACACTTCCAGAACATTGTCACATCTCTAGATACCTTAGCAGAAACTAGACCGCTCACAGATGATGAAAGATCACAGCTGGAGACCGCATGTGATGGCTTGATCAAACTCCTTCGGGAGGAAGAGATCAAGTTCTACCAGCGGGCCAAAGCAAATGATGTCCTCCTTGGAGACTCCAATACGAGATACTTCCAGATGGTTGCGAATGGCAAACATCGCAAGAAACGTATCTTTTCACTGGACCATGAGGGGATCAAGGTTGAGGGTCAGAACAATCTCAAAACCTATATCACACAGTTCTACAAAGATCTCTTCGGCCCTCCCGAGGATAACAATTTCTATACTGATGAGCACAGGACAGGAGACATACCCCAAGTCAGCCAACCCAAAAACAATTTTCTCACAGCCCCTTTCACTGAAAAGGAGATTCGAGACGCCATTTTCGACATGGAGCACAACAAAGCACCAGGCCCTGATGGTTTCCCAGCTGAGTTCTACCAGCACTTTTGGGACATCATCAAGGGGGACCTGATGCAAGTGTTCCATGAGTTGCATACTGGAGACTTACCAGTCTTCAGCCTGAATTTTGGGGTAATCACGTTACTGCCTAAAACACACGACGCAAGCAAAATCCAACAATTCAGACCCATTTACTTGCTGAATGTAAGCTTTAAAATCCTCACAAAAGTAGCAACCATCCGCATCAACTCGGTTGCGGATCACTTGATTAGCCCCACTCAAACAGCGTTTCTGAGAGGACGTAACATACTCGAAGGAGTGGTTATTCTTCATGAAATGGTGCATGAGCTCCATCGCAAAAACCAGAGTGGAATCATATTCAAAATAGACTTTGAAAAGGCTTATGACAAAGTACGAAGGGATTTTCTACTACAAATGCTCCGGATGAAAGGATTTGCACCAAAATGGATACAGTGGATCAAATCCTTTAGATCGGGAGGGAGTGTAGCAATCAACATCAATGATGAGGTAGGCCCATTCTTCCAAACAAGGAAAGGTCTGAGACAGGGCGACCCCCTCTCACCCATCCTTTTCAACTTAGTAGCCTATATGCTATCCATTTTCATAAATAGAGCCAAAGTGAACAATCAGCTGAGGGGTGTGGTGCCACACCTAGTTGAGGGCGGCCTCTCCATCCTACAGTACGCTGATGATACCGTTCTCTTTATGGAGCATGACCTGGAACATGCTCAAAACATGAAGTTAATTCTTTGTGACTTTGAATAGTTATCGGGTCTGAAAATTAACTTCCACAAGAGTGAGCTCTTTTGTTTTGGCGAGGCCAAGGACTTTGAGGATCAGTACAGGGAGCTGTTCGGATGCAACACCGGTACCTTTCCTATTCGTTATTTGGGCATCCTGATCCATTTTCTGAGATTGTCAAACAACGATTGGTTGAGAGTACAAGAACGTTTTGAAAAGCGCCTCAGTAGCTGGAAAGGGAAAAACCTTTCCACGGGAGGGCGGCTAACCTTGATCAACTCAGTTCTTAGCAGCCTACCGATGTACATGATGTCCTTCTTCGAGATTCCAAAAGGGGTTCGCAAGAAGTTGGATTACTTCCGATCTCGGTTCTTCTGTCAAAGCGATGAGCACAAATGAAAATATCGGCTAGCAAAGTGGGATATCCTATGCCAACCTAAAGAACAAGGAGGTTTAGGGATACAAAATCTCGAACTTAAAAACATCACATTGCTCAGCAAGTGGCTGTACCGACTGTTGACAATATATGGTACTTGGCAGCAGATTCTACGCAACAAATATCTAGGGACTAAACCGTTGGTTCAAGTCCATTGGAAATGTGGTGACTCTGGGCAAGCTTGATGAAAGCAAAAAGTGAGTTCCTCCGGTTCGGGACCTTCATTATAAAGAATGGGTCACAAGTTAGATTTTGGGAAGACATTTGGCTATGTAACACACCCTTGAGACAACAATACCCGCAACTATATAATATTGCAAGGAGAAAACATGATACGGTGGGTCAAGTGCTTTCAGCGCCAACACCCAATCTATCTTGGTGTAGGGATCTCATCAGAAATAAACTAGCAATGTGGAATGACCTAGCAGCCTGACTGGCTCCCATCACACTCAGCCACGATGAGGATGAGTTCACATGGAATCTTGACCCGGCAGGTGTCTTCTCAGTAAAGTCACATTACTGGGGATTAATAAGTCAGAATATTTCCAATGTCAACAAGAAATTATGGAAGCTGAAACCACCTTTAAAAATCAAGATATTCCTCTGGTACATTAGGCACGGCATCATCCTCACAAAGGATAACTTGGCGAAAAGGAACTGGCAGGGTAATGAAACGATTCAGCATCTGTTCCTAGACTGCAGTTTTGCGCGGATGGCTTGGGCCACGGTATACATGGCATGGGGTCTTCGCCAACCCACAAGTATATCGAACATGTTCGGGAGCTGGCTGAATGGAATTTCAAAACATCATAAATCACTCATCATGGTGGGAGTGGCAGCCATGTGCTGGTCTGTCTAGCTCTGCAGGAATGATGCTATATTTGAAAACAAACAATCTTATTTTTTGCAGGTTATCTACAGCACTACGCACTGCCTTCGTACATGGGCTACCCTACAACAGCTTACTTCCCAGGAGGCGCTTGTTGAGGCCTCTCGGTGGTTGGAGCGGGTGGCAAAGGATTTTTTTTACCCAGGCACATGTGTGGCGTTCTAATCTCAGGATCGAAAGTCGTTAATGTGTCTGTTAAACCTAAAATCTAGTTGGCTGTGTGCCCAATGGACAGAGGCCGGGAACGGTTTCAAGTCGTTGTATCCACTCGATGTAACTTCTTGAAATTAATAAAATATTCTCATTTCCAAATAAAAAAAAGGCACTCTGTCGGTGTTTCTAGATTGGTGGCTGGCTAGCAGGAAATCGGTGGCCAAATCAAGCCGTAAGGTGTTCAACACTTCCGTAATCCTCACCGCTTGGAAACTTTGGCTGTTGAGGAATGACAGTCTTCAACGGCAAGGCAGAACCTACCCCAAGTGTGATCAAGAACATTATCGAGGAGGTGAGATGCTGGATCTCGGCCGACATGGCGGACCTTTCGCTTTTTATCTTCCCGAATGGCTATTTTTTCGTTGTCCTTAGTTGCAGGTCGTTTTTTTTCTTTTGTGGTCCTGTAATAGAAGGTTAGTTCTCTTGGTTAGAGGTCAGATGCGTATGTTGTATCAAACTCTCACTTCTTCTTAATGAAATGCTTGCCCAGGCAAGTTCTAGAAAAAAAAACCCAATTTAGTAATTTAGATAATGCATAAGTTTACTGCACAATGTTTATTATTTTAAACTAGGTGGCAAGATGATGATGTGCTCATAACAAGTCTAATACGGTTACATAAATTTTGATGACTCAAAACTTGATATGTTAATTAGGAAGACAAAACATGACACAGGGGTTGCTGACCCTGTTTGCATGTTCAGTAGATCTGTATGGCATGTCCGCTGCTCTCTCCCTTAATTCTAATTGGACTAGTTTTTTATTCTGTAAACAAATACTCTACTCCAACGTCCAAACTTTAGTTAGTGCATAACTACCACTGCCATTTACTAAAGAAATTAAGCCAAGTATAGAAAAAAGGAGACAACCCAATTTGCTAATTTAGTTAGAGTAAGTTTGCAGCGCCAATGCTTATTTTTGTGAACTGGGTGGGTAGATGATGATGTGCTCATAACAAGTCTCACACGGTTACATACATTTTGATGACTCAAAACTGGATATGTTAACCAGGAAGACAAAACATGACACGGGTTGTTGAACCTGTTTGCATGTTCAGTAGATCAGTAGCTTTTGGCTGCTCTCTCCCTTAATGCTAATTGGACTAGTTTTTTATTCTGTAAGTTTTTTATTCTGTAAACAAATACTCTACTCCAACGTCCAAACTTTACAAGGATTTCATTTACAACTAAAAAGCATTACATGTTGGTATGAGACTACCCGAACAAGTTCATGTCAAACCATCATCTTCCTAGGGCGCTTCTTTGTGACTGTGGAGCATCCGGCCGTTTGCGACGCACAACTGAACATGCAGGTGTGGTAAGGGGGTATGCTAGACCTCCACCCAACTACTCTGAACTTCCCCTGAAGCGGAGCACGCCCAGCTATGATATCATGTGCTGTTAGCTCGGGGACACCCTGCTCCCTAGTACGCTCCTGGTAAATGTTGTAGATCACAACGGCGTGCTGGCTCCTCGCCATGCTCCAAGCGTACACGGGATGCCCTCTCTCCAAGAGGTCTTTCGGGTGCTTCCCATACGTGAGGAGGTACTTCCTCGTGAAATCTCTCGAGCACTGGAGCACCCTGCGCCAGAACTGAACGTCCTGGTTGGCTCTCATCAAACTCCCCACTATGTTTCCTCCCAGGAACGTGCCGTCGTCCAGCAGCGCCGCGATCTCCATGGCTAGTGACGCGAGCTCTGGTTGGTCGTCAGGGTTCGTGCTCCCGAAGGCGAGCGTCTTGAAGTAGTACCAGTAAGCTTCTTGAGTAAGAGACTTCAGTCTGAGAGCTGGCGCGGTGCCAAGAGCTGCTATCTTCTCCGACCGGCTTGTGATTATAATCTTGCTGCCCCCGCGCCCCATGCTTCTCGCTGCAGAGCAGTACAGATTCCTCCATGCCTCCTCTTCCATCTCCATGTCCCCGGCTAGTTCAATGACAGCAAGTGACCTCCCACGGGAGGCGGCGGTGAGATCCTGATGCTTGATCACACCACTTCGTCCGAGAGCAGCCATGTTGTCAGCGCCAAGGTCGTCTCCGCCGAAGAAGACGATCGAGGAGAAGTGGCCGCGCACCCTCTCGTCGAGGCAGACATGCTCAACTAGCGTGCTCTTGCCGATCCTCGCCGCGCCCACGATCGGAAGCACCCCTGGATTCCCGTCGCCCGCAGCCTCTGGCCGGAGCAGGAAATCAATGATCGCCTCCTTCTCCATCTGCCTGCCGAACATGACCTTGTCAAGGACCAAGTGCTCGCTGTACGGCTGCCGGGGGATGCGAGGGTACCCCTCCAGGAACACGGCGAACTCCACCATGTCGCCCATCAGCGTCTCAAGGCCGTCGAGCATCTTCTCCATGTTCTTCAGGCTTTCAGCGTCGAGCACGGTGCTCTGCAGGTTGCTTCTGCTGCTGCTGCTGCTGACGGGGAAGGAGAGGAGACGCTTGGCTGAACTGAGTCGGGACAAGACAACATCGCGGCCACCGCTGCTCACCTCGCCGTGGCATCTGTAGCTGATGGTATCTAGCACGTAGTGGCCGTCGTACATGCCTTGCCTGAGCATGTCGAGCAGCCGGAGCATCGCCTGGTTGGTGATGTGCCGCCCCTCGGCCTCCTCGACCGTGGCGTCGATCCGGAGCAGCACGCGCCGCAGCCGCTGGAGCTTGTGCTCCGTCTCTTCTGCCTTGGATGGCCCGTACCTCTGTATCACCACGGAAAGGGCTCTGCCCAGGAGATCGCTCATGATCGCGGAAAGAAGGGGCTCCATTGCTGGACTCCACGACCACGAGAGAGAAGATTTGGTGGTGGCCGGTGGGTATCCGCAATGGAGAATGGAGCACGGGTCAACTGGTGGGTAGATTTATGCGCACATGTCCTTGGCTGCCTGCAAACGATGAAAAGAAGGGCAGCGAAATGCAGAGATTTATTTTTTGCCATAAATAAATAAAAGGCTTTGATTTAGAAGTCAATCGAGCCTTATAATTCCAATCCAGGTGGAATGGATCTAAGTCTAACAGCTTCGGTTAGGTTGGTTTATTGGCATATTTGACTCGACTCTGCACACTGATCAGCTGCTTGAGCATGTGCTCTTGACTCTTCTGCCTAGAAGCGTTCAACCGTCTGTGCCTCCTCCGGATCACGATGGACCGGGCCCTGCCAAGGAGATCGCATGCGATTGCAGAAAGAAGCGACTCCATTGCAAGGCTGTCAGAGGAAAAGATTGAAAAGGAAAGCGTGATAGACCGGCATTGATCTGCAGGTCAGTCAAGCCGTGCCTCAATAGTCAGTCCCTGCGGTTGGAATTACTTTACTGCTTCCATAAAAACAATAGCCAAGTTGCAGTTAATCTGTTATTACAGAGAAGAACACGCATGATCACAAAGCAGAACACCTTCATGATTGCTAGTGCTTTATAGTGATTACTGGATGGATAAAACATAGAGATCTCTAAAACATACAGAGCCATACCGGATGAACATAAGATTCACACCGAATTCAGTCGTGGCTGCCGCCGGCGCTGGATTTGCTTGTTCATGCGAGGCACACGGAGGAACGACGGCAATGTCTGCACCTCACAACTCATCAAGTAGCTGTAGTAGGGTGGTATGCGAGACCTCCAACCTACGACCTCAAACTTCCCTCGAGGCCTTGCACTTCCAACCTGCAACTCGTTCAGGGTTATCTTGGGCAGATCATGCTCCTGGGATGAAGACGCTTGGTAGGTATGGTGAGCAGTGAGCACGGTATCAGCCTTGGATAATCTCCAAAGGTATATGGGCCGACCATTCATCAGTAGGAGATCGGATGGATGCTCACCAAAGTGAAGGAGCTGCATTTTTATGTAGTGTCTGACGACGCTGAGAACCCTTCGCCGAAACTGAGGACAGGGGTTGGCCCTCAGCATGCCACCTAACAAATTGGCCGCTATGAGGCATCCATTCAGCAGGTCCGCCATCTCCATGCACACAGATGCTAGCTCCGGCTGATCCTCCGCACCCGTGCTCCCGACCGCGATCGTCTTGAAGAAGTACCAGTAGGCTTCTCGAGGCAGAGATTTCAGCTCCAGAGCTTGTGTTGTCCCAAAACTTGCAATCTTCTCTGATCGACTTGTGACTATGATTCTGCTGACCGGCGTGGTGCGTCGTCCTCGCAGTACCGACAGTGTTCTTCCCCACCATGTGTTCTCATCCACGTCCCCAACTAGCTCGATAACAACCAGCGATTTCCTGGCCGGGTCGAGATCCCGGTACTTGATTGTGCCGTTCTCTTCCAGATGAGGCGATAGTTTTCCGTCCTCGATGTCGCCTTGGCTGAGGAAGACGATCAGGGAGAAGTGCCCGCGCACACGCTCGTCCAAGCAGACGTGCTCGACGAGGGTGCTCTTGCCAACTCTTGGTCGACCGATCACTGGAAGCACGCCCAGATCTTCGGCGCCTGCAGGCTCTGGTCCCAGCAAGAAGTGGATGATCTTCTCCTGCTCTGCCTCGCGGCCGAACATGCGGTTCTCCAGCCACAGGTGCCCGCTGTAAGGCTCGCGACGCGCCGGAGGGTAGCTGCTCAAGAACACGACGAGCTCCTTCATGTCGCTGGCCATGCGCTCTAGGCCGGCGAGCACCTCCTGCAGCTCCGCCTCCACCTCCACGCCCTCCTCGCGTCCGGTGTCTTCAGGCGCCGTGCTCGCCGGCGTCGTCCTGGCCGAGACCGTGCACAAGCGCTTCGCCGGATTGAACAGGGACGTGGCGAACGACGAGCGATCGCGAAGACTCCCGACCTCGTCGTGAACGCCTTGGCGCTTGATGGCGCTGAGCAGGTAGTAGCCTCTGTACACGCCTTCCCTCATCAGCTGAAGCTGCCGGAGCATGGCCTGGTTGGTGACGCGCCGCCTGTCGGCCTCCTCGACGACGGCCTGAACTCGTAGAAGCACGCGGCGCAGCCGTTGCGGGGCGTCATCCATGCCGCCGGCCTTGCGCCACCGGTGGCAGCACCTGTCAAGGGCGAAAGTAACGGATCGGCTGATGAGGTCGCAGAGGATCGCGGAGGCAAGCGTCTCCATGGCGAACGCCTGCGTGAATGGAACGAGCAATAGCTTCAACGCTGGAGTGGCCCATCCTTCTGCGCTTATCTTGGGTCATCTCTGTCGAGACGGTATCCATCTCCATCGCTGGAGTGGGCACCGACTCTGACTTTGAAACTTCTTTCAATTGGCAGGATAGGATGGGACGCCATGAACCAGAAGGTGGTGGAGCTTGGCTGGACTCACTGTGGACAAAGAAAAGGGGTGACCACCAGCCCCTGATCGATCACTCGTGAATGTGACTATTATACTTATTTTGACATTTTCCCATTTAGAAAACTTAATTAACATGTAAGGACATATTAGTGGATTTTGTTATCTAATTGCCCAACTCCGATCACAAATAAAAAAGAAATTAAACTATTTGAAAGCTCATCCCAAACTATTTCTTATAGATAAAATAGACGGAACACACAATTTTATCCTCGAACTTTCCATGAAGGGCCAATTTTAGTCCTTAGAGTTTTCCATGAAGCTCAATTTAGTCCTTTTGTCCTGCATGTCCTGCCACATCGGCGCACTATGTTAACATCCAAGTGTTTTTTAGAAGCAACATATGTTCGTCGAGATAATACTTTAACTTCTAAGTCACCATGTTCGTCGAGAGTCTAGAAATTCTCACGTTAATCTAAAAAAAAGAAGAATTTGAACCGTGGGATTTAATGAAGAATATGCATGCGGCAACTTGACTGACGACACCATACCTACCAAGCGTCTTCATCCCAGGAGCATGCTCTGCCCAAGATAACCCTGAACGAGTTGCAGGTTGGAAGAGCAAGGCCTCGAGGGAAGTTTGAGATCGTGGTTTGGAGGGCTCGCATACCACCCTACTACAGCTACTTGATGAGTTGTAGGGTGCAGACATCGTCGTCGTTCCTCCGTGTGCAGCCACCGGCAGCAGCCACGACAACTGAATTCGGTGTGAATTTTATGTTCATCCTGTATGGCTCGGTATGTTTAGAGATCTCTATGTTTTATCTAATCAATAATAAATATAAAGCACTAGCAACCATGCATGAAGTTGTTCTGCTTTGTGATGATGTTTGTTCTTCTCTGTAACAGATTAGTAGCAACTTGGCTGTTGGTTTTCTGGAAGTAATTCCAAACGCAGGATTTGACTATTGAGGCATGGCTGTAGCTTGCTAGAAATTCAAATCAAAAGACCCCTTAAATAGTACTCTGCTCTTTTTTCTACCCCCTGTCTGAACCCTTGAACAGAAATTATTGTACGCAGACCACTTGGATTGGAATTTCAGAAGGCCCGACTGACCTGCAGATCAGTGTCGTCTACCACGGCCGGTCATATTTACCTTTTTACGCACTCCTTTTCAACCTTCGTTGACATGAACATATGCAATTTCTGGAATATTACTGTTACATGATACTTTGCACCTAGATTCAACCGGTTGTGGGGCAAAATTCGATTCAACGTTGGAATAGAAAAATAGGAGCACTAAGAAAACACCTGCAGGGATGGGCACGCCATCACCATGGGGTGTATAAATCCCAAAAAAAACCTACAAAAAGTTGTGACTAACCTAGACACTCAAGCTGAGATAAGAAATCTATCTCAAGGAGAGAGAGACCAGTTGGAGACTGCTCGTGATGACCTAATAAAACTTCTACGAGAAAAAGAACTTAGGTTTTATCAACGAGCCAAAGCAACTGATGTTCTTCTGGGGAATAACAATACTAGATACTTCCAGATGATTGCTAATGGCAAACATCGAAAGAAGCGCATCTTCTCCCTGGAACATGAGGGGAGAAAATAGAGGGTCAACAAAACCTCAAGGAGTATGTCACCAAGTTCTATAATGACCTGTTTGGACCACCGGAGGACAACCACTTCAGCTTGAATAATAGGATGGATGATATCCCTCAACTCAGTGAATCAGAAAACGAGTTTCTCACGGCTCCGTTTACTAAAAAGGTGGTTCGAGAAGCGATTTTGAACATGGAACACAACAAAGCACCAGGCCCGGATGGCTTCCCTGCTGAGTTCTACCAGCATTTTTGGGAAGTCATCAAAGGTGACATGACGAACATGTTCCATGATCTGCACTCTGATGACCTGCCTTTATTCAGTCTCAATTTTGGTGTCATAACCTTATTGCCTAAAACCCGAGAAGCAAATAAAATCCAACAATACAGACCCATCTGTCTACTGAATGTCAGCTTTAAGATCTTCACAAAAGTGGCCATAGGCCGTATTAATTCAGTGGCAAACCACCTTATCAGCCCTACACAAACAACTTTTATGAGTGGCCGGAATATTTTAGAGGGAGTCGTAATTTTACACGAAACCATACATGAGTTACATCGAAAGAATCTGAGTGGGGTTATCTTCAAAATAGATTTCGAAAAGGCCTACGATAAAGTAAAGTGGAACTTCTTATTGCAAATGCTTCGGTTGAAAGGCTTTTCACCCAAATGGATTGAGTAGATTAAGTCGTTCATCTCAGACGGCAGCGTGGCGATTAACGTCAATGATGAGATTGGTCCTTACTTTCAAACGAAGAAAGGGCTGAGACAGGGAGACCCGCTTTCACCCATCCTATTCAATATAGTAGCAGATATGCTCACACTCCTTATCAATAGAGCCAAAGCCAATGATCAGGTACATGGAGTGATGCCATACCTAATCGATGGTGGTCTTTCTATCCTACAGTACGCTGATGACACAATATTATTCATGGACCATAATTTGGAACAAGCTCAAAACATGAAGAACATCCTTTGCGCTTTTGAACAGTTATCTGGTCTTAAAATCAATTTTTACAAAAGTGAAATTTTCTGTTTTGGCGAAGCTAAGAACTACGAAAACCATTACATGGAATTGTTTGGTTCAGGCAACTTCCCAATCAGATACTTAGGCATTCCGATCCACTATAGGAAGCTTTCTAATAATGATTGGGTTAGAATCCAAGGACGATTTGAGCAACGTCTCAGTAGTTGGAAAGGGAAAAACCTTTCAACTGGAGGCAGATTGACACTCATCAATTCGGTCCTTAGCAGCCTTTCCATGTACATGATGTCCTTCTTTGAAATACCAAAAGGAGTTCGTAAAAAGCTGAAAGGACCGGTAGCGCGCTCTAGCCTAAGAGGGGGAGGGGGTGAATTAGGCAAGCTAAAAACATAGACCTATGGCTCCAACTATTTGCACAAAATTAAGCTAAAACAAGCTATCTAGATGTGCAACTATGGTTGTTCTAGTGTGAAACCCCTATCCCAAAAGAGTTTAGCAACCTATAGCCTTTCCTATCAAGAAACTACTATATGAAAGTAAAGACACACAAATTGCTAGTATGAAATGTGGAAGCTTAAAGAGCGGGATAGGAGAAAGCAAACTCTCGACGCGGGTGTTTATCCCGTGGTTCGGTTAGCCACAAAGGCACACCTACATCCACGTTGTTGTAGCACTCACTAAGAGTATTGCTACTCGGCAACCAAGTCTCTTCCGTGAACACAATCACAGTCACCTTAGCCCCGGGTTCCACTAAGGAGCTTCTCCACAAAGGATGGGGGTCTCCATGTCCCCCGTACAATGTTGTCGTCGCCGCTCCATACCAAGTCGGAGGGTCGATGACGTTGCCGGTGAGCTTCACAGCTCCAAGGAGCCGGCGCACCAAGCTCTTCTTTTGGTTCACTAAAGAACCACTGCACAAAGGCTCAAGGCCTTGCAATCTCACTCACTAAGAGCTAATCTAGCACTCACACTTTACAAAGCTAGTGCTAAAACCTAAGGATATGATCAATGATCTCTTGTATGGCTTGGAGGTGTTCTAGGATGTGTATGAGGTGTCTTGGGACTCCAGCAATCTTCAAATGGCCAGAGGAGCTCATATATATAGGCCACCAACTCAAACTAGCCGTTAGCCAGTTTCTGCGTAGACATCGGAACTTCCGGTGCAGGGGCGTCGGAACTTCCGGTCACTCACAGACTGAAACTAGCCGTTGGCTTCTCTGATGCTTCTACAGCTGAGTTGGCAACCACCGGTTTAACCGATGACTTAGTGTCGGTTCAACCGGTGCCTCTTGATCTCCATGTAGCCATTGCCCTTGCTGACATCATTGCTCCGACGCCTTGCTCCGACGCACCACTAGTTCAACCGGTGCTAAAGACTTGGCTCTTGTGCGCTTGACATCGTCTCTGGAACATAGTACATTGAATGCACTGATGCCTCTCTTGAAGCTGTCGGTTCAACCGGTGCTTCACTTGATCTTCCCTTGATCTCCAGAGGCGCACAGACTTATGCCACAGCCAGGCCGTCGGATCTTTCGACAACCATCGGATGCACCGATGCTATGGGCATCGGTTCTTCCGGTGCTGCTGATTTCAGTAGAACTCGTCCAATTCAGCGTTTTTTTGAGTTCTTTCTTCGTGTTTTCCTTTGCATGGCCTTTTTACTTCATCCCTAGGATCTAGAAATGTTCACTTAACAAAACCATTAGTCCCATTGATTGCGTTGTCATTCGATCACCAAAATCACTCGAAATGGCATAAATGGTGCCATGTTCGTTACAAAAGCTAGATTACTTTCGATCTAGATTCTTCTGGCAAAGTGATGAGAATAAAAGAAAATACCATTTGGCAAAGTAGAGTATTCTATGCCAACCTAAGGATCAGGGTGGACTAGAAATACATAACCTAGAGCTTAAAAACATTGCTCTGCTCAGTAAGTGGCTATATCGTCTTTTAACGACAGACGGTACATGGCAGCAAATCCTACCCAATAAGTACTTAAGAAATAAACCTTTAATACAAGTCCAATGGAAGAGTAGGGATTCACATTTCTGGGCAAGCCTAATGAAGGTCAAAGCAAACTTCTTAAAATTCGGCACCTTCATCATTAAGGATGGGATGGGTCTCAGATAAAATTTTGGGAAGATGCATGGTTAGGTAATAGATTCCTTCGCGAACAATACCCACAACTTTATAACATAGTTCGCAAAAAACAGGATATGGTGGCTGAGGTACTAAGTTCAGATACCCCCGATCTATCTGAGCAAAGAGATCTAATTGGAAGCAAATTAGTATTGTGGAATAACCTTACTAGATGCCTAGCTAACATTACACTTAACCACGAACGGGATGATTTCAAATGGAATCTAGACCAGGCAAGTATTTTTACAGTAAAATCACATTACCTCGGACTAATACATCAGAATATCCCAAATACAAACAAAAAGCTTTGGAAACTTAAAATCCCACTGAAGATCAAGATCTTCCTATGGTACCAAAAACGGGGAGTCATACTTACAAAAGACAACTTGGCAAGACGTAATTGGCAAGAGAGCCAACAATGCTACTTTTGTCATGAAGATGAGACAATACAACATTTTTTCTTTGATTGTTGCGTTACACGGCTGGTATGGGCCTCAGTCTACACGGCTTGGGGTTTGCCTAAACCAAGTAGTGTATCTAATATGTTTGGATACCAAATGATTACAAACTACTTGTCCTTGTAGGTGCTGTAGCCCTTTGCTGGTCTGTTTGGTGCTGCAGAAATGCAGTGGTATTTGATAACAAAAAAACAATCTTTCTTGCAGGTTATCTTCGCGACTACACATTGATTACGAACATGGGCTATCCTACAACGGCCCTCTTTGCAGGACACCCTTGTGGCGGCATCGCATTTTTTGGCCCAAGTGGCCAAAGACTTTTTTGCCCAGTTGCATGGGTGGCAGTCTAGTCTTAGGATTGACAGCTATTAATGTGCTTGGCTTCTATCAAAAACTTTTTTGTAGAGTTGTGTGTCATTAGGACAGAGGCCAGGAACATTTCAAGACGATGTATCATCTCGATGTATCATACTTGAAATTAATAAAGTTTCCCTTTTCTAAAAAAATGATACTTTGCATGACGTTAGACCATATCATCGTTTTGTATTGTACATTGATTAGTCTATTGTTGGTTGTACTGTACAGTACTCCCTCTGTCCTAAAATAAATGCAACTATAGAGTTTAAAATTTATCCCACAAAAAATGCTAACTTTGACCCCCACCTACCACAAAAGACAAGACAATTTCTGAAATATTCTTGCAAAAGACAACTAATACCTAGGGATGAAAGCGGTCGGGAATGATCGGGAAAATACCCTAACCACTTTCGTTTTCATATTTTTTATGCGGAAACGGGTACGGGAACAGGAGAGCTCGGTCGGGAAAACAAAATCGAACACACGGAAAATGAAATCGAAATAATTCGATTGGAAGCATGTCGATAACAGTCGGGAAGCGGTATTTAAAAGAGGGAACATCAATGCATGTAACCACTTCAAACGTAGAACTCGACGCAATAGATTCAGCCATACACACATAATACATAGGGAAGCAAAACTATAATCCGTAGATAGGTAAATAGCACCACGACATAACATTAAGCCTTCACATAACAAATAACATGCCATAGTCTCATACTGTCATAACCGATAACATGCCATAACAATCAACACAACAAAAGTCCACACTCATACAAATAATAGGTGAATAGGTCCACTGTCCACAAACAGTCACACACCGACACACACAAACACAAGAACACTGGATACACCATTCAGCTTGATGTGCATCTGCTTCTTTGTGAAATATTCCCACACATTTGATGTGCATCTCTTTCGCCTCTTTCCACCAACAGAAGGTTCATCTACATCTCCATCTTGCATAGGCCCTCAATAATTATGGCATCTGCAGTGTTTCTTCCTTGTTGTCCCTGCACTTGTGTCCCTTGCTGTCCCTGCACTTGTGTTCCACTACCATCTCCAGTGGCAGCATCACTCTTGGCTTCACCATCGGCATCATTCCCACCTTGACTTAGCAAAGAGACTGATGGCGGGCTAGATGCAGGAGTCCCATTTGCAGATGCTGAAGATAGACACAGACCTAGATCCTGACTAGGGCTTCCACTTGCTGACCTAGACCTCTTGCATCCTATAAAGATAAGAAATGCCGAAATGTATAAGACGATTGCAACAATGAACTTGTATCTAGTAAACTAATTAACTTGCTGATCTAGACCTCTTGCATCTAGTAAACTAATTAACTTATTGACTACGCTCTACAGAACCACATCAACATGAAAACATGTACATTGATCAAATTCGTATATTACCTGGTGTTGGAAAAGGAGCTAGAGTGCTGTTATTCAACGGCGGCGCCAGCTCTAGGAAGAGACGCCTTCTGGCGGATGAGGTAGAAGTTGAACCGGTAGATGGCCCTTGTCCGGTCCGCGGCTTCATGGGTCTTGACATCCCGAGTGCCAGGGACAGGGGCATAGGGCGGCGAGGACTCGGCCGTGGCGCGCGCTTTGGCGAGGAGGTGCTGCCGTGCTGGATCTGGGCCTCCGAGGTGACGAGCTGGCTCCTCTGCTCCTGGGCTTTTGGTCCTGCCGGCGCCAGATGGAGGGCGGCAGGGTGCCGCCACGCCGGGGAAATCGGGCGCACGGCCGAGCGGGAAGGTCGGAGGGAGGACAGGAGGGGCGCCGGGGCCGGTCAGGTGGTGCACCGCCGTCCACCGGTGGTCGGAGTGGGAGAGGGTGCAATGGGGGCAGGCGGCACCGTGGCTGGGTGTCATGCGGCGCAGGCGCGCGACTGCGCGAGTGGGGGAGGGAAAGGGAGGGTCGGAGGGAGCCTGGGAGGATGGGACTCGGGAGGTTAGGGTTTGGTGGAGGGTGGGCGCGCTAATGGGCCTTGGGCCGTGAGGTGCGATGGCTTTGGCTGGTGTGGGCTGTTGTAATTTGGGAATACTGCAGGAAAATATTGAGTTAAAAAAGGGATCCGCTAATTCAGTCGGGAAAAGTCCCCAACCGATTTCGATCCCGATTTCGCCGAATTTTCCCAAATTTTTTCCTGATTTCATTTTTTCCCGAAAATACGGCATTCGATCGGGAAAATCGAGATACGGTGTCGGTCAGTATAGAATCTTCCCATTCCCGCTTTCATCCCTACTAATACCTCATCCACTCATCACAAAAGATAAGAAATATTTTGATAATTTTACACATAGCATGGGTTTGCGTGTTTGGTCTTATAGAATTGCATTTATTTTGAGATGAAGGGAGTATATGCTTGCCGTAGTCTAGTCAATTTTAAGGAAGCCCGTCGCCCCGTCCTAACTGTTGAGTATGTTAGCGTCACGAATAAATCCACAAGCGCACGGATACCGTTGTAGCTTTCACCTCAGAGGATTCCAAGGGTTATCGAATCCACAGGGGACGTGTGTGCACTCTCTTCTATACTAGTCAGTCCAAGGACACACCAAGATAGATAGAAGGGTAGAGAGTATTCCTAAGATAGTGCTACTGCTGAGTTAAAGGTCGATCTCTCCGGCACAATACTCGCTTCGGGCACCGGCTTACCACTGGTCTGCCAGTCGACTCCAGCCAACAGCTCTACGCTAAATCCGAACTTGGAGGATTACGAAGGACCAATAGAGCTGTCACCATCTACGGCCTACCTCTAACAAACCGTGGGATATAAGGCAAACGAAGGATAACCCCTAGCCTAGACACCACGTCTACGCTATTGATTACTGCTGCAATCTAACTACGTATGTCGACCTGTAGCAAACTACAGCACTCTGTATAAATACAGAGCGACAAACCAGCGAGTAAGAGAACTGATCTCACTCAACTACAAGCACTACTAGCATCTACTATACCAAGTAAAATACTAGAGATAGGAACCACGAATACTTATTAAAACCCGAAGAATGTAGCAGCATCCGTAGAGGTACAAGCTGGGAGAAGAGAGCCGACACCCCGGCACTTCTCCCGAACAACTCTCTCACTCTTGTAGAGGTACAAAATGGAGAAGAGCGCTGAAGACCGGCGCCCCTCCTGAGTACCTCTACCCTCTCCCTAATCTAAGACAACTCTATTGCAAGAGGAGGCTTGAGAGAGCACTTGGTGGATGTGTAACTCAACTTGGTGGTGTGTCTTGATTCTTACCCCCCTCCTCTCATATATACAGGAGGAAGCCACGGGCAGCACGGCGACCTTCAGCACCTAATCCTCCAAGAACCGACATTGTGAGCCAATGAGAAGCTGCCACGTCAAAGAAGGTAAGTCGGTTGTGGAGTGGGATGGTCGGCCGACGGCCCACTGCCACCAACCGCAACCAATCTTGGTATTTGGGTTGTCCTGGTGTCTCTTGTCCTAATCTCATTGGTCATGGCCTGTCCTAAGCAAGTTTGCTTTGGTACTTGGGTCTCTTTTGATCCGTCTCAGCCTGATTCTCGTGCTCTGGTTGGTTGCACATTTTGCCTTGATCTGTGGAGTGTGTTTTTCTACTCATGAAGTGTGTTTTCTCCCTTAATTCACCTGCATACAAATATTTACCAACACTCGTGGAAATGGTCAGTAATAATCCACTACCACTATGTTGATGTTTACATTTTATGTATTTATGCAGGAGTTGACGGCCTAGATTTGGTACTTTATAGCCGTCAACACTAACCTCAGATACAACAATAGTACAACAGATGTGTATGCACATGGCTGCTATACACTCAGTCACACAACGCGTTCAACCAGTGCAGCATATGGGCGGGCACACGGGCAGCAGTCAAGCGCGGTGTCTGCCTGCTGCTGGTATCCCGAATGCAGCCACGATCATTTTCAAAAATGGACCAAGCTACATCTGGAGCATCTTAAATCGTCTCGGTAAGGACTTAACTTCGATGATCTTAGCATATTCACACCCACAACCGAGACATGCTCTATTTTTCAATTTGCCAAATACTCATATCGAATATCCAAATTTTATTAGCGGAAGGAAAAAAAATATACTTAACTCTCCAACTATTCATGGTGGACTATTTCATCACGACAAACTATAAAACTGGATATTCTAAAACAGTTTAAGTAACACCACCTCCCCACCCCTCCCCAAGTGGTTTTAGATGGTAGTTTTGCTACAGTTGGTTTTATCTTTTTCTTTTTTATTTATTTCCACTGATTTTTTGAAAAATTACAGCAAAGCTTAGAAAAATTATTAAAAAAAAGAAAATCCAATTTTGTTGGAATTCCATACGATTAGGTCTAAACAGTGAAGATATAATATGTATGCTTTAGTATAAAGTTTTTGATATAGCTTTAGATCTATGCTTTTATACAATTAATTGAAATAATTCATAGTTGCAGCTTTTATGATACAATTGTGATGAAATTTTATTGTTTGAAGTATTATTGTATGCTTGAAATTTAGTAGAAATTTCATACTCATTGGATCATGTATATCTTAGCTACAGATAAAGCATGGATTCGCAACATAGATTCAATAAGCATAAACCTAAATAAATCTATAACTAAGTTATACATGATCCAAAGAGTATAAAATTTTTACTACAATTCAAGTGTACAATAATTTTTCAACCATAAAAATTTCACTACAATTGTACCATAGAATCTGCAGTTATGAATTCTTCGTAGCATAGATTCAATAAGCATAAACCTAAATAAATCTATAACTAAGTTATACATGATCCAATGAGTATAAAATTTTTACTATAATTCATGTATACAATAATTTTCCAAGCATTAAAATTTCACTACAATTGTACCATAGAAGCTGCATTTATGAATTCTTCTAAAAAATTCTAGAAAAGCATAGATCTAAAGCTACAGTAAAAACGTTGTATTAAAGAATACTAGACTGTATGTTTATTGTGTAAATCTACTCATGTGGAGACCAACAAAGTATGATTTTCCATTTTATGGTTTTCTATGATTACTATGATTTTCAAAGATTTTCCAAAAATAAATAAATAGAAGATAAAACCATGTCACAGTAGCAAAACCACTTGGGGGGTTATTTGACTGGTTTTAAAAAATTTAGGGGTTGAATATCCATTTTTATAGTTTTGTGGTGAAGTAGTCCACCATGAATAGTTTTTTTAGTCAGGGGTATGGAGACTTTTTCCTTAGTGGAATAGTCAATTTTGTTCTCAAATTTTCAACTGAAGCTCAACTTCATCCTTAAGTTTCAGAATTGACCATTTCAATTCTCAAACTTCTCCAGATCTATTTAGTCCTTCATCTTATGTGTCATGCCATGTTGGCACGCCTGATCATATATAATTTTGGGATCCCTATAATCATCTGTGGTTCATAAAAAATCAGCATTTCTATAAATTTAGACATTCGGCCCGTTCGGCTGTTCTGAAAAGAGCTGGTTGGGCTGGGAATGGAACGACTGGTGTGCAGCCGAACGGCTAGGGCATAAGCCGCTCCTTCCGTACGTCAACTTAAAAAAAACTTGCTTCCGTGAACGCGCATCGGCGGAGCAGGAATAGTAATAATATCAACTATCCAGTAGAAACATGCTGATGGAACAATAGTACCAGCGCGTACAATTCATTTCAGCCACCCGCCCAGCCCAGCCAGCTCTTTTTAGAGCAGCCGAACAGGGTCATTGTAAAACTTTCACCTTGATGAAACTAAAATAAATTTACTATTTTTAAATAAGAGAGTTGATCCCAATTTAAGAAAATACAAGCACAATAGTTTCTTTTTGTGAAAAGATGTAAATAGAAGCTAAAGTTTTATTGTCTCATGTTTAAGTGTGTGTGAACCAATATATGTTGCTGCTAAAAATCACTTGGATGCTGACATGGCACGCCGACATGGTAAGATACGTAGGACAAAGGACTAAAAATTGAGCTGTATGGAAAAATTTGAGAACTAAAATGATCATTTCGGTAGTTTAGAGACTAATTTGGCCAAAGTGTGAGGACAAAATCGGTTGTTCCGCCTATTTTATCTATAAAAAATAGTTTGGACTGAGCTTTCAGATAGTTTTATTAAGACAATATAAAACTTATTTGTGACCGGAGTGGGCAGTGATATAACAAAGTCCACGAATATGACCTGACATGTTAATTTAGTTTCTAAGTGGGAGAGTGGTCAATTATATAACAACTAGTCTATCAACCCGTGCCCCCACACTGGCTAGTTAGGGATATTTAATAATTATCTATCTCACACTCTTTTTTACCAATTAAATATTCTAATCCAGTACTGCAAAGATATATATTTATCATTATGTAATTGTAATAAGTGTGATAAGTTTAGTTACTAATAATTTTTTCTCACTTCACATCGCACCTCCATATATATTTGATATGTGTTTAATTGAATATTTTGTTTGAGCTATGTGAACAACATGAAAATTGGTATTCTTATCTCTTTTCTTATACATGAATATATGGTGACAAACACATTATGGTTAGTATGTTTATATAAATAATATATTAATAATGATAGGAATAGTAATTTAGAATTTTATATTAATGTGCTTTAAGATTTTATTATAATAACATAATTTTGATTCAGATTTGGGGTTCATTCTAACTTTTTATTATGTTATCATTGGATAATATATATATATAAAAATTTAGGGGGGTTATTTGATATTATTTTATAATAGCATAAGTGGGTAATTTACATAAAAAATAGAGGGTTACTTTAGATTAGTTCTTTATAATGGCAGAGGTGGGTTAGGGGGTTACTTTAGCCTATTATCATAATGGGAAATGTGGGTAATTTATTAAAAAAGATAACAGATCTAATGACTATTATGATTAGAGTTGCCCAATTGATGGCCAGATGTTTCTGATTTTTTTGAGAATTTATATGATTTCTCTATTTTTTTAGACTGTCCACTTAGAATCCTAGGTGGCTTCACCTGGAGACTTCAAAAGAGCCTCCAATTAGTAATAGTAAGAAGTCCACTAATATGAGTATATGAACTTACATGTTAATTTAGTTTCTAAATGGGAAAAGGTCAAAATAAGTATAATAGTCACATTCACGAGTGACAAGTTATGTAATCCTTCCGTTCAAATTATGGGTCATTTTAGCATTTAGATATATAATTTTTGTTATGTATCTAGATATAGTGTGTAATATGTCTAGATGCATATTAAAAATTATTGTACATTAAGAAAAAATACTAAAAGCTTTGTTGATGCTGAACGGACTCAGCCGGCCGTTTCAATCAAGCCGGCTGCACAGAAGTCATTATCTAATTTTAAATAGAAGAAGTAGTTAACCTTCTTTAACCTCAAAGTCTCAGCTTGCCATACTGAATGAGAATGGATGGTCCATGGCATTGGATCCGGTGTATTCCTGCCTATTAAAAGAATTTTCGAAGTCACGAATCTGCCGTGTCGCACTCTCGACAGAGATGGATACGTTCCCGACAGAGATTACCCGAAATAAACACAGAAGATTGAATGGGCCACTCCAGCGTTGAAGCTATTGCTCGATCCATTCACACAGGAGTTCGCCATGGAGACGCTTGCCTCCGCGATCCTCGGCGACCTCATCGGCCGATCCGTATCCTTCGCCCTTGACAGGTGCTGCCACCGGTGGCGCAAGGCCGGCGGCATCGAGGACGCACCGCAACGGCTGCGCCGCGTGCTTCTACGACTTCAGGCCGTCGTCGAGGAGGCCGACAGGCGGCGCGTCACCAACCAGGCCATGCTCCGGCAGCTTCAGCTCATGAGGGAAGGCGTGTACAGAGGCTACTACCTGCTCAGCGCCATCAAGCGCCAAGGCGTTCACGAGGTCAGCTGTCTTCCTGATCGCTCGTCGTTGGCCTCGTCCCTAATCAATCCGGCGAAGCGCTTGTGCACTGTCTCGGCCAGGACGACGCCGGCGAGAATGGCGCCTGAAGACAGCGGACGGGAGGTGGAGGCAGAGGCGGAGCTGCAAGAGGTGCTCGCCGGCCTAGAGAGCATGGC
Source organism: Panicum virgatum (assembly GCF_016808335.1). Classification (NCBI taxonomy): domain Eukaryota; kingdom Viridiplantae; phylum Streptophyta; class Magnoliopsida; order Poales; family Poaceae; genus Panicum; species Panicum virgatum. The sequence goes on along the minus strand of NC_053140.1, from coordinate 46,742,980 downwards.
CAGCGACATGAAGGAGCTCGTCGTGTTCTTGAGCTGCTACCCTCCGGCGCGCCGTGAGCCTTACAGTGGGCACCTGTGGCTGGAGAACCGCATGTTCGGCCGCGAGGCAGAGCAGGAGAAGATCATCAGCTTCTTGCTGGGACCAGAGCCTGCAGAAGATCCGGGCGTGCTTCCTGTGATAGGTCGACCAAGAGTTGGCAAGAGCACCCTCGTCGAGCACGTCTGGTTGGACGAGAGGGTGCGCGAGCACTTCTCCCTGATCGTCTTCTTTGGTCAAGGCGACATCGAGGATAGAAAGCTATCGTCTTCTTCGCCTCATCTGGAAGACAACGGCAGAATCAAGCACAAGCACCGGGATCTCGACCCCGCCGGGAAATCGCTGGTTGTTATCGAGCTAGTTGAGGACGTGGATGACAACACATGGTGGGAAAGAACACTGTCTGATCTGCGAGGACGATGCACCATGCCAGTCAGCAAAATCATCGTCACAAGTCGATCAGAGAAGATTGCAAGTTTGGGGACAACACAAGCTCTGGAGCTGAAACCTCTGCCTCGAGAAGCCTACTGGTACTTCTTCAAGACGATCGCGTTCGGGAGCACTGATGCAGAGGATGAGGAGGAGCTAGCATCTGTGTGCATAGAGATGGCAGACCTTCTGAATCGATGCTTCATATCGGCCAATTTGTTCGGTGGCCTGCTGAGAACCAACCCTTGCTCTCAGTTTTGGCAAAGGGTTCTCAACGGCGTCAGACAATACATTCGAATGCACCTCCTTCGCTTTGGTGAGCATCCGTGCGATCGCCTACTGATGAATGGTCGGCCGATATACCTTTGGAGATTACCCAAGACTGATACCGTGTTCACTGCCTACCATACTTACCAAGCGTGTTCATCCCAGGAGCATGATCTGCCCAAGATAACCCTGAACGAGTTGCATGTTGGAAGTGCAAGGCCTCGAGGGAAGTTTGAGATCGTGGCTTGGAGGTCTCGCATACCACCCTACTACAGCTACTTGATGAGTTGTGAGGTGCAGACATTGCCGTGGTTCCTCCGTGTGCCGCCCATGAACAAGCAAATCCAGCACCGGCAGTCACGACTGAATTCGGTGTGAATTTTTTTTTTTTGTTCATGCTGTATGACTCTGTATGTTTTATCCATTCAGTATATATGGCACTAGCAACCTTGAAGGCGTTCTGCTTTGTGATCATGCGTGTTCTTCTCTGTAATAACAGATTAACTGCAACTTGGCTATTGTTTTTATGGAAGCAGTAAAGTAATTCCAACCGCAGGGTCTGACTATTGAGGCACGGCTTGACTGACCTGCAGATCAATGCCGGTCAATCACGCTTTCCTTTTCAATCTTTTCCTCTGACAGCCTTGCAATGGAGTCGCTTCTTTCTGCAGTCGCATGCGATCTCCTTGGTAGGGCCCGGTCCAGCGTGATCCGGAGGAGGCACAGACGGTTGAACGCTTCTAGGCAGAAGAGTCAAGAGCACATGCTCAAGCAGCTGATCAGTGTGCAGAGTCGAGTCAAATATGCCAATAAACCAACCTAACCGAAGCTGTTAGACTTAGATCCATTCCACCTGGATTGGAATTATAAGGCTCGATTGACTTCTAAATCAAAGCCTTTTATTTATTTATGGCAAAAAATAAATCTCTGCATTTCGCTGCCCTTCTTTTCATCGTTTGCAGGCAGCCAAGGACATGAGCGATCTCCTGGGCAGAGCCCTTTCCGTGCTGATACAGAGGTACGGGCCATCTAGGCAGTATATATTGTGATGGAAAATTATATACCCCATTCATATTGTAGACTCTAAGAGCATGTTTGCATAATAAACCTGAAACATATAGTTTCAAATTTAAACAAATAATATTTCAGGATACAAGATGCAATTTAAACAGCTTGGAAGATAATACTTAACATACCTATGCATTCAAACATCCGGCAAGAGCATGTAATAGTCGAATCTTCTTTGTTCAATACTAGTGTTGCTCCACGTTCAGATTGCATATACTTAACAAAGAATGTGGAGTTTGTCCCATTACCTTCCAACAATTCACAAGACAACGTAAATTGTTTTTTAAACTCTTCCTCAAAATCTGAATACATTCTCCTCGTATATGTTTCAGCTACAATTTTCAACATTGGCAGATTTGGAATGTAGCAAACTGGGATCTTTCGACGTGACTGAAAATCAGCATCCTTCTCATTTGACCTTAGAGTGACTATAATATTTTCACATTCTACAAGGAGTTCTGAAAGACCAAGTTTCCTACGAAATGTTTTCTTGAAGACATTGTTCATACCTTCGCTCCTCTGGGTCGAGTGCATGTCTGCTGTAAATGAGTCACGGTATACCGCAGCCCACTTTGCCCTCAAAGCATATAGGTTTGACATCCATGTGTTATCCTCAAGGTTGTATTTAGCCAACAATTCATCCCATTTCTCTGTGAAGTAAATCTCTGGTCTGTCTTCGTAGATACAACTTTTGAAATCTGCCCAGAACTTGTTGAACTTGTTACCTGACTTGTCCTCTGCCTCGTCCTCTGCCTTGTCCTCTGTCTTGTCCTCTGCCTTGTCCTCTGCCGCTTTAATTATAGGACCAAGATGTTTGACAGCATTTTGGCCAATATGCCACAAACATAGGCGGTGGGCTGTGTTTGGGAATACATGAGCAATTGCTGCTGCCATTGCCGCGTCTTGATCTGTGAAAATTGTGCTTGGGTGCTTTCCAGACATTGCTTGAAGAAAGGACTCAAATAGCCAAACAAATGATGGAATAGTCTCGTTGAACATGAGTGCACACCCAAAAATTATTGTTTGCTTGTGATGGTTGGTGCCAAGAATCGGAGCAAAAGGCATTTCAAACTTATTTGTTTGAAATGTGGTGTCAAAGGACATAGCATCACCAAAGCATTTGTAATCCATGATAGACTGACCATCTGCCCAAAAGAAATTTGCTATATGACCAGTATCCTTGTCCACCTCAACTGCATAAAAAATGTTGGGTCCTGGGCTTGTTTATTTCTCAGATATTCAGATAATGTTTGTGCATCATTGCCTTCTAAGTACTGTCTGCGCTCGCGACCAATCTCATTATAGCAATCCATCTTAGTAAATGGTACTTTGTCTTCCCCTCCATAATGCTCCTTCATAAAATTGAAAACTTGGGATGGCTTCATTCCAGACCGCCGTGCCTGCCCAATTATTTCTATCTGCCTCTAGCAGGCGGAACCGAGCGCTACGAGACGATTCAGTTCGCAACAAGACGATTCGCAGGCGGAGCCGAGCGCTACGAGCCGCGCGAGGGGCCGAGCCGGGAGCGATCGAGCGCAGGGACGCGAGGAGGCGAGCCGCGCGAGACCCCCGTGCACTCCGTCCAATCCCGACGCGCCACGAGGGGGGGCGCACCCCGTCGCTGGTGCGCGCGGCGCCCATGCAATTTTTTTCCACCTCCTGTGTCACGCTAGACCGACGTTGTTAATTGGATGTATTATTCCACAGTTACCACTTTGGATGAAATTGCAGCACGGTAGTTGACATCGACACTTGTACTAATCCATCATTCTTTTCCGCAAATAATGATGATAATACTAACGTTTCCGTAATCAGAAGCTAAGACTTTTTCACATAACAATTGCATCCATTCTCTCTTTTCCATTGCACAAAGCTCTCCTTGACAAGATCCTTCACCCTTGCAATGGAGACCATCGTTTCCGCGGTCACGAGTGACCTCCTGAGCAGAGCCCTGTCTGTGGTGATCCAGAGGTCCAAGCGGCCCAAGGCAGAAGAAGCTGAGCACAAGCTCCAGCGGCTGCAGCGCGTGCTGCTCCGGGCCGACGCCATGGTGAAGGAGGCCGAGGGGCGGCACATCGGCAACCAGGCGATGCTTCGGCAGCTCGAGATGCTCAGGCAAGCCATGTACAGGGGCCACTACATGCTCGACACCGTCAAGTGCAGAGGTCAAGAAGGCGATGGCGAGGTGAGCAGTGGCCTCCCTGTTACCTTGCCTAGATTCAGTTCAGCCAGGCATCGTCTCCCCTCCTTCCCCATCACCAGCAGCAAGAAGAACATGCAGAACACCATGCCCAACACTGAAAGCCTGAACAAGCTGGAGAAGATGCTGAATGGCCTCGAGACACTGATGGGCGACATGGTGGAGTTCACCGTGTTCTTGGAGGGATACCCTCGCATCCCCCGGCAGCCGTACAGCACATACTTGATCCTTGACAAGGTGATGTTCGGCAGGCAGATGGAGAAGGAGACGATCATCAACTTCTTGCTTCGGACAGGAGTCGCCGCCTGTGACGAGAGCCCCAAAGTTCTTCCAATCGTGGGCGCGGCGTGGGTCGGGAAGACCACGCTGATCGAGCATCTTTGCCTTGATGAGAGGGTGCGCGAGCACTTCTCGTCAATTGTCTTCTTCACCGAAGACGACCTCGGTGCCCAAGGCATGGCTTCTCCTCTACCACCGAACATCGGTGTGATCAAGCATCAAGATCTTACTGCTACCTCATACGGGAGGTCACTTTCTGTCATCGAGCTAGCTGGGGACATGGATGAGGAGACATGGAGCAGGCTGTACTCCTCGGCGGCAAGCAGCATGGCGCATGGGAGCAAGATCATTGTCGCAAGCAGATCAGAGAAGATATCTGGTCTCGGAACGACGCAGGAGGCTCTCAGGCTAAGGCATCTGCCTCGAGACGCGTACTGGTACTTCTTCAGAACACTCGTGTTCGGGAGCGCGAACCATGAGGATCAGCCAAAGCTTGCATCCCTAGCCATGGAGATCGCGGCGCTGACCAACGGTACCTTCTTGGGAGCAAACATAATGGCAAGCATGATGAGAGCCAACCTGAATGCTCGCTTCTGGAGCAGGCTGCTTCAGTGCCTGAGAGATTACACGAGCAGGCACCTACTGATGTTTGGTGAGCATCCTGCAGATCTGATTCAGAAAGGCCGGTCTGTGTACGCATGCAGGATGACCCAGCAGAGCCAGATTTCCATTTTGGTCGACAACATTTATCAGAAGGGACCTTATCAGAAATGCTCTACCCAGAATGATGTCTCCAAGCTAACAGCACAGGATATTATAACAGGATGTGTTACGCATGAGGGGAAGTTCACTGCACTGACATGGAGGTCTACAATACCTCCCTACTACACCTACTTCGTCAACTGTGAATCACAGAAGGCTGGATGCTCAACAATCGGCAAGAAACGCCCTCGGCAGGCGAGATTTTAATATGAATTTGCGGCAACTTTATTGGTACAAGTGCCGCCCATGAACAAGCAAATCCAGCACCGGCAGTCACGACTGAATTCGGTGTTATTTTTTTTTTTTGGTTCATGCTGTATGACTCTGTATGTTTTATCCATTCAGTATATATGGCACTAGCAATCATGAAGGTGTTCTGCTTTGTGATCATGCGTGTTCTTCTCTGTAATAACAGATTAACTGCAACTTGGCTATTGTTTTTATGGAAGCAGTAAAGTAATTCCAACCGCAGGGACTGACTATTGAGGCACGGCTTGACTGACCTGCAGATCAATGCCGGTCTATCACGCTTTCCTTTTCAATCTTTTCCTCTGACAGCCTTGCAATGGAGTCGCTTCTTTCTGCAATCGCATGCGATCTCCTTGGCAGGGCCCGGTCCATCGTGATCCGGAGGAGGCACAGACGGTTGAACGCTTCTAGGCAGAAGAGTCAAGAGCACATGCTCAAGCAGCTGATCAGTGTGCAGAGTCGAGTCAAATATGCCAATAAACCAACCTAACCGAAGCTGTTAGACTTAGATCCATTCCACCTGGATTGGAATTATAAGGCTCGATTGACTTCTAAATCAAAGCCTTTTATTTATTTATGGCAAAAAATAAATCTCTGCATTTCGCTGCCCTTCTTTTCATCGTTTGCAGGCAGCCAAGGACATGTGCGCATAAATCTACCCACCAGTTGACCCGTGCTCCATTCTCCATTGCGGATACCCACCGGCCACCACCAAATCTTCTCTCTCGTGGTCGTGGAGTCCAGCAATGGAGCCCCTTCTTTCCGCGATCATGAGCGATCTCCTGGGCAGAGCCCTTTCCGTGGTGATACAGAGGTACGGGCCATCCAAGGCAGAAGAGACGGAGCACAAGCTCCAGCGGCTGCGGCGCGTGCTGCTCCGGATCGACGCCACGGTCGAGGAGGCCGAGGGGCGGCACATCACCAACCAGGCGATGCTCCGGCTGCTCGACATGCTCAGGCAAGGCATGTACGACGGCCACTACGTGCTAGATACCATCAGCTACAGATGCCACGGCGAGGTGAGCAGCGGTGGCCGCGATGTTGTCTTGTCCCGACTCAGTTCAGCCAAGCGTCTCCTCTCCTTCCCCGTCAGCAGCAGCAGCAGCAGAAGCAACCTGCAGAGCACCGTGCTCGACGCTGAAAGCCTGAAGAACATGGAGAAGATGCTCGACGGCCTTGAGACGCTGATGGGCGACATGGTGGAGTTCGCCGTGTTCCTGGAGGGGTACCCTCGCATCCCCCGGCAGCCGTACAGCGAGCACTTGGTCCTTGACAAGGTCATGTTCGGCAGGCAGATGGAGAAGGAGGCGATCATCGATTTCCTGCTCCGGCCAGAGGCTGCGGGCGACGGGAATCCAGGGGTGCTTCCGATCGTGGGCGCGGCGAGGATCGGCAAGAGCACGCTAGTTGAGCATGTCTGCCTCGACGAGAGGGTGCGCGGCCACTTCTCCTCGATCGTCTTCTTCGGCGGAGACGACCTTGGCGCTGACAACATGGCTGCTCTCGGACGAAGTGGTGTGATCAAGCATCAGGATCTCACCGCCGCCTCCCGTGGGAGGTCACTTGCTGTCATTGAACTAGCCGGGGACATGGAGATGGAAGAGGAGGCATGGAGGAATCTGTACTGCTCTGCAGCGAGAAGCATGGGGCGCGGGGGCAGCAAGATTATAATCACAAGCCGGTCGGAGAAGATAGCAGCTCTTGGCACCGCGCCAGCTCTCAGACTGAAGTCTCTTACTCAAGAAGCTTACTGGTACTACTTCAAGACGCTCGCCTTCGGGAGCACGAACCCTGACGACCAACCAGAGCTCGCGTCACTAGCCATGGAGATCGCGGCGCTGCTGGACGACGGCACGTTCCTGGGAGGAAACATAGTGGGGAGTTTGATGAGAGCCAACCAGGACGTTCAGTTCTGGCGCAGGGTGCTCCAGTGCTCGAGAGATTTCACGAGGAAGTACCTCCTCACGTATGGGAAGCACCCGAAAGACCTCTTGGAGAGAGGGCATCCCGTGTACGCTTGGAGCATGGCGAGGAGCCAGCACGCCGTTGTGATCTACAACATTTACCAGGAGCGTACTAGGGAGCAGGGTGTCCCCGAGCTAACAGCACATGATATCATAGCTGGGCGTGCTCCGCTTCAGGGGAAGTTCAGAGTAGTTGGGTGGAGGTCTAGCATACCCCCTTACCACACCTGCATGTTCAGTTGTGCGTCGCAAACGGCCGGATGCTCCACAGTCACAAAGAAGCGCCCTAGGAAGATGATGGTTTGACATGAACTTGTTCGGGTAGTCTCATACCAACATGTAATGCTTTTTAGTTGTAAATGAAATCCTTGTAAAGTTTGGACGTTGGAGTAGAGTATTTGTTTACAGAATAAAAAACTTACAGAATAAAAAACTAGTCCAATTAGCATTAAGGGAGAGAGCAGCCAAAAGCTACTGATCTACTGAACATGCAAACAGGTTCAACAACCCGTGTCATGTTTTGTCTTCCTGGTTAACATATCCAGTTTTGAGTCATCAAAATGTATGTAACCGTGTGAGACTTGTTATGAGCACATCATCATCTACCCACCCAGTTCACAAAAATAAGCATTGGCGCTGCAAACTTACTCTAACTAAATTAGCAAATTGGGTTGTCTCCTTTTTTCTATACTTGGCTTAATTTCTTTAGTAAATGGCAGTGGTAGTTATGCACTAACTAAAGTTTGGACGTTGGAGTAGAGTATTTGTTTACAGAATAAAAAACTAGTCCAATCTATTATATAAATATTTGAGTGTTAGAAGAAGCCACCATGTTCACCGAGAGAGGCTTGAAGGCATGCAGGACCGGGGTTCGAGCCCGGGGCCGGGCTGGCTCCTAGCTCTCGACCTCAACCACCGAGCTGCAAGCACTTCTGCTATCTAGAGCAAAAGTTTCCTCCAAGATGGCACTGTTCGAGGGATCTCTGCGTAGCGCACCTTGCGCTCTCCAATTCGTGTTTGGAGGAGACCAACCCTTGAATTCGTGGTTTGATGAACTCTTTGTGACGATTCTTATCCCTCTAGCTTTGTGCTATAACCACTGGAATCGAGAGTTCACACGAATTGGCGATTTTGAGTTCTTGAGAAAACCCCAATCATCTTCGATCTTTCCTCGATTTCTCATGATCTACTAATCTTTTGGGTAAGATCTTTTGGGGATATGCTCATGGGGTAGTTATGAAGCTTTCCTCCAAGTTTGGTTGGATTTGGATTTCGTTTGCTCGAGATTCGCAGTTTGAAGCTTTGTTTGCGGGTTTTCTTGACGCCACCGGTCAGACCGGTAGGCGAGACCGGTCAGACCGGTCAGCCTGAAGTTTGAATTGTCCAACCGGTCAGACCGGTCCAGTGCACCGGTCAGACCGGTCTGTGTCTGCCGCGCTGCGGTTCGAGGAGTTTTCTCGGCTTTGCTTCCAAGCTGCAACCTGGGTCTTTTGGTTTGAGATAGCTTGACCATAGTTAGTCTCACAGATTTAGGTTCGAGGGTTTGCGGTGTTTTTGGGACATAGGCCGACGGTTCAAATTTCGAAGAAATTTTGATCGGCTCTCATTCACCCCCCCTCTGGTCGCCAGTTTCAATCCCTCAATTGGTATCAGAGCTCGGTTGAGGTTTTCAGTACCTTAACCGGTTCGAAAACCACTTGGCGACCATGGCGAGTCTTGGGAAGATCCTGGGGTTTTCCGGCGAGGATTATGCCTACTGGAAGGTTCGCATGAGAGCCTTCCTGTAGAGCATGGGAGCCGATGTCTGGGATATCACCAAGAACCAGGCTTACCAGGTGCTTGCCGTTCGGACTTCACCTCTTCAGGTGTCCGAACACGAGGCTAATGCCAAGGCCATAAATGCCTTGTTCGCTGGTGTTTCTCGTGCGGTGTTCTTACGCGTCTAGGATTTTCAGGAAGCCCACAGAGTTTGGACGTGCCTTGAGAACTACCACGAGGGCACACCTCAGGTGAAGGCCAGACTGTTCGAAACTCACCGGCGTGAGTACGAGAAATTCACACAGGAGCCGGGTGAGAGCATTGGCGACATGTTCAGTCAGTTTCAATCGATTGTGAACAAGGTCAATGCGAACAGATCTACAGATGCCCTTGAGTACACAGAGCACGAGAAGGCCCTCAAGCTGCTTTACGCACTTGATCGCTCTGTGTGGGATCTCAAGGTGAACACGATCATTGAGTCTGCTGGCTATGAGACTCTGACCGTGAACGAGCTTTTCAGCAAGATCAAGGCCACGGAGGTGGATAACCAGACACGAGCCAAGCTCAATGGTGCCCCTCCTTCCAAGAGCATCGCTCTTGTGACTGGCCCAAGTGGGACGAGCTCTAATACTAACTCTGCTCTTGGCTTTTCTCTTGCCTCTTTGCCTTCTGTTTCAGATGAGCAGCTGAAGACGCTGGGCGACGACGACTTGTGCCTCCTCATCAGCAAGTTCTAGCGCATCTACCACAACAGGCAGAGAAACAAGAACCCCAGGTGCTACAACTGCGGCGACCTGAACCACTTCATCGCCGATTGCCCCAAGAAGTCCGGCGGTGGCCAGAACAACTACTTCGACTACTACCGCCAACGCCACCGCAACGAGGGAGGCTCCAACAAGAAGTGTCGGCGCCACAAGCACCGCAGCCGTGACCGGGGAGGACGCTTCGACAAGGAGTCGCTCAAGAAGTGCTTCCAGTACAAGGCCAAGAAGCGGGAGAAGGCCTTCCTGGCGCAGCTCAGCGACCTCGACAAGAGCTCCGACACCGACCGCTCTTCTTCACCGACCTCCGATGACGACAAGAAGAAGAAGAAGCGGGACAAGGAAGCCACCGGCTTCATCGGCCTGTGCTTGGCGGCTGGCCGGCGCAAGGGCTTCTGCACCATGGCGGGCAAAGCCGATGGTGCTCGTGCGTCTTCGGGTGGACCTGCTACACCGACGCACTCTGGCTCTTCTCCTGGATCCGAGAGCAATTCAGAGGTAAACTCCACTATCGACATGCTTGATGCAGAAGTTAGGGAGTTGTACGCCGCTCTCGACAACCAGAAGAGGCTGCTTAAGGAAGCAACTAGAGAACGTAGGAAGCTTAGGGCTGAGCTGGCTTGTGCTAGGGAGAAGTCTAGTGAGGATGAGTGTGCTGGCTGCATATCTCACATGAACGATCTTGTTGCTCTCCGAGCCAAGCATGATGAGAACATCGCGGACTTAGATGTTGCTAAGACTTCGCTTTCTGACGTGTTTCATGAGCTCGCTAAGGTCAAGCATGAACTAGAACTGGTTAAGGATGCTCCTGTTGTTAGCGATGTACTTGAATGTGATGAGTGTCCTGTCTTTAAGTCCGATCTAGCTTCGTTGCAGTCCAAGTTTGCTACTGTTGTGTGCGAGCTAGAGGAGACGAAGTCTAGGCCAGTTCTGCTTGGTGCTTGCAAGTTGTGTCCCACGCTTAGGTCGGAGCTAGATGAGAAGAATGCTTTGATCAAGTCTTTTGGAAAGACTAAGGTCGTGGAGTCTAGCCCACCTATTGACTGCTCTGTTTGCTCTAGTTTGATTGCTGATTTAGATAGTCTTGCGGTAGAGAAAGCCAACTTGGAGAATGAGAATACCTATCTTAGGGCGATTCTGAGTTGGGTCTTTACCAGTGAGCCGCAGTTGGGCATGATGATTAAGCAGTTCAAGCGTGGTGATAGATTTGGGGTCGGTTATGTAACGGCCCGGGTTTTTAAATAGCCAATTTAGGGTAATTAGAACCAAATCATGCATCATATGCTTGAATTGCTTGAAAAAGGATCTTTTTGTAAATATAAAAGGTTATTTGTGTAATTATGATTTTATGCAAGGTCCTTTATATAGTTAAATTGAATAGGGTGTGCAATTATTGCTTTTGTGGAGGGTGTTTTTGCAAAATTCAGTGCATTTATTGCATGGCAGCAAATTTTGCTTTTAAGTCTAAGTTTAAAGTGAAATTGCTTGGAAAAAAAGACAAAGTTCCTGGAATTCAAAATCCCTCTTATGTTTTAAAAATTAGCTCTTGAATCTTTGATCAAATAAATTTTTGCACAACATCAAAGTTGTAGATCTTGAAAAATTGAACAACTTTCATGTTGGGCACTTTTTCATTTGAGCCCTAGATTAATAGTTATCAATGTTTTACAGATAGGTCCCTGAAATTTTGGAAATTTCGTTTAGGTCCCTGTCTTCTTCCCGTGTCTGTCTCTTTATGCTCTCTCTCGCCGCCGGTGCCGCCCGCCGCCCGCCCACCGCTCTGGGCCGCCCTCCCCGCGCCACCTCCTGCTCCTCATGGCTTCCACGCGTCGCCTAGAAACTCCCCACCGCCCTTTGCCATCGCGCTGGGGCTCCCTTCCATCGCCACGCCTCCGCCGAAGCTTCGCGCGGCTGCCACCTCGCCGCCGCCGTGGCCCGAGCAGCGCAGCACCCCGGACCCCCATCTATCGCGCGCATCAGCATCCCTGGAAGTTCCACAACGCGTTCCCCTCGCACTCTCGCACGCTCCCTGCCCAGTTTCCCCAAACCAGCGCCGCCGTTCATCCGTAACCCCGGTGAGCTCGACGCCGCAGCGGAGCCGCCACTGCAGCTCTCCTCCGCCCGCGCTGACCCCCTAGAAAGCTCTACCGTGGGCCCGCGCAGCTCACCGACCCATCCTCCCCTCCCAATCGCCACCCGAGCGCCACCCCGCCGGAGCAGACCGCCGCCGGTCACCTGCTTCCGTGGAGCCACCTCCCTGCTATGCCTCGACCCAAATTAGCTTGACCAGCGCCTTATACTTGCGGCTCTGATCCTTCTCGGCCCGAGCCCATTCGCTGTAGCTCACCGGAGCGCCGCCTCCACCATCTCCGACCACCACCGGCCGCCGGAACACGCGGACCCGCCGCCATAGGCCACCCGAGCCGTCCCTAAGCCACCTAGAGGTGCGGCTGGTCCCCCTATTGCTTTCCCACCCCGATACTCTCGCCGCCGGCGAGCCTAGCCGCCGGAAATGGCCGGCGCCCTTTCCCCTGTTCTCCTCTGCGGCCAAGGACCCCGTGTTAGAAGGAACAAAAGTTCCAGGGGGCTTTCTGCAAACCCCGTGACTCATATGAATAGTAGCAGCAAGGTGTAGGATCAAGAACACCGACTAGAGGGGGGGTGAATAGGCGGTTTAAAATCTAAAACCAATAACACTAGAGAAATTTAATTAGTAACAAAGGAAAGCCCTATGTCATGCTATTACTATCTCTAGATGGGTTTGCAACCTAGGGTGACAAGACACAAATCAAGCTCTAGTAAAGTAAATTGCTCAAAGTAAAGACAAGAATAAAAGAGAGCAAGAGTAGTAACCGAGCTTGACACAAGAATATATCCCGTGGTGTCGATGACTTGCCGGTCACCCCTAATCCACGTTGAGGTGGATTCCAAGAATCAACCGCTCCTCTATCAAGAACCTCTTGATCTTGAACCGGCTTGAATCAAGGAACCGCTCCACACCTCGATTCCACTAGAGTTGCTCTTCACCACTCCGGTGAGGTGAGCACAAGACCTCTCACAACCGAAATCGGGGCTCCTCAACAATCTCCTTGGAGGTGCTCCACGAAATCCACTTCTCCAAGCCGTCTAGGGAGCGGCAACTCCCAAGAGTAACAAGTTGATGACGCTTGCTTGAAGTTTCCCTAATGCCACAAAGCTCAAACTCTTGATGCAATGCACTAGGAAGTTCTCACACTCTTAAAAATGCAATCTCTAAGCAAGTGTGTGTGAGAGAGGGATGCCTTAGCTCTAATGTGTCAAGAATGCTATCCAAATGGCCAAGAGAGCCTCCCAATGGCCGGGCATTGGGTATATATAGACACCCCTCAAAAAACTAGCCGTTACACTCTTTTCTGCGAAGTCGCGGACCGTCCGCGTTTCAAAAACCGGACTGTCCGCCGTTATAAGCCAGTGAGTCAGAGTGCAATAAATGCATGTCAGAACAAGCCGTTAATCCCTGGCGGACCGTCCGCTCCCCAGTGGCGGACCGTCCGCAGTTAAGAGTTCCAACCCACCAGAGACTAACATCGTCTCTGGAACAAACTTGAGTTTAGCCTGCGGACCGTCCGCGCCTCAGGAGCGGACCGTCCGCAGTTTAACTTTTTAGCCCAAACCAGAGAAACAACGTCTCTGGTACAAAATGAAATTAGCCGGCGGACCGTCCGCGCCCCATGGCCGGACTGTCCGCCGTTCAACTTTGAAGCCCACACCAGAGAGACACCCTTTCTGGTACAAAAATGAAATACAGTAGCGGACCGTCCGCCCACCTGGGCCGGACTGTCCGCCAGCCCACCAGAGCCTCTGCAAGCTCTCTGGAACGATCGCGGACTGTCCGCCCCTCAGGTGCGGACTGTCCGCCGTTACTCAGTGAGCTCTCGAACTTAGTCTATTTCAAATCTTTTCAAAACGCCGTTAGCCCTCATGCATGCAACTAGACATTTTGAGCAAAATGGCACTAAAGACCCGTCAAGCATGAGTACACAACCCCTCTTGATAGTACGGCTAACTATCCAACAAATCCGGTCACTTTTCATCCACTAAACGCCTTGTGACCGGTAAAATGTAAAAGCCCTATTTTATACCTTTGCCTTGAGCCCGAGCTTTGCTCATCATCTCCAAAACTCCATACGTTCACAACCAAATGTCTTTCATCCGTGAATCAACCTATACTCATCTTCTCAAATGAAATCGTTAATCCACAAACCGTTGTCATTAATTACCAAAACTCGAATTAGGGGCCTAGATGCTTTCACAAGGGCCCCTTTGTAATTTTTGCTGAGAATTTTGAAATTCCATAGAAAATCGTAGGGAATTCAGAAAAATGTAAACTTGGATGTTTTGGAATCCTCTTGAAGAGCTCTATGCAGTAGAACCATAATATGTTAGGCTTTAGTTGCAAGTTTTTGCTGTAGATTTTGTTTTGTGTTACTAGGTATATAAATACTTGTTCTTTAATCTTTTTCTTATCTGATGCTGGAAAGCTTGTATTGCTCTGAAATTTTTGTGGTGGTTGAATCATGTTACACTAGTTTTGCTATAAAAAATTCATGATCAGTTCTTTGTTGTAGATATTTATTTGATGTAATCCTTGTTTAGTATACTTTATTTATGATAAATAGTTTCTGTTCTTCTTAAATCCTGAATGAGTGTTCATCTGGAGTATATTATCTTGATCAGGAAGTTTGAGCCTTAGTTCATGACTAGAACAGGAGCTAAAATTGAATCTTGCTAAACTGATGTCTGTTTTGTTTATTTTCTCAGAATTAATTCTTTGTATATAAAATCATGAAAAATTCACAGTAGATAAATCATCCCTGTGTAGAACTCCTGTTAAATTGTGAGCTTCTGTTTTGCTCTAGTTTGACCTGTATAATTCAAGATTGTGCTAGGTGTTGCCTGCATAAATGATTTGTTGTGATTAAATGGCTACATGTCTTGGCATGATTTTTGTAGGGTAGCTTAGTATGTTCATGTTATGTTAGTGTAATTTTGGTGGAATTTATTACTATTTGTACTCTGAGTTGTTGTTTTATTTGCAAACCATGACTTAATTGTATAGGAAATCACCCCCACTTGTTTATGAAGTTAGTCAACTTCATTTGTGCTGTTGATCATGATGCCTTGTGTAGTTAAATTTGGTATTTAACTACTCTATAAACGATTGCCCATGTATGTTTATAATGTTGTTCTTGCATTACATATAGACACGACTGCCTTATCGGACGGGACGTACGAGTTGATTCCGGAGTCTGACGGAGGTGATCTCAAAGCTCAAGTGAACACCGCCGTACTAACTGAAGCCCCGGACCAAAGTTCGGAAGAGCCTAGAGCTGAAATAGTTAGCAACTACCGAGAAGGCAAGCCCCGGACATAACCTATATTTCAAATTAGTATCACCTACTGTTATTATTTACTTGTGCATTTACAGTTCTTAGGTTTTGAATTGAAACCCTAGATGCATGATCCTAGGAACCTATGTACTGAACACTAGACTTGAGTTCGACTACTTGCTAAGCTTATAGGACCGGTAAAAGTCGAGTGATTGCCTGTCACTCGCGAGCTTTATAGGAATTGCTTGTTTACTTTCTATTATCAATATAAGGACGACAGACGGGGTTGTGTTCGATATCATGACCTTTTGTGAGACCCCGTCTGTGTTGATGAACTTGCTAAGGTCACGGTGTGTGGTAGCGGTGGTTAAGTTTTTGAAAGTACTAGCCACATGCCGTAAATATGGTACGCGGCAAGCCTAGTAGCCGATTGGACCGGGGAGTGGATATACCCCCCACTCTCTCTTAGGGATAGGTTTTATTTTATGTTGCGCAACACTACGACTTCAAGGGACAAGGGTGGACCGGGCACGGGTGGACCTTGGAGCCCTGTAGTCGGGGAGAGTGGCACTATCCACAAGCCGGAAAGAAAGGTCAACGGTTGTTTGGGAATGACCCGACGGTGTTCCAGACGTGTGTGCTAGGTTATCCTTGCAAGGTTGAATTTCGATTCAGAATCGTCCGCCTCTCACGATGAAATGAGACTGCTTGATCCCTTTGCCACACAGAGTAATAAGAGCAACAATATTATTTATCAATCTTGATGTTTGCTTAGTTTTCTACCATGATTGGATAGTAGTTGCTTACATAGAATGGTTAATCAACTAGAATCTTGAAAGCTAAAACTTGAAAGTAAGGACATACTCTTTATTGCTTTTCAGCAAAAGGAAAACCAGAACCTCACAAACCCTGCATAGTCTAGCTGAAGTGGGTTAAATATACCCATTGACGGTTAAGTCTTGCTGAGTATTAGAATACTCAGCCTTGCTGTTGAAACCCTTTTTCAGGTATGAGTCTTGAGGACCAGGTCGCTAGTTTGACCTATCCCTGCTCTTTGCCTCCTGGCTGGTCCGTAGAGTGGGATACGTCTTCGGCCGGCAATGACCATGACGAGTGATACCTTGCTTGGGCTAGCTTGGTATACTTTTGCGACGTGTTGTAGCCGTCGTTGTCTCTTTCCGCTGTTTTCAAACTCTGAAGTTAAAGTTATGGTTTGTATAACTGCTATTTAAAGTTTGTACTTGTAATAATGTTTTAGAACTAGTTTGTAATAACTTTTATGCCTGTGATGCAAAACTTGTGGTTGTAATATCTCTGGACTCGCCTTCGTGCGGGGTATGCTTGTTCGATCCTAGAATCGATGGTTGTATCGGGACGTTACCCGACAGACCAAAAATTGTTCCGTTTGAAGTGCGTTTAAGCTAATGTTGCCTTTATGGTGATGGCCTGCGCACTTAAGCCGGGATAATTTAGGCGGTTCTGCCACAGGTTACACATACACGAAGTCAGACTTTGAGAGGTTGTATGGTAAGATTGGCAAGGCTGCTGGACACATTGCTAGTACTAGCACGCAGCCTTCCCTTGTTGACCCCGCGGATGGTGTGTTTAAAGAACCACCGAAAGCACCTCCGCAGAAGCCCAATGAGCTAAGGAATCCCCTCGACACGCTCCCTGCTGCCACAGCCCAGGTTGCCCAGAAGAAGGGGGCTGCTCCTCCCCGTCCGCAGGCTAGGCCTCCACCTCCCAAGCGTGAGGTGAGGTACCACTGTGAGTTCTGTGACAGGGAAGGTCACCTGGAGGAGTTTTGCTTCAGGAGGAAGCGGGCTGTGAGGCGAGAGCAGGAGAGACGGAACGCGGACATGTACTCTACTCGGGTGCATGGTCCTTCTCGGTGTGATGTTAGGCAAGATGCTAGGGTGCGCCGTGTAGGTGGAGGTCAGGGAGACGGTGGTGGTTACCGTGCTCCAGCGGGTGGTAGCTTTGCCGGCCGTGCTCCTGGTCATTTTCAGTACGGCTATGGACCACGGGACTGAGGCCTTGGAGGAGGTTTTGTGGCTCCACACTTTCCTCGCGGTTGTGTTCGTCAGTCATGCGGTAGACGGGGCAGGGGATACGATTTGTCTGATTTTGCTAACCCTTCTGTAGAGCAAATGGCTCGACACTGGTTTGCTTCTCACTTTGCTAACCCAGTATTGAGACATTTGCTCACTCTTTGTCTCACTACTGATGTGCAGATTGGAGGCTTGGAGAACAGGTAGATCATGGATTCCGGTTGTTCGCGCCACATGACCGGAAATGACAAATGGTTCTCCAGCCTCACTGTAACACCCTGTGTTAATCGTCTCGCTAATCACGAGTTAACTCGCTAATCGTGGACTCAAATTCGTCATTAATGCTAATCGCGTTCGCGTAGTAAACATCTACTTAGCTGTTTTCGATCTCGTTTTTGTCCTTGATCTGAGCTCGAAATCAACTTTCGCCCAAAACAAAAGTTGTAGATCTTCTTTCCCTCTACAACTTTTATTTTGGCCAAATTTCATGTTCCCATATGGAATTTGGAGTTCTAGAGGGTCAAACAGGAGTCAAATTCGTTTCAAATGAGTTCACTGTAGCGACAGCGTTTCCACTGTGACGCTCGCCGGCCATACCGGCGACTGTGCTCGTCGGCGCCGCCTCCACGCGTCGGCAATCGCGCCCGACCTCGGCGTCGGCGCTCTTATCCTCGCGAACGCCTTGAAGCTTCCTGTCCCATCCCGTTCCTCCCTTCTCCTTCCTTGGAGCAGCGAGCGGAAGCGAGCAGAGCTCGACGTCGACGTTCCACTGGCCGAGCTCCGCCCCTCTCCGCCGACGACCTTCCTCCGGCCTTCCTTCGCGCAAAATGAGCCCCCGGTGAGATCCCCCGGTTTGACTACACTGAGCCCCCACAGTATTCAGGACACGAGTCTAGCTTGCTGGGCACCGAGCGCTGTCAGATGATAGTGAAGATTCCTGCTTGCCCCGCTCGCTTGGAATGGGACTCGTGGCAGCTCACTGTCTATGGTAGGAAGCTGGCTGACTCCTGGGAGATTGCAGCTAGGAGGGCCATTGAGGAGTTCTCAGAGAAGCATAATGCAGAGGTGATAGATACTCCTTACAGTGTGTTTCCTCTGAAGGATGAGACTACTCAGACCTACGCAGATCGGGTGAACCGCAACCTGAACTACATGATGCCCGACTACAATGTCAGGACAGCACTCTCATTCAGCTACTCCTCAGCTTTGAGCAACATGTATGAGCAGCTTCGCGAGGAAAATGCGATATGCAGGAGCAAGGCTCGAGAGGCTCACCTCCATGAGCAGCACATGATTGGTACCCAGGACAAGATCAAGAACGTGAAGGCCAAGTCCAGAGCAAGGAAGATCAGGATTCAGGAGTTGCAGGAGGAGTTGGAGAACAGGACTCAGATGGTGCAGCACCTGGAGGGGCAGCTTCAGCAGGCCCAGGAGTGGATTGAGGACGCCCAGGCTCAGGTGCAGGCAGCAGCAGAGATGGAGGCTGAGGCAGCCGAGGAGGAGCCAGAAGAAGAGGAAGAAGAAGAAGAGGACCCTGAGGAGATCGAGGGAGTGTCTGGAGTCGAGTCGGGACCTGGGACTCCATGAGGACGCAGCGGGATAGTGTTGATTCTCCCCTTGCAGTGTAGCCTAACCGTAGGATAGTTGGGTAGGATGACCAACATAGTGCTCTAGGCTAACCTTGGGTTGAGAATTCTTTTGTGGCTCGGTAGTTCGAGTCTTGTAGGATAACCCTTGCTAGTGTGGTGTGTAGCCAGGTCGTGCAAGACCCTTCTTTTAGTAGTGGTGTGTTCTCGGGTCGTTTGTGAACCCTTCTCTAATGTTAGTCGGTTTGCAGCAGGGCTTTGGTAATGTAATAGCCCTTGTTCCAGCTTAAGCATCGTGGCTGCTTAATGTAAATTTTACTCCCGTAATGATCTTTTCTATCAGTGTGTGAAATTTCAGCTATGAGTTGTGTTTTGATCGTCTTCGAATCTGAAACATTGTTGAGCGAGGTTTAGTATTGCATGTGTTGGAGCTACTCTGGACGAAACTTGTTGAGTTGAGGTGGTGTCAATCGAAACAAGCCATTTTAATTCCCTTGGTGAACCATATCGCGAGAGAAATGATTCATGCCGTGTGTTCTTATTATATATGCACATTCTTTACTTGCATGGATTAGTTTTGCTAGCGAAATGGCTAACCAGGGGAATGATTATTTTTGCAGATGGGTGATAATCATGACAATGTTAATCACGAAGCACTGCCCCAACAACCTCCCTCCTTGGCTCAAGCTGTTGCGGCTCTTATCGCGGACCGCAACGAGCAGACTGAGCTAATAAGGCAACTGGTGCAATCCCAAGTCAATGCCGGCAGAGGTCGACATGCTCCCCCGCTAGCACCAGCAGAAACTGACTATGTCGTTTTTCTGGCCACCCAGCCACCTCTGTTCCACAAGGCCGATGATCCCCTGGAGGCAGATGCTTGGATTCGCACCATTGAGGATAAGTTCAGCATCCTCAATTGCGCGGAAATGGACAAAGCCGCCTTTGCAGCACAACAACTGCGAGGACCGGCAAAAATATGGTGGGTCAATCACAAGGCCCTACTTCCCGCTGGTACACGTCTCACTTGGGATGAGTTTGTGGCAGCGTTTAAAGCTCACCACATCCCTACGAGCTTAATGAGGCGAAAGATGGCAGAGTTCCTAGCCCTGAAACAAGGGACCAACACCGTGCTGCAATATGCTCAAACCTTCAATCTGCTATCCCAGTACGGCGGTTTTCATGTGGATACTGATGAGAAGAAGCAGGATTGCTTTAGAAGGGGACTCAGCACAAAGCTTCAAGACAAGCTAGCTCTCACCACGTGCAACAACTTTACCGATCTGGTTAATAAAGCTATCACTCAGGAAGATGCCACACTGGCGCACAAAGCTGACAAGAAGAGAAAGGCACCTGCTGGATCCTCCAGCAATGCACCCCAGAGGTACAAGCTAGTTCAGACAGGGAATCAGCAGGCTTCAAACCGTCCTCCACAGCAGGGCCGTTGGGTCGTTAGGCCACCCCAGCAACAGCAGCAGTGGGCACCTCGTTTCCCGACACAGCAGCAGAGGCCTTTAATGTTACAAGGTCCTCGCCCTAACAACTACCCATGTTACAATTGTGGTAATCTGGGGCACTTTGCCCGTGACTGCCGTCTGCCACCTCGACAGAATATCTACAAGACTCCCGCGCTGAGTCAAGGTTCCAGCCAGAAGGATCAGAAAAAGAAGATTGTACCTGTCAAGACTGGTCGTGTGAACTACACCACTCTGGAGGAAGTTCCGGAGGGCACCCAAGTGATGGCGGGTACGTTCTCCGTTAATCACTGCCCTGTTACTGTGCTATTTGATTCGGGAGCATCCCATACCTTTATCAGTCAAGCATGCGTAGAATGACTCAACTTGCAAGAAATTCAAATAAAAAGACCTTATGCCATTTGTACACCCGGTGCACGGTTGCACACCCATCGAATAATTCCGAGTGTGTCCCTTGAATTGGATGGAAAAATCTTCCAAACCAAGCCCATTGTCCTTCCAAGCCAAGGGTTAGATATCATACTTGGAATGAATTGGATGAAGGAACACTGTGTTATCCTTGATACTTCTTCTCGTGTCATTTGGATTAATTCCCCCATATATGGTTCTATGGATATTCAACTTTCCAAGCATGAAATTCCAGCCACTATCATATACCATCTTGAGGGAAAAATTCTAGAAGTAATTCCGGTGGTTTGTGAATACCCCGATGTGTTTTCGGAGGACTTGCCAGGCATGCCACCCGATCGGGATATCGAGTTTGTCATTGAGTTACAGCCTGGCACAGCGCCCATATCTCGAAGACCAAACAGAATGACTCCGAGTGAGTTAGCTGAATTAAAAATCCAGTTGCAAGAGTTGCTAGATAAAGGCTTTATTCGACCGAGCACCTCACCTTGGGGTTGCCCGGCTCTGTTCGTAAAGAAGAAAGATCACGGACTGAGGCTATGTGTGGATTATCGACCTCTGAATGCAATCACCATCAAAAACAAATATCCACTTCCCCGTATTGATATTCTTTTTGATCAACTAGCCGGAGCTAAGGTATTCTCAAAAATAGATCTACGATCTGGTTATCATCAAATCAAAATCAGACCGGTGGATATACCAAAAATAGCTTTCTCTACTCGTTATGGTTTATACGAGTATTTGGTGATGTCCTTCGGATTAACCAATGCCCCCGCTTATTTCATGTACCTCATGAATTCGGTATTCATGCCGGAGTTAGACAAGTTCGTCGTGGTCTTCATTGATGATATCTTGATCTACTCCAAGAATGAGGAAGAACATGCTCATCATCTTCGCATAGTACTTCAACGTCTGAGAGAGCACCAGCTTTATGCCAAATTCAGCAAGTGTGACTTCTGGCTGAAGGAAGTACCATTCCTCGGTCATGTCATATCTGCTGAGGGCATCTCTGTGGATCCCAGTAAAGTACAAGATGTACTCGATTGGGAAGCCCCCACCTCAGTTCCTGAAATCCGCAGTTTCTTGGGATTAGCTGGGTATTATCGTCGGTTCATCCCAGAATTCTCCAGAATTGCGAAGCCGATGACTGAACTTCTGAAAAAGGGTGTCAAATTCTATTGGAGTGCCCAATGTGAGGAAGCTTTCTAGAAATTGAAAAAACTTCTCACTTCAGCTCCAATCTTGGCCCAACCTGACACTACAAAGTCATTTGATGTCTACTGTGATGCCTCGGGCACAGGACTCGGTTGTGTCTTGATGCAGGAGAACCGAGTGATTGCTTATGCTTCTCGATCACTCAAGAGGCATGAAGAAAACTATCCCATTCATGATCTTGAATTAGCAGCTGTGGTCCATGCTCTGAAGATCTGGCGACACTATCTTTTAGGTTCATTGTGCAACATCTATACTGATCACAAGAGTCTCAAATATCTTTTCACTCAAGCTGATTTGAACATGCGTCAAAGAAGATGGCTTGAGCTGATTAAATATTATGAGCTCGAAGTGCATTATCATCCTGGAAAGGCAAATGTGGTTGCCGATGCGCTGAGTCGCAAAGCTCACTGTCATTGCATCTCAGCTATACCATTAAGCGAATCTCTTTGCTTTGAAATGGAAAAGCTGAATTTAAGTATTGTACCACATGGCACATTGGCTCATCTAGAGCTTACTCCTACTCTTCGCGATCTCATCATAGCAGAACAAAAGCAAGATAAAGGGGTGAAGGAAATTCAGAGAAGACTATCAGAAGGAGACCCTAAAGTGAATTGCTTCCACCAGGATACTGAGAATGTATTATGGTTCAAGAACCGATTAGTGGTGCCTAAGAATTTTGAACTCAGAACACAGATCCTTGATGAAGCCCATACTTCACGACTATCAATTCATCCGGGCAGCAACAAGATGTACCAAGACCTCAAGCAACGATTTTGGTGGACTCAGATGAAAAGGGAAATAGCCAAGTATGTGTCAGAGTGTGATATCTGTCGAAGGGTTAAAGCCAGTCATCTCAGACCAGCTGGGACTCTCCAGCCATTGAATATTCCAGAATGGAAATGGGAACATATAAGTATGGATTTCATCGTCGGCTTACCTCGAACTCAAAAGGGTTACGACTCTATTTGGGTTGTAGTGGATAGACTGACCAAGTCGGCACATTTCCTCCCAGTTAAGACGACGTACTTGACCAAGCAATATGCGGAATTGTACATGGATCGCATACTATGTTTACATGGTGTGCCAAAGACTATCATCTCTGATCGTGGAACTCAGTTCATTGCTCGTTTTTGGGAACAATTACATGCTTGCTTGGGAACGCATCTTATTCGCAGCTCTGCATATCACCCTCAAACAGACGGCCAAACCGAGAGGATAAATCAAATATTGGAGGATATGCTTTGTGCATGTGTCTTGACCTATCCACAGAAATGGGATCAATGTTTGCCATTAGCTGAATTTTCTTATAACAATAGTTATCAAGAAAGCATCAAAATGGCACCATTTGAAGCCTTATACGGTCGTCGATGCCGTACACCTCTCAATTGGTCTGAAACCGGAGAAAGAACTATCTTTGGACCCGACATGGTTCAAGAGGCCGAGGAACAAGTTCGTCTGATCCAAGCCAACTTAAAGATTGCACAGTCTCGGCAGAAGAGCTATGCGGATAAAAGAAGAGATCCACTCATCTTTAAGGACGGTGACCACGTCTATTTAAAAGTATCACCTTGGAAAGGCGTGCAGAGATTCGGAATAAAAGGGAAGTTAGCTCCCCGTTACGTCGGTCCATATCCAATTGTGGAACGATGCGGTCCTGTGGCTTATCGGTTGGATCTTCCAGCGAATCTTTCTGCAGTGCATAACATCTTCCATGTGTCACAACTCAGACTGTGCCTTAGAGTTCCGACGGAAGCTGTTGAAAGTGACTCGATTCAATTAGAGTCTGATCTCACCTATCCTGAGCATCCTATCAAGATTATTGATCGCAAGGATCGAGTTACTCGTCGCACAACCAACCGATTCTACAAAGTTCAATGGAGTAATCACTTCGAAGATGAAGCTACTTGGGAGAAGGAGGAATTTCTGAGATCCAAGTATCCAGAGTTTTTAAACGCTCATCCAGGTACTACATCTTCGAACCCTTTCCGCCTGTTTGAATTCTCTCGTGTGTGAATCTCGGGACGAGATTCCTTTAAGGGGGGAAGGCTGTAACACCCTGTGTTAATCGTCTCACTAATCACGAGTTAACTCGCTAATCGTGGACTCAAATTCGTCGTTAACGCTAATCGCGTTCGCGTAGTAAACATCTACTTAGCTGTTTTCGATCTCGTTTTTGTCCTTGATCTGAGCTCCAAATCAACTTTCGCCCAAAACGAAAGTTGTAGATCTTCTTTCCCTCTACAACTTTTATTTTGGCCAAATTTCATGTTCCCATATGGAATTTGGAGTTCTAGAGGGTCAAACTAGAGTCAAATTCATTTCAAATGAGTTCACTGTAGCGACAGTGTTTCCACTGTGACGCTCGCCGGCCATACCGGCGACTGTGCTCGTCGGCACTGCCTCCACGCGTCGGCAATCGCGCCCGACCTCGGCGTCGGCGCTCTTATCCTCGCGAACGCCTTGAAGCTTCCTGTCCCGTCCCGTTCCTCCCTTCTCCTTCCTTGGAGCAGCGAGCGGAAGCGAGCAGAGCTCGACGTCGACGTTCCACTGGCCGAGCTCCGCCCCTCTCCGCCGACGACCTTCCTCCGGCCTTCCTTCGCGCAAAACGAGCCCCCGGTGAGATCCCCCGCGACCTCCTCTTGCTCCCCATCTGTTTCCCCTTTCGATTCCGGCGCTATCGCCGCCGCAGCGCCGCCGCGCCGTCGTGGCCGCACCGCCGTCACCGCACGCACGCCACCGGGGCTCCCTGCTCCAGCCCGCGGGCCCCTACCACGCGCCCCTAGGCCGCTTGGCCGCCCTGGACCTCGCGCTGCCCCACCCCGTGACCGCCCTGCGCCGCCGCCGGCGGAACGCCGCCGCGGACGCGCGCCGCCGCCCTGCCCGTGTGAGCCGCCGCCTATTTCCCCATGCGCACCCTGTGCTCTGCCCTCGCACGGCCCCCGCATCCCGCTCGCCTAGACGCGCGCCGCGCGCCCCACAGCCGCCGGCCCCCAGGTCGCTACCCACGCCGCATGGGACGCCGCCTCCGACGCAGGCACGGGCCGGAACGGCCGAGCACCGCCGTGCCAAGCCTCTGCCCGCCGCGAGCCGCGCTAAGCGCGTGCCTGCGCGCCGCGCGGGCGCCGGATACGCCGGGCTTGCCTGGGCCGCGGTAGGGCCAGGCCGCGCGCTGGCGAAGCCGCGAGCGGGCCAGGCCGCCGCCGCCGCCGCGGTGTTCTGGCCGCCTCGCCGGGCCACGGCCTGAGCGCGGGGAGCAAAGGAAGGGCGGGCCGGGCTCGCTGACGGTGGGCCCCGGAGGCAGCCCCCCCCCCTCTTTTATGTTTTTCCATTTGTGTTAATTATTCTATTTTCGGCTGAAAGTTCATAATTGCGTAGAAAATCACAGAGAAATGCGAAAAATGCCAAACAAATTTTGTTAGGTTTCTAAAATCATGATCTTCAGAGTAAAAATACTTAAGCATGCATTTTATCACTTTTGCTCTGGTGAAAATTCAAATTGTGTTTAACCTAGTCTATTTTGTACCACTTGTTCTATAACTCTAAAAATTATGAAAAGTTTGCAGTGGCTTAGTTCTTGCATGTGTAGTTCACTGAAAAAGTTTCAGGTGCATGTTCTATGTGCAAGTGTGTGGATCTATTTGTTGTTTAATTGCTTTTCTAGGGAAAGATAAATGCTTTCGATCGTCATTAATTGTTGGAAAAATTTGTGAGGCATGCTTTACTACTTTCGCGGTGCGCTAATTAATTGTGTTGCTAGATCATGTTTGCAAGTTAGGGTTTTGCTTATAATTTGCCCTAGCTTTGCTCTTTTCTTTATGCAATGTTGTTAGTTATTTGTTTCAGGCATGTAAAGCAAACTCATGTTCAATCCACGCTACCCTAAGCCATTTTAGTAGTGGTTGTTTTGAAGGAAACACTTCAGGCTAAATGTTTGAACTTTGGATTCGCATCGTAAACACTTATGCTTTGCTTTGTGTCCTAACGGTTGCATGGCATATTTTATTCGTGTAGACGCCGTGAGCGAAGTCGCCCACGAGCTGATCGTTGAGCCAGTCCAGGAGCCACGAGTAGGAGAGCAGCAGGAGGACGCCGTTGAGCACGCTCCAGCAGACTTTGTTAACCCCGCTGACCTGCAAGGCAAGCCCCGGAGCATAACCTTAATTTAATTTATTCAATGTTTATTTAAGTATTGTGCATTTATGTTCGAGTAGTTGAATGGAACCATAGTATGCATGTTTTCCCTAGGTACCGTGGGCCTATACTAGTATGCAGTTGTCGATAGAAATGCTTTGCTAAATAGGAATTCCGTAGAAGTCGAGTGATTACTGTCACTCGCGAGTTTAGGATCTTGATCCCTTAGCTTTGGCTTGTAATAAATTGTGGAGTAAAGAGAAATGGAGACCGGGCGGATATGAGTTGGATTAATGGTATGGAATGGATGGAAAGTAAGCTCCGCCTGTGTCGATTGAGGACCGTTCCGTTGTTGGCAGTGATGACTGAGTTTGAACAGTACTAACCACATGCCGGAAGTAGGAGGTAGTCGAAACCGGTAAGCTAATTACCTGATTTGCAACGATACTTTGAATCGCGACCTGCTACTCTAGGAGTGGAATGATGGTGGGTGTTGGAGTGTATGTCGCCTCCTAGTTCTCTGGGAGTTCGCTGTGAGGGACCCTTCACCCGGGTTTTGGCAGGCGTGATTCAGACGTCGGGGTGATGATGGGAACAGTTGACGTGTGTGGCCCGATGGGGTTTACGCGTGTCGTGTGAGTTAGATCCACCTTGCAAGGTTAAATCGGATCGATTCGCCGTCTCTCTCGGTTAAGAGAACCTTGGTCACTTTGTCACATCGTAGTAAGAAAGTGAATTGAAAACGGAATGGAAAAAGGCTGGTTTGTGAGTTCTGAAAGATAATCTGTTCCACCATGCGTGCTCTAGATGGTTAGGCGAATTTAGTTA
This sequence comes from Panicum virgatum, assembly GCF_016808335.1. Taxonomy (NCBI): domain Eukaryota; kingdom Viridiplantae; phylum Streptophyta; class Magnoliopsida; order Poales; family Poaceae; genus Panicum; species Panicum virgatum. The sequence goes on along the minus strand of NC_053140.1, from coordinate 46,716,146 downwards.
ATACTTGGTATACTAAATGGAGCTAAAATATTGAAAGTAAGGATTCACTTCTAGCAGTCTTTCAGCAAAAGAACTCTAGAGCCAGAAAGCTTTGCATGTCTAGGTAATGGGCTAAGTATACCCAAAGTCGGGTAAGCCTTGCTGAGTATTAGTATACTCAGGGTTGTTGTTGTACCCCTTTTAAGCAGGTTGTGTCCCCGCTGACTTCGAGGAGATCTGTGCGTCCTGGATTGGACAGCCGCTTCCTCCGGGTTGGACCGTCGAGTGGGCCCCGTCTTCCCCGTGAAGATTGGGCAGGTTGGCATCACATCGGTGGGCAGGATGTGGAGCTCACCTTTAATCGTCGTGGTGGCTATCGTATTGTATTTCGAACTCAGTTTTAAACTTCCGCTGTGTTTTAAACTCTGTCGCTTGTATTAAGACTGTTATGTAAAACTTGTGTTGTAAATTAATTTGAAGACTTCTGTGTGCTGGTATCACCTATGCTCGTCTTCGTACGGGTCTAAGTGCAATTGTGATCCTGGAGTACAGTAGTTTAATCGGGATTTTACCCGACAGCCTGTCAGGTTACACCGTTTTAAGTGCACAGTAACTGGATTAAGTATTAAGATGATGGTTAGTGCATTTAAGCCGGTTTAATTTGGACGGTGCTGCTACACTCACCCCGATGCGCACAAAGGAATACATTGTGTTCGGGGATAATGGAAGAAGAAAGGTACGTGGACTTGGCGCTGTTCAAGTTTCTGATCGCTTTACCCTGAGAGAGGTTGCTTCGGTTTCGAACCTTGTGTTCAATTTGCTTTCAGTTTCGCAACTTCTTGATAAGGGGTTTGAGGTTCGCTTCAAGGAGGGCTGTTCGCGTGTTCTTGATTCCATAGGAGATTTGGTTTGCCGGATTACACCTCGCGATCGGGTTTTCTTGGTTGACTTCTCTGGAACTCCTCTTGGCCCTTCTCATTGCTTGTTGGCTGGTCCTTCGTCTGATCTTTGGAAGTGGCATAGGAGACTTGGACATTCGAGCTTCGATCTATTGTCTAGACTTAGCTCACTTGGCCTGATCCGAGGATTTCCCTAATTGAAGTTTGAAAAGGACCTTGTTTGCCATCCGTGTCGACACGGGAAGATGATTGCCACTTCACATCCGCCTGTTAATCAGGTGATGACCTCTCACCCTGGAGAGTTGCTACACATGGACGCGGTTGGTCCTTCTAGGGTGATGTCTGTTGGTGGGAAGTGGTACGTTCTCGTGATCGTGGACAACTTTTCTCTCTATTCTTGGGTCTTTTTCATGAGAACCAAGGATGAGGCTTTTGAGTTTGTTCGAGACTTGATCTTGAGGTTGAAAAACAAGCTACCCCAGTCCATGCGAGCGATTCGCAGTGATAATGGCACCGAATTCAAAAACGCTTGTTTTGACGCCTTTTGCAGTGATCAAGGGCTTGAACACCAGTATTCTTCTCCCTATACTCCACAGCAGAATGGAGTTGTAGAGCGGAAGAATCGAACGCTGGTTGAGATGGTGAGGACGATACTCGATGAGCATAGGACTCCTCGCAAATACTGGGCTGAGCGGTTAACACCGCTTGTTACGTGTCCAACCGCATTTTCTTGCGTGCTTTCATGCACAGGACTTCTTATGAGTTGCGGTTTGGATGCCAGCCCCGTGTTAGTCATCTCAGAGTTTTCGGTTGCCGGTGTTTTGTGCTGAAGGATGGAAACCTTGATAAGTTTGAGTCTCGCTTCTCTGACGATATTTTCCTCGGTTATGCTTCTCACTCTAGAGAATACTGTGTACTGATTATTGATACTAACATCGTCAGAGAGACTTGTGAAGTCACTTTCGACGAGACTGCACCGTGCAATTCTTCTGTCTTTGAAGTTGCAGGAGATGATGAGCTCGGCACCTCCATCTTTGAAGATGAGGAGGAAGAAGCTGCGGAGGGCGACGCTGAGGTTACCATGCGTGCTGTGGACCCAGCCGTCTCCGCCACGAGCTCGGACGATGACGACGGCCCCAACCCGACTACTTCTACTTCCCGGGGGCCGGTCGAGCAAGTGACTCAGGCTTCACCAGATGCACCTGAGGAGACACCAGCTTTGGTTGAGGAGGAGGCGACTTCGACCAGGGAAGCACCGCGACACATTCAGCGTCGCCATCCACCACAACAGATGCTAGGTGATCTCAACGAGCGAGTCACTAGGTCCAAGGTAACAAGTATCGCTGGCTTTGCTCATTTAGCGTTTGTTGCCTCTTTTGAGCCCAAAGATATTGGACACGCTCTTTCTGATTCTAATTGGGTCAATGCCATGCATGAGGAACTTAAAATTTTTGAAAGAAACCAAGTTTGGGTTTTGGTCGAGCCTCCACCTGCTTGTAATCCCATCGGAACGAAGTGGGTTTTCAAAAACAAGCAGGGTGAGGATGGTTTGGTTGTTCGGAACAAGCCTCGTCTTGTTGCCCAGGGGTTTTGCCAAAAAGAGGGTATTGATTTTGAGGAGACTTTTGCCCCTGTTTGTCGTTTGGAATCTATTCGGATCTTTCTTGCATTTACTGCTTCCAAGGGTTTTAAAGTTTTCTAAATGGATGTTAAATCTGCCTTCTTGAATGGTTTTATTGAAGAAAAGGTTTATGTGAAGCAACCCCCTGGTTTCGAAAATCCCAAGTTTCCAAACCGTGTTTATAAACTTCAGAAAAAACTTTGCGGTTTGAAACAGGCACCTAGAGCTTGGTATGATAGATTGAAAACCTTTTTGTTGGCTCAGGGCTTTAAAATAGGATGTGTGGATAAAACTTTGTTCCTCATGCGATCTGGCACTGACTTTCTTTTAGTTCAGATATACGTGGATGATATTATCTTTGGTGGCTCTTCTCACGCTCTTGTCTCCAAGTTTTTTGAGTAGATGTCCAGGGAGTTCGAGATGAGCATGATGGGTGAGCTGCAGTTCTTCCTCGGGCTGCAAATCAAGCAAACTCCTCAGGGCACTTTTGTCCATCAAGCCAAGTACACTAGATACTTGCTGCGGAAGTTTGACATGAGCGACTTGTCTCCTCAGCCGACTCCGATCAGCACATCTACGGCGCTTGATGAGGACTTGGACGGCGAGGCGGTGGACCAGAAGGAGTACAGGAGCATGATCGGCTCTCTCCTGTACCTGACGGCGACGTGACCGGACATCCAGTTCGGCGTCTGCCTCTGTGCGCGCTACCAGGCTTCTCCGCGCACCTCCCACAGGCAGGTGGTGAAACGCATCTTCATGTATCTGAAATTCACCCCTAAATTTGGTCTTTGGTATTCTGCGGATTCTTCTCTGGTTCTTGTGGACTTTTCTGATGCCGATTTCGGTGGGTGTCGGTTGGATCGCAAGTCGACATCCGGCACTTGTCAGTTTCTCGGTACATCTTTGGTGTCTTGGTCCTCTCGCAAGCAGGCTAGCGTAGCGCTTTCTTCCACAGAAGCTGAGTATGTTGCCGCTGCTAGCTGCTGCTCCCAGATACTTTGGATGAAGCAAACCTTGCAGGATTATGGCTTGAGTTTCGGTAGGGTTCCCATCTTTGTAGACAACATGTCAGCCATTAGCATTGCAAAGAACCCTGTCCTACACTCCAGAACCAAACACATACATATCCGGTTCCATTTCCTGCGAGACAACCATGAGAGAGGACACATAGACCTAATCCATGTCCCTTCAGAGAAGCAAACCGCAGATATCCTCACCAAACCGCTAGAGCAGGACACCTTTGCTCGCTTGCGAGGGGAGCTTGGGGTTTGTTACCCCTTTTGATCGCGGACTTTTGATTTGGTTAGCTTTGTAGGTCTTTGTTTTTGCTTCTCTTTATTTTCTAGGTTTGGTAGTGGCATTGTGCATATACATTGTACATGTTTGCATTTTGCATTGTCTCACTTGCACTAGCATTCTTGGATATATTGCTATGATCTTCTAGTGCCTGCTAGTGTGAGTTGATAAATTTGATCATGTATAGCTTGCTCCACTGTGCATATGACATCATCTGAGTTAAGCTATTTTGATTTGAAAATCTGAAAACATGATCACCCAGTCTTGGATACTAGCATGTTAGGGCGTGTTGATATGCTTTGCTATCTTATTCATGCTAGTGTAGCCTTTCGTTCAGCAATTTATACTTGAAACGATCTAAATCTGATAAAATTGCTTGAACTGCTCTTGAAATGGATTGAAAAGATCCAGATGGGATTGCTTGTCGCACTGATCGAGCTTTCGGGATGGCTCACTTTGCACTTGTGAGAACCCGGGCAAGGCTGTGCAAGACTGAAACGAGTGCTTTAAGCTTCTGATTGTCTTTTGACATAGGCTTGGCCTCGTTGCTAAGTTAAGCATGACAAGTTTTCAACCCCTGGCACTAAGAATTGCTTGATATAAATCTGATTGAAAAATGAAATCTTGAAACATATTTTGGCTGAGTTTGGATCACCTGTATGAGTTTGATTAGCACTGCTTTCCATTCCCTACTTATTAGTGCTAGATCATGGGTGATGCCTTTTATTTCTCCTAAACTGAACTTGCCTAGCTCTAGACTGATTTGATATACCCTGTTGAGCTAGATGCAGGTCTTGTTTATGGATGCACACGTGCTTGAAACTAGATGTTACTCATATCTTTGTATCCCTGAATGCTTTCACTTACACCTCCTGCATTGCATTCATTGCATAGCATCTGTTCAGGGGGATTTTTCAGCTTCAGGGGGAGTTCTGGGTCTTTCTAGCCTTGATGTGTGCATGTGCCAACAAGGGGGAGAAGTTTTGGGAGAAGTGGTCGAATAAGGGGGACACTTGTTTGATTTTTGAAAAACTTGTTGTGCACAGGGCTTTGAGAGTGCATCATTTTGGGGGAGTTGCACTTGTGAGGGGGAAAAGCTTTGCTTTGGGTTGCTTTGAGAGTTTATGCTTTGTTTGGCTCCTGGCTTTCCCTTCGCTTTCTGCATGACTGCGTCGAGCGTTACCTCTGTCTTTGAGGAGTCATGTTTTGGCTTTTGATCGATTGCGTCAAGTCGTTGCCCTTGTCTTAGGGAATCGATCTTTGCTTGAGTGAGTGACTGTTCTTGACTTTCTGAGCTTTTTGTCACTTGCTTGAGTTCTTCGCTTTCTTGTTTTTCATTTTATCACTTCTCTGGTTACAGCTTGTTTCTGGTGGTGTGTTGATAATGCACTCATCAAGGGGGAGATTGAGAAATGTTGAGTACTCTATCCTGCCTATGATGAGTGAATTGTCAACCGTGCGGTGTGATCGTTCGTTTGGTCTTTGGAATGCAGGTACACGGGCGTTGAGGGTCGACGGTGAGCTGCCGTGGAGGAGCTCAGGCCGGGCGGCAGCTGTGGCGTCCACTCCTGGATCGAAGGCGCAAGCGGCGACGGAAGGCGGGTTTCTTGGTTTGCGCCACAAAACCAAGGCGGCGGACGGCGGTTGAAGACGCCAAGTCGTGGAGGCACGGGCGTCGGTCTCGGGACTGACGGAGGTGACGGGCGTCGACGGCATCTAGGGTCTTGCTACGGGCGAGGAGGTGACGGGTGTCGGGCAGCGTCTAGGGCCGTCAGAACGCCGAGGCGGAAACGGCGTCTAGGGCCACGGTGTGGAGGCGGGAATCTTCCCGCGCGAGGAGTTTTGGCGGTTTTAACAAAACCGGCCACCTACCCGGGTTTCGCGGACCCTCCAAAACCGCGGACCGCTACTTCGTCGACGTGGCGGCATCGCATCAAAGACTTCGAGTCGAAGAAAGGAGCTCCGCCGTCGATCAAGTCTGTACAGCTGGCTGCTGCAGACCCGACCGGTCTGACCGGTCCCCTGGACCGGTATGACCGGTCTGACCGCAGCAGCCGGGTATAAATGCCCCCCCTTGTCCAGGTGGAGGGCTTTGAGTCTCTTGAGTCTTTTTCGGTTTTTCCTTCCCCCTTCCCCCTGCTCAGGTTAGGGCCAAGGTCTCCAACGCAAAAATAGATTAGATTATAGCTATTCTCTTCAATCTAAGAGGGTGGATGATGGGTGGATGGCTCTAGCCCTTGTATAGGTGAATTCCTCTGAGATTTAATAGATGAAATTTGTTTGAGATTCACTTGTGTGTGCTGAGCATCTCGTCCTCCCCTTCTCTCTTGCGTTTTGGGTTCAATTCTCCTCTTTTGGTGCGTTTCGTGTTTGGAGGAGACCAACCCTTGAATTCGTGGTTTGATGGACTCTTTGGGATGATTCTTATCCCTCTAGCTTTGTGCTATAACCACTGGAATCGAGAGTTCACACGAATTGGCAATTTTGAGTTCTTGAGAAAACCCCAATCCTCTTCGATCTTTCCTCAATTTCTCACGATCTACTAATCTTTTGGGTAAGATCTTTTGGGGATATGCTCATGGGGTAGTTACGAAGCTTTCCTCCATGTTTGGTTAGATTTGGATTTCGTTTGCTCGAGATTCGCAGTTTGAAGTTTTGTTTGCGGGTTTTCTGGACGCCACCGATCAGACCGGTAGGTGAGACCGGTCAGACCGGTCAGCCTGAAGTTTGAACTGTCCGACCGGTCAGACCGGTCCAGTGCACCGGTCAGACCGGTCTGTGTCTGCTGCGCTGCGGTTCGAGGAGTTTTCACGCCTTTGCTTCCAAGCTGCAACCTGGGTCTTTTGGTTTGAGATAGCTTGACCATAGCTAGTCTCACTGACCTAGGTTCAAGGGTTTGCGGTGTTTTTGGGACATAGGCCGACGGTTCAAATTTCGAAGAAATTTTGATCGGCTCCCATTCACCCCCCCCCCCCTCTGGTCGCCAGTTTCGGTGCCTCAAAGAAGAACCAGTAAGCTTCCAGAGACAAAAGATCCAATTTAACAGCTCCTGTAGTACCAAGTTTTATGATATTCTCTGATCTGCTTGTCACAACAATTTTACTTCCGGGTGGCATGTGGTTTCTTGAAGAGTAAAAGTTTCTGCATTGCCTTTCATCTAGAACCAAATCACCAGCAAGCTCCATGATAAAAAGTGATCTTCCATGTGAACTGTGAGTTCGTTTCTTGACCGCACCACTGCCATCTAGAGCAGTAGAAGCTCCACTACATAGAATAATTGTGGAGAAGTGATTGTGCACCCTCTCATCATAACAGAGATGCTCAACAAGGGTACTTTTCCCAACCCATGCGGGGCCAATTATTGGAAGCACTTGCAAACTTTCTGCGCCGGGAGGCTCTGGCTGCAACAAGAAGCTGATGATCTTCTCCATCTCAGCCTGGCGGCCAAACATGCAGTTCTCCAAAAACAAGTACTTGTTGTAAGGCTCACGGTTGATGGGAGGATACAATTTCAAGAAAACAATGAACTCGGTCATATCAACCATGATGATTTGCAGTCTTTCTATCATCTTCTGAACCTCCATTACCCCATCAACTTGAAATGAGACATTCATCCCTCTTGTACTGAAGCACAAGTGCTTGGCTCGACAGAATATGGACAAGGGGTGACCACTAACCTGATCGTCCCTGTGTTGCTGAAGCACCTGATATGTGAAAGTATCAAGCAGGTAGAAGCCTTTATACATCCTTTCTCTCAGCATCTGAAGCTGCTGAAGCATCGCTTTGTTTGTGATGTGCCGTCCCTCGGCCTCTTCCATGGTAGCCTGGATGCGCAGCAGGACACAGTGCAATTGCAGCAGGTAGACCTCCGCGCCCTTCTGCAGCCAGTAACATCTATCGAACACGAAAGATATTGATCGACTGAGGAGATCGCCAAGAACTGCAGAAACAAATGTTTCCATTCTGAAACTTTGTGATGGGAACCTGGAAGATATTGATCTGGTTTGAGTTCTCGTTTAGTCCATCATTTCCTGGTCTATATAAGCAAGATTGGCAGATAGCTTACTTACAAACCCAGTCACAAGAAGTTCCTCTCCTTGTTGATGCAAATGTTTCTATGATGACCCAGGGGCAGTTGCTTCCAGCTGTTGGAAATTGAATAGACAAGTAGACCAAATGACCAATGAACGGTGAGAGGATTGTGTTATCCAATGTAATCTCTACATCAGCAGCAGTTGGAAGTCAGAAAATGAGGGATGTTATATGCATTTTTGACCCTGTACAAGGTCAGACAATGAGAAAAGGAGATATGCTATTAAATACTCAGATGCATCAAGTTGTTAAGGCATGTTAACTTAGATGGCTTCTCCTTTTTTCTATGCATTATTTCTTCAGTTCAGTATGGCCACATGTTTGACTATCTTTGTAAGGATCGGGTGCTCTAGCCTAAGAGGGGGAGGGGGTGAATTAGGCTCTATTCAAAACCTTGACATATGGCTCCAACTAGATTCCACAAAATTTAAACTAAAACAAACTATCTAGATGTGCAACTAGGTTGTTCTAGTGTGAAACCCCTATCCCAAAAAGGTTTAGCAACCTATAGCCTTTCCTATCAAGAAACTATTCTATGAAAGTAAAGGCACACAAATTGCTCGTATTAAATGCGGAAGCTTAAAGAGCGGGATAGGAGATAGCAAACTCTTGACGCGGGTGTTTATCCCGTGGTTCGGTTAGCCACAAAGGCTCACCTACATCCATGTTGTTGTAGCACTCACTAAGAGTATTGCTACTCGGCCACCAAGTCTCGTCCGTGAACACAATCACGGTCACCTTGGCCTCGAGTTCCACTAAGGAGCTTCACCACTAAGGATGGGGGTCTGCACGCCCCCCGCACAAAGATTGTCGTCGCCGCTCCACACCAAGTCGGAGGGTCGATGATGTTGCCGGCGAGCTTCAAGCTCCAAGGTGCCGGCGCACCAAGCTCTTGTTTGGTTCACTAGAGAACCACAGCACAAAGGCTCAAAGCCTAGCAATATCACTCACTAAGAGCTAATCCTTTACACAACACTCTCAAAGTGTGCAAAAGGCTAAGGATATGATCACTAAGCTCATGAATGGCTTGGAGTTGATCTTGAGTGTGTATGTCACTTCCTTGGACTCCAACAAGCTTCAAATGGCCGGGGTATGCCATATATATAGGCCTCAAAGTCTTGTAGCCGTTGCTCTAACGGTCAGCAGAAATCTGCGTGCCATCAGATGAACCGATGCTTCTGCATGGGGTGGCGTCGGTTCATCCTGTCACTCTGCGCAACTGAAGTAGTCGTTGGCTTCTCTTACACAGTTGCAGCCACATCAGGGACCATCGGTTAAACCGATGCTTAGGGCGTCGGTTCAACCGGTCACACACAGAAACTTGACTAGCCATTGGGCTTTCCTCTTTTGCTGACGTCAATGCACCGATGCTATGCTCCGGTGGGGCGTCGGATCAGCCGGTGCTGAAGACTTGGCTCCAGCGTGCTTGACATCGTCTCTGGTACATAGTACATCCAATGCACCGATGCCTGGGTTGACGTCTTCGGTTCATCCGGTGCTTTACTTGTTGCTTCACTTGATGTCCAGAGGCGCATAGACTTGTGCCACACAGCAGGGCGTCGGTCCTTCCGACAACCATCGGATGCACCGATGCCTATAGCATCGGTTCATCCGGTGCTACTGATTTCTGTAGAACTCGTCCAATTTAGCATTTCTGTCGGTACCCTGAAACAGGGATACCCACACCTACTGTAGCAAGCCAGGACTCGAGTAGTTATCCTTGACTACGTCATAAGGAACGGAGCAGCCGGACCCCAGGGGCCGGAACTTCCCTCACCAGACCAACAGCCCCGGACCCGTTCCCCACTCAGGGACGGGTCCGGTGACGCCATGTGTCCCCGAGGGAACGAAGCTCCGCGCCTACAGCCAAGGGCTCGGACCCCCCTTAGGGGTCCGGAACCTCCCCGCATATGTCCGGACCTCCCACGCGCATGGAGCTAGTATGCTGCCGGGCGGGGTCCGGGACCGCCACATGTCCCGTGCGCGCGGACGCGGGTGCGAGGCTTCCGCAGGAAGACTCGCCCACCCACCGCATTCAATGTGGGTGGTTGAGGTGTGCTCTGATGCCGCGGAGCGCGGGCAGCCTTTGTCAGGCCTCACTGTACGTCGCGTATTACCAAGGTGCACAGTGAGCCGCAGGCGCCGCGCCCCCGCAGAGCACGCCTTACTGCATTAAATGCGATACGATGGCACGTGTTTTTCCATCATGCCGCCTATGCCGCAAGCTACACGGCCCGTTCAGCTATGCAATAGGCTACGAAAGCTACGCCGCACGCTACGCCCGACGCCGTTCCGACAAGACGGGGCAAATCACGCCGGTCAGAAGATTCCCGTAGACAAGGCAGGAAGATCCTGGAACAAGATCTCCGTCGCCTGCAACGCCTTAATGCCTCCTACAGTATGTATCTTATACTACAATGTTGGGCCCACCTGTCGGGGACCCAACTACCATGTATGCGCCTCCCTTGATATATAAAAGGGAAGGCGTTCGCCAGAACAGGGATTCTAGGCCATTCCATCCCATTCCATTCAGGACACTCGCTTGCTCTCAGGCTCTTGAGAGCACTGGCAATACAACACACAGTGGACGTAGGGTATTACGCTCCGGTGGTCCGAACCACTCTAAACCCTCTGTGTTCATCGTGTTCTTGGGAGAGATCGAACTAAGCTAGCTACCCCTCGAGTTCATACTCCCTTAGGGCATAGGCAGGTGCATTCCGCCACCCGGTTGTGGGTTAGCAAACCACGGCAATTTCTTTGAGTTCTTTCTTCGTGTTTTTCTTTGCATGGCCTTTCTACTTCATCCCTGGGATCTAGAAATGTTCACTTAACAAAAGCATTAATCCCATTGATTGCGTTGTCAATCAATCACTAAAATCACTCGAAATGGCATAAATGGTGTCATGTTCGTTTCAATCTCCCCCCCTTTTGGTGATTGATGACAACACAATCAAAGCAAGCATAATATTTGCAAAGATTGACAAATTTAACCACTTGATACTAATTGAAATCAACTTGAAACCGCTTACGCTTGCTTGGATGCTTACTTCCATCCAATGATGGCTTGGCCTCCCCTTAAAACCATGATTCCCCTTTTATCCTCCCCCTATCTCGCTACTTCTCCCTCACGACTTGATTCACTTGGTACTTCTCCCCCTTTGTTGATAGCATGTTTTGCTTTGATCCACATTTCTCCCCCTTTGAAATCAAATCACCTAAAAAGGTCTTGTACCTAAAAGGTCTTGCAAAACAATATAGCTCAAGAGAAGATTAGTAGCCTAGGGAGTTAGTTCCATGACTCATGATCCAATTGTATGATATCAATGAAGATACCAATTGAAAATTTTACTATGGTAGATCACAAAATCACGAAACTAGCATGACATGAGCTAAACTCTGCATAAGTATGTGCACAAAATGATAATGTGAAAATCAAGTGCACAACTAGATGTTATAACTAGAGAGCTTAGATCATATCATGCACGGAGGTAGCTCTAAAAATGATAAGAGATTGACAAGAGATACCACTTGTTAGAAATTAGAACCTTGCATACCTCCGGAGGTCCTTTGTTTACCTTGCATGTACCAATTTGAAAGTGACTTGCAAATGATACCAATTGAAGTTGAGTACCACTTGAAAATCTTTAAAACAGAAGCACTTGGTACACCAAGGTTAAGCAAATGTATGAGCACATAGCCTATGAACTTATATATGAGCATGTAAGATCAATAGAGCATGATTCAATATGCATGAAAGCACAATCTATCTAATCACTCTTATAGAGTTGTTTGTTCACATGGATTGTGAGAAACATTCTCTTAGAGTGTTAACTTCACGTGAGACTACAAAAGATAAGCTAGCAAACATGTTAGTCTCAAAATCACAAGCCATAGCATGAACTCCCCCTAAATGTGTGCATTTAGTGTTTGAATCACCAAGCAAATGTATGCACATTGATTTTGACACAATTGGAAAGTTTACCCTATAGCTTGTGCTCATGGTACACATATGAAATACATACCTCATGAAATCCATGTACCATGAAGGGTGACCTTGTGTAGCTTTCTACACTCTTATCAAACCATGTAGGTTGCTCATAGGTTAGAGTCATGGCACAAGCAAACTATCATATATAACACAAGGTGATGCGATGCAAACAACCTAGCAAAAAGCAATGGAGCTACATGATGCTTGAATTGAATTCTAGCTACCATTATCTTATATGTAGGGAAGGGGAACTTGGGTCACTAATCTTTAATCCATAATTTGGCTCTATTTTAACTTTGCATGATGCATCCCTACTCATGCATCCCAAATCTTGCCAAGCCTCCAAATTCCCCGTTGCCATTCTTGGGCTTCAAGTCTCCTTTGGAACCCACACCATTTGAGGCCCATTCATATTGGTTATGACATCCTTGGGCACCCAAATGGGGCGGTTCCAACTCCTTTCTTGCTTTCCAACCTTGTGAGCAACCACCTTGTCATTTGTTTTCTTCTTGATCACATAGGTGGTGCTATTGATCTTGTTCCTCCGGTTGAGCTTGGTGTAGATGAGAGAACTCTTGATTGTGAGATTCTTCTTGTTTTTCTCATCCGAAAGCTTCTTCCTTGGTTGATGACACTTGTTTGACTTGTGGCCTTCTTTGTGGCACTTTGAGCAAGTCACGATGGACCCCTTCTCAAGCTTTTTCATCATGTCTTTACGGTTATCTTGAGAAGGTTGGACATTTCTCTCTATGTCTTTGCCCTTCAATCTATACAAGTCCTTCATGAACCTTTCCACTTCTTGCTTGAGCTCATCATTTTCCTTGGCAATGAGATCATCACATGATTCTACAATGACATTCTCATAGCATTTCTCATTGCAAGGGTTAGTGCAAGATTCATCAATTAAATCAATGCAAAAAGTTGAAGCATCTACCCTAAAGATAGGAATTGCACAATGGGTAGTTTGCTCCATTTCCAAAGAGTCATTATTATCATTAATACTCTCAAATTTTAATTTGAGCTCTTCATGCTCCTTGCTAAGCAAATTGAATTTGCACATCAAATCTTCAAAATTTGTATCAAGAGAAGCATTTAGATCTTTGAGAGCACTAAGGTTTTTAATTTCTTTTGATTGCATCTTAATGACTTTTTGGTGCTCATGAAAAAGATCAAAAAGTTCATCAATTGAAGGAGAATCGGAGTCATCATCACTTACATCGCTATCCATACCTTTGGCCATAAGACAAGTGTTTGATGATGATCCGAAGCGGGTGGTGAATTTCTTGCTTGATTCATCACTTGAGCTATCACTTGATTCTTCACCACCGCTCACACATTCACCAAATATGGCAAATGATTCATGCTTGGACTTCTTCTCCTTCTTTTGCTTTTTCTTCTTGAACTTCTTCTCAACCTTCATGAGTTGATGGTGAGGCCCATCCTTGAGGAAGACAATATACCCCATTGAGTTGATTTCCTTCAAGCATTTATTCATCTTCTTTACTTGCTCGTAAAGGTAGGGGTTCATTGGCTCTTGATCATCATTTGAGGAGCTTCTTGCATCCTCTTCTTCCTCATCACTTGAGCTACCTTGGATGGCCATCTTCTTCAATTTTTTGACTTGCTTGCATGCAAGTGCGCTATGTGTTGGTGAAGAAAGTGGTGCTCTTGACTTGATGACATTGCGTAGCTCATGGGCGATCACCTTATTGAGGACTTGATTTGGTGCCATTGTTGTGAGATCTTTCTCACATAGTATTGATGTCACCAAATCATAGTCCGGCCTTCGGAGTGAGTGAAGGATCTTGCGAATGAGCTCCAAATCTTCAATTTTCTTCACATCTAAAGAATTAATCTCATTCACTAGAATATTCAACCGTGAGTACATAGATTCGGCATTTTCATGATCAAGTTGCTTGAAGCTATTAAGTTTATCAATGAGAACATGATATCTTTCATTTGCAACATCTTTTGTGCCTTCATGGTTCTCACTAATAGTTTTCCATAAAACATTAGCATTTTTGCAAGCAAACACACGGTTGAAAATATTTTCACCAAGAGAATTTGAGATAGCACACTTGGCTATAGCATCATGTTGCTTCTCTTGTTGACTATTGCTTTTCATTCCTTCACTTGTTACTCTCCAAACATTTAGGCCCTTTGCTTGGAGGTATGATTGCATTAAGATCTTCCATAGTTGGAACCCCATGCCATCGAAACGTGGAGGAGATTCTAGAGAATCCACCCCTTCCCCTAAATGAGCTTACTCACTAGGCGGTGAAGCCTACCGATCTAATGAGCCGGTAAACACAAATTTGCCAATGGAATTGGCTTTGTTTGTGAGACAAAGTGAGTCCCGGCTATGATACCACTTGTAAGGATCGGGTGCTCTAGCCTAAGAGGGGGAGGGGGTGAATTAGGCTCTATTCAAAACCTTGACCTATGGCTCCAACTAGTTTGCACAAAACTTAAACTAAAACAAACTATCTAGATGTGCAACTAGGTTGTTCTAGTGTAAAACCCCTATCCCAAAAAGATTTAGCAACCTATAGCCTTTCCTATCAAGAAATTATTCTATGAAAGTAAAGGCACACAAATTGCTAGTATTAAATGCGGAAACTTAAAGAGCGGGATAGGAGATAGCAAACTCTTGACGCGGGTGTTTATCCCGTGGTTCGGTTAGCCACAAAGGCACACCTACATCCACGTTGTTGTAGCACTCACTAAGAGTATTGCTACTCGGCCACCAAGTCTCTTCCGTGAATACAATCACGGTCACCTTGGCCCCGGGTTCCACTAAGGAGCTTCTCCACTAAGGATGGGGTCTCCACGTCCCCTGCACAAAGGTTGTCGTCGCCGCTCCACACCAAGTCGGAGGGTCGATGACGTTGACGGCGAGCTTCAAGCTCCAAGGTGCCGGCGCACCAAGCTCTTATTTGGTTCACTAGAGAACCACAACACAAAGACTCAAAGCCTTGCAATATCACTCACTAAGAGCTAATCCTTTACACAACACTCTCAAAGTGTGCAAAGGGCTAAGAATATGATCACTAAGCTCATGGATAGCTTGGAGTTTATCTTGAGTGTGTATGTGACTTCCTTGGACTCCAGCAATCTTCAAATGGCCGGGGGATGACATATATATAGGCCTCCAAGTCTTGTAGCCGTTGCTCTAACGGTCAGCAGAAATCTGCGTGCCATCGGATGAACCAATGCTTCTGCCTGGGGTGGCGTCGGTTCATCCGGTCACTCTGCGCAACTGAAGTAGCCGTTGGCTTCTCTGACACAGTTGCAGCCACATCAGGGACCATCGATTAAACTGATGCTTAGGGCGTCGGTTCAACCGGTCACACACAGTAACTTGACTAGCCGTTGGGCTTTCCTCTTTTGCTGACGTCAATGCACCGATGCTATGCTCCGGTGGGGCGTCGGATCATCCGGTGCTGAAGATTTGGCTCCTGCGCGCTTGAAATCGTCTCTGGTACATAGTACATCCAATGCACCGATGCCTGGGTTGACGTCTTCGGTTCATCCGGTGCTTTACTTGTTGCTTCACTTGATGTCCATAGGCGCACAAACTTGTGCCACACAGCAGGGCGTCGGTCCTTCCGACAACCATCGGATGCACCGATGCCTATAGCGTCGGTTCATCCGGTGCTACTGATTTCAGTAGAACTCGTCCAATTTAGCATTTCTTTGAGTTCTTTCTTCGTGTTTTGCTTTGCATGGCCTTTCTACTTCATCACTGGGATCTTGAAATGTTCACTTAATAAAAACATTAATCACATTGATTGCGTTATCAATCGATCACCAAAATCACTCGAAATGGCATAAATGGTGCCATGTTCGTTTCAATCTTCCTCATTGAAACTAGGGTGGAAAATTAGCACATTTCAAGGAACGTGATATAAGGTGTTATCTAGGATCAAGCTTGCTCACTGTGTTTTGCTATTTTTATCATGTTCGTTGTTGTTTCTTCAGTTCAGAGTCTGGCATGAGCACACGGTCTGTGTGATACCATTGCTTTAGCTGTAGGTGTTGATTGGTGCCGAGTTTATCTCGCATCGAGTTGGGCTGTGTGTTGTGGACATGCCGCTTGACGTGGTCCGGGGAAACTGCATACGTGGGATGGCGCGTGCGTTGCGGATCATGGAGAGAATGGCGGGCGGTCACTCACTCCTCCAAGAGTCCAGCGTCTGTAATCGTTTGCCAATAAAACAGATGCGACAGGGTCAGAAAATTCTGCAAACTTTGGCAGCACAAATTCCAGTTGTTCGCGCGCGCGCGCGTGTGTTTCTGTGTGTTCCCCGCTGGTGATCGCCAGAGTTCCAGCTGACATAAGGTTCCTTCTAAGCTTGAAGCACCAGCCACAAGTCTACAAATCAGCCCTTTCTTATCTTTGAAGTGATGATGATCGCAACTGTCTACATGAGTCACATTTGAGAGATTCCAAGGAGAGACTACAAGATTTTGGTGCAAATATACTCATGTTTTTTTAACAATTGAAACTTTTTCTTCATTGTATTTTTATTGATGATTGAAATGATTATCTCGCATCCTTTAGACATGAAGCCACTCTGCCCTTGTTTCATGGATCATCCAAAGGGGGCATTTCTAATTCGCGCGCGCGCCAGGAGCGGTCCTGGCGATCGATCCGACAAGTTCCATCATTACCGGCTGTCCGGCTCCTCTCTCCGCAGTCCGCACATTCGTCCGGCCGTCCGAGTGTCCGATTCCCCCGTTCTCTTTCATCATTCTAATAAAAAAATATAAATGAACAAAAATGTAAAACCAAAATTTGTCAACATAAATTATACGAAAATATATGTGAAGATGAATCATTCAAAACAACTACAAAATGAAAAAATGAATATACACTATTTATTAAAAATTGTAAAAACATAAATTTACATATAAAAAATATATGCATAAAAGCATAAAAATATTTGCCTAAATTGCATGACACCAAAATTATGTGCATAAATTGTACTACAAAAAATATGTACATAGACTTCTATTCATAAGTTATGCAAAAAAGCATAAGTTGTATCCACACATTATATGAAAACAAAATTTATGTTCATAAGTTGTGTATAAATATTTACAAAATGTTATGAAGTAAACATATTAAGGAACAAAAAATCTAATAAAAAAGAAAAAGAAAAGGGATGCTCGGATCCACGGTCTGGTTGCTGATGTCAGTACGGAGCACCACTTGTGCCGGCTGGTGCTGCTTTTATTTAGTGCCTTGGTTCCCCCGGAGAAAGGAAATGAAACCAATGTATGCATCACATACTCCAAAAAAAAGGTATGCATCACATATGTGGCGTGTGCGTGCGTCCGCGCGGACGGTGCGGTCCGATCGGAAATCGAGCGCCCGCATCCCAGCCAACGCTCGCGCGTTTGTTTGGATTTGCGATCCAAAGGCCGAATTACAGGTTCTTCGCGCTCTTTTTTGTGGCAAGCTGGTGCCAATAAATTCTTGATCAGAAAGACGGCCCCGGTGCGCCCCTTTTCGGCTGAATAGGGCCGAATTGGACGATGGAAGATAAGGGGTGATTAATTCATTGTCTAGACAAGCTATTGTTCATAATCGAAGGAATTTGTCAGAAAACTACAGCACCCAATGGCCGATAAATCACATGTCTTGTCCAACACTGGATCAGGAACTGCGTGATGCTATCTGCCTATCTCAGTAGAGCTTGCTTAGGTTTTCTAATCAGATCGAACTGTTGAGTAAAAAATAGAAGAAGTCAACGGTAGGCACTTGCGCTTACAAGATTAAGTTGTCTTCATTATCCTGCCCCTTGACTGCAACTGTGATACATCGAAATCAACCTCAGGTTCTAGTAAGAATACGTGTGTGGAGGATGGAAGATAAAGTGGCGTTGTATAAGCTCGACATGCATATAGGACTGACACGGAACCTGTGCAGTGAATAAAATTGCGCGCCCAACCCTGACAAATTCGATGCTAGACCAAGACACGATGCGCAAAGAGTTACCAGCTGCCCGCCGGCGACGGAGTGGCTGGGCCGTCGTGACTCGTGAGGCGTGGAAGAGGAGCATTGGGTCAGCGGCCACCGCGGCGACATGTGAGGCGGGGATCAGGCAGGGAGCCGCGAGCCGGCGCCGCAAACGAGATCTGCTCGGAGCCCCGTGACGGCGGCGCCGGCCTCGCGCCGGCGCGCTCCAGCACGCGGCCCACGGCCACGGGACCGAGCGGGAGGAGGAGGAACTCAGGTCGCGGGAGCATATGCCGCCGCGACCACCAAGCGATCACTAGCGCCCGCGCCTCCCGGCGGCCTCCGGCGCCGGCGAATATCGCGGGCATCGTGGTGTTGGTGTGCGGGAGTGGGACGGAGCCACGGAGGTGAACGCGAGACCGGGGATTGGATTGGACGGAGGTGGCTTGGGCCTCTAGGCCCGTGAAGGTGCTTACTTGGGCGGATGGGTTGAAAACAGGATGATATGGGCCGAAAACGTCCCATCTCGCTGTTCCGCGGAAATTCTATATATCTTTCCAAAAAAATTTTCCTTCTCCATCTTTCAGTATTTGAGATTCGTGCAGACTATCTCGTCCGTTAGATCTACCCAGCCCTGACCTTCTTCCTTCCTCCTTCCTCCCGTGCGCCGCCGCCACCACCGCAACTGCTGCGCGCTAGTGCCGCCGCCCCTGCGCTGCGCTGCGCTGCGCCGCGCCGTTGCATGCCCGCCCCTCTCCGCACCGGCGCCGGAGAAGAAGATAGATTGAAAAAAATATTAATTTAGATTTTAGTTTGTTGAATCTATTTTTTGAGATGTTGAAATAGTATATAAAAAATATTGAATCTACTATTTTGATATGTTTAACTATTTTTTTCAAAATGTTGAAGCTAATTTAGACTTAATGAGTTTTATATATGGATAGTTTATACATCGTTATAAAGGAGCCCCCGCTGTTCCGAAGCGCCAAACCGAAGCCGCTGACATTTCAATTTGACCCGATGCCTGTCTGTCCGTCTACTCCGAGGTACTGAGGCAGAGGCAGCAAGCCAAATCGCGGTTGGACTGGAACTCTCTCTCTCTCTGGAAGGGCGCCGCAGCCGTTCAGAACTACCAATGCAATGCAAAATGCAAAAGCAGTGACGAAAGCTGCGTCCCAGCGGACAAGTCCAAGCGCCGCATCGTGCAATTTTCTAGCAAAGGAGTTGTTCGCGAGCACACCCATCTCTGTCACGCACTAGGCAGGTGTGAGCGGAGGTAGAGAGAAATTGAGGGGGTGCGGCACCGAAAATATGTACCAACCTCCATTTCCAAATATTTATCAGTTTTGACTGCTTTATTTGTTTTAAAATATTTAGCACTTCATGTTCCCCGAAACGTAACTTTCTATTTTGTCCTCGCAAGAATATTATAGCAATGTTCTAGAAATACTAAAAGTATACTTACAAGGATATTTTGGTCATTTCATGCTTAAAAGTTATCTTGGTCAAAGTTGCCAAGTATTTGAAAATGGGGGTTAGTATGATTTTCAAGTAAATATGATCAAAGTTTCAAGGTACTAGGTAATTTTTTTGATTTTTTTTTGTGCATCCGCACCCACATTTCGTAACTTGACTCCACCCCGGAGTGTGGCGTGGTATTGTGACTGTGTTGCCATATTCCAATATAGGGACGGATCCAGCGTGGGGATAGACTCTCTACCCCATGCATGACATGAAGCCGCCCCCACGCCCACCCCGCCCCCACAAAACGCACCTAATTTTCTAGCCATGGACAAAGAGAAGGAGAAAATGAGGAAGAAGAAGAGAAACAAAATTCCTCAAAAGTTAAATTCTTGGTACATATTTTGTTTAACTCCCACCAAAGGATAAGCCATCGTCAAGTTGGTACAGTACCGAAGCCCAAGAACAGTCGGATGCTCGAGCAGATCGCGTGTGAACACCTGAACAAGCGAAAGATTCCGTTGCGCCCCCCGCGTGTGAACACCTGAACCATGTGCTTCTTGAAGGAATACTGCTAGTATACAGCTCTGCACTGCGAACGGATAAAGACGGCCGCATCAAAGTCGTGCATAACGATATACCGATTAAACTCGTGCAGAGAAAAAAAAAAGAAAAGAAAAGAAGAGGCGATGCGATCGATGTTATCTGCAAAGGCTGCGGCATGTAAGTGACAGGACAAGATGGTGCCTTTCACATTCGATACCTCAACGGACCGGACAGATACGGCGTCCATTCGAATTCGATTATTCTGATAGCTTGAGCGCGTCCCCGTCCTCAAAGTTGTGGCCTTTGCTGTGCAAGACGAAGGCGAAATCTGCAATCAAACACAGCTGATGCTGCAGCAAGGTTTTCCGGTGTTTTTCTCGTGCACGGCGTGCAAACGGCGGACAGGGAAATGTTCCCCTTCCTGATCGTGAAAGAGTTTGCAATCCTGCAATGGTGGACAAGTTCACAAGTGTTTTAAAAAAAAACTGTTAAAATTCTCCAAATTCAGAACCTATCTTTTTTTTTTCCTTTTCAACTTGTCGTTCTTTGGAGATGATTGTGAAAGCAAACAGTTCTATCTTGCAAAAAGTAGCATTGCTCATCTGCTTCGAAAATTACAGAGTGAACTCTCAGCACATCTGGCAGGACTCCATGCTCCGACGAGCAAGACCGGAGCCAGAGCACAGGACGACACAACGAAATAACAAAAGTACAGTAGGACTAGCAAGACGCTCTCGGGCTCAGATGATGTAGTCGGACCACTGCTGTATGAAGGACGTGTGGTCCATGGATTCCCCCGGCATGACGTCCTCGCCCCTCTTCCCGCCGATCAGCCTCGCGGGGTTCCCCACCGCGGTGCTCCTGGGCGGCACGTCGATGAGCACCACCGACCCGGCGCCGACCTTAGCCCCGGCCCCGATCCTCACGTTGCCGAGGATGGTGGCGCCGGCGCCGATGAGCACGCCGTCCCCGATCTTGGGGTGCCGGTCGCCCACCGCCTTGCCGGTCCCGCCCAGCGTGACGTGGTGGAGGATGGAGACGTTGTCGCCCACCACGGCGGTCTCGCCGATGACGACGCCCGTGGCGTGGTCCAGCAGGACGCCCTTCCCGATGGCGGCGGCCGGGTGGATGTCGACGGCGAAGACCTCGGCGACGCGGGACTGGAGCGCGAGCGCCAGCGCGCGGCGGCTCTGCGCCCAGAGCACGTGCGCGACGCGGTGCGCCTGCACGGCGAGGAAGCCCTTGTAGTTGAGGAGGCAGTGCGCGAAGCCCGCGCAGGCGGGGTCCCGGGACCGCGCGGCGAGGAGGTCGGCGGCGGCGGCGGCGCGGACGGACGGGTGCGCGGCGAGCGAGGCGACGAAGAGGTCGTACAGGAGCGTGGAGAGCAGCGTGGAGGAGCAGAGCTTGTTGGCGAGGTGGAAGGCGAGGGAGCGGTCGAGGGACGGGTGGGACAGCACGGTGGCGTAGAGGAACGAGGCCAGCGCCGGCTCGGCCTCCGCGTCGCGCCGCGCCTCGGCCTTGATCTGGGACCAGACCCAGGACTCGTCGCCGTCGGACTCGGGCGGGGGGTACGACGGCACCACGCCCGCGTCCAGCGCCGCCGGCGGGCTGCTGCGGCGCGCCCGCTGGGGATGGGCCGGATCGGCGCGGAGCGGCTGGCCGGCCGTCATCGCCGTCGGCGGGATGGTGCCTGCCTGTGCGGCCGGTGGCGTGCGCGGGAGGTGTGGCTCCGGCTCGGGGGGTGCTGCCGTGGAGTAGCCCGTGGTCGGGGCGTGGGGCTGCTATATAGGGTAGGAGCGGTCCACGGGGTGCCACGTGGACCTGCCAATCTGGTGGGGCACACCACGCCGCAGGCCGACGAGCACGAGCCCGAGTTGCCGAGAGCAAGCGGAGCGCACAGGCCGCCGGCGCCGGGGCCCGGCTTTGTCAACTCGACCGCCACCCGCCTCCGCCTGGTCTGGTGGTTGGTTCGCTGATTCTCTCGCGCGCCGCCGTGAGCGCGAAGATTAAGACGATATCGATCAACATACCGAGCCACAGGGACGAAACGGGACTGCGGACCGGGTGGAGAGCTGTTTGGGCACCACCACCACCGGCACCAGTGCGTCTCTACCCGGAGCCGAGAGCGGGGGTCCAACCGTCCAAGTACAATGCATTGCTAAAACCTAGCAATGGTTATACTTGTTCTTCAGCTGTGATTGGTCATGCCTGATCTGATGATTCCGAGGCTGCGTCGACGACAGTGCTCACCTGCTCGGTTTGTTCGTTTAGCAAGGCAAAATCAATTTTCTTGTCCTTGGGCCGACAAGCAGTGCTGGGTCCTGCCCTGCGTCCTGGTTCGGGCCGGGGGTTGGGGGTTGATTCCAGCCCAGCAATACTCGAAAAATAGGCCCAGCTAGGGATATTTCGGTAACATTTTGATACTAGATTCCACTAGTGATATGCCATATCACACGGTAATGATATTGCATTTTTTAGAAATGATTTCTGCAGTCAGTATATTAATGAGGGTACATTTTTTAGAAATGATTTCTGCAGTGAGTATGGTGTACTAGTGAACGGCACAAAGAGCTAGCTGAGGTTTTTTTCAATTTCAATCCATCGGCCCTTTTTTTTCATGAACCAATCAAGTAATATACATGACACGATCCAAACGAACAAAATACAGGGTGCGCGCTAAGGTGCAGCTAGCGCTGCTCATCGCAGCACGGCCTCATTGTCCGTTTGCTCTTGTACGAGCACTCTCAACTTTGAAGCGAATGGGATCAAGGCGCCACGTTCGCATTCGCAGTGGGAACCGCCTCGAATAGAGCCCTCAATGGATCATCATCAGTTGCCGGGGACGAAGTTGGTGGCGTACGCCCAGGCGTTGTTGCCAACGGGGTCGGCGATGTGGTCGGCCAGGTTTTCCAGGGGCCCCTTGCCGGTGACGATGGCCTGCACGAAGAACCCGAACATGGAGAACATGGCGAGCCGGCCGTTCTTGATCTCCTTCACCTTCAGCTCCGCGAACTTCTCCGGGTCGTCGGCGAGCCCCAGCGGATCGAAGCTCCCTCCAGGGTACAACGGGTCGACCACCTCGCCGAGCGGCCCGCCAGCCACCCTGTAACCCTCCACGGCCCCCATCAAGACAACCTGATCGAGCGATAGCGAGTGTTCATTCGCGTTGCAAAATCAGAACAAGGAATAATTTTAGCTTGGATGAATTGGGGATCGATGGATTGTGATACTGTTACCTGGCATGCCCAGATGGCGAGGATGCTCTGCGCGTGCACGAGGCTGGGGTTGCCCAGGTAGTCGAGGCCGCCCTCGCTGAAGATATGGGCGCCGGCCTTGAACCAGACGGCCTCGCCGAACTTGACGCCGTTCCGGGCGAGGAGCTCGGGGAAGACGCAGCCGAGCGCGCCAAGCATGGCCCACCGGCAGTGGATCACCTCAAGCTCCCTGTTCTTGGCGAACGTCTCGGGGTCGGCCGAGAGCCCAGCGGTGTCCCAGCCGTAGTCCCCCGGGAACTCGCCGGTGAGGTAGGACGGCGGCTCGCCGGATAGCGGGCCGAGGTAGAGGACGCGGTCCGGGCCGTACCACGGGCTGCCGGACGCCGCGGCGGGCTTGGCCTTGGCGGCCGTCTTGCGCATCGTGACGCGGCCCTCGCCGAACACGCTGGAGGGGGCGATCTTCGCCGCCTTGCCGGCGAGAGCAGGAGAGGAGAGCGACATGGTGGAAGCCGCCATTGATGAGCGCCGAGGGTGGGTCTTCCTTCTACTTCGGCTTAGAGCTTGCGAGCTGCTCTGTTGCTGGCTGCGATGAGGAAGTAGGCAGCCGGAGTGGAGTTTAAATAATGGCGGGAAACGCTGGTAGCCACACGCTAGGCCGTAGCACGGATGGGCATATCTCTTGCGAGCGATCTCTGATTGGAGAGCTTGCCTGTCCAGCGTGCCACCTATGCGTTTGCTTTGCCTACGTGTAAAGTGAGCTGAAACCAGAACGATAAAATTATTATTAAATTTGAGGCCTAGGAAATGTGCACGACCAATCAGGAGACGACGAGTGGACATTTTTTTTATATGGTTGGATAGAGTGGCAACAAAAATTTTGGTTGCTAAATAGAGATCACCAGATCATAGCTAAAGATCCTGTAGTATGCTCACTTCTTAATTACGTCCTGCGTCGAACGCAGAAGTGATTGAGAGGACTGGAAGATACAAGGCAAAATAGCTAAAATCGCCCCTCAACTATCGAGTTCGGCTCAATTTCGTCCCTCAACTATTAAAATGACCAATTTAGTCCATAAACTATACAAATGAGTCCGTTTTCATCCTTATGCTGAGTTGACACGCCGCGGTGGACTGCCTCGTCAATGACAAGTCAACTTAGGATTGCATCTCGTGATTAAATATCCATCTTACCCATGAGGCATCTCTATTCTTCCTGTTGCCTGCACACAAACCAGAGCACTCGTCAGCCCCTCCCTGCCTGATTGAGTGCTCACCGCCCAACCACGCTCGCTGGCTGCTCGCCCCAGCCAGGAAGCCACGCCGGGCGTCGCAAGGGCACCATGTCGTGCGCCGAGTCGGAAGCCGTGAGGGCGCCGCGCAGGATGCCGGCCAGGATGTCGCGCAGGGGGGCTGCACGGGCAGCCTCACCGGGCGCCGCGCAGGCAGCCGCGTGGGCACCTTGCAGGTCGCCGGCCAGGGCGTTGCGCAGGGGGCGTGGCGTCGCTCAGGTCCGACATGGCGTTCCAACTCAGCATAAAGACGAAAACGAACGCATTTGTATAGTTTAGGAATTAAATTGGCATTTTTTTATAATTGAGGGACAAAATGGAGCCGAACTCGATAATTTAGGAACGATTTTGGCTATTTCGCCTAGATACAATGAAATTTTACCAAGGCAGAAGGCACAATAAGAAAAGTATTTCACTGGTTACGCCTTTCCTATACCAAAAATGTTATCAACATATTAATAAATAAAATACAAAATTATTATATCGTGTTGCAAACAAAGCCTCACTAGACTAGGACTAAACGTGGCTCCCAGCACGGTTAAACTGAGCACATGCAAAGTGGGAGGAAGAGGTTGAGCATTTATTTTTTTGGAGAAGTCTGGTTGATATCTAACTATCACTAAAATTCAATTTTGAACTTTGAACTATAAAATTGGATAATAAAGACCATCTAACTGTTGAAACTAGACAAATTTGACTCCTTAAGTGGGTTTTGAAGGTGGTTTTTCATTTTGTAGAATTAAAAATATTCAAATTTAAACTAAAAAATCATAAGTAATTCATTTTAAATAAAAAAATATGAAATGAGTATAAAAGCTTTTTAAAAAATATAACCTATCTATTGGCACAATATTTTTTAGCTATTCATATCTAATTTTTTTATTTTCATAATATTTGGTTGCTTGTAATTATGTTTATTATTTTTGAATAACTAAGATCCAGATAGAGCAATAATAGATAGATTATATTTTTCTGATTTGAAATGAATTAGTTTGGATTGTTTAGATCCAATTAGAAATTTTTTTATATTTTTTTTGAAAAATACAAAACCACCTTGGAAACCACCCAGGGGCCAAATTTGTCCGGTTTTCCACAGTTGGATGGCCTATGTTATCTGATTTATAGTTAAAGATTAAAAATCAGACTTTTATGATAGTTGAAAGGTATAAACCATGCTTCTCTTTTTTTTAAGAAAAGGAGCTGTGTCAGTGACACATCCGATGCTATTTTCCGAGCTCGCGATGTGGGTAATAAGCAACATTGACCAAAAAGTTAACGACACAATCGTCACACCGAGTTTGGTCAACTCATCCAAATTATCAGAACAGACTAGAAATCTCTCTTGGAGAAAAAGCAAGGTGATTACTAGGACAGTATGCACTACGCCCTTGGATAATTCTAGAGATGCCGGCCACGAAGCAATCCT
Organism: Panicum virgatum; assembly: GCF_016808335.1. Taxonomy (NCBI): domain Eukaryota; kingdom Viridiplantae; phylum Streptophyta; class Magnoliopsida; order Poales; family Poaceae; genus Panicum; species Panicum virgatum. Next base: position 46,690,369 of record NC_053140.1, on the reverse strand, counting down.
ATGCAGTCATCAACTGGCTCCAAGCAAATTGTATCCACATAATAAGTTACTAGTAATTATAAGTAGAGTTTCGCAAAGCAACACGTGTTCCCAATTATGCAAAAGTTTGAACTTGCACAGACACGGCTGCCGGCAGAAAAGGCTACCTGTTCCTGAACGTTCTCGTTGCTTTTCTCCGATAGGAATGCAACCGCATCACATCATCACATGATTCACGAAAATTGGAAACTCATCATCAGTCCCTGGTCAATGTTTCGATCTAAACTAACATGTCATGTTTGCTACATACTCGCATGGTCACCTACAAATTACAAACATCCAAACATATGCTATCTTTATATCCGTTATGCAATGTATTCTATGAAAACCAATCCTTTTGTGCAAACTTTGAAAACTTCGATCAAGATGGCAGGATTCTCATCGAGGACTAGGAAAAGAGGTTGGTTATTTTAGTACTTAAACTCTCTCACTCATCCCATCCTAGTTTTAACTTTTGCAAATAACCCCCGCCCCCCGAATCGCAGGCTGCGTGGTGCCGCTTCCCCGCCTGTCGATTCACGTCGCCGCCGGAGTGCAGGCGGAGCCGCGGAGGGTCAGGCGCCGCCGCCCTCATCGACGTTGCCCTCCAACGGCGCCGCACAGTCCAACTCCAACGGCGCCGCGGCCCTCGTTGAGTCAATCTCAAGTCGGTGTGGACAGATTTTACTATATGGAACCTAGCCAAATAAGAGACATGCCCATTTCATGCAAATTCTCTGGCGAATTTCGGTATAGGAGGCTAAGAAACTTACACTGCGCCGAACCGTGATTGTGGTTATGCTGAATGATTAACTGAATTTTGGTTGCAAAACGACGACTGATTCAGACGCCCATGTTTGCCCCATCAATCAGACATGCTATTGCGATTTGCTAATCTTCTGCCTTTGTGGCAGCTTAAATGCCGGATTATTGTCTTTATGTGCAACAGTGACCAGGAGGCGCGAATCTTACCACGACAGTGTGTCGCATCGGGTGAAGTTCAGTGGACGCACCAGGTAGCTCCTAAGTCTCATCTGATCGATCTCATTCAACCGCGCGGCGCGGCCTCCACATGGAAGGCATCTGATCTCATCTGATCACGGAGATGTGTCGGCTAGCAGAGCACGAACGCTGCAGGGTAGCTTCCTGTCTGATGCCGTGAATCCTGGGTCATTTGGTTGCGCCTTGTTGAGCACTGGACTTGTTGGGCACGTACGCCTGCGAGGACACCGGCTGATTTGGATCCTTTTGGTTCTGGCATGTGAGGCCGTCGAACCCTGTGAATCTGTACCCGTTTGGCAGGCATTATCGCAAATTATGGTTTTGTGCAATGCGTGCAAGAATGTTTCAACTCTGAGAAAAAAAATTCAGCATGTGAGGATTTCAAAACACGCGCTTCAAAAGCAAGCAAATTAAATGCACTCTTCTTTTTCACAGAGTGAGTGATACTGGCATTATTCTCTCTATACTGGCATCATCCATGCATTGTGCAAATGCCACTAACTGAAAAGACAAGTAAATAGAATAGCAGCATATTGCTAGGAACGACAAGAATGAGAATCTGTTCTTTCTTCACCACGTTGGCGCGATAAGGTGGAATAATGAAGCAACTATGAGCTTTCCTTAGCGGACGGAGCTTGATGCTTTCTCGACATTACTAATTCCATGTTGCAAACTACTTTATATACAGGCACATCCACGATCACTAGCAGAATGTTTTTTAAATATTACATCAGAAGACCATTGACGTAGGGGGCGCACGAGGTTTAACATCCACTGAAATTTCATCCGTTAGGAGGCGTCGTGAGGAACAAAACCTGATTAGAAGATAAGACGGAGAGAGAGAGATGAGGCGGAAACACAGAGCTAGGCCACCATGTTCTAGCGGTTGAGAAGAGCCAGCAGCACACCACCACCACCTAATCAAGAGACCTTGGCAGCCACCAGCTGAGCAGCCAGTCGCCGCAGAAGATCAGCTGACTGCCGACTGCCGACTGCGATACAGATATGCTAGTCAAAAACATTAGTTTTATGATGAAAAAAAAGCTTCAAATTTTCACTTGGCTGGCAGCAGCACGAGACCAGATTTTTTTCTAATAAAAAAATCGACCGGCGCGTAAAATCTTTTGCAGTTTCCTTTTTTGTTACTGCTGGGGAAATGTTGCGGTGCGTGCGCACCACGAACCGGCGCCGCGGCAGATTCTGCGAGAGCGACTCGGCCGCGGCTGGCTCCCGAGACGGAGCGGGGAGTGGATATTCCCCTCGGCAATCGGCGAGAGCCGAGCATCTCCTCCGGATCCTTCCCCACGCGCGCCCCGCGCCCTCCAGAGGCCGCCGCCGCCGCCCCCGCCCCGCGCCTTCCTCCCCTTCTTCCCCGCGGCGGCCAGCGTTTCCGATCCCACCACGGCTCTAGCCCACACGCGCCGCGCGCACCAGACCAGATGCTGGCGCGCCCGCGTGGCTTCGCGAGGAAGAGGTCGGTCCGCCGAACCGAATGTGCTCTCCACCCCCGCCAAACTTGACGCGCGCGGCCGAACGGCACTAGCTATTCTTGGGCATCTTCGTAATATTCCCTCGGCATCTTCCCGCCCGGCGCCCCCCGGCCCGGTATATAAGGCCGCCTCCGCCGCGGCTCCCCCAGCCATCTATCGATCAGATCCATCGCAAACACCAAGCAAGCGTCGTAGCCAGCCAAGCCGCCTCTCGCCTCGAGAAAACCAGCGAGCCTAAACCTCGCGCAATGGCCGCCGCCGGTAATGGCATCGTGGTGGTGTTCGACTTCGACAAGACCATCATCGACGTCGACAGCGACAACTGGGTGGTGGACAGCCTGGGCCTCACGGAGGAGTTCGAGCGCCTTCTCCCCACCATGCCGTGGAACACCCTCATGGACACCATGATGGGGGAGCTCCACGCGCGCGGGGCGACCCTGGCCGACGTCGCCGCGGCGCTGCGCGCGGCGCCCATCGACCCGCGCGTGCCGGCCGCCATCCGCGCGGCCGCCGCGCTCGGGTGCGACCTGCGCGTCCTCAGCGACGCCAACGCCTTCTTCATCGAGACCGTCCTCGAGCACCACGGCCTCCGCGGCTGCTTCACCGAGGTCAACACCAACCCGAGCCGCGTCGACGCCGGCGGCCCCCTCCGCATCGAGCCCTACCACGACTTCCTCCGCGGGGCGCCGCACGGGTGCGGCGTCGGCACCTGCCCGCCCAACATGTGCAAGGGCCAGGTGCTGGACCGCATCCTCCGCGAGGCCGCCGCCGCGGCGCCCGCGGGGAGGAAGCCGCGCGTCATCTACCTGGGCGACGGCCGCGGCGACTACTGCCCGGCGCTGCGGCTGGCGCGGGAGGACTTCGTGATGCCGCGTCGCGGGTACCCCGTGTGGGACCTCATTCGCGAGGACCCCGCGCGGGTGCAGGCCGAGGTGCACCCCTGGGCCGACGGCACCGAGATGGAGGCCACGCTGCTGGGGCTCGTCAGGAGGGCGCTCGTCGAGGACGCCGCCGCGCTGCTGCCGCTCGACTGCAAGCTCGAGTCCACCATGCCCGCCGCCGCGCAGGACGGCGGCATGCCCATCATGCCGCTCGGCGTCAAGAACTGATCGACCATTGTATTCGAAGACCGGCCGGAAAAGATTGCCGGTTCGGGTTCGTTCGTGGCGATCGCGAGCTCGATCGAACAACTGCGAGGCACGGCCGATTACTTACTAGTGTTTAACTGGAGTACTTATTATTGACTAATTTTTGTGCGTGGCGTGTGGCGTTGCGTATCCCTGATTGAGCCTGTCACCGCTGAATTGGCGACGGCTCACTGTATCTTACCGACCAACAAAAGATAAATTAATGGATGAGAAATTCCGCGAAGACAAGCGAAATTTCAGTATACGCGCCCGGCGTTAAGCGTGGGACGAGGATCCGGTGCATTAACTGCACGTGCAGTTACTGGCGCTGACACGTGGGCCCCACGGCGCATGGGCCCACACGTCAGCGGCAGTAACTGCACGTGCAGTACTGCACCGGATCTCCGTCGCTAAGCGTGGCACTTCAATTTGCGGCCATAATCATTAATTAGAGATGCGAAATCCATTCAAGTTTATTCGTAAATCAAGCGCGGCATCGCACAATTCTACCGTACATTTTTTACGGGTACCATGGCGCATGGGCCCACACGTCAGCGGCAGTAACTGCACGTGCAGTACTGCACCGGATCTCCGTCGCTAAGCGTGGCACTTCAATTTGCAGCCATAATCATTAATTAGAGATGCGAAATCCATTCAAGTTTATTCGTAAATCAAGCGCGGCATCGCACAATTCTGCCGTACATTTTTTACGGGTACCATATTCTTTCTACACACCACCTAAAATTCGAATCCCACTGATACTTGTTGCGCGCCCGATTGCCGAGCTGCTTGTTGCGCGCCACCGAAAGCCAAGGCATCAGGCACCTGTCACGCATCATGGAGCACCCGTGACCGTGAGAGTGAACCTGAAAGAGATATTCGCCGGCAGGTCGGCCGCAGATCCGAGCTCTCACCAAAATTTCAGGTACACATTCGTGGAATATGCTCTGGCCGCCTGGCGTGTCCTCGATCCGCGGGAAAGCAATCGAACTGGAGCCGCGGCCTCCCACCTCGTCGGATACACGCACTCGCATGTGACTAATGGGGTGTTTGCACACATGCGCCGATCTTGACTGGCACGGTGGCCGGCGGTGGACCGCGGGCTGCTGCCTACGGAGTGGAGCCCAGGATTTCGGGCATGGGATTGCATACTCCCAACTTCTGAGTGTTCAATCTTTCCTTCAGCTTTGATGACCTTCTTTGCTACTACTAAGGCCTTGTTTAGTTCGCAAATTTTTTTGAATTTTGACACTGTAGTATTTTTGTTGTTATTTGTCAATCAATGTTCAATTATGGACTAATTAGATTTAAAATACTTGTCTCGTGCTAATCAGTTGAACTGTGTAATTAGTTATCTTTTAACTACATTTAATGCTCCATATATGTGTTCAAATATTCGATGTGACGGGTACTGTAAAAATTTTCTTGGGAACTAAACAGGGTCTAATACAAGAGCATTTGTCGAGAGCTCAATTGTATATATTACAATCATCACAAACGGGATTTGCTTAGATGTTGACTCATCTTCTCTGCCTTTTTTTTGACAAAAGCAACTCATTCGTTACACCCATTTTGTCGCCATCATTTGTTTTACTTTCCTTTGTAATAAAGAAAACACACGCCTTTAAAAAAGTAGGTCATACTCCCATTCTCATTTTAACTTTCATCAGGTAACATCAATTTAGGTTGTTTTTTTTAACTGGCACAATAGAGAGCCAAATGGACACATCATCCCATATCACACATTGGGCTCTCTCTCTCTTATCTACGGCACTTTAGGCCTATTAGAGCAACTATAGCAGGGCTTTTATTTGAGTGACTAAATCCACATTTTAGTCATTTTGCTCAAATTTTCATTTCCAGCAGGACCCCTACTTGGGTGGCTAAAATGAGGGGCTGACTAAATTTTCTCTCCCACCCCTTTAATTTGGTCACCCTCTACTTGGGCTACTGAAAGTAGAGCCCACCATTTTTAGTCTATTTAGTTGGTGCTGCTGGAGTATAGACTAATTTTGGATGACTAAATTTAGAAAGTGGGTGACTAAAATGAATTTTAGTCACTCAAATTTAGTCACTCCACTGGAGTCGCTATGAAGTAATCATCACGATAGACGGGCCTAAGAAACTTGGGCCAGTCACACTCAAGCACGCACCCCGACCTCCCCAGTTCCCCACGCCCGCGAGACAGCCACGAGCCACCACCCGACCTCCTCCCAAGGATTACATTACCGGCGATACAGCATTTATCAGTGAGCTCTGGTAACGAAAATCGGTTGAAAATCGGTGAAAAATCGCCAAAACCGATCGTTAAAGGGACCCAAATTCAAAAAAACGAAAATCGACAATTTATCATCGATAATCGATACAAACCGAACGATTTATCGCTTCGCCTACTGAAAATATGTTTTGGCAGTGGAAAAAATATAAAGGTTTGATAGCATTTAATTTTTTAGGTTATGTATTGTATTATATTAGATAAATTACACATATATGTACAATTTTGCATATGAAATTGCCTAAGAAATAAACATGTTTATATATTTTGCCCATGAAATTGCATAAAGCACATGAATTTGTACATGTATACAAACCACGAAGTGCATAGTCCATATAAACAAACGAGTGCATAAAGTAAAGACATGCACCTTGTTTTCCTATTTAATATAGCATATTATACAACAATAAATTTTTCTCCGGGACTAATATCTAAAACTGTAGCCTAGATTTTAGATCTGTGATACAACCAACCATCCAAGAAATATTGTATACTAATGTAGTATATTTGGCCAAATCGGTGAGTAGAAATATAAAATAAGCTGGCCTGAACTGAAAATCATCCGATACAAATCGATAATCAACAATTTACCTCGATTATCGACGGGTTAGTGGACGGTAACGGATAGTTAGATAAAAATATATTTTTTCCTAAGCAAACAATTGTTGCCTTCAACATGTGACAACCCTCTGGACTCAAAAGAAAGTCTAGTTTTTTATAAAAATAAGTTCTCTACTTTTTATGAATTTTTTTAAATTTTTGAATTTTTCATTGAAATCAAGCAAAATTCCAGTCGGTTTACGTTTTCAGCCAGCGTCGCATCGGTAACGATAATCGTGATTATCGAGCGGTTTGCCCTGTTTGTTTCCGATTATAATCAACTTATCGGTGGAAATAAGCGATAATCCCACCAAACGCCTCGATTATTTTCGCTTCTCTGGTGATCCGCTTTAGAGATTTGAACTACGAGAAGCGAGAATCGAGAAGCGAAAAAAATCTTCGCTTCTCTCGGCCACGCTTAGATTATAAACTAAGCGAAAACAAAGGCCTTTGTATTCCATGCCGCCTCCTCCGTGTGCCCAGAGCTTCGAGAAGCTGCTCCCCAAATCCGCCTACGCTTCCCCCTCCTCCTCCGCGAGGTGAGGAAACCCTAGCGGACCGACCATGGCGCTGCTCCCGCGCACGGCGCGGCTCGCGCTCCTCTCCACCCCGCGGGCGTACTCCGCCGCCGCCGCGGCGGGGGCCTCGAAGACGTCCCCGGCGCCGTACGGGGGCGCGCCCCCGCCGGCGATGTCGAAGACGGCCGAGTTTGTGGTCTCCAAGGTGGACAGCCTGATGAACTGGGCGCGCAAGGGCTCGATCTGGCCCATGACCTTCGGGCTCGCCTGCTGCGCCGTGGAGATGATGCACGCCGGCGCGTCCCGCTACGACTTCGACCGGTTCGGCGTCATCTTCCGCCCCTCGCCGCGCCAGTCCGACTGCATGATCGTCGCCGGAACACTCACCAACAAGATGGCGCCGGCCCTCCGCAAGTCAGTAACCCATTCCTTTGTCCAGCGCGATTTAAAATTTCGATTTGGGTATGGGTAGATCTCACAAAGGATCTGGGTAGGGGAGTATGAAGAAATAGGATCCATAGGATAAGATTTTGATTATTATTGGTAGGCCATGCCGTTTTTAGGAACCAGGTTGCGCTTAGATCATTGGCAAGGTGAATTTTCAGTGTGCCCCATGAACACCATGTTGACACTGTTGTTGAATATGATGTAGTAATTTCATTGAAAACTGCCACATAGACTTGACCATACTGTTGTTCGGTATTACTAATTAGTGATTGTACATGTTGAAACATAAGAGTTCTCAATCAATTCCAGCATCACTTTTGGATGCAGTCCCTCTGCTGTATTCATAAGTCAAGCTTTTAAATTCTTGATCACTGATCCATGCATTTGTTTTTAGGGCTGCATCTAAATAACATTTAGACTCGTTAGATGTGCTTCTATAGTGCCAATTTTTTTTAAAAAACTTAAATACTTAATAACATAGATCAAACAAGCATGATAGAAAAACAAGCGTGCGTTCTCTTTCTGACTGCTGAAACAGAGATCTAATATATATAGAACGTGGGAGGAGGGAGTTGTTTGGTGTGTCCCTCAAAACCAAACCTGGATTGATTCACTTAAGCTTTAGTTGCTTCTAATATTGCCATTCCTCCTCCCCCCCTGTTTTTCTTTTCTTTTGTTTCTGAGATGTGTGCAGGATTAAGAAGATTTCATGAGCAATTTCTTATTGACTGTTATAGTTTGGGGATAACTTTAAAATGTTATACATTATCAACTAATAGTTTCCTAATACTCCTTAACTTCATTTATCATCTGCAGGGTTTATGACCAAATGCCTGAACCTCGATGGGTTATCTCGATGGGCAGCTGTGCTAACGGTGGTGGATACTACCACTACTCCTACTCTGTTGTCCGCGGATGCGACCGTATTGTTCCCGTTGACATCTACGTCCCTGGATGCCCACCAACTGCTGAGGCACTACTGTACGGTGTCCTCCAGCTCCAAAAGAAGATCAACAGGCGCAAGGATTTCCTTCACTGGTGGACCAAGTGAAGCAATTGTCTGTTCTTGTTGTTGCTCGCTTGCTATATTTCTTCGCATTTGACCTACTTGTCATCTGAAATAAGGACAGCCTCGGTGCTTGGATTTGCAAATTTGTTGTTGTACCTGGAAGGATGTGTGTCCAGGTTGTTTGATGAGCATGGAAGTATGGAACTCATGTACCTAAAATCAGTTCAACAGTAATGGACAGACCAGCTGTGGATCCGTATTTTTTTTGCTTTCTGTTGTAACACAGGGATGCGCCGTGTCCTGCTTGTGAATGGCAGAATGGGTTTATCTTTGCAGTATGAGTGCTGCTGCTCTTGCCCTCACCATTGGGATTTTGGGTTCGGTTGGGCTTTAGATGCAGCAGGAACTGTCTAGTTGATGTAATTGCATATGACTGCTGACTTGTACAATAGTTACTCTAAATGGCGCCTTCCAAGTTAAATGCTGAAAGCCCTATGGAGAAGATTTACTTAGGTAGTTCCTTTAAAAAAAAAAGATTTACTTAGGTAGTATTGCAATTCGTTTCTGAAAAAAGAAAGGGTATAATTGAAGTGACTGAATGTGAGATAACAGGTGGTCCTGGGACCACATGTTAGTGACACATTTGTGCTATGTTGTTTGGAAATAGTGATATTCCATGGAGTAGATTTTATTACCAGTAAAAATCGTATGCATAATAATGGAGTACGCTTGGACAAAGCAGCCCTAACCTCCCCTCCAAGACAAGAGCGCCGCTACAACACCAGGACCGGGCCTTGCCCCTCGTCTCCTCCCCTCGTCCCCGATAGCCGCCTCTCCCGGTCTCCCCCAACTCGTGCCCTCTCCTCGGATCTCTCCGTCGGCCACAACCAAAAGGTAAAGCCCAAGGAACCATCAAAGAGCCTTTGCATCTGCGCTCTCGAACCGGCGGATTTCCTCTCCTTTTCTTTCTTTCGATTTTCTTCTCACCACCCGCATTGCCCCGTTTTGAACCGCGAGCAGATCCCCATGGCGGCGCTGGGGTCGAAGCTGGCGCAGCTGCAATCCAAGGCGTGCGAGGCGACGAGGTTCGTGGCAAAGCACGGCTGCGCGTACCACAAGACGCTCATGGAGAAGAACAAGCACCACGTCGTCGACCCGCCCACCATCCAGAAGTGCCAGGAGCTCTCCAAGCAGCTCTTCTACACCCGCCTCGCGAGGTCAGTGATTTGTTCCCTGTCCTGGACTCCCGAGTCCCTGGCGTCGATTGGTTTCTGGGATGCTAGATTGTTTCCTGATGTTTGCGTAGTGGCGTCAGGGCAACTGGCAGTCGATCGTCGTGCGAGTTTGCCCAATTTAACGAGTAATTGGAACAACTTGGAACTGTAGGTGGATGTGCCTCTAGGTGTTCCTATGGCAAGTGGTAGTCGATCACCGTACTGCCAAATCCATGTGATGTTGTTAGAACAACTTGGAATTTTAGGTGGATATGCCTTTGAATGTTCCTGTGGCGCTTATGTTGCCCCCCCCCCCTCATCAAATTTTTTAGCCCCATGGGAAGCGCATTGGTGACTTTTATTGCACGCTAGGTTCAGTAATCAGATGGGGATGTGAGAAGGGTTCATATGGTATTTTTGTATGCTCTAAGGGGATTCAATGGAGGGGGATATGGATTGATCCAAAGAGCCTCTGGTTACATTCATTTCTTCTTTGTAGGGAAGAGCCTATACTTTTCCTTATTAACCTTGAAGTCTTCTAGGTTGATCTCAGTCAGGTAAGGTTTGTGGGAGATAATACAACTGAAGCTCAGGAGGTGCAAGCACTTTGATAAAAATTATGATTGCCTCTTTTTCTGTATGCACAAAGGTTGGGTTGCCTGAACACAAATGGACCATAGAAAATTACACATAAATCCTTTGGTGGCCTGGTCTAGTAGCACCTATTTAGCATTAGACCTTTTAACCATTGCAAATTGTTCCTGCGCGTTCGAGAAAAAAAAACATTGCAAATTGTAGTTTTCTTCAGGCCACATTTTGCATAAGGCTATCAAGCTAATCATAGGGATAATTGTAAGGCTCGAGATATCTTTGTTCAGATGAACCATGTATCTTCCACCACATTTATATTTTTCAATTACGTCTGCTGCCTTGGATGTCTAATTATATCTGCTTATTTTTTAAACAGAACTTTGTGTGCCTGTTTATTAACAGAAATATTTATGGTACCTTGTCTAGATAGGAAATTGCTGCTGCTCAAATTGCTTTTCCATTAAACCTTTATGGTCGATAGGGAATTCTTGAAAAATTTTATTGTTATCTCCTAAAGTTCTGGCCCCCAAGAGGTACTAGGTGCCCTATGATGAGGTACTTGATATCAGCCATATGTTTGATCTGCTAAGGGTGTTGTGATAGTTCTGGAATTAAATAAAAAATTCTTGCACGTGGTAAACCTGTAATGTCAAATTTCAATTATTGGATCAAGAATGCTTGACATCACAATGGCCCATGAACTCCACCTAGACTGAGCTCTTGGGCAGCCTCCAGTTCAATTGGACTTTTTTTTGGCAGATAATTTTTAGAAATATGCATTGCATTTGCATATACTTTGCTTTCTTCAAAATTTCAATGTAGTTTACCTGTGGATATGTGTTTCTTGCAGCCTTCCTGGTCGTTACGAGGCATTCTGGAAGGAGCTTGATAGCGCAAAGCTCTTGTGGAAAAACAGAAACAACCTGAAGGTTGAGGATGTTGGCGTCGCAGCATTGTTTGGCATCGAGTTGTATGCTTGGTCCTGCCTCGGTGAGATCGTTGGGAGAGGATTTACTCTTACGGGCTACCATGTCTGAAGCCTTACCTCTAGCATGAACAATCACATTAGTCCACATTTGCCGACGAATACTGTGTCGGTGGTCAGTTTTACTCTGACATGAATCCTGTGATGCAAAGTTTTGGTATTCTCAAATACTCTTGAACCTTGATGCCGTAGAACTACATTGATCTCGGTGGAAAGAGAAATGATGAGCTAATAATTTGCTGTTATCCTGCCCTTTTGTGCGCCAGGTCTATGATATGCTTGTGTAACTGGGCATGAGATTTGTAGGTCATGAACTCATATGCTTATGATTTGCTGATATACGCAGTGCTATAGGCCTGAAAGCCACACTACCATGCCTACAAAATTCTGGTTCCAGTATTACTGTGTGTGAGTTGCTTGTTGCCTTTGTTATCGGTTCATTAGATTTGTGTGATACTTGGAAGTGGGAAACATGGTATTTGTAACCCGTTTGTGTGATTCATGGGAAAGGTACAAGCAAAAGAACCGCAATATTCAGTCCACACTTGGACATGGCCCAAGACGCGCCCACAAGGCTAATTGCAACAACGTGCGGTTGTTTGGCTTCAGAACTTGTCTTCCAATTGTGCTTGCTCTAGTTCGAGTCTTTAAATGTCGTCGTGTGCCAATTCAATTGGTTGATCATCGAATTAATGATGAGCATAGTTTAGAAGTCGCCTATATTAATTGCACACCATGGATGATGGCGATTAGGGCTTCCGGGCAGAGGCATGGCGATCTCGTCCGACTCCCCGTCGACGTCTCGTCGCGGGCGTTCCGACGAGCGCGATCGGCTCCTCGATTCCCTTTCGATACGATGGACTCTGATTCGGTGAAGCTAAAGGATTTTCCGATCAAGTTCTGTTGGGGTTCAGAGAGAATCTCTCTGGATCGGGATTTGGCCGAACACCCATCTTCTCCGGCGAGAATCTCACCGGAGTTGGTAGTGCACACGGTGGCGAATTGCCCCGTTCTTGACCCACATCGGGTCGGTTTCGGCCCAATTCCAGCCCACCCACCCCGATTCCGCTCACCTCCCGCTATCTCGCTCACCGCAGGGATCGTTGAATGTCACCGCAGGTGGGGGGTGAGAGTTACCATGGCGGTGATCGGATCCCTTGGCCCCTGCTCACCCAGGAAGAGACGAGTCAACCCTTTCTTTCCCCTACCTCAAGTCAGGATCGTTCCTCCCTTTCCACGAAACCCTGATTCGCAAACCTAGACAGATTCCTCGGGTACTTTCACAATTCTGTGTTGCCGGAAAGCTTCAATCCTAGAAGATCGAATGCTCAAGCCATGAAGGTCCCCTCAGCGCCTATCAGGATGGTCTTCCCAGCCCCGAATCGGGGTGGGGGCGTGCCGGTTTTGGTGCGGGCCGTCAAGGTCGAGGAGGAGGAAGAACCGCTGCCAGAGGCAATGTCTGGCAGCGCCGCGGACCCCCTGGGATGAATCACCCGGCTGGGCATCAGGAGGCAGGAGGGCAACATCAGGATGAGGGAGAGCATTCTGAAGAAGGACAGCTTCCCGAACGACAAGATGAGAAATCCTCTGAAGAGGTAGGCCTTGATGCTACTCTCTCACATGATTCTGGGGTCGATAAGTCTAGATGGGGTCATAGAGAGGAGATGCGATCTGGAAGAGACTCGGATGAATCTAGTAAAATGGCTGAGAAAGGAGATCCTAGCAATTTAGAGAAAGGAAAGGCTAACATTGGTGAGGTGATGCAAGGTTGCTCTAACTGTGGGATGAGGAACCACAGCACTGAGGAGTGTACACGCAGGATTACATGTGAGATATGTGGTTACAGTAACCATCACACCTATGATTGTAAGAGAGAACCTCTTTGGAACTATGGGCCTGAATTATGCACTGCACAAGTTGATAACCAGAGCTTCTTCTTTATCGATGAGTCCATTGACCGCAAAGTCCATAAAGAGAAGTCTAGTACTGCCATTATCACTGTAATTGAGGGAGTGGCAACTGCTAAGCAAATTGAGGCTGAATTCCAGCATACCACTAGTAGTAAAATGTGGAGATGGTCTGCAAGGAATATTGCTGAAAACAAGTTTACCATGCAGTTCCCAGATGCTCAAATGGTGCAGGTGTATAGTAATTTCAAAAGATTGGGATTGAGAGATGCTGATGCTAAGATCATGGTTGAACCTTGGTCATCGTCTGCTGGAGCAAAAGGGGAATTACATCATGCTTGGTTCAGGGTAAAGGGGATTCCTGTTGATCAAAGATCAGTCAAAACCATTGCTAAAATTGGTGGACTGGTTGGGAAGGTTTTGGCAATTGATGAGAAATATAGATTCAGAACTGATTATGTGAGAATCAATTTGGCTTGTAGAGACATTACTCAAGTGCCTGCTGTTGCTGAAAGTACATTAGGGCTGAAAATATATGACTTCTTCTTTGAAAGGGAAGTACATGGAGAAAATGCCACTGATCCTTTAAGAGGAGGTGAAATGATTGGTGATCCCTCTAACCAATCTCAACACAAAAAGCCCAGAATGGATCCTGGCACAAATCTTGATGGGGCTGGGTATTCTGGTAGTACTAAATCTGGGATGGCTTCTTGGGCTGGGAAACCTTATGCAGGCTCACAATCTGCACCCAGCAAGAGGGCACTTTCTCCTAAAGCTTTGGAATGGTTACAAGATAAGGATAAGAACCTGAAAATTGACTCTGGGAAGGGAGCTTCCAAGGAAGATGACCTGGGTGACATTTCTTGGGGTAACTCTGATGACTACAGTGACTCTAGCCTAAACACTGGTGGGGGAAATCAGCTATCTGCCAATTAGCTGCTCTGTTGTGAGAATCCAATTCATGGTGAGATCTACAAACAGAAAATGAGAGCTAAGAAACAAGAGGCAATTCAAAAAATAGTCACAATGATTGATCAGGCTAAGTCTGTTGGGGAAACTCCTTGTCCAGAGCTTGTGGATGCTGTTAATTTGCTCTCAAATAACATGCAACATGAGATATTGTCTCCTGACATTAATGTTGACTTGTCTACTGATTCCCAAGACAATGAGGTAGGGAAACAGAAGTCAGATATGGCCACTCAAGAGATCCAGGCTGGTGAATCATCTGATCAAGTCCCTCTTATGGTGGCAAAAAATCTCCACGATTCTGAAGTGAATATCAAGGACATTCCCTTAACCCAAGAGGCAGGTGTTGCTGAAGAGGAGGTTCTTCCTGTTGTCAAAGAACAAAGAAGGAGGTGCAGTAGGCTTCAGAAGGATATCCTGAAGACCATGCCAGACGGCAACAAGACCATGGGTGGTGGGAAAAGGACTTTGGAATGTACTAATCTCAACTTTAAGAACTCTTTTTCTGTTTTAAGCAATGAAGAGATTATTTCAATCTCTGATATGATGGGTGTCCACATTAATGATTGTGATTTTTCTGCCATTAATCTCATTAAAGACTTAGAAGTTGCTAGGCACTCTCTTGAGGAAAAAAATAAAATCAACATGCCCACCTCTGTTGAGGTGGAGATTGAAATTGAGGAAATTGATGATGAATTGTCTGATCTACAGGAAACTGTGGAGATCACTCCAAAAAGAAAAGCCAAACCTGTTAAGAGACTCTCCTTATCAGGCCCAAGGAAAAAAAATAAAGAGTAAGGAAAATCCTACTCTTCATAATGGCTTAAGGGGAAAGGGTCAAGGAATCCATGGCTCCTCTCCTTCCAAGCCAAGGAATTATAAGAAAAAGAAATCATGAAGGGACTGATATGGAATTGTAGAGGCATCAAGAAAAATGGTGTCTCTTCCTTTCTACAAAATCTAATTAGAGAACATATGTCGTGGGATTTCTAGGGTACCCACAGCCGGGTGGCGGAACGCACCCGCCTATTCCCAGTGAGGGGGTGCTCGGGAAGGTACTAGGCGATTGGGCTGATCTAGCTCTGAGATAAGCACACAAGAACACACGATCTAGAGTGGTTCGGGCCGCCGGAGCGTAATACCCTACGTCCACTGGGAGAAGTTTTGATCTCTGTTGTGTATGAATCTATCCTCTGCCAGGCCTTGGCTCTCACCCAGCCTCAGTTTTTCTCTAGCGAGCACCCCCTTTTATAGACCAAGGGGTGCGGATACATAGGACGTTGGGGCCCGACAAGTGGGCCCAACATGACTGTGCAGCATACTGCGCAGAGTACTCAAATGGCTACAGTGGCTACGAATCTTTCCTCCGATATGCTTCCATCCCCTGCTGACCCTCTGAGGCTCTGACGAAGGGAGGTCTTCTATTGTCCCGTCAGCAAGGTGCCCGTTGGGGGAGCGTAGCTTGCGGCGTGACCTGTTGAGGCTATTATGTAGGCGTCATAATGGGTGAAGCCGAGCCGTCGTGTCCATCTGTCATGGCAGACTGACAGGCGCGGCGTGGGCGGCGCCATCGACTCCATTACACGTCTTGGTAATACGCGATCAACAGTGTTCCCTGGTCAAAGAATCGCCTCGGCTTCTGCTATATTAATGCGGACGTCCACCTACCGCAATGAACGCAGTAGTAGGTGAACCCTTGTAGACCAAGCGATCTTATATACGTGTCTGTGCTTGCAGACACGTGGCAGCTCCGGACCTCCCCAGGGCGGGATGTCAATTCCTTCCCTTAGCGAGGGGTCCGGGACCCCATGAGAGGTCCGGAGCCTCCGGCTGTTCGGGCTGAGCGCCTGTTTTTCCCGGAACACGTGGTGCTCCCGGACCTTTCCCAACCAGAGGACGGATCCGGGACCGTTGACGGGTGAACAGGGCTTCCGGACCGCAGGGGTTCGGCTGCTGGACGTAGTTAATGATAACTACAAGGCTCTTGCCTAGACGCAGCGAGAGGGGGTACCCCAGTCCTGGGGTACCGACAGTGGCCCCCGGGCCCACCTCGGGAGAGGCACGAACCCGCGGGTGGGGCCACTAACGAGATGTGTTTCCACGCAAACTTAATTGCGTCGGTATGCTTATACAAGGAGCGGGTGCTCCGGACCCCTGAGGCCGGTACACCGGTTGCTAGGTTCAGGCTCTAGAGTGCTCTCCACAGGGCGACGAAGGTGTAGGCTTAGGGTGCGGAATTGTAAGGATCTTAAGATGCCTAGAGGGGGGGTGAATAGGCAATCTGCAATTTAAAAACACTTAACAAAAGAGTCAGACACAGACTATCCCGGATACTCCGGGTATGTGCCCGGATACTCCGGGTTTGGTGGTCCGGAGTATCCGGAGTCTCCGGGTTTGAACAACCTGAAACGAAATAGCAAGTATCTCTGCAAGAAAAGTAGATCGAGCTAGATAAAGAGTACCAGGGGTTCCTTAAGGTTGATTTCCAACAAACGAAGTTCACTAGAAACTCGTGAGTGAGTAGATCGAGCTCAAACCCTAGAAAAGAAGTCTTACAAGCAAATGACAACGAAATCAAGTAAACTAAGACAAAGGAGACAAGGAATTGTTTCCCGAAGTTCACACCCGAAGGTGCTACGTCTCCGTTGAGGAAGGATTCGAGAGACGGTGCTCAAGAACCCCTATGCTCCTCTCCCAAGGGCGAGATCACCTCTCAAGCCCAAGGTTACTTACTATGGATTCCTCGGCGAGGAATGAAGATTACAAACTTCTTGTGCAGCTCACAACCTTGGTTGAGCAATCACAAGCACACCTAGTCGTCTAGGAGCACAAGGCTCCAAGAGTAACAAACTTGAATCCGCGGGCTTGACCAAAACCAAGCGCTCAAGAGATGGGAATGAGGCTCACTCGCTTGAATCCTTGCTCTTGCTTGCTTCTCACTCAAATCCCTCAAGGGAATCACTCAAGAATGGAGAAGGGAGAGTGAAGGAGCTCTCTTTGGTTTAGGTTTGAGTTCTGTTCGTCCAAAGGGGCAAGAGAGAGGGCTGAAGGGGTATGGAGTGAGTATTTATAGTCTTCAGCCCAAAAATAGCCGTTGGGTGAAAGGGTACCCGGAGACTCCGGGTATATGCCCGGAGACTACGGGCAACCCTGATTTTTCAGCCCGGAAACAGCACCCAGACACTCCGGGCAATGGGGTCCGGAGTATCCGGCCCTATACCCGGAGTATCCGGGTAAGGCAGGGAAAAACTTCGGTTTATGGCTCCTTTGAGTTGTTTTGTGGCTCACAAATGTTTGTAAAGGTTCTCTTGAGCACAGGATCTAAATCAAAACCCTTGAACCAAGTCCCTCTTGATAGTACGGCGTTCCTATACTCAAATTTCAAATTCAAAAACTAATTTCTTGAGTAAACTTGAACTCCGCTTTTTCATTTCCTTTTTGCGGGTCGTATATCGTCACTTGATTCACCTATATTTGTTCACCACCTGCACACATGCTCAATTACACGATTAAATGCACATGTGTTTTGTCATTAACCACCAAAACCCACTTAGGGGCCTAGATCACTTTCAGGAACCACGCTAAGCGGCTACACAGACCTCGGATCGCTCAGGGAGCTTGCCCACCTCCCGGACCTGGCTCTAGGCGACCGTGGCGAGCGGTCTCCGCCGGAGCGGGCCACCGGAGTGGACTTGAGTCGACCGTGGCGAGCGGTCTCCGCCGGAGCGGGCCACCGGAGTGGACTTGAGTCGACCGTGGCGAGCGGTCTCCGCCGGAGCGGGCCACCGGAGTGGACTTGAGTCGACCGTGGCGAGCGGTCTCCGGAGGAGCGGGCCACCGGAGTGGACTTGAGTCGACCGTGGCGAGCGGTCTCCGCCGGAGCGGGCCACCGGAGTGGACTTGAGTCGACCGTGGCGAGCGGTCTCCGCCGGAGCGGGCCACCGGAGTGGACTTGAGTCGACCGTGGCGAGCGGCCTCCACCGGAGCGGGCCACCGGAGTGGACTTGAGTCGACCGTGGCGAGCGGCCTCCGCCGGAGCGGGCCACCGGAGTGGACTTGAGTCGACCGTGGCGAGCGGTCTCCGCCGGAGCGGGCCACCAGAGTGGACTTGAGTCGACCGTGGCGAGCGGCCTCCGCCGGAGCGGGCCACCGGAGTGGACTTGAGTCGACCGTGGCGAGCGGTCTCCGCCGGAGCGGGCCACCGGAGTGGACTTGAGTCGTTGCTGATGATCCGATGAAATATATCACCGGATCTGAGGGTAAGGTGCGAGAAACCAAGGTGTGAGAAACCAAGCCTTATACTAGAAGGGAGCTCGGGACCTCTAAAGACAGCAGTTCTCGGATACTAGAGTACTTATAACAGGGTAGTGAAGTATGTAAACTTAGGGTACATTACCAGGCTAAGCTACGCGGAGCTTCTCTACCCCAGGATACGAGTACTACTTCTCCGGACCAGGTCCTTAGGGGTCCGAACTGCCTTCCAGCTTGAAGGGGTGTCCCCACCTGGCCACAAGCCAGCAACTTATCTTGGATTGTTAGCAATAATAGGAAGATTCTATTTTAGAGGAAAGAAAAAGCTAAACCAAGGCGAATAAATGTAATCAAGGTGGAGCCTAGATAAAACTGAGAAAGATCTCCTTTATTATTGTGGTTGTCACGGTATACATTAGAGGTCGGGATTACGAGGTCGGACCTCTACCGCTCCGGACTGTAGCTTGCCTGTTTGTGCGATAGGGCCAGAGGTCGGGTTTACAAGGTCGGACCTTGACCGCCCTGGACTCACACGTAGGCGCCACATTATTACAAAGGAGGAATTTTCCCAGCCCTATTTTAGGAGTAACCTTCGGCTGCATTCTATACAGCATGTTCTTCTCTTGATTGGGAGTGGTATCACTACTCCGGGGTTCTTCATGGTCGTCGGAGGTGAAGGCGCCCTGGATGTGCCTGAACTGCATCATCCAGCATCACCTCGGGAGCTCGGGGGGCCACTCCTTGCCTAAGAGCTGTCATATGCTTAGGTAGCATGAGACAAATTCTTTGGCTTTGAATGGGAGGGGCCCCCTGCCGCCCTTGCGCAGCAGAAGGACCGGTGCGAAGCGCGGAGAGGTGCGGTCGTTCGCCGGCTTGTCCTTGGTGCTAGCGCCAGGGGCCTCCGCGCCTGGCGGCGGGGCCCTGTCTGCAGCAGCACCAAGCTACGCTGAGGTGGCTCTCCGGTGCTGGCGACGACAGGACGACACGGCCAACTTCCTCCGGGATGGCCGTCGGCTCCAGGCTCTATGTTGAGAGAAAGCCTTGAACCGACATCATGCCGCCGGAGAGGAAGCATGGCCGTTGCTTGAGAGAAAACCTTGAGCCGACACTGGGATGGCGCGGGGCGGCACGCAACAGGCGTCGCCCCCGCGCACCACCGTGCCGGCTCTGAGGCGTCGCAGTGGCGTCGCACAGTAGGCGCCGCTGCCGTGCACCGTCGCACCGAGGGCGCTGGTGCCACAGCGTAGTAACATGCGGTGTAGGTGCCACCATGCCTCTCTTCATCTTCTCGTTCGTCGTTGCAGAGGATGAACACGGCCCCAGAAGCCTGAAGATCCAGCCAGCGCCTGATCCTCCCCACAGACGGCGCCAAATGTCGTGGGATTTCTAGGGTACCCACAGCCGGGTGGCGGAACGCACCCGCCTATTCCCAGTGAGGGGGTGCTCGGGAAGTTACTAGGCGATTGGGCTGATCTAGCTCTGAGATAAGCACACAAGAACACACGATCTAGAGTGGTTCGGGCCGCCGGAGCGTAATACCCTACATCCACTGGGAGAAGTTTTGATCTCTGTTGTGTATGAATCTATCCTCTGCCAGGCCTTGGCTCTCACCCAGCCTGAGTTTTTCTCTAGCGAGCGCCCCCTTTTATAGACCAAGGGGTGCGGATACACAGGACGTTGGGGCCCCGACAAGTGGGCCCAACGTGACTGTGCAGCATACTGCGCAGAGTACTCAAATGGCTACAGTGGCTACGAATCTTTCCTCCGATATGCTTCCATCCCCTGCTGACCCTCTGAGGCTCTGACGAAGGGAGGTCTTCTATTGTCCCGTCATCAAGGTGCCCGTTGGGGGAGCGTAGCTTGCGGCGTGACCTGTTGAGGCTATTATGTAGGCGTCATAATGGGTGAAGCCGAGCCGTCGTGTCCATCTGTCATGGCAGACTGACAGGCGCGGTGTGGGCGGCGCCATCGGCTCCATTACACGTCTTGGTAATACGCGATCAACAGTGTTCCCTGGTCAAAGAATCGCCTCGGCTTCTGCTATATTAATGCGGACGTCCACCTACCGCAATGAACGCAGTAGTAGGTGAACCCTTGTAGACCAAGCGGTCTTATATACGTGTCTGTGCTTGCAGACACGTGGCAGCTCCGGACCTCCCCAGGGCGGGATGTCAATTCCTTCCCTTAGCGAGGGGTCCGGGACCCCATGGGGGGTCCGGGACCCTGCGGGGGTCCGGACCTCCATGGGAGGTCCAGAGCCTCCGGCTGTTCGGGCTGAGCGCCTGCTTTTCCCGGAACACGTGGTGCTCCCGGACTTTTCCCAACCAGAGGACGGGTCCGGGACCGTTGACGGGTGAACAGGGCTTCCGGACCGCAGGGGTTCGGCTGCTGGACGTAGTTAATGATAACTACAAGGCTCTTGCCTAGACGCAGCAAGAGGGGGTACCCCAGTCCTGGGGTACCGACAACATAGATTCCAGTTTATTGGCCTGCAAGAAACCATGCAGCCCAACATTGATGATCAGTTTCTCAAATACATAGATCCACTACAAAGTTACCTCTGGAAATGGACACCCTCTAATGGGAGGTCTGGTGGTATTCTAGTTGGCATCAACATTGATAGATTTGACGTGGGAGGGTTCTCTGAAGGTGAATACATGCTGCAAATGAATCTCTGGGATAAAAAAGAAAGGAGTAAATGGAACTTAATTGTTGTATATGTGTTGTCGGTCAAAACCCACCGGCGAGTAGCGACAGGCAACACGAAGAGCCGGGAGGTCGCCGGGGCGCTGGCAGGCACTGCTTCCTCAGACAACGGCCCACAATCCGGCACACGCCGAGGATTCCGGAGAATGTAAGGCGTGCCACCTGACCTATACCTGATCAGGAAGGTGCGAACGTGCTTGCAACGATTTGCCTGCATACACAAACACGTGGAAACGTAAGTCCGAGCCGTGGTCGGCTCCCCGGGACGACTCTTGCATCGGCTTTAAAGAGCCGATCGAGTCCCAGTGTCAGATTGGATCTGCTTGTATCCGGATATTGATAAATAAGGCAAATAATTATGAAAAACTTGCTTCAATTAAATCTAGCTGATCCGATCCACGACAGTAAAAGCTTCACCACTAGATCGGAACGTCATACACGTAACTAGGCCTAGCGAACATAACAGGTAACTAAACCATAACAAAAAACAGAGGCCTAAGAACTAGCAAGAGCCGATTCCCGGAACAATCCCTATCAAGGCTAAAATAAAGCATCTATTACATCACCAGAACATCCAATCCATTTGCAGGGCCTAACCTAGCAGATATTGAGCTAATTCTTTAAGTATAAGAACAAACCGTAGCAGATTGGATCTACTAGATAGAAAAGAAGCAGGGTGTTGTCTCCGTGCAACTAATTTTATGCAATAAGAATTAGCATAAGATTAAAACGTGGCTGCACAGAAACAACATGATATTCGTAGATGGTAAGCAACAAAAGCATAATGAATCTACTAAAAGCCATGCTACGAACATCAAGATAACTAGTACTACTCACCATAAAAAATGCTTCAGTACGAGTAATATCAAGGTAAAAGCAAGAACAACACTGCCCTGATCGCAAGAAGCGATCAGGGCAACATGGCGCTTACTTGGATGAAACCCTAGAATTAGGGGTGACGGTGCGCCGAGAGTTGTTGTTTGTAAAACGTGATGACGTTCTCCCTTTACGAATATCATAAGGTACATATTTATAGTCCGGAGACTTGGGAAACAATCTAAACTAATGTGTCCATATCGGACTCTACCTCTAACTCAATCTGAACTAAATCTAATGATACACGGCCCATAGGGCCCAAATGCTCACGCAGGAGCCGATTCGTAAGCCTTCTTCAATCTCTTCATTAAGCCCAACTCACTCGCGGCCCATTAATTAACCCTGTTAATTTATGGCGATAACAATATGGTGCTACACAAAATGATAGAAAGGACTCTTTCCTAAGTGAGTTGGCCTCCTTCTGTTGCAGAAACAAAGATCTATTCCTAATTGGTGGTGATTTCAATATTATTAGATTCCCTTATGAGAAAAACAAACCTTCTGCAATAAGCAGATTCACTAATACCTTCAATGCCATTATTGCTGCTTATGAGCTGATTGATGTTAACATTTCTGGGGGGAGATTCACCTGGTCAAATAACCATTCAGATCCTACTCTTGAAAGATTAGACAGAATTCTCATTAGTAAGAGCTGGGAGGACATTTTTCCTCATGTACTAATCAACAAAATGCCTAGAGAGGTATCTGATCACAACCCCCTGATTATTCACACAGATGCTAATCCTCCTCTTACACATCTCTCTTTTAAATTTGAGTTGTCCTAGTTACGTCATGCTGACTTCAAACCCAAAGTGGAGTCCATTTGGAATGCCCCCTGCCATGCTGAATCAGCATTTGACAGGATCCAAATGAAGCTGAAAAAGTTTAAACAATATTTTAAAGGCTGGGGTTTCAACTTGCAAGGAGAAAGAAAGAAAAGAAAACAAATGATCCAAACTGAGATATATAACATGGAGATAGAGGAAGAAAACGGCCCCTTGTCAAGCAGTCAGCTGACGAGGAGAGCTGATCTGAAATGTGAGTTATTATGTATCTTGGAAGAAGAGGAACTTTACTGGTTCAAAAGATCTCATGAGACATGGTTACACAAGGGTGATAATAACACCGAGTACTTCCACCGTATTGCAAATGGCAGAAAAAGGAAAAAAAATACTATCTTTCACCTCAAAGATGGCAATAATGTTGTGGTGGGGGATAAAATGTTGCTGGAACATGCCACTTTGTATTACAAAACTCTTTTTGGCCCTGCTAACAACAATGTGCTCCAACTTGAACAATCCTTTTGGGACGAGGTTACCAGTCTCTCCCCTGAAGATAATGAGCTCCTGTGCAAACCTTTCTCGGAGGGTGAAATCAAAGAGGCATTATTCCAAATGGAGAAAAACAAGGCTGCTGGGCCTGATGGCATTCCCATTGAGTTCTTCCAGACATGCTGGGAGATTGTAAAGAAGGATATAATTGAGATGTTTGATGACTTTCATAAAGAAAATTTGGATGTTAGTAGGATTAATTATGGGATCATAACTCTTCTCCCAAAAACAATGGATGCCGATAGAATGCAGCAATATTGTTTATACAAATGGATCACTAAGGTCTTGACCATCAGAATGGCACCTTATGCTGAAAAGCTTATATGCCAGGAACAAACTGCTTTTATGAAAGGGAGAAACATAATGACAGGAGTTATGGCTCTGCATGAAGTAATGCATGAAACTAAGAGGAAAAGAAAATCTGGTTTGATCCTGAAACTTGACTTCGAAAAAGCATATGACAAAGTGGATTGGGTCTTTCTGCTGAATAGTGTTAGGCAGAGAGGCTTTGATGAAAAATGGTGTGAACGGATTAAACAAGTAATATCTGGTAGGACAGTCAGTGTTAAACTAAATAACCAGATTGGTCCATATTTTGTGAGCCACAAAGGTGTTAGGCAGGGGGATCCCCTCTCCCCTATTCTATTTAATTTCGTGGCTGATTGTCTCACAAGAATGATCAAGCAAGCTCAAAGAAATGGACTGATTACTGGCCTAGCAAGCAATCTGATTGACAAAGGGGTGGCAGTATTGCAATATGCTGATGATAGTATAATTTGCCTCGAAAATAACATAGAGGGTGCGAGGAACATGAAATTGTTGCTGTATATATATATGAAATTATGTCTGGTCTCAAAATAAATTTATCTAAAAGTGAGATTGTAATGATCAATGGTGATGCTGATCAAGAGAAACAATTCTCTGATCTTTTCAATTGTCAAGTAGGGAAATTTCCCATCAGATATCTGGGTGTACCTGTAAGTCCTAGTAAACTACATCTTGTAGACTGGGCACCCCTAATTGAGAAGAATAACAAAAAGCTGGACAACTGGAAGGGGAGCTCCATGTCTATTGCAGGAAGAGCTACTCTTATCAACTCCTCCCTGTCCAGCACCTTTATCTATCATATGTCAATGTACTTACTCCCAAAAACAATTTTGAACACTCTGGATAGGCAAAGAAGATCTTTCTTTTGGCAAGGGGGAGGATCTAGAAAGAAATACCATCTTGTGAAATGGGAATCCTTATGCAAAAGTAAAAGAAAAGGAGGGCTTGGGCTGAAAGATATCAGGAAAATGAATGTCAGTCTTCTTAGCAAATGGTGGCGGCGGTTGGAAAAGGAAGATGGCATCTGGCAAAGGATAATCAGAGCCAAATATATTAAGGGGGAGTTGGTTAGTACAGTTAAGAGCCGCTGGGATGACTCTCCTGTCTGGAAAGATCTAATGAAAATAAGACATATCTACCTAGCTGGAAGGAAGATCAAAGTGGGGGATGGTTCAATCACTTTATTTTGGTTGGATTGCTGGATAAATGACAAACCCCTACATTTGTTATACCCTACTTTGTTTGAATTATGTGAGGCAAAACTGATAACTGTGAAGAAATTTTTAGAAGTCGGAGGGAATATCTCTTTTAGAAGATGGCTTCCCCCCTTTCTACAAGAACAATGGGCAGAGGTGATCAGAAGCATTCTACCCCCTCCTAGATCCATGAGTCTGGACACAGTCTCTTGGAAGTGGTCAACAACAGGGGCGTTCACAGTTAAACTTATGACCGATTGACTGTCAACAATACTGGAGAATCTTTCTCTAGAATTTGGAAAGCCAAACTCCCTTACAAAATCAAGATCTTTTTATGGCTTGTTGAGAATGGTGCCATATTAACAAAAGATAATATGGTTAAGAGAGGGTGGCAGGGGGACCCCTCGTGTCGTTTCTGTGAGAACATAGAAACCATTCAACATCTCTTCTTTGAATGTTCCCTGGCAAGAGTGGTGTGGAGTATTGTAGCTATCCCTTTGAAAGCTAACAACATCCCTACCTCTCTAAGACAATACTGGAACTGGTGCAGCGAATGGACTCACACCAGTCCCCCAATGCATGCTTTTGTGCTAGCAGCAATCTGTTGGGCCATCTGGAAGGCCAGAAGTAAAGCTTGCTTTGAATTTAAATGGTTGAAACACCCCGCTGAAATTATTTGTCATGCTTGTTCCTTCTTGAAATTTTGGACAGGTTTGCACAAGGAAGAGTTTCAGGCGCAAATCAGAGACGGTGTGGACGTCCTTCTGTCAGTGGCCTGCCAGATGATTGCCAACCAACGTCAGGACCTCCCCAGGCTGCTTCCTCCACGTACTGGCGATCACTCAGGTGACCAGGAGTCGGAGTGAGCTGGAAGCGCACTGGTCAAGCTATCGTCTACTATATCGCCTTAGTTGAACCAAGACTTGTAATAATCATGTGAGCTCGTATGGGTTGTATCTGTATGACTGCCCTGGATCTTGTTCTTACACTAAAACTGTCCGGATTTTTGCTCCGAGGTCTTGCCTTGGTCTCGGTCCTGAAGCAGGTCCGGGACCGGGTAGCTAGCTATCCCTCATCTAGCTCTTCCCCCCGCTGTATCTTCAGAACTACTTGTATTTCCGTTTTGCGAATGGAAATGGGGTGCGAGTGTGCGACCTCGATTCAAAAAAAAAAAATTGCCAATCTATCATGTCTTTTGTACTAATACTTGTGCTGCGCTACTATCAAGCTATGTCATTTGAACATTCATGATCGTAAATGGCCATCTCGATTTTAATTACCCATTTGTATCAGTATTACTTTGTTTTTATGCCCGGATCATGAATTGGGAGCTGGAAGTGCCGCCGGGAGTTCAATTTTTTTTTCCAGAGAGAGAACGGGAGGGGAGAGAATTCCGTACCTGAATATGTATTGATTGGGCTATGTCCATGCCAAAAGCTTATGACAACATCGATCTTCAGCACATTTGGAAAAAAGTTCAGACTTGAGATACACGCAGCCCAGCAGCGGAGAAGCAGATGGTTATTAAAGCAACTCAAGTCGGAAGGGGTGTTTCGAATTAAAGCAACGAGCCAGTAGCATTCATGGCTGAAAAACTTACACGCCTGGTGTAATTGGCAAATTGATTTTAAACGGACGCTTCACGAGAAGAGAACTCCCATCGAAACATCTTCCTCACGCATGCCTCTCCATCAGCATACACCTCCCGCCGGCGTGCCCTCATGGCGTTGCGCAGCCTACTGCTCCCTCTCCTCCTCCTCGTCTCCTTCGGCGCCAGCGCCACCCAACCACCAAGAACGCTCCACGTCCCCGTCGTCCACCGCGACGCGGTCTCCCCGCCCGCGCCCGGCCCCTCGCTGGGCGGCCTCCTCCTCCGCCGCCACGGAGCCGACGCCGGCCATTACACCGTGCAGCTGGCGTCCCTCCACCCGACCGCCGCCGGCGCCGACGACCGGCTCCGCTCCCCCGTCCTCTCGGGCCTCCCTTTCGACAGCGGCGAGTACTTCGCGGTCATCGGCGTGGGCGACCCGTCCACGCGCGCGCTCGTCGTCATCGACACCGGCAGCGACCTCATCTGGCTCCAGTGCGCGCCCTGCCACCACTGCTACCGCCAGCTGACCCCGCTCTACGACCCGCGGAGCTCCAGCACGCACCGGCGGATCCCCTGCGCCTCGCCGCGGTGCCGCGACGCCCTCCGGTACCCCGGCTGCGACGCCCGCACCGGTGGCTGCGTCTACAAGGTGAGGTACGGCGACGGCTCCGCCTCCAGCGGCGACCTCGCCACCGACAGGCTCGTCTTCCCCAACGACACGCACGTCCACAACGTCACGCTCGGGTGCGGCCACGACAACGGGGGGCTGTTCGAGTCGGCGGCCGGGCTGCTCGGCGTCGGCCGGGGAAACCTGTCCTTCCCGACGCAGGTGGCGGCGGCCTACGGGCGCGTCTTCTCCTACTGCCTCGGCGACCGCATGTCCCGCGCCAAGGACAGCTCCTCCCACCTCGTGTTCGGCCGTGCGCCGGAGCTGCCGTCCACGGCGTTCACCCCGCTGCGGACGAACCCGCGGCGGCCGAGCCTCTACTACGTGGACATGGTCGGCTTCAGCGTCGGCGGCGAGCGTGTCACCGGATTCTCCAGCGCCAGCCTCGCGCTGGACCCGGCGACCGGGCGCGGCGGCATCGTGGTCGACTCCGGCACGGCCATCTCGCGGTTCGCCCGGGACGCGTACGCGGCGGTGCGCGACGCCTTCAACTCGCGCGCGGCGGCGGGCGGGATGCGGAAGCTGGCCGCCAACTTCTCGGTGTTCGACGCGTGCTACGACCTCCGCGGGAGAGGCCACGCCACGGTCCGCGTGCCCAGCATCGTGCTGCACTTCGCCGGCGGCGTGGACATGGCGCTGCCTCCGGCGAACTACCTCGTCCCCGTGGAGGGCAGCGATCGCCGGACGTACTTCTGCCTGGGGCTCCAGGCGGCGGACGACGGCCTCAACGTGCTCGGCAACGTGCAGCAACAAGGGTTTGGGGTTGTGTTCGATGTGGAACGGGAAAGGATCGGTTTCGCGCCAAACGGATGCTCAGCCTGAGTGATCAGATGCAAGTTAAATTTCTTGAATTTAACCCGAAACACTTTGTGCGTGGCAAAATGTAGTTCTGAACTGTTCTTCGGCTCTCAGATGTACAGAAGTTACGGGAAGGATGATACAGATATAATGGGTGTTTGGGTCCAAGTGCTAAGGTGCTAAAATTTAGCACTATACGATCCAAAGTGGAGTGCTAATAGGATGCGCTAAACTTTAGCCAAGACTCAAAGATTTTAGCAAATATATAAATGCTAAAGTTTAGCACTCAACTTTACCTCATCCAAACAGAGCCATAGCCACCAACGCCCCCCATGCGTTTCAGAAGGATTGGTACTCCGTGAGGAGCTGCCAATTTGCCGCATATGGAATTCATGTGTGGATGAATTGCGGTTTTACTCGGTAGTTACATTTACAAAATCAGGCAGAGTCAATTAATCTTCTGCTGAGCTGCCTCAACGTACTGCAGCGCAAGCTTTTTCACCTTGTCACCCTCCTTGATCAAAAAACTCGCATTCTTCGCGTCCCGGTGGAAGCTCATTACCTTGTCTGTTGTTTTCGTGACAGCCCACCTATACTGATCGACAGTGATCACACCACTCTTGCAGAGTGGCCTGATGTGCTCTTTCACGAACATTTCAACCTGCATACATTGAAAGAAAAACATGTATAAAGAAGTGATAATGGTAAGAGCTATAGGAAAAATGCCGTCGATCAAATAAGTGGGTTACCTTCTTATATGTAGAACTTGAGGCATCTGGTGTGTTATTACTAGCTGGATCAGGTGCTTGCTTCTTTGGATCATCTCCACCTTCAGCTATATGGGTTGATTTGTCTCCGTTTGGATGTTTGCTGTTTAGTGATGGTTTGTCACTGGAAGATTTCTCTTTAGTGGGCTCTGAATTCTTTGGATTTCCGATCACTTCACCATCTTTTGGCAACCCATCCTCTTGAGGTTGATTAGGCAAACTGCTAGCTGCTTTTTCCACATCTTTCAAGGCCTCTGCATTCCCAGCAACTTTATCAGGCATGTTGCGATCAACTGAAATTTCACTACCTGGTCCACTTGATTTTTCACATTGCTCACTACACCTATCAGTTTCAGCCAAGTTCATTGCATTGGTTTTGTTTGCTGTCACGTCCACAGCTTCTCCGTGAGCTGCCAACTTCTGTTGCTCCTCAGAATTAGGTTGCGGTTGCTGACACGACACAGTATTCAGGTTTTGACAGTTTGCAGCATTAAGATCATTAGGCAGTGATGATATGTCATCTTTCAGTGCGGATACATTCTTCACCCTATAATTGTGATATGACTCTAAGCTTTTGCTCTGTTCCTCTAATCTGCATTCACCTGCATTAACCAACAGAGTATCTTTCCCAATTAATATTTCCTTTGTGAAAACTTTGGATAATTAGATACTGTCAGGGAACTAGAATTACCTTCAATGGATGTGATCTCTCTCTCAGGACTGTTAGGAGGGGAATCAAAGAGGCCCGCTTTTCTTAGTGCTTCTTCTGCGCTGCTGAAGCTAACAGTGTGCTTGTGCACAGTTTGCTCTGATGCATTATCATCGCCTGGTTCACTCTCTAGATCAGAGACAACTGTTCTGTGTAGAGTATCTTCCATATCACTGCCATTAACATTGGTATTCTCAGATGTAACTTTCTGAGATATCTGATCATTGCCTAATTCAGTCTTTTTGGTTAGAGTTGAAGTGTCCTTATCAGATTTTTCCTTGGCAGGCTGGCGACTAGCCTGAGAGCAAAGATTCACATATATGGATTTGTTACTTGACCTTTCATAAATATCCTTTTCAACATTGACAGCATCAGCAATGGCCAATTCAGTATCTGCACATCTGCGGATGACATCCAAATTTGCTTTCTGCAAATAGTGCTCAGCGATGCGGTGAAGTTGTGCCTGAGATATATAACATAAGTCTGATATTAATACTTGACCACTGGATTCAAAAGATAATAATGCAAGCACAGTTATGCCTAGGGCAGTTTGTGATTGTTGCTGATGTGTATCTATCCATAATATTTTTTAATATTATGGAATTAGAGAAATTCGCACGCTTTCTCATTTAATTCGCGAGGAGCTGGATGAGAAGAAACTCTCAAATGGCTAAGTGATGGTGTGCAATATCGCTCAACCATAGACCACCATTTATTGGATCTAGTCCCCTGCAAGAAATTCTGCATATTTGGACCAATTCAAGTTTTAAGATGGTGTTGTAATTTGTAAAGTAGTTGTGAGAAAGTCTGGCATCGTTTGGCAAATCGGGTATCAGTTTAGAAAAGAAAATATATCACCACGGTTGTGTAGACAAGGGCAGCGACGAGATTCTTGAAATCTATAGCAATGCCTAACATATGGTTACCTGTCTAACTGATATGGGAACTTTGTTATTGCGGCCAGCTGCAAGCTTTGGCCTCATATCCACCGGAAGTTGTGCCTAAGAAAACCAAGTAAATGAGTATTCTGGAGCTGTTAATGTACTTCTTTAAAAACATTTTTGAAAAACTGGCACATACTAGTAGAGGGAAGTTTCCCTTGAGAGCATCATTGTCTCCAGTTTGATCTTTGCTTGTAACAGAGCTGGCATTTTTTCTTGCCAGGATCTCAAGAGCCCATTTTCTCTTGTCCTCCTTGATGTCACCAGAAGAATGATTTGTTTTATACAGGAAAGGCTGACTGTTTCTATTTTCTATTCTGCTTGATGCTTCTTTATTCAGAGTCGAAGAACTTGATATTTTTCCAGTGCTGCTGGGTGAACTGATTTTAGTTGCATCAGTCTCTGCTGCAGGTATGTTAGGAGATTTGCTATTATTAGCTTTGCTTTGGCTACTTTTATCTAATGGTGCACATCCTTCAAGGGCAGAGAGAGGTCTTATATCATCCTTCCTTGGAACAACTGACGCATCAGCTAAATACAACCTGGACAAAATGGAATTGTCATTTTCTCCCTTTTTCCCCTGAGCACTTTCCTTGTCCATTTCAGAGGATCTCTTGAGTAGCTGAAGTACTGATTGCAGTGTCTCAATCTTTTCAGGATTCGTTCCTGGGGAGCAACGGTATTTCCAAAATTCAACTTCCCAATCACGATGCCAATCACTTCTTCTTCTTCCTGTGGATGTTCCATACAACTTTTTAGTCAGATTCTCACGTTTCTTGCCCTTCTGAAGCAATGACCTCCTTGTTCTAACTAATTGGTTGGTATTTTTGGCTGTTCCATCCACTGACTTTCCAATAGCTGCACGGAATGCAGTCAACAGTTTTTCATCAAAAGATCCATCCTTCTCGAGTATATTAGTGCCTGTATCTCTAACTACTTCCCTTATCTCTTTCTGTAGCTTTTGAACCATAGCGGATGATTGTTTCCTATCTTCCTTTCGCAAGATCTTTTTCACTCTAAGACCAGGCTTATCTCCTGCTCTTCGTCCTACAGGTTTTGCCAGTTCTCTACCAGGATCCCTTATGTAGGCCTCTCCTTCAACAATACTCATTATATCAGGAACAGATTTTTGTGCAAGAAACTCTGACATATCATCAACAGTATCTTTTGCAGAATTAGTAGTATGACTTCGTGTTGAAGAAAAAACAGAGTTTCCGATTAGATTTGTATCCTGCTCATGCACTTCCAATTTTGCTTTCTTCGCAGGATGGATCGCTTCACTTCCTGATTCCAAGTCTTTCTCTTCTTTCATGTCGTTGCTCTCATGTCCATCGTGCCTAAAAAACAAAATAAAGAAGTTACTTAATGAAATGGTTGAACCAACATGAAACAAGTGAGTTCTAAGTTCCTGAGGATTTATACCTGAGTGGCGACTGCATGTTCTGAGCAGTTTTCATCTGCTGTACTGAATCTGTATCAATCACATGCCTGTCAGTCAAAGCATTGATACTTGATAGAAGAGAATACGCCATGTTGGATGCAAAAATTTGGTCCTAGAACAAAATGCAGCTTAACAAAATAGGATTATAATAGCCATGGTATATCTACACGAGATATCGTAGTTGCTTAAGTAATCTATAAAATAATAAATGGCAAAAAAAATTGTGATTAATAAATGAATACTTTTCACAGTTGCACTTAGTGAAAGCGAATATGGCACGGGAAAACTATGGATTGATTAATCAGGGGTACAGGGGTCTAGGATTTATAGAAGACACCCTAATCAACGAGATCCTTGCCTATTCCAAACCAATCACAAGTAAACCCTAAGGCAGCCCTAGCCGCATGGGCTGGGCGCCATGGCCCAAAGGCCAGCCCACTAATCACCTTGCTAACACGCCCCCGCAGCCTGATCGTCAGCCACTCTGCACGTTCAGACTGGACCTGAACTCCGTGAACACCGAAGAAGGAAGCCCTTTAGTGAAGATATCGGCATATTGCGACGAGGTCGGCACATGAAGGACACGAAGATCACCAATGGAAACCCGCTCCCGGACGAAGTGGAGGTCAATCTCAATATGCTTGGTGCGCTGATGTTGAACTGGATTGGAGGACATGTAGACGGCGCTGATGTTATCACAATACACCCGTGTGGCTTGGCGGAGGGGGTCGTGCAACTCCTGCAGGAGTTGACGCAGCCAGGAAGCCTCGGCGACACCATTAACCACTGCGCGATACTCAGCTTCTGCACTAGATCTGGAGACAGTGTTTTGACGTTTGGAGGACCAGGAGATGAGATTGTCCCCGAGGAACACAGCATAGCCCGATGTGGACTTGCGCGTATCCGGACATCCAGCCCAGTCAGCATCAGTGTATACCACAAGATCAGTCGAAGTAGACGGGCGCAGCAGAAGGCCAAGGTGTAGAGTGCCTTTAACATACCGAAGAATGCGCTTCAGAGCCGCCAGGTGAGGTTCACGCGGATCATGCATATGAAGGCAGATCTGCTGAACAGCATAAGCAATGTCTGGCCGGATGAAAGTGAGATACTGTAAGGCACCAGCAAGTCTGCGAAAATCAGTAGCATCCGCCACGGGCGCACCATCAACAGCTGCAACCTTGGGATTAGTGTCAATTGGAGTAGAACACGACTTGCAATCTGTCATACCAGCACGATCCAGAATATCTGGCATGTATTGCCGCTGCGAGAGAAGAAGGCCATCACCACAGCGTTGAACTTGCATCCTAAGAAAATGATGTAGTTCACCAAGATCTTTCATGGCGAATTCCTGCTGGAGAGCCGAAATAATCCGCCGAAGAAGACCCGGAGAGGACGCCGTGAGAACGATGTCATCCACATAGAGCAGCAAATAAGCAATATCTGAACCCTGCCGAAAGACAAAGAGCTAAGTGTCCGTTTTGGCTTCAACGAATTCTCGTGAAAGCAGGAAGGAGGCGAACCGACCGTGAAAGCAGGAAGGAGGCGAACCGACTGTACCAAGCACGAGGAGCCTGCTTCAATCCGTACAGGGACTTGTTGAGGCGGCAAACAAAGTCCGAGTGAGCAGAGTCCTCAAAGCCAGACGGCTGTGCATAGTAAACTGTCTCCGACAAGGTGCCATGTAAGAAAGCATTCTTCACATCCAACTGATGAATTGGCCAGTGATGAGAGAGTGCCAAAGAGAGGACTGTCCGGACTGTAGCAGACTTCACGACCGGACTGAAAGTCTCTGCAAAATCCACACCAGGACGCTGAGTGAACCCTCTTAGGACCCAGCGAGCCTTGTACTGCTCGAGGCTTCCGTCGGCGTTGAACTTGTGCTTGAAGATCCACTTCCCAGTGACGACATTGGCCCGCGGAGGGCGAGGCACAAGATCCCAGGTGTGGTTCTGGAGCAAAGCATCATGTTCTTCCACCATAGCTGCTCGCCAGTTGGGATCGGCCAGAGCGCTACGGTAGGTCTTCGGAACAGCAGAGAGCGGTGCGGCGTGGTAGAGTGCAGGCATCCGAAAGCCACTCTTGGCTCGCGTGGACATGGCACGCTGATTGGAGACTGGGGGAACCGCCACAACGCCTTGGGGCAGCGGCTGGTCAGCTGGTGCAGCCGGAACCGCAGTCGCGCTGCTCGGTGCTGGAGCGGGGGACGGCGGCGGGCGCGGCCGTCGGGTGTACACCTGCGTGATGACGCGGGCGGCCGGTGCTGGCGGCGTGGGTGAGGGCGCCAGGGGTGGAAACCCTGGCGGTGGTCCACTCGTCACTGCTGGGACGTCCAGGCCGCGCGAAGTGCTGGCGGGACGTACAAGCGACGTGGAGTGGTCGACGAAGGAGCTGGGGTCGTCGTGGCCGCGCGTGGCGCGGGGACGAGCGTCGATGGCGATGCCGCGCGTGGCGCAGGGGTGGGCGTCAGGGCCCCTGGACTGCGTAGCACAGGCGGGACGTAGAGCGTCGGCGGGTCGTCGGAGGGCTCCAGTGGTGCCCCGGGCAGTCGGAGACGGATTGGCGGGGGCACCAGGAGTGTCGGAGGAGGCCGCCGCAGCCCCTGGAGGGGGCGGCAGGAGCAACGCCGGTGGGAAGACGCAGGCAAAACTGTGTGCAGCGGTCCAATGGGAGCCAGCACAATATCAGTAGCATCAAGAAACTCAAGCTCCACGGTAGACCTGGGACCATCGCGCTCAGCGAAAGGAAAGGCAGTTTCATCGAAGATGACATGCCTAGAAATAATGACTCTGTTGGAAGAGAGGTCAAGGCAGCGGTATCCTTTATGGTGAGTGGAGTAGCCCAGGAAGACGCATAGGGTGGAGCGAGGGGCGAGTTTGTGGGAGGCTGTGGCAGACAGGTTGGGATAACATTTGCAACCAAAGACTCGAAGGTGACCATACGCCGGGGGTGTCCCAAGGAGGGCATGGTGCGGCGTGGAGAAGCCGAGGGTCTTGGTTGGCAAGATGTTAATCAGGACAGTCGCCGTGGAAAGGGCCTCGACCCAATAGGAGGGAGGCATGGAGGCCTAAAACAGCAGGGAGCGAACAACATTATTAATAGAGCGAATAATGCGTTCAGCTTTACCATTCTGGGGCGAGGTGTAAGGGCAAGACATGCGAAGATGAATGCCCTTGGTGAGGAATAACGTCCGAGCACTGGAGTTATCAAACTCCTTCCCGTTGTCGCACTGAGTCGCCTTGACTGAGGTGCCGAACTGATTTGACACAGGCGAGGAAGTTTTCGAGCATGTTGTAAGTATCAGACTTGAGGCGCAGAGGAAAAGTCCACAGGTAGTGAGTGCAATCATCAAGTATGACCAAATAATATTTATAACCTGAGATGCTGACTACTGGAGATGTCCATAGATCACAATGAATAAGATCAAACTTGCTAGATGCACGAGAAACTGATGCATGAAAAGGTAAACGAACATGTCGTCCTAACTGACAAGCATGACATAAGTCTAAACAATCCTCTATCTGACAAGAGATACTAGAAGCAAGCTTCGACAAGGCTTCATGACCGGGATGGCCGAGACGTCGGTGCCAAAGTGGGGAGGCCGACTTGGCGACAAGGGAGTGTGCTGGAGGGAGACGTAGTGGATACAGCGGCCCGGAGCTATTGCACCTGACTATCTCGTCCCGAGTTTGCAGATCCTTCACAGAACAGCCAGCAAGGTCAAACTCCACAGAATAATTGTTATCGGTAGTAAATTGGCGAACAGAAATAAGATTCTTAATAATGTGGAGACACAAGAGCATTATTAAGACGAAGGGCGGGAGACAGTGCAGCCGAGCCAGTGCAAGTGACCGGGAGCAAAGCGCCATTACCGACAACAATGGATGAAGGAGTATGATACCGCTGGGAGCAGGCATGTGAAAGATTATGAGGAGAGGAAGTCATGTGGGAGGTGGCACCTGAATCGAAGTACCATTCGCCGTTGGAGGGCTGATTCAGCGACGCCGTGCTGAACGCGGAGGCCAGTGATTGCTGGTCCCAGGAGGGCAGGCCGGCCATGGGGTGATACAGCCTTGGTGCTGTCCAAGGGCCGGCCCCATCAGCAGCAGGTTCCTGATGCTGCTGCTGCTGCGCGACGAAGGCCTGCTGGGGAGGACGAGGCTGCTGCAGGGGCGGCACCGGAGGGCGGGGGCCAGGCCACATCTGGATGGACCCCGCCCAAGGGTTGTAGAAGCTTGGCCACGGGGCCCCTGGGGAGGTGGCAGTCTGGGCGCCGGGGGCAGGCTGGGCGCCGCCAGCCTGCTGCTGCTGCTGAGAGCCGATGGTGGAGCGCTGGCCACCCCCGCCACCACTAGAACCACCACCGCCGTCGCGGCCATTGCCGCCACACTTGCTGCGGCAGTTGTTGTTGCTTCTGCCGCCAGTGTTGGC
The DNA here is from genome assembly GCF_016808335.1 of Panicum virgatum. NCBI lineage: Eukaryota > Viridiplantae > Streptophyta > Magnoliopsida > Poales > Poaceae > Panicum > Panicum virgatum. Next base: position 46,654,191 of record NC_053140.1, on the reverse strand, counting down.
GCCCCCGGAGCCAAAACCGGCGTTGTCGCCCCCGGAGCCGAAGCCGATCTGCGGAGGAGGTGCAGAAGTCCTGGTAGAGGCGGCGAGGGCGGCGGCTGGCAAAGACTGGTGGTTTGCTAGGGTGATCTCCAGGATGAGATCGTCGCGGGCCTCCAGGAAGGAGGGGAAGGGTCGACCGCGCCGAAGGAGGGCCCCGACATGGGCGAAGTTGTCGTTGAGGCCGCGGATCACGTTGAGGACGAGAGTGCGGTCGGTGATGACTTCGTCGAGGGCCCCAAGGTCGTCAGCCATCTTCTTGAGTCGACGACAGTACTCAGAGATGGAGAGGTCGCCTTGGACGAAGTTGCGAAACTTCATCTCGAGCTGGATGGCACGGGCCTCCTTGTTGCCGAGGAACTAGGACTCGACGGCAAGCCATGCATCTCTGGCGGAGGAGCCCTAGGAGGCGATGACTTCGGCGAGGTCGTCGGCGAGTGTGCCGAGAATCCAGGACTTCACCACGCAGTCCATCCGAACCCAGTCCGGGGAGAGGACTGGTGCGTCGAGGTGGATGTGATCCTGGAGAGAGAACTTGCCGAGGGTCAGCAGAAACTGATCGCGCCAGCGACTGAACTGACCGGAGTCGACGTCAAGGACGATCGGGATGAGGCTGCGGATGTTGTGGACAGCAACCGCCTGGGCGAGCAGGTTCAGGAGGGCAGTGGCTTCCTGAAGGAGCATGGCGGTGTGCAGATCCGTTGGTGCAGCGTGAGGACCCGAGGAGCCGGAGGATCCTGACGGGGCAAGGGTGGCAGCAGCAGCAGCCGCCCGTTCCTGGGCGGCAAGGGCCCGGGCAGCGTCCAGGGCCTTCGCCGCGGCTACGGCGTCGGCGTCTGCCTTGGCTGTGCGAGCCATGGCGGCGGCGTAGGCGTCCTGCCGCTCCTTGGCGAGGCGCTGCGCCTCAGCCGCGGCGGCTTCCTCGTCGACGACGGCGGGACCACTGGTGGCCGAAGGGGAGGTGGGCGGGGTGCCTACCATGGCGCAGCGCGGCAGGGAGCTGGCGCGCAGGAGAGGGGGTGCGCGGCAGGAGGGCCGGTGCACGGAGGGTGGACGCGTCTGGCGGGAAGCCGGCGTGTGGGCGCGGCGCGGCGAGGAGCCGGCGCGCTAGGGAAGCGGAGGGTGAATCCGAGGGGAGACCCGGACTCTTGATACCATGAAAGCGAATATGGCACGGGAAAACTGTGGATTGATTAATCAGGGGTACAGGGATGTACAATATATAGGCAATGAGCGTCTAGGGTTTATAGAAGACACCCTAATCAACGGAGATCCTTGCCTATTCCAAACCAATCACAAGTAAACCCTAAGGCAGCCCTAGCCGCATGGGCTGGGCGCCATGGCCCAAAGGCCAGCCCACTAATCACCTTGCTAACACTTAGTGTAATTGATGTGGCATATCTAAATAAAGCAAGCTATAAATATGACATACCTGGTGAGGAAGGTTGTGGAGATTTGATCACAGGAGATCTTTCATCTTTGCTTCTTTGCGCTGCATTATCCTCTCCAGTAATTTTAGCCTCCTTACTGTTGCCTATAACTGGACAAGACACAAGCTTTGATACTTCCAACTGTTCATTCAACATGTTACCCAGCTCTGCGTCAACTATGGTTGCTGCTGGCTCACGTATTGGTGAAAACTGTAATGATGCTTCTGTTGGTTCAGAGTAAAGAGCGCGGACAATATTCATTTCAGAAGATTTATTCTGGGATCTACTGAAACTATCTGTGTTCCTCAGGGTACTAGAATCTGCTGCAGTATTATGTGTAAAAGCATCTCTAGAATGGCTTGAATATGGACTGTAGTTAAATGCTTCATGTGTTGTCTTCAAGCCTAGTGAAGCTTCTGATAGATCACTCCTAGTTTCAGACTGTACACCCACCATTGATACAACAAGGGCAGTTTCTCCCTCATCAGCAACAGCTACAGATACCCTCCCAGAAAATGATGCGCCAGTACTTGTCCTATCAGAACCAATTACACATTCCTCACTTAAGTTTTGCTTCAAGTTAACATCTGCCATGTGTTTCACTTCAGAAGACACGCACCTAGAATGGAATTGTTGATTCAATTATCACAACAGTAGAGCAAATTCAACATAATTAGTTACTACTATCAAAGGGTGATTGAAGAGAGAGCATATATCACATTACCTTGGACACAGCCAAGAATTTTCAGATGTCACTTCTGGATTGAATCCCACGCATATAGCATGATACCTAGTTTAAAGTTAAGGATCAACAAAATTAGAAAAAGAATATGGTTCCCAAGTCTAACTCTCAATTGGTAATTTCATAAAGGATGACAAAATTAAGTACCATTTATCACAGGAGTCACAAGCAATTGATGTATCTAAAGTTGAATCATCTTCAGCTGCCACAAGTCCACTCCGAATCTTGCAATCACCATCATCCAAACAAACTACTGCCTGGAGAATGGAATAAACGGAGCAAGCTACACGATCAATTTCGTGGGACCGAGAAGTATGATTGTTTGAAAGGAGATTGCGAGGGTTATCTGAATATTTTTACTTCAGCATCAATATAGTACGATGGGAAGGAAAGTGTGCTGCTTTCCTCTTGCACATACCAATCATCATCATAGCTGCACAATGAGAAGCGTAAATAGAAGTCATGAAATGGCCTTAATTTTATTTCTTTGAGCATTGGTAGGAAAGGGTTAACATAAGATTGGTGAATCATAAAATAAGAAGCGCACAATCATGGCATTCATGGAAAAAATGATATGGCACGAATGCACATGCAAATGATGCAGAAATACACAAGCTTCCAGGTCTACCAATCATTTCCTGCTTCACATGGTCAGGTAACTCAATATGACTTTTTGGTTGCATCGCTTGAGAAGAAACCAAGGCCAGGCTTTCACTGGCACAGTGATTCAAAGACTTAGGAGGAAATAAAACACTCTGAGATAAAATACTAAAGCATAGGATAGAAATAGTCTACTTTAGGACTTAGGAGGAAACAGGTGACCACAGAATATATAACATAAGCAATTAAGGATACTAGTGTTAAACTAACATGTGTGCATACTGGAAGCACAGGGAGTTGCCACCATACCTGGTTAAAGAGTATTCATCTTCATCAATAGCTCCAATCGTACCATATACCTTCACCAGTAAAAAGCAATATAAAACAATTACATTTCAATAAAATTCTATCTTCCAAGGTGACAAATTGAGATAAATGTTTTACATCAAATTTCCTCCAAAGGTATTATCAGAATTCAGTCAGGAAAAGATTGTCAAAAAAGAATATCCGATACTTACTGGAGTGCTTGTTATATGTTGAAATTCACTTTTGCAAAGGGGGCAGCGATTTGTGATGGCAGCCCAGTTGTCAATGCATGTATAGCAAAACCTGGTATTTGGAAATTCCAATTTCTATGCATCACATTACAGTTTAAGGGAATCTTCATATCAATCTTTGAAAATTAAATACTATATTTGGTACTTTTGCTAAGCTGCAAGTTCTTTTCTAAGATCCCTTGTGATACATAGATTAAGTGCTGAGATAACAGAATGAATGGCTACTAATCCAAAATAAGAGGATGTGACTCTAGCATATAATAGGAACATCAATTTAAGACCAAGGCACTTGATTTCAAATGTAACAGGCAAGAAAAGGAATTGAAGTGAACAAGTAGTACTGGAGTGTTGGATTATAACCACAGACAATGTAGGATCAAATAAGGATGAACTGGATGGTGATGAAGAACTTTGTGTACTTACTACTTAGCTTGGCTATTGGAACTATCTAATATACAGATTTCCTTTTATCATTACTATCTGCCCAATAATGTATGTTCCAAGGAAATTCCCAAGTGGCCTTGGTGGAATATGCATGAAAGGTGATGGATCAAATCCTAGAAACTATAAATCTACAATTGAAGCCCTACCAATGTTGGCAACAATCCAAGACTCCTCTATCGATGACGATGTCTCCACAAATGCCACAACTTTTGTTCTTGAATGCATAATTTTCCTGCAAAACAGTCTGATGGACCATATTAGAGCACAAACATGATTATGTGAGGAAACATGGACTCATGGTATAGATAATAGACAGCTCCTATAAAAGCAAGCACTCAGAACTATTGCACTTACCGGGCTATGTTATTCTTACAAAGTTAGAAACAGGATATTCCTTTAATGTTTGAACAATCTACTTAACAACCTACATCTACTTAAAACATTATCACACTACACACTTTCATCCCATGACGCAACAAGTTTGGTCAGCAACGGTATAAACCATACTAACAAAGTATAAAAGCGGGAAGAATTGCAGAAACAGAAATTTCCATGTATACAAAAAAAATCATTATTAGTTTCACTTTTCATCTCTCCAAAACATAAATCCTCATAAGAAAGGTGGCCTGTTTGAATAATTCAGAATTGAGAAACAACTCTGAAGTTTGATTCATTGCTTCTTCATGCTATAGCAATGTAGCCAGTGAACCGACAACATTCCATACCCTGTGAGCAATCATGACTTGCTCTGACGGTTGAAGCATCCTAGCATGATCCGACTGGAAAATTAACAAAATTCGCTACAAATAATCTAAGAACTACATCATAGTAGTTACTGGGAACTACTATCTGCGTAGAATTAGTTCATTCTTCATTGAACAACTCCACTGGCAAATGGCAGTACCACCAATTAATAGCACAACAACGAAACCGTAAAACCACCAGCAGCAAAGCAGCTCTAACTTCGCTAAGCACAAGTAAAAGCCTAAAGGGACACAGTACCGGATCATCCATCTTCCCCGGTGCTCCACTCAATTCTCCATCAACCTCCGTTTCCCACGGGAACATCGCGATTGAGCTTCGGCACGCAGAAGGCAGCTACGAGCGCGCCCTTGCCCGAACCCAGTACCCGCAGCCCGAAATCAGGGACTAATCAAGCGCTGGGGCTTAAGAGAGCTGGGGAATCTCGCGGTCCGATCGCTCGCCACTCGAATTGGGGGAAACGCGGAACCGATTGGCGCAGGGTATCACCGGCTCCGGCGAGCGGCAACTGGGGCAGCCCTAGCAAAGGTGGTTAGTTGGGTGGCTGGAGGCGCAACCCCAGTAGGGTGAGCGAGACGTCCTATGCACAGCGCCGGCGGCTAGGTGGGACGGAGGAGATGCCGCCGCGGCGGTGCCGGTCCGGCCGGAGGAGGAAAGGGAAAGGGAGGAGACGACGTACGCGGGCCGTTGTACCACTGCATTTGAGTGAGGCCCAAGAAACAAGTTTGATGGGCTCAGGCAGCCCCGTGCAGCCCAATAAGTACGGGCGGCCAATTAGACCTCCCAGTATTTTTTTTTCGATTTTAAGTTTTTTTTTTCATTGCCTTTTTTCTCCCTATAAAATTTATGTTTATGTCTTTCCCTCTTCATAAGCAACAGAAAATGTAAAATTTTGATCCATCACTTTTCGAAACTATGCTCAATGATTGAGTATTGTTTTGGGGGCAACATATGTAAATCATTAGAGTGATGGCAGATGGCACGCTTGATTATAAAGGGTTAAAAGTACCAAAATATATACCCAATATCAATAACATAATGTAGAGTTGATACCAATATCAATAACATAATGTAGAGTTGATTTTGAGGAACACTACCATCAAGGGAGCATTTTCAAACGGGAACATAGTTCATGAGAAATTTATGACGAGAACACAGCCAATTTATTTTTTTAACATACACCAAGATTTAAACTGTTATAAGTCATATCGATGCATAACTCCACTACCATACCAAATGTGCTTTCACAATTTGTTCAGTAGAGGGGGGGCACGTAACACGTTTGTTCATGTCCGCCCTATGCCGGAGGTCTTACACGAAGTAGAGGACCGGCGGCTCACCGTCCAAGAGACCACACGGATCAGTCTAATAAAGATTTGAAATTTGATTGATGCAGTTCCATGGAGACTCTTTCAGTTTCTGTTTCAATTAAACAGTCCGATAGACTATGTAGGATATAAGTAAATTGCACTACAAGTTTCCAAACCGCAATTTCACCTAGATGTCTAAACTCTCAATTTACTAAGTGTACTAATAGTAATGCGCGGTGCACTCGAGCGCCAGGTCGGGGCGCCACCACTGGTGGATCCCGTGCGCCGTCTTGAAGTCCGGCGACGGCCCGCGGTTCACCGTCAGCACGGTCGACGGGAACAGGTGCAGCGGCTCGCACCCGCCGCCCCCCTTGCCGATGCCGAGCAGCAGGTCCCTGACCGAGTTCCTCGTCGCCAGCCTCCCCACGGCGCCGGCCCCGATGGCCTCCATCTTCCTGCGGTGGTCGAAGTACCCCACGTACTCCGCGCTGATGGGGTCCGCCGGGTTCACGAACAGGTTCGGCACCCACGCCGCCAGCGCCGCGAACGACGCGTCGCGCGCGCCGCCGCCGCCGCCCCTCTCCAGGACGGCCGCCACGCCCGCGGTCACGAAGCTGCTGGCGACGCGGACGCCCTGCCTCACCCGCCGGTCCCCGATCCGCTCCACGGGCGCCGACAGGAACGGCGCGTTGAAGAGGAACGTGGGCAGGGCGGCGGCGCTTGCCCTGGCCAGGGTCTTGGCGGCCAGCGTCGCGATCGCCGACCCCAGCGAGTGGCCCGCCAGCCAGACGCGGCGGCGCTGCTGCCCGGCCCCGGCCGCCGCGGCCACCGTGTCGTGGATGGCATGCATGGCGACGCGGAAGCGGGACTTGCCCTCCAGCCCGTTGCGGACCAGCTGGAGGTCCAGCTCCAGGTCCCGCTTCGCCGAGCCCTTCTTGGTGATGGTGCCGCGGAAGGCGACGACGTGGTGCGGGGCGCTGGCGGCCGCCGTGGGGTCCAGGAGGTGGAACGGCGGCTGGAACGCGTAGACGGCGCCGAAGATGGAGCCGTCGGCGGCGTCGACGAGCACCTGCCGCAGCTCGAAGTGGAAGAACCTCCACCACGCCGGCGCGCGGGCGTCGGGGCCCTGCCGGTTCCACTGGCGGTCGCGCTCAAGGACGTACACGCCCTGGACAAGGCTCGCCATGACGGAACGCTGGTGGTGCGGGCAGTTCCTGGCCCGAGCAAAGCATCAGATTTCGCCAATTTTTTGCAGGTTAGCATAAATCAGGAATCACATTTCTAGCTCACTAGAACCATTGTGTCTACTTTCTAATTCAACGAAAAAAAAATCGATTGAGATTCAGTCATTCAGAAAGAAACAGTAAACAACTCACCAATTCACATATGTCAAATACGTAGGCCCTGAAGCATCAAAGAGGTCCTTCAGCGACAACATTTCGCTTGCCCCTGGTTCTGGTCCTTCTGTACCAAAAGAAAAACGAAGAAGAAATCCATCATCCGGTCAACTTAAATTCTTTTTCCTACAGGGATACTCCGGAGTTGTCAAGAACAAGATGCAATTTCGAAATTTCGGTGGCCAAGAAGTTCAGACAGAAGCAGAGACGCAAAGCCTCCAAGGTAAAATCTTCAGAGATCTTTTCAGAAACACAGATGGATCAACATAATCCCATACGCCTACAAGTTTCTGACCCAAAATGCCTCTCCTCCTTTACTCCTGCAGCGGAGCTGCATATGTACCCTTTTTCTCTCCGGAGCTTTCTTCTCCATGGATAAACCCACATTCTCCATCGCACCTTTATTCCCCCAACCCCCTTTCCTCTCATCGGATATTCTCAATAATCCATGATCCAGAACCGGATCCGGGCCTTAGAGAAAGTGAATCACGGATCCAAGATGCCAGCAATCACACCTCTGAAGACCCAACAGATAAAAGAAAAAAAAATATGAAAAAGAAACGGTGCTAGGAAACTACCAGGGCGATGTCTTCTTTAGCAGTTCACCCTCGGAGCAACCTCTCCCTCGTTCCACTACGAACTCTGCAATGATCAATGAATCTCGTACGCTGCCGTACCTCTGCAGCTGAATATATTGTGCACGCGGCTTCCAGGGTCAAAGAGAGGCGGACAATACTTTAAGATCCATCGGCACGGCGACGGACCAGGGCACCGTACCAACGGGGAGATGCAGCTGCAGGAGTTGGGCAATATTTTTTGCCTGTGCTGACTCAGACCAAAGGTTTTAAAAGAAATGGCACCGGAGTTCGCCGAGGAGAGAAGATTTGCGAGCAAGGAGCGTCGAAGTCTTCCCATTTATAAAGCTGGGAGGATCACAAGTGGGATGGATGACAAGAGGAGCATACCAGGATATCATTTGCAGATTTGCATTGAACAGCATTATTTCTGGGGTATCTTCTTTCCCTGAACCGGCAAGTGTGGATGTGGCCAACTGATGGAAGGAATGTGTAGATAGAGTAATTGGGCTCCTGGAGCTAGGCTGTATTAATTCTGCTCTGGACTGGTTGTTTGGATGGATCTTTTTTTAAAAAAAATGCAGTGGAGGCCTGCAGGGATATTTTTTTCTCTGAAAAAAAAGCAGGCTATGACTATGAGGCAAATTTGCTTGCCGGTTGGTGGCAACACCTTTCGAAGAACCTAAATGTGTCGATGGTCACTATGAATCTATGATTCCGTGATAATGGAGCATTGTCATTCTGCAGTAGATCGAACGCTGTTGGAAGAACTATCACTCAGTGGAAGCAAAAAGATTACATGGTAGATTCAATTCATTGAACAATCTGTTTGTGGTCGATAACTACTATGAGCTACAGATCTGCAATATTTTTGTGCGTTGCGGCCAGGTAAACGGGAGAGCGCAAATAAAATTGCAGTATTCGGCTGAAATTATTGTTAAAAGTTCAGACGTCATACAAAAGTCCGTTGCACGTCGTTTTAAGTATTTGGAGGTATATGTGGCCTGTGGATACATATATACAGTGCAAGACGCGTAGAGGATTTTCCACTCTACGTTTCCTCAAACGTTTTTTCAGTTGGCTACAGCCTACAGGATATGTCATATATTTATAGGAACTATTCTAAAAAAAAGATACAACACATTCACTAGCTTCAAAAAGATTTGGAAGTGTAAAGGCTGTAAAATCCTCATGGCTGTAAATTTTCCTTACCCATTTCGGTTGGCTTCAGGATATGTAACGCATTAACACTTTTAGGGACTCTGCTCTAGAAAAACAGGGATATCACGAGTCATTGTGTAGGAGCATTTCACTAGCTTGAAATGGAGACCCTTTCTGCGAATGCGGGTGCTTTATTGAAAATTAAGTAATGTCAATAAAAAAGAGCGAGTTAACACCCTCAGGAAAGGAAGAAAAATAATCTCGACTCTTGAAATGGCTTAGGGAGTTCATAATTTCTGATCTACTACTAGCTAGTGTTTCCCGACGGTTAGGAGGTTTTCAAACCCCTAAGAGTTCTGGGAACTCAACTTTACATATATTGTACTTACTTATTGTTAGCCGCAACACGACAACTTTATATTAATAAAGAGTTGATTTTTTTTCCTAAATTGACTACTTTGCTTTTACAATCTGTGCCGACCCGAGCTCTTGTATCTCTGCTGTCTTCGCACTCGAGTAGTCAGTTATGTATTTGCTTTTAAGTACTAAAACTACCTCGAGTATCCAACTTTTCTCTGCCTCGCAGAGTCAAAGGCATAGGTTAATGAAGTAGTTCTTAGGCTCTCACGCCTATTGGGGTGTTTTTCCACCAACTACCTCGAGTACCCAACCTTTCTCTGCCTTACAGAGTCAAAGGCACGGGTTAATCGAATAGTTTTTAGGCTTCTACGCCTATTTGAGTATTTCCCTACCAACTACCTTGATTACCCAACATTTCTCTGCCTCGCAGAGTCAAAGGAATAGGTAGTTTTTGTAGACCCTCGCGCCTTTTAGGGAAATCTTGCATGATTCGCCTTAGTCCTTGATAAGGACCCCTACTCCGAATACTTCTTCCGCAGAGTCAAAGGTACGGGTTAGATCGGGTAGTTTTAATGCCTTCACGCCTATTTAGTATACTGCTTGCATACAAGCGTGTAACTCTTGACTCGCGTAGGTCCCATTTGTGGACCGAATACAACTACTTCAAGGGCCCAACTTTTCTCTGTTTTGCAGATTCAAAGATACGGGCGCCAATGAGTAGTCTACGACTATTTGGGCAAAAATGATGTCTTGCTTAAGACGCAGCTTCTAGGCCCGTGTTACAAACTACACAGTGTTCATCCCATCACCAAATACCCAACAGGATAAGCATGGCAATCAAGTATCTTACATACAACCTCAATGTCGAGTACACTTTTCACGCCTCTACATCCTGCTATAAAGCGTTGACTATCTTGTTGGCCACAGGCTTGACCTCCTCAAGGAGTTCGACAAACCTTTCTTTATTAGAATACAGTTAATTGTTTATGCTTAAAGGCTGCCCAATCATGATATAGATCTTGCATAATTTCATGAGTTGAGGAGCATCTCCATAATCATGAAGGAACATTTTAGCCTCCCCTTGAAAGACATGGGAACCTAATTTCACTATGCAAACAAAAGGAAAGCTAAACTAGTTAACCATTGAAAAAAATCGGAGTTTTCTTAAATTATCAATCTGACAATATTAAATGGTGTCGTAATGGATGGACTAGTCCAGTAAATCTAAGGAGCACGTTCATTAGCAATCACTGCAGCAGGAAATTAGCCAAGTCCAACTGCTCCTTAGGTTCTGAATACTTCTTGTCTTCTATCACGGAGCAAGCAGAATTGTATGCTGTGACGGAACCGCCAAATTAAAACTCTAAGTAAGCGTAATGGCCGTCATTTGAACACATCGGGCGCATTAGCTTAACAGCTTAATTTGGCGATCCTTTCTCAACCCACGGCCCGATCGAAACAACACCGGTGGTCCCACACGAAGGTGAGCGCAGATGGTACGAGCACCACACAGTACTTAAAAATATAAACACCAAACGCTTATGAAACATTTAGTTTACAAACCGAGTTCGAAAATACATAATAATATACAAGTGTGTCTGCTATTATACAAAGTTTTATGAACATGGAATCTGCCCACTACAACACACCCATACGCTCCAAGCTACGCTCCTGGGTCCTCGACCTTCCACCCATCAGCGTCCAGTCGAACAAACTTGGCGCAACACGGACAGAAGTCTACGTGTGCGGGTCTGAAATCATTTTTCCAACAAAGCCCTGAGCAACTAATACTCAGCAAGACTTACCCGACCAGTGGGTATAACTTAGCCACATATCTAGACATGCACAGCGTTCTGGCAGGTGAGTTGTTTTTGCAGAAAAGCATCTATAGTTGGATCCTTACTTTCAATGTTTTAGCCGCATGTTTTGTACAGAAGACTCTCATCTAATGTTGGCATATCTACAACAATCATGTTGGAGCATTGCAATAATAAATCAAAGTAGTTCCATCATTTATCTCTAACATCTCAAATTCATTTCTACGAGGCGACAAAGAGATCAAGGCCCTCATAACCGCGAGACAAGGCGAATCGATCCGATTTAACCTTGCAAGGTGGACCTAACCAACACGGCGCGAGTATGCCCCGTCGGACCACACGCACCAACCCTTCCCCTCCCCGCCTCGAACTACAGAACCGCCCCACCTACATATAGTCAGCCGAGCTCAACGAGAGACCACCAAAAGTAAACATATGCATCCCGTTTCTCCTCGACTACTCGACTCGCCCTAAGGGGTGGTGATGAAGTTCTGTACTTTCGAAGCAAGGCAGTACTAGGCTTACCGGTTTCGACTACCTCCTACTCCCGGCATGCGGTTAGTACAATTCAATCCCCGATCAGCACTGCCACAACGACTGGTCCTTAATCGACACAGACAGAGCTAAGACAACCAGGAACCATGTCCTGCTGCCATACCTAAACATCCTCATCTTTCCCTGTCCGGTCTAAATTCTCCATTTAAATCCATCTCGAAATCAACATCCCATGTACTGGAATATAATTATATCTCATCTCTCACGAGTAATCCAGAGATTACTCGTCTTCTAAACATCCTATATCTCGCGAGTGCGAGGAATCACTCGTCTTCTACCGGAAACCCATTAAGCATAGCACTTCTATCGTCCTATACATACTAGTATAACTCCGGGAATCCTAGAGATCATGCAACTAGGTTTCCAAACAATTTCATAAATCTAATGCACAGGTAATAGTTACGTATATAGGTGTCATAATTTAACATAATAGGATGTGCACCGGGGCTTGCCTTCGGGCTGCTGCTCGACACTGGGCTCAGCTGGGCCTTGGGTCGGGTGCTCACGCCGCTCTTCCTGCTGAACTTGCCCCCGCTGCTCCTGTGGCTCGGCGATCACCTCGTACACGGCTCCCTCGGCGGCGGTGTCTACACGTATACAAATGATATGAGAACGCATGCATGGGTTGAAATCTTAAAATAGCCAATGACTAGATGCAACTACTAGTAATTTACACAAAAATTACACTCCCTGGCCAAAAACATTCCCAAAAAAATCCGGAGTATCCGGACTCCCAAGTCCGGAGTTTCCGGGCCTATACCTGGAGTTTCCTTCGGAGTGTCCCAAACCCGGAGTATCTGGGCTTATACCTGGAGTTTCGCCCGGAGTGTTCCAAAACCCGGAGTATACGGGTTTATACCCGGAGTTTCGCCCGGAGTGTTCCAAAACCCGGAATATCCGGGCTTATACCCGGAGTCTCCGGACCCGACAGCATTTTCGTCCCAAAAACCGAAATATCCGGTCGTGCCGCGCACGGACCCGGTGTCTCCCGCTGCGCCACATGCGGTCCCGGTGCCTTCCCCTGCCCTTGAGCGGTACGCTCAGCCGATGCAGGTGTACCGGCGTCGCTCGGCGCCGACACCGGCGCCGCGGCGGTACGCTGAGCCGGTGCAGGTGTACCGACGTCGTTTGGCATTGACACCGGCGCCGCCTCCTGCTCCGGAGGCTCCTGCGACGCCGACACCGGAGCCGTCGCCGCCGCCGCCTCCTCCAGCTCCCTCTCGAGCCGAGCCGGAGGTGTACCACACGCCGGTCATCCATCGGGATCCTCGGCATATCCATCCCATGGTGACTCGGCGGATGGCGTCCCAGGCCACGACTCTCTCCGCCACTGAGGGAGAGCCGCGAGTCTCTCCGGTACCCTCCTCTGTCCGCGACGCCTTGGCGGATCCTCACTGGCGTCGCGCGATGGAAGAGGAGTACGCGGCTCTTCTTGCCAACCAGACGTGGGACCTCGTGCTGCGTCCGTCTGGTTGCAATGTGGTGACTGGCAAGTGGATCTGGACGCATAAGCGTCGGGCTGACGGCACACTGGAGCGCTACAAGGCTCGCTGGGTTCTCCGGGGGTTCACTCAGCTGCCTGGTGTGGACTATGATGAGACCTTCAGCCCGGTCGTGAAGCCCGCTACTGTGCGCACAGTCCTCTCGCTTGCGCTCTCGCGCAATTGGCATGTGCACCAGCTGGACATGAAGAATGCGTTTCTTCATGGCACCTTGTCAGAGACCGTTTACTGCTCTCAGCCTGCGGGATTTGTGGACTCGAGTCGTCCGGATATGGTCTGCCGGCTCAACAAGTCTCTCTATGGACTGAAGCAGGCTCCACGGGCTTGGTACTCTCGGTTCGCCACGTTCTTGCTGACACTGGGGTTCATCGAGGCCAAGTCTGACACGTCTCTCTTCATCTACCGCCGTGGGGATGCGACGGCATATCTGCTGCTATATGTCGATGACATTGTGCTCACAGCTTCCAGTCAGCAGTTGCTTCAGAGTGTCATCTCCTCTCTGCAGCAGGAGTTCGCTATGAAGGATCTCGGTCAGCTCCACCACTTCTTGGGCGTCACTGTTGAGCCTCGCCCGTCTGGTCTTCTCCTTCACCAGCGGCAGTACGCCCTCGATATTCTGGAGCGGGCTGGGATGACTGATTGCAAGCCCTGCTCCACTCCAGTCGACACTCAGGCGAAGCTGTCTGCTGATCTAGGTGATCCGGTGTCTGATCCTACTACCTACCGGAGTCTAGCCGGCGCTTTGCAGTACCTCACCTTCACCAGGCCGGACCTCACCTACGCTGTTCAGCAGGTCTGTCTCCACATGCATGATCCCCGGGAGTCACACCTTGCTGCGCTGAAGCGTCTCCTCCGGTACGTCCGTGGCACTGTGGACCTCGGCCTGGTACTTCACCGTTCGTCCTCTGCTGAGTTGGTGGTCTACACCGATGCTGACTGGGCTGGCTGCCCGGACACTCGTCGCTCCACCTCCTGCTAGGCCGTCTTCCTGGGCGGCAACCTGGTCTCCTGATCGTCCAAACGGCAGCCGGTTGTCTCTCGCTCCAGTGCCGAGGCGGAGGCGTCCTGGCTACGACAGCTCTTGGCGGAGCTCCACAGCCCGCTCGCCAAGAGTACGCTCGTCTACTGCGATAATGTCAGCGCCGTGTATCTCTCCACCAACCCCGTCCAGCATCAGCGGACGAAGCACGTGGAGATCGACCTACACTTCGTGCGCGACAGAGTCGCCATCGGTGATGTTCGGGTACTCCATGTCCCGACTACCTCCCAGTTTGCTGACATCTTCACCAAGGGCCTACCCTCCTCGACCTTCTCGGAGTTTCGATCCAGCCTCAATGTAGCCGGTGGCTAGTTGTGGCTACGGGGGGTATTTGCCCTTTGTACTCTCATCTTGTCGAGTCTTGAATACCGTTGCGTCGGTTGTTCAGACTGCGGGGGGTGTTAGCTTTCTTGTTGTCCAGTCTTGAACACCGCTGCGCCGGTAGTTCAGAATGCGGGGGGGGGGGGGGGGTTGGAGTATATTGAGCCCATGTGTATAGAGGTCCATCTAGATGCCCATGTATATGTTCTATATATACCCACACATCTAGAGTTGGAGGAATAGAGCAATTATTCCCGTCATTACCTTAGATGAGGACTAGATTTATATGAAATTTTTAGAGCTCGATGGCATCTACAAGTTTATAGTTCAACACCTTTTCATTTCAAGCCATCTACTCAATACTAAACTAATTAATACAAAGTCTAGATCGACAAATACAAATCTGATTATTTCTTTACTGTGATGACTTTAAATAATTGATATAATTTTTAATTTTTATCTCCACATACGGTTATATGCAAAAAAAAATGTTTTTATATAAATATTATCTTGTAAAAAATAGGTAATGCCGCCTTTTGATTGGGCCGTTAAAGGACTGATGACCTTTCACCAATTGAATTGGCTATAGCCATTTCAGTTGGCGGTAGATTTGATTCTTAGAAAATATCGCCATGTCAACCAGCGGGAGAGATACAGATTTGCAAAAAAAATTATTGGACATTTATTTTTGCTAAAAACGAAATAAAAAATGTAAAAAAAACGGACGATACACAGCACTTATATTACTATAGCGGGCCTTTGCCTCACGTCCCCGGCCCACGGCCCACCTACCGGGAGGCACTTATATTACTATAGCGGGCCTTTGCCTCACGTCCCCGGCCCACAGCCCACATACCGGGAGAACAAGAACAATTGGAAGATTTGTCTAGTTGTCCCTATAAACCCTGAACAGCTCTCACTTGGTGAGCTTGGTGCGAGCGCCGCCGCCGCGCCACCACTTTCTCCGGCGCTTCGCCCGCGAGCTTGTCCTCGAGCGAGCGCCGCCGCCGCGACACCTCTCTCTCTCTCTCTCTCTCTCTCTCTCTCTCTCTCTCTCTCTCCCCGGCGCCCGCATCCTCCCGCTTCACACAGGTATGCCTTCGTCGGTGCCATTTCATTCCTGTGTCTCAGACACCAGGGTTCGTAAGGCGTCGACTAGGCGTCCAGGCTTAATCGAGAGAGGGAAACAGAAGAGAGGCGGGACTGCGGGAGATGAACCCACGGCGGCGGGGCGGATCCTCGGCGAGGCGGCAATGGCGACCCCGCAGCCTCGAGCATCTCCCTGTCCGCGAGGACCTGCGCGGCCTGCGCATCTCCGCCTGTCCGCGAGGACCCGTGTGCCTCCGTGTGCCTCAATCTTGCGTCTTCCCTTCCTCTGCTGGTCGTGTTTTCCCTTTCCCTCATCTCAAGGAGATAGTCCCTCCGTCCCAAAACAAGTCATCCTATAAATTTTAGGACAAACTAACAAGAAGTAAAATGATCATATTTGCCTTTATTTATTACCCATATTTGGCACTAATAGATTCTTGCATGCACATGCACTTTCTAAATAGAATAAGATGACTTATTTTGGGGACAAATTTTGAATCCTAGAATGACTTCTTTTTTTTTGACCGAGGGAGTAGGATGTCTATGGCGTCACCTCGCCACGCGCCTTATACGTCTAGGCGTCTAGGTGTTGTGAGGGGGTAGGTCGCCATAGTGCGCCTTAAGAACCATGGTTGTCTCCAATGAGATTGATATGAATAGACTAGATATGGATTCTAGATATGCTTCATTCTTCTTATTGAATATATAGTAGAATCCTTCATCGTTAATAATTATTTGCTTTTAAACAGATATGGCTGAGGTGCTTGGCTATTCAAAGCTTGCAGAGGAGACGTTGAATTCTGTTGTTAGCGTAGAAGCAACTCTATGGCACCACGTACACAAGAAGCATGCAGCATCAATGAAGGAATACTACATCAGGAATGATAAGGTCAACCAACTGTCCACAGAGGAAGATGATGCAGACCTACCCATGGATACAGCTGCTAAACGGAAACAAGCCAAGAAAAAGCTAGTCAAGGATGATGATCCAGAACCTGATGCTGATAAACTCCAATACCCAAATCGGGATGCTGGTACCAGGAACTCAACTGGATTTGTCATTGCTATGAGTGAGAGCAAGAAGACACTCAGAATTCTCATGTGTGCTCACACCATGGACGAATGCTATGCGCCACACGTTGAGGATTTTACAGTTGAACTTGCCAATAAATTTTTCAAGTTTGAGGTCACTTGCTCTCACCAAGAGCTGAATGTGCACAAGAATCTTGGCAACGAGATCTCTAAGCAGGTTAGAGTAAAAACACCAGCATCCTGTATTGCGCTTGACACAGAAAAAGACCTTATGGTGCTTGAGGTTGTTGCTAATCAGATATTCATGGGCTTCAACAGTGAAACAAATATTGTGTGTACGCATGAGCACCCAGTAATTGCCATGGTCACAGAGACACCAAGAGCGCTAGATCACTGCATCTTGCAAGGGTGGCCACCCCAATGCATCTAGTGCTATTGTGTTGGCCATTTTTCTTTCGGTAACAGAAGTTACCCTGACATAACAAGAACAAATCCAAAAGGGTACAACATGAAGCTGTCAGATTTCTGTGGGATGGCAGCTCTTGATGGTTGTTCCGGTGGTCCAATTGTAGATTTCAACAAAGAGTGCTTAGGTGTCTTCCATGGTGTCATGGACAAGATCAGGGGATATGCGGTCAGTCCTATGGAAGTGACTGAGTTCTTGATGCGGTTTCACATGGTAAGTTTGATTACTTACAGCATAAAAAAATTTCTTAAGTATGTGCACGTGTACTAATCAGCCTGCTTTTCTCCTTTTCAGTTTGATCAGTGGAATGATGATGATGATGATGATACTCCTGGTGGTGGTGCTGGTGGTGGTGGTGGTGCTGGTGGTGGTGGTGCTGGCGGTGGTGGTGGTGGTGCTGCTGCTGCTGCTTTTGCTGGTGCTGCTGCTGCTGCTGCTGGTGGTGGTGGTGAAGCTACTGGTGCTGCTGCTGCTGCTGCCGCCGGTGGTGCTGGTGGTGGTGGTGCTGCTGCTGCTGCTCCTCCTCCTCCTCCTCCTGTTGCTGCTGGTGGTGCCCGTGGTGGTAATAAGGTGTGTGAATTCTGGGTGGCTCAGTTTCAATGCAAAAACCTTATAATTTTATCTGACATACCCAATTATTACTTGTCCATATGCTGGTGCTGGTCCAGATCCTGGGAGTTGATGCAGCAGCTAAGCGGCAAGATGGTGTTCGTGAAGAGCAAGCTCAACAAGTAATTTGTAAACAGCATGGAGTTCATGAAGTGCATGCTCGACAATTCATTCATGAAGAGCAGCCTGGAGTTATTACATATAAGCCGCAGCGCAGAAAGAAAAAATAAATGTTTTGGTAGAGGAAGTTTGTGTTTATGTGGCTTAACATTTCTTTTGGCCAGTAACTGTATGAATATTAGCAAGTCTGGCGGTTCGTGCAGCTTAATGTAGAAAAAGAGTGGGTCTTTTGCACAGGATGCTGGTGTTCTGTTTGGCTAGTAACTAGTACCGTTTAATGTTTCCCTAAGCATGAATGAGACTTGGTAGCTAGCGAGCTCTTGACATACTTGTTTTTTTTAAAAAAAATCTAGCTGTTTTAATCTTGAGCACTGTGGACCTGTATCTCCTTTTTCTTTCTTGCCACTTGCAACCTCTCTTATTACACTGTATTTCATTTTGAAACTGGCCACTTTGATCCAGGATTATCTGAAACTTGTTTTCAGAACAAAATTCAGTAGTGATATGGTTGTTTGGCTGCTTACCTGACGTTTCGTTTCCTTGTTCAACCCATAGCATGCTCCAACCATAAAAAGAATTGATGTCAAAGAATTTTAACAGGGCTGCAGGGGAGACATTGCCTCGTCGTGTGCCAGAACTGAAGAGTGCAGGATCGTAAAAAGACCTTTGCTTGCGTTGACTTCTTTCATGTGCGATTCTCAAGATTTTATTTACAAGCAAACCTGCACAGTTGCATCAGTGAAATCTGTAAACACTCATTAACAAGTAGCAAAGCCAGATATGAACTAACAACATAGAGGACCAATATAGGGGAAATAATTGTCTAGAAGTTGGAAACTTGTTAACTCTAAAATCGTATCTACACAAGTGCTCAAATTTTGAAAAATTACCATTCAAACATAAAATCAACTATGTATGAGCTTTTGGCCGCACAAGCCCTCTAATGTATCCAGGTGGTTCTTTTAAAAAAATATATTCAGGTGGTACTGATTTTTATAAATTGGACGAGTTTTTCCTACACTCGCGTGTAGCTATTCTCATCATCAGTATACGGCAATGACTCGTGTGTGGCTATCCTCATCATTAGTATATTGTATGTCCGCATATTTAATATCACTTTGAATATATTCATATACTAATTCTAATATACTTCAAAGGGCTATATATGAAAATTTCATAAGCATCCTTATTTTTAAATATATTATAATTATACTTTAATGCTAGTATATAAAAATAAGTATGTCTATATACTCTATTATGATCACATACTCCACGTGCATACTCATCATTGGTCAGATACATCCTACATCATGAGCACGTGAGAATTTTTCTATATATATATATATATATATATAAAAACAGTTTAGGTTAGGACAAAGGAAAAAGGGCTTACACCTTTATCAAGTACTTGCATTGGAGAGATAATTCCTACAGTAGTGACTAGTGCCCACGTGAGATGGATTAAGATTGACAATAATATTAAATTAATTCTATAAATTTTGATTGATGAAACAATTTCTCATTTGGAGTGGCCTAGCCTTATTAGTAATCCTCTAGATTTTGGTGGATGAGACCATTATTCCTCATAATTACACTAAGAGTTGCTTGTGACTTGTGAGAGAGGTGGGTGGTTGACAAATCAATTTATTATTTATCAGACCATATAGAAATCTGAAAAGTACTAAGTTAATGGATCACCTTATTTCTAAAATAAAACGTAGAGAATTGTTTTAGACGCTCTAGTCCACATCCATCAATCAATTCGAGGCGCCACAAGCAAAAACACTCCCACAACCAATATACGAGAGTTGGAAACTTAGGTAAACAATAGTTTTAGAGATCAATAATGGATACTTTTTTGAGCTTAATGTTACTAGTATGCTACCAATATAATGGTTGGACCAGGAACCAGAAGCTAAACAAATGACACCAGAATAGGAGGGAATGAGCTCCAAAACCAAATGCTACACTAGCTTGTTTCAGATGAACATTCACGAAATCTAATTTACAAACCAGACAACACCAACCTTTTTTTTTTGGGCTTTGCCGCAGAACCAAGACAATACAGTAAGAAGAAAATCCCATAAATTGTTCCCACTCATCGAGTATTGGTAGCACCACAACATGGAGAACTCCTCCTCTTTTACTTTCAACTGAAATAGACATCCGTTAATCCTTCAATCAGACAGGTATCATCAGTCTATCCATCCTTAGATTAGTGATGTAATAGCGTCCTTTGTTCGAACCAGTAGCAAATAGGCACGTCTGATTTGTGGCATGGTTATAATAGCTAGGTCGCCGTCCAGCATCGAAGAAACGGTGGGAATATTGCTACGACTATATGCAAAAGAGAAGAAAAAACAGATCAGTAAACAGTTGCTTTAAAAGAATAATCGGTGAAAAAATAACCGGCACACCAAAAAGATTTGGTTTCGGAGGAAAACCATGGCCAGGTGCAGGAGATCCCTTTCCTCTTGGCCACGCAAGCGCTGGAGGGGAGAGAGAGAAGCGGATGGGAGGAGCCGAGGTGTGCGGGGACCTGGATCCAGTGCAGTTGCTATAGCGACCGCAACTTAAGCAGTTGCACGATCCGGAGCGTCGGGAGCGAATCGAAGGGACGGCAGGCAGTGGCTTCGCGACTTGGCGCTGGGTGGAGGGAAAGTGCCAACACTTAGCGCCAATTTCTTCTTTGCCGCAGGTCCGCGACGGAACGAGATCCGCTGCAGTTGAGTGACCTACAGTGGTGTCCCTGACACGTGGGCCCCACACATGCAGACCCACCTGTCAGTGGCCCAACTGCAGGCTGCCGAACTGCAGCGGATCCCTTTCCGTCCGCGACAGCTCGACCGTGCGAGCGGCCGGCGCGCCACACCGTCCTTCCGCTGCGTCGCGACCGCGGTCCAGCGGCCCGCGGGGGTGAAGCAGTGCAGCCCCGGCGGCGTCACGCGGCGCTCGCCGGGAGATCGCGGTCGCCGAGCGCGGCCATCTGGATCTCGAGCCCCTTGCCGTAGCAGGCGATGGAGTCGTCCATGCGGCCGAGCATGGCGTGCGTGTCGCCGAGCTGCATCCAGCCGGAGAAGGCGGCGAGGGACCACTTCTCGCCCCTCTGGTCGGCCTCGGGTTGAGGCTGCTGCTGGTGGTGGTTCTCGTCGGCCGCCTCGCCGTCGGCCTCGGCGGGCGGCGGCGGCGTGACGACGGCGACGGCGCGCTCGATGACGGGGATGGCGTCGGCGTGGCGGCCCAGGCCGCAGTGGATGGTGGCGGCGACGTGGAGGCTCATGGCGAGCTCGAGCTCGGAGCCCTCCCCGCGCCTCCCTCCCCGGAGACCATGGCGTCGCGCGCCTGCTTGAGGAGGAAGGGCCCCAGATCCGGGTTGTCGAGCGAGTCGTCGGCCTCGGCCGGGGCGGGCTTCCTGGGCTTGGCGCGCGAGGAGGTGGACGGGGACGGCGCCGGCGGCACCCTCCGCGGCAGCGGCGACGAGAGGCGGCGCGGCGGCCGCCGGGAGCGAGTTGTCGGTGGCGGCGAGGCCCGGCATGGCGGGCGGAGTTAGGTGGTCTCGGTGGGAGAGCAGACAGGTAGCCTGAGATAACTCCACCATCCCTTTTCCCCACCGGCATGGCGGGCAGAAGCTCCCTCCCTAGATCTCCCATTCCCCTCCCGGCCGCGCGGCCGATCCGGCGATGGCGTCCAAGGCGAAGCTCAGCGAGCTAATGTGGGAGCACCGGGTCCAGGCCGCGGTCCTGGTGGCGTTCGTGGCCGTGACCGCCGTCTCGATCTCCGCGCTCGGGCCGAGGCTCGGCGCCGTGCTGTCCTTCTTCTGGCCGCTGCTCGTCTCCACGGGGTTCTTCCTCGTGACCGTCGCCGTGCTGCTGCGGTTCTCGCCCCCGCCCGCGGGCGCCGACGAGTCCGGCAAGGAGCTCATCGAAGCCAAGTCGCGAAGCCACTGCCTGCCGTCCCTTCGATTCGCTCCCGACGCTCTGGATCGTGCAACTGCTTAAGTTGCGGTCGCTATGGCAACTGCACTGGATCCATGGATCGATCGAGGTCCCTCGGGGACCATCTGCAAACCATCGGGATGAGAAATCCCATCTCTACCCCCACATCCTTCCGAATTCCCTTCCCTACCCCTCCGGCGTGTGAATTCCCTTTCTACCCTCATGATGACAAACACTGTGTTCGGCTGGTCTTCTCCCCTCCAGCGCTACAGTAATTTCCTCTCACACCACTCCAGCCACCAGCTCCAGCTCCAGCCAGCCCAACAGTATTTTTCTCTCACCCCATTCCAGCTCCAGCCTCCAGCTCCAGCCTGCCGAACGCGGTGAAAGTAGCCGTCAGGGCCCACCTGCTCAGTTCAACACACAGGCGATTGGATCCCGTTTTGTGATTAATCAGAAATCAGATCGAATTTATGCCTTTCAATCGTGATGACTCGTCGATAACGTGGCCTGCGTTAACGGACGGAACACTATATATATCTATATCTATACCTATTTGTAAAACAAGAAACTAATCATTCATATTTTCTGTCTTTTAATTTTTCATCTGTCAACCGTCCCTTCCGTTTTTTTTCCTGAAGCGAACGCCAACACTTCGTGCCTGATGCGAACTCAGCTCCGGAGAGCCACAATCCACGCCAAGCCGGACAGTCGGACACCTTAGCCCCTAGAGAGTCGAGACGACATGCGCGGCGCAGCTATTTTACGGTCGCCGGTAAACATAGATGCCGTGCGGTCGATTTTCGGACAGGGGCACGTAAATGATGATAGCACTCTGTCGGTCCGTCCCATTATCTTTAGGTTTCCGCATGCCAGCTATTCTACATGCATGTGCATAAATTAATCTGCTAGTTCCCACCGAACTATTTTACAGGCATATACAATGTGCATGGATTCATCTAGTTCCAATTGAATCCCACGCCACGCTTGGTAAGCTCGTCCAATTATATTCCTGACGATTGATCCAGTTGATAAATACAACTAGATAAGTATAAAAAATTTACATAATGCAAATTATAAACAAATTTATATCAAAAAAGAGATAAAGTAAAAGTTTGAATCAATTTTTTTGTCCAAAAATATTCCGAATAAATTTTGGATAAAAAATTGGAATCAAAATTTGTAGCACAACAAAAATTCAAGAAAAAAAATTAAACACACAGAACTTTGTGAAAAAGAGAAAAATTCGAGGAAAAAAGAGAAAAGCAAAAGTTTGAATCAATATTTTTTTGTCCAAAAACATTATGAACGCTGAAAATGGAAAAAAGAAATTGGAGTAAAAATTAGGAAACAAAATTTTCAGAAACACATTTTGCACAAAAAATTGGAATCAAGATTTGTGGGAGAGAAAAAAGAACACAAAAATACCTGGGCAAAAACTTTTGGAGACAAGCATTGGTGTCAAAAATTTGAAACAAAAAAAAATCAGGGAAAAAAATGTAAAGAGAAATCCTATAATAAAAAAGTTGGAGCAAAACTTTGGAAAGATAAAAAAATTGCAAACAAATGTTATAGAACAAACTTTGGAAAGATAAAAAAAGGCTGGTGGTGAGCTTCACCTCGCCGGCGCATGAATCGGAGTTTGACGGACTAGCGTTGGAGCACTTATCCGGCTCGTCAGAGCATGCCGATCTGCAGCCTCTGCTCGTCGCAGAGTCAAAGCAGCTTCGCACTTTCACGTGGAAGTATGCAAGATTTGGACGGAGGCAAGATATAGAAATTAAGGGGAAACAAAATGAGAGAGAAAGACGGAGGAAAACCGATCACCGGCCGGCAGAAACATTGGATGGTGGGGCTCCCAGCTCCGGACGCGCGTCCGCGTCGTCGACCGGAAGTAAGAGAATCACCGGTCGATTGTAAAATTAGCATTGGGGAGCTGGCTGCGTCGACCGCCTCTTCAGTGCGTTGTAGCCGGATTGCCGCCGCTTGTGCCCTAGGCGGCCTAGCCCCGTGCGATATTGTCAATTTGCCTGTTCGCCACCCTGCTGCCTGCTGCCTGCTGGTGACACTGACCACCGGCCACCATGGATGCTTGGCGTCTGCCTGACGCCATTGCCTGTTCGTGTGGTGCTGCTGCTGCCTTGAGTGCTCGCTGTTACTATGCGGACCGGGTAGAAGAGAGATGTTACTGTCACGTAGCACTTACGTATGGTCTAAATTAATTTGCACTCAGTGGATGTTTTAATTTTATTAGGAGTGAAATAATTGGGCAAACTCTAATCATGGTTGAACCATCATGCACATTAATTTAATCAGAATTGCTAACTCATTTTTAACTTGGTGATTATATATATATATATATATATAGTAGGTCTATTGGGTACCCTGGGTATGGAATAAGATATCCCATACCCGAGCTCACCTTCTGCACCCGATCCGCCGCTCCGGTTTCGCACCCACCGGTTCGCCCCGGTCCACGTCCCCCCTCAACCCCACACCCCCGGCCCTACCCCACCACCACCAGCACTACCAGCACCACCGCCGCCTAGCCCAGCACCCGCTCCGATTTCCCAATCCCGTCGCCCGGCCGTCGGCTCGCCACTCCCTCCCCCAGACGCGTCCCAAATCCCGGCGTCCCACCTTCCTCATCCCGGCGCGTCTCGGCCTCCCGTCGGCGACCCTCGGGCCATCCTGGCGTAGCTCCGCGCGGCCGGCTCCCATCCCGCCCCGGTGATTCATTCCGCTCGTCGCGCCGTCGACCGTTCCGAGTTCCGCCGCCGCCGCCCGTTCCAAGCTCCTCCGCCGTAGTCTCGGTCAACCGCCGGCCGGAGTCCTGCGACCTGATCCACCTAACGCGTGGGAACTCATACATCAGTTCACCATCATTCGTGACTCCGTTCCAAGCTCCGCGAGGTCGCTCCGCTCCCGTCGCCATCGCCCCAGGTCAGAACCTGCCCCCGCCGTTGCCGTGGACACATGATTTGTTTGTTTTTTTTCCTAAAATCTAGCGACAAATCAGGTGCAAGCCGAACTGCCGGGCAACATCGATGGTTGAAAAGATTCTCCAGCTAGCTGCCCATATCACCTGCAAAAATCACATACCCCGCGCACCAAATTGCTCAGTCCCTCCAATTTCCTTATCCATCCTTCAATCCCCACGGCCACAGATCCATTCCATCGCAATCGCTGCACACCGCGTCCACAGATCAAGAAGCATAGTGCACAGGAGAAGGAGAATCAAATTGGTTTGCTTCTTTTATTTTCCACGTAAACATCTATTTATTTCAGTTTCAGTTTGTCCCAATCAACTAACATTGGAATCGCATTTGTGGCGTTCTACCACGCTGGCGCCAGCTTCCTATCCCTCCCCTTACTGTGAGCAACTAATCCATACTCAATCTCAGTTTTCCATGCTGCGTGCAGATCAAATGTCTATGATTTGGTTCCAATTTTTGGAGGCCTTCTTCCATGATTTGATTCCAACCTATGGAGGTCTCTGAGTTTGATTCTATTTTATGCAGGTCTTCTTGGCTGTGAATCTGGAAGCCCAATTTTTGGATGATGCTGGTTAGTCCCAAATCAACCTTTCTCCATAATTAATCTGAATTTCTGCACCACCATGGTGTCGTGGATTCAATCTAGCTGTGGTCTGACTGCCTATAAGGTTGTAGCAGCAGTTGCATATGTGCCGCTCGCCGCCGGCGGATGGGGCCACGTGCAGAGGCAATGGGATGGGAAGCGATGTCACCGTGTGCTTCACTGTCAAGGGAGCTTGTACTTGCTGCTGTGCATGATCCCTTCAATTCGACCATCCCTGTCCCAGCGGCCTAGCCGAATTTGTGCTCCCTGCTCTTTGTCCCCTATTCTTCTTCACTCGATACAGGTACTTCTATATCCTTTTCTTTTGTGAGCTGCTAGCCTGCTACTGCTTGCGTGTTTCTGATTGCTGCATTCAGTATACATACATATCTGGGTGATCAAAACTCAGTGTATGATCTTACGAATGATACAATATCTCATGGATTGTGATTGTTTCAGTTGGCCGTGCAATTTATGAGCTATTCAGTATTCACTCATAGATAACTGTTCCTGTTGCTGGAATGTTGTAGCAAAAGATTTAGAACTTTGATTTATTACAAATATTCTAACTGCTGCAGCTGAGCCACAGTAACCAACTGTTAATCGGAACTCCACTTTAAGAAATTGACTATAAGAATTGATCTTATCCTTCCAATCATATAGTCAGGAATGTTAAACCTTGCAGTACATTAAATATTGATCGTGGTAGACATGTATGGATGAAAGGAACTCAAATTTAGCAACTATATGCTTTTTTGGCTGGTTGAATGTCTTTGTCTGCTCTGAGCAAAGATGCCCATATCCCATGACTTGTGTCTCTGAAACAAATTCATATATGCAGCTTTCAGTTATATAGAGATTGTAACATTTACCTTGCTGAGGTTGTTATGTTCAGTTATCAAATTTGTGTCAATTATCTTCAGGTTCTAAACTAGGTTATTTAGTTTATACGCTGCAAAAGAAGGCCACAACAACTATTTTTTACGTGTTTGGGTGTTAACCTCTGTGGCTCTATGCGCTTCTTATGTATTCATTATTGCTAATCATTTTCTGTGATTCCCAATTTGTAGCGCTGATTAGAAAATATGCTGCCAGAGGCAGACCAAAGCCTTTTCCAAATTACATATCCTTCATGTATATGACTATATGATACATGCATGCAGCTTCTTTCCTGTAGCCATGCAATAATTATTTTGACAAAGGTTATATGCAGTTTTACGCTCTTTCGTAATGTTGGAGATTTTTTCTGAACTCTGCACTGCTCATTTTTCTGGCAGAAACTGATGCAGAGGTGAGCTTAATTGCCAAGTAAAGCCAGATTGTGTCTATAACTTCATATCAAGATGAACGCTACTGATTTTCCAGAGCTATAAGGCATGTTAGTGTATTATCACCTTGTCTTTACCTATGCTTCATATCAATGCCATCATTGTTGTTTCTTGAATGTTGGAAATACTCATTGGTGCAGCAGAGATAATTCTTTTTTTTTCTTTTGAATCAGCTGCAGGTGCAGGTGCCATGGCCATGGAGATGAGGTTGTGGAATGGCGGGTGTACAATGGGGCGTACACGGATGAGCTCTGTGAAAAAGAGGTCAGTGCCACCTGATCCTCTCCTAATCATGATGCTTCCCCTATTCAATCTCTGTTTGTCATGCTGCTTAACGTTTTTAATGTTTTTGAAATCTGAATTACCCAGCGGTATACATCTGCTTTCGGTTGTTGTCTTCGGAGGGATATGGATGTCCGGATGGATCCTGCTGCTGACAGCCATTTTGGCCATGCTAGAGGCAACAATCGGATAGCAAACAATGTGTCCGGATGGATCCTGCTGCTGACAGCTCAACCTGTGGAACACCCTCTGTATAGTTCTTGAGCTGCAGAATCCCCGTGATACTTCCATGACTATATATGTCACTGTTTGTGACTAGAAACCTATCTCTGATACATCCCATGTAATTGAAGTTTTTTCTAGTCAGACATCAGAGTATTTGTGATCAGTCAGTTTGGCTTCAAAATAATTATGGGTTTTTTCTTGACACTAATCACTATATGCATTTAAGAATTATGTAATAATGGAAGTTGTTATCTAGAATTTATAACAAAAGAGATATGTTCTTGGTAGTTTGTGATTAAATTTACTCCAAATAGAAGCATTTCACTGTTCTCATTATATGATATCACCATGTATAACTATTTGTTAGTGACTATAGTTGTTTTCATTAGATATGCATGCCTGAAGGTGGGAAGAATATTTGATTCATAATTCTTTTGTTGGCATGCCCCATTTTACTATGGTTGTTCTCAACTAATCAACTAGTACTAATAATATCTATGTTGTTGCATAAAAATGTGGATGCTTGAACCTGTAATGTCTTCAGATTGTGAGATGTTGTCTCTGCAGGGATGATAGGATCGATCCTGCCTCTGATGCTTGATAACCTGGAGGCTACGCAGATGGCAAACAATGAGTTGTCTCTGCAGGCTCTGAGATGAATTGGTAGCTAGCAATTATGTGTTGTCATGAACTATTGACATCTGCCTGCAGCTCCAAGCCTCCAAGATCGCATTACAGCAGATTGGTCAGAACCAAAAAGCTTGACTTTTTTTTTTGCATTATGGATGACTTCCAAACAAGCTATCAGATGATGTTGAAGGCTGAAAGATCTCGACAGAAGTGTGGTAGACATCCATTTGCATGCCTGTGATGTAATCCTTTCTAAGCCTTCTAGCATCATATGCTTGTGCCTGATGCAGGTGAAGGCTGGTGAACACATGCTATTCCGTTCCTTCATTTGTATGGCAATCATTGGCTTGATTCTAGATTTAAGATATGTATCTACAATGAGATAACGACATTTGCAAATAAAAGTCTCTAATGCTGAGAATTTTTCTCAAGTTGCAAAATCATTCCATGGATTTTGTGATTCAAGTGAATTGATTTTTTTCTGATTATAGTATGACTGTATGTAGTACAGTACTACAGTGCTATAGTTAACAATTTAGTATGTATTTTTTAACTTATTAAGAACACCATAGGAATTGATCACCTGAATTTTACATAAAATCCATGATGTTGAAGCATTAATGCTAGCTCCTTGGGTCGAGCAACCAGATGTGAACCAAAATTTCTATCTAGATAGGCAACGGTTAACATATTTAACCATAGTCAGGGAGATTATGGAAAATAACATGGAGTAACACTAACATATTGATGGGGACACGTGTGAGAAAACGACCCACACCATTAGCTTTTTCATTTAGAAAAATAATGTAAAACTGGTATTGAGTTCCCCACTTAGAGACAACCTCTGTCACGTCTCCATAAAAACGCATCTTCCAGCATTTACGAACAAGAAGCAACGATGAGACCGACACGTGCAGGCGTGGAAAAAGAAAACCAGGCGCTAGCCGCTTCGTCCACCATCGTGGGCGTCCCACGCGCAAAAAAATCGGACACAGGAGGGCGCTGGCGCGCTGCTGCGGGCGCCGACGGACGGAGCGCGGGTTGGGAACGGTGTGGCTGGGTTGCCTCGGGTATGGAATAACTATTCCATACCCAGGGTAGAGATTAGCCATGGCCTATATATATATATATATATATATATATATATATATATATATATATATATATATATATATATATATATATAGCTCGAGGATGAGGAACCGAGGAGGAGCACTGTAATACTTAAATTGATGGGTGATTGGACCAACATACCCTGTGATAATAAATTAACTGTAATTTCAGTTATGCATAGAAATTGCTTAATTTTTTTGCCATAACTGAAAAATATAATCTATGGCTGTTTTCTTTGCCTGTTAGGGTAGGACTGATATTTGTTTCCCTTAACTAATTGGTCGAATAATTGAGTATCTTTATGTTTCTTCAGTAATGGAACAGAAGTGCCAAGGTACAAGAGATTAAAATGCTTGAATATTTCTAGAGATATTTGACTAGATATTTTGGGGATAAATTTATTGCTTGTTCTCTTTGTTGATAAAGAAAAACATTTCAACAACCTTCGAAACCAGTGGCAAGTCAAGAGGCAATTGCTTTGCATTTGTCCAGTTTACAGTTGTGCTTCCTGCACATGAAGATTAATTATGTACATATTTTCAAATACCCTATCAAAATTTTTGCTGGGCATAGCTTTGAACATTGATATCACCATGAAAGTATGAATTGGGAGCGAGGAGATAGTGTTTTGGAGAGGATAATATATAAGGAGTCGTAGCAACGCACTGCTAGTAAGTCTCAAATTGCAGTTTTATAGCATGTTTCATGGTATTAAAGTTTATATCACATCACCCGCAAAAAAAATTATATCACATCACCAATTTTGCTAACATGACGAGGAGAGAGAAGATGAGTTTTATAGGATGAGAGAGAAATTTCATCCCTATGAAACTTAGCTGTACAATTATCTAGTAGTTAGTCTTGGTAAATGTGCTATGAAATTGTACATTGAGACTGGCTTAATGTGCAGTTGTTCTTAACGCGTGCAATTTCTACAGATTCTATCGTAGAATATACTGTTTATCTTCTCCGCCCACCGCACGTGTCCTCCACCCCTTGCTCCTTCCACCTTCGCCCCCCGGCCGGCGGTTCTCACCACCGCACCACGCCGCCTACCCACTACCACCCCCACACCACCAGCTCGCCCACCACGTGCCGCCACCTTCCACACGTCCTTGTTGCCCCTGCCGCCGGCCACCGCCCACCGGGGTATAACCCCATTTGGCTGGCGGCGCTCTCGTCGCCTAGCCTCTGCCCCAGTCGAACTGCCCCAGTCGAACTGCCACCGCCGCCGCTGACCTCCTCTAGGCTGTCAGTGAATCGGATACAAATCAAAAGAGCACCCATTTTGTTTGGTTCATCTTCCCAGTGCACGGTTTTATAGTGTCAATGTCATTTAAATACATTTAAATTTGCTCATGATCTAGGGACCCGGCTAACGTACGACCGGCTGTAAATTAGGCCGACCGTACGACCGCCATTAATTAGAAAAGCTAACCAATCAGTGACGTACTTGTACTTTCCTATTTTGGCAAATTTGCATTTTTCACTTTTTTTCCTTCCCTGGGCGGCCACATTCCTTTCTCCAATGCTATCAACGCAGACATAAAATATCATTCAATTTATTGCCCAACAAATTTTTCCCCCCAAGCAGTTCCATCCATCAGGTATGTGGTTTAGGCAAATATCAAGCATCTTAGAACAAAAAAAATACCAGGCAACAGATAAATTGTCAAGCGATTCATAAGGTTCAGCATCAACCCTTCATGGAAATAAAAGAGCGTATAAACATCACGCAGCATCAGACCTACAAAGTTACCTATTAATTTCACTACAATTTTCATTGCCTCACTATGTGAATAAAAATTCTAAAATGTACTCAATATGTGCTCCCAACTGCTAAAAATGTACTCAAAATGCCTTCTGATTTGCATTCATGTTCAATACTCTGGTGACCTGCAAATATAATGGAACAAAACATAAAAATCAGAGAGGACATGCAACTATGTATGTAGTGGAGGTCAAAAATACATTCCCCAATTAGTAGTCGTATGTTAACTATGTACTGAAGGCAACTAAAAAAATGAATTGTAAGATACTCAAACAAAATTGCTTAATGAAGTGTGCCGTTATGCCTAGATAGAACAATATCATTGCTTCTTGGGAATCAATATTGTCTAATTCCTTCTATATTAGTACCTAATTAGAGCCAAGTTATTGCCTAATGAAAAATGGAAAAGAAAAGATATTCATCACTGTTCAATTGCTCTAAACAAAGTCAAGTTGTAGCTGCCAACATCCACAGAAAACACCAGCAAAGCTACTGGACAGGTCTAATTACATGAATTGACCTAAAAATTCAATTTACTGGACAAGAAAGCAAGCCATGACTCAACAATGAAACAACAGTATTATTGCCTATTTGAAATAATAGTATTGCCCAATTCCTATATATATTATTGCCTAATCGAGAATCAATGATGCTTGTATCATAAAAATATAGGATCTGCCACAACAACAGGAAAAAAAAGCCTATAATTGAAGGGTGAAAACATGATGTATTATTCTGGTTAAATATATGTGCTTGTAGATCCGAATCATATAATGGTGCAGATTTAGTTTATCATATCCAGTTCTGCAAATGATTGAGAGTACTTTTGCCTGGCTATAAGCAACATCATTAACTAACAAAAAATAATATTATTGCCTAATGAAAACCATGTTATTGCCAAATGAAAATAATATTATTATCTAGAGAAAAATATGTTGCCACATTCATTAAGCTTAAAGAACAAGCATCATCTAACATGCAGGTCAACAGGTGGTGATCATAACATTCATAAAGTAGTGAAGCACGAACACTAATTTAGGAAGAGCGATCATGTACCTTGAGTTTTCTTTATGCTCTTTCAATAAGTCTGTTCATAACATGCCGCTCCAAACTCATATAAGATAATCTTAAAATTAGCCAACTCCATGCGCTAGTCTTTAAGTTATGATCAAGAAATATGATTCACCTGATACCTCTCCTAAAGATCTTTTGTATCTTGGAATGGATTTATCTAGCTCGAGTAATCACCAGCAAACGCAAGGATGTTACCATTTTAATATGCTTTGGTGCAACTAGAACAAAAAATTGTTAAACTAAAATGAACAGTTTGTCTATTCATTTGGCATAGATGGTGTACACATGTAATTGCATGCAGTGATTAGTAGAAACAACAAAGAAAAAAACACACATTGTCACAATACGTGAAAACAGCTACAAGGCACAAGAATGCTTAGCTAGTATAATTAATTTGCCTGTTGATCGAGCATAAGTTGAATATATGAAATTTTAAACAAATGATCAGTAGGAACATGGGGAAAATGCTAGAATCAGAATGCAGAAATGCTAAACTAATACAAACAAATTGCTTGATGATTTAATAAAACTTGCCTACAAATAAATTCGAGAAGGGTTTGATACTGATTAACAATCTTATTGGCTGAGACACATTCCTATTTTTCATGTAAATGATACAAAACTCCCTACAAACAGAGCTGTGGATATTTCAGTAGTGCTAAATCAGAATAACGAAAAATGCTAAACTGTGATAGATAAATTACTTGTCGATTTAGTATATGTTGCCTACAGGTGAAACAACATACATGAGCAGAAAGGTCAAACCGGAAGTGGTGTGGACAACTGGACTCCACTCTCCAGACTTGTCTCTTCCCATAGCATCTTTAACCTAGGAGCAGAAAAACTATAATTTCTTATCAGTAGCTATAACATTGCTTGGTGGAACTAGAAAAAAAATAGAACACTTGTGCATACATGCCTAGGTAAAAATACCAACAGCTGTTATACTAATCCACCAAAAATTTTGAACACAACAGCTAATGCTAGGAACAAAAAAGGACATTATTGCTCAACTGTGGGGCAGCCAACACATGAGGAGTGGATTATTCTGTGTTTCATCTGACCACTCTCCCTCCCGTTCAGCTCTGTCATGAAAAGTAATGGAGTTTCCATCCAATCCATTCATTTATTCTGGCTAGCTGTATAAACATACATACCTTACCATGCGTGAAATGCTATTGTCAGCCTACCTATGTTCTTTCCCTATAACCGTCAGTCGACACATATGTCAATTACTATCTTGTTGATTTTATTTTCACTAACAATTTCTACTGTAGCTTGCACATGAACTTTACATGGACATACAACTGGTTGCAAAGCATATTTGAATCAATCAATCGATGGATAACAGCTCTAGGCAATTTAGCTAGAAATGCTACTTTTAGTATGAATGGATGATGCACAATGATTGAATATCTCTTGTATAAATGTTGTCTCACATATCTGTTCCTCCACCACAAATTGGATCTCAGCTCATCTCCGCTGAAAAGTTCACGGGAAAAAATTCCCAAAAGCCAGTTCACATCGCAACAAAAAAAGGACGAGCATCAATAAAAAATTATGGAAATAATGGGAAATACGACATCTACGCGCGTCCCCTCGCCTCTCCACCTCCGATCTATGCTTCCAACAACACAAAATCGCTGGATCTGAGGGAACGCAAGTGAGAGAGGAGAGAGAGACTAACCCTAGAGAGAGAAAGGCGAGGATGCCAAATGAACACAAACCTCAAAAGTCTGGAGGAACGTATGCTCCACCCTGCTTGATGCGCCGCTTGCCGAGCCCGCGCCGCCTGACCCTTCCGTGCCGATGCAGCCTTGCCGCACCGTGCGGGACCCCTTCGCACCGCGCGCCTTGCTGCGCCGCGCCGGACCCTCCCTCCCCCCCCCCCCCCCCCCCCCCGCCACCGTGCCCCACGCAGCCCCACTTGCGTCTCTCCACGCGGAACCCCTCCGCGCTGCGCCGCCCGCCATGGAGCCCAGGAGGTGGGGAAGGGGAGGTCGTGAGGAGCGAGGAGGCCGGGAGCCTGGTACCCAGCCAGTCGAGGGGATGCGGGAGGGAGTGGGAGACGGTGGCAGGGGAGGGGATACAAATAACTAATGGGTTTCTACGGTGAGTGGAAAATGCAATTATGGACGATGGATGAGTATGCCGTGTGGAAGAACGAAATTATGGCTTGCTGATAGGAAGTCATTACCTTTAACCCACCAGCCAAACCCACGGACTGACGGACGAGAGTGGAGGTCCGCAAGAACCCGCAGCCTCGTCTCATGTCTCTCTCACTCCCAAATCCTTCGCAGCGCCACCGCCGCCACCGTGGCTCAGGTGGCTTGGGCCTGCCCGCCGACGCCGTGCTGCTCTCCCCTTCCTCCTTGGCCAAGTGCTCCTGGAAGGCATCAATGGCGCAGTCGATGGCCTCACCATCACCATCCAGGAACCTATCCCAGAAGGACCAGTAGCCCTTCCGCCCTCGACTCTACCCTCGCTGGGGCCGGCGGCGCCGAGGACTACCATGAAGCGAGCACCAGGTACGCCAGCACCTCCTTCCCCTTGGCTCTACTATTTTTTCTGAACTACCTTCGCTGAAGAAATTCTGCACGGAATGGTTGACATGTGTTGTCTCCGGCTCAAATGAACAACTTGCGCAAGCAATTATCTTAGTGCCTGGATCTAGCGGCAAGGCGCGGAGCAGCTGCAGCTGCCAAAAGCAGTAGCAAAAGGGTGGCCCATGCTCTCAGGATCTTCGTTCCGCGTTTGATTTCCTGTTTAATTTTCCTTGCAACAATATTTTTTTCTGTTGATGGAAATCTCTGCTGATGGAAACTCGATATGACATTCCTATTGTTCTGACAAATTAGTTAGTTGGATCATATAGCATAGTTGCCTGCATAGTGTCTATAATAGCAAATACACTTTCTTTTAATACTATGTGATTGTTCATACATATTTTCTGAAACCTGCGGAAGCCTGCAACCTGACATTGTTTCATTCAAACATGTGGACTGAATGTTGTCATAATCATTTAAATACCCATGTACCTAATGTGCTTGCAGGACATTTGTGATCTGATTTTTGCCAATTCTATATAGAGAGAGTAAAATCATTAGTGCATGAACATAAACTACAATTATGCACATGTTTAGATTCTGAACATAACAATGCAATTCTTATAAAATTTTTCCTTTTCTTTTTAACTTACCAGATTCGAAGAAAGAATGGAGGAGATTTGAGGATGAAGATTCATTGTTTTACTTTGTTGCTATTGTTATTCTCGAAAGATTTCAGATCATACGCTTCTATCAAGATTACCGCAGGGCCAAGATTTGAGATTTGATTAGTCTTTTGAAAACCTATGGAATATCGAGTTGAAGTGCCGTAAAGCATGTTAATCTATATATTCAGAATTGATTGAGTAAACTATTTGTCAATCCTAAAATATTCACATATTTACAACTTGATTGTTACACAAATTTGGGTAATATAATCTGCACATGCTTTTAACCTGTAGTCATAGTTTTCTGCAAATGTTTATAGTTTAGGCTTAATCTTGTAGGTTTGTTATTCTAATGATAAACATTCTTATTTTCGAAACTTGCAGATTTGAATCAAGAGGTTGTTTTGCAATTTTTTGAACTATTTGCTATTGTTAGTGTTAAAGTTTTGTGATTTGCTTTTTTTCTAAAAATTTTCTAAATTGTTAGTGGGCGGCCACGAACCCGCAAGATCAGTTTTGTGGCGAGCTTTGCGGGTTGCGACTGGCCGCAACCCGCCCCGCCTGCAATGGGAGGGATAACCCTTGCGACCGCAGGGGCATGCGGAAAATCCGTGTATTCGTGCAATGAAATCCTCGACATGTACCGTCGAGTATACAAGCATCATAAGGTGAGTGGTTCCTTTGTTTGAACAGATGGAGTACTTCCTCTAACAACTGGCCTGATGTTGCTTTTGCTTTGGATGCACAGCTTGTTAGGGCATCCGCAGTAGCGATTCGTTTCGTCAAGGAGAGAGAAGGCCACGTAGATGCAAAATAGAATCATCAAGAAGTCGACTCTTTCTTCTCCAGTGGTGTGGGAGCCCCCAACCGACTCATCCTTGCCTTTTCAACTACCAGCCGCTTCTCTCTCTTTTGTGCGAGGTGTGGCCAATTCATTTTTTATTCGGATGAACCGATGCAAGATCTTGCATCGACTCCTCTCTCTCTCCTCAACGAGTCGGCATTCTCCAGTGATAAAGTCAACTCATCCAGATTCCACATAGGAGCATGGTTCGCTTTGTGAAAGCCACTGGAGAAGCCCTTATAGATTGTTCTCGGCGAAAGTCTGATATTCTGAAGGAGAAATCTGAAGATATCCAACAGGTTGCCACTGTCAAACATGAACTTGCCAAAAATTAAGCAGGTTGCTGAGCTCCAAAGGCGCCTATATAGATGACAATATTAATTATCTGCAGGAAGCATTTTTGCTTCGACCTCATGTGCATATGCCAAAGTGACCCAAAGTCACTGCACAACAAAGAGGCGCGAAGCATGCCTCGAAAAAAACAAAGAGGCGCGAAGCCTCGTATGGTCATGGTATAAAATAAAGCAACTATCCGACAAAGTGAAGAACGAGTTGGGGAAAAAATAGATGTATTATTCTACAGTTACACCAAAGATTTTTGTCCTTTCAGCATCAATAGGAACGCATATCTAGAGCCAAAATTCGTCTAATGTGCCCTACCCATTGACAGTTTTGGATCAATAGGAAAAAAATACCTTAACAAATTTCGGTAGGTTACAAAGTCTCCAACAGCGGCAAAAGCTCAGCAGCATTCCCCGGCAGCAGCCACATCTACATATACTAGAACATCAGTGCACTTTGCGCGCTCCATCACAATCATTATAATAGAAACTAATGTACATTTCACGTGGAATGCAGGTTAGGAGCTGGGATTGGATGGGTGCTCCAAAATCGATTGCAGGTGGTTTCTGCAAAAAACTAGGAGGAACACACACACACACACACACACACACACACACACACACACACACTGCAAACTCCACCTTGCAACTCCTATCAGCAGCATGACACAGAACAAGCAAAACATCCTGACTAGCCCGGCAATTAAATGAAGGGAGAAGTGATCATTGATGGATGCAATGCGAATATGTAGAAACTACTAGTAGTCTAGTACATCAAATCCAATCTTTTTTAAAAAAAAAATAACATCAACTCTTTCTCTCCATCCATTTGGACATATGGTCCTGGTCACGGCTTTGCCATCTATGCGTAGCCCAAACAATATGGCAACATCTTGCAGTGTAATTGTCATCTCACCCGCAGGAAGGT
Organism: Panicum virgatum; assembly: GCF_016808335.1. Classification (NCBI taxonomy): domain Eukaryota; kingdom Viridiplantae; phylum Streptophyta; class Magnoliopsida; order Poales; family Poaceae; genus Panicum; species Panicum virgatum. The sequence continues at coordinate 46,617,003 of NC_053140.1, read as the reverse complement.
GGACAATACTCATATCGAGGATCTGCCTTCTGACCACTAAGATGTTTGTAACAAGTACGATGCTCACACACGGATGGGTAGGCAACCCGAAAGAGGACCCTTTGAAGATTACATTGTAAACTGTAATACAGATTAAGAGACTCCAACTACAGTGCATTAGTTTACAAACTAATCTGTATCCAAACTATACTGTACCTAGATAAGATAATTGTGCACAATGGAGTCAACACTTTGGATTGAACATGCTCTAAGATGGTCATATCCTTAAGTTCTCAGCTGCTTTGTTCCCAGATTTTCAGTGGATGGAGAGCTAGCATTTTGAGAACCATAAAAAAATTTCTTAGCCAAAAACCAAATTATTGCAGTACGTGCTTGATCAAGTTTGCAACAAATTTTGTGAACACTTCTACAGATAACTTCTATAAGAGTGTCTAAAAATTCATGCGGCAGTCGTTGCTCAAAACTGGCAGAAAACTCAGGTGCGAGAGTTTCTAGTTTTGCCTACTATGTATTGGTCCACAATTTTTAAATTTTAACAGCAGGAAGTGGGCAAGGTTTGGGGCAAATTTTTCCATACACCCTTACAGATAAAATCATCTACCATGTCAATTAAATTCATCTCGCAGGATACAGCAAAGTGATAAAAACAGAGAATCAGAAATAGAGAGTACAGTGGAAATCTTTCCCTGCTGCCTTTACATGCATCAGATCGGAATTTCATCTACTAATTTAGAATAAATAAAAGCTAATTACATTAAGCTCACAAGAAAACATAGAGAGTTTAACATGTCTCCGGCAGCACTGCATTTCCATTAAGCTGACTACATAACCAAACTATATCGCTTGGTGTACAGAACAAAGGATAATCAGCAACAGGCTAAAAGCACAAATCCACTGCAAACTCCACCCTGCAACTCCTATCAGCAGCATGACACAAGCAAAACATCCTGACAAGCCCTGCAATTAAATGGGACAAGTGATCATTGATGGATGCACTGCGAATATGTAGAAACTACTTCAAAAGTGCACACTGATACTATCACGTTTTTCTCAGCAAATTATAAAGAACCATAGGTAAACTTCAGGACCCGTTTGGATCACAGCCAAAGATTGCCATGATTAACCTTACTACCTTAGGAAGCCGCAATTTTCCTTGTCAGTTTTTAGTTGCTTCCGCAACTTTCACCTAACTTCTAAGCCGCATGGCCCAGTTACCAGAGTAAGTTTATTTCATCTAAATTTGCCGGAGTTAGGTGGTCAGTTTTCTTGCTACAAAAGGGTGGCAAGACTAACCTTAATAGCCGCCTTATACACGAATACAAAAAAACATAGAACCCTGGAAAAATAAGCTAAGACGGAAGAAGAGCTTGCATTATTACCGGAAACCATGACGCTAAGAGAGGTCATAGGAGCCCATCCACTCAAAGTCTTCATCCTGATGGTAAAGTAATTTTTGTGAAAATTCTTGTGCCAAAAAAGGTGGGTACTTTAAAAAAACGTGCTCTTTGTGGAGTTTGCATAAAAGAAATGTAGTTTTGTAGAACTCACAAAAAAATACAGTAATAGGTTAAGGACATACCCGTTCAGGCTTATCATAGTATCTGACAGGCACTGTGACATCTCTTTCCACACGGCTTTTGAGATCAAAAACTCTAAGCTGATACAAAGGAATAAGAGTATTTTTCTTCCTCATTTTTTCAATTAACAGATAGCAAACTTTGACTCATAAGTATTTCTAATATTTAGACAGAGTAATGGATCCAAAGGGCTGTCCTATATTGCAATCCTCCTCCTGGGCATACCTTGAATTCTTTCATGCAAGTTGATTTGTCCATCAAATAGCCCCAGCCAAGTGATAAAAGATATTCTTCCAGCTACAAAAAAAAAATGTTTTACATTTAACCGCATTTGCATCAAATTTGAAATTATCTATCAAGATCATCTTGTGTCTGTTTTCACCTCAGGTAACCTCACAGCATCCAGCCCATTTATCGAAATAATCACATTACCAGATTTAATCCCAAGTTCCTCAGCCACAGGGTTATAAACCTAAAGACACAAAAAAAGGATTACAATAGCATCAACAATGCATATACAGACTGAGCAACAACCTTACCTCATCTACAACGAAACCACCTTTGACGCCAAAGAAAGAGATATCCTCATGAAGCTGGACATCCAACAGCGCTATTGTTCTCATCTCAATACCAAGAATGGGGCAAGCAACCTGCCTGAAATAAGTTGACTTTAGTCAGCCAACAAATTTAAAAAAAAAGGTACTGTACACATTTTTTCCATGCCAAGCCAAGGGCAGGACCGCCTTACAAGACCATATCATTGTCTTAACTGGCACATTGACTAGATATGTTAGGTTATCATAAAATTCTAGCATCATTCCAAGTCATGTCATATGAATCCCTGATTCGATTCTAGTATAAAATCGTTCCACATGTTAGATTTCATAGCATGAAAGCACAAGCCACCAAGAGAACTTAAATCTAAAAAGATGCTTATTCTTACACTAAATTCAACATTTACCAGAAGTTAGCAAATCATACCAGGTCCATACACCTAATTCTGAAACCTACCCAAGCTAGCATGCGAGGAATGGCAGCAAACCCACCATCGAGTACGTACCAATTCTAGAATTCACCAAGCATAAAGAGGTCAACTAAATTCTAACGTGAGGATCATAGATAGGATGACTTACTTGAAGCGCATAAACATGTCAATACATCTTTCAATAATAGAAATTGATATAACAGCAGGATGCGGGCTCGAATGTACTGCCATCCCTCTGAATATCCCATCATGGTCAATCACCATTCCTCCATTGCCACCCTGCATCAAAGAAATACGACACAATTAAATTAAATAATCATAACAACAATAAAATACAAGAAAAAAATATAATTGTTACCTGAGGGATGGCAGAACTGAGAAACATATAGTGGTCACGACCTAAAAAACCTGATTCTTCTAACCATTTGATATTTCCACGCCTAACCCTCAAGGATGCACCTCCGTCCCTGGCCAGCACAAAAACCTCTTCACCATACTGTGGATGACATCCAATAGATGGGAGCTCCAAGGTGACGTTTAGATCGATGTATAATAGGGCAATGTTATAACGATCATTGAAGTACATAAGCTTCGCATCCAAGCACATTTCCTTGTGCGGCACGGTAACAGATAGCTGAAAAGATGGGCGTTGACCATATATAGTTAAAATGCATGGCCACACACCTCGTTCAAGGTTAAGGAAGAAAATAACAGTTGGCCATAAAAACACCACAAAACTAACAAGCACTACAGATAGACAAATAAGAGCAGGATAAGGAAAAAGTCCATTTTTGGCCATCCAACTATCACACGGGTTTGGTTTTGGCCATCGAACTCCAAAACCAGGAATGTTTGGCCATTCAACTCTGCAAACCAGGTATACTTAGCCACCGACCCCTGTTTTGACTGGTTTTAGGTGGTTTTGACCGCCACGTAGGATCCCGCCGCCCTGTATACTACCCAGGCTTCTTGATGCAGTCCCTGTACTGGTAGTGTTTGCCTTCCTTTACCTAGTCGCCGCAGTTGCTGAAGTGCTTTGCTGAGTGGAGACAACCAATGGTGGTTCCTGATGTGCAGGACCTGAGAAGTTTGCAGGAGTAGTACTACTTTGTGCATTGCCTGATTTGTCACCACCACCAGCAGATGGAGCATTTCTTTTCTCACAAGTGGACCTATGGTGGCCAATTTGCTTGCATTTCCTACATATGATGACTGTGCCAACTCTAGAAATCTTTCCTGCTTTTGGTTTCTCATGTGGCACAAATCTCTGGCAGAGACACTTTGTCACGATCTATGTACGACATCTCTTCCTTTCCACCACAATAGAACAGACGCTTCTGAGAGGTTATGAACTCCATTGAAATGAAATCGCACTGGTAATGTTCCCAACACATCCATCTTTGCCTTTATACGCTATAACATATGCATCTACAAACAAAAGCATGAAAAGCATCACCATCAGATCTCCCTTTAAACAACTGACTCTAAACAACCAACCGTACCAAAGAACTACTAAACAACCACTATCCAGACCACATGCACCAGATCCAACCAATAATCAATTCCTAATTGCGCGCATAAACAATCTGCCACCAACTAACCAAATCCAATAAACAATCCAAATGGCTGCACGGAGGGTAACAAAAGCAAACAGTACAGAACAACTCACATGCGCTTGATGTGAGCAGCGGGGGTCCTCCGCTTGCGCCTGCTGCCGTCAATCTCGCTCGCCGTCGACGGATCCAAGTCACGCCGCCGCACTGCCCTCCGCTTCTATTCTAGAGTTAGGAACGAATCGATTTGAGCCCAGCGCCGCCGGCTGGAAGGAATATGGAAGGCATATGGCCCCATCTGAGTCAGCACGGTTACATGGCGGTGGGATCCAACGTGGTGGTCAAAACCACCTAAAACCAGTCAAAACAGGGATCGGTGGCTAAGTATACCCGGTTTGCAGAGTTGAATGGTCAAACATTCCTGGTTTTGAAATTCGATGGCCAAAACCAAACCCGCGTGATAGTTGGATGGCCAAAAATGGACTTTTTTCCGCAGGATAATAACCCTATGGCCCAGCTGAGCTGATGATATTGTAATATGGCAAAGGCAACAATAGCTGACACTTTTGAAATACCACAATACGCCCATAAAAAGAGTTTAAGAGCACGATAGGAGGTTATTATCGTGATAACTGAGGTAAAAATAATTGCTTAAGGTAAAAGAAAAGGGGGAGCCAGCATGCTGTTGCAGGCATAATCGAAAGCAGCACAACCTCAGTGAGAAGGAAAATCCAGAAATGAACAGAGTACCACTAAACATGAAGAAAAAAGAAAGAAAGATCCAGGACATCTTCAAACAATAGTGAAACAAGAAAATATTTGGATCGAAGCACACTAGCACAATGAAGGCCACACAAACAGATGCCACATTATGTCTTCATAGCATAAAATATCCAACGAAAACATTTTGCCCAAAATGCAGCATGCTCTAGGTGGCTGAACCATACATGTTGAGGGGCTACTTATAATAGGCACAACAGAGTGAAAAACTACATACAGCCTCCAAGCACTGAAAGGAAAAGTTTGTACCGTGGGTAAGGGATCACGTAGTCGACCACTCGTGCAGACAGCTCCACAATAGGTCACAACCATAGCACCATACTTCCCAGAACCATCAGACAATTCTTTAATGATGATGCCATTACATCGTGGTTCCCTCCGTCCATCTGAAAACACAGATATGATGTTATTATATTCAGCTAGGAGGAAAAGATTGGGTGAATCTTGCAAAATTTGTTATTTAGTCATACCATCCTTAATGTAGGACACAATGACAACGTTGTGTGCAGCTCGCAGAACCACCTCCTTGTCTTTTGAGCTCTGTACGGCTTTGGTGGTTAATGGGTCCTTGGGCTTGCGCATGGTAGGGATGTCGTAATCAATATCTGAAAAAAAAGACGTGTAGGAAAACCTTATGGGTCCATTCCATAAGAATTATCTTTACCCAAATACAAATCCACAGACCACAGGCACACGCATATGCACTTAACCAATGTTACTTCATACACATGCACACAAGTTAGCAGCATCACTGGTTTCCTTGCTACAAGCTGACATTGTGGTCGCCGTCACATGTACTCCGCACCACCAAAACCGTAAATTCCCAACCTAATTCCTAACCCTAACCTCTAATAGCTTAAGTGACTGACAGATTTGCAAAATCTCAGACGATTGATGAGTAGGGAAATAAAAAAATTGGCATCGCGAAATTCAGAAGCAAACCTTTATCGAGTATCTCGCTGATCCTCTCGCACTCCTTGTACCACTTTAGCATATCCCTATGCTTGATAATCTTCGGGCATGGCGGGTATCGAAGACGGGGTGCAGCAGCTGAGGACCTGGAACCCTGGCCTACTATTGCAGCCGACGCCTTTCCCGGCTGATTCTTTTGCACTGCTGCTGCTTCCTCTTGTTCTGTCAGACTCATGGCAATCTGCCCCCCTTCTTCCATCTTCCTCTTCCCCGGCCTATGTTCTGCAGATCTATGAGGTCCGTGATAAGCGGCATCTCCTTCGCTCCTCACGGATCCGGAAGCTGGGGATCCACGAGAAGCGCCCTCCCCTTCCCTCGCTTCGGATCCGGGGTCCGGAAGCAGGGAATCAGAGGATCGGCTTCGAGACATTGCTCTGCCCTCAGCGAACTCGCGCCCTCGCCGCGACCGGGGGTTGGGGGCGACCGGGGCTCCACGGCTCGAGGGGCGCCGCTCGCGCCCTCGCCGCGTCCGTGCTGCTGTGCGGCGGCGTGTGAAAGGGGCAAGAGGAGGTGCCGCTGCGGCGGCGGGTAGGAGAGGCAGGGGGCGGAGGCGCGAGGGAGGAGAGGCAGGGGCGGCGGCGTGTGCGAAGGAGGCCGGGGCCGGCGGCGTGCGGGAGATCAGGGAAGTGAATGACAGGGTGAGGATACCTGTGCGTATTCATATACTAGACCATTCGGCGCCTACCACATAAACAATCAAAAAGCACGTAAGAAAATAAAAGACAATCGTTATGAGTTACTTGGCATGCGCATTCCAGACACATAAACACATCCGAAGAAGTTATAATCGAAGGTGATTGTTTGGCATTTAAATGATTAACATCACAACACATGCATCCACCTTGTCTATGTGTTTGTTCGGCACTTAAACGATGAATATTACAGCACATTCATTCAGCTGGGCTACCCTACTGATAAGATCTGAGGTGTCCGTCCGGCAATTTGAAACATAAGATTACAGCACATCCGATCACCTAACTATCCTACCATTTTTTTGGCATCTATCTGGCATCAAGGACATCATAGCTAAAGCACATCCGATCACCATAAATGGTATAACCAGTATCAGTAGCTACCAAGCAGCCTAGCCGGTAGCTTTTGATACTAACTTGAATTGTTTTTGGAAGAGAAACCTAACCAAAACGCTACACATGTTGCAGGCACATGCCGATAAAGATGATGTGTCGACGCAGACTAAAGACACCCAAAAGTTGGCTGCAACATGGAGCGGCAAAATGAGCACGAGCCTGTCTGCTCATGCTTCCTTGCTGGGGCTGCAAAATGATAGAAGTTAAATTCCCAATATGTATCTAGCATGGTGATGTAAAAGAAGCACGCAAAACACGTTGGAGAGTCCTCATGTAATGTGTAAATAAAGTTACTTGCCACATTCTGCTATAATGTACTGGAGGTATTCTGGGTTAGTTAGAATAGCCAGCTCATTCCAAGCTTAGCACATGTATCCTAGGAACATAGAATTTACAGCGATGGACCTGGTTTGAGGGAGTGCATCGAGAGAACTCTGAGCAGTAGCATAGCAAGTATATCCACCTAGGCTATCATTTTCAAATTCACATCTAACCTGACATGTCTAGTTCATTTGAACATCCACATATCAACCAAGTGTTCTAAAAAAGTAGGCAGCAGCTAGGCAAATTATTTGTTTCATAAACTCAGCAAGCAAAAATGCAAGATGTATATGTTTATATCTATCTTTTGGTCTATAAATCAAGAAGGCTCATGGAAGCTTTGCAGATCAGGTTCCAGTTTGTTCATGAGCAAAGGTATGTGATCAGATATATAAGCCTCGACCACATAACTGGATTGAAAGGAATATCAGCATATTTGCCAGGGTCTATAGGCTAGGCTTTTGATTTAAAAGAGAGATATAGAAAGGGCACCTTTGCTGATCAGCAGAGGCCGCACCCCCGCTGCTGCCACCGTCGTCTTCATCGGCCTCATCATCAATGAGAAGTTTCTTGGCCACGTTTCCTTTGCTTGTTGAACGGGACATATAAGCAGCACTATAAGCATTTCTAGAAAGGCGTGTGTCCACGTGAGAATTTATAAGGATGCCTCACCTTTTCCTAGTGGATGTCTTCTGTGGCACCAGAGCACTCTTAGAAGGCTTCACAGCAGGATTTTCAGACTTGTCCTATGATGACAGATGCAAAGGCGATCAGGAATGTGTGCTGCAAGAAACAGCAGGTAGTTTATAACAAATCGAGGAGCGCGTACCTTGTAATTAGCTGTGCTCTTCACACTCTGTGGAGTCTGTGGCGCATCAGATGCAGGTAAGACAGGCCTGACCGGGGAGGCATTGGAGACATGGCTATCAACAGAGCACGCAGCAAGTGGTGACATAGGAAGAGCCTGGTTCTGGTGAGAAGCGCCCTGGTGAGAAGCGCCATGCACGCTGGTGGTGGCACCTTCTGACAGCATGAGTGAGGATATTTGGGATGTGGTTGGCATGGCTGGAATGATAGAGCCTCCTTGACCGACTTCTCCAACCACTGTGTTGACTTGGAGTGTTATGGTGCCAGAATCTGTGGTGCTATCAGTAAAACTGACTATCCATGTGAACGTCTTCTCAAGCAGCCTTGTAATCTCATCTGAAATGAAGTCAGTTGGGTTTTCAGCCACAAGGGTATCAGCCGATTTTCTTGTCAGTCGCTGAGCTTGCCTCCCAAGCAGAATGAACTCAGCCGCATTTGTGTCGTCACTAGCTAGTATGGATAACTTGAACCTATCGACGCTAAGATCAGAATAGGCAACAGAAAGTATCTGATCAAGAAGGATGAGAAGTTCAAATTCAGATAACTAACCTTAGATTGGGTATCCCAATGTTGTTACACTTAGCATTTGTGCACTTGTAGGAATCACCATGGCGTTTTGCTGTCTTCATGCATTTTTTGCATGCATTGTACCACCAGTTGCTGCCGATCTTCTTTACAGCGACAGTGACTATAAACTCAGTTTTCTGCATATAGTAGCATGAGTCAGAAGAGAACAAAGGCTACAATAAATTGTTGAATGACACTAAACCTAAAAGCTTCTAATAAAACCCTGACAGTAGAAGTGCAGGATGGAAGCAGCATGGAATGCGTGAAGGGATTGAAGTTTGCACCTGGAACTCAAATGGATTGAGATCTAAAATCTCAGAGAGCTTTTTTTCCTAAGCAGGTTCTTTTTGGACAGCAGCACTTGAACTCTCCGACCAAGCAATTGGCTTATACCCTGCTGTAGCGCTGTTAGGAATGATGAGGCATTAGAAGTTGCTGAATAAATACTGGCAATCTAAAAATTCAGCTGTGTAGATGAGCACATCACCTAGCTAGAAGTTTCTTTGTGTCAGGAATGTCAGGATTGATGTACCACTTGCAAGACGAACTCCCGGACAAGGACATACCTCCAAAGCTTTTGACAAGAGTACCAACAAACAACACAACCTGTGGAGAAGTCTGGCCATCTTTGAGTATTTCATCTGCTAGGAAAGCTGTGGCACGCTCTAACCAAAGCACAACATCTAAGAGGATGTTGCTGCAGCATTGATGAAAGGCTTAGTTAGATATAGGCATTTAAACAAAATCCTATAACTATTGGTGGGGCAGGATCTATAGGCTGTAATACAATAGCAAAATTAGCCTGAAATGGCAGAATGTGCATAAGTATATATTGATGAAAGGCTTAGTTAGAGATAGGCATTTAAATAAAATCCTATAACTATTGGTGGGGCATGATCTATAGGCTGTAATACAATAGCAAAATTAGCATGAAATGGCAGAATGTGCATAAGTATACATTGAGCAATAAAATCACCTTGGTGTCTGTATAGTGACGGTCCTCTTGGTGTTGTCGCCCTGCCTTAGCTTTGTTTGTGTTGTTCCAGTATTTGAAATGGCAGTTATGACTCCAATAACGTCTATATGGAGAAATAGCCATGGGTTAAACAGGGTAAGTATGGAGAAATATACCGCATCGATACTGTAAAACGAATGCACACAACAGGAAAAGCTTTGTTTACCTGTAAACTGTGCCCTGTTGTCAATACGTGCTTGAAGCTGTTCTTGTGAGGCAATTGAGTAGGCATACATTGGGAAAGCAGGAGGAACAGCAAGGACTTCTTCCACCTTGGTCTATTTTGTGAACACAAGCATCTGGTCATTTTCTACTGGCTTGTAGTAGATGTTGGAGGCTCTGACCCGAAAGTAGGAGAAAGTGTAGACACCGTCTTCCTTGACGCGGTTCTTGAACAATTCATCAGCAGGAGGATAGACCTGAGCATGGATGCTATTACCCTGTTAGGGGAAAAATAAACAGCTCATAATTACTGGTTAACAATAGATAAGAGAGGCTGGAGGGGTAAATTAAGGAGCAGATCAGAGGTGCTTACCTCCTCATCAATGAGGACCATGTCAGCGTGAAGGAGTTTTGTTTCATTATTAGTGTCATAGAAGTTCCAGAACCTGGAAACGCGAACGCACACACGATCGCTGCAGTTCCCAGTCAAAAGGTTTGGGAGAAGCAGGTCAGCCATCTGCAAACACAAGAAAACAGTGTGAACATAGGCAGCTAACCTGAACAGAGCATGAGTAGCAAATATGAAGGACAACAGCCAATCAAGAATAGGACCTTAGCAAAATTGCAAAGAACCATTGTCTATTCGTATTAGGCATAAATCAGCAAAAGTCACAAGGGTTTCTTGCATAGTAGAGGTCTCAAAATAGAATCATATAAGCCCACAAAATCTATGTACAGCAAAAAAAAATTGCACTGCAAAGGTCTAGACTGCTGCCGCGTCAGTGGCAGCAAGAACCTCTCGATACACCACATTGCGAGTCTGAGATCCACACGTTCCATCATCGTGTGTAATTTTGCTAAGGCCCTATTCTTGATTGGCTGCTAAGACCCAGCCATGGCTAAACAAAAAGAACAGCAGAAAGCATGCAGTAAATATTTAATAAGACATGCGTACGCACAGCAGCTACTCAGATATAAATGCATAGGGAAAGACTCCAACATAGAAGATGGGCAGGGGTAAAAGAAGCGCAAGACCAGGAGAGAGAGGTGCACATAGAGAGGGGGAATGGATCGCATATAAAAGAGCTGATATGAAAGGAAGGCAAAGACGAACATGACTTACTTTCACAAGAACACGCTGCATCAGAAGCAAAGCAGGGACCAGCTTGTGCCCAGCAGCAGCAGCCTAGCAACCATATAGCAGCACACACATAAATACAATTTGGTAGCTGCAGAACATATATAAATAAAATTTGATATCTGCAAACTGTCCTATAGCGGGCAAATAACAAACTTTTTAAAAAGGCTACCACAATAGCAAGACACAGGAAGGGAGAAGCCTCATACTTGCAGAGGCACAACCTCTGGACATGTCAAGGCCGTAGCCATAAGGCCTGAATATATCAATCTAAGGCTACAAATCTGTAAGTTCTGTTTGGGCAAACAGTCTTTAATAGGTTGAACATGCAAAGAAACATTAACTCTAAAGTCTCTAACAGCAATGAAGTCACCCAATAATGGAGAAGCAAACACTACTAATACATTTCAGAGCATTATGTGCATTAATACATTATTAGCACATGAAATTAAATTAACAGGTAACTCAGATTTCCATTAGTTCATACTACACAACACACATCTCAAAAGCATGCACCCCATTGATTTGTCTCACACCAAAAGCAATTGAATGGCAAGAATCTGATGGTGCATTCTAATGCAACCACCCAAAATCTGTCTTTTTTTAGCAGACAGATAGAATTTCTATAGATCTGTCAAATGACAAAATCATGTCCCAGAAATGCAAACAAGACAGGTCTAGTTAGATGCTAAGACAATCATCACAATGTAGGCATAAATTTGTGTAAATAAACTCAACCACGCCTTGACAACCTGGTACACATGATTTCTATGCAAAATTAAATAGATCAAAGTAAGAGTCACCATATCATCACAACCACCCACAATCTATAAAAAGCCTATCTTGGCAGATATTTATTTGTTCTAGATCAAAACTATCTAGATGCTAAGTGCTAGGTCTAACAACTCTTTAAAAGGCACCACCACAAGAGCATCATACATGGTTAAATACACTGCATAGACACTACAATAAACAGCCAACCCATATTGAGGAACACACGAAAGAAACCACACCAAAGCATTTGTTCAGAGACTGTGACAATAGAAGCTGTACATAAGACCACTTGCACAAACTTTGCCGAGGTGATCCTCAGACAAGTTCTTCCAAATAAAAGATCCAGCAAGAACCACATATAAGAAAAAAAGATCACAACATAAAGCATCAAGACACGATAGCTCTCTATCTAGCAGCACACACACACATCAGCTCCACAGGACACCCAGCTCAACAAAAGCAATCATCTAATAGCAGCAGGGAACAACAGCACAAATGAAATTATTTAAATCTAAGGAAAGACAGAAGCTTAGATGTACAGTGAGCGTACCTTGAAGATCTGTAGCGCAGGCAAACCCAACGCGAACGCAGCTTCCTAATCGAAGAGAATCCAAGGGATCGTGCATCAATCAGAAAAAAAGTGGCGGCATTAGGGAAATCAAAGGACCAAGGCAAAGCACGCCAGTAGGAAGCAAGAGAAGGCAGTGGAGGAGGACCTACCTCTCCCAGCAGATCGAGGTCGAAACCCTAGGTGACGTGCGCCATCGCGGATCCACCTCCTGCAGAACACGAGGACGAATATAGACATCAGGCTAGGATCTAGCAACGCGCAAGCAAAGGAAAGATCGGCGACAACAAGAGGCACATGGGCTCATAGATCTCAAATTGCAGAGCAGATGGGAAAAGCGGTCGGCAGAGAGGAAGAACACGAGGAGGAGAGCAAGAGGGAGAAGAAACGGGGGAAGAGGAGGAAGAGGAGGGGGAAGGGGCACGGCTCTTATCTCGGCGGGAAATGGGCCGGGCATCGAGCTCCGGGAGCACGTCGACGCGATGGGGCGGTCTTGGGGCATGGCTCCGACGAGACGTCGAGAGAGCAGCAGAGGACAGGGCGGACAGGCGCCGCCTGCGCACTGTTCCGGCGGGGGGGGCTGTTCCGGCGCGGTGAGGCGAGCGAATCCAAGGCAGATCCACCCGCGCCCAGCTAGAAAGATGCCGCGTCCGCCGCAGCCTCGCACCCGGGCGCGGCTCCCTTCCCCCGCCACAGGCAGCCGGGCTCCACAGTGAGGCGCCCCCACCGATCAGACGGCGGATGAGGGCCGGCCGGCCGCGCGTCGCTCGCTCCCGACGTGTTGCCGCCCGCGCCCCGGCCCTATCCACCAACGCGGTGGACGCTCGCTCCACCCTAGTCGCAGGGAGCTGCGGCCGCCGCCATCCGGGCTCCACCGAATGGCAGGCCCACCGGGCAGCGAGCGCGGGAGCCCAGGAGGCCGCAGGCACGGCGCGGAGCGCGCGCTCCCTCCCACCGCGCGGCACGCATCGCGGCAATGCGCTGCCCCCGCCAAGCGCGCTCCACCCGATGGCTGGCCCACCGGTCAGCGAGGCCGGGCGCTTACGCGGCCACTGCCACCGCGCGGAGCGCGCGCGGTGTGGCGACACGCGTCCCCGCCGTACCGGCGGAGCGCTGTGGTGCGAGCACCAGGCAGCAGCTATTAACAATTTTGATTTAGGGCTTGTTCGTATTGTTCGAGCTAACGAGCGACCGATCGCGCAAACACCCATCGCGCGACCCCTACCCTGTCCTGCCACGTGTTTGCGCGTGTCAACAGCACGCAATACACGGAGCGCAAAGCAGCGAGCAATACATGAGATGTCACTTTCAAAATGACATCACTATTGATGTTAGCAATAAAAATTAGCTGCATTTTCTTTTAATGATCACTAGTCTCTCGTTAAGCATTCAATTTCAAATCCGTTCGCACCATTGTGTTTCTTTTGACGAAATCTACAAAATAAAATATATATTGAATATAGTTGAAACCGTTTTATAAAACTATCAACTTATATTATAAGTTATACGTATAGTAGTAACTTATATAGATCATGTATAGTAAATTATGTTTTATTTTGAAGATATTAACAGGCATAGCAACTCTTGTGTTGTCCAATGTGGCAACTTCTATAATTTATATAGAATTTTTGTATCAACCTACTCAGATTGTTGAGCGACATAAATGCTGTTACAATATACCAAATTATATAGGGTTTCGAGTAGCAACTTATGTGAATCAAATATCATATGTAAAGCTATGTGAATCAAAAAATTGACAATATTGACTGATTACAATGTTCCACACAAGGGGAAAAAAAGACCAGCTAGTGATTACCAGGTATTGAAGGGGAAATGGTAAACTGAGAGAGAATAATAAGCATACTTAAATTAAACACGGCAGATGGCACTGATTATCAGAGTAAAAAATCATCATATAAAAGACTACACCCCAGAAATGGCAAGACCAAGATAAACAGAATACAGTTAATATGTGCCACAATTATAAAAAAAATGTTCACTTTTTAGATAAAAGACTCAACAGCACGTCGTTCTCTTAGGGCCAAAAAAAAATCTGCTCAAACTTTGATCAGACCTCCAACAGAGAAGTACTCAAATTTCAGCTAAAACAGAAATTGCCGCATTATTCACCAGCACGTCTGTCCCTTACACCATAGTTTCAAATCTCACACCTGTCAGCTGAAAGTAAGAAGAACACTATCTCTTATTTCAATAAATAATTTTAATTATGTTGGTTCAACAACTTGAGAAATCATTCAAAATTCACTGTAGACCTATAAATTATCTAATTGCAAGGAAAGCCTGTTTTCTTGTCCCTTGATAACCGAACACAGTTTTCCCCTGTATCATGATGAGGCCACTGCAGGTGTTGCTGCACGCGGAGCATCCACTAACCGCTCAAGCATTTCCAATTGGTCATAAGGTGCTATCTGCAAAGCATCAGGCGCGTATGCATTTTAGATCTATGCATCCATTTTTCAGAAAATGGATATGAAATTCCAGAACTTCCATATACTCCAAATGTGACAATACTTAAGATGAAGTGGATCCATTTTGTCATATTACCTGACTGAATCCATCAGGCCAAGTAATAGAAACAGCGTAGTTTCCCATCGGTCTAATCTCTTCAGGCTCGATGTCATCTGGTACATCGCTGTACTGAATTTTCTGCTCTCCTGTCCATTCATCCTGTAGAAGAGGACTTTGTAGTTTGTAAACAAGAAATACAAAGTTGTGGAAAATCTGTTTCCCAAAATATAAATAGCATGCATGACTTAATATTTGAAATAAGAAAACTCGACTCCTGGGGAGAACCTCCCCAATGGCATTTTTGAGAGGGGATCCTCGATCTGCAGTGCCGAGAAAAGGACCTTACCCAGGACATGCCTACAGCACATGTAACTCTGAAGACAGTATCTTAGTGGGGCCTTTTTCTTTTTTGATGAGACCTAGGGTTTGAGCCCTGGTCGGATGGTACCACAACTGGGTACACAACCACTGCACTACTCATGCGTTCTCATATTTGAAAAATACAAATACCATGCATTTGGGACCCTGATGATGGTGACATGTGATCAAACTTAGAAGTAACTTATGATCTGAATTTATAAAGATGTTATAAATTGGAAGGCTTAAGAACTGGTGTAAGAATCATATATATCCCACATATCGAATGATGGAAAGCAGATACGCACCACACTTTGAGCAGATCGATCATTCCGCCTGACTGTTGCCGGATGCAACAAGAACTCTTCATCTGAATCTGGCACTTTCACTCTGATCGCTCTAATTGATCTATCATAGGACACTGCTGTTGAAACTGAAAATATAAATAACAATTTTACGTGTCAATATTCTCAACTTTCTTACTTCCCTGAACTACTTCTCCAACTCCTAGATTGCAAGCTTTCAACTTACCTTGTTGCCTAATTTTGGCACATTGTTGAACAACACAAACTCCAAGATTTTGAAATGTCTTGGCAACATCTCCTTGTGGATCAGCCACCACTTCAGGAATTCCAGTATCTCCAGAAGCTGAAAGCTGTAAAAATAACCAAACTGTGATTTCTACTCTCTTGTTTAATCAGCTGTAATTACATAGGATTGAACTTACAGTTGGCCGTATTGGCAAATCGAAGAGATGAGGTATTCCAAATTGCTGCACAACCTGAAACAGTGATCGCATTTCAAAAGCAATCCAACAACCATCCAAGAGAAGTATGCTACGAAATAATTGATATGTTTTGTTTCTTGCCTGAGTTCCAGAACCTTGTCCGAATGGGTAATAACGCTTCCCATCAGCATCAAAGTAGCACATGTTCTCAACAACTGCAACACAAGGAACCTTGGCAACAAAGGAGACAGAAACAAGTCAATACAAGGTTAGGTACCTCTGGCTTTTAATGCTTCACGTTGTGCAATATTACACACCTTCAGCTTGGAGAACATCCTTACTCCCTTTGCGACATCAATGAAAGCCAGCTTCTGAGGCGTGGTAACAATCACAGCTGCAGTCAATGGGGCTACCTGACATTTACAGATATGTTATATACTGTATTTACAATACTTTGAAGGACTGTTCATATTACTGCAAATGATTTGTACAAGATAGAGGCTGGAGGTACCACCTGACAGAGTGTTAAGTGTATGTCGCCTGTTCCAGGAGGCATGTCAATGACAAGGTAGTCAAGCTCGCCCCTTTACAAAATCAAAGAACATACTCAACTTATTTATTACCAGGAAATCAAGAACATTGTTGGGAATATAACTGAACTAGAGAAGACTATGCCTGGTAAGAATGTCCTGTCTTTTATGTAGTACATGTTATTATACCTTTACATAGGTAATTAATACCAGCAGTGCAAGTTTGCCTACCAGTCAGTAGTGGTCAGCAACTGATTAATGACTCCTGAAACCATTGGACCTCTCATAATTGCTCTTCCTTGTCCAGCAAATCCAAAAGACACCATTTTGACGCCCAAATACTCAGTCGGAAGAATAGCTCTGCTTTCTGGGTTCTAAAGGTAAGTCTGTCTACCATTATTAGTGCAAGTACTTTGTTCCATACTAACATAGGAGTTCAATCAGGAGGTTTACCATCACTAGCAATCGGTTTTCAGGAGAAACCATAGTTGGTAAGCTTGGACCGAAGACATCAGCATCAAAGATTCCAACCCTAGCTCCCATTCCAGCTAGTGTATAAGCTAGATTTACAGCAACAGTTGATTTTCCAACTCCTCCCTGCAAAAAAAAACATATTTCTTTAGGAAATGAATGGTGATATTTGCCTGATATACACAAAGTTACAAAGGCTTGCCTTGCAGCTTGATACTGCTATGATGTTTGAGATCTTCTGCAGTCCTTCCGGGAGCTCACCTCCATACACCGGCTGTGCAGTCTGCGCAGACATTGTGACTTCTACCTTCTTGACCCATGGAAGTGCTGCAACAACCTCGTTTGCCTTTTGTTCAAACTGTCGAGCACAAACCAGTAGGGTTTCGCACTTAAAATGGCTAGTTTGAACTCAGAAGTAGGAACTGATAATGTGATGTTGAAGATAATTATTGCTTTACTTATATAGCTGAATACTTTTTACAAGCAGATTTATATAAATCAAGTATTCACATCCATCTATCCAGGGCAATAAGCATAAATACACTCATACAGTTAATATGTTGCCAGCATTATTCTATAACACTAAAACAAAGAGTTAGTGAGTAGTTGTTCAGAGAAGTAGATACTAGATACAGCTGCTATTCTTGCCTCGTCTTTGATTGGACATGCGGGAGTTGTCAGCTCCAGGCGAAATGAGACCTGAAACATAGTCAAGAGTCAAGACAACCGATATAAGTCACCAATTCCAATCGATGTGGATCTCGTCGCCCATCACGCTCCTATAACTTGATAAAGGAGTTCCCTTTAATTGACTACCTTATCCAATGCATCGCTGATCTCTAAGTCCTTGACAAACCCACATGAGACGATGTCCGTGCCGAAATCAGGATCAATGATTTGGGAGAGTGCTATGAGCACATCCTTCTTGGCATCATCCGCCGAGGTGACTGTCGCAGCAGCTGTTGAAAAATAAACAGAACGTTTTGAGCAGAGTGCGCACGTTCCACTGCACGGGACACGCGACGCATCGACAGGCAACACCACAGTAGCCAAATTTTGCTCTAGGACACTGGATGACTGGACACGCCGACTCATATGCGGAGATGATTTTTTTAAGAACTGATATTAGGCTTCCATGCTAAATTCTAGAACAAGGAGCTCTTCCGGGTCGTTAGTCATTAGCAACATACGCACGTGCGATAGGACTACAGGAGTCGCTGAACGAATCTTACCGCCGGACGAAGCAGCCCTGGAGCATCGCCGGCGCCGGCTCGCGCGGCGCGACGGCGGGAAGCAGGAGCGCGACCGGCTGGCGACCGCCGCAGGGACAGGAACCTTTGCCGATAGACCCCCTGCTGCAGGTACCATGGAGTGATCAGCAGTAGTAATTCAGTATGGGGCGAGACCGCGCGCGCGCGAGAGAGACGCACCTCTTAGGGCCGGTGCGACTGGGGGAAGGTGGAGGTGGGGAGCGGGCGGCGCGAGGAAGGAGGCGGACGCGGCGTGGAACGTCCGCATTGCCGCGCTGCCCGAAGGCGAAGGAGACGAGGACGCTGCGCGCGGTGAGGCTTGTGACGGAGAGCGGACGGGGCAGAGAGGAAGAGGATGAGGGGACGGGAGGGAGGGAGGGAGTGGCCGCTCCGGGTCCGCTGGTTGTGTGGATTTGGTTGCGCGTCCTCGGCCACTGGCTTTAACGATTGGCCACAGCGGCGCTGCACGCACAGCGAGAGCGTGGCAAACACAGGCCGTGGCGATGGATGGTTCGTGCTCATGATGACGCATGATTGATAGGTTCACGAAATTCGTTTGCAGAAGCACATGGAGCACTGGATAAGTGGCAACGTTTTATTGTTTTAACAAGAGTGGCAGTGAAGGTTTAGCAAGAGTGATTGAGTGAAGGAGCATCGCATCGACGCAACGCGTCGTTAACCGGCAACAGGGTGCCTTGATAAATTCGTGGCCAAACTTCAGCAGTCTCCCCCTGAGTTCGTCGACATTTTTCACTTGGAATTTGCAAATTTCCCCCATATTTCGACCAAGAAGGACAGCATTTGAAGAAGCCGAAGCCTATAACTACTGCAGCCCATGTCATTAACACGGGCCAGCGCAGCCCAGTTCTTGTCTGGGCCGATCGATGGCACTGTCCCTCTCTTTTCGCGCGCTTGCCAGCCAGCGATTTTTTCTTTTTTATATTAAAAAAATCAATATTTCAAAAATATATGTCCGTTTTGAAAATTTTCAAAAATATACCCCGGTCGCCCTATGGGGGCGACAGGTCCTAAATGTAATTTTTTTTCTTCAAATTTGCAACAAGGTCCCTGGCCGGGGGGGCGCGGGTGAAGGGGGCCTGTCGCCCCCCCCCCCAACACCCACGGGCGATAGGGGGTCTGTCCCCCCCCCCCCGACCGGGACAGGCGCGACAGGGGGGCGACCGGGTCTTACCTCTATATAAGCATTCTACCCCATTTCCTCCTCATTTGAGCCCAAAAATTCTACTAAAAATCCAGAAAAAAAGAGAGGGGTGAGGAGAAGGGAAGCGGCGAAGCCCTGCCGAATTGCGCACTTGTGATCTGCAGGTTAGTACATTTAGCTTATGTATTTTTCCATTGGTATTGTAGAGTAATTTAATTTAATTAGTGCTATAGTAGAACTATTTAAGTAGGAGTTTAATGATACTTTAGTTACGTAATAGTAAATTAGTTTAGAAAATTAGTACTACGCGTTTATTATTACAATTGCAGTACTATTAGAGACGTGTTTATAAATTAATTACGATTTAGAATAGAATTTCGTATATGCAGTATAGAATTTGAGTGTCATCACGTAGTTACGAATATTTATATGTTGTAGTTGAAATGCATACTTAGTTTTTACGGATTATTGAATAAGGTAGTGAAGTAAAGAGTATAACTCGATAAGTATTCTGTGATATACAGATATGTCGAGTAAGATGCAGTTTCAAGTATTTTATGGTGACTACAATGTTTTGTACGGGCCAAATGGAGTAGACCTTTCTGCCTTTAAGTGCGCATCTAGCGCCATAGATAAACCTCTGGAAAGGAGTTTTGATTCCATATGTAAGTGGCTGCAGCGTGGGTTCCGTGTTGATCCGTTGACACATGTGATGACCGTCCAGTCTCTTATTAATTGGGAAGTAGAAAGTGATTTATGGGAATTGATGATGATACACAGCACTGATGACTGGCAGAAGTACATGCAAGAAACTATAGAGCGTGGGTGGCCTCTGGCCATTCTTGTTCAAATCCGGGAGAAGACACAAAATGAAATCCAACATGGTGCCGATCAAGTAACTCCTCACCCTCTCTTTTTTCTGAATTTTTGGTGTAATTTTTTGGCTCAAATGAGAAGGGAATAGAGGCCAGGGCTTATACAGGGTGGGAGACCCCCGTCGCCCGTGGGGGGGCTGTCGCCCGTTGAAGGGGCGACAACAGGCCCCCTCCCTTGACCAGGGACCTCCTTGCAAATTCAAAAAAAAATTACATTAGGGTCCTGTCGCCTGTTGCTTGGGCGACAGGACCGGGCTGGGCTGGGCGGCCGGGGATATTTTTGAAAATTTTCAAAACGGACATATATTTTTGAAATTTTTATTTTTTTAAATATAAAAAAGAAAAAGACGCTGCCAGCCGACACGGCTGGGTGGGCTTTGCTTCACTTTCTCTCATGATGCTGCGGCCTGCCCATTTCGCGTCGCCGGCTACGCACCTCGTCTACGCGTCCGCGTGCTCGCCCGGGGCGTCGCCTCGTCGGCCTTCCGCTTATAACCGAATTCTAAATGAAAATAAGCAAAAAGTCCACCCAAATATTTTTGATTAATTTTTTATTCTTTGGGTCGCCACTTACCAGAGAAGTCTGGGGCAGATATTGATTATATTGAACAAACACAGTGAAACAACAATTCCCAAGCTAATGGGAGAAGTACCACAAATGTCTTAGTAATATAATTATGTAGTCAAGATACTCAAAAAATATATAAGAATTATTGAATTCTGCTCATATTCAGCAAAAAAAATGAGATGTCATCAGCCTCAAGGACATTTCAGACATTTTACCACTCAACTCAGAGAATCGACTCAAAATAATCAGAATTACCAAACACCTAGTTTATTCAGACAACCAATTCTATAGACACCTCACTTATCTCATATATTAATTCTCAGAAAAGCGTGGTCCAGAAAAACGAAAACAAACAGGGCCGTCATCGGCCGGCCGGTCAGCCGACCGCCCAGCGGTGCGAGCGAGCAGGAGCTTTGTTTGCCATTGCTGCTTGGCTCTTATGTAACTTCTGGAAGATGGATAAGCTATCTATCTATAAAGCTCATTAAGGCCCAAATTAGATTCAACATTTTCTTAAAAATAGTTTATTATTTGGGAAGAATAGATTATTCAACATTTTTAGAAACACATACACCAACATGTTGAAAAAACTACTACATTCAACATTTTTTACGAACTCTTTCAACATCTCAAAGAAAATAGATTCGACATTTATTAAAACCTAAATCAACATTCTTTTACAAAATGAATTGCTTCTTCTCTGGCAGCAGCACAGGGGACGGAGCCATGTAGAGCTGGGCGGGCGGCTGCGCGCAACAGCGGAGCGTGCCCCGCACGCCGGGCGAGGTGGCGCGGCAGGGTAGGGCCGACAGGGGGCGCGTCGAGGCCGCCGGCGACGCGCAGCGAGGCTGCGATTGCAGGTGCGCTGGGCAGGCGGCGGCGCGGCGAGGTCGAGGGGCGGGTGAAGCGCGAGTGTTTAGTTGATGAAATTTTTTTTTACAAAGGTCACATTAAATGTTTGATTAGATGTCGGTAGAGATTTTCGGGCACTAATTAAAAAATTAATTTCAGAACTCGTTTGAAAACCGCGAGACGAATCTTTTGAGGTCTTTGACCGCATCATTAGCACATGTGGGTTACTGTAGCACTTATGGCTAATCATGTAATAATTAGGTTTAAAAGATTTGTCTCGTCGTGTACATCTAAACTTAGCAATTTGTTTTATTTTTAACTACATTTAATGTTTCATACATGTGTCTAAAAGTGAGGCAAAAAATTTTGGTGAAAATTTGTGGTAACTAAACGGGCTCGAAAGCTCGGGAGGATAAGATTTGGATGGAGAAGGTCCAGCGAATGATGGTGTTTGTACGAATTTCAAATACTAAAAAAATGAGAAAGAAAAAAATCTGGATTAGGATTCCCGCTGCTGCCTGCCCTGTTCGTTCCTATCGTACTGGACTGCCGGGCCGTCGGTTGTGGGTGCGCGCTGGGCCCGTTTCGTCGGCGCACTGGCTGATGGGGCGTGTATTGGCAGCCTCTTCCTGTTGCCACACGAAGAGGGCATCGCCAGACGTTACGTTACATCTTCCCTGCTGCTAATTTCTTTCTAGCAATTGAATCGACAGTTCGACACGCGACGCAAGTGGTGGCTCCCGTTGTACTTGTACCCCAATTGCCCTTTTGCATAAAAACACAGAGCAACATGTTCACAGGCGTGTCCTCATGTCCGGACCTATTTGCCACACCCCAAAATGATCGCTTCATCCTTCCTAACTTACACTTCGCGCGCCGAGATGAGGCGGCTGTAACACCCCAGGTGTTAATCTTTTGTAATTAAGGATAAGCCCGCGATTAACATAATTATTAGCCTTAAACACGCATGAACAAAATCGCTAAATAATTTTTTTTGCTAGCAAGTTAACTTATGCGAGGAGGAAATAACTTTTAAAATTATTTTTAAAAGCGGTTCGAGCCACGTTTGAAATCCAAATCGACCCAATATCAATTTTTCTCCTCGGAATCAACCTGGGCCCGGATAGTCCGGGTATTAGCCCGGATAGTCCGGACTAAAGTCCGGATACTCCGGATAGTCATCCGAATACTCCGGACCTGAATTTTTCTATGTCATTTTATTTTGTCCTCTGGGCCCCACAACCCTCTCGTTTCCTCCTCCTCCTCCTCGACTCAAGCTGAGCCGAACTCGCTCACGCCGGCGCCCGGCCATCTCCGGCCACCTTCATCGATCCCTTCCATGAGAGCCCTCCCAACCACACCTCGCACCTTCTCCACACCTCCATGAGCCTCGCTCGAGCTTTTCCCAGCCGTAATCGGCCCTCCACTGTCGACCTCCATGGGAGCACCGTCCGAGCTCCGCCCTTTTTCGTCGATCCGCTTCCTCGGTCCCCCTCCGCCCAAATCGACCGCACAAATGGGTTCGTGGTGAGTTCCTCCATCTTCCCCACCCTTTCCCCGGCCCTTTCTACACTGCTTAGTGCGCCGCGCGCGCCGCTGCACCCCGTGGCATACACCGTAGTTTGCCCTTTTGTTAGGTTTACCCGGATACTCCGGGTTTGAACCCGGAAATTCCGGATTTACCCGGATACTTCGGATTTTTCTTCCGGATAGTCCGGACCTGAAGTTTTATATCACGTGCCTTGGTCCTTTTTACTATTCCAAACGTTAAAACATCAGCCACTCTCTTTTCCTCACTCCCCCACGAGCTCTTCCTCTCCCCTTAGCCCTAACTTCCAAATCTTCCATCCCAAATCCATCTCAAGGCCAAGGGAGCTTCAAATCATCGTGAAAGGCTCGCTTCCCTATGTGTTCCACCTTGGGTGGCTTTGTTTTCAAGTTTTTCGGGCAAGAAAGGTGAGCTCAAGGTACTAAAAGCTAGGGCTAGCCGATTTGGTGGTTTTGGGAGGTTTTGAGTGATTTCTTTTGGGTAAATCATCTTCATGTGAGTCACTCTACTAGGGTCTAGAAGGGTTTTGATTTTTGTGGGTCAGTTTTGCCAAAATCAGGAATTCAGTTTTGAGTGCGAAAAACTGTGAGAAACCCGGATACTCCGGAAAATCCGGATATTCCGGATAGAAATTCCGGATATTCCGGGTTGCATTAGGAATGTTAAGTATAAATGGTACAAATTAGTAGTGTTTATACTCGGTATTTGTTAAGTTGTTGTTGTATATCATGTTTGCATTCTCATGTCATATGCATCTCATGTAGATGCGCTAGATGTACAATGCGTGAGCGTAAAGCACGCGATGTTGGAGCCGAACCCCAAGACGGTGTTTGGTGGATGTATCCTAAAGAGAGAAGGACCAGCTGGCGCAACTGAAGACCCGGCCCAAGGTCGGAAGGGCCCAAGGCCTTGATAATATTAACACTAGCTTAGTGTTACCCTCAGGCTAGCCCCAGTGCATGTCCTATTATTTTAACTTATGATTCACTATAAATATATGCTTATTTAATTATTTGTGCATTAGGTTTTAGGAGTTGTCTGAAACCCTAGTTGCATGATCCCTAGGTCTAATTGAGTTTATACTAGTATGTATATGTCGATAGCAATGCCATGCTTAATAGGATTCCGTAGAAGCCGAGTGACTTCTTGGCACTCGCGAGATATAGGATGTTTTAGAAGTCGGGTAATTGCCGGTTACTCGCGAGACGTTTAATTATTTATGTACTTCAGTATTGAGTTGTGGAAAGCAATGTGAAATTGATGAAAACTTGAGACCGGACGGGGAATGATGATGGTGTATAGGTATGGCAGCAGGACAGGGTTCCTGGCTATCTTAGCCCCGTCTGTGTCGGTTAAGGACCGTACCGTTTGTCTGGCCCTGCTGATCGAGTTTGATATTGTACTAACCGCATGCCGGGAGTAGGAGATAGTCGAAACCGGTAAGCCTAGTATTGCCTCGCTTCGAAAGTACAGAACTTCATCACCACCCCTTAGGGCGAGTCGAGTAGTCACGGAGAAACGGGATGCACAAGTTTACTTTTGGTGGTCTCACGTTGAGCTCGACTGACTATATGTAGGTGGGGCGGTTCTGTAGTTCGAGGCGGGGAGGGGAAGGGTTGGCGCGTGGGGTCCGACGGGGCTTTTGCGTGCCGTATTGGTTAGGTCCACCTTGCAAGGTTAAATCGGATCGATTCGCCGTCAGTCGCTCTCGGATATGAGCACCTTGATCGCATCACCGCATCGTAGCGATATGATATAGAATATGGATTATACATTTATGATGATGGTTACATTGAATTATAGTATATTTGCTCTACATGTGTGCTCTAGTTGGTTTAGACAAATAGTAGATTATAGTTAATCTATATAGAATCTGGAGCTAAAATATTGAAAATAAGGATCCACTTTTAGATGCTTTTTCTGCAAAATAAACCACCAGCCAAATGTCTTGCATGTCTAGATATGTGGGCTAAGTTATATTCACTGGTCGGGTAAGTCTTGCTGAGTATTAATTGCTTAGGGTTTATTGTTTACCCTATTTCAGGTATAGGAGCTAACTAGGTTTCACATTGGTGGGCTCGATGTGGCGCCTTGTCTTCACGTCTCGGTAGTTCTCGACTTATTTAGTTTGATGTATTTATTCTCTAGCAAAAATGCTCTGTAATTTAGATTATCTTTCGCTGCTACCCTTTCTTTTGTAAGTTTTAAATTTTAAAGCTGTTTTATAAAAGTCTTAATATTATTTACTATTTGTGAAAAATTGTATTATGTTGGTACCTTCTGCGCTCGTCTTCGTGCGAGACTTCTGGTGTGTTTCGATCGGTCTGTGGGTTGGAAACAGCCTGTCAAATTATACTTAATTAAACTAATACATCTGATAAGTTCAAATGATAGCAGTTACGTTTAATTAAGCGTTTCAACTCGACGGGTCTGTCATAGCGGTCGTGTTCTTTCTGCTTGCTACGCATGGTAGGTGGAGAACTGGAGACGAGGCCGAGACCGTGGACGCATGAGAGATCGACGCCGACCAAAGCACCTAGCAACGTCTACTGCCTCTCCTCCGCGGCCTGCGGCTTGGGGTTGGGCGCCACCCACAGCTCCGCGAACTTCATCACCTTGGAGACGCTCTCCAGCACCTCGTACGGCGTGACATCCCCGATCACCACCACCTTCTTCCTCTCCAAATCCACCTCGAACGACGTCACGCCTGCTCATAGTACGCACAAAAGAAAAAAAAAGTTAGGTCACGAGTCGTTAACTCTTTCTGTTTAACACGTAACACTAGAAATCAAGAATGTTGTTACTGTTGGACTGACGTGACTAATTGAGGCACTTTTTCTGGGAGCAGGTGAGCTCTGTACACTAGTGCAGGACTACAAGTAGTAGCACGCAGCACCGACAGGTGTAACCGAAGCACGAGCCGGAAATGTTCCTGTTCCGGGACGTGCAGGAAATCGCTTTCTTTATTGTCGCGCCGGCAGCAACGAGCCGCCGCTTGGGTGGCGGAGGCCGCCGCCGTGCGCTCTCGTACGTGCTCCCCGCGAGCTTCCTTTTACCACTAGCATATCCGCAGCCTGCCTCGCCCAAAGTTTTTCCAGAAAAGGTAGGCACCACCAGGCAGCCGGCCGGGCATCATGCACATGTGCACAGTGCAGGCATGTGCCGGGGGCCGGGGCAGGCGTCTCTGGCTGCCTGCGCAGCCGAAGCGACACGACGCCAACTCACGAGCAGCGGGTGATCACCGGGTGCCGATCTGTATATTCCGCAGCATGCGTGCTTAATGCGATTAGACTGATGAACTGCAGCACCGGCATGGCGGCATGTCTGTCAGTCTGTTCGTGCTCGACGCGACGGTCACTGTTCGCCGCGGACCAACAGCGCGTGACCAAGGCTGTCGTTTGATTTTTCAGTTTAAATCTATCGTGTGGTTTTTCAGTTTAAATATCACATATTGGAAGTAGGCAGACGGGCTGATAGCCCGGTGGTGTGGTCGCCCGGCTGGGAACCCACCCGCCCGCGTTCGAATCCCATCGGGATCGACCGGGTGCTAAACCCCAGTGGAGACTGAGCAGTGTGTGTGCGTATATTTAGGTGGGTTAGGGAGTGAGTTGCTCAGTAGGTGCGTTCCAGACAGCTGGACAACCTCACCTGCGTTCGAGCGTGCGGTCGGCGTGGGTGCTCATTGTCGAGTCTTATATGATGGGCCAGTGCTCCTGGCATAGTTCAAAAAAAAACATATTGGAAGTAGTAAATATAGATTTATTATAAAACTAATTTCATAAATAGTGATTTAATCACGAGATGAATCTATTAGGCTCAATTATTTTATAATTATCACTAATTTCTATATTAATCATTCACTAATCATATATTAATTATATTTAATAAATTCGTCTAGAGCTTTAATTATAATTTATATAATTAATTTTATATTAAATTGTCATCTGAATATTTCATATTAAATTGTCATCTGAATGATTTAAAAAATAGCTTAAAAAGAAAATGTAAAATAATCGGGGCGCGCACAAAGGTCAGCCGCGCCGGGGCGCGTTTTCTCGCTGCGTCAGGCGATCTTGACCCGGGCGTCTCGTCACCTGCTCCTGCCCCGAGTGACCCCGGGCGCTGTAACTTGTCCTCTCTGAAGACCGTGCTCATCTTCCGCTCCCATCCCAAGGCAGGCGCCCATGTGCTTGCTATTCCTACCAGTAGTCTATACTCCCTCCGTCCCAATATGTAACCATTCCAACAGTTCAAAATTTTTACCACAATGTAAGCATTTCTAAACTTAAGTGGGTCCTACCTCATCCATATCCTCTCCCTACCTCGCTCCTCCTAGCCTGCACGCCGCCTCCGCCCCTTCTCGCTCCGGCCGCCGCCGTCCTCGCCTCATGCTCTGGTCGCGCCCCTCCCCTCTTGCTCCTGCCGCCGTGTGGGATCTACCACGCCACCCTCCTCCCCTCCTGCTCCGCCGTCGCCCTCCTCCAATCCCCTCCTGCTCTGGCCGCCGCCGGGATCTGCGGCCCCGCCCTCCTCCCCTCCTGCTCCAACGGCCGCGCGGGATCCGCCGCCCCGCCCTCCTCCCCTCCCGCTCCAACGGCCGCGCGGGATCCGCCGCCCCGCCTCCTCCCCTCCCGCTCCGAACGCCGCACGGGATTCGCCGCCCCCACTCCTCCCCTGCGGCTCCGATCGCCGCGCGGGGTCCCCCGCGTCGCCCTCCTACCCTCCGGCTCGGGCCGCCGCGCCGCCCTCCTCCCTTCCCGCTCTCGCCGCTACACGGGGGCCGCCGTGCTGCCCACCTCCCCTTCTGCTCCGACCGCCGCGCGGGGGCCCGCCCCGCCGCCATCCTCCCCTCCTGCTCTGGCGTCCGCGCAGGGGGCCGCCCTGCCGCCATCCTCCCCTTCCGGTCTAGCTTGCTCCGCGGGCGGTGCAGCGGCGCCGGTCGTCACCGGGAGTGGCGGTGGCGTCGCCGGCAGGAGCCACTCCAGCGCCGTCGGGCGGTGCGGCGGCGTCCCAGAGCCGTGCCGCCCGCCGCTTGCTTGTCCTCCCACAGAACTCAGGGGCAAAAACGTCATTTCCGCCTTGTGCTATTTTGTGTGTTTGAATGCTTGGAATGCTTACATATTGGGACGGAGGGAGTACTACGAACAACGAACCTACGAGTACGAATTATCAAAAAAAAACTTCTTCCATTTCTCACCCGGCCATTACTTCGAGAACTTGGAAATACAGATGCCAGTCAGCGGTCAGTCTTTTGCGTCGCCGAGAAGAAACGAAGGCTGTGCATATAGGCGTCGTGCACGCATCGAGGAGATGGCGTTTCTTTTCCTCAAACCAAACTTACATCGAGGAGATGTTGAACCTCGATGTTGAGAGAAGCTGCATTTCATTTTCATCTTTGCTGTCAGTTGCTCCACTTAGCAGTTTACCACCGTTCCTAGTACTGCTAATCTTACACTACCGTAAAGGCACTCACTCCCTCGAGCAAATTAGCACGAAGTGAACGAAACGTGAGCAAGTGTAAACTGTGTGTGATCAGTTGCGTAAAACGTTTAGTTTTGTAGGTCCAGTAAATAAAAGTAACTTTACGTTATTTGCATGTGCTTAAACATGCAGCCTTTTTACCCCCTAGTGACCTACAAAAGGATTCCTAATAACACAGCCCCAAAAGTGGATAGATTGAAGGATCAGTTCTCTCATACCGTCCATCTTGGAGATGTGCTTCTGGACTTTCTTGGCGCATCCGTAGCAGTGCATGGACACCTTGAGCTCCACTGTCTGCACAAGGGGCAAGAGCAACACAGATGCAGCAGCACAGAGCATATCAACAACGGCTATGTTTGGTTCATAACGTGAAAAAATTTTCACAAAAAGATGAATGCATGCATGGAGTACTAAACGAAATTTATTTGCGAAACTTTTTCACGGAGGAGTGTAACTTTTCGAGACGAATCTAATGAGCCGAGTCTACCACGATTGCTACAGTGATGCTACAGTAACCATATCTAATGATGCTCCAATTATACGGTCAAAGATCTTATTAGCTATAACACATGCTACAGTATCATAATTGTAAAAGTTATTTTGTAATTAGGCTTCATTTAATATATCTAATTAGTGGTCAAAGGACGAAAAATTTTCATGAAATTTTTTTCACCCACTAACCAAACACGGCCAACTACGCAAAGGTACCCAAGTGAACAGAGGTCAACGTGCTCTGCACAGGCGCCAATCTGAGAGGGACAAACAGGCAACAATGGATACACGTTTGCTTGCTCACCTTGGGCTCTAGATGGAAAGCAAGGGTCTTGGCCGCTCCGTCGACGAAGTCCCTGAGCTTGACCAGCTCCTCCAGCTGGCTGCTCACCAGGGCCTTGCGCTCGTCGGCCTCGTCCTCGTCCTTCTCCACCGAGTGCACGCAGGCGCAGCCATTGGCGCACAGCGAAAGCGAGAAGCAGTCCAGGACCCTGTCGAGGCCCAGCTTCCTCCCCATCTCTCTCCTCCCCTTCCTTCCTCTCTGCCCACTGAAGCTTCTGATGCAGCTACACAAACACCAGCAAGGCTGCAGAGAGCAGGGACACCCTTTCCAAAAGCCCACCGGCGTTTCCCTCTCGTCAGATATTGGCCGGGATCTACTACTGGCGATGCGCAGCTGGTGGTAGCTTTGCGTGGGTAGAGAGAGACAAGCAGGAGAGCTGAGCAGGCAGGCCTACCAAAGCGCTGCTTCAAAATGGCGAGCTTTGGGGGCAGAGAGAGATGGAGCAGCACGTATATATAAGCAGAGAGGAGGGTTGAACTCTGAACTTCTGAAGTGGTGTGGTGTGTTACCCAAAAACCTGAAGAATTAAAACTTCAGCTTCGGTCTGGGTGCAGGACAGAGTCATACATGCGCGACGAACCGGGGCACCGGGCTTGAGGACCCGAGCAGACAAGATGGCGAGCTCGCCATGTGACAATGTGCCAGCTTATTGGCGCTGCTGGAATGATTATACGTTGGACAAACACATTGCAATGTTCACAATACAATAAAGATGAATAGATGATGCAGCAAAATACTTCTAGACAGACAGATAAAGTTGATCTGATTCTGATGGAAAGCTTAATGGCAATATAATAGGCCCAATCATGCGCCCATGAACGCCTGACCTTTCGCAATAATTATTCAAGTAACTTGCATTGCAACAAACCAAACAAAACTCGCAGCTGGTCAGTTAGACGGCGTCAGCACCTCACAAGTTGCCACATACGTGCCTTTCACCTGTGCACATCACCAATAGACTCGTAATTTTGTAAATCAGTGTAGGTTCAGGCCTCTCGTTCGGTGGGGGAATACGTGTCAACGCAGGCTGAGCGGCAAGAAGGCGGACAAGTGAGACGGCATCAGTTTACAGTATAAAACCATATCCGGTTGCGCCTGCGCCGGCGAGAGGACAAGGCTTGCATCTGGCCGGGGAATAGGAAATGCCCGTAGGTCGCCGTCGCGGACGCATGCCACAGCGGCTGGAGCCTCGGTAGGCCACCACGACTCGGGCAAGCGACGGCATTTTTCTCAACCTTTTGGCGACGATACGAGCGAGAATGAAAAGGTTTCGACGGATAAATCTATGACAATTTGCTAGCCGGGATCGTTTGGTCGATGCAGATTATTCGCGGGAGCGGGACGATCCCTTGTTAGTGCAGAGATACACAGCTCTTTTGCGTGTTTTTAGAAATAATAATAATCATACGCGCGCCATCCTGGTGCTGCTGCACCCTTTTTGCTTGCCGAAAGTGCAATGCGCATTGGTGTAACACCCAGAAAAAACCACGGACGGTCTGCTAGGGATCGGCAGACGGTCCGCCAGAGTAACGCCCAGATATTTAGCTGAATGTGGGCCCGGTCGTCATCTCCTCCTTTCTCGTTCCCACCTCGACCAGAGACAAGCGGAGCTCGTCTGCTTGCGCCGCCGTCGCCTCCTTCCGTCGATCTCCCTCCTCCGGCCACCATACTTCGATTCCTCGCACGAGCACCTTCCTCAACACCTCCTCCACCTTCCCCAACCCCCAGCCCAGCTTCTCCCGGCCGGAATCGCCCCCGCCACCGTCGGTCACCATTGGAGCCGCTTGAAGCTTTGCTCCACCATCGATCCGCTTCTCCGGTCATCCTCCGCTCGAACCGACCACGGGAATGGAATCGTGGTGAGTCACTTGGGCCCCTGGCCTCTTTTCCCCTCCCGTTGTGCGCCGCCGGCGCCGGTGAACCGCCGGCGCCGGCGCCACCGTGCTTACTGCCGCCTGTCGGGTGGTCTGCAAAAGTGAATCGCGGACGGTCCGCAAGTTAGAAGTTGTCCAGAGAGGATGTTGTCTCTGGTGTTTTCGTATGATTGAACTGCGGATGGTCCGCTATTGGAGAGCGGACAATCCTCCATAGAGTTCGAACTTCGTCCAGAGACGATGTTGTCTCTGGTGGGTTCCGCAGGGTTGAACTGCGGATGGTCCGCTTTTGGAGAGCGGACAGTCCGCCGTATAGTCTAGGATTTTGTCCAGACATGTTGTCGTCTCTGGTGGTTGGGCACAGTGAACTGCGGACGGTCCGCCAAGGGGGCCGGACGGTCCGCCGTTAGGATTAGAAATTCGTCCAGAGACGTCGTTGTCTCTGGTGGATTGGCGTAGGTGTGTTGCGGACAGTCCGCTACTGAGGCGCGGACAGTCCGCCAGTCAGTCTAGAAATTCATCTAGAGACGTTGTAGGTTCTGGCGAGTTGGCAGAGGTGTACTGCGGACAGTCCGCTACTGGATCGCGGACCGTCCGCCGTATAGTTGTAAGTTTATCCAGAGACGTGGGTAGGTCTGGTAGGTCGGCAAGTTTGAGTTGAGGACAGTCCGCTGCTGCATAGCGGACAGTCCGCCAACTAGTTCATTTTTGAGTATGGTTCTTTTGTAAGTAGGGAATTTTAGCTGCACTAATTTGTGTCATATGCATGTGCATTAATTGCCATTTCATATATATTCATGCATATGCATTATTGCACCTCATTTAGGTGCGCTATAGGTACACGTGGGGACGTGAAGCACGCGGTGTTGGAGTCGACCCAAAAGACGGTGTTCGACGGATATCGCCAGAAGATGGAAGGACCCGCTGAAGCAACCAAAGACCCGGCACAAGGTCGGAAGGGCCCAAGGCCTTAATAGCATTAACACTGACTTAGCATTAACACTGACTTAGTGTTACCCCAGGCAAGCCCCCGGTGCACAACCTATTAATTTAAATTATGACACATATATATATCTATTACTTGTGCATTATGTATAGAAATTGGTTGAAATCCTAGTTGCATGATCCCTAGATTTCCCTGAGTTGTACTAGCATGTATAGGACGATAGAAATGCTATGCTTAATAGTTCTCGATAGAAGTCGAGTGACTTCTTGCACTCGCGAAAAATAGGATGATTAGAAGTCGAGTAATTTCCGGTTACTCGCGAGATATATAATATTTGACAATCCGGTTCCGAGCTGTTGAATTTGATATAAATGGAAGCTTGAGATCGGGCGGGAGAGGTGTAGTTCCTCCTGTGTCGGTTAAGGACTGAGCCGTTGTTGGCCCTGCTGATCATGTTTGAACTGTACTAACCGCATGCCGGGAGTAGGAGGTAGTCGAAACCGGTAAGCCGAGTACTGCCTCACCTCGAAAGTACAGGACTACATCTCACCTCCTGGGGTAGTCGAGTAGTCGCGGAGAAATGGAGATGCATATGTTTACTTTTGGTAGTCTCACGTTGAGCTCGGCTGACCATATGATGGTGGGGCGGTCCTGTAGTTCGAGGCGGGAAGGGGAAATGTCGGTGCGTGGGGTCCGACGAGGCTTTTGCGTGCTGTGTTGGTTAGGTCCACCTTGTAAGGTTAAATCGGATCGATTCGTCGTCAGTCGCTCTCGGATATGAGCACCTTGATCACTGCGTCGCATCGTAGTATTATGAAGGGATAATGAGTATATTTATATATCTTTGATGATGAAAACATTGAATTATTATTAATTGCACCACCATGTTTGATATAGTTGATTCGTGCAAATATTAGATTAGAGTAAATGTATATAGAACCTGGAGCTAAAATATGGAAATTAAGGAATTACTTTAGGCGCTTTTTCTGCAAAACAAACTACCAGCCAAATACTTTGCATGTCTAGATATGTGGGCTAAGTTATACCCATTGGTCGGGTAAGTCTTGCTGAGTATTAGTTGCTCAGGGTTTGTTGTTTACCCTATTTCAGGTTTAGCAGCTAACTAGGTGTCATATCGCTGGGCTCGATGTGACACCTTGTCTTCACGTTTCGGTAGTTCTCGATTTATTTAGTTTGTTTTATTTATTCTCTAGTAAAAATTCTCTGTATGTTAGATTCTTTTCCGCTGCTATCTTTTCATTTGTAAATTTTAAGCTATTTTGTAAAAGTCTTAATATAATTTGCTATTTTTGTAAGATTGTATCATGCTGGTACTTTCTGCGCTCGCCTTCGTGCACGACTTCTGGTGTGTTTCGGTCGGCCTGTGAGTTGAAAACAGCATGTCAAGTTACACTTAATTAAGCTAATGTGCCAAATAATAACGGTTATGCTTAATTAAACATTTTAACTTGGCGGGTCTGTCACAATTAGCTTCGTGCGACCGGATCTGACCGCACTCCCCGTCC
The DNA here is from genome assembly GCF_016808335.1 of Panicum virgatum. Classification (NCBI taxonomy): domain Eukaryota; kingdom Viridiplantae; phylum Streptophyta; class Magnoliopsida; order Poales; family Poaceae; genus Panicum; species Panicum virgatum. The sequence continues at coordinate 46,583,104 of NC_053140.1, read as the reverse complement.
AATTAGGAATGATTGATAGCTAATGTGTGTACTGCACTTTTTCAGCGCAATTTAATCAGGAACTGTTCCTACTTAACGTGCCAAGACCCGATGCAAAGATACGCAAATTCCTCAACGTACTACTGACGACTGATGAGGGGGAAAAAGAAGAGAAAATCTTAAACATCCCTATTGTGTGGCGTCACTTGTCACCCTTTACTTGCCGAAAGCGCAACGCGCACCAGCTTCATGTGACAGGACCCGGCCGAGTGTGCCTCCCACCCATCCAATTAGGAGGAGCGGCGTGAGTTAATCAGTGGCTAATGTTTGTAGTTACGCGCGACATCTCCGTCGCTCCCAGCTTTGGTGAACGGTGGCGTGGGGAATATGGTGGGGCCTGCTGCTGCTGCCTGCTCGGTGCTGAAGGACGGGGTGCCCATCCATGTCCATGAGAGTTCCATCTAGCTGAAAGGTTCATGGGTGGGGGTGCCCAAGGGGGAGCAGACATGGCCGGTGGGCCCGGGCGCCAAATTATTGGACCGGAGGGCGGGGCAGCGGCAAAAGGCCATATGTCGCCGTACACTTGTCTAGCGAGGATTGGCTGTCTCTGTGTCACTTGCGACCTGCCCAGCTGCCCCCTCCGCAAATTGCAGGCAAACATGAGAATACGAGATGTATTGAGACGTAAGGTCTGCTTACTTGGATGTTAAAATGTGGGATGCTAATTTTTTTTACCTAAATTTTAGCAATATTAGAATAGCCTTGGTTTAGGTGGGCTATTTTTTAGATTCCAACCAAATAAGTGCCAAAACTTATGGACTTGCTCACATTTTGGTAGCCAGCCAAGCAAGCTATGCCTTTTGTTGTTTTTTTTTTGGAACGGCCTTTTGCTTATTCAGAGATGGGAGCCGAGACATTTCATGGGAAGTAAAGCGTAGCGTTTGTCTAGTTCTTCGAAATGAGAAGCGACGTGTGACGAGTCATGTGGCAGCTGATAGTGTGTCTCGAGGGGGCTAAGGCCGTTCATGCTTTTATGCCTACTAGGGGTAGAGAGACAGTGAGAAGGTAGAGGTGATCTAGCGTGGGCACTTTCTTGCTATGGATACCCATGATTTGCTTAGGAAAGGCTCACTGTACGTCAAGGTCCTTCAGGACCAGAATCAAGCTGTTGCATGTGCGAGTGATTATGAATTTCTGATTTCCAGTGTTGTTGATGCTCATTAGGTTTGGAGAATATGACTTGTACTCTAGTTTTTTTTAGGGATACTTGTACTCTGATACTGATAGGATGCGGCTTGTTCCCTGCTCACAGGTTGGAGTGGGCTCACTTGCCATGTAGTGGTGGCCAGTTGGCCACTACCCAGAAGGCCAGAAGGCAACGTGAGGATGTTTCGCGGGTGGGGCGGCAAACGAATGGAGGCTTTTTTTTCGATTTTTATATTAATTTTTTTTTCAAAAATATATGTCGAATAGAGAAATTTTCAAAAATGGGTGTCTGTCGCCCCAGTTGTCTGTCGCCCATCCAGTTGGCGACAGGACCTAATTGTAAAAAAAATTTACATTTACATCCTGGCGCCTAGGGCGTATTAAACAGTGAACTTGTAAAATCTATATAAAATCGTAAAAAAATCGGAAAAATACAAACTCAACTGTTATGGATTCTATGAAATAAGATCTACAACTTTTGTTACATAAAGTTTTTCATTTGATCAATATATCTAAATCAAGAAAAAAAGTTCTTGTACCTAGAAAAATCTGAAATAATTCATTTGGTCTAGTTGTGCTTATCTAAAATTTACCAAACTTTTTTTATAGCTATTAGAAAATAAAATAATGGTACGGTAAAAGTTATGGATTCTAATACTCAGTATAGCAGCATGGATAAATAACTCATTTAAACTAGACATATTGCAAGATCTAATTTAAAACTTATTCTAGAAATATTTTCTGAGCCTACCAATTTTGTACAATCCTATGCTCACCATATGCAACACTCTGGCCAAAGATGACATGCATCCAAAGGATGGATCTTAATATTTAAATAAAAGTGGATTAAACTGGTATTTAAAATAGAGCAAGATACATTGATCAAACGAAAAACTTTATGTAACAAAAGTTGTAGATCTTGTTTCATAGAATCCTGAATAGTTGAGTTTATATTTTTCTGATTTTTCTACGATTTTATATCGATTTTAAAAAAACTTGACCTGCGGGGGTGAGACTGCCCCCACGGCATTGTTTGAAGAGGTAGAATGACCTTCTCACAACAGGCCAAAAAAACCCCCGAACCCCTGCCCCACCCGTACACGGGGGTCTGTCGCCTTGTGAGTTAGGCCGGGCTCCACAGTGCTTTGGACGTGGGACAAGCGAGGGATTTTATATCGATTTTACAAGTTCACTGTTTAATGCGCCCTAGGCGCCAGGACCGAAATGTAATTTTTTTTAACATTTAGGTTATGTCGCCAACTGGATGGGCGACAGGCACCATGTTGCCCATTAGGGGGCGACATGCACCCATTTTTTAAAATTTCCCTATTCGGCATATATTTTTAAAATTTTGTTTTTTTAATATAAAAATGAAAAAAGCGCCGAATGGAGGATGGAGCAAGGGGGCCTGGAGTGGGCGCGCCCAGGCCCAGCAATTCCTGCTCCCATTCCCCGTTTCGCCCAATTCTCAGGAATATCCATGCACTTCCAACCGATTCACCAGACTAGAATAGCGGTTTCTTCATACAATCCAATCAATATATACAAAGTAGTAAAGTGAGCAGTCTGACAGGTTTCCGCGCTCTCTGCAGGTGCAGGGGAAGCAAGCTGAATGAATTTGACAGCAGACTCACCTGAGCAACTTCCCAGTTCCAGAAGTTGGCAAGTCCCAACTCCTAATTGAGCAGAGAAGGGGCAAGCCCCTGAACCGGTACGAACATGCTAAGGGCCGTACTGAAAAGCAGTCTAATTGGCTACTGCGAATTTCTAGCTACCAGAAGGATGAAACCAAGTTCTTAATGAAATGCGACGGGCAAATCTGCAGGGAGCCGCAGCAGATGACGAAAGCAGAGGCAGAGCTGAGCAAGAGTTGCCGTGAGTAACCACCACCTCGGGTTATTCTCATGGTGAGAGACCTGCCAGGGAAATGAAGCAATCAAAATTATGTTCGTGACCACAGGTACAAACTAGCGTATTGGATATAAGTTCTCACCTAAGAGCAGGATACAGCAACCCCATGGAAGTGTGCAACCGATGCAGATGGCCGTAGCAGTTAGCCAAACCTGCAAAAAAAAAAAATGCAACGTTCTCTATGACCGGAGAGATCCCAAATTCCGAGTGCATGCATTTTCAGAATGTACCAACAGGCAACAGATAGTTTGCTTTTCTAGAGAAACCTCAACTGAAGGCAGTTTAGGAACTATGTAATGGTACCTCATGGAGGACGACACAACCAAGAAATAGGGGCACAGAAACTATGTGTGTAAGCTTCCTAATTTTTTATCCAAATCCAAAAAAATATGAACCATATTCTGATGCTGTTCACGTACACCAGCTAAATTCCTAAACTAAATCGCATTATCAGTTTATGAAAAGGCAACATTTAAATAATGATGTTTCATTGCTGATAACTAGTTGTACTACCTTTAGTTTATTGCAAATGCACAGCCTCTGAAGGACAGTTATCAACACTTCACTAGTACGAATTGAAGATGGAATGCAAAGAGCAATACAGGAATGTTCGAGAGAAAAATAAAAAGAGCAATACAGGAAGAATTTTTTTTTTTTTGTACAGATATGAGATGCAGCTCATGAGCAGAAAACAAGTTTGTGTACCTGCCATCTGGTGAAGAAAAAGAGGAAAAACAGTAGTTCTACACGAAACCGGGGGAGTTGATCTTAAGAAAGAACTTAAGTGCCTGGCAAAATGGCAATAAATCATGCAAATTCTATCGACTCAAAGCTGGTTCAGTTAATCCACTTCAACTGTTAACTTTTCATAAGGCAAATCTCATCTCCGAGTATCTGGCAAAATGTAATTAAGTCATGTCAACCTTTGCATTGGCGTTAGTGCATGGATCATAGTCATAGACCTAATAAACTCCAAACATTTTGAACTTGCCTGCGAGTTCTGTTTTGATGATGAACAGGTTCATGACTTGCAGCCTCTGCAGAAAAAAGGGGGAATAATATTAGAAGAATAGCCATTTGAACACAAAAGATAAGAAAGCGGAAAAAAACATTAGTTGATTTCACCTGGTATTTCTTGGGAAGTCAATGAAATAGGACCATTACTTGCAGCATGGTCTCTGAATGGAAAAGAAATAAACTTCAAATGATGGACATTTGTTCTTGTTTTGCTGAGTCATGTTATTAAGAACAGAAAAGGTCCCATGCATTTTAGCAAGCATGTTACAACACAATTGGCATGCAATGGATAAATGGAAAAACACAACTGAAACAGACTGGCAGGATAAAGATTGGGAACATGATATTAACTGGGAACACATATCTACATGAAGCTAGTTGAGAATTATAATTGGGAACACATAGCTTTAGGAAGCTAGTTGAGAATCTTCTACGAGCAGCTATTGAACAAAGTAGAATGTCAAATTAGAAAAATCTAAGCTCTGTGACTAAGGTGATTTAACAACCTGTAGGCTGATAGTTCTCAAAGAATATATATATACTGCGATTACACTAACATAAACAAATATTTAGCATCAACCTAATCAAGGAACCAGGTTCCTTCAAAATATTATGTTCAGATTCAGAGGATAAACTTTGACTGCAACTGGAACTGTGGCTAAATGTTAAAGTACTACAGATTACATCCGGCCATAAATACTTGCTTTGAATATGTACTAAGAAATGTGAGTATGATATCCAAAACTGTAATACAAGGCATGATAATCGATAAAGTTTGAATTTACCTTAGCGATGTTAATGAAGATGCAAGTTCAGAAGGTTGGGGACAATTCTTGCCAAAATTAAGTGGACTGCTTGATCCTCCCAGAACTCCAGCAGCACCAGTTGATATTGGCAACCTACTTTCATTAAAATAATCCAAACATAAGGATCAGATGCAAGTTTATGAACGTAAAATATATAGGAGACAATCCAGTAACAATGAATGCCACATCCAAGTAGTAGTGCTGATTATCTATGAAATGTCAGAATCAGAACAAATCAGATTGAAATAAACTGCAGCTTGGAGTTAATTTGGCCACTAAACGGCCAGCTACCAAGTTTTCTTAAACCAGTTAATTTCCTCACTAAACAAAATACCAACTAGAATTAATCAATAACTCAAGAAATTAGGGGGGATTCAAATTTCAAATGGGTGTATAAAGATTAAAACTATCAATCAGAAGTAAGGCTAAGTGCACCACTAAATAAAATTCCAACAAGAATTAATCAATAACTCATGCTGTTAAGGAAATTTTTTTTGACAAGTTTCAAAAGGATACACAGATTAAAACTATCAATCAGAAGAATTAAGGCATAGTTCTTCTATAAGATGCAGAGAAATTAAACTCCTGCATACGAGATCATTAGTCCCATTTCAGAATCGCCATCACGATGTTGACCCACAAATCCCGGCAGAACCATAACCGAAGAAAAACCAGGCCCCATAGGATGCAAGCCACTGAACAGCATAACTACAGGGTAAATGCAGCAAAACGTTAGCTTAAGGTGTTTGCAGCAGGACTACAAATTGAATCATACATGCACAGTTAGAAAAAAAAAGATGGTAGGGGTAAAATAAAACAAAACTGCATAGCAAATAAATGTGAATAAAATGAAGACAATCCCCCGTATGATGAAACATTACACAAACCCAGAACCTTGAGTAAGAATACAGAAGTATGAATATACCTAGGCCCAATCCTTATTTCAGAATTACTGCCAATGAGCAATAAGCCAATAACAAAAGCTTTCCAAGAGCTAAGGTGTTGTTAGTACTTGGCAAAATCGAACCAATATCACTTTCACTTCGACTTAATTGAATGCTTGTATCCACACAATGCAAGAATAAATGTCCTTCAAATGGCTAGATTACTCGATAGTTTTCTCTTACGGCTATGCATACAGCTTTATGTATTAAAAAAATCAAAATGATACACAAACCTGGCAATTTTGCTGAAGTGCTAGTGGAACCTGATTCATCAAGGGTAGAGCATCTTGATCCTGTATCATCAGCAACAAAGCTTCCTCCATCCAGAAAATAGGTCCTCTCTGCTTCCTTCATATCATCTTGCACTGTCAATGCCGATAGCACTACAGAACTGTTTGTTTCAGGGGGTGTAGTGGCCTCGCCATCATCAGATGAACTTATCAATCTTGTTTGTGGATGAGATCGAATTTTGTTGGTACTACTATCTTTCAGTACAAATATCTGAGAAGATGCCCTTGGCTTGGGTAGGATTGGTTGTTGAACTGACATTTGCTGATAAACTGCAATCTGGGGCTCAGTACAAGGTATGGTAGTCTCAGCAATGTCTAAATCTCTACCTTGATTCCAGAATTCTGAATCTTTGCTATAGTTATGTGATGTTGACATGGGATGCAGAGCAGAGCAGGCCATGACGTCAATAGGACCTATGTGGTGAGAATCAACAGCAGTTCCATGCTCAACAAATACAGATGGAACAAAGGCCTTCCTTCCGAAAACGGGATGGGACTGTGGTGTCGAAGAATTATGTGCCTTATGAACAGCTGATGAGAACAGTTTGTTGAACGTTACACGCCGTACTTTCTCTCTTGGAATAAAAGGGAGTCCTTGATGGGATGCTCTAGAAGAGTAAAAGGTTGGTGGAGCTGACCTTATGTCTGATCTAATGGTTTGCTTGCAAGGACGGGTTTGTTCATGCTGCAAACTTAGAGTCTGAGAGGAATGCTTTCCCACACCCGCATTAGATGAAACCTTTGCATTCTGTGATCTGGAATATGATTTTCTGAAACATTGGCAGTCTCACTGTTAGTGTTAGTTATAATCAAGCTAGCATTATCTTTCACAGAGCACAAAAAGGAGAGAAGAAATGGAACTCCACTTACCTATTGTCTTGCGCTGAAGAGATTCCAGAAGTCATCTGATGAGATTGGTAGTTTCTAGAGCCTTTCTCTCTGTACACATTTCGCTCATCATTAAAGCTCTTGGAATCATTGTAGGATTTGGTTCCTTCAAAATTACCATTGTCACCACTCTGCATGTGTTGTGGACACCTTCTTTGGCAAGAAGTACCAGCGCAAGAAGAAGGAAGGTGTCTCTCCAGCTGCGGCATAGTTAGTTTTGATTTAGTTTCCTTTTTATTCGGCTGTAATTTAGGAAGTCTTGGATATTCTAGAGACTCTATATATATTGTAAGAGCTGCGGCTCCAAAAGGTTATGCAGAAAAGTTAATCCTTGTGCTCAGAGCCTCAAGCGAGGGCGAGCTAGGGCATTATCAATCTGCTACTCGTGCCAATCTCCACAAGCCATAACAACTCTGGTATCAGTCTAGGGATCCTCCTTGGCCTGATCTGCACTCCGCCGCCCACCACAACCCCACCTTCCCCTGCGCGCCGCTAACCCTCATCGCAACCCTGCCATGGCTGCAGACAACGACAACGACACCCCCATCACCAAGGCGATCCTTGACGAGGTGGTTGACAAGCTCGTCAAACTCGTCGGCGACAACGGCCGGAAGCTGGACACCGACATGGCGGACTTTCGTCAGGAGCTCCGTCTCCTCTCGACGTCCATCAAGAACGTCCAGACTCAGGTTTTGGATCGGCAAGGCCACTTCGACGCCGACGCATCCTCGGCATCTGGACCCTCGCTGGCGCTGACCCACAAGCTGCGCGACCCTATTACATGGCTACACAAAGGGGAGCAATTCTTCCGCGCCTACGGCACGCCGGACCATCTCAAGGTCTCGACTGCGGCGTTCTACCTCCAGGGCGCTGCGAGCCAATGGTACTACCGCCTTGAGCAAAACCAAGGCGTCCCGACGTGGACGCAGTTCGTCGACGGCATCAATCGCCACTTCGGTCCTCCGCTCTGCAGCAATCCACTGGGCGAACTCACGCATCTGCGTCGCACCACGACCGTCGACGAGTACCAAGACAAGTTCCTGGTCCTACTGGCGCGTTGCGAAGGCGTCACCGAATCGCAACAGATCGCGATTTTCTCGGCCGGGCTCCAACAACCATTGAGCACGGACGTCGAGCTCGCGAAGCCAACGACACTGGAGGAGGCCATGAACTTGGCGCGCGCGTTTGAACGCCGACAGTCCGCGCCCACGGAGGCACCCGCTGCTACCGGTCGCCTCCCGGCACGTCTTCCTCAGCATTCCTCGACATCGTCTTCCAGGACGCCACCGCTGACTAACACGCCGGGCTCGACATCAGCACTGCCCGGCGCCCTATCCAAACCGGCGGTCCCTGCCGACGGGCGATTCAAGCGTCTCTCCCCAGAAGAGATGGCTCAACGCCGTCTCGACGGCCTTTGTTTCAACTGCCCTGAGAAGTTCTCCCGTGACCATCTCAAACATTGTACCGGCAAGGGCATCTACCTCCTAGAGATGTCTGCCGACGAGGACTCGCAGGACGGCAGCGAGTCAGATGAGGACTTGAAGATTTCATTGGCGGCCATCACCGGTATTCAGACGAGCGCGACATTGCACCTGACCGCTCGCATCTACGACACGCACGCCACGGCCCTGGTCGACTCCGGTTCCACCCACTCGTTCATCGACGAAGCTCTGGCGCAACGCCTTGGTCTAACACCAGTTCCTCGTCCCGGTCTCTCCGTGGGCGTGGCTAATGGCGATCGCGTGGCCTCGGCTGGACTGTGCAAGGCGGTGCACCTCGTCATCGACACGGAGGAGTTCATAGTCGACCTCTATGTTATTCCACTGGGCGGTTTTGGGATCGTCCTTGGCTGCGATTGGCTTCGCACTCTTGGCCCTATTCTCTGGGATTTCACCAATCTCACCATGCTATTCTGGCGCCATGATCACCGTGTCCAGTGGAGCGGCAACCGCACCCAGATCAACCCACGTGTGACAGCAACTGCGACGGTCGACTTTCTGACTGCCCTCCTGGACGAGTTTGCGGATTTGTTTGCTGAACCCAAGGGACTTCCGCCGCAGCGCACGTTCGACCACAGGATTCATCTGCTTCCGGGGACACCGCCGATTGCCGTGCGTCCATACCGTTATGCTCAGCTGCTCAAAGACGAAATTGAAGCTCAATGCCAAGCAATGTTGGCGCAAGGCATCATCCGTCAAAGTACATCGGCTTTCTCATCGCCGGTGCTGCTGGTGCGCAAAAGAGATGGCTCGTGGAGGTTCTATGTGGACTATCGTGCCTTGAACTGCAAGACAGTGCGTGACAAGTTCCCCATCCCCATTGTTGAAGAATTGCTGGACAAGCTCAAGGGTGCAGTATTTTTCACCAAGTTGGACCTGCGCAGTGGGTATCATCAAGTCCGCATGCACCCCGACGACATCGCCAAGACGGCAGTTCCTGGACGCATCACGGGCACTTCGAGTTCCTCGTGATGCCGTTCGGCCTCACCAATGCGCCGTCCACCTTCCAGGCGTTGATGAACGCGGTGCTGCAGCCATTCCTCCGGCGGTGCGTACTTGTTTTCTTTGATGATATTCTCATCTTCAGCGGGACATGGTCGGAGCATTTGCAGCACATCCGTGCGGTTTTCCTTGCTCTGCGTGAGCATGGCCCCGTCCTCAAGCGCTCCAAGTGCTCCTTTGGGGAGCAGTGGATCCACTACTTGGGTCATGTCATCTCCGACGACATGGTGGCGATGGACACTGACAAGGTCAGTGCAGTTCAAGCGTGGCCTCTCCCCCGCTCCGTCAAGGCGCTACGTGGCTTCCTCGGGCTCACGGGATACTATGTCGCTTCATCCACAACAACTACGGCGTCATCGCGGCGCCGCTCACAGCCCTCCTGAAACGGGAGGCGTTCCTGTGGTCCACGGTGGCGACGGAGGCTTTCGACGCGCTGAAACATGCGCTCACCACGGCGCCGGTCCTTCAGCTGCCGGACTTCGACGAGCCGTTCATCGTCGACTGCGACGCCTCCGGCACGGGCTTTGGCGCGGTGCTTCATCAGGGAACCGGACCGATCGCTTTCTTCAGTCGTTCGGTCGCACCTCAGCACGCCAAGCTAGCTGCGTACGAGCGCGAACTCATCGGCCTCGTGCAGGCCGTTCGCCATTGGAGGCCATACCTCTAGACACGGGAATTCATCGTCCGGACGGACCACTGCAGTCCAAGCACCTCTTGGACCAACGTCTTGCCACCATCCCGCAGCACACATGGGTAAGCAAGTTGTTTCGCTATAGCTTTCAGGTGGAGTACAAGCCTGGCAAATTGAATGCAGCGGCCTGACGCCCTGTCACGGCGTGATGAGCAAGGGCCGTGCACGTCGACTTGTGCAATTTCTAGGCCGGAGTTTGAGCTATTCGACGACTTTAGGCAGGAGTCTCTTTCTCTTCCGGAGGTGGTGTCCAAACGCCAAGAGATCATGGCCGGTACTGCAGGCAAGGAGTGGTATGTGGTTGACGATTTTGTGCTTCATCAGGGCAAAATTTTTGTTCCGGATTCATCCACGTTCTGGCCACAGTTACTGGAACACGCGCATGGCGTTGGACACGAGGGCATCCAGAAGTCCCTTGTCCGCCTGCGCTCATCGTTCTACAACCCTCGGGCTTCCAAGCACGTCCGTGAGTTCATCCGTGGGTGTTTGGTCTGTCAACGCAATAAGACCGAGCACCTGCATCCCAGGGGCTTGCTGCAACCACTCGACGTTCCGTCCACGGTGTGGAGCGATATAGCCATGGATTTTGTGGAAGGGTTTCCCAAGGTTGGAGGCAAATCAGTGGTGCTGATAGTCGTCGATCGTTTCTCCAAGATAGTTCACTTTGTACCTCTCGGGCATCCCTACACTGCCCTCACGGTGGCTCAAGATTTCTTCGACAACATCGTCAAGCTCCATGGCTTTCCGACGTCCATTGTCAGTGATAGAGACCCGGTGTTCACCAGTGGCCTCTGGACGGAGCTCTTCAAGTTGGCCGGTGTCAAACTCCGCCTGAGTTCGGCTTTCAGACCCCAAACTGATGGCCAATCAGAGGTGGCCAATCGGGTGCTCGGCGTGTATGTGCGCTGCCTCGCTGGTGACCGGCCGTGCAGCTGGCTTCGTTGGCTACCATGGGCGGAATTCTGCTTCAACACATCCTACCAGTCCGCGCTGTGCACGACGCCATTCCAAGTTGGGTATGGACGTGCACCTCCGGCCTTAGCATATCGTATCAGCCAGGCTTGGCCCGTGTGCTTGCGGTGGACAAGCAGCTTCAACATCGTGATGTCTTCCTGTCCGAGATCAAGGAGCGCCTCCTCCAGGCGCAGGATTACATGAAGTCTTCCCATGACAAGTCGCATCGAGAAGTCGTTTCTGAGGTTGATGATTGGGTATGGCTCCGTCTACATCAGCGTTCCGCGGCAGGGATCACGGACGGTTCTAAAGGGAAGCTGGCACCACGATTCTACGGCCCATTTCAGGTGTTGGAGAGGATTGGTTCTGTGGCATACCGACTGTGTCTTCCTCCTAAGGCGCGCATTCATGATGTTTTCCACGTGGTGTTCTTGAAGAAGTACCATGGTGATCCTCCTTCATCAATCGTCACTCTTCCTCCCATTGATAATGGTCGAGTGTTACCAGTCCCAGCCAAGGTACTTCGCGTCAAACCAGCTCGCAATTCATGGGATTTGCTGGTCCAGTGGGAGGGACGCAGCCCTGCAGAAGCAACGTGGGAGCCTTTGCTGGAGTTCAAGGAGAAGTATCCTTCTTTCAAGCTCGAGGACGAGCTTTTCGGTCGGGGGGGGGGGGGGAGTGTTGTGGACACCTTCTTTGGCAAGAAGTACCAGCGCAAGAAGAAGGAAGGTGTCTCTCCAGCTGCGGCATAGTTAGTTTTGATTTAGTTTCCTTTTTATTCGGCTGTAATTTAGGAAGTCTTGGATATTCTAGAGACTCTATATATATTGTAAGAGCTGCGGCTCCAAAAGGTTATGCAGAAAAGTTAATCCTTGTGCTCAGGGCCTCAAGCGAGGGCGAGCTAGGGTATTATCAATCTGCTACTCGTGCCAATCTCCACAAGCCATAACAGCATGATACTCACATTGAAATGATACTCATTCTTGGTATTAGAATGAGAATTTATCTCATTAAACCGATCATGCACCCACACCGCCTCCTCTTCAGGATTCCATATCTTTTGGCCACCAAAAACTTGCCTGAATCAGTTATATGGATACATTTGGAAGCTACAAAATACGGGCTACGAAATTTAGCAATGAATAACAATTAACGAATGCAACTAAATGCCAATTTATCAATTGAAACTCCTGTGCAACCAGCAAAGCAATCTTTGCAGCCTGCTTTTTCCAGATATACATGCCAAAAAACTGTATCCTTCTAATACTAACAGTGCCACCTTATTCGATAGTCTCCTCCAGAAAAGTGAATGATTCTCTCACTATAAAGCATGGAGTGCTTCCAGTAATATGCCGTCGCAATTTTACACTCAACAGGTTAAATTTGAAAATCGCAGCAGTAGTAAAATCACTAGGAACTTCTGATTGTAATTCGGTCTATACTACTGCTCAGAAAAACAAGGAAAGAAGAAGCGACGGGCCAAAAGGACGCCAAATTTAGAACCTTCGGTGGCTGCGGCCGCCGTCTTCCTGGCCCTGGAAGCGATTGTCGTGCTCGTAGAAAGCGCCTACCGTCGGCACGTCGTACGGCTCACTCCCTTTCTTCACCTCCTCTCCTTTCATCGTCACTTCATCCTCCTCCCCTTCCTCCGCCTCGTACCTTCCTTCGTCCTCCGGCGCCACAACCACCTCCACTTCGACATCTCCTCCGCCTCCGCCGCCAACGCCTCCAGCCTCGCGCTCATTGAACGTGTATCCGCATTTCTCCTCCTCCTCCTCCTCCTCCTCGGTGTCGTAAAGCCCCTCGTCGCCGTCGTCGTCGTACAACACGGCCGCGCCCTGCCCGTCGGGGTCGGACTCGGAGTCGAACACCGTCGATGATGGCGCCGGCGAACCCCTCCCGCTCCCACCGCCACCCTCGTCCTCATCGTCGCTCGCCGCCGCGCGCCGCCTCAACGAGGGGAGGGGCGCATCATCGGCGTCGCTCTCGTACTCCGCCTCCGCCTCCGCCTCCGCCTCCCCGCCTGCCTTCTCCGCCTCCGCCATGGGTGGGGTGGGATCGGTCGGGCGAGCGGCCACCGGGTGGGTTTAGCCGATTGGGCAAGAAAAATGCTAGGGTTTAGTCTAGGGTTTGAGGGAAATCTAGAAGGTCCGAGAGGGTCCCCGAGCTCCCGGGTGGCTCCGTGCTGATTCGCCGCCGCGAGCTCGCTTGATCACCTTTTGCGGCCTATACGGTGAGACTCGTGAGAGTGCTCGTCGATCGGCTTGCTTTGTCGATGTGGTTGTTCAAACGCCGGAATAATGGGACGCTGACATGTGGGCCCGGGCGATGACACCGACGGCGGTTCCACTGGGTAAACAGCTCCTCACTTCTATCTAAGCCGCGGACTCCTATCTGGGCCCTCCGGGCGACTAGGGCTGAGGATTCTAGTGCGTTAGATTGTCCCTGTGCGGCTAAGCAGATGATCAGCAATGTTGGGTGGTGGGAATTGTTGGCGATGGCTGGGACTAGAGCAGAAATTATCATATTTTGATCTGAGTTTCTCGCTTCTCTGAAATTAACCCCTCTCATTTCCTAAATCAGTGCACTATTCACCGAAGCGAAGTCACGGGCGATGAGACGATGACCAACATGGCAGGCCTCACACCCACGTTTTTTTCTCTACCCCTCCACTCCTCCGTTTCCTTCCCGCGATGATGAATCTGCGGGTGACCGTAAACTCAGCAACTCACGGTCGACGACCGACCCACATGATGGACCCCACTCGCTCTCTCTCCGCTGAGCTCTCTCTCCTCCCCCGGCTCTCTTCTCTCTCTCTTCCTTTTTCTCCTGGATCTCGGCTCCGGCTGTGGGAGCTCCGCTCCCCATGGCGACCGCGCCTCTCCCATCCCCATCCCTTCCCCTTCCTTCCCCTAGACGAGATCCATGGCGGCAGCGGGGAGGCGCGGCGGCGGGCCCGCCTCGGGGTGGAGCAGCGCCGGGGCGGCAGCGGGCCGGCGACGAGCCCCCTCCCCCTGTCCCTTCCCCCTTCCTCCCCCCAGGCCAGATACATGGTGGCGGTAGGGAGGCGCGGCGGCGGGCCCACTTCAGGGCGGAGCAGCGACGGGGCGGCGGCGAGCCTCCTTCCCTTTCCCCTTCCCTTCCCCCAGGCCAGATCCATGGTGGCGGCGGGGAGGCGCAGCGGCGGGTCCGCCTCGGGGAGGAGCAGCGACAGGGCGGCGGCGGGCCTGCCTTGGGGCGGAGCGGCGACGGGGAGGCAGCGGGAAGGCACGGCGCGGCGGGGCCGGCGGCGAGGCGACGCGGCGGATGTGGGGCGGCGGCGGGGAACGGCGGGGCCGGTCTTTGTCGGACTGTCTTGGAAGGCTGCTTCACGAACAGATGGCCACCTTGCGGAAGAAAGAACAGAAACGAAAAAAAGAAAAAAAACTGTGATGCAGCAGATGGCAAGAGATGGTTGCAATTGCTAGCATCCGGCTGATCAAACTGCCCGGAGCAATGTGTGTGAATTGTGATGTGCGGTGACTACAGAGAGTCAGAGACCATTCATGCCCTTCCTCGTGTCCTTGCCTAGAGTAATTCAGAGACTGAATAATCGATCCACTGCACATCGTCAAGCTTCAAGCTGCTGCTTGCGCGCGAGAAACGTTGAATCCGCCTGCCTGCCCGTATGCGATTGCGAGCCGTTCCTGGGTTGTCTCCACTTCTGTCTAGCTCGCCGAACCCCCATCGACGGCGCGCGATCAGTTTGCAGGTCGGTGGCGCCGCAGAACGTGAGAATCTGAGATGGCGCGACATGGCAGTAGAAGCAAGACAGCGAGGAAGCGCGCAGCGGCGAGCACGGCCACCGTGACTAGTGAACTGGTTCAGTTTGGGCAAGAAAGCAAATTGACAAATACGGCGATCCTTCCTTTGGAAAGGTGAAGAGAATGCAAATGGAAGTCATTGTTTGGTTAACTGGCCCACTGTCAACCGGCCAAACGACCTAGGCGGTCTAGGAGTTTTGGACTTGGACAAATTTGGTAGAGCCCTTCGTGTGCGCTGGTTGTGGCAGGAGTGGAGTGCTGATAACAAACCTTGGTCCGGCCTAGAAATTCCATGCACCGAAATGGATCGTTTTTTCTTCAACGCATCCACCACCATAACTATTGGCAACGGAAGGAAGACAAGGTTCTGGCACCACGCCTGGCTAGATGGAGAGGCACCTCGAAATTTGGTGTGACGAAACCGCCACATTAAAATTCTAATTAAGCGTAATGGCTGTCATTTGAACACATCAAGCACATTTGCTTAATGACTTAATTTGGCGATCCTTTCTCAACTAACGGCCCGATCGAAATATCGCCGGTAGTCCCACGCGAAGGAGGGCGCATATGGTATAAATACAACATAATACTTAAAAATACAAACACCATATGAGTACAAAACATTAGGTTTTACAACCCGAGTTTAAATATACATATAAATTTACAAGAGTTGCATAATTTACAAACTTTACAACGGATGTACTGAAGTTCGAATAGACTAGATCCTACAACTACACTAGCCTGCAAAAACCCTGATTAACCATGACTGGTCAGACCGGTACACCCAACCGGTTGGACCGGTCGGCACTACCCTGCCGACACCACCGGTCAGACCGGTCCCACGGACCGGTCAGACCGGTCTGCGCAAAACAGAAAGGCTGAACACTCTGCTCTCAAGTGTACAACCCGACAATCCCCTAACCAAAGGGTCTCGCTCCACCACCTCCCACCCCTCTGCATCCCGGCGGATGAACTTGACACAGCAGTGGCAGAAGTCAATGTTTGGGTGTCCTGAAAGAATTGTGGCAACAAACCCTGAGTATACTAATACTCAGCAAGACTTACCCGTCTATTGGGTATATTTAACCCACATATTCTAGACATGCAAACTTTTTGGCTAGTGGTTGATTTTTGCGGAAAAGAAGCAATTACAAGTGAGTTCTTATTTTTCCATGTTTTAGCTTCAATATAAAGTAATCAATTTACTAATCCTCTATGATTTGCAAATCTACAGCAATCATGGTGAACAAATCAATAATTAGATAATATCAGCCTGCATCTCATCTCTTTTAATTCATTTCCTTGCTACGATGTGACCAAGAGATCAAGGCTCTCATGACCGCGAGACACGGCGAATCGATCCGATTTAACCTTGCAAGGTGGATCTAACCAACACGGCACGCTAAAGTCCCGTCGGACCCCACGCACCAACCTTTCCCCTCCCCGCCTCGAACTACAGGAACCAGCCCAACGACATATGGTCAGCCGAGCTCAACGTGAGACCACCAAAAGTAAACATATGCATCCCCAACTCTCCGCGACTACTCGACCACCCCAGGAGTTGGGTGCGGATTCCTGTACTTTCGAAGCGAAGCAGTACTCGGCTTACTGGTTTCGACTACCTCCTACTCCCGGCATGCAGTTAGTACAGTTCAATCCCTGATCAGCACAGCCGACAACGGAACGGTCCTTAATCAACACAGATGGGGCTACACATTCCCCCATCCGGTCTCCCAACCCATACCTTTCATCTTGAATATAATGATTCATATACTGTAATACAAAGACATCCTATATCTCGCGAGTGACAGAATTATCACTCGACTTCTATCGAGCCCTATTAAGCATATATAGCAGTGCTAACGACCTATTCATACTAGTATAAGGCCCAGGAAAATCTAGGAATCGTGCAACTAAGGTTTCAAACAATTCCTAAACCTAATGCAGAAATATTAGAGACATATATAGGTGATATAATTTAAAATAGTAGGATGTGCGGATTTTTCGGAGTATCTGGGTTAATACCCGTAGTTTTCGGGTTTCCTACCATTTTCGCCCCCCCAAAACTGAAATCTTGATTTTGGCAAAACCAACCCACAAAATTTGAAACCCTTTCAGGCCCTAATAGAATGGTTCATAGGGAGATGATTGACCCAAAAGAAATCGCTTTAAACACCCTAGATTGATCAATCCCTTTTTGCCCTAGCTCTTAGGACCTTGAGCAAGCTCTCCTTGCAAGAAAACTAAAAAATGAAGCCACCCCATGGTGGAATACCTGGAGAAGATGATTCCTCACGCTGATTGGAGCTTCCTTGGTCTTGGGAATGGATTTGGAAGGAAGGATTTGGAGTTTAGGGCTAAGGGGGAAAGGGAGAGCTCGTGAGGGAGAGAAAGAGGAAAAGTGAACGGTGTTTTAACGTGTGGGAACAATCATAAGGCCAAAACACGTGATAAAGCGTTTCAGGTCCGTACTATCCGGAAGAAGATCCGGAGTATCCGGGTAAATCCGGAATTTCCGGATTCAAACCCGGAGTATCTGGATTCCTCTGGCTCCAGAATTTGAAATCGAGTTTTGAGTCGATTTGTGACTCGACTTGTAACCGAGAGAATCGGATCACTAGTTAGCTAGTTAAACCCAAGTTTAACACTCGGGTGTTACAATCCTTCCCCTTAAAAGAAATCTCGTCCTGAGATTTAATGCATGTGTTAATTCGAAAATGAAGTGTCAGGGTTAGTTACCTTGATGAGTTCGTAACAACTCCGGATATTTGGATTTAAGAAACTCTTCAGTTTCCCATGTGGCTTCTCGCTTGGAGTGGTTACTCCATTGCACCTTATAAAAATTGCTGGTTTGATTTCGAGTAACTTGAGTCTTGAAATCAACAATTTTGACCGGGTGCTCTGGATAGACAAGATCAGGCTCTAACTGTAAATTCTCCATGTTAACAACCTCAGTTGGAACTCGAAGGCATTTTCTGAGCTGGGACACATGAAAGATATCATGGACCGCTGACAAATGCGGGGGAAGTTCCACACGATATGCCACCAGGCCACAACACTCAGTGATAGGAAAAGGCCCAACATAGCGGGGTGCTAACTTGCCTCTTATGCCAAACCGCTGCACACCTTTCATCGGAGATACACGAAAGTAAACATGATCACTAACTTCAAATATCAGAGGCCATCGCCTCTTATCTGCATAGCTCTTTTGGCGGGCTTGGGCGGTTTTCAAATTTGCCTGTATAAGACGAACTTGATCTTCTGCTTCACAAACCAAATCGGGCCCAACGAAATTCCGCTCACCGGCTTCTGACCATTTTAGTGGAGTCCTGCATCTCCGCCCATACAAGGCTTCAAAGGGTGCCATTTTGATAATTTCTTGATAGCTATTATTGTAAGAAATTTCAGCGAGTGGTAAACACTCATCCCATTTCTTACTATATGAGAGTACACAGGCCCGCAGCATATCTTCCAGAATTTGATTAATTCTCTCGGTTTGACCATCGGTTTGTGGGTGATAAGCCGAACTGC
Organism: Panicum virgatum; assembly: GCF_016808335.1. NCBI lineage: Eukaryota > Viridiplantae > Streptophyta > Magnoliopsida > Poales > Poaceae > Panicum > Panicum virgatum. Next base: position 46,564,583 of record NC_053140.1, on the reverse strand, counting down.
GGATCAATTGTGTACCCAAAGCGGCATGGAATTGTTCCCAGAATCGTGCAATAAACTGTGCACCACAGTCCGAAATAATGGTTTTAGGAATTCTATGGAGACTCACAATACGGTCCAGGTACAACTGAGCATATTGCCTTGCCGTATAAGAGGTCTTTACTGGAAGAAAATGGGCTACCTTCGTAAATCGATCGACTATTACCCAAATAGAATCATACCCTTTTGAGATGTTGGATAAGCCGACAATAAAATCCATACTGACATCCTCACATTTCCCTGATGGAATACTCAAGGGTTGAAGTATACCGGCGGGCTTCAAATGGCTTGCTTTAACCCTTCTGCAAGTGTCACATTCCGACACAAACCTGGCGATTTCCCGCTTCATCCTTATCCACCAAAATCGTTGTTTCAGGTCTTGATACATTTTATTACTGCCGGGATGGATGGAATACCTAGAGAGGTGAGCCTCATCAAGAATCTGCTCCCTAAGCTCCAAATCTTTAGGTACCACTAATCAATTCTTGAACCATAACACCCTCTCATTATCTTGATGAAAACACTGAACTCTGGGATCATTTTCACTGAGCCTCTGTCTAATCTTACCCATGCCCACATCACTGTTCTAAGCAGCAATAATCTAATCTCGAAGTGTAGGGATAAGAGTGATATTAGCAATTGTGCCTTTAGATACAATAGCCAAATTCATCTTCTCCATTTCTTGGCACAAAGTTTCTTGCAGAAATGTAGCTGAGACACAGCTGCAACTCGCCTTGCGACTCAGTGCATCGGCAACGACATTAGCCGTGCCGGGGTGATAATGAATCTCCAGATCATAGTCCTTGATCAATTCTAACCACCACCTCTGGCGCAAATTTAGCTCACTATGGGTAAATATATACTTGAGACTCTTGTAGTCTGAGTATATATGCACCGGATTGCTCAGAAGATAATGACGCCAAATCTTTAAGGCATGCACCACTGCTGCCAGCTCCAGGTCATGAGTAGCATAATTCTCCTCATGTCGCCTGAGTGCTATGGAAGCATAAGCAATTACCCTCTGATCTTGCATGAGTATACAACCGAGACCCGTACCTGATGAACTATAATAAATATCAAAGGGCCCAGAAATAACGGGCTGAGTCCAAACAGAAGTGAGAATGCAGCGAAAACCCGTACCTGATGCATCATAATACACATCAAAAGGTCGAGTAATATCCGGCTGAGCCAAGACAGGGGCCGACGTTAAGTGTAGCAGCACCGTCCAAATTAAACCGGCTTAAATGCACTAACCATCATCTTAATACTTAATCAAGTTACTGTGCACTTAAAACGGTGTAACCTGACAGGCTGTCGGGTAAAATCCCGATTAAACTACTATATTCCAGGATCACAATTGCACTTAGACCCGTACGAAGACGAGCACATGTGATACCAGCATACAGAAATCTTCAAATTAATTTACAACACAGGTTTTACATAAAAGGTTCGAATACAAATGACAGAGTTCAAAAGCACAGCGGAAGGTTAAAACTGAGTTCGAAATACAATACGATAACTACGATGACGATACAAGGTGAGCTCCACATCCTGCCCACCGATGTGATGCCAACCTGCCCGATCTTCACAGGGAAGACGGGGCCCACTCGACGGTCCACCCAGGAGGAAGCGGCTGTCCAATCCAGGACGCACAGACCTCCTCGAAGTCAGCAGGAACGCAACCTGCTTAAAAGGTTTACAATAACAACCCTGAGTATACTAATACTCAGCAAGGCTTACCCGACTTTGGGTATACTTAGCCCATTACCTAGACATGCAAAGCTTTTTGGCTCTGGAGTTCTTTTGCTGAAAGGCTGCTAGAAGTGAATCCTTACTTTCAATATTTTAGCTCCATTTAGTATACCAAGTATTAACTAAATTCGCCTAATCATCTAGAGCACACATGGTGGAACAGATTATCTTTCAGTAACTACCAAACCAGCCTTTTCCATTCCGCTTTCATTCCCCTTTCTTACTACGATGTGACAAAGAGATCAAGGCTCTCATAACCGCGAGTCACGGCAAATCGATCCGATTTAACCTTGCAAGGTGGACCTAACTCACACGACGCATGTAAACCCCGTCGGGTCACGCGCGTCAACTGTTTCCATCATTACCACGGCATCTGAACTACGCCTGCTAAAACCCAGGTGATGGGCCCCTCGCGGTGAACTCCCGGAGAACCCGGAGGCGGCATCCTATCCAACACCCGCCAACTCCCACGCCCAGCGTAGCATGACGGAATTCAAATCACCGCTGTAAAGTGGTACACAGCTCACTGGTTTCGACTGCCTCCTACTTCCGGTATGTGGTTAGTACTGTTCAATCCTCGATCAACACTGCCAACAACGGAACGGTCCTCAATCGACACAGGCGGAGATTTCTTTTCATCCATTCTATACCATTAAACCAACTCATTTCCGCCCAGTCTCCATTTCTCTTTACTCAACAACTCATTCAAAGCCATAGCTAAAGAAACAAGATCCTAAACTCGCCAGTGACAGTAATCACTCGACTTCTACCGAAATCCTATTTAGCAGAGCATTGCTAACGATACCTGCACACTAGTATGGACTCGCAGGTACCTAGGGAGAGCATGCATACTAGGGTTTCATACAACTCCTAATACTTAAATGCACAAATACTTAAATAAACATTGAATAATTAAAATTATGGTTATGCTCCGGGGCTTGCCTTGCAGGTCAGCGGGGTTAACGAAAACCTCTGGAGCGGGCACAACGGCGTCCTTCTGCGGCTCTTCTGCTCGTGGCTCCTGGACCGGCTCAACGATCAGCTCGTGGACAGCTTCGTTTGGGGAGTCTACACGAATAAAAATATGCCATGCAACAATTAGAACACAGTGCAATGCATGAGCACTTAAATGCGATGAAAAGATCAACTCAAAAAAAAATAGCCTGAAGTGTTTCCTTCAACCACAAAACTACTAAACTTGCTTGGGTAGCAGGGATTAAAACCGAGACTTGCTTTGCTAAGGTTACACATGCATGAAACAATTAACTACCACATTAAATAAGGAAAAGAGCATAGCTAGGGCAAATTATAAGTAAAAACCTAACTTGCATACAGGACCTAGCAACACAATTCACCAGCTCAAGCGGAACAGTACAGCATGCCACCCAAATTTTTTTCCAACAATTATTGCTGCTAACAAAGCATTTAAATAACCCTAGCAAGGTAAAATAAACATAAATAGCTCTACCCAAAAGTGCACAACAGCAGCACCAGAAATTTTTATAGCGGATTACTCATACCAAGAGTAAGCCACTGCAGATTTTACATAATTTTTAGAGTTATAGAACAAGTGGTACAAAATAAACTAGGTTAAACACAAATTGAATTTTCACCAGAGCAAAAGTGATAAAATGCATGCTTAAGTATTTTTCCTCTGAAGACCATGATTTTAGAAACCTAACAAAATTTGTTTGGCATTTTTCGCATTTTTCTGTGAATTTCTAGGCAATTATGAATTTTCCAGCCGGAATAAAGAAATAAAACTTAAAAACATAAAAGGAAAAAGGGGGGCTGACAGCCGGGCCCCACTTGCCTGGGAGCCCAGCCCGCCCCCTCCTCTGCTTCGCCCGCACGGGCGGCCGCGCGACCAGGCGGAGCGCGCTCGGCGCGGCACCGGCCCCCGCCGGCGGCGGCCGGCCGGCGACGCGGCTGGGCCGAGCCGCGGCCGGGGTGCGGGGTGCGGGACGGGCGGCGACCGGCCAGAGCGCGCGCGGCGCGGCTCAGAGGCGCACGCACCAGGGGGTCCGCGGCGGCGGCGCGCGGCGTCCCCCGCCGGTGGGGCGGAATCGGCGGCGCGGCGGTGCGGGTGAGGGCCAGTGGCCCCAGGCGGCCTAGGGCACGCGGCGGCGCGGGCGGGCACGCACAGGAGCGGCCCCGCGGCATGCGCTGGCGGTGGCAAGCGGCGGCGACGGTGGCGCGGCGGCGTTCCGACAACTGCGGCGCAAGGCGGCGGTGGGAGCGGGCGGCGCGAGCATCAGGGTGTCCAGGCAGCCTTAGGGCACGCGGAGATGGCGCACAGGGAGGCGCAGGGGGGGCTGGCGGCGTGCGAGGAAACGAGCTGCGGCGACGAGCTTTGACCGGTGCGACGAACGACGACGGCTCGAACTCGTCTCTGCGCTACGCGTGAGCTCGAGGAAGGACAAGACGATGGAAGGGGAAAAGACAGAGACGGCACCGCGACCGGATAAGGACGCGCAGCGCGGCGTGCGAGGATCATCGACGACCGACACGTGGAGGAGGCGCCGACGAGCACAGTTGCCGGTATGGCCGGCGAGCGCTCGTTTAAATGATTTTAGCCCGAGTTTGACCAGTTAAAACTCCAAATTTCGTATGGGAACATGAAATTTTGCCAAAACAAAAGTTGTAGAGGAAAAGAAGATCTACAACTTTCGTTTTGGGCGAAAGTTGATTTGGAGCTCGGATCGGTGACAAAAACGAGATCGAAAACGGCTAACTAGATGTTTACTAAGCGAACGCGATTAGCGCTAACGACGAATTGAGTCCACGATTAGCGAGATAAATCGTGATTAGCGAGCACAATTAACACAGGGGTGTTACATTAAGAGCTTTCTCAATGTCTGAAAAGACCGCTCACATTTGTCGTCCCAATTAAATTTCACCCCTTTCTTGAGTAATTCAGTCATGGGCCTAGCAATTTTTGAGAAGTCCGGAACAAACCGCCGGTAATACCCTGCTTGACCAAGAAAACTCTGGATCTCTGGAACAGATGTGGGAGCGCTCCAATTCAAGATATTCTGAATCTTGCTAGGATCAACAGAAATACCGCCCTCAGAGATAACATGGCCCAAGAATTGAACTTCCTTGAGCCAAAAATCACATTTACTGATCTTGGCGTATAGCTTGTGCTCTCTAAGGCGTTGAAGAACAATGCGAAGATGCTCTACATGCTCCTCTTCATTCTTGGAATATATAAGGATGTCGTCAATGAAAACCACGACAAACTTATCCAGCTCAGGCATGAACACCGAGTTTATGAGGTACATGAAGTGAGCAGGGGCATTGGTCAGCCCAAATGACATAATCAGATACTCATAGAGCCCGTATCTGGTAGAGAAGGCCGTCTTGGGAATATCCTCAGCTCTGATTTTTATTTGATGATAACCGGAGCGGAGGTCAACTTTTGAGAATACTTTAGCCCCGACTAACTGATCAAACAGAATATCAATTCGGGGCAAAGGATATTTGTTCTTGATGGTGACGGCATTTAAAGGCCGATAGTCCACACACATTCGGAGGCTCTGATCTTTCTTCTTGACAAAGAGTGCAGGACAGCCCCAAGATGAAGTGCTAGGGCGGATATACCCTTTATCAAGCAGTTCTTGCAAATGCTTCTTTAGCTCTGCTAGCTCATTGGGTGGCACCCGGTAAGGCCTCCAAGAAATCGGTGCCGTACCCGGTTACAATTCAATGGCAAACTTCACATCACGGTCAGGTGGCATGCCTGGCAGATCCTCCGAAAATACATCTGGATACTCACATACTACTGGTATGTCAGCCAAAGTCTTGCCCTCAACCTGATTCACCGTATGTGTCAAAGGCATATGATCCCCCAATTTCAAAGTCATAGACCCATGAACAGGGGATTTCATGTGCACAGATTGGGAGATCGTGTCCAGAATAACTCCACGACCCTCTATCTAGTTCATGCACAATATAATATCTACCCTCTGGCTTGGTAACATTATAAGAGCCGTAGGAAAAAAAAATTTCCTTGCAACTGTAGGGGTACTTGCTTGACAAATTTATTTGTGATTAATATTCCCCCAGGTGAGTGAATATGGTACGGCTTGGGCATACTCTCTATCTTCAGCCCCAGTCTAATAGCACATTCCTTACTAATAAAAGTATGTGATGCCCCTGAATCAAATAATGATGTAACGGGTTGATCGTTTACTGAGAACGTACCCGCCATCACTGGAGTTCCCTCTGGACTACCCTCGAGGGTGGTGTAGTGCACTTGCCCTGGCTTGAAATGAGCCACTTGCTGCTTCTGACTCTGCTGACCGGACGGTTGGCTTGCTTTGGTGGCATCGGCAGTTCCGTGCAAAGTGTCCAGACTGCCCACAGTTATAGCACGGAAACAAATTGGAGCGCGCCCCCGACTGCTGCACCCAAACTTTCTGCTCACTCTGCTGAGGAACATGAGGTCTAACTATGCCCTGTGACGGTGTGTAATGAGGGGGCCGATAGCTCCACTGCTGCTGCGGCTGATGCTGAAAGGGGGCTCGCTGCGGGCCTGACTGCACCAAGCGGAACCTCTGAGGAGTACTGCCAGAAGATCCCACGGCCGGTGCCTTTCTCTTTTTCTCCATCTTGTGAGCTAGATGAGCGTCCTCCTGAATGATAGCCCCATTGACTAGCTCACTGAAGGTGTCAAACTTGACCATCGCCAGGTGATCCTGGAGCTTACTGCTAAGCCCCTGCCGGAAACACGCCTGCTTCTTCTCATCAGTGTCTACATGATACCCGGCATATTGTGACAAAGTGTTGAAGGCCTGAGAGTACTGTAGCACACTATTATTGCCATGCTTCAGGGCCAAGAACTCCTTGAGTTTTCTTCTGATCATCCCTGCTGGGATGTGATGTGCCCTAAATGCTTCTTTAAACTGGGTCCAGGTGAACCGAGTGCGCTCGGGGAACATGGCCACATGATTGTCCCACCAAGTGCGTGCGGGGCCCGTGAGCTGCTGGGCTGCAAATCCTGCCTTGTCCCCATCATTGTACAGGTGCAGGGTGAACTTGGACTCGATGGTTCGGAGCCAGCTATCTGCTTCCAGTGGGTCATCCGCCTTATGGAAGAGCGGTGGCTGGGTAGCCAAAAACTCCGGGTATCCAGGAACAGGTGGCGGGTGATGATGTTCATGCCGCTGCGCTCTGCCCTGCTCCACAATCTCCCGGAGGAGTGCCGTCTGCTCGTCTCGTCCGGTGACCATGGCCGTAATGGCCTGGGCCAAATCAGGAGGGTTCGGTGGGCCCGTCATTCTGCATTCAACCATGATTGTATTAGTTACATGATTCTTGATTACAAAATAATCCACCATGAAAGAATGCAGAAAACATAAATTAAACCAAAAGGCCGGAAGTTTTGCAGAGCCAAATCCGGAATGTCCCGATTTTTATCCGAAATGTCCGGACACAAGTCTCGGACTATCCGGAACTATATCCGGAGTATCCGGATATTCATGTCGTGTTCACAACGCCCCCACCCTTAAGATGCAGAATTTTTTTAAAACAATGAATGACATGAAAACAATGAATGACATGATGAATGATCGCCCTACGCTACCTTCTTATGAAGAAACTCCGAATGTACTGAAGTTCGAATAGACTAGATCCTACAACTACACTAGCCTGCAAAAGCCCTGATTAACCATGACCGATCAGACCGGTACACCCAACCGGTTGGACCGGTCGGCACTACCCTGCCGACACCACTGGTCAGACCGGTCCCACGGACCGGTCAGACCGGTATGCGCAAAACAGAAAGGCTGAACACTCTGCCCTCAAGTGTACAACCCGACAATCCCCTAACCTAAGGGTCTCGCTCCACCACATCCCACCCCTCTGCATCCCGGTGGATGAACTTGACACAGCAGGGGCAGAAGTCAACGTCTGGGTGTCCTGAAAGAATTGTGGCAACAAACCCTGAGTATACTAATACTCAGGAAGACTTACCCGTCTATTGGGTATACTTAGCCCACATATTCTATACATGCAAACTTTTTGGCTAGTGGTTGATTTTTTCGGAAAAGAAGCAATTACAAGTGAGTCCTTATTTTTCCATGTTTTAGCTTCAATATAAATTAATCAATTTACTAATCCTCTATAATTTGCAAATCTACAGCAATCATGGTGAACAAATCAATAATTAGATAATATCAGCCCGCATCTCATCTCTTTTAATTCATTTCCTTGCTACGATGTGACCAATAGATCAAGGCTCTCATGACCGCGAGACACGGCGAATCGATCCGATTTAACCTTGCAAGGTGGACCTAACCAATACGGCACGCAAAATCCCTGTCGGACCCCACACACCAACATTTCCCCTCCCCGCCTCGAACTACAGGAACCAGCCCAACGACATATGGTCAGCCGAGATCAACGTGAGACCACCAAAAGTAAACATATGCATCCCCAACTCTCTGCGACTACTCGACCACCCCAGGAGTTCGGTGCGGGTTCCTGTACTTTCGAAGCGAATTAGTACTCCGCTTACCGGTTTCGACTACCTCCTACTCCCGGCATGTGGTTAGTACAGTTCAATCCCCGATCAGCACAGCCGACAACAGAACGGTCCTTAATCAACACAGATGGGGCTACACATTCCCCCATCCGGTCTCCCAACCCATACCTTCCATCTTGAATATAATGATTCATATACTGTAATACAAAGACATCCTATATCTCGCGAGTGACAGAATTATCACTCGACTTCTATCGAGCCCTATTAAGCATAGCAGTGCTAATGACCTATTCATACTAGTATAAGGCCCAGAAAAACCTAGGAATCGTGCAACTAAGGTTTCAAATAATTCCTAAACCTAATGCACAAATATTAGAGACATATATATGTGATATAATTTAAAATAGTAGGATGTGCACCGGGGCTTGTCTTCGGGCTGCTGCTCGGTACTGTGGTGAACTAGGCCTTGGGCCGGGTCCTCACGCCTCTCTGCCTGCTGGGCCTGCTCCAGCGGCTCCTGTGGCTCCGCAACCACCTCGTACACCACCCCCTCTGTCGCAGCTGCTACACGTATGCATATGATATGAGAAATGCGGTTATGATTTGTAACTTTGAAACAAGCCTAAACCGTATACACGCACCACTACCCGAGACAACCCGACGTCCACAATTCTGTAAAACCCGGAATATCTGGATTTTATATCCGGAATATCCGGATTTTCCAGAGTTTCCGGGTTTCCTACCATTTTCGCCCCAAAAAACTGAAATCTTGATTTTTGGCAAAACCAACCCACAAAATTTGAAACCCTTTCCGGCCCTAATAGAATGGTTCATAGGGAGATAATTGACCCAAAAGAAATCGCTTTAAACACCCTAGATCGATCAATCCCTTTTTGCCCTAGCTCTTAGGACCTTGAGCAATCTCTCCTTGCAAGAAAACTCAAAAACTAAGCCACCCCATGGTGGAATACCTGGAGAAGATGATCCCCCACGCTGATTGGAGCTTCTTTGGTCTTGGGAATGGATTTGGAAGGAAGGATTTGGAGTTTAGGGCTAAGGGGGAAAGGGAGAGCTCGTGAGGGAGAGAAAGAGGAAAAGTGAACGGTGTTTTAACATGTGGGAACAGTCATAAGGCCAAAACACGTGATAAAGCGCTTCAGGTCCGGACTATCCGGAAGAAGATCCGGAGTATCTGGGTAAATCCGGAATTTCCGGATTCAAACCCGGAGTATCCGGGTTCCTCTGGCTCCAAAATTTGAAATCGAGTTTTGAGTCGATTTGTGACTCGACTTGTAACCGAGAGAATCGGATCACTAGTTAGCTAGTTAAACCCAAGTTTAACACTCGGGTGTTATATCTGGCCTCATAACTCTTTGAACTGGTACAAAGAAAGAGCAAAACAGTAGCGCAGGAGCTGACAAACAACTCTTGGATTAGTGCGCTGCAAAATAAAATAACAAACACCACCCAGCTTGAGTAATTCGTCTCGCTTTGGATTCGAATTCAAGGAGTATTCCTAAACTCAGAGATTGAGGATTCCATCACTTGGAAATGGACACCAGATGGCATCTATTCTGCACGGTCAGGATATCGGGCTCAGTTCATCGGATCCTTTCGGAGCTTCAACACGGACATTATCTGGCGTGCGAGGGCTGAAAACAAGTGTAAAGTATTTGCTTGGATTCTCATCCAAGACAAAATCCTAACCGCTGACAATCTCGCGCGTCGGGGATGGCCGCATCAAACTTCATGTGCTCTCTGCAATGGACCTATGGAGACTAGCCAGCACCTTTGCCTACTTTGCCCTTTGGCCCAGGCAGTTTGGAACCAGATCCTATCTTGGGAAAACTGGACTCTTCCTCAACAGAACCATCCAGCAAACTTCGATTGCATCAGAGATTGGTAGGAGGCAACGGCAAAGACTGTGCACAAGAACCAACGTCGTGATTTTAACGGTATGGTGATTTACATAATGTGAAATTTGTGGAAGGAGCGGAACCGGCGCATTTTTGAAAACAAATTCCAATCGGCGAAGCAAGTGGCAGAAAGGGTAAAAGAGGGCCTTGTCCAATACAACAGAGCGTTTAGTAGCATAACCTTTTAGTCTTCTTTTTTTGGGGGAAAGGACATAGGGGCACTCTTCACGGTTTTTTTTTCCAGGGTCGACCTCTCTTTTCTGTTTTGCGGTTTGTGACTTTGCGCGGTGTACCTTAAACTCTATTTCTTTCTTTCTTAATTGAAAGGCAGAGCTCCTGCCATTTTGTTCAAAAAAAATAATCGGAGGAGTCTAATAAATCAAAGAGAATATAGTTTAAGGGGTATCGAGTAGAGAGAACAATTTTGGAATTTCTTTCACCATTAGGACATCCAAGGTGTTGAGCAGCAATATGCCAATATCCAATGCGCCCAACCCTGAATTACCCTCGGTCTGGATATGGATATGGCTATCCAAGGTTGAGCGTGGCATGCAGGCAAGTGTACGCCTGCGCCGAGGATATAGTATAGGAATACATCCAAGAGCTTGAATGAGCTTGAATCCCTCCGTTTGGATACGCGATCCGTGACCCAGCTCGAGTAGTGCTCGTGTGATCGATCTCTCAAAATCGCTATAAATAAATCTGCAGCAGAACGCTAGATTGCTACATACCTGCATCGGCACGATGGCGGCGCCAACGGCGACGACGACGACGGTCTCCTCCGCGCTCGCCGCGCTGCTCCTCTGCGCGGCGGCCTTCCTCGCCGCCGACGCCGCGAGCGGCCGCCACGACCCGAAGGCCAGGCAGGCCAAGCCCGGCGCCGCCGGCGCCGACCTCGTGGAGAGCGCGTGCGCGAACATCACGACGACGAGCCGCTACAAGGGGCCCGAGCTCACCGCCGACTTCTGCACGCTGACGCTCTACCCGGAGAAGCGCGCCATGTCGGCCAGGCACCCGCGCGACCTGGCGCTCGTGGCCCTGGACCTCGCCCGGAGCGCCGCCGCGGACGCGGGCGCCGAGGTCGGCTACGCGCTCCGCGGCCCCGCCGCCGACGACGACGAGGCGGGCTGGAGCAAGGACACGGCGCTCACCCTCCGGTACTGCCGGATCGACTACTGGGCCGTGGCGCGCACCGCCCGGGTGTGCCGCGCCATGGTCCGGGAGTACGATCCCTGGGTCGAGGGGCACAACAGCGGCAACCTGCTCCCCTACACCTACCTCGAGTGCGCGGACAGGATGATGGACGCGGCGTTCAGCTGCTGGAACCACATCTCCTTCGACGGTGAGGTGAAGAAGGCCGTGTGGAAGCAGGTCGACGCGGCCGCAAGTCTGGCCAACCTCGCCAGAGCCATGGTCGGGCAAATGCTCGGCATCCCCGACGACGATGGTCCTTACTAGATAGGATCTTAAAGTTTAAATTGGATCTGTCAGGCAGTCAGTAGGGAGCCAGGCAGCTAGCTAACCACCAAGTAGTGAAAGATGGTTTATCAAAACAGTAATGAAAGATGAATAACCGTGTCAGGGCATGCAGAATATGCTATATATGTGAATCCAAAGCACAAATCTACCTTGACACCAATTCATGTGTTACAGTCTTCCAAAACATGGGGGAAATTATTCTCCCGGTCTCTTTTTAGGTGTATTTTTTTAGAAAGGAAAAGGTCCGTTACTACCCTCACCGATCACCAATCCATTTTTCCACTTTACCTCTCGAAAAAAAAGTTAGATTCGATCAATTCCTTCAAACTATTTCGGTTGGTCCAATCTACCCCCAACACAAACATATGCAGGCTTTCAGCCTACGTTAAGTTACGGCCACCAGATTATGCTTCTCCAGGCTCTCCTCCAAAGCTATAAAGCGGACAGGAACAAAACTGATAGTGTAAGAACAACAATTGAACCGAGTGCATTACAGGAAATGTTTTGTTCCTGTGCAGCCCAAAAGACAATAGTGCTTGCCGGCCATGGCTGGCTTTTGCAGTTTGCTTAATACTTAACTCTGTCTTGTCGATTTCCTGCTCGGGAAAGAGGCTTTATTTAAAGGTGAGACCATGGGAGAGCAGTGAAAAACTATCTGGCAGAAAATGTATGTTCTTCCTAGGCAACAGTGTATTATCTGGAATGAGCAGAGTTAAGATGTAACCTAATATTACATATTTGATTTTCCTCACAAAAACTACAGAACAACCATTGATTACTGCAGGCTAGTGACAGTCTATCACGTGAAGAAATTAAACCAAAAGCAGGCAAAAGAATGTGCCCAACACACAATTAATTAAGATACAAGATAAAATCACATGCTTTGTAACTCTATCACGTGAAAAGCTAAGCATTGCAAAGCCAGAAATGCAGTGATGTTGTATGAAGGCCTACAACTGAAAGTAGAGCAGTGACTGGCTGCAACTACAGCTCAAAGCAAACGTTCTAGAACAACTGAAAAAAGAAAAGAGAAGAAAAACGAGTTCGTTTCCTTCTAAATTCAAGACGTCTTATTGCATCACTATTAAACTAGAGTAGTAGATTTAATTTCAACTCCTAGCCAATCATGCCATGACACTGCCTGCTTTAATTGAGGCCATACTTAACTTAACACGTCACAGATTTAATTTGTTTGTAACAGTTTGCAGAACGCGGAAGAATGCATACATACGGAAGGTTTGAATTCGTAGATAAATATTAAATTCAGAGAAGGCTTGTGGAAGGAAACTTTATCCCTCTAGAAATGATGGAAACTGTGTAGACGAGACTTTGTTACAGCATCGGTGTTCTTACAAACAACATAGGCAAGACAGCAAGAGCAGTACCATGAAAGAACTGCAAGCAGGAGCCGAACACATCTGAATCTGTTGGACCGGATCTTCATGCATTTCACCAGTACCAAGCTCACGTATGCTGCAGGTAGCTTATATATGTTGTAGCGGTTCGTCGACTGACACATTGATCGCGGATGCATGCGTGCAGATTGACCAGTTCTAGTCACCCGTGGTCAGCACTCAGCAGTAAAAACACTAGCAGCACGAAAAGTTATACGTGCAGAGAACACTCCAGGCCTTTTTCTCTAAAACGTTCATCAAGCTCAAGCATATAAAACGACAGGCACACACAGAGAGTTGTTCTCAGTGATCAAGTCCAGATATATAATCACATCCAACACGACCCTTCCAGAATGGAGAACAGATCTCATCACAAGCATGCATTTTTATTCTTACTACTAGCTAGTAATACTCTCAGCTGGCCTTTACGGCCACCAGATTATGTCTGTCCTTCTCAGCAGACAGCAGTCAGCCTCCATTCTCCATGCATGCAGCCCCGTCCAGCTCTCAAGGAGCGGCTCCCTCTCCAGTGCCATTCACCATGCCCAGACTGCCACCGCCGGCAGCAACGCCCCCTCCAGCTCCAGTGCCATTCACCATGGCCACAACCACGTCTGAAAAAATTCAGCGACAGAACACAAGAAACTAGGAAGATCAGGCAATCAATCACCACATAGAAAAAACACAAGGAACACGTAGTTCAGGCAAACAGCCTTTGCAAAAGAAACAGACGAGAACCAGCAGGCGTTATAGATGATCAGATACAAATGACTAAACGAGGAGTTGAACTCACCGTCATCGCTGGAGGCCTGCCCGCTGTGACCGCGGTTCTTGCAGCTGAAGCTGCACCTGCTGTCTTCGAAGCACCACCAGTGGCACTTCACCTTGGCGTTGGGGAGGTGAGGGTTGTTGCGCTTGCAGTCGTTGTAGCAGGAGCAGAAGCAGGGCTCGAACACGCCGGCCACTCCCTGCATCAGGAGGAAGGAGGCCAGCGTGGCCACCAGAAGGGCCCTCAGCAGCGGCGCGTTGCGGGCCGCCATCGTGCGTGCAGGCTCAGCGATCGAGTGGATTGGCTGGGATGGGCGTGATCGAGAGGGGTCTGGCCGCTTGGGTGTGTGCTGTCTGCTGTGAGCGCGCGCGCGAATTTATAGGCTGGCGAGGCTCCTACTGTTCTTCTGAATCATGGATTGAGGTTCGTCGGATCTCTGATCAACGGCAGATATGCCTGTATGCGTGCTTTGAGACGAAGCATTACCATTTCGATCCGGGTCATGCACGACCTGTAACCAAAGCGGATGAAAGGGGCGTGTAACTGAAGAACAGGTCAGGAGCACTACTAGCACTAGCACCTGCAATTCAAGTAGACCGGTTGGTGTTTGTTACCATGTCAGGTCAGGGACTACTAGCTCTGGGTAAGGGTGACTACATTTTCGTACCAAAAGCGCACGGCATTGTTAAACAGAGCAGGGGCACTGCATCGTGCCAAGTCAGAACTCATCGCAAAACAGTGTGTCCTCAGCTAATCACGCCATCGCTTTGGAGGCCAAAACGAAACACCTCACGGCTTTAATTCTGAACTACAGCATAAGCTGCCAACAAAATTAAACCACCAAAGCTATCAGTCACAGAGATTTAGTGCAAAGACTGTGTTGTGTTGCGTCCTGGAGCTTCTACTTGCCTTCTTCTCTTTTGGAAGTGCCCTTGACTAAGTTGTTCGTAAGGGCGGCGATGCTGCAAAATGAAATCTCATCTGCACGGTTTGCCGTTTGCGCCAATTCTGGAGGAATATTTTGTTTTCTTCCAGGAATTTTGTTAGGATGTAATATTTTCAACTTACAAGTAATTCAAACCGTATGTACATTCTTCTGCATTCTGCTGCGGACTGATGAAAAAATGTCAAATTGGTGGGGGTTCATCATGCTGTGACAAAACCGCCAAATTAAAACTCTAATTAAGCGTAATGGCCGTCATTTGAACCCATCGGGCTCATTAGCTTAACGACTTAATTTAGCGATCCTTTCTCAACCCACGGCCCGATTGAAACATCACCGGTAGTCCCACGCGAAGGTGGGGCGCAGATGGTACAAGCACGACACGCATTTGAAAATACAACAAATATGCATAGACTTTACCTTAAGTTTTGCAACCAAGTTTGAATAAATACATAATTTACAAACTTTTCATTACTGAAATCCGGCTCAACTAGAGTAAAGAGGCCCACATCTACCAAAAGTGTACCCTAGGGAGATCCCTAACTAAACGTCTGGCTCCACGACCTCTCATCCCTCTACATCCCGGCGGATGAACTTAGTGCAGCAAGGACAGAAGTCGACATCCGGGTGTCCTGAAATAATAATTGTGGCAACAAATCCTGAGTATACTAATACTCAGCAAGGTTTACCCGACTTGGGGTATACATAGCCCCTAACTAGACATGCACGGCTTTCTGGCTGGTAGATGTTTTGCAGAAAAGCATCTAGGGTTGAATTCTTACTTTCAATGTTTTAGCCACAAGTTCTATATAGAAAGACTCTCATCTAATGTTGGCATATCTACACAATCATGTTTGAGCATTACAATAATGATTCAAAATAGTTCCATCATTTATCACTAACATCTCTAATTCATTTCTACGAGGTGACAAAGATATCAAGGCCCTCATAACCGCGAGACACGGCGAATCGATCCGATTTAACTTTGCAAGGTGGACCTAACCAACACGGCACGTATAAGCCCCGTCGGACAACACGCACCAACCCTTCCCCTCCCCGCCTCGAACTACAGGACCGCCCCACCATCATATGGTCAGCCAAGCTCAACATGAGACCACCAAAAGTAATACATACATTCCCAATTCTCTGCGACTACTCGACTACCCCAGGAGGTGAGATGGAGTCATGTACTTTCGAAGCAAGGCAGTACTAGGCTTACCGGTTTCGACTACCTCCTACTCCCGGTATGCGGTTAGTACAATTTAATCCCCGATCAGTACTGCCACAACGACCGGTCCTTAATCGACATAGACGGGGGCTAAGACAACCAGGAACCCTGTCCTGCTGCCATACCTAAACATCCTCATCCTTCCCCCGTCCAGTCTCAATTCTCCATTTATTTCATATCGAGTTCAACATCTCATGTACTGGAATATAATTATATCTCTTCTCTCGCGAGTAATCCGGGAATTACTCGTCTTCTAAACATCCTATATCTCGCGAGTGCAAGAGATCACTCATCTTCTAACGGAAACCCATTAAGCATAGCACTTCTATCGTCCTATACATACTAGTTTAACTCCGGGAATCCTAGGGATCATGCAACTAGGGTTCCAAATAATTCCTAAACCTAATGCACAAGTAATAGTTACGTATATAGGTGTCATAATTTAACATAATAGGATGTGCACCGGGGCTTGCCTTCGGGCTGCTGCTCGACACTGGGCTCAGCTGGGCCTTGGGCCGGGTGCTCACGCCGTTCTTCCTGCTGAACTTGCCCCTGCTGCTCCTGTGGCTCGGCGATCACCTCGTACACGGCTCCCTCGGCGGCGGCGTCTACACGTATGCAAATGATATGAGAATGCATGCATGGGTTGAAATCTTAAAATAGTCAATGACTAGATGCAACTACTAGTATTTTACACAAAAATTGCACTCCCTGGCCCAAAATATTCCCCAAAAATCCAGAGTATCCGGACGAATACCCGGAGTATCCGGACCCCCAAGCCCGGAGTTTCCGGGCCTATACCCGGAGTTTCTCCCGGAGTGTTCCAAAACCCGGAGTATCCGGGCTTATACCCGGAGTCTCCGGACCCGACAGCATTTTTGCCCCAAAAACTGAAATCTTGATTTTGACAAAACTAACCCACCAAAATCAAAACCCTTTTAGATCCTAGTTGAGGGATGCATATAGAGTTGATTGACCAAAAGAAATCACTTAAAACCTCCTAGAAACATAGATCGTGGCGGCACAAGTTTGAATACCTAGGATGAGCTTTTCGTGCGCGAAGAACTTGAAATCCAAGGCACCCTTGGGAGGAGCTCGCGGGGAAGATGGCCCTCCACGCGGATTCGAAGTCTCCTTGGTCTTGGGACTGGTTTGGAGTGGGGGATTTGGAGTTTGGGATTTGGGGGAGAGGGAGAGCTTGTGAGGGAAGTGAGGGAGAGAGGTAACGGGAGAGAGAGAGCGAGGGAGAGAGAGAGAGTTATGTTTTCTATTTAAATGATTGTGGGCTCAGAGAACAAAAATTATATGAACTAGGAACTCCATGTTCAGAGTATCCGGGCCTACGGCCGGAGTATCCGGGCAGGGTGTTACACATGCCTCCTAAGCAAATCTGCCTGGCGTCATTAGCTAGGAGTTAGAATATTATCCTATTATATTCTATGGTGGTGGCGGTGGCATCAGGAACTCGCTGAGTAGGGCCGGCATGGATACCTATTTAGGGTGTGTTAATGGGTGATTCTTAGGGACACCTTCAACCCTTTTAGTTCAAAATTTTATACTATTTCTTTAAAATGATATTTTATTTTAAAAAAACTAATTCAAAATTTTGAACTAAAGAGGGTTGGAGGTGCCCCTAAGGGTCACCCATTGGCACCCCTATACATGTTCATCATCTGCCAACACACGCTTCTTCAGGTTCTAGTTCAGGCACGGCTGGCGCAGGATTTGCTGGGTTGGGGGTTGACGTGACGCGTGGGAACTATAAACTATAGATCGCATATGCTATAAAATCGGGATCCATCACCCACGCACGCGGCCCATTATATTCTGCTTCTTGCGGCCCAAGACAGCCCAAGCGCATGCCACCATCTTCCTCACGCCATGGCTAGGGTTAGGGAGTTTGGGGTTGGGGGTTCAGGTCTCGGGGCTGGCAGGGGCGGCTGCTCACCACCGGCCACAGAGGGAGGGCTGGTGGCAACAGGCCAGCCTGGCGAAGGAGGCGAGCGCAGGGGTGGTGAGGCCGGTGGCAAGGGCGCCGCTGGCCGGGCGTCGGGAAATGGTGGTTGGGCTGGCGGGGGAGTCAACGGTGACGATGGCCGGTGCGGAGCTCCAGCATGATCCTAGCCCGCCCGCGTCGGTGGGATGGGGGAGGGGCTAGACGGCAGGGGCTCCTATCTATCTTATGGAAGATAAATAAATCATCCATATTTAAAACTCATTTGGCCCAAATAGCTACTGCAAACATATTAACATTTTGGTAAAACTAAGTCAATATTTTTCTTAAATTTGTCCAACATTTAACTTTCTAAATGTTGAAACTGGAAAGACAAGATGTTAAAATTAGAAGCACAAACTGTTGAAAATAATAAAATCGAAACGTTGAACATGTGCTTCTTATTCGGTGAGACGGGCATCTTCTTCTCCGACGAGCTGGGCGCGGCGGTGGGCAGCGGCGTGGCACACAGTATCGATGGGCGGCGCAAGCCCAGGAGGCAGGCGCAGGCGGCGGCAGGCGACACAGGACCTAGATAGTGGTGGCGGGCGTGCGGGCACATTCGGCGGTGAGTGGGCGTAGGCGGCGGCGCGCACGGGAGAGAGAGGCGAGGTAGGTTGAGGAGAGAGAATGTTAGGTTTGAATTTAATTATTATGATTGTTTGTACAAATCTCAAATACTGGAAGGTGTGGAATTTTTTTCCGAAAGATATAGGATTCTCGAGACGGCGGACGGCAGGTGTGGGCTCGGAGAGGGGGTTCCTCGAACCATGGTCTGCACCAGATAGTTTTTCTATGGATCGGATGGGAAATGAATGAGACCGGGCTGCTGGATCTGGGGGGGGGGATGTCGTCGAACAAAAGCATGGACGGGCCGCAGGAGTGAATTGGCCCAATTTTATTTTCAGTCCACTAGTCCAGCAGACAATCAGCCCATGCATGCGCGGAGGGGTCCCAACCACAGGCTCACAGCCAATTGGCAGAGTTTTCCATTTTTCTTCTTCTCTTTTTTTTCTTTTCTATTCATTTTCTTCCTTTTTATTTATGATCCATTGGAGACACTACATAATTTTTCACTCTTAGCAAAATTGAGTTCGCGATGTTAATTTATTCGTTCGTGTGTGAATTTATTTATATTTGATTTTTCTGAAACAAAATTTATTTATATTTGATGTGTTCGTAGTGCAAACTTATTTATTCACTTTATAGACTAAATTTGTTGGTACCAC
This sequence comes from Panicum virgatum, assembly GCF_016808335.1. Lineage (NCBI taxonomy): Eukaryota > Viridiplantae > Streptophyta > Magnoliopsida > Poales > Poaceae > Panicum > Panicum virgatum. The sequence goes on along the minus strand of NC_053140.1, from coordinate 46,545,357 downwards.
CACCTTGCCCTTGCGGATCCGGTCATAGCGCCCTCATCACAGTCAATTGGCATGTGTTCTGCCCCCTTTTCGAGATGGTCATCTATCATTAGTAAGGAAGTAGATGCCGCGAACAAAAGAAACTCTTTCCAGTACGTGGTTTCCCATCACTTCTAGCAAACACTATTATCCTACCACATTTCTAACGTAGTATCTCTTTTTATAAAGACTCCAACGCAAATATCCTATTCTTCAGCGTTATGCAAACTGCTACCAAAGACCTACATACCCCCACCCAGTTCCACACGCAAAATCCTAGCCGAGCCACCCAACAATATCTACACCTACATCTCCCTTCCTAAAACACACTCAATCCGTGGACACTAGTCACTAGCTATACTTCACTGTCCTCCTGCTTTCCCCTGGATCTCTGGAGCCCGTACCGGCACGCCGTGATGGCGTCCTTCACGGTGAGGAACACCCACTCCTTCCCTACCTTGTCCCTGATGAACCCGGACAGCACCAGCTTCTCTGTCACCTCCAGCCTGGGGTTCGTCAGAGCTACCTGCAAGGTTCAGAAAATGCGGGACTGATCAGATTCTGCTGCTGCAAATTCAGCTGTGGGCCAATAACAGGTCTGGCGTTGGACAATACCGTGATCCCTTTCCGGTCAAGGCTCTTGTGAACTTCTCCTAGCATCCCGATCCCCGTGTTGTCGATCGAACTCACACCTGTGCAATGTTCAGATTCAGACATGTGGTCGAGCTCATCACGGGGGGCCTGAACTTGAAAAGAGTTGAAATGGGCGGATCGGAGATTTGGCCATACCACCAAGATCAAGGATCACGTATTGTAGATCTTGCCCGTCTGCCTTGCTAGCGCTCTCCTCATCTTCTACCCATCTCAAAATCCTGCAACATGCACGGCAGATTAGCATCTCTTCACATGGGGAAAAAGAAGAAGAAGAAGAAGAAGAAGAAGAAGAAGAAGAAGAAGAAGAAGAAGAAGAAGAAGAAGAAGAAGAAGAAGAAGAAGAAGAAGAAGAAGAAGAAGAAGAAGAAGAAGAAAAGGACATGATCTGATCACGCACTGCGCTCACCTTTCACGAAAGTAGCCCGCGTTGACGAAATAGATGGGAGATCCCAGCTGCAGCACGAGAACGTTGGGGATGTTCCTCGCGTGCGGGTAGTGCCTGACGTCGCAGAAGATCTCGCCTCCAGCCATGCTTCCGAGCTTGCAGGTGGTCGGCCTCGCCACGTGCAGCAGTGCTCTGATCACTGACAAGCCTATCTGCACCGTGCACAGTTCGAGCGAAGCCGCGCATCAGCATTGCGCAGAGAGACTTGGCACCAGTTACCAAGCAGAGCAGCTGCAGCAGCCAGGGGGTACTTACTGATGCGCCGAGGCCGATGACCATGGTGAAGAAGACGACACCGACGAAGGCGACCATGCAGATGCAGAAGTCGAACTTGTCCACCCGGTAGAGGTGCAAGAACTCCTTGACCTTGATGAGCCCGATCATGGCGACCACGATGATGGAGGAGAGCGCCACCAGCGGGGTGTACTTGAAGAGCGGGGCCAGGAACAGCAGCACCAGCATGATGCACACCGACATCACCACGTTCGACATGGGCGTCCGGCACCCAGCGTGGAAGTTCACCGCCGACTTGGAGAAGGGGCCCGTCGTGAGGTAGCAGGAGGTGCAGGACCCCGCAATGTTCATGATGCCGAACGCGATCATCTCCTTGTTCCCGTCGATCTGCTCGTTCTTGATCAGCGCCAGGCTCCGGCCGACGGCGATCCCTTCCTGAGAGCGATCGAGAGACAGTCTGATGAGAAACACCTTCCAGTAACAGAAAAGGATAAGTTCAGAAAAGCAGAGAGACGAGGCAAACATGTTCGTACTGCCAGTGCGAGGATCCCAGACAAGAATCCTGCTTTCACAGCTGTGTTGACGTGCTTGTCCGTGAACGTTAGCTGCGAAATGGACAGAGGGTTGATCCCTTTCTTCAGGTCACCAACCTGTGTCACCAGCACACATAAAACAAGTAAATAAGCCACTCAAACAGTCACGCATGCATCATGTGCTGAAAAATTATGTGGCTCTGAAGCCTGAACATCAAGGGATTCTGGCCATGGACGGCTTACAATTGGGATCCCGTGCTCGTTTCCTTTGACCAAGAAAGCGAAGATGCCACCGATGATGACGACCATGAATGGCGCAATGGCCGACACCCAGAATAAGTTTGGCTTTTTCTTTCTCTGAAATTTGCCCAATCAAAACATTATCATAGTATACTCCCTGCATCCTTTAATGTTTAGGTTGTTAAATTTTGAGCTAACCAACGTCAAACGTAAGAACGGAAGTAGAAACGTAGAGTACTTGATAAAAACAGTATCGTACATGCACTAAAACCCACTTACCAGTTGCTTGCTTAACAGCAAGAACAGGAGGAAGCATACGCCGAGAACTGCACTCTGCCACCTCCACTGCGCACGCGAAAAGAGGCATACAAAAATTCAGACAGACAATTCAGAACCTTACACGTACAATTTCCAACTCAAATCATTCGTTTTTCAGAATATATATTTTTTGAAGGTTTTTCAGAAAATATATGGAATGTTCTACACGTATAATCTGTATAAACATCTACTGATTTTGATGTGCCAATTATGCAAGGTCCTCCGAGGTCGAAAACTCCACAAGAGGGTTGTTGAAAAACAAGCACCACATGTCGACATCTACCCGCTGCACACATCGACGTACTAATGTACCACGAGTTGTCAGTTCTGGGATCCACACACCAATGATTTGGGGTCTTTTGTTATAAGGACAAGACCTAGTCACAAGTAAACATGTGTGTTCGTCCATCATTGAGATATGCTTGTCATGTTCTGAAACTGTTTGTTCAGAGGCAGCCAGCGTCTAATTCTATTATTTCAGTTCGAGAAACCACTCGCTTGTGAAAGGAAAGGAAAAGCTGTTCTGCAGACAACAAGAAAGCTTCGATGAGCAGTGAACATTGTGCACGAGTAAAATGTTATTTTTATTACGGAGAATGGAAGTTGATTTTTGTTTTTCTTTCCTTGGCTCTTACTCCTCGGAGAAGTTACTGGGAGCGGTTAAGAGCAGGTTTCCATCCACGACACGTCTTGTCAGTTAGACGCCCAGGCCTTTCAGCGTACGGTTGCATGCCACTTTTAGCCGATAAGATCAGATTACTTCGCCGGAAATTAATTAACAAGCGCATTTGAATTTTGGAACTAACCGCAAGGAAAAAATGAAAGAAAAAAACTGCCCAAAAAAAACGGGGAAAGCAGGGGACGGAGAAGCAAAGGACGAAGCAACTTCTACTCCCGCAGTGCCATCTGCCATGTCCCGCGGTGGAGATGGAACTGAAGGTGCTGAGCAGATCGAGGCGAAATGCACGCGCGCGATAATAATCTGACTCACCTCGTCCCTGTAAAGGAAGATGGAGCGCACGACGGAGATGATGTCGGTCTTGGACGTGAAGTGCTTCATCCCCAGCATCCCCTTGAGCTGCTGCAGGATGATGATCGCCGCCGTGCCGCCCATGAACCCGGTGATGGTCGACCGCGACAGGAAATCCACTATCAGCCCTAACCTTCACACCAGACAGACAGCGTAACCATGGATGAAACTCGTGTGTTCGATTCTTAGCTAGGAGTACTATTAGATAGAATCGGTTGACCAAATATAATGCATGCAAACGGATCGTCATGGAGACGGATCGATTAAAAATCTCGATTCGTGCTTTAATTGTTAGGTACCTGAAGACTCCAAGTGCGGTCTGGATGACGCCGGTGAAGAAGGCGGCGGTGTAGAAGATCTGCAGGTACAGCTCCGGGTTGTCCTCCCGCGGGACCTCCGCCTCGACGATGGACGCCAGCAGCAGCGACGCCGCCGCCACCGTCCCCACCGCCAGGTTGTTGGAGCTCCCGAACACCGCGTACAGCAGCGGCGGCACGAAGCTCGAATCTAGCAGAAGAGCAGAAGAGCTCGAATATAATGCATGCGGTGGTGGCCAGGAATAATCGACGGAGGAGGAGAGAGTGCGTACAGAGGCCGATGATGGGCGGGAGGTTGGCGAGCTTGGCGTAGCTGATGCCCTGCGGGATAGCGAGGCTGGCGATGGTGACGCCGGCGAGGAGGTCGTACTTGAACTTGCCGAGGGTGTAGCGCGGGGCCCACTCGAGGGCCGGCACGAAGTACTTGAGCCCGCCCCACGCGCGCTCGGCGGGCGGGAGCGACCCGAACCCGCGGAACGGGTCGTCGGGGAAGAAGGTCTCCGCGAGGCCCGCCCGCAGCACCTCCGCGAACGGCCGCTGCGCCGTCAGGTTCACCTTGTGCTCCGCCGCCGCCGCGCAGAGGAGGTGGCCCCCATCGCCGCCGGCCGCTGTCCCCATGCTGAGGTCCGGCGATCGGCTCTGGATCAATCACTCGCACTACCCTAGTACCCGCGTCTCGGAGACGGGGACGGGAGGAGCGGATCGACGATCGAGGAGATGGAGCCGGGAAGGGAGTGTCCGTGTGGCCAGTATCTCCTCTCTCTCTCTCTCTCTCTCTCTCAGTCTCAGGGCTAAATTAAGTAGGTCGATGGCGGCCGGCCGGGGAAGAAGCACAAACACTGCGGATTGATTGTCTCAGCACCGACCGAGCAGGAGGGTGCTCGATCTCCCTCTCGCGCCCCCTGCGGTTGTGCAGCCTGCGTGGAGCGGCGAGGAGCGCATGGCGGTTTATATAGATAGAGCGCCGGCCGGTTGGGGAGCGCAAGACGTGGGGTGGGGGGGGGGGGGGGGGGGCAGTTCCCGTCTCTGAGCGGATTGGCTCGACGACTCAGGCTGCTGCGGTTGTGCTTGTGCATGTGTAGGTGACGATGTGACAAATCGACGTGGAATTCAGCAATTTTGAGAGGAGAAACCTAATAAGTAGCGGTCTTCTTTCGCAGGCCATCTGATCCAGGTCCTCCGATCACGTCCAGACACACATTAGCTTTGAACGGTGTGTAAAGGTTAAACCTGAGTAGGAGAAGTTACCTTTCATGCTATAGCCCCTTTGAGGTGTAAGTGGCACAAAAGCGTTACGAGGTACTTCCTCCATTCCGAATTATAGGTCATTTTGGCATTTCTAAATTCATAGTTTTTGTTATGTATCTAGACATAATATATATCTAGATCCATACTAAAATCTATGAATATAGAAATATCAAAATGACCTATAATTTAGAACAGAGGGAGTAGTAGAGTTTTGGGTGAAATAGGTGCAAGAACCCGAAAAAACAGACCCTCAATAACTATGAAAGAAATATTAGGAGAACATCCCTAGCTATTAATTAGTTATTGAAAAAGATTTATTGGAAGCTGCCGATGATGCTTTATGCAAATTTTAGCGCGTTGAGAGGCACAAATTTGACCTACATGCATGTCAATCCTGTTTACAAAACCGCAGCTAGCGGTAACCACCAGCAGCAAAACTTCGTGTTGGACTCCAGTTTATGGATGGCAACGGGTACAAATTACCCGCGTGCCCGCGGGCATAAACCCACTAGGGTGAGGATTTGGGTTTGGATTTGTGCCCACGGGTACGGGTGCGGGTTTGTATTTAAACCCAGCGGGTAAAGTTTCGCGGGTTTGAAAAAATGGTACCCGTGCCTGCTCTACCCGTAAACCCGCAACATGAACTAACATGTGGACCCTGTATACAAGTATATAAGCAAGCACTTCTAGGGTTTGCCCTCATTCCATCCCATCCCGACCTCCCGTTCCCCAGACCCCAGCCGCCGCCACCCCACCCCGAGTCCCCGACCCCGACGCCAATGGCCCGACGCAGCGATGCCTCGTGCCCCCATCTCTGCCGGTCCGCCCTCGTCTCCAGCTCGTCGAACCCGCCTGGAGCATCAGCAGCCACCGACCCGCGGCATCCCGCCGGCCGCCGCACCCCGCCTGGAGCCCGAGGGGCCGCCGACCCCCGGCCTCCCACCGGCCACCACGCCCCGTCTGGAGCTCGAGCGATCCCTACCCGCGGCCTCCCGCCTGCCACCGCGCCCCGCTTGGCGCCCAAGGGGCCGCCGACCCGCGGCCGACCGCCGCGCCGTCTGGAGCTCGAGCGGCCCCAACCCGCTGCCTTCCGCCTGCCACCGCGCCCCGCATGGTGCCCGAGGGGCCGCCGACCCGCGGCCGGCCGGCCGCTGCGCCGCGCGCACGGTCTAGTGCCCGAGCGGCCGCCGGCTCGCCGCCTCCCGCCTCCTGAAGCCCGTCGCCGACTTGCCCCTCGCCGGATCTGCTCCAGCAGATCTTGGCGGGCGGGCGGGCGTGCTCGCGGGTACACGGCACCCGCGGGTCACGGGCACGGGCACAGTTTGTTACCCGTGGCGGGTCGCGGGCGCGGATACGGGTCTGAAAGTGATCTGACGGGTGCGGGTCTGAACATCCTCTACCCGCGGGTAGTATGCCCGTTGCCATCCCTACTCCAGCTTTTGTCGCCTTAAGATTTGCTGTTTCCCTGACCGTAAAGAAGCCTCTCTTCCAGAGGGCCCGGCTTGCATGCAACAAAAACTCCCGTTACGATAGGCTGATCAGTAGCCGCCCACATGGCACTGGCTAGTACTAGCCTAGTACTACACGGCAGAGATGTTCAGACTACTTGGAACTAGGATCCATGGACGTCGTGGTCGACCCGTGTAGGCCTGCTAATGGGTTGGGTTGAAATGGGTTTTATGGGGTGAGTTTTGAAATGGAGTGTGTTTGAATGATTTAAAATGGGTTGTATTAGTTAATGGGGTGGGTCGGGGCGGGTTCTATATAAATGCGGGTTGGGGCGGGTAGGGGTGGGTTGAAATGGATACTTTTTACAAAATAGTATAACTATATATAAATGTGGGTCCCACGTGAGAGCTGGACTCTGAAATTAAAACCACGTGTTTATATCAGAAAATTTTATCGAAATTGACTGAATTTTGTTGGAGATGACTCAGTACGACTGGCAGTTATTTTGTGCAAAGCAGTGTGGCTAGAACTACCTGTGGGCCCCACATGAAGAGCCGGACCCTGGAATTAAAACATCGTGTTCACACTATAAAATTTTATCGAAATTGATTGAAATTTGTTGGAGATGACTCAGTACGACTGGCAGCTACTCTGTGCAAAGCAGCGTGGCTAGAACTACACGTGGACTTCACAACAAGAGCCGGACCCTAGAATTAAAACCTCGCGTTCACACTATAAAATTTTATCGAAATTGACTGAAATTTGTTGGAGATGACTCAGTACGACTGGCAGCTACTCTGTGCAAAGCAGCGTGGCTAGAACTACACGTGGGCTCCACATCAAGAGCCGGACCCTAGAATTAAAATCTCGCGTTCACACTATAAAATTTTATCGAAATTGACTGAAATTTATTGGAGATGACTCAGTACGACTGGCAGCTACTCTGTGCAAAATAGCGTGGCTAGAACTATACGTGGGCTCCACATCAAGAGCCGGACCCTGGAATTAAAACCTCGCGTTCACACTATAAAATTTTATCGAAATTGACTGAATTTTTTAGAGATGAGTCAATATGACTGACAGATACTCTGTGCAAAGTAGTGTGGCTAGACATATATGTGGTCCCCACATTAAGTGTAGAACCACTAAATTCCTCTGCATAGTAGAACCCATGGGTTTTTATGGGTTACCCGCTTATAATGGGGCGGGTTGGTTAGAGTTGAGAAATTAACTAATTGGGTTGGGTGGGGTTGGGTATCTAAATATATTAATTTTGGGTGGGGTTGGGTACGGTGCGGGTTCCAACCCATTAGCAGGGCTAGACCCGTGTGACCACCACCATCTCAGACGAGTGAGACAATTTCAGAACGAACAAGCCGCGCGGGGTCCCTCGTCACGGGCGGGGGCGCGCATGCGCGTCGGCCCGTGCTCGGTGCGACATGCATGCATCCGCCGGCAACGGCCAGAGTCCGCTGTGATCCTGTCAATCATGGCGGATCGTAGTCGGACACCCCCCATTCCCATTCGATGCATCATCGTCCGTAGATGCACGAGTACCTCTCCCGATGCATCACCCATGGATGCGTACCTGCAGCAGCAGAGGGACGTCACGCACGCGGCACGCCAACGAAGCACGCGCAGCTAGCCAATCAACTGACGCGTGCATGGTTCGGATCATCGGCTGGCCGCTGCCGGCGGTGGTGCAGCCGTGCAGGATATGCTTGGAAGTTGGGACGGCAACCATGGGCGCGCGTCGCAGCAGATTGGCGGCAAACCCCCGACGATCAGATCGATGGCGAGTCCGAGGAAGATCGGATCGGGAGCGACACGCGACGGCGACGCGGCGCGGGCGGTCGGGCGATTCTATTCATCGCGCCCGCGTCTGGGCGCTGTGGTGTCGCAGAAGAATTTTGCCACGCGCCCGCACGATGCTAGACTGTTACATGCACGGTCCGTCCTCTCCCACAGTCCCACTCCCATCCGAAGAAGGCAATCGACTCGGTTTTCGTGCGAACACATTCAAATAAGAAAAATTGTAGTTCACAAATTAGTTAACCAAATCAATTTCTGATTGCATCATTGGGTTATTTACAATGAGATCTTTCAAACTAGATCACATTTGACTATATTTGGATAATATTTTTTCTAAAACATTTTTATTTGTTTCAGAACAATTCTTTTGAACATTTTGTTTTGTTCTTTGAATGTTTTGTTTTTTCTCAAAACAAACTATATTTGGTGGAACATTTTTGTTTCTATTTGGATAATTTTCTAGAATATTGTTATTTGTTCCAGAACAATTCTTGCTTTTAAAGGAGAAACAAGACTTTTTTTATCTAGATTACACGTGCTATTAACAGTGGAGGCTTAATCACGCAATGGGGTTCCGGCTTCTGCGATAGCAGCGCGTCCAGACGCGCGCGCTATAAACAGACACCCCCCGGGCGGTCGGCACGTATAGGCAGCAGGGGGGGGGGGGGGGGGCGGGCGAGCGGAGGTGGTCGCGTGGGATTCGGGAGACCCCCGCAGGCCCCACGCCGCCCGCCGCCGCCGCGCGTGGCCCTCCGCTCTGCTGCTGCCGTCAGCCAGCTACTGGGCAGCTCTCCCTCCGCCGCATGCCACCGCGCGCGCGGCGTCGGCTTCTGGGGAAGTGGTTTTTGGAGGCAGGCGGAATCGAGCCCGCGCGGAACTAACCCCCGCTCGCATCGCAATCGCACGACGCGCCCCCGTCACTCGTCGCCGCTTTTCCACCGTGCGGGAGACGGGTGCAGGGGTTGGTGGTTGTGGTCTTGACTCTTGAGGACTGAGGAATTACGCTTCCAGCGGGGAATTGGTTAATTTTTGGCAGCGAAAGTGATCGTGGAGTTGGGTGCCATGTGCTGTTATTTCCAGGCATCTTTGGACACGTACGCCAGCAGCCATGGATGTCTGCTTGAGCTTCAGTAGTGATCAGAATTTCAGAGGTCCTCCTCATACGCACATGCAAATGCGATTCGGAGGTCAGAGGGCAGAGCGACCTGCTATTGTCCTAAAAAAATAGGGCAGAGCGAATGTATGCGGTTAACGGTGATATTTCTTCAGTCAGCACTGCGTCTGCTAGAATCTGTTCAATCCTTCTCGTCTCTGTACCTTAGTGGTGATGACTACACTGAAGCGGTGTCGATCACCAACTGAAGCCTGTGCATATTCTACTGATTTATGGTATTCAGAAACAGAAAACAAATCGCTGTGGTAAGATAACATTGCAGCATACTGTCATACTGTGAGTAATGGCTACATAGTACCAACTGCTTGCAATTTGCATTGCGTCATGGTGCATTGGTCTTGCACTATCTGAAAGTAGCCATCACAGGGAACTGTGCAGTGCCACACTGAACCACGACACCTCTTCATTCGTCACCTGAACCTGAATAAAACTGGCTTCTGGTACCACAGAAAGCCATTGTTTACGGTCGAGCGGCGCAGTTTCTCCCGATCGGATGGAAGGAACCTGGCTCTCATCCGAAAGATAGGGATTCCACAGCTTCTTCTGCCCCGTCCTCTCGTTCCAAATAGAGCCATGTATAATTTTTGCCAAATGGTCGTCCTTTTCAGTCCCCATTCAAGATTCAGCCAATCACGCGCAGCACACACCAGCATGAACATTTTGCTATCATAGTGCCACGGCAACATTACACTCAAACTAGTGACAGTGGAATTTTCATGAGAAGCAACTCTGTTTTATCCACCGGAAAAAAAACTAATTAACTTTTTGGCAAAACAAGGCATTGTACATATGCCAGTGATTTGAATAGCAGATCATTATTGTTTCCAATAGTACAATTGTTCAAGATTCAAGCCTGCATGATAGGCCCATAAATAAGAAAAAAAATTCTGGTGTCAGCACGTGTGTTTCTAGACGTGTGATATGAGCTAGGAGCGCCCTTGCTCGCGTCTGGTACGAGCGTGGCATGCGTTGTGTGTGTCTTCCTTGTAATTGTAATTTTTTTCAATTGTAAAATACTGCCACAGGTTGCAAGAAAATCAGTCGGTCATCAATATTATTCGCTCTAGAACATTATCGGCAGCACTACCAGCATTCCCTGACCTCATGTATTCCCAGTGAGGCAGTGAGCCATGAACCAGATTCTGAAACTATTCTTCCAGCTTAGTTGGTACTAGAAGATAGCATATCCTAATGTCTCCCCAAAAACAGAATGGAATTCAGAATCTCCTTTTACTGGTCTAAAAGTTAGCTAACACAAATAATCTACTCTACGCTACGCCTTAACCCTCGTGGCTCACAACTTCCTTCCTGCTCCTCCTAGCTTTTTAACCACCCCTGGTGGACAGGAATGGAGACCCGAAACATGACCATCATCCATCCTGGCCTTGTTCAACCAAGAATAGGGCATTTTCAACGATTAACAGGGCAGTTGCGTCAATAATGCCAAAAGGGTTCTAGCACTTTCCTCGAATCTGACTCACCATTTCCAAATCTTCTCGCAAAGAGAGTTGAAATCTGCCACCACCCGTGCATCCATCCGTCCATTAATGGTGGGAGGGCACTCATTAGCCACGGCCGAATGATGCCTCCCTCAGGTGAAGCAAAGCTTATTCGGGAGACTCTAGCTAAGCTAGCTGCTCTCTGCCCCCGGCGGCTGCTCTGAACTGTCATGCGTGACGACGGCACAAGATTCGGCGGGCGGAAAGCAAGTAGAACCCGCCACCTTCTCGGCAATCACATGTCGAAATAGATGATTTGCTGCATTTTTTATCTCACAAATCTTAACGGTAATACTATATATATCCTAGCGTAGAAATGGATTTGTATCCGGTTTATCCTTTGAGTGCCTTCCTCCGGCTTATCAGCATTTCGTAGCTAGAGAGATACGGACGAATCCAACGAGCTGAACTGAACTTTTCTGACGAGATGAACTGGGCTGGACTTTAACACCACAGGTGTTAATCACCTGTAATTAAGCTAACCGCAGTCATTAGTTCAAAACTCATGCGACAAATCACCAACTCAAACTTGATTCTGTCAGCCTGGGCCAGACCGGTCTGACCGGTCTGGGCAACCGGTCTGACCGGTTGGGGGCTGACTCAACCGTTTTATTGGCCTCACATTATTTAAACCTCACTCCCTCTCTCACCAACTTTCTCGGTCTCACCCCGTGCCCAACTCGCCCTCCCGAGCCCCCCCTCTTTCCAAACTCTTCTTCCCCAAATCCTCACTCCAAATCGATTCCAAGGCGTGGGAGGACTCCAATCGGCGTGGTGAATCATCTCCTACTCGATTCCCTCTCAGGGGAGCCGGGGATTCAAGTTCTTCGCGGGGAAAGGACTCATCTAAGGTACTTCAGCTAGGGATGGATCGATCTCCCTCTCTAGATGATTTTAGGCGATTTCCTCTGGTCAAACACACCCAATTGCGTCCAGGAACTAGTGTCTAGAAGGGTTTCGGTTTTGGTGGGCGATTTTCGCCGCGCCGAGGATTCTAGGTTTTGGTCTGGGTGGGACCGGTCTGACCGGTCGGAGTGACCGGTCTGACTGGTGGTGTGGTTGAGTATCTAGGACCGGTCTGACCGGTGCTAGCAGAGCTGAGAGGGTTTCATTAGGGTTAGTTGGTGCAAATAGCTAGAATTTAATTTGGCTATTGGTTACTTGTAATTTTTTTAAAAAAATTTATGTATCCATTCTCATGTCATATGCATATGCACACGTGTAGCAGCCGCGGTAGAGGAGGTGGTATACGAGGTGGTTGCGGAGCCACAGAGGCCACAGGGGCAAACCCCGCAGCAGGAGGATCGTGGGGAGTCGGCCCAAGGCCCAACTCACCCCAGTAATGAGCAGCAGACGCAAGGCAAGCCCCGGTGCACATCCTACTATTTTAAATTATGACACATATATATATATTTCTATTACTTGTGCATTAGGTTTATGAATTGTTTGGAACCCTAATTGCAGGACAGGGTTCCTGTGTGTCTTAGGTCCGTCCGTGTCGATTAAGGACCGGTCGTTGTCGGCAGTGCTGATCGGGGATTGAACTATACTAACCGCATACCGGGAGTAGGAGGTAGTCGAAACCGATAAGCCAAGTACTGCTTTGTTTCGAAAGTACAAGAACCCGCACCCAACTCCTGGGGCTAGTCGAGTAGTCGCGGAGAATTGGGGATGCATATGTTTCTTTTTGGTGGTCTCACGTTAAGCTCGACTGACCATATGTCGTTGGACTGATTCCTGTAGTTCGAGGCGGGGAGGGGAAAGGTTGGTGCGTGAGGACCGACGAGGATTTTGCATGCCATGTTGGTTAGATCCACCTTGAAAGGTTAAATCGAATCGATTCGCCGTGTCTCGCGGTTATGAGGGCCTTGATCTCTTTGCTGCATCGTAGCAAAATGTTAGAATGTAAGTTATATATATATATATATATATAATCTTGAACACATTGAGATATTTGGATTGCACCATCATGTTTGCTATAGTTGATTCCTGCAAATATTAGATTAGAGTTAATTCATATATAATCTGAGGCTGAAATAATGAAAGTAAGGAATTACTGTAGTTGCTTTTCTGCAAAATAACTACCAGTAAAATGCTTTGCATGTCTAGATATGTGGGCTAAGTTATACCCACTGGTCGGGTAAGTTTTGCTAAGTATTAGTTGCTCAGAGTTTGTTGCCACCAATTTTTGTTACAGGACACCCGGAAGTTGGCTTCTGTCCCTGCTGCGTCAAATTCATCCGTAGAGATGCAGAGGGGTGGGAAGTTGTGGATCGAGACCCCTAGATTAGAGGTTTGTCGGTTTGCACACCTGTGGGCAGGGTGTGCACCCTGTCAGTTTTGTTGGGACCGGTCTGACCGGTCTGATCGGTATTTGCGCAGGGGTTTCTTGCAGGCCGGTCTGACCGGTTGAAGGAACCGGTCTGACCGGTTATTCTTAGGCAGAGGTGTAGAAGTAGTGAAATGTAGTCTTTTCCCCTTTCATTGAAGCTCTGGTATCAAGGGTTGTAAAACTTGTAATTTATGTAAGCTAGTGTATGGTTGAACTCGGTTTGTAAAACTAACGTATTTGAAACCGGTTTGTGCAAAAGTTTGTATAAAAATTTTATCGTGTTGTATTTTTCAAGTAATTGTCGTGCTTGTACCATCTGCGCCCGCCTTCGTGTGGGACTGTCGGTGTTGTTTCGATCGAGCCGTGGGATGAAAAAGGATCGCCAAATTAAACCATTAAGATAATGCGTCCGATGTGTTCAAATGACGACTATTACACTTAATTTAGAGTTTTAATTTGGCGATTCGGTCACAAGACTGACCAGGGAATTATCAAAGAGAGCGAGTAGATTAGTATGGTCTTAAAGCTTGGGAATGATAACCGCGGTCAGCCGGTTTCTAGAATTCCATTTGTTTATATGCTTGTTTGTCACTTGCCTTTTTGGTAGTCTAGAACACGCCGTTAAAGGTCTGTTTAGATGAAACACAAAAAAATTTCTGTTGGAATCTTGCTAATTTGAAGTATTAAATGAAGTCTATTTACAAAACTTTTTGCATAGGTGGGTTGTAAATCGCGAGACGAATTTAATGATGCTAATTAATCCTTGATTAATCAATAATTAGCGGGTGGTTACTGTAGCATCACTGTTGCAAAATATGGATTAAGTAGGCTCATTAGATTCGTCTCGCAATTTACAACCCATCTATAAAAAAAATTTATAAATAGATTTCATTTAGTACTCCATGCATGTGTCAAAATGTTCGATGTGACAGTTTTTTTTATTTACGGGGTTTATGGGGTGGGAAATAAACATGGCCCAAGTATTTAAGTGTACTGCCACCTAACCTGTGGCCAAATTGATTGCCAATGCAGCGTTGAAATAGTAGCAGCTCTACCTCTACCTTTAGAGCCTTGACTGTGGTAGTACTCCGAGTACAAAGACTGTGTTTAGTTCTAAAATTTCTCTCTCCAAACTTCACTATCTATCTATCACATCAAATTTTTTGCCTTATGTATGGAACATTAAATGTAGGTAATTAAAAAACTAATTGCATAGTTTTGATATACACGACGAGACGAATCTTTTGAGCCTAGTTAGGTCATGGTAGGACAACAATTACCACAAACAAACGAAAATAGTACAGTATGCTACAGTGTCCGATGTGCCTTTTTTTACCACCATTTTACGAATCTAAACACAGCCTAATAAGCAAACTAAGCACAGTGAGGAGGTTGAACTGTCAACGAACATGGGAAACCGATCAGGCAGAAAAAGGCAAAAGGCAGAGTGGAGTCCACCACATGCGTGAGGTGTGGAGAGAAGTTTGAATGTTTACAGTACTTACATCACGACTGGAATGGCTCAACAGTTGTGAATGTCTTGTGATCGAGACAAGCTCAATCTTCTACTTCCTCAAACTTGAAGTACAATTGTAGTATTTAAACGCACGCCCAACACACACCACATACAACCCACGCACCTCACACACATTCCTAAGGCGCACGCTAGACCTAAACTTATACACAGGGACACACCTACAATATATTCACGAAGACCAGTCTTCGCTTAGCGACGAGAACATTGCCTCCTATTGTGCTGCATAGACGCCTGAGGATACAACCGCAAAATACGGGAAATAAATCTCCTGGTGGGAACCAGGCTATACAGGGACACGCCTACAATATATTCACGAAGACCACGCCTACAATATATTCACGAAGACCAGGTTTCGTGAATATATTATTCCTCAAACCTGGAGTACAAGTTGTAGTATCTGAACGCACGCCCAACACACACCACACACAACCCACGCACCTCACACACACATCCCTAAGGCACACGCTAGACCTAAACTTATACACAAGGACACGCCTACAATATATTCACGAAGACCAGACTTCGCTTAGCGACGAGAACATCGCCTCCTATTGTGCTGCATAGACGCATGAGGATACAACCGCAGAAAACGGGAAATAAATCTCCTGGTGGGAACCATGCTACACAGGGACACGTCTATAATATATTCACGAAGACTACGCCTACAATATATTCATGAAGACCAGGCTTCGCTTAGCGATGAAAACATCACCTCCTATCGTGGAGCATAGACGCCTGAGGATACAACCGCTCCTGGTGGGCACCAGGGGTCGAAGCACGGTTTCAAACGTGGGCGGGCAGGGAGCACACCGGCTTCGCTTGCCAACTGAGCTACGGTTCAGTCCCCACTGGTACAAAGGTTTTGCAAAGGAAAAGCTCGAGCACGGAAGGATAAGGCCGAAAGCCACGGAGACAAATGTTACTGGGCCTGGTGCGGATAAGACGGGCTCTTCGGAAAACTGCGTGGCCCTATGTGGGCCTAATGGGCTCTGAGAAATGTGGTGCTACTGACTGCTCTCCTCCAACATTGAGCAGAGTTTTCTCTTTTTGACCCCTCGTCGTCGTCCAAACGAAAGAAAGAAAGAAAAAGGAGAGTTCAAAAGGTGGGACGGCGATCGATCGGCCCCGTGAACAGCGTGAGTAATCAGAATCTCTCTGATCACACATCTCAGACGACACTTCTTCCTTCCTCCCTTGTTTCGATCGACAGACGACAGTGACTTCAAAAAGCTGGACGGCGAATGACGGACCCGCAGGAAGGGCGTGACCCAGACCCAACCATCCTCCATGATCGCGTATCCTGCTTTCTCCGATCCGCGACACCGACGGAGCACATCACCGTGCTGATCGCTGCCCCGCCGGCCGCACGACGGAGGCGTCCTAATCACCGGCCGTCAGTCAGCTTCTCGCCATTGCCTGCCGCCCCGTGTAGAAAACACTGGCCGGTCCCGTCGTCAGCACGAGCCAAGCCACAAATCCCCGTCGCGCCCTCGCAGCTTTCGTGCCGCCGATGCCCTCCACGCAAGCAACCAGGCATCATTTGCTGGTCGACTGATTGGCTAGTGCGCGGCAAATCAAGCATTTAAGCCGCTCTACTGTAATGATCCTGGGACTAATAATTGCAGCGCGACCTGTGCCGCGTTTCATCAGAAATTCGGGGGTACTCTTCTTCTTTTTAACCAAAGTTGATCCTCTGGTAAGGTAAATTTCAGTGGAAGTGTCATAAAAGTGTCATAACATTAAATTTACTAATATGTACCAATAGTATGATGAGAGAAAAAAAGAGTGTCATGAAATGTATGAGAAGTGACATGGTGATAACTATGTCAATGACACTCCCACTAAGACTGGCCTAACAGCAGTAGCTGGCGTATACGAAACGGATTATTACCCGACGACGATGGGATTGGGATCTATCCGCGTGATCATTTGAAGCTGCGGCCGTGTTTGGTTAGCCGTCAAATCAAAATTACACAAAAAGACGAATGCCCGCATGGAATACCAAATGAAATCTATTTGCAAAATCTTTTTAGGGATGTGTGTAATTTTTCGAGACGAATCTAATGACGGTAATTAATTGATGATTTGCTACAGTGATGCTAAAGTAACGTGCGGTCAAGGGCTTTATTAGATTCGTCTCGCGATTTACACGAGGGTTGTGAAGGTAGTTTTGTAATTAGACTTTATTTAATATTTTAAATTAGTAGTCAAAAATGAAAAAAATTTCATGAAATCCTAACCAAACACACGGCCTGCGATTTCGTGGCGCAGGCTGGAATAGCTGGTGTGCACGCCGGGAGCTCCGTCCTGGGGCCGAATCAAACACGTCCGATTTCAAAATTTTGCCCAGGACCAGGACCAGGACCAGGACCGAGGGGCCGTGCACGGGAGAGCCACTAGCTCCTGTACACGTCTCGGCCCAAGAGGGACGCGTCGCGCCTAGACATGGGCATGGGCTGCCCGACCCGACGGACCCGACCCAACCCGCCCGAAAATAGCCCGACCCGACCCGACCCGAAGAGTTTGATGGGCGGGCTCGGGTCAAAATTTTTGACCCGGTATGACTGACGGGCCGGGCACGGGCTAAAAATTTTGACCCGAAACCCGAAAAACCCGAAGGAACCCGACATTTTACATAGGCCCGGCCCGACCCGACCCGAACCCGACCCGACCCGACTGGCTGTCGGGTCGGGTGCGGGCTCAATTTTACGGCCCGGCCACCGGGTCGGGTCGGGCACGGGCCGCTAGAAAAAACACCGGGCTTTTTTTGGCCCGACCCGAACCCGACCCGGCCCGGAGGATGCCCAGGTCTAGTCGCGCCCCAGGTGGAGGCACGCGAGCGAAACGTTGCGCAGCGCCGGCCGGGTCGTGATCACGTCGGGCCGCATGATTCATGCGCCGCCGTGCGCCCGCGCCGAATCACCGTCGCGGCGGCTAGACTAATTGTACGATCCATTCGGATCGCGCGGGACGTGACGTAAATAATCCCTCATCGCGGGAACACGTAGCTCCTCACGTCACGGCACGGGGCCGGGCACCCGGCAGGCTCCCGGCAGCTCCATGGCGGAGGCCCGTGGGGCGGTGGAGGCTGGAGCCTACGTGGCGGCATCAGCCGCGGTGCGCGGCGGTTACGGTCTGGGATAGGATTGTGTATTTTTGTTGGTACCTTCTTCTACTAGACTACTACTAGCAGTGGCGGATGCAGAACAGAATCAAAGAGAGGCTGATCTCTTCTTCCACCATCTCTCCATTTTTTCTTCTTTCTTCCACCTCTTCTTCTCCCTCACCCTCCCCATGTTTCCATTGATGCACCAGCAGTAGGGGGGCTGGAGCCCCCAGCCCCCCTTTGGATCCGCCCCTAACTACTAGTGGGATTGTGTAGGATAGTTCAACATAATTGTGTATTGTAATTGCTCTAACAATCTTTGCAAGAATGTACCAAAACCATGTGCTGCATAGTGTTCCGAAAGTAGAAAAAAAAGTCTTTTCTGCATTATCCTTGTTTCCAACCTGCATTTTATTCTTTTAGAAAATACAGTAGCAAGATTTTTTTTTGTTAATCCATACGCCGCGTTCACACGGCCGTTTCTCTCGTCGTCCTCGCACCCAGGATAAGACCAAAATCGCAGTCGCGGTCCGCTAGGCCCGGTCCACGTCAGCCGAACCCTCTGGAAACCGTGTCCTCCTTGGAAGCAGTTTAAATACGCTCCTCCCAGCCTTCCCCATCTGAATCGCAGTTACCACTCACTCCCAGCTACAGTACGGCCTACGAAACCTTCACACCCCCAACCCCGTCGTCCTTGTCCCCGAGTTCCCCAAATCCACACCCCGCAGGCGCTGCAGGATCCGGGCTCCTCTCGGTCGGCGGCCGCCGCCGCGTCGTCCGGCCCCGCTCGATTGGGTCGCGTGTGCGATAGGAAGTTCGTCATACGCCTCGCGGTTTTTCTAGTTTTCTGTTCTGATTCCTGTGCGCGCGCTTAAATTTGCTCTGTTCTGATTGGTCGATCTGCTTAGGTACGTGCGATTGTTTTGATTGCTTGCGGGTGCGCCTAGATGCTGATGAGCTGATAAATGTCTACTTGCTCTGATTTTGGTTTGCGGTGACTAATTGCTCGGCTTGATTGCGGATTGTGATGACTGATTGTTCGATTTACTTTTGGTGTGCACGGTGGAGCATCAGTACATTTGGCGCTTGATTGGTCGTGCGATCTGTATAAAATGTCCATCCCCTTTATCGTTTTGCAACAACTGCATGTGCCTGATTCTTTTGGTTTGTACCGACAGCGTTGGGTGCCTACAGCCTACTTGAGATGATATTGACGATTCTGGGGTTGTGTTCTAGGTTCGTGGTAATGTTGTGTGCATGGTCCGATACCTGGGATAATGGTTCCCCGATGCCTATCAGCGATTGATTATGTACCTAGATATTGGGCTAGAATTTAACAGTGCCAAGGACTCTGCGCCTTTAGAAGTTCAGAACTTATATACTGTCCTAAGCAATGCATTCTGCGACTTCCATAACCAATATTTACTGCATATGGTTTCTCGTCAGAAATGTTTGCTCCATATGCATACCACACTTTTGTTTGCTCTATCATCTCTTGCGGCACAACACTATGCCATTTTACATCCTTGATTTGGCTGTCCTTTGCAAATACCGGTCAGCACAAGTTGATTGCAGTTCCTTCGCTAAATTAAAGAGAAGTATACGTTTTGGCAACGTAATGGGGGAACCTATCATCTTCTGGACGACTTCCTTTATGTGCCTACAGAGTCGAGAATTTGAAGGAGCAGTTTGTGGACTGCTCAGTGCTCACAGGCTATTCGTTTCTGTACTCCTTGTACAAGAATTAGGGAGAGCATTTCTCTTATGCCAGTCATGTAAAACTGGGTCACTGGTGTTCTGAGATGATCTCTATTCAGTTGGAAGTAGATATAGGTTAAATTTCAGGTCTGAATCGGTGAAATCTCAAGTAGAACCTTAGGATGATGCACGAAAGAGCTTGCTGGTTTTCTCCAAGGTACTTCTCATCAAAGAATCAATGGATTGAAAATCTGTTATGGGTAGCAGTGCTTGTTAAGTAAAGATTTCGAAGATGAAGCTGATGTCTGCTGGAGGTAGGCTTCCTTGAAATCTAACGTCTTAATGAACCTTTCAGAGTATAAAAACGTGCACGAGTGGTACACGCTAGCATGTCGAAACCTTGTCATGTTTCATTTTTTTTCTTCATTTCCTGGCATTTGATGCTATGACGTGTTCCTCTTGCCACAGAATGGGGGTGGACAACGCGGTAAATATCATGCAGATGGATGTTCGATTGCTTGGGAGTTCTCTGGAGTCTGGATGGATACCTATCGAGTAGTATTATTCCCCTCTCAGCTCACTGTCCAGATAGATAGTGCTATCTGTGACTGCTGGGTGATCAGTTTATCGAGATTTTGCTGGTTGGAGATGTTCGGCGTTGCTTTCATCTTTTGTGATGCCTGGCCTTCGGCAGTATATGGCATTCCAGAACTGCGCGCAGTGGTTTCCTCGAATTTAGGACCTCCGACTGCATTCTGTACCGGGAGCAATCCTGCTAAATACATGATATTTGCAGGTATTTGTGTTGTGTTTCCAACGTGATAGCTTTCAGCGGTAAAAAAAAAACAGTCAAGATGGGCGCATTGGATCTACACCTTGAGTCTGCTTCTGCTCAACATGGACAAGCCAAGCTAAATGTGGAGGAATACACCAAGGGCTCTTTGGAGTCTGGTGGAAATTACAAAAAAGAGAAGATCAACGGTTCAGATTCTGATGATTTTGAGAAATTTGAGAAAGGAATAATGCAGTATGGGTATGCCTTTCTCTTAACCTTTGGTTGCCTTGTCTATTTGGCTTCTGCTTAGAACATTGACTTCCTTAACAAACTCCGTGATATCAAGTAACAAGCATTTGAATGGCAGGTGTCGACACTACAGAAGGAGATGCCGCATACGAGCTCCTTGCTGCAATGAGATTTTTGATTGCCGGCACTGCCACAATGAAGTTAAGGTATAATTTTTGGAGTTGTAATGTCACATCATTTTTTCTGTGGTATGATCTATGATAATCAATTTGCTTTGTGTGCTTTGTCAATTGTCGTGTATTTATGCATGATCTTACAAACAGTGAAAAGTCTGAAAACACATGCAGTTTGGTATGTTTTTACTCCTAGTAGATAAGTACTCAGTTCTTGCTCAAGATACTGTTAGTAGCTTGATGTTTGCTACAGCTTTATACGTGGCATTTGCAGCCTGTATTTCTATCTAGAATCCTCAGTGAGTTATTCTCTGCTCATATTTCATGGTTTTGTTTTTATTGCGTAATTGGTATTCAGTAGAATATTTCCATGTTCCATTGTATGCGCTTAGTATCAGTGTGCCTATTATTGTTTTTGAACCATGGTTCATCTTAAATATAGGAAAACTAATATAATATGTACTTTTACTGATAGAATTCCATTAAAGTCGATACACTGAGGAGACATGAACTTCCACGCCAGGAAGTGCAGCAGGTAAGTTTGCCCTATAGGCTCACCTTATGCTTGCAAGTTACTTTTGCATTCAGCTGAGTCCATGTTTTCATTTTTCTGTCATCAGGTTATATGCTCATTATGTGGCACTGAACAAGAGGTGTGTGATTCAACCTTTGCAACTACTTCGTGACATGCTATATTTATGTTTCTATGTAACTATATCATCATGCTGCTTTGTCTGCTGCCAGGTACGACAAGTATGCATCAATTGTGGAGTATGCATGGGGAAGTACTTCTGTGGATTGTGCAAGCTCTTCGATGATGATGTTAGTAAGAGAAATCTTGCTATTGTATATTCTGTTTGTTTTATTTTAGATGTTAAGAGTGCGCCTCGCTAAATCTTCTGTTTGTGATTTTAGGTTTCTAAACAACAGTATCACTGCAATGGATGTGGAATATGTAGGTACGTCTATGGTAGTTTTTCGAAGTGGACATGGTATGGATGCAGTTAAAGTTTAAAGTATAGAAACTAATACTTTGATTGTAACTGTTTGCAGAATTGGAGGGAGGGAAAATTTCTTCCACTGCTCAAAATGCGGTAATGCCACACACTTCTCTGCTTTGTTTAATATTTCATTCTAAAGTCACTATATAATTCGTTCTGTGCTTCTGAATAGTTTTGATCTTTCTCTGAATTTGTAATTTCCATTATGCCACGTGGCACGCAATTGGGTATATGAATTTAGTTTTCCAATGACAGTTTGACCTATTTTCATTTGTCGATTGCTAGCTGAAAAATGTACACTGATTTGGAAAATGGAAGATACATTTCCTAAACTCTACTTGTCTAACCATCCAATCCAAAACTCTACTTGGCTAACCATCCAATCCTAAACTCGGCTCGCTATCCAATAAGTTGTATTTTACTAATACTATTTGTCTTCCTTGTAAGAGCTATTTTTCAGAATCCTTATGTTATTATAAATGGTTATGAAGTAATTCAGCATTGTTATAATTTATAGGCACTTAGTCAACTGGTATGGTTTATCACTGTTTATCTATTTCCTGTAGGATGTTGTTATTCAATTGTGCTGAAGAACAGTCATGCATGTATTGAAGGAGCAATGCATCATGACTGTCCAATCTGCTTTGAGGTTGGTGTTCTGCTCTTTTTTAATGTTCAAGATATTCGATTATGTTTTCATGAATTGTTTAATCTCTGCTCTTGTTCTAATGCTATCCTGTTACTGATTCTGTTTCATGAATGCCAGTACTTGTTTGAGTCGACAAATGATGTTTCTGTCCTGCCTTGCGGTCATACCATTCATGTGAAGTGCTTGAAAGAAATGGAGGAGCACTGCCAGTAAGTTGGTTCTGCATGTCCCTTTTGTATGCTTTGGTTTACCATGCAGACTGGGTTTTGACTGCTAAAAATGAATCTACAGGTTTGCATGCCCACTTTGCTCCAAGTCAGTTTGTGACATGTCCAAGGCATGGGGGAGACTCGACATGGAGCTGGCGACTCTATCCGATTCTTATGATGACAAGATGGTAATCTTCCTTTCTCTTTTGCTGAAACCCTTATGATTGCAGCCTTTTAAGGATAAAAACCCTGCTCTTCAGGCTGAAAACAAAGTTAATAAGGCAAGTCTAACATCTCGAACTGTAGCCATGAGATTATTCTCAAGTGTGCTGACGTGGAATAGTGGAAATGTGTGATCCCATAAAACCCGTGCCAAAGCCATTTCTGGATCCTTTGTTGTATCTCCTGATTGCTGATGTATTAGATAGATTGAACTAGAGGCACAGCCTGTTCTAAACGCTTCTAATTTGATTTTATTTCCTTGTAGGTCCGCATATTATGCAACGACTGCGGGGCAATATCAGAGGTGCAGTTCCATTTGATCGCGCACAAGTGCCAGAATTGCAAGTCATACAACACCCGCCAGATCTGAAGAAAGTGATTGTTATGCGGATTCTGCATTCTTCAAGAAGCGTGACGACGCCTCTTGCGTGAGCTGCTGAGCTCTCGGGACGGGGGTCCCATCATTGGGTGCAGCTTCAGGTCTTCAGCGAAGGCGTACCACTTGAGATTATCTATCTGTGCTGTTAGCTGCTGTCCTTGATTGCGCCTCTTTAGCCTGTTAGCTGTTATTCTAGGTGCTTCCGCCTGTTTACTTCAGTCGTCTGTGGTTCCGGTGTATTGGTTATATTCCTCGCTTCAAGATTGTGTCCTCGGAGGTCCTAGCTGAGATAAATGCCCAAGCTTGTAGCTGGAAGTCGATTCATAATGTAGGGGTCTCTTTTGGCAAGGATGAGAGAGGTTTGTGGTTGCACGGCAAATCTATGGCTCTCCTAGTATTTCCGTAACTTTAATTCTTTATAAGTACTAGATTTTGCCCTTCGTTTGGATTCTTGGACGACCATGATGCTACTAAAGTGGTTGTCCGAGGTTTATTTTAGACTGTCACATCAAATGTTTTGATGTGAGTTAGATTAAATAAGTTAATTATAAAATTAATTGCATAAGTTTAGAGTTTATTTACGAGATGAATTTATTTACATTTAATGAATTCTTAGTTAGCATATATTTATTGGAGCATTGTATGGGTTAATTATGAACTACGACTAATTAGTATTCAGATAATCGATGTTACGGATTTTACGATAACCTCCGGTAGAACCAAACTTGAGTTCTGCAGACACCTTCAGTTCTGCAGCGCTCAGGTCAGATTGCGGACGGTTTCGTGTGAGCTCATCTTTTGACTTCCCAGGCCCGTTTTACTTCACAGTTTCTTCTTCCGGTAGCTGCGCTCAGGAGCTCTTCTCCAACAACAGGAACGAAAGTATCAGACGATCCTGCCGCGTAGTGTAGAAAGGAGGGACATGAAAATCCTTGTTGGAATTCAGAAAAAAAAATCCTTCTTGAAATGGATGGCGCCGGCGGCGGCCGGCGGCGGACGTGGCCTCAATCAGCCCGATCGGTTGGCTGGCTCTAGCCAGCGCTGGCTGGAACTTGAGCGTCTGGCAGGTAGGACAAACCTGCAAATGGGCCAAAATCCCATCCGAAACCCCACCAATCCATTTCCACCATACAAGTCAAGTCCCCCCAATCCAATCCAACCCTCCACGTTGACAATCCAAACTACCCAAACCATTGTATAATTTCAAGCCAAACCAAATTAAATTGTTTGACAGTCCATGGATTCAACCCATTACAATCCATTTCTCAATCCATGGTTTCCGTGCACGGCTTCCGTGCTCTATGATAGATGTTCTGCTCGCTGAGACACAGATCCACGCATGTTCTTGTTAGCTTCTCTGAATTTATTGGCTTCCGTGCTCTATCTTCTGCTCGCTGAGACATGGATCAACGCTCGTTCTCGTTAGCTTCTCTAGATGAAACCGAGAAAACATGGGAGAGTACAAGCAAGTGCAGAACATGCTTCATCTGTTCCTGCTCAAAACTTCACCAGAGAACACAACATAAATCAAAACTTGCTTACTGAAAAGTGCTGATCATACTGGAAAAAGGGGACAGATCAGGATCAACAACATTCCCTATTATCAGCTTCAGCAACTGAAAACTGTTTGGGCCCAAAGCTGATTGTTAGAGAACAGTGAATAATCTAAGCAAATAACTAAATTCCATACCGTGAAGAGTAAAGAAATCTGATGAAACAATGGACTCACAAGAACACAAGAGTGCGATAGAATTTCAGTGCCATCATCTGTGGAAACACGGAAATCTCAGAGAAGTATCTAACTGTGCTTCTCTTTTCAGTGGCAAACTGACAATAAGCGAATTCACAATCTTAAGAAAGTTAGCTGATCAGAAATCAAAAGCACACACACATATGGTCTAACATCGAGTACCAAATTGTTGCAACATAAACAATAAGCTTCCATGAAAATCAACAGATCCTTTGCCAAAACACAAGCTAAACGCTTAAGTTACATGTTCTTCTCGACACCAGACTTGGCCCTTTCTACAATATAGAAGCTCTTTGGTCTTATTAATCTCCTGCCTCCAGCTTGCTCTGACAAAGACACCCTGCCTCCAGCTTGCTCTGCCAAAGAATCAGAATTATAGTTTTGGTTTAGGAAGGAGCATTTATATGCAGCATGCACACCAACTCACCCAATCAAAAGGAAAAAAAAGGATTGTGACAGATCACATGAAAGCGAGGTTTATTTCTTCAGGGTACTGCTCACTTTGGAGCTGCTGCTTTTGAACCTCACTTTGCCAATGCAATCTCTCATGTGTCATGCTGTTCTCTCCTAGAATCACTAAAAGATTAATTCTATCACAAATATATTTGAGCTGCAGATTCAATCATATTGCAGAAAGTTACACACAACGATTGAACCAAATGGAAAAAAGATTGCTTATTTGTTACACACCTATTAGCTCATGGATAATTCACAAATTATTGCACTGTTAATGATATCTCCAATTGTCTAAGCTAACATGAACTGTCACTCTCTGCATCAATTCATTGGATTATAACAAAAGAGAAAGGGCAGTCATATATTTATGACTCAGAAGCTGTGTTACCCGGACACCTGTGTCTTAATTTTTTTGCCGAGTCGGATACCCTGCACCCGTGTCGGATTCCAAGTGTTATTTGCCGTGTCCCCAAAAATTCTAACGAATTGGACACCCGCACCCGAGTCAGACACCGACACCCGCACTCGTGTCCATGTAACTGTCACTTACATTGGATACGATGGATGCAGCACAAGTCCCCTTGGAGGGTGATATATAGAGAGTGGGCCTAATGGGCCTTAACACCCCCCCTCAAACTCAAGGTGGAAGTGGAGGATCTGAAGCATTGAGTTTGATTAAATGAAACTGATGTTGTGCCCTGGTTTGTGCTTTTGTGAAGAAGTCAGCAAGTTGTGCTTCCGAGGGCACATATTGAAGATCAACGGTCTTCTGACGACAATGATACCGAGTGAAGGATACATCAACACCAATGTGTTTTGTAAGTTCACGCTTCACTGGATCATGACAAATTTGTATAGCTCCACTGTTGTCACAGAGAAGAGGTGTAGGAGTGTCACAAGAGACACCTAGATCAGCCAAGAGCCATCGAAGCCAAATAATCTCAGCAGTAGTAGTGGCAAGCGCACGAAGTTCGGCTTCAGTACTAGATCTGGATATAGCAGCCTGCTTTTTGGATTTCCAAGCAATAGGAGATGATCCAAGGAGGATACAGTAACCTGTAACGGAGCGACGATCTGTGGGATCACTTGCCCAAGTAGCGTCAGAGTAAGCATGTAGCTGAAGTGGGCTATTGGAATCATAAAGTAAACGTCTTGATCTTGTCCCTCTTAAGTATCTCATCACACGAAGTAAATGACCATAATGAACACAGGTAGGTGCAGATACAAACTGACTGAGAATATGAACTGCATGAGCAATATCAGGCCTGGTAATAGTGAGATAGACTAGGCTGCCAACAATATGTCGATATCGAGATGGATCCTCCAAAGGCGTCCCATCAGTCGGACGAAGTGTTAAGTGAAGATCCATGGGCGTGACAACAGTGCGAGTATCGCTAAGACCAGAACGATTAAGAAGATCTTGTATGTACTTGGACTGAGAAAGATAAATACCTTTCTGAGTTTGCAAAACCTCAATTCCCAAGAAATAACTGAGTGGACCCAAGTCAGACATCTGAAATTCCTTGTTGAGATACTCCTTTACATGAGAGATATGGTCTGGATCATCCCCTGTAATCAACATGTCATCAACATATAATAAAAGCAAAGTGCGTCCTCGTGGAGAGATATGGATGAATAATGCAGGATCATGATCACTGGAAGAGAAACCAGCAGCCTTGATGACAGAAACAAATCTCTCAAACCAAGCACGAGGAGCCTGTTTCAAACCATACAAGGCACGACGGAGACGACAAACATGACCTGAGGGAGCATCTACCCCAGGAGGTGGATGCATATAGACTTCTTCATGTAGATCACCATGAAGAAAAGCATTTTTGACATCCATCTGAGAGATAGTCCAAGAAGATGAGGCTGCAACAGCAATTAAAGTACGAACAGTAGTCATATGTGCCACTGGTGCAAAAGTCTCATCATAGTCAATACCCTGAGTCTGCTGAAAACCTCTGGCCACAAGACGAGCTTTATATCGCTCAATAGACCCATCAGATTTGGTTTTAACCTTGAAAACCCATTTGCATGTGATAGGTACAGCGCCAGAGGGTAAAGGAACAATATCCCATGTACCTGTGCGATCGAGGGCAGCCAATTCCTCAGTCATAGCAAGTTGCCACTCAGGTATACCAGAAGCCTCTTTATAAGAGGATGGCTCAGCAATAACTGCACTAGCACGTGGAAACCCATAACGATCTGGAGGTACAATGGTGCCACGGTCACGAAGACGATATCCCTGATTACAAACATCATGAGATTCATCAGTGTTAGTACAAGCATCAGCAACAGGAGCATCATCAGGACTAGCCGTGGGAGTAGAGCGAGGACGACGAGTGTAAGTCTGGGTGATAGGTGGTTTAGAAGAGTAAGAGGAAGATGACGTGGAAGTGGAAGGTGGTGCAATGGGAATGAGGACATCAGGTGTGGATACAGTAGATGATGGTGGCATGGATGAAGGATCAGAAATGGGAGG
Source organism: Panicum virgatum (assembly GCF_016808335.1). Lineage (NCBI taxonomy): Eukaryota > Viridiplantae > Streptophyta > Magnoliopsida > Poales > Poaceae > Panicum > Panicum virgatum. Next base: position 46,517,365 of record NC_053140.1, on the reverse strand, counting down.
AAGACACATGAACGAGGTGGACTCTGTGGAAAAGGATGAAGAGTGAGTGGACGAGTTGTAAAAGAAGGGTCGGTTTTCATTAAAGCTCACGTCTCGTGAAATACGAATGCGACGAGAAGACGGATCATAACACCGATAGCCTTTATGTTCAAGGCTATATCCAAGAAAAACACACTCAACAGATTGAGCAGTCAATTTAGTCCGCTCACGGGGTGCTAACAAAACATAACACATACAGCCAAAAACTCGAAGATGATCATATCGTGGAGGAGTCCCGAAAAGAACTTCACCAGGTGGTTTGCCAGAGAGTTTGGATGATGGTTGTCTATTGATGAGATAAACCGCAGTAGAAACGGCTTCACCCCAAAAGTGCGAAGGTACAAAAGAAGATATCAAAAGAGTGCGTGCAGTTTCTATGATATGACGGTGTTTGCGTTCAGCCACACCGTTTTGTGCATGAGCACCAGGGCAAGAAAGCTGAGCAAGAGTACCCTCTGAGGTTAGGAACTGGCGAAAGCTATCAGATAAATATTCACCACCAGAATCAGAACGAAAAGTTTTAATAAGGGCAGAAAACTGGGTGTGAACCATGCGAGCAAAGGATTTATAAATAGAGAGCAACTCAGAGCGGCGTTTCATGAAGTAAAGCCAAGTATAACGAGAATGATCATCAATAAAAATGACATAATATTTATGACCACCTTTTGAAGCAAAAGGTGCAGGACCCCAAACATCAGAATGGACCAAGTCAAAAGGTCTAACAGAGTGAGAATCACTAGTAAAATATGGAAGTTGTATTTGTTTTCCAAGATGACAACCCTTACAATGAAGACCAGACTCAACAGAAGTAGGACCTAAGCAACCTGACTTTACTAGAGTAGACAAACGGGATCCACACAAATGGCCAAGACGATGATGCCATTGGGCAAAGGACGCAGCAAAAGCAGACGCAGCGGAAAGCACTCGAGCTGGAGATGCAGTGGATGAAGGTAGGCGCAAGGTGTCTAAGATGTAGAGGCGAGGAGCAGCTCTACGGCGACGGCCAGTCCCAATCACTTCCCCTGTGCGTAGATCCTGTACAAAGCAAGATGAGTCATCAAATCCAACAAAGCAATTGTGGTCTGTAATTTGTCCTACTGAAAGGAGGTCCATAGATAGTTCAGGGACAAAGAAAATATTAGGGACAGTAAAATGAGGATCACAAAGAGAACCCTTATGAGTGATGTAACATAAAGTACCATCAGCAGTCTGCACAGAAGCACCCTCTGTGACAGGCGTAGTAGAAGCCAACTGCGACTGATCAGATGTCACATGAAAAGAGGCTCCTGAATCAAGAACCCAAGATGACGATGAAGTACCAGCAGATGAAGTGGCAGCAACAGCAACTGAACCTCTAGGAGATGGTCCTGCACCACGACCACGAGTAGCACGACGAGCACGGAAATCAGCCAACTTCTCCGGGAACTTAGCAAAGCAATTCTCAGAGCGATGAGTGGTCTTGTTGCAATGCACACAGGGCTGAGAAGAGGAACTCCTAGGCTTCTGAGCAGCAGCCAACACACTGTGAGAGCTCACACCAGTAGTATAAGACATAGACTTAAGGCGAGTCTCTTCAGCAAGTAACTCAGACAATGCCTTAGCCATGGTGAGAGTGTCAGAACTGTGAAGCAATCGTGCACGAAGAGAATCAAATTCAGCTCTAACTCCCATAACAAATCTGTAGGTGAAGAACTTCTCAATGAATTGATGAGCTGGACATGGAGTAGTTGTACAAGCAGGTACCATAGAGAGCAAAGTACTCATCAGACGATCAAAAGCTGAATAATACTCATCAATAGATATATCATTTTGCTCGATGACATGAGTTTGTTGCATAAGAGTATGTAAAAGAGCACCACTGTCCTGAACAAAGCGATTCTTCAAATGAGACCAGATCTCCTTGGCAGTATTGAATTTGGACAAACTCATAATCATGGACTGTTTAGTGCTGTTGACCATGGCAGCCATCACCTTGCCATCATTAATCTGCCATGTTTTGAGATCAGCAGCATTGCGCCGATCATCGGCGAGAACTGGTGCATCATCAGTCAAATGGAAGAGTAATCCATGACCCCTAAGTGCAGTCTGAACACAAAAGGCCCACTCGGGATAGTTCTGACCATCAAGCACAATACTAACAACAATAGAATTGACTGCCATGAGGAATAATGAAACTCAGCACAATCAACAGATGTATCTTGATGCACCACCAAAAGAGACAGAGTAGTAGCAGAACAACGAGCCACAGCAGAGCACCAGCAAGCAGCAAGTGCAGGAGCAAGCAGCAGAGCCGCACGTCACAGCAGTGGAGCACAGAGTAGCAGCAGAACAGAGCAGTAGCAGGCAGAGGTGAATGAGTACCAGAACAGCCGCTCCCCTCCCCCCTGGTTCTGCAACAGACGGTGCAGGGGCGCAGCGATGGGCGGCCCCGACAGGCGGCCGCGACAGGCCGCGGGCGGAAGGGGGCGGCGGATCCCGGCCGCGACGGGCGGCGGATGCAGCACCCCCCCTTCCCGCGGCCGGACGAGCGGAGATGGAGGCGGGGCGGAGGAGCTGCAACGGCGGACGGACGGGCGGCGCTGGACGGAGCAGACGGCGGTGGCGGATGAGGACAGCGCCGGCGACGGAGCGGCGGCTGGGACGGCGCGGACGGCTCGGATCCGCCGGGGACGGGGCGGACCGGCAGCCGGGAATGAAGCGGCGGCGCGGCCGGGACAGAGCGGCGGCCGGGCGAGGATGGGGCGGCGGCGGACGGCGCGCCGTTGGTGGAAAAAAAAAGGAGACCTAACCCTAACCTTGCTCTGTTACCATGTCACTTACATTGGATACGATGGATGCAGCACAAGTCCCCTTGGAGGGTGATATATAGAGAGTGGGCCTAATGGGCCTTAACAGTAACACTGCTCAGAAGGGAACTCAAACACATGCACATTTAGAAATACTACTGAAAAGCAACTGAAAGTGTTGCTCGATCGCGACCCTGCTAGGTCAGAGCAGGAAGCAAGCACGTACCAAGAAGACCCTGCTCCATCGCGACCGACAACACGTAACAAGAAGACCCTGCTCAATCGTCCAGTACTTCATGCTGTAGGCTTCCTGTGTGCAGACACAACAAGTGTGAGCTCTTCAAAAGCTTTAAGAAATTCACAAAGTGCTTCTGCCTTCTTCCACTCATCCTCATTCAGAGATTCTTCAAAGTTTCTATTTGCATAAGCATTGAGTGTATCTTTGTAAGCCTTTGCTTCTCTAAGCTTTTTGTAGGTCGAATTCCACCTGTTTGGTATGTCAATGTATATTCCTGCCTTGGAGGCCAAACCCATTCCGTTTGCAAGTGTGTTGAACTCTTGGATTCTTGATGGAGAAGAGTCGATATACTTTAATAACTCACGAAGCTTCTTTATTGCTGAATGAATAAGTTTCATGCCATCTTGAACCAAAAGATTGAGAATATGAGCACAACACCTCACATGAAGGTGCTCACCTTCAAACAGCAATACACGCTTGTGAGTTGCTTTCAATTCTGTACATGCTGAGGTGTTGTTGCTTGCATTGTCTAGTGTCAAATTGAATATTTTCTCTCTAATATCCCAATTTGTGACACAACTTGCAATGGCTTCCTCAATGGCAAAACCAGAGTGTGGATACTTCAATTCTTTGAAACTTATTATTTTTTTCTTGACATTGAATTTAGGATCAATATAATGAGCTGTTATCACCATGTATCCAATATTCTGGCTTGATGTCCATATATCAGAAGTTAAGCAAACATGAGAATCCGAACATCGAAGTTCATCTTGAAGCTCTTTCTTCATCTCTTCATATTTCTTCCAGCAATCATTACGGATCGTTTGACGCCCCTTAACCTTGAAAGCTGGCTGCATTGAATCTATCCAAGGCTGCAGGTAAGGATCTTCAAACTTTAGGAAAGCAATTTCAGCATGGATGATAAAATCAATCATCCGTTCACGACAGAGTTGGGCATCAAAGACAAAAATTTTATCAATTGATTGCTTGATCATGGATGCTTGAAAGCCCTTTCTGACAGCACTGTCAATCGCTGGACATGCATTGGCAATATGGCTTCTGAGACTGCTAGTTCCTGATTTGGTAACCAATTTCAGGTGGCAATACTTGCAAACTGCTTTTAGCTCACCATCCACATCAACCAAGTCTTATAGTGTTCCCAAACAGCGGAACGAATACAACGTGGAGTCGAAGTTGTATCAGCCTCTTCATTAGCACAAGTTCCAGACCCCTCTGATATACTAATTGACATCATTTGTAATAGCAACGATGCAGCCTATTAAAGATGCATAGGGTAGCTGTTAGTTTAACCCATGCATTTTCAGAAAAGCAAGCTAAATAAGGAATTCCCCAAACAATGACGCAGTACACATCTACTATTCCAACAACGTGCATATATATAATCATACAATCAAGGCATCAACTAGTAAAGATGGTAAATTTGAATCAGCAAGCAAAGTACCAAACTCATAGGAACTGAATATGCTAGGCAGGAAGCAGCATATCTGAATATGCTAGGCAGGCAGCAGCAAAGTACCAACTAGTAAAAATAAAGGATGCAGGCAGTGCCAGAACAATCCCTCTGCAGCATATCTGAAAAGAAGAAAAATTATGTTTTTCATAGAATGAGTGTGAGCAACAAGCACAGCCAGTTACCAACTTACCATCTAGTCTCTGCATCAAAAACCTTCCAGCGTGCAAGCTGTGCAAAGGTTTGATTTTTATCATATTTGTTCATGAGAATTTGATTACTTTTTCTCTCTTCCTAGATGCTGGGTTGAAATTAAAGCAGTCACTAGACCAAATGGGAACAAGTGCCACGACTCCTACCTGCACCGTTCCTGGGCTCCTCGTCGGCCTCACCAAGCTGTGCAAGCTCACCAAGGTCTGCGCAGAGAGAGGCGGAAGATGACCCCGCGATCCTCCGACCCCCATCCCCCCACCCCGAAACGACGCGAGAGGCGGAAGACGAAATCCTCACCTGCGGGCGCGCGGACTGATTGACGGGGCGGAGTCAGCCGCAGGAGGTACGGGGGGGGGGGGGGGGGCAGTGGCGGAGCATGGTTGCCGCCGCGCGCCGGGCCGGGTGGAAAGGAGGGGCCGGTTCGGACCTGGACTCGGGAGGAGGCGCGACGGCGGCGGCGGCCCGGCGCGTACCCTGCGGCGGTGGCGCTGACGGCGGCTCGGCGCCTTGGAGCAGCGGCGGCGCGGGTGGGATTTGGTCGAGGAAGCAGCAGCCAGCAGCCTGGACCGTGGCTTCGGGACTCCAGGTTGGAATCGTGGGTCCAGCACATTAGCGAATCGTTACAAGTAGCCCAAAACCAAACCAAACTAAATTATTTCGAGCAATAGCTCGAACCGAATCAGTCCACCAGTTTGCTCAGTCTGTTTTCATCCAAATTAAATTAACCCAATAAAAAAATTAAACCATACAAACTGGTTCCACTCACACCACTGTCAGATTTACAACCACTGTCAGATTTACAAGACCGTGGGAGGTCCGCGAGCTGCGCGTAGTGCAGCAAGCGGGACTCGCGCGTGTCGCCCTGATGACCCGTGTTGTGAATAGTAGGATCTGCAGGGACGAGTAGTACGCGACGGCCGGGCGGCGTAGAGCACCCATCGGCGCGTGTACGCGACGGCCCGGAACGGGCGGCGCGGCCCGGCCCAGCCCGGCGTACACGGGCACACCGACTCGGCTGAGCAAGGATGAGTCTCCTCTGCAGTACTGCAGGGAGACTCTTCCACTGACCTGTGGCCCCCTGAACCATGGGGCCCGCAGGTCAGTGGCACCGAGTCCCTCTGCAGTACTGCAGAGGAACCGGTTCCGCTGAGCAATGCCTGCCCGCCTGCCGGCGTCCTTGCGTAATTGGATTGACGCGACATACAGCAGGACCTGGGTCCTGGACTGTGGTCTCTGGAGCGGAGCTCGTTCTTATATAAAATTTTGGGTATGAAGTACTGTATTATTTATATTTATATTTATTAATTATTGTCTCGTCAAAAATTAACTAAACTCAAAAAATTCGCCTAGCAAATTATAGTTAAACTGTATAATTAATTATTTTATTTAACTGCATGAAGTGTGTAGAGAATCTTGTAAAATTTTGGAGGCAACTAAATAAAGCCTAGACAACGAGCTACTGTACGAGCTGAGGCTGTTGGTAATTGCCCTGCAACGGGAGTTACTGGCAAGGTCACCAGAGCACAGTTTTCCTGACAAGCATCTGCTTACGGACAGGGCTTTGCTGCTGACACAGAGCATGATATGAGAAATCTCGGCAGGATTCGCCATGATGAAGACAGGAGTATCTCAATAGAAATCACCAGCATTCAAAGGATCAAGAGAGTATAAAAAAGGGCATGAACTAGCCTTGTAAAAACGGGGTAATATATGGTGCAGATAAAGTTTGACAGCGGCTAAAATATGGAGCCCAACAAATCGTGAAAATTGGCTCGGCCAGTGCACAAACAGGCCGAACCTAAACCTCTCCATTTCAGAAAAACATGAACGAGAGGCATTCCCCTTCCCTCCTTTTTTTCTATTTCCTTTTTTCCCTTCCCCTCTTACTAGTAGTTAATCCTAGCAGTAAAGGCAAAAGAGATGGCAGAAAGCTTGCGGGCAATATTTAATACTACTACTTTGCCTCGGCAGCTTAACAAAATCTTCAATCAGAGATTCAGAGCAGAGTCCAGAATCATGAGTTCCTCCGCCTCCTCGATCGCCTCCTCGATGTACCCTGTCCTGCACTCGTTGCTGCAGAACGCCATGCCCCTGCACACCCACAAGTCCACAACAAGTTCTGTCAAAACTCAAGAACTGAACGCCTGCAAGCACCGTCATACAAATGCACGCAAGCTAGAGACAGAAAAAGGTGACGAAAACTCACAGGTACATGAAGATGTCCGTGTCCTCCGGCAGCCTCTTCATGCAGCAGCGGCAGCGGCCGGACGCAGCACTAGCCGGCGCCGCCGCCGGCGATGACGTCGACAGCCGCTGGTCGCTCAGAGGCTCGATGCTGAAAATCGCCTTCCTGCAGCCACCACCGCCTGCCTCGCCCTTTCCGCGCACCTCCAGCGTCTCGCCGGCGAGGATGTGCGTCGTGCGGGGGTTGGGCCCGCGCGAGATGACGCAAGTGTACTCCTCGGAGTCCGCATAGTCGTTCGCCTCATCCAGCGTGGTGGTGGCGATGCCGGCCGGCGAGGCAGCTTTGCTCCCGCACACCGCCTTGGGCAGCGCGAGCTCGAGGAACGGCCTGATGGAGTCGAGGAACGAGCTCCGGCACCCGAGCTGCACGGAGCAGCCTCCGCCGGCGGTGAGGGCGTCGACGAGGCCGAGGCCGACCCTCGGCGGGCTGGACCTGAGGCCCCTGAAGTCCAGCGGGGAGGTCGGGCTCCACACCGAGTCGGCGTCCACGGCACTGCTCGCCGCCGCGGCTCCCTTGGCGGTGCCCAGCCTCACGAACAGCCCCGGCACCCTGAAGACCCCCGCGGCGGCAGGCGCGGCGCCACCCCGCAGGCCATTGGATTCCACCATGGCTCGGTTGGTGTTGAGCAGGCGAGCAGCAGCAGCTGGCGTCCCTGATCAGAACGGTCGCAGGTGTCGGTTGGATCAGCTGCATGATGTAAGGTTTCTGGTCAATGGGTGATGGGAGGCCAAGAAAAAGGCGAGCTGAAATCCAGCTTTTGCTTTCCTTCCCAACCAAGTCAAAGTTGCAGGTAAAAGAGAAAGGGGATAATCATTTGTCTATGCGCATCAAACGAAAGTACAGAAGCAAACAAAAACGGAAAGGCAAGGCGAGGGATTCATAGGGGGAACGTGGTTTTGTTGGGATTGCAGGCCCAAAGAGGAAGACTCGTCCACTGAAACTGATTCTAATCGCAAGCATCTCGCTCAAGGCATCACTCATTGGAACCGAACATGATCATCAGGAAACATGTAAATAATAAATGCAAGAGCACCACCAAAGCACTGGCTCGTTCTTCCCCCAAATCCTCTAAAATCACCCGCCCGCGAACTCGCCCCCTACATTTCAGGACAGGCCAGCCACCTCAGGAAGAACAACTTGATTGAAATGGAGAGATCGAGCTCATAGCTCCCCAACCATGGCGTTGGCCAGCCAAAACCATCCAGGCGCAACAAGCAAATCACCAGGAGAAGCCCCGCACTAAGTGATCGGCGACGGAAGCAATCCGATCCGAGGCCCGAACTAAGGGGAACCACCCAGCCACGCAGCGCGAGCAGCCGCGTACGAGCAGAGCAAAGCGCGGGTCAGGGAAGGAAGAGCACGGGCAACCGGTGGGGAACGAGGACGAGCGGCGGCGTACCTCGGCGACCGGCTCGGCGTGGGTCCTGGGGGAATGGGGATGCGGGGGGGGGGGGGGGGGGCGCGGCGGGTGCTGACTCCTCGCCTCGACTGGGGAGGGGGGCTGCTGCTTAAGGAGAGGCGAGGATGGGGGGAAGGGGAAGGAAGGAGGCTTCCGCGGCACTCTGCTTCTCGCTCAAGACTTTGCTCGGGTCCTGCGCAGGGAAAAACTTACCTACCGGCGGTAAGCTATTTACCGGACGTTACCACGGTAAAATACCGAAAATCGCCGGTTTACCGGATTTACCAGTCGGTAAACCAATTCAAATTTGAAACCACCGAATTTCGTATTTTTTGACCAGTTTCCGTTGTAATTTCGGTGGAATTCGCTGTGTACCGACCAATTCAAATTTGAAACCACCAAATTTCGTATTTTTTGACCGGTTTCCGTTGTAATTTCGGTGGAATTCGCTGCGTAAGTACAAAAAAATATTGACCACGGTAGAAAATAACAAATTGTGTTAAGAGAAGTGTAATATTTTCAGAGAATTATATCTAATTCTTATATATAATAGTTCAATATGCATAATGATTTTCTTACAAAGCAAATATTAATAGAATTGACGTAAAACATATGTATATCAATACAAACCACAATCCAAATGCAATAAAATATAGTTCAACTTGTTAACACAATTTATAGGTTCAAATAAAATATAGGTTCAAATAATACAAGTCTCAAATAGTTAACACAAAATATACTCTAAAATTTTTATTTCGGTGTTTTCCAACAGGTCTCCAATAATACAAGTCTCAAATAGTTACATTTCAAAAAATATTAGTCCAAATTGCTCATAAAAATGTCTAGTTTTTTATCAGATTTTTACCCTATTTTATATATATTTTTTTGAAATTTTCAAATTTAAAACTAGTAAATGCGAAATTACACCAAAATTTGTTTCTCGGACACAACCAGTAACAGTAAATTTTCCGTTAAACCGGATTTACCGTCCGAAATTTTTTTCCTTTGTCCTGCGCGCTCCGGCCACCGGGACGCCTCCCAAATCTGTCTGCTTGGTGGGGTTTCGTGTGCGGGGCGCGTGGTGTGGACCGTGTGTTGGCGTCAATGCGCTGCGCGCTGGGAGAGGGGACAGGTGTCCGCGGAGGCATGCAGGGGCAACGGGCGGGTGCGGTGGCGCCCTCCCGGCTCACCACCTCTCCACGCTAGGACCCACCTCTCCTTGTTTTTTTTTAAGTGCTCTCTCTCTTACAGTATTTGCTTTGTTTCTTGGAGCACAATTTCCTCTCTTCTCACAGCATGGGTATTTTTTTTTATTTTGTTCTCGCTTTATGTCAAAGGACGAAAGGCCAAGGGCTGGACCAGGTAAGATGGGTGCTAGTACAAAATGACTCGAGACTCGACGGAAGATCCAGAATGGTTTTTTGTGTTGATTGGTGCCTCGCTGGTTTAGCTCGGTAATCATCGCCACGCGCTACACTCACTGTGTTAGCGGGCTGGAGGTTGGAGTTGGAATGGTATAAGAGAAAAATATTATTGGATTGGTTGGAGCTGGAGTGGTGTGAGAGGAAAATACTGTTGGCCTGGAGCTGGCTGCCGAACGAAGTGTGTTTATTGACGCCTCCTCGATGGTAATTCCAACGAGATGGTCCAGCCAGAGCGACGCGTCACGCGGCTGCGCGGCGCTTCGGTTGGCCTTTCGCGGTCGCAATGCATCGCCGCTCTTCATGAGTCGTGTCGTGATGGCCATGGCCCCATGGGATCCCTACGCATGATGAGCGGCCTGTTTTGTTCTCGTCGTCGGACTCCGGACGGGTGAGCGGTCAGGTCACTAGACCTGCAGCGATCATTTTTACCTGCCTTGCCAAACGGTTTCCACTTTTAGAGTGTAGAAGCGCTTAAGGACATTAAACTGATGTCCCACGGGAATTAATCCCTCAGCTAATGACCCTATATTCCTAGTACAGCCCTGCTGCAGGGCCAGGGCAGCACAGCACCCCACCCCCAGGCTACCATGTTTGACCGCCGCTGTAAAAACGTCGAAACGGGCGTGAGTGGTGGCGCTTGTCGGCTTGTGCGCCCGGAGACATCCGTGGTACGACGCGTGTATAGCCGTGCTGTGCCGACTGCCGAGCACCCGTCGTCGTACGGGCCGGAGGCGAGCGAGCGACAAAAAAATGGGGTCCTGCGAGCTTTTCTTTTTTTTGTACGTCCCTTTGAAAAGCGACAGCACATGGTCAGTACCACGGATGACGCATCTGTCCGTTGGGCCCGCCACAGCGGAGCCCACTGAATGCGGGCCCACAAGCCAGCGTCCGGTAAACATGATCGTCTACGATGCCTGCGAAGTTGCACGTTCCACGTTCAGCATTAGCACTATTTTACTTGGGAGCAAAGCAAATCCTGTCAGCATTTAGGCCTGTTTAGTTCCAGCGAATTTTTTTTAGAATCTTACTAATTTGAAGTACTAAATGAAGTCTATTTACAAAAATTTTTGCACAGATGGTTTATAAATCGCGAGACGAATCTAATGATGCTAATTAATCTATAATTAATTAATAATTAGAGAATGGTTACGGTAGCATCACTATTGCAAATCATGGATTAAGTAGTTTCATTAGATTCGTCTCGCGATTTACAAACCATCTATAAAAAAGTTTTGTAAATATACTTCATTTAGTACTCCATACATGTGTCGAAACATTCGATGTGACGATTTTTTTTGTGTTTACGGGGTTTAAGGCGTGGGAACTAAACAGCGCCTTACACGCCGAAAGAGACGGTAGTACATTGTACTATTCGCTTTCTCGTACGAGGCCTTATCTACTAATCTACCCCCTCTCCGTCCCGGTGCAGTGTTTCCGCCCATCACCCTGCAGTTAACCAGGTTCCCTGAGACTGCCACTAGCCGCCAAGCACGGTGATTAGGGAGCCTTTGTCTTGTCACAGGGCGTGGTGGGTGGTGGGGGGGGGGGGGGGGGGGCGCAGGTGTCTTCCCCCGAGCCGTCGTTATCCCATCGCTACCCGAGCTTTAGCAGCACAGCAGCCACCTGTGACCTGCTCCGCGGTAATTAACCAATTAATTAACCCCCCTCGTGCGGTTCATACGATGGTTTACCCGCTCCCCGTCGCCGACCACGAGAAATTCCTCCGGCTTGGGCCGGGCCTTTTGCCCTTCTGCAGAGCATTATTTTACCTTTCTGCTCAGGCAGCGGGTTGGGTTGCGCTCGGCTTCCATAGGCGCATCTTTTAAACGGGGCGCCACCCACAGCGGCTGCGGCGTCCGCAGGGGACAGCCCCGTGGTGAGTGGGGTGACTCACCGCGAGCAGCAGTAGCAAAATAATTATTTTTAGCGTTCCCTATCTTATAAAAAAAAATCTGTCACCGCGTGGCGATGCGTCTCAAAGCTTTCGCCTTCCGGCTCCGGTGGGTGTTTACTGTGTGAGAGGCTCTGACGCGCGCTGCGGTCCATGAAGGATTGAAGGCTAGAGCACGCGATGCGGCGCGTTGTTCGTGGAGCAGCGAGGCCCGTGCATGCTGTCGGGACTCGGGAGAGAGATTTCAATTGAGACGCACCCCTCTCCGAATCGTGGGTTTCTCGGATTGGCTCGGCTGCAACGGCAAGCGCCAGAAGATATTTGAAAGGGTAAATTTGCTTTTAGACATTTTTTAATGTTGATATTTACTGATAGACACTACTAAATTATGTATTTGTGAGCGGACACTTTTCGAATTTGAATATTTGCTACAGGACACTACATGTATTATAAAATTTATTTTTAAACTAAGAAGTATTAGAATTAAAAAAAAGACCAAACTACCCCTGAGGTCTTATCCCAGCCCACCGCCAACCACCCGCGTTCCATACCTGCGACAGGCTGCCGCACCGTCGGGCATGCTGAGCTGCGGCGCCAGCCGCCAGGCCGGAGTCGCGGGGGCGCTTAGCGCCGGACGACGCTGGCAACTGCTTTTCCGTCGCGTCGTTGGTGCTGGCTGCCCCGGGACTGCTGCCGCCGTCGACCTCCTCGCTGGTCGCTGCCCACCTCGGAGATTTGCGACATCACGGACCCCCTGGCAGGACGAGAAGCTCAGTTGCCCCATGAGCCGCGCGTCACCGACGACGCTGTTCCTAAACCCGCCCCGCGGTTGCTGTAACCCAACCCCGACTACCTCGTGCGGTCGTGCCCTGCAAGAGCTGCCCAGTGCCGTCCTCTCTGCTCTGCTTGACATGTGCAGCTTTTGAACCTTATCATGCTTTGTCGGCATGAGCGGTTGCTGAACCTGTAATGGTTCTATGCTGTATGGATATTGAGCCCCGTAATGGCAGTGTGGTCCTGGGGTATTTAGTCATTTCACATGTTTTCTCTCTCTTATAAATTAGGAAATTATTATTTTAATGAAAATGATGTCTTGTAGCAAATATTCAAATTTGAAGATTGTCCACCAGCAAATACATAATTTAGGAGTGTCCATCATCAAAAGACAACATTGAAGAGTGTTCACGAGCAAATAAACCCTAAGCCTTGGTTCGATTGCGTTGCAGTTTGCAAGGGTGAAGTCTACTACTACTGCGCTCACGAGGTTTCAAAGTCTGGTTTTGACCCGGCGCGGCCTCCTGTCCGCCTTCACCAGTCATGCGGCCTCGATCCGAGCTCAACTTCGGCCTTATTTGGTTAGGGGTAAAAAAAATTTCCCCTTTAACCACTAATTAGAGATATTAAATGAAGTCTAATTATAAAATAATCTCCATAATTATGATACTGTAGCATGTGTTGTAGCTAATAAGACTTTCGACCGCATGATTAGAGGATGATTAGGGCCAGTTACTGTAGCATCACTGTAGCCAATCATGGTGGAACTTGATTCATTAGATTCGTCTCGAAAAGTTACACCCATCCGTGAAAAGATTTACAAATAAACTCCGTTTAATACTCCATACATAAATTCGTTTTTTTAAAGAAATTTCAAGAAGCTAACCAAACATGGCCTTCAAGTCACCTCCAACACATTGACGACGTCGGTAACCGACATAGAGTTGAGAGACAAAACAACGTAAAATCTTATCCAGCTCTCCTCGATACGTGTAGTTCCGGCAAACGCGTGCATATTAACATTCAAACCTTTTTTATTTTTGACTAATAATTTGACTATTATTTTTTATTTTTATAATTGATTTGATATTAAATATAGTTTATAATGATTATAAGTTTATAATTATAAGTGATATAATATATGATAAAATGATCAAAATATTATTTGGAAGACTATATCATGTTCCACCATACTTTATAATAAGACCGTCCACAATGGAAGGAGGAAATGAAAGAGCAAATACACTGTTTGACATTGTAGATGCACTGTTTGGCACTGTAGACAGAGAGGACGTGGGAAACGAGGAGGGAGCAAATTTGCTCTTGCTCCCTCCGCTGTGGTCAGCCTAAATATCGAAGGAGAGAGTATACGCTTAGCTAGCGAGCAAACAACAGCTAGCGCAGCAAGTTTTGCACTTTCTCTCCGCCATGTCGGATCAGGTCAATGATATGTCGCTCGATGGAGAAGGCCTTAGGACATCAGCAAAGTTTTAAACTTGACCTGCGGGAGAGAGACAACCACGGCATTGAACTGAGAAAAGATCTTTTCACACAAGTCAACAAAATATCTAAACATCCGCCCCACTCGTACAAAGTGGGCGGTTACCTGTAAAAAATAGGGAAAAGTTCAATTTTCATTCTCGTACTATCGCAAAAGTCTGATTTTCAACCTTCAACTACAAAACTAGACAACATAGGTCATCCAACTGTCAAAACAGACAAATTTGACCTTAGGAGTGGTTTTGCATTTTCTAAAAAAAAATAAATAATTCTAATTAGATCTAAAAAGTCAAACTATTGCACTTTAAATCAGAAAAATATGAAACTAGTCCCAATTTTTTCTAAAAATATAACCTATATATTATTGCTCCATTTGAATCTTAGTTATTAAAAATAATCGGCATAACTTCAAGCAATCAAATATTATAAATATAAAAAATAGATCTGAATAGGTTACAAGTTAGTTACGTGACAATAGATAGGTTACATTTTTAGAAAACTTTTGATACCCATTTCATAAATTTTTGACTTAAAATGAATTACTTATAAATTTTTTAGTGTAAAATTGAATATTTTTAATTCTCAAAAAATGGAAAACCACCTTAGGGGCCAAATTTGTCTGGTTTTGACAGTTGGATGGCCTATTTTGTCCGATTTTGTAGTTAAATGTTGAAAATCGGACTTTTGCGATAGTTACGTTGGAGGGTGTAAATCGGGTTTTTTTCCTAAAAAAATACTAGGCCCCAACTATGATTTTAATTTTAACATGGCATAGGCGAGGAATTTTTTTTAGGCAAACCAGGAGTTGAACTCCCGCAACTTGATGGTTTCCCAACCGTATTCCCACCAGCTGGGATAAAGCCCGTTCGTCTCTGTACAAAGGTTTAGATAGCTGCCAGAAATACCATAATCATATAAAGACAGTAACAAAAACAACTTATGCACTGGCTTGTCTATTGAGTTATCTGTAAACTGATCAATTTATATCTAGAGACACTAAATATGCTGATCAAATAAATTCGATCTTTGCATGTCATTTTGTGGCCTGTTTAAGAGAAGGCACTATGTATAGAATGTAAATCCTATTATAAGAATTGCACTGTAATTTTATATTATATTTGGCGCCCATGTTGCCTGCATAACTTGTCTGTTCTCTCGCATCTCTCCATCCCACCTCTCTCTTTCCCCCTCTCTCTTGGAGTGTAACATCCCAGGTTTTGAAAAAATTTAAATTCCGGAAGTTCTGGGTTCAAAAACCGGAACCTCCGGTTTTACTCTGCTTCGGTGGGCAGAGCACGAATTGCGGTGCGCCGCACGTCGCCACCGCCGCCGCCGATCCTCGTGCCACGCGCGTCCTGCCGCTCGCCCTTATCCTCCACGACCCAGCCTCAGCCTTATCCTCCGCGACCTCCTTCTTCTCCCCCAAACCCTAGCCCTTCATTGCCGCCGCCTGGAGCTTCACTGACGGCCGCGATTCGCCTTCTCCGGTGAGCCGCGGCTCAATTCCTCGCTTGGGGAGCATCTCCTCCCTCTCCTCGACCCGTTCCCCTCCTCATCCGGCCCTCTCTCTGGCCCTCCTCCGCCCGCCGCCGCCGTTTCTTCATCGCGCTGCGCCGCCGTTGCTCCTCTCCGCTCGTGCCGCCGCCGGTGAGACTCGCCGCCGCTTGGGACACGCCGTGCGCGCGCCCCTGCCACTCTCCAACCCTGCCTCGCCGCGCCGCCTTGCGTCGTCGCTGTGCGCGACGTGCGCACACGGGCGCGCCGTGGTCGCGTCCACGCCGGAACCTCCATTTGTCGTCGCGCCGTCCCGCCGTTGCTCCTCTCTGCTCGTGCCGCCGCCGATGAGACTCGCTGCCGCCTGGGACACGCCGTGCGCGCGCCCCTTGCCCCTCTCCAGCCCTGCCTCGCCGCGCCGCCTTGCGCCGCCGTCGCTGTGCGCGACGTGCGCGCACGCGCGCGACGGGGCCGCTTCCACGCCGCGCCGCGCACGCCTTGTGTCGGTGCCCTTACCCGGGGGTCCGGATCCCAACTAGTAAATGCTGCGTGTTTTCTCGTCCCAGATGTTGATGCAAGAGGCAACACAGTAACGCACGGTTTATCCTGGTTCCGGCCGCGAGGCCGTACGTCCAGCAAAGGGGGTGTGCGAGGGCGCTGTATTATCTTACACCCGGAGTGCTTGTAGTAGGAGGTACAAGCGAGGCGAGAGTGGGAGGGAATCTCCCAGGTCTCTGCTAGAAGAGGAGTCGGTTGAGGTGAGCACTCAGTGGTGCTGAGAGTGTGGCGATGATCGCGAATGTAGGTGATGATAGCTAACGTCCAGAACGTCCCCCTTAAAGGAAGCCCGCCTCCTCCTTTTATAGTCACAAGGAGAGGAGGGATACATGAGCAAGGGAACGTGGAAGTCGTCGTCTTCCCCCGAATCGCGGGGTACAGTGGTCGAACACTGTAGGAAGTACACTGTGGGGCATGGCGTCGGGCGTGGCAGTCGTCCTAGATATCGTCCTTAATCTTGCGGAGATCGCGTCGGCGTCCTGCCAGCTCCAGCAGGCGGCGTGTTCGTCGCCGTAGGGTGTACCGTCCTGCAGATGTGGCATGGTGGCGTTCCGTGGGCCCTGTAGGTCTGGGTCTTGCGTGCACCAGCGGTGGCGGGGCACGCGGCGGTTCTGAACCCCCTGGACGGAGTGCTGGCGTGCGCATTAGGAGGTTCGGAAGACACGTGGAGGTCCCGGACCCCTCGAAGGGGGGAGGTTCGGGCCTCCGGCTGCTAGCGCTGGGCATTCTTCTCCGAGGGGCTTGTGGCGACACCGGACCCCTTCCCGAACAGGGGGTGGGTCCGGGGCCATACGTGTGATGAGGTGGAGTCCGGACAACCGGAGTTGGCAGAATAGTGACGTGAACAGTGCCGAGCCCATCTTGTCCCGCGTCGCAGGTTCCACAGTGCTGCCACAGCGTCCGGGATGGCGGAGCAGTGACCGTGGTTGGCGGACGGGACTCCGGTCACAGCCACTGTGGGGAAGGGCGGCCTGACGCCGTCTGTCCTGGGCGCTGTGTAGGAGTGGTTGGCACTTAATGCCTCTGTACGACGGGTGGGTGAGCGGCAGGGCCGTTTGTCCCTTAAGCCGAGGGGTGGCCTCGAGCGAGGCGGAGATGTTTCGCCCGCTCGAGGGTAGATTCGCTACCCTCGAGCGAGGCGGAGATCGCCCCGTGGGTCCGAGGGGGTGCGAATGGGCCGCATGCTGGGCTTCTTTGAGTCCTTTCCTTTCTTCCTGATGGGAAGGAGGCCGTGGGCCTTCGTGGGCTCAGTCGCCAAACATGTATTTGCGTTTTTCAGAGTGATCTTAGTACCCCGATTAGGATGTCCCTAATCGTGGTACCCGACACATTGGCAAAGTCCGGCTGAAACCGGAACCGCCGGTTTTAGAAACCGGAACTTCCGGTTTTGGCCTGACAGGTGCTTAAAACCGGAACCTCCGGTTTTGCAACCGGAACCTCCAGTTTTATCTGGCCGGAACCTTCGGTTTTGTCAGGGTTACATATCCAAAGTGTTATCTCATGTATATCTTTTCGCGCATATCATTTCATGCATTTTATTTTATGCATAAGCATAGCATCGCACTAGTACATGCATCTCATTCATGCATTATAGTGACCGAATCGTCGGAGAACGAACTCGTTGAGCCCACCGAGTCCGTTGAGCCAGAGCCTGGAGTCTTGCGAGTACCTTTGTACTCAGGGTGCTTCTAACCCTAGTTGCAGGTGAACTGAAAGTGGTGTTCGGCCACTTCTACCCCGCCAATTCAGGCGCGGGGGAGGAGTAGGTTGTTGAGGCTGGGATGGTGTCTTTGAGCAAGACATCATCGTCGTAGTATGTTTTTATCGTAATCGAACTCCGTGAGAGCATGTAAATATAATAATATTTAAGTTTCTGTTTAATATGGTTTTCGTGAGCTCAAGGCTTGTAATTGAAGTTAGTTGAACCCTCCTATAGTGAACTTGTAATTTTAAGTGTGTAAAATTGCTCTTCGTGAATCATCGGCAATGTACATGCTTGTGTAATGGTACATGTGCTTAATTCTGGGCATGTGGCAAACACGTACCGGGACTACCGGGTTTGTTCTCGTTCTAGGTGAATTGTGGTGGTTAAGTGTCTCTAAGGTGTGGATTAGCACGTAGCGTGTCGAGAGACGGACACGTACTAGCCCTCATCTTAAAGTATTAATCAATAATTTCACCTAAACCGAGGGCACCACTTCTACCCCGCCAATTCAGGCGCGGGGGAGAAGTTGGTCATTGAGGCTGGGATGGTGTCCTTGAGGAAGACATCATCGTCGTAGTATGTTTTTATCGTAATCGAACTCCGTGAGGGTATGTAAATATAATAATTTTTAAATTTCTGTTTAATACGACTTTCGTGAGCCCAAGGCTTGTAATGGAAGTTAGTTGAACCCTCCTATAGTGAACTTGTAATTTTAAGTGTCTAAAATTACTCTTCGTGAATCATCGGCAATGTACGTGCTTGTGTAACGGTACGTGTGCTTAATCCTAGGTATGTGGCGAACACGTACCGGGACTATCGAGTTTGTTCTCGTTCTAGGTAAATTGTGTTGGTTAAGTGTCTCTAAGGTATGGATTAGCACGTGGTGTGTCGAGAAACGGACACGTGCTAGCCCTCATCGTAAAAAATTAATTAAATTGGACGGTTCTCACATGCAGCGGCACGTAGGGGAGCGATCGGATCATCGGACCGGCGCGACGCCTGCAGGCGAGCGAGCAGCACGGCAACATGAACAGGGAGAAGCATGCCGCGATGGCCGGATGGCAGTAGGGTGCAAGTGTTGGCGTGGCGGTATACAGACGGCAGCCGTGTCTGAGGGTTGTACACATATGACATATGCCCTGTCGAGGTTCAATTCTACGGGCACGTAAACGCGTAGCGGCAGACAGCGTAATCCTGGCGATTAGGGTCCTGTTTAGTTGGAAAGCAAATTTTTTTTTGAAAGAATCTTATTAATTTGAAGTACTAAATGAAGTTTATTTATAAAATTTTTTGCACAGATGGATTTTAAATTGCGAGACGAATCTAATGATGCTAATTAATTCATAATTAGCGGATAGTTACTTTAGCATCACTGTTTAAAATCGTAGATTAAGTAGGTTCATTAGATTCGTCTCGCGATTTACAGCTCATTTATGAAAAAATTTTATAAATAGCTTTTATTTAGTACTCTATGTGTCAAAATATTCGATGTGATGTTTTTTTGTTTACGGAGGTTACGGGATAGGAAGCTCGCGCAAGCGTGCAAGCAATGGTCCAGTATCTTGCGGCGCGAGGCCTCCCCGGACGCATGCGGCTCATGTCATGAAACCTGCTACAGTACGTGCCGCCCAGAGCGTGCAGCGCGCTGTCAGGTCAATGGCCACCAGATCCCGCCTGCATGTCTGGCTAGCCGCATGCAGTGTCCTGTCGCCGCAGACAACAGGCAATAATCATTTCTTTTCGTCCAAGGCGACCGAGCTGGCACCCACTAGAAAGCACCGGGACTTGGGCCTGGTGCTCTGTCTCCTCTGTCCTCACTCTTCGATCTTCCTTGGGCTCCAAGAAGAAGTAGAACCGCCGCCGCTTGTGCTCCAAGCAAAACCTCCTAGAAGAAATTCTACATACTGCTGCCGGCGCCTGTCGTCTTCGGGATCAGGTGTTGCAAGTTGCAACTTGCAAGATGCCACACAGGACCGGGCCGGGCAGGGGCTCCTATCTATCTCGTGGAAGATAGATAAAGCATCTATCTTTAAAGTCCACTTTAACTTAATTATTTATTATAAATATATTCAATATTTTGATAAGAATAACTCAACATTTTATTAAATATGTTCAATATTTGACTTTCAAAATATTAAAACTGTAAATACAAAATGTTGAAATTGGAAATATAAAATGTTGAAAATACTAAATAAAAAATGTTGAAGATTTCTTCTCCGGCAAGACCCTCCGGCGGCGGCGGCGCCGCATCGCGTGCGCGCCCGCAGCAGCCCACACACAACATCGAGCAGCAGCAGCTCGCAGTGGGCGGTGCGCGACGGCGAGCAGCAGTGGCCCGCAAAGCGCGGCGGGCAGGCGGGGGGGCGGCGCCGCGTAATGAGGAGGGGGAACAAGGAGGAAGAAGGTTAGGTTTGAGAAAATCCAACGAATGAGATAGTTTGCACGAATCTCAAACACTGAAAGATAGAGTTAGAAAAAATCTTCCGAAAAATTTATAGGATCCACCGCACTTCCTCCCCTTTGTTGAGCAAGGATCCGTAACGAATTGGGTGACGGCCCGGCCCGTCAGCACACATGGACCTTTTTGGAGGAGCGAGGCCGTGAGAGGCCCACGACCCACTTTGACCTAGTCCGGCCCATCCACAAGTGCATCTCTTTAAATATCGATAAAACTCCCTTCAGCAAAGAATAGGCACCTGAGCTTTGGAGCTGAAAGAATCTTGATGCTGGTTGGTTTATATATATCTTGAGCGTCTGACATGTGGCTCACCAGCAAGAAAATAAAAGAGTAAGCCAAACATCACCAAATGAGTTTGCTCCAGTGGCAGATGCCGGATGGTGCATAAATATAGAAAAAAAAAACAGGCAACGATTACGCCACACACCGATTAAGTGCGTGTGCCGTGGACGTGTGTTGTTAAGATCGCACTCAGGATCGGAGTGGCTACAATGGCCTTGTTTGGATGCGCGCTAGGATTCTAGCGCTAGTGAATAGTGCAACTTTGACTGTTAATTACAGTGTCAAACAAAGTCATTTTACAAAACTAACTTCAGAACCCCCGCGCTAGTGACCCTGAAGAATCTAATGAGGCCTTTGACCGCGCGATTAGAGGATGGTACTGTAGCACCACTGTAGCAAATCATCGATTAATTACCGTCATTAGATTCGTCGCGAAAAGTTACACCCATCCCTAAAAAGGTTTTGCAAATAGACTTCATTTAGTGCTTCATGCATGCGAGATTCTTTTTTCGGGATTTGTGCGCGCTAGAATCCTAGCGTTGCCAAACAAGGCCAATAAACTATCATCGCCGTGCGTCACGGGGAGGCAGCTATTGCCAATGCAGAATTTGCAGCCGCCAGAAAAGATCAAGACTAGTAAAAGATGCGCGCATTTGATCCAACACGCTCTCCCTGCCTGTCACCTAGTAGTATTCAATTCTATTCAGTCGAGCCCAGTTCAAAGCAAGCAGGCGAGAGGGAGTTTCAGTTGGCACGGGCACGGGCTACCAAATGGAGCACTGGGTCATCTCACCTCCATTTCCGTGAAATAAAATGCAAGCTCTCCCTCTGCCAGCCTAGTCATCATCTTCTCCTATAAAGGACCACCTGCATCAAGCTAATCTCCTCCCAAATCCGAAAGGCCTAATTTTATTCCATTTCATGGCTCCTACTTCTACTTCTCTGCCGGAGCCGCAGCCCTTCACCTTCACAAGTCCAGTCTCGTCAGAAACCCATGAGGACGCACTCGACTTCGACTACGGATCTTGGATCGAGCGATCCAAGATCGCCAACCACTGCTCCAATCTGTGGCCGGACGACGCGGAGGCGCAGGCGATCAGCAGGCACCACCGGGAGATGATGCTGCGAGCAGCGGACAGCCTGCCTGAAGAAGCCTATGAACTGTCTCTGAGAGACCTCAGCGAGCTGTCTCTGCCTAGTAGGGCCACAACCACGGATGAACCAGCATCGAGCGGTTCGTTCAGATGGAGCACGGCAAGGGGTCCTTCCAACACCAAGCCCTGGCGGAAGAAGACCCCGTCTATGGAGGGGGCAAGCTTCATCATCAAGCTGTTCATGCCTTCGCCGTCAAGAGCTGCCGCTGCTGGTGGCCGGAGGAGGAGGAAGAGCTTCTCCAATTCGACAGCGTCAGCCCTGCGAGAAAATAATGCGTCTGTCAACGATAGTTCCAGGGTGAATGCAGCTTCTCGGACGATAATGGACCTTAGCTCTACACGCAGCCATAGCATGCCAAGGAAGAACCAAGACACTACCAACAGGTATCTGCAGATACTCAGAATTTCAAGTGTGCCAGGGGCATTAGTCACCTTCATGGGACCAATAGATTGCTTTTGCTAGTACACTTCTTTTTCCATCTTTTGAGACAGTGAAAAACTTGCAGGAAACCAATGGGCTGCTATCCATTCTTCAATTGCAGCAAGTACAGAGTGAAAAGGGACGCCGGTGGCCGCTTGTGCATCTAGATTTCTGATGGAGGCTGGAGATCAATCATTAGGGAGGGGTGTATGCACATAATCTTAATAATCTTAGTTAGCAGTTACATTATTCTGTTCCAAGTTGCAAGTAGCGCAAAAGGCCGCAAAATACGTAGAGAGTGGTACATAAATGTGACAGACCCGCCGAGTTAAAATGTTTAATTAAGCATAACCGCCATCAGTTGGTGTATTAGCTTAATTAAGTGTAACTTGACAGGCTGTTTCCAACTCACAGGCCGATCGAAACACACCAGAAGTCTCGCACGAAAGCGAGCGCAGAAGGTACCAGCATGATACAATCTTACAAAAATAGCAAATTATATTAAGACTTTTACAAAACAGCTTAAAATTTAAAATTTATAAATGAAAAGATAGCAGCGGAAAAGAATCTAACATACAGAGCATTTTTACTAGAGAATAAATAAAATAAATTAAATAAATCGAGAACTACCGAAACGTGAAGAAAAGGCGCCACCGAAATGTGAAGAAAAGGCGCCACATCGAGCCCACTGATATGACACATAGTTAGCTCCTAAACCTGAAATAGGGTAAACAACAAACCCTGAGCAACTAATACTCAGCAAGACTTACCCGACTAGTGGGTATAACTTAGCCCACATATCTAGACATGCAAGCCTTTTGCCTGGTGGTTATCTTGCAGAAAACAGCGACTAAAGTAATTCATCACTTTCCTTATTTTAGCCCAAGTTCTATATAAATTAACATAGTCTAATATTTGCATAACCAAATCTAAAGCAAACAAAGTGGAGCAATAAATACTAAATCATATGCTCATCAACATAGGTATAACCATTATTCCATCACAACACTACGCTACGACGCAGTGACCAAGGTGCTAATATCCGAGAGCGACTGACGGCGAATCGATTCGATTTAACCTTGCAAGGTGGACCTAACCAACACGGCACGTATAAACCCCGTCGGACCACACGCACCAACCCTTCCCCTCCCCGCCTCGAACTACAAAACCACCCCACCTTCATATAGTCAGCCGAGCTCAACGTGAGACCACCAAAAGTAAACATATGCATCTCGTTTCTCCACGACTACTCGACTCGCCCTAAGGGGTGGTGATGCAGTTCTGTACTTTCGAAGCGAGACAGTACTAGCCTTACCGGTTTCGATTACCTCCTACTTCCGGCATGCGGTTAGTACAGTTCAAACATGATCAGCAGGGCCAACAACGGCTCGGTCTCAGATTCTATTCTTTCTTTCATTCCAAGACTATCATCCATAATTAGTAACTCATATCTAGAAACATAAAACTATCCTATATCTCGCGAGTAACCAAGAATTACTCGACTTCTACCGAACCCTATCTAGCATAGCATTTCTATCGTCCTATACATACTAGTACAACTCAAGGACATCTAGGGTTCATGCAACTATGTTTCAAACAACTCCTAAACGTAATGCATAAGTAATAAATACATATATATGTCATAAGTTAAATTAATAGGATGTGCATCGGGGCTTGCCTTCAATCTGCTGCTCAGAGCTAGAGTTAGACGGGGCTTGGGCCAGGTTCTCACACCTCTCCTCCTGGGCTTGCGCCGGCTGCTCCTGCGGTGCCGCAATCACCTCAAATACGGCGCCCTCAGCTGCGGATGCTACACGTATGCATATGAAATAAATGAGTGCAGCTCAATGATGTAACTATTTTACTTCAACTGGAGTGCCCTGCGGACTGTCCGCGCCCAAGTGGCGGACCGTTCGCCGCACCATTCTTTCGACCCACCAGAACCATTTACCTCTCTGGACAAACTTCAATCTATACGGCGGACTGTCCGCTCATCCTTAGCGGACTGTTCGCAATACACCTACGCCAACCCACCAGAGACAACAATGTCTCTGGACCAATTTCTAATCCTACCGGCGGACTGTCCGGCCCCCCCTTGGCGGACCGTCCGCAGTTCACGTATCCAATCCACCAGAGACGGCAACGTCTCTGGACAAAATCCTAAACTCTACTGCGGACTGTCCGCTCTCCAATAGCGGACCGTCCGCAGCTCAATCCTGCGAACCCCACCAGAGACATTGTCTCTGGACAAATTTCTATTCTCAACGGCGGACCGTCCGCTCTCCAATAGCGGACCATCCGCAGTTCAGTTCTGCTAAACCTCCAGAGACAACATCGTCTCTGGACGAAATCTAATCTGACTGGCGGACTGTCCGCACCTCCCAGGCGGACCGTCCGCGATACCTAACTTTTGACACCGTGCCACAGGCGGCAGCAAGTGCGGCGGCGATGGCGGCGGCCGTTTCCCGGTGCCGGCGACACACCACGGAAGGGGAAAAAGACCGGGGAGCACAAGGAACTCACCACGAATCCATTCCCGCGGTCGGTTCGGGCGGAGGACGACCGGAGAGGCAGATCGACGGTGGAGCAAAGCTTCAAGTACCTCCAATGGTGATGGGCGGTGGTTGGGCGATTCCGGCCGGGGAGAAGCCGGATTGGGGGTTTGGGAAGGTGGAGGGGGTGCCGGGGAAGTTTCCCGCGCAAGGAATCGAGGTTTGGTGGCCGGAGGTGGGAGATCGACGGGAGGAGGCGACGACGGCGCGAGCAGACGAGCTCCGCTCGTCTCTGGTCAAGGTGGGAATGAGGAAGGAGATGACGACCAGGCCCACATCCAGCTAAATATCTGTGCGTTATTCTGGCGGACCGTCCGCGGTTTTTACTGGGCGTTACAATAAATAAGGCACGATGTGTTCGAACTTGATATGCTTGGTTTCCAAGATTAATGCATGAATTGTTCACCGCGAAAATAGCTCGTACACATACTAGTACTCTGCAAGGAATTAAACAAAGTGAATCGGATAAACAAGGGACACGTACCCTATGTATCTTTTTTTTTAAAAAAAAAGAAGGTCACAATCTACAATACACAGGCTAATTAGCCACAAAAAATAAGCTTTACTGAATCAGCTAGTAGATGCATACTGAATAAGCACCCCAAAGCTCATGCAGAGCAGAATCATGGTTGGGAAAGAAAAAGCAACAATGTGACAGGAAATCAAACTTTTCAAAAAAGGACTAGTCAGAGAATGGTGATCAGGAGCCAAAAAAATTCTCCACAAAATTAACGGAGCTTATGTCCCAAATTCGCCCACAAGCCTCACTTCTAGCTATCACCAAGATCACTTCTAGCCTCACTTCTCTGTACAACCGAACCTTGCAGCTTAAGCAGCTGCAGCCAACCTCATTTTGTGCTGTAAAACAAAACAATCCGGGGATGCATCCGCTAGAGCTGCTGCTGCACGAAAAGGATCCTCAGAGTGAAAGTTCTCGGACTATCGAACAAAGTATCGGATCAATCCAATACGACCATCAATTACTTTGACACATCCTCAGAGAAAGGGTCCTCATCTTGAATTGTTGGACTATGCGACATGGTATTGGATGATCCAATATAGCTTCAAATCACACATAACATAAAAAAGAGAAAAGTCCGGTCAAATTAGTTTTCTTATTTAAAATAAATTAGTTTTGATTTTTAAATCTAAATAAAATTTTTATTTATTTATTTTAAAAAAATACAAACCAGTTTCGAAAACCACCTAACAGTTAAATTTGCCCGGTTCTGATAGTTGGTTCCGGTTTTGTAACTGAAGGTTGAAAATCGGATTTTATGATAGTTCGGAGATGTAAATTGGATTTTTCCTCTATCGAAAATGATCACGTTGACAGGTCAAAAACGATTCCAACATACACTGATTCTCGCAAAATTTTAACCATAGCCTAACAAACACACGCCAAGTCTCTGGCCACAAAATGTCCTAAGAAATATCAAAACTTCATAACCAACTTTTATGGATTTGGGAATGGACAATAGAAGGACTAAATAATTCAAGAAAAAGTCTTAAAGTCTGGAATTTCAAATCCAATCAAACGAGGTGCAAATCCAACAAAATCTTAGCTACAGCGCCATACACATGGTTAACTTTTGCCCAAAATACCTTTTAAGAAAAGATAAAGATTTTACTGTCAAGTTTACAGATTCGTTGTGTTGTGTGTGTGTGGGGGGCGGGGGGAGAGAGAATTCTAAATGTTATTACACATGTTCCGGTTCTGATTCGCTCTTACATCTGAAACACGCAACCAACCAAACACCACTTTGTTCTGTTGGCTGTTTCTCCAGCCAACCAACAGTATTTTTCTTTCACACCAAAACAGCACTAGCCACCAGCCACCAGCCAGCCAACAGTAATTTTTTCTCACAATAAACCAGCACCAGCCACCTGTCGCAGCCACCAGAACAGAGTCATGAGAGATAGAAACATCATCCAAAAATAGTTCAAAAAATAATAATAAAATTTTGATTTATGGAGCATGAAACTTTCAACTATAATTTACAGACTTGCTTATATTTTTCTTTTTTCCCAAAAAGAACCGATTGTAATTTTCAAAAAGGACAAACTTTTAATTGGCATCAGTCCCGTTTTCACTAGCGTACAGTAGCTGTAGCTCTAGCATTAGCAAGACGTGGCTACAGTGTCGCGCTGAACCCCACGGAGAACGGACGACCTGCCCAAACTCGCCGGATTCCTACCGGTCCCGGCCAACCCACCTCGCCGAACCAATCTACTCCGTACCAACCACGAGCTCGAAACCCTAGCCGCGCCCATGGGCGACGACGCGGCCCCCGAGCTCGAAACCCTAGCCGCAGCCATGGTCGACGGCGCGGCCGCCGCCGCGCCCCCCTCGCCGTCGCCCTCCCCATCCTCTCCTTCCTCATCGGGCGCCTCCCCGTCGCCCTCCTCCCCTCGCACCAAGCGCCGCCGCACCGACCGGGACACGCTCGGCTTCGAGTTCGCCCCGCGGCTCGCTCCCTACGAGGTCGTGGCCCCGCGCGCCGGGGCCGGGCCCAAGTGGACGGAGCGCTCCACCTTCGCGCTCCTCGACGCCTGGGGCGACCGCTTCGTCCGCCCGGGGGCGGGCCGCAGCGGCATTAGCGCCGATGAGTGGCTCGAGATCGCTCGCCTCGCGTCCGCCGCCGCCGACCGCCCCCCGGGGTACTTCTCCGAGACGCACTGCCGCAACCGCATCGACACGCTCAGGAAGCAGTTTAAGAAGGAGAAGGAGAGGGCGCGCCTCGCCGCACGCCGCGGCCTCCCCTCCGCCTTCGGCCCTGTGAAATGGGTCTACTACGACAAGATGGAGTCAATCCTGTGCCCGTCGCTCCCGCCCCCGCTACTTCCCCCTTTCCAGTCACCGGTCGTGAAGCGCCGCCGCGACACTCAGCCATCGCCGCGCTTGGGATGGGGGATGAAGGCTCCGGAGTGTCTGCTGGGCGGCGGTGAAGAGGCAGCGCCCAGAGTTACGGGGCTGGTAGCAGAATTCGGTGAACCTGAACCGCAGAAAATTAGCGCTGTCGAAGGGAATCGGGACGGGTTCATGGCTCTCACGGAGTCGATTCAGAAGTTTGCAGACGTTTTTGCGAGGATAGAGAGTAGCAAGAGGCGGCACATGGCCGAGGTGGAGCAAATGAGGAGGGATTTGCAAAGGGACCTCGATGCAAAGTGGAGAGAGATTTTGGAGAAGGCACGAGCGGAGATTGCTAGTCTCAGTGATGAGGACGAGGATGAGGATGAGGATGAGGGTGGTGTGGAGGAAGATGGGGTTGTTGGTGATGATAAGATATTGGAGGATGTTGGTGGTGAAGAGCAAAACAATGGTGCCATGGATGCTTCTCCGTAGCATGCAGCCTAGAAGTTCACAAAATGAGGTTGGTTTACTCATCTCAGCAGCTTATGTTGTGTGCAATATTTTGCTGAAGCGAAGTGCCAGATCATGTTTTATTGTAGCATATGTGATATATGTTTGGATCTCATTAAATTTTGCATGACTGAGTAAACTAAAGACCCAATCATCTCGTTTTTTGGGTCTGGAATGACAATTCATTAAGGATCTCCATATTCAGTTTCATGTGGATAGCCATATTATTAAAGAAACTAAGTGTGTGATTGCCAATGCCAATGGTGCTCGGAAGCAGCTTACTCCCATGTTTGCATCAGATGTTATCATTTGGCACCATTGCTAACATTTGTAAAGTTTTGTATGAACAGTTTTAGGCGACTTGGCATTGTTGACATAGTATTTTGTGTTTTATTATGTTTTCTCTGAAGGAAGATTAGCAGAATAAATCACATGGTTGATGTTAGTTTTATTGAGGGAAATAGTAGAAGGCACAGCAAGGTATCTTCAAATATTTGAGACGGAGATGCAAAATAGTGCCATTTTCTCTCTTAAATCTCTGATTAGTTTTTTATGATAATGAAATCTGGTGTCAGTTGATGGAAATATATGTTAATTTAGATCAGTATTGCTATTGCAATTTCTGAAGTATTCAAAATCTGGCCTCAAAGATATGTTGGGAATATTGGAATCTATTGTCCATACATGAACTTTCATTGTTGCTTCTGATCATGATAGCTTCAACCGTATATGTGCTACCATACCTTGATATGTGAGTCAGTTTTGTGCTGGAACATCAATAGGTCCTGTGTTATGAGCTAGTTCAACTTTAACCTGAAGGTTCTCAAATCTACTGGAATATTTGCTTTTTTTGGACAAATCAAATTAACCACTCATATAATTTACTCACCCTCTCAAAAGTCAAAAGATTACTAGTTGAAATGTCATCACGTGTGGCATATAAAAGCAGTTGTGCTTGAGCTGTCATTTATGTGTGTTTAATTTGGCATGGCGATCTCCATTTTAACTATATGTTGTGGAAATAGGGATGACTGCAACTTGCAGTAGTCATTGTACTGTAAAGGACAAGGTTAAAGTTATCTGCTTATGTAGAGAACCAGACATGTTTCTTGAGTGGTAATATGCATATCGGCGATTTTAGGGTTCTATTTTGTGCAGTGACTGGGCTGTTAAATTTAAATATGCTGATAAAAAGATTTTTTTTAAATAATTCAGTTTTCAATTGTAATGGCCAGGGGTTACCCCAGCCGATAGTTGACAACAGAGGGGAGAACTCGTTGGTTCCCTGCTCTGCGCTTGTTGGTTTGGAGGTGGTAGAGGAAAGTACTTGTATATTGATTGATCAAGAGATTACATGGTTGGGGATATATATATCCCGTACAACAACTCTTTACCAACTAACCAAATCTCTATCCTATCCTGACTCCGACTCACGCTAACAAACCTGACAAACCGACTCTATCTCAATCTCTAACAACCTGAACCAAACCAGCTAATCAACCGGACTCGACTCGATCTAAAACCAACGAAGATACTTGACAACTAACCGGCCACATTCTTTGGACGCCTAACATAGTGTTTGCCCCACATAACATCTCTCCCCCCCTCGAGCAACAGCTTGTCCTCAAGCTGAAATGAAGGATACCGCTCCTGGAACGACGACAGATCCTCCCATGAAGCTGAAGACGGAGGAAGACCCTCCCACTGAACCAAAATCTGACGAACGCCCCGATACAGTCGTGTCTTTAGCGCCTGAGAAGGGACAGGAACAATTGCACCATTATGGGTTGGTGGTAACGGGGGAGGAAGCTCTGGTGGCTGACCCACAAACTTCTTCAAGAGGCCAACATGGAATGCATTGTGCAGGCGGGAACCAGGGGGCAAAGCCAAGCGGAAGGCCACTGCATTGATCTTCTCAGTAATCTGATAAGGGCCAAAATAGCGTTGTCGTAGCTTTCCACGAGCAGATTCAGGCAGGGAGCCATGGGGGCGATTGTGAAGGCGAAGCCAAACCCAGTCGCCAACCTCGAACTGAATGGGACGGTGACTGCGATCATAGGTGGCCTTGGCAACGACCTGAGCTTGTTCCAATCGCAAACGGACGTCTTCTATGAACGCGTCTCGTTCCTCCATGGTCTGGGCGACGGCTGCCACTCTGATATCCCCCGAGTCATAGGTGCGCAGCACCGGCGGGTCACGACCGTAAACCACACGAAAAGGTGTCTCCTTGAGAGCTGTATGGTACGCCGTATTGTAGACATATTCTGCCCAAGGTAGCCAACGAAGCCACTGACGCGGCCGGTCTCCAGTCAAGCAGCGCAGATACATACCAATAGCTTTGTTCACGGCCTCCGTCTGGCCATCCGTTTGAGGGTGGAAGGCTGAGCTCATGAGCAGCTTAGTTCCTGACGCAGCGAATAGAGCCTTCCAAAACGCAGATGTGAATACCAGATCTCGGTCAGAAACAATGGATGCTGGGATGCCATGGAGGCGAACTACTTCTGCAAAGAATACCCGGGCCACCGATTCTGCAGTGTATGGATGTCCAAGTGGAATGAAATGTGCGTATTTGGAGAATCGATCCACCACAGTGAGAATAACAGACTTGCCTCCAACCTTGGGTAGTGCCTCAACGAAATCCATGCTAACATCGTGCCATACAGCCGATGGAACTGGCAAGGGCTGAAGGAGGCCGGCCGGGTTCAGATGTTCAACTTTGTTCCTCTGACATACCGAGCATGCACGAACATAATCCTGGACGATGGTGCTGGCATGTTCCACATGGAAATCCCGGCGAAGGCGATGAAGAGTACGTTGGATACCCTCGTGATTGTCATCATGAGCTGCTGCAAGAATTTCCGAGAGCAAGGGAAAAGACGTTGGCACAAACAGCTTGTTCTTGTAAGTAACCAAACCGTCCACGATGCTCCACTGGTCGCCCATCTCGCCGTTCTCTACCCGCGCATGCATCTGGCGCATAGACTCATCATTTGCTGCAGCTGCGCGAAACTCTGCCAGGAGCTCGAAAGAAGGCGCTGACACCGCGTGAATAGTGGCTGTCTTGGCGTCGCGGCGTGAGAGCGCGTCGGCCACGACATTCATCCGGCCGGGCTTGTACTCCACTTTGAAATCAAACCCCAGGAGCTTGCTTACCCAGTGGTGCTGAGGGATTGTGGCGAGACGCTGATCGAGGATGAACTTCAGAGGTTGGTGATCGGTGCGAACGACGAACGCACGACCCCAAAGGTATGGCCGCCAGTGGCGCACTGCCTGTGCTAAACCAATGAGTTCACGCTCATAAGCTGCAAGTCCTCGGTGTCGGGGTGGAAGAGCACGACTGAAAAACGCAATCGCCCCGCTGTCTTGGTGTAGTACTGCGCCAATGCCAGACCCGGACGCGTCACACTCGACCGTGAAAGGTTTGTCGAAGTCTGGAAGCGCAAGTGCTGGGGCCGAGGTGAGAGCGCGCTGCAGCTCTTTGAATGCCACTTCTGCTGTAGAGGACCATTGGAAAGCCTCCTTCTTCAACAATGCCGTCAGTGGTGTCGCTATGGATCCAAAATCTCTGATAAAGCGGCGGTAGTACCCTGCTAAGCCCAGGAAGCCACGAAGTGCACAGACTGATGACGGCAGCGGCCAATCAAGAATGGCCTGGACCTTGCTGGTATCCATGGCAACGCCCTTTTCAGAGATCACATGTCCCAGATAAGCCACTGTTGGTTCACCAAACGAGCACTTAGAACGTTTCAGAAAGAGCTTGTGCTCGCGAAGCACTGACAGTACTGCTCGAATGTGGCTAAGGTGCTCTGCCCATGATGCACTGTAAATGAGTATATCATCGAAGAAGACGAGCACAAACTGTCGGAGGAATGGCCGGAGGACATCATTCATCAGAGCTTGAAAGGTTGCCGGCGCATTGGTGAGGCCGAAAGGCATGACAAGGAACTCATACAAGTCATCATGAGTCCTGAACGCTGTCTTTGCAATATCTGCTGGGTTCATGCGGACTTGGTGGTAACCTGAGCTGAGGTCCAATTTGGTGAAGAAGCGAGCACCAAACAACTCATCCAAAAGTTCCTCGACCACTGGAATTGGGAACTTATCCTTGATTGTTCGCTCGTTCAGTGCCCTGAAATCGACGCACAAGCGCCAACTGCCATCTGCTTTCCTGACCAGGAGGACTGGCGCTGAGAACGGTGATGAGCTGCGCCTGATCAAGCCTTGTTCTTCCATGGCGCGGCACTGACGCTCTAATTCATCTTTCTGTAGCTGAGGGTACCGGTAGGGTCGGACGGCCACCGGGGAAGTACCAGGCAAGAGATGGATGGAGTGGTCACGGGCGCGCTTGGGTGGTAGACCGGTCGGGGTAGCGAAGACGTCGGCAAACTCGTCCAGGAGGACGTCGAGCAACTCGCGACCCTGCATCGCGCGTAGGTGGGCTCCAATCCGCTCCGGAACACCGCGCCATCTGACGCGCCGGTTGGAGCACCACAGGGACATGGTTTGGCGGCCAAAGTCCCAGAGGATTGGACCTAACATGGCCAACCAGTCAGTTCCCAGCACCATGTCGTGTCCTCCGAGTGGCAGCACGTAAACGTCGGCGCGGAACGGCTCGGCGTCGATGGAGAACGCGGCGTCACGGAAGACGCCCGGGCAGCGGACGCGGTCACCGTTGGCGACCGTGACGGCTAGATCCGTGCGTGGGATGAAGCACAGACCAGTGTGGCGCGCTGCAGACTCGGACACAAAATTGTGGGTTGATCCGGAGTCCAGGAGGGCAATCACCGAGATTTGCCCCAGCTGAACGCGCACTTGCATGGTGTCGCGGGTGCAGACCCCAGCGATGGCATGCAGAGAGATGTGCGGCTGGTGGTGGTCGTCGTGATCAGCTGCATCCTCTTCCTCGTCTCTGCTAGCGACCTCCATAATGAAGAGGCGAGCACAGACGCGGTTGTGGCCCCGAACATACTTCTCATCACAGTTGAAGCATTGGCCATTGCGACGTCGTTCTTCAAGTTCTGATGGCGAGAGACGGCGCACTGTGCGGCCGGCGACCGTAACCGTGCCGGGGGTGGGTGTCGGCGTAATCGACGCCGGTGGTGTCGCCGACGAAGAGCCTTGTGCCGTAGATGCCGTGGCCGCCGCGGTCGGCAGGGACGGGCTCAGGAGGAGGCCGCGTGAAGACGCAAGACCAGAGCGTCCGGAACGCGGTGGCGGGGCCGTGATCTGTTCGTGGCACTCGTAAGCGCGAGCGAGACTCATGGCAACCTCCAAGGAGTTCGGTCCCTGCAGCTGGACGTCGATGCTAAGGGGCTCGCCTAGCCCGGCGATGAAGAGTTGCACTTGTTGCGATTCCAGAAGAGGACCTGCGCGGGTGAGAAGCGCCAGGAACCGTTCCTGGTAGTCTGCAACAGATCCTGAGCGTCGGCATGCTGCTAACTCTCCGAGTGGATTGGATCTGATGGGAGGTCCAAATCGCATGTCCAGGAGGGTTGAGAATCGGCGCCAGGAGGGCACGCCTTCTTCTCGCTCCAGACGCATGTACCACTGCTGCGCCGCGCCTTGAAGATGGAGAGCGGCAAGCCAGACTTGTTCCTCCTCGAGCGTGCGCTGACCACGGAAATAGTGCTCGCAGCGGTTGAGGAAAGGCAGTGGGTCGCTGGTGCCATCAAAGGATGGGAACTCCAACTTGTGGAAGCGCGTATGGCCGAGAGGGCCTTCCTTGCGTTGATGGAGGAGCTCGGGACCTTGCGCATGCAGACTCATCTGTTTCTACGTGTGCTCGATCCGGCCGAGACGATCTTCCAGCGAGGACAGAACGTCTAGCTTCTTGAGGAGAGCCGCCATCATCTCCCGGTGTTCCTTCTCAGCTTCAGCCAAGGACTCGGCTGAGGCCTTGACCTTGTCGTCGTCACCCATGGCGTAGGAAACCCTGGTCGTCTGATACCAATGTAATGGCCAGGGGTTACCCCAGCCGATAGTTGACAACAGAGGGGAGAACTCGTTGGTTCCCTGCTCTGCGCTTGTTGGTTTGGAGGTGGTAGAGGAAAGTACTTGTATATTGATTGATCAAGAGATTACATGGTTGGGGATATATATATCCCGTACAACAACTCTTTACCAACTAACCAAATCTCTATCCTATCCTGACTCCGACTCACGCTAACAAACCTGACAAACCGACTCTATCTCAATCTCTAACAACCTGAACCAAACCAGCTAATCAACCGGACTCGACTCGATCTAAAACCAACGAAGATACTTGACAACTAACCGGCCACATTCTTTGGACGCCTAACATAGTGTTTGCCCCACATAACATCAATTGATAGGTATTGCTACGTCAGATATAAACTCATTAAAAATATTTTACCTGCTGTCAAGAAATGGAGGTGTTCATGAATCCTTATTTCTCTTCACCTGTTTAGTCCAGTTGGAAACTAGGATATAAATTTCCAGTATTGTTGAGAATTGGTTACTTTGTGAGGGACATGGTCGAGATGTGCTCTTGAACGCATCTTCATAGGCTTATCCCAACCTCTTGTTTCGTTCACATGGTGTTGTGAAACCTATGTCCCTCTTGTTATGTTCTGATGACTATACCCATTCCGTGTCAAGCTTTTAAGCTCAAGTTCACAAACACTTGTGACTTAATATGGTAGTTGCGTCTTAGTTTTCCATGATTTGAAAGAA
The DNA here is from genome assembly GCF_016808335.1 of Panicum virgatum. NCBI lineage: Eukaryota > Viridiplantae > Streptophyta > Magnoliopsida > Poales > Poaceae > Panicum > Panicum virgatum. The sequence continues at coordinate 46,482,704 of NC_053140.1, read as the reverse complement.
TGGTCAGCATATCTATTCTGAAGTAGTTGACATAGAGCTGATGTGGCCACTGCCCTTTGGCCTTTTTTGGAGTTTAGTTTTTGCATCTACGGCGGCCAGTTGGAGGTGTAACTTCTGGATTTGCGCCGAATTTGCCTGTTGTAGTGGAAGTTGAATCACAGTGCAACAAATTTTTTTTGGGGCCTTCTATATTGAGTTACTCCCTTTGTTCTTAAATATATGACGTTTCACAACATACTACCTTGGGATGGAGGTAGTATGTTGTAAAATATATTCTGTTCTCAAATGTATTTAGGCATGGACTTTGCTGACAATATGAACTAGCTAGCTTGTTCTAAATTTCGTATATTGAGAATGGAGGTAGTATGTTGTGAAATATTGTCAGCAAAGTCCATGCCCATTTTCTTGTTAGGATCTCTTGTATTTTTTAAAACATGTGGTTTTATTGTATCCAAGTGGTTCCCTTGAATGTGTGCCCATTTTAATTTTGCTGTCTTGTATGTTTTATGTTGAAAGCTGGATCAGATGATGACTTATTGAACTTTGTTATTTCAGGAACAAAAGTTTGGGGCTTTCATGTCGATAGATGAATCCACATGGTAGGCAGGTGATTATGATTAACTCTGTAACTGCTGATATTAGGATTGTGAGTACTCAGATTCCAAGAGATATGTAGCTAATGAATTAACAGGGAATATATCTGTCAACAACCGGTGCAAATTGTTGTGTAATTCTCTTTTGTGTTTCGTCCTCATCAATGCTGCTAAGCAAAATATTACTGCTCTTTTGGTTACTGTATATGGCTATTGGCTTACTGACGTGTGATTTCGAGATAATAGCATTTGATAGCTCGTAGTCCTTACTGTACTGGGTTATAACTGCTCAGATTGTTGTGTAATTCTTTTTTGTGTTTTGTCCTCATCAATGCTGCTAAGCAAAATATTACTGCTCTCTTGGTTACTGTATATAGCTATTAGCTTACTGGCGTGTGATTTCGAGATTATGGCATTTGATAGCTCGTATCCCTTTATGTACTGAGTTATAGCTGCTGAATTTCACATATCTATATTGGCACTGAGACTATCAGTGGCCTCTGCAGATGTGTTTACATGGTGCTCTGGTAGTCAGGTAAGAATTGTACCCTTAACCTGTGCTCGCAAAAAAAAAACGCGTATTTTTCTTTGTGTCATAATGAAGTGTGCTTCCACAACGGTGTTTTACTCTCACCATGACTGGACATTCTTTGTAAGAAATTATCTGCTGCCATACGATTTTTCAGGGATAGTGTTTACATCAAAATTACACAACCCAACTTTCTTTTCAACCTTACCTCGCGTAAAATTTCGAGAACAGGATGATGTGAATTGTGAAACGCTTTTGCGCGTGCCTGTGCTAACTACTTGGCATTGGGTCTATTCTACTTCTACCAACACAGCACCAGGTGATCCCCGTCTCTTAGCACGACGATGTCGTCCACCTCGGCGCCATCGACGGTGAGCACCCTCCTCACCGCCTTCCCTAACTTCACCTCGGCCATCGACGGTGAGCACCCTCCTCACCGCCTTCTCTAACTTCACCTCGGCAATTTTCATCAACTCTTGCAGCGATTCCGGGAGGAAGATGAGCTTCCCTCCTGGACGGTTTTGAGTCTTCTCGGTGCCATCACCGGGGGACTGATCATGGATGACCACTCGTGGTCTGCTCTGACGGCGTTCGTACTGCTCGGTGCCAAGCCTGGCATCCTGGCCCCGAACAATCTTGGCGCCGTTGTGTGGCTACCTCTGAAAAATGGCGCCGTTCTGGAGCTGATCCTGCGCAAATGGGACAATGTCACACACACCAAGTTTCAGAGCCGAGCTCCTTCATTTCAGCTAGTTTTTTTTGGGTACTTACTATGGCCGTGTCGGAAAGGATCTCCCTGAAAAATGGTGCGTCCGCTACAACGTGTTCCTTCAGAGATTTGAGGTACTGAACAAAATTGGCGTGCACAGTGCCCGCATCTGCAGTGTTGGGACGGAGTATCCGCAGAAGATGGCTCTGGCCGATGCGCACGACCTCCGTGAGCCTCCTGCTCCTGACGGTGAACGGCTGCGGGATGCCAAAGATCACCCCCAGTTCCCCTGCCATGCCGTGCGGCCCGACCTTCATCACAAGCTGCAAGAGGGCAACACAGTGGATAAGAACTGTCGGACGGATCCGAGAAAGAAATATAGTGACTTCAGTATGTAACGTGATGTGATGTTCAGTGTGTCTTTGGGGTTCGAGTGGTTTACCTGTTCTCTTCCATCATCAGCAGTCGCCAACACGTCCTGAAACACAAGCAAGCAGAAGGAAACAGGGCGAACAGAGTTAGAAGGTGACGAATCTGAACTGAAGATCATTGTAGAGGGCTGCTGACAGGCGTGAGTATGTGCTTACCACTGCGCCGGACACGATGATGTAGCAGTCCGTCGAGGTCTCGTTCTGCAGGACAATGTCCGCCTTCGGGGGGAAATACTCTGCCGTCATCTCTGAAACCTGCAATTCACCCGGTTGTTTCAGTCAGTGCACAGCTAGCCACTAGGTCTCTCGGAGCACGGTGATTGCGAATGGTGGCGAAGATGTCACTGTTCAATCAGTACCAGCTGCACGACGAGGCCGTCGGAGACGCCGCGGAACAGGTATCAGCGCTGGACCGTGTCCCTGAACAGGTGCTGCGCGATCCCGGACCTGAGCGCCCTGGGCAGGTCGGACAGCAGCTGCTGCTGGGCCACTTCCCCCGTGTGGAACCTCAGCTGCGCGCTCGCCATCATCTGCTCCCTCAGCTCCGGCGGCAGCCGGTTCGCGCTCCCGAACGTCGACACCCGCCGCACCATGTCCCTCTGCAACAACAACAGCGTATGCACATCAGATCATCGAGAGCTTCGCCGCGCGCCGAATCCGGCTCTTAAATTTTTTAGTTTAAAATGTTAGGCTCTTTACCACCCCTACCTACGGCCGGGGCCGGGCTACGCCGACGCGTACCATCTCGAAGGTGTTGGTGGCGGCGTGGACGACGAGGTTGGTCATGTTGCCGATGATGTAGGAGGTGAGGCCGAGGTTGAAGAGCATGTAGCAGGTGGCGAACGCCATCTCGCCGGGGTTCACGGCGTGCAGGTCGCCGTACCCGACGGTGGCGAGCGTGGTGATGGACCAGTACACCAGTGGCGGAGCCATGTATCGGCTACTGGGCCATGGCCCCCCCCTTACCTCAGATGAAATTATGTAGGTCTAGTTGTTCGGGTCTTCAGGAGCCCACCAAGCAATCGAGGAGTCCACGGTCCAGGCATCTGGTCCAGGAAAAGCAGCGGCAACGAGTTCCTGAATGCGTCCGTAGCTTGCTCCTTGCTGCCTCGCTGCCCGCGGCCTCAGCGGTCGGCGCGCAGCAACGCGGCAAGCTAGACTGCTAGAAGGTTGGTCCCGGTCATCGCTGCCCTCTGTGACTTCCGCGGCTCCGCGCTAGTCGGCGGCTCCGCGCTCTCCGGCTATCCGACGGTGCCGACAGGCTCGTGCTGGTGCTGCAGTCTGGCTCCAGGTAACTGGTAGGTTTGCGAACGAGCCAGTGGCTCAGTGGTAGCGCTTGCAGTGGGGAGGCTGCTCACCCAGATTCGAACTCGGTCGGGGCGTCCTGGGTGTCGCACGAACCCGGTCGGGGCGTCCTGGGTGTCGCACGGGGATTTAATTCCCAGAGGGGCAGAGGGGTAGTGGGGCTCGGGTGTGCGTGTGTGTGGTGCGTGTGTGAGCCCCCCTAGGCGCGTCCCAGATTTTTGGGCAGCCCACCTGCGTTTGAGCGCGCGGTCGATGTGGGTGTCCATATGATTTCTTAAATGATTCCTCAGTGCTCCTGGGTGTTTTTTTTAAAAAAAAAAGATGGTAGGTTTGGTTTCTTTCTCCAAGTGTTTCTCTTTTTTTTCTCCCAAATTCTTCTATTTCTAGATTATACAAGCCAGAAGTGGCTTTTGCCTATTGGGATGCTATTTTGTTGTTGATTTGACATAATTGTTGATTTATTTCTTTGGTACTTGTATACATATTGATTCACATTCTACAAATTGGCCCCCTCTACTATTTGGTGCAAGCTCCGCCACTGCAGTACACCGCGTACGTGTAGCCGACCCAGACGCTGCGGTCCGTGAAGTCGCGCACCTGGCTTGCCCAGCCACGTGCGCTCCTTGTCCTGGTGGTGGAACGCCATCCACAGGAAGATGCACGCCGACGAGTGCAGCGCGAACAGCGTCACGCCGATGAGCTTCACGACCCTGGTGTAGAAGTAGTTGAATCTGATGTCCTTCTCCAATCTGCAAAGACAACATGATCGATCATAATGCAGCATACTAATAGCAATGAGTATTTCTGAAAGTAATTGCTTCTGAATTATCAAAAAACATACTGCATTGATAATTCTTGGGATCGATCGATGGAGGGGGTACCTTGCGAAGAGCTTGCTGACGCGCCGCAGCCGCCACAGGCGGAGAAGGTTGAGGTACCTGAACCCGGTGCTCCTGCCGCTGACCAGCCGGTAGATGATGTGGAACGGGACCGTCGACGCCACCTCCATGGCGAACCAGGGCCGCCTCAGGCACCTCGCGGCGATCTTCCTGCGGTCGTCGACAAAGAGGTTGGCGGACCTGTCGAAGTAGGCGACAGAGAAGGAGGCGGCGATGTCGACGGCGAAGAAGGCGTCGGCGACCAGGTCCGCGACGAGGAGCGGCGTGGTGGCGGCCCGCTCGAGGGCCAGCTCGAACGGCGACGCCCACGCCGAGTACAGCACCAGCACGATCAGGAACCCGTTCCACCACCTGGGAGCAGAGAGACAGAGAGACCCGGCCAGCAGCGCGTGCCGACACGTCAGCTCGTCTTGCGTGGATCCAGACGTCCACGTGCGCGCGCAGGGCGTATTATAACACGAGACGTGTACCTGTAGCGGCAGTCGTAAGGGTTGATGATGTTCTCGACGGAAGGAGGGAACGGCTCGCCGAACGCCGGGAGAAGCTCGCCGGAGACGCCGCGGCGGCCGTTGCTCGCGGCCGGCAGCGTCCAGCTCTCTCCCGCCGCCTCCGGTCTTGCCATGCTACTACCTGCTGGCAACTTCTTCTATCACCTGAAAACCTTGGCCTCTGACTCTGAGACAGAGAACCACACGGGGCGGCAAGGATCAGTGTAGAGTTCATAGGATCTACTAGGTACTAATATTGAGATGATGGATGCACAAAAGCAATGGAACAGTGCTGCATTTCTGTGCCTGGCCTCGAAATAATTCAGCCACTTTAGCACCGGCGGCGGAGACCATGGTCTGACTAAACACGGCGATAATATTTGTTTTAAACAATGATTGGGTCCGGACGAGTTAAAAGGCAGGCCATAGAGATTTATCCAGATAGCTAGTCTGTCCGTAGGCCTGACTAGCGAGTTCTAATGCCCGGCTTGATGGCCACTTATTTCTTTCAGACCTAAATGAATGCATGCTTAATGTACAGAAAGAAAACATTGGAGACGATCGAGATGGAGAAGCATCGATCTGTTGCTCCTGAACTCTCTCGTCGCAAGAAACGGGAGGACCCCAAAAGATTCAATTCAAGGGCATGCATCATCAACCATGCGCAGATTAATTCGCATCGGTTACATACTGACGCATACTCTCTCTCTCCATCCCAAGAAAAAAAAGGTTCACTTCTAAATGTATGCTAACTGAATTTACAGAGAAGACTGAAGAGTAGTGCACACCTGCAGCTGCTAGCTAATGGATGACGCTGTCGATGGAGGCTGGACGAGGAAGACGACGAGAGGTACAGGAAGTGCCTCGAGCCCAGTTATACAGATCTCCAGGAAGTCAAGGATAGGGAAACCTGGGTCGTTTATTTGGCAGCAAGACGAGCGCAGGCCTGGTCTCAGATTTCCCACCCGGCAAGAATACGGAAACTTCGGATCGATCTCTGTCGTCAGGCCCAAGCCGACGCTCTGCGCCTTCCTCCATGAACACCGAGTAGGATTCCTTTACTGTTGCGTTTCAGGATCGGGTAATAATTAAGCGCGGCACCTGCGTGGCTGCGTCGGATTGGAGAGTATTGATCGCTCCCGGATTTCCTACTCGTATTCTCTTTCCCGTTCCGACACGGGATAGGCACCCTTATGGTAGCTCTCTCATCCACGCGCCGCTACCAACGTACAAGGTGATCGGTGGAGCCATGGCGGCGGCCTGAGACAACCGTTGCCGGCCGGCCGGCCTCGTCAAGGCCCCGGCAGCCAATGGGGCGACGGGGCCCTGACGCTGCAGCTAGCCTCTCACGACAGCACGCCGCGCGCTTCGGCACCAGACCCTGCTCCCGCCGGGAATGCGCTCGGAAGCTGGAGCGACGCCGGCGCCATTGGTCAAGCTGTGCGCACCGGCCGGGGAAACGCAGCGAGGACGGTAAATGGAATACCGACCGGGGCGGACGGTATTTCATTTACCGTCCACCCCGGGTTTGCGCTGACCGTTCGATCAGTCGTGCGCGGCTCAGATTGATCTGGACAAAGGGCGCCGGGGACATTCATGTCGTTTCCGCCTGCGTGCGGGCCCACGTGGCAGTGTAACAGGAGGAAGACGCCATTGCCGGCCATCCGGAGCACCCGGCTGCGGGGGAGAAGAAGGGCCTTGGGAATGAGGCGATTGGCAAAACCAAACGAGAATGCCTGGGGTCTCCTGCGGTGGCGGTTTCGACGCCGAGGGTGTAGAGGGCTAGGTACATGGGCATAGCCGCATGGCCGGCTATCAACGGGCACGGGCCGGCAGCGCCGCCGCCGGCGGCGGCACCAGGCGGAACGACATTGGGTACGAAGAACTCCGCCGGCGCCGGGGGCAGGAAGCGCTGTCCGGTTGTTGTTTCAGCGCGCCACCCGGACGCCAGGCGCTAGGGATCGAGAGTCGCGAAGGACGCATTTGCCACCGGCACTCGAGCACGTACGATCGTGCCATGGTGGAGCGCCGTGGTTGTGGAGGAGGAAGAGGAGGGCGAGCCCGGCCGCCATCGCGTGGATGCATGCGCGCATGATTGGAGAGGAGCTAGCAAGCGCGCCACGGACCATCGATGGCGGCGGCGCTTTGCTGCAGGAGTGTGGAGAATCATCTCAGCGACAGCGAGCAGATCCAGCGTGACTTGGGCGGCCGCCCACCGCAGGCACCGCCCACCAGCCGTAACGACGAGGTCTTCAGGCTTCAGAGAACGGTCGCCGGTGGATCCTTGAATTCGGTTGTTTGATGCTGATTTGGACCTGTATATGATGCACGCACAGTGGGGGAAAAAAAGAATTCAGTTTGATGAAATGGGTACCAAATTATGGCCGGCGCGTTAGTTTGAAATTTCCTTCTGCCTTTTGCCATGGTGCTACGTACTGTTGCACTTTCTGCGATCTGAAACAAACGGTTCAGGTTTAGGGGAACACCGGGAGACGAACAATCCCCACCTGAATCAACCTCCATAGACGCCGGCTAGCTGGTGACGGAAAGTTTGAAGTCACAAGGCATTGATGCAGGCGCGGGTTGTAAGGCTGCCGGTCAGCTAGTTATTGTTGAAATAAATAAAGAACTTCTCTGAAATGTGGCCATGGAAATTCGATTTACCGGCCAGGTCGTGACTTAAAGGAGGCAGCACTGTAATAATCATATCACAGAATCCCACCAACTCAATTGTTTTCTGAATATACGTGGATCCTAGTGAGACTTGAAACTACTCCAAACACGATTCAAATGTAAACAAGAGTATCCGTCTTTCTGTTAGTTATCGCACAGGTTTTGTTCGCGAGCAGCTGGGGATCCTGGCGGGAGCAGTCCGACCTCCGGCGAGTCTGCAGCCGCGGGCCCAGAGGAGACAGTAGTGCATGCGCTTGCTTCGTCATGCCTGCTGCGTCAGCTCAAACGCTCGGCTATTCCATGGCTCCACTCGGCTGGAACGACGGCAAGTCTGGACAAACCAGAGCCTCGCTGGAGAACAGGGGACTTAGTCGCACCAAAGCCGTCGTGCCACGTCAGGCTCCCTGGCATGCATGCGCCAGCGTGGCAGCTCGGCCGCGCCGAAACATGTGGCGTGATTTTTTATGGAGTCGCGCCACGGGATTTGGCGCGACCAAAAAGACTAATTCTTGGAAATATAAATCTACCAGAGTTATTGATAAAATATTAGATTAAAAAGGATTATGTCGGTGTCCTGACCCAGCGGGCCGGACCCAACTAGTGATGATGCTGCGTGTTCCTCGTCCCAAATATTGATGCAAGAGGCAATACAGTAACGCACGTGTTTATCCTGGTTCCGGCCGTGGAGCCGTACGTCCAGCAAAGAGGTGTGCGAGAGCACTGTACTATCTTGCACCGGGGGTGCCTATAGTAGGCGGTACAAGCGAGGCGAGAGAGGGAGGGAAGCTCCCAAGTCTTCTGCTAGAGGAGAAGTTGATTGAGGCGAGTGCCAATATCGGGGCTCAGAAGAGCGTATGTGCTCTGTGATTAGTGCTGAGCATTGTGTTCTACTGAATGGGGCGACCTCCTTAAGGGAAAGCTCGCCTCCTCCTTTTATAGACACAAGAAGGGACGGTGTACATACACAGAGGATCGCAGAAGTCGTCGTCTTCTCCCTGAATCGCGGGGGTGCAGTGGTCGAGCACTGTTGGAAGTACACTGTGGGGTATGGTGCCGGGCGTGGCAGTCGTCCTGGGCATCGTCCTTGGTCTTGCGGAGATCGTGCCGGCGTCCTGGCGGCTCCAGCGGGCGGTGTGGTCGTTGCTGTGGGGGGTACCGTCCTCCAGGCATGGCGTGACAGCGTTCTGAGGGTCCTACAAGCCAGGGTCTTGTCCTGGTCGAGGCCGGAGCCGCTTCCGAGGGTCGTGCCCATGCTGTTTGAGGGCTCCGCGGAAGGGAAAGTACGAAGGAGGTATGTGGAGTTGGCAGTATAGTAGCTGGAGCAGTGCCGAGTACGTCTTGCACTGCGTCGTAGATTCCCACAGTGTCGTCACAGCGACCGGAATGGCGGAGCAGTGACCGGAGTTGGCGGACGAGACTCCGGTCCCAGCCACTGTGGGGAATGACGGCCTGACGCCGTCTGACCCGGGCGCTGTGGAGGAGTGGTTGGCATTAATGGCTCCGTACGGCGGGCGGGTGAGTGGAAGGGCCGTTTGTCCCTTCTGTCGAGGGGTGGCCTCGAGCGAGGCGGAGACGTTCTGCTTTCTCGAGGGCAGGCTCGCTACCCTCGAGCGAGGCGGAGGCGATCCGCCTCCCTGAGGGTGGGCTTGGTACGCTCTAGCGAGGCGGAGGCGCGGGGTGCGGTCGAGGGCTTCGGCGCGGAGCCCTCGAGCGAGGCGGAGATCACCCCGCGGGTCCGAGGGGGGTACGGATGGGCCGCACTGCGTACGTAGGCCGCGTGTTGGGCTTCTTTGAGTCCTTTCCTTTCTTCCAGATTGGAAGGAGGTTGTAGGCCTTCGTGGGCCCGGTTGCGCAGAATGTGTTTGCGTTTTTAGGGCGTTTTTAGTCCCCTGATTAGGGTGCCCCTAATCATGGTACCCGACAGTAGTGTTGTCGGTCAAAACCCACCGGCGAGTAGCGACAGGCAACACGAAGAGCCGGGAGGTCGCCGGGGCGCTGGCAGGCACTGCTCCCTCATCAACGGCCCGCAATCCTGGCACACGCCGCGGCTTTTTAAGACGCGGGGCGTTCCACCTGACCTATACCCGATCAGGAAGGTGCAAACGTGTCTTCGACGATTTGCCTACATGCACAGACACATATAAACATTAGTCCGAGCCGTGGTTGGCTCCTCGGGACAACTCTTGCATCGGCTTTAAAGAACCGATCGAGTCCCGGTGTCAGATTGGATCTGCATATCCAGATGATAATGAATAAAACAAGTAATTGTAAAGCTGCTTCAATTGAATCTAACTAATCTAATCCACGACGCTAAAAGCTTCACTGCTAGATCAGAACATCCTACACGTAATTGGGCCTAATGAGCGTAATAAATAACTAAACCTTAACCAGAATAGAGGCCTAAGAACAAGCGAAAACCGATTCCCGGATCAATTCCCTATTATGACTAAGGCAAGGCATCTAATACATCACCGGATCATCCAACCCGTTTGCAAGGCCTAAACTAGCAGATATTACGACAATTCTTAAGTATAAGAACAAACAGTAACAGATTAGATCTACTAGATTAAAAGGAAGCAGGGTGTCATCTCTACATGATTAATTCCATACAACAAGAATTAGTATAAGATTAAAACATAATCGCGCAGAGATGACATGATATTCGTAGATGATAAGCAATAAAAGCACGATGAATCTACTAAAGATCATGCTACGAAAATTAGGATAACTAGCACTACTCGCCATCAAAAACGCTTCAGTACGAGTAATACCAAGGTAAAAGCAAAAACAACGCTGCCTTGATCGCAAGAAGAGATCAGGGCAGCATGGCGCTTACTTGGATGAAACCCTAGAATTAGGGGTGGCGGTGCGCCGAGAGTTGTTGTTTGCAAACGTGATGACGTTCTCTTTTTACAAATATCATAGGGTACATATTTATAGTCCGGAGACTTGGGAAATAATCTAAACTAATGTGTTCATATCGGACTCTATCTCTAACTCAATCTGAACTAAGTCTATGGATACATGGCCCACATGGTCCAAATGCTCACGCATGAGCCGATTCACAAGCCTTCCTTGATTCCTGCTTTAAGCCCAACTTAATTGCGGCCCATCAATTAACCATGTTAATTTATGGTGATAACACATGCCCCCTGGTTTTGGCAATGATAATTCCAAAACCACTCCGTGGCTTCATCTTCCCGTTAATGCCCATTAAAACACACTGCAACCGCCAAGGAAGACACAACGTCTCTGCAACTGGCTCCTCGTAGAATGTGAAACTGCCGATCCATCTTCCATTTTTTACTATTTAATCTCATCCCAAATCGACTCCTTTCACCGCAAACTCATCTTCCTCCCAAAGCCAAGTAGCGCAGAAAAACCCCAACCTTCAGTAGCCATGGCGATTTCCTCCTCCTCCGGCTCCAACTCCATCGACTATCCTTCTCCCCCTTCTTCTTCAAGCTCCTCCGCCTCCTCCCTCAACTCTATTCCTGAGAGTCGGGAACCAACGCCGGAGTACGACCCAACGGCAGCGTACGAGGCACTCGCTCCTCTGCACTGGGATGCAGAGGAGTTCGACTTCGGGATCGTCTCCGAAGACGACGAACCCCAAACCGAAGGTGAAGACCTCCGACTCCTGTTCCAGGAGGAGCCAGAAAGCAGCAGCAAGGAAGGCTTCTCTTGGGATGGAGCCGATTCCTCCTCGGAAGAGGAGATCGGCTCCCCCTCCAGTAGTGATGACCCGATAGGAGGAAACCCTTTCCAATTCCTCGGGTCCTCCGAGGAAGACAGCGAGGAAGAAAGCAGCGGCGGCGGCGGCCGGAGCAGCGATGCCGAGATCGACGGCGGCAACAGTGCCTCTGACGGCGCCAGCAACGACGACGACGACGATGACAGTGACGACGGAGATGCGCCGGCTCAAAGCCCCAAGCGCCGTAGGTACTAGGTACTTACGAGCGGTAGATGTAGGTAGTACTGTAGAAGTAGTATTGTAAAGCCGAAGGATTCTTCCGTTGTCAAATCGGCTCTTCTGTAAGAATCCAACTTTTAATGAAGCTTATTATCCCTTAATCTTGCTTGTTTGGATTGTCCCCCAAAAAGCCGATGGCACCGCATCAGGCTCCATTAATATCCAAGAGCCGATGAAATTCAAAATTGGAAGCAACCCGTATAAGAACACCACTTCCACTTTGAACCCAACTCAAAATAGATACTCCAAATCGGAGAGCAATTCGAAAATCCCACTCTATAAGTTCGAGCAAAGACTCTCCAAGCATCCAGAATTCGAATCAGAGCCCGTGGAACGTCCAAACCCTAAATCAGCAGATTTGAACCATGGCGGACTCTGCAGCTCAAGCAGCGAATTCTTCATCCGTCGATGCCGCAATCTGTGGCCTGAAGGTAATATTCAGCCTGCCCTTTTAACTTTTCTTCAGCTTGTTAAGCCTCCAACAAATTAAACTCTGAAATATAACATCATATGTAAAGTTCTGAATCTCTGAACTCCAGGTGTCAGACATCCTTCTGCCGCATCCTTCCAATCCCAAATTCTTTTGTCTTGGCCCACGAACTTATGAAAATCCCACAGATTTAATCTCCTGTGAAGCAAATAGGATACCTTTCGTAAGTCAAAACATTGATTTGAATTCTTGGGCCGACTGCTTAAGAGCCTAGCCCAATCCACCCGAAAGCTGGACTACATGGTATAGCAGAGTAGCAAAAACTCATATGTCCTTGTGGCAGTAATTGAACATAGCTGATGCACTCAGTCTATCATTATCCCCCTGGATAAAGATGAAAACCTTCTGAAAACTATCGGCTATTTCTGGTCCGATGCTCTGAACTGTTTCCTCTTTGGTCATGGACCCATGACCCCTACTCTGCTGAATGTTACCATGATCACTGGTCTTGACATTGGATCCCCTGATCCTGCAGCTCACATAATGGTAGAAGTCCCCTTTAAACTTTCATCTAAAATAGACTGCACAAACTAGAGCACTTACATGAACCAGCACATGAAAACGAAAGGTCTAGTAGGTGAAAAGGAACACACAGCCTTTCTAAATCTTTGGTTAGAATATTTCATCTTCTGTGGTTCTTCTTTAGCCCCAACCAAGAATTATCTTCCTTTGGCTTACCATCTGGCCCATGGCAACCGCACCAGCCTAGGCAAGCTTTTCCTTGGAGAAACGTACAGATGCCTCCATTTGATGACAACTAGCTTGCTCAGCCAAAGGAAACTCAGAACTGGAGGCCCTTGGTGGTTCATTCAGTTATGGGCACAACTCTACTTTCAGCATCAAATTCCAAACTTTCAGAGCCTAGCCAAGAATTCCTTCCCTGACGAGAATGACAAACCAATTAGATGCACCAGCTATGGCCAAGCTCTATTCAGCCTCCCTGGCTGTAAATTGAACTCAACAGATGCGAATCCCCTCTTCTTTCCATTCATTGAATCTGAAGCCTTTGAGAACCCAACTATCTTCAGGCTGGATAGCTTTGTCGATGACAACAGCGCTCGGTATCTATATTCTCTAATGATCCGACCTGGCTTCCTTCCTGTCGGCATAAGCACTTCCAACAGAATCATCAAAACAGGTTATGAAACCTATCAACCAGTCATAGAAGCTCATCAATTCGGCCTAGGACAAGTCCCTCCCCACTTCCATATTCACCACTTGGTGGAGAGTAGAGCCGATCTACTTGACGGTCTTACCAGTTCAAGATGCTACAGCATGTTTGGCAATCTCCACATTCCAATACCAACCGATCTATCTTTTACTTCCTCGTCAATCGCCTTTAATACTTGGTGGGAAACGTGGAAAACTCATGTATTCATAAGAGCTTTAGGCCCTCTACTGCAGCAAATTGATCCTGAATATGCAATCCCCGAGGAAGAGGTACTGAATCCATGCTCTTAGTCTTTCGAGGTCCTCTCCCACTTCTTTTGGCTAACCTTGCTCACCTTACTTGCAGCAACAAGATGGTCCAGATCCCATGACAAATAATGGGGAGCCATTCCACTTTCTCCCAACCGCCCCTGACGTTCTCTTTTGCAAGGGATCACCGCCAATGAAGAAAGTGATAATGACTGTTCGGCCAGACTCACCCCAGTCGGCCTCTAAGCGGAGACAAACCTTTGGAAGTGCTGCCCCCCCGGGTCCCAACTAAGAAAAGAAAGATCTTCACGAGACGGGTCATCAAGAAGACAGCACAACATTCCCCAAGTCCATCAGACTCCAACACCAGCCAGGCAATTAATCTCTCTGAAATTTCCTGAATTTTTTTATATATATGCACATATACTCTGGTTGATTGTAATCCTTTCTCCAGGACACAACTGAAGAAATCCTTAGCACTGGAAGCCCATCACAACAAAGAACCGATGTTCATGAAGTCAATACTGGAACAACTGAAATGCCTGAACAGCAAGAAACAACCATCGTCCAAGCAGAAATTCGCAGCGAAGAAACTGCAACAGATGACTTGACGATGGAAGCCCAACCCGGAACTCCCGATGCTCCAATAGAGGCGTGTGACGAACAAGCTGACATAATCGATGCTACTGTTGCTGCCCCATTTGAGCCGATCACACTCGGACCGACCATCACTTCTTCCCCACAACAGGTAACACCGCATAAGCCAATTTTAAATCAGCCGATGACTCTGTTGGTATGCCTTTCTCCCAAAACTAACTCTGATATCTCCACAGGGCTTCAATATTTTAGATTTGCTCTCCTTTGACCCGGCATCAATGGGTCTAATCGCCCCTGGAGCGAAGATACCACCACCACAGCAGCCGATTGACCTCACGGATCAGCTTCAACACATCAAAACTCTGCTATCTGCTCCAATCAGTACCCTGGTCAACGACTCCAGTGAAATACAGAAAGTCCTCGAGCAGATAGAAACCCAACTTCCAGAGTCACTTTGGGTCAATCTCTGGCCAGCTGGCCATCTTCCCTTCTTTTGGGCAGAGGTGAAAGTAGCGCAACAGAGGATAGAACTGAGGCATTCTCAAGTTCCTCTGAAAGCCGACATCGCTGAAAGGTGCAAGATGCTAAACCAGAAGAAGGCAACTCTGGATGCCAAAGCCATATAGCGAATACAAGGCGACTCAGCCTCCTGGAGAAAGAACTGGCAGAACTCGAACAAAAAGTCCGCACCACATAGAGACTGATCCAAGAGGAGAAAGCCTCGATTTCAAACTCCAAGCAAGAAGCCCAAGAAATAACCGAGCAAATACGGGCAGAATTTGCAGAAATCAACACCTTGAGTCAACAGATAGTAACAGGTGATGACAAAGACGACGAAGCTGTCATAGCAAGAGCCGACGCCATACGCGTAGAAGCCATCCATGCCATAGAATGATTCCTATGAAAAACATCTTAAGTCGATGGTTACACATCGGTTGCCTTGCTTCTCATACAATTTTTTCTTGCTGGCCAACTCAATGTGTTGGCCTCTCTTACATTTGCTTTTTTTTACTGGTCAACTCAACGTGTTGGCCTATCTCATTTTCTCTTTTTTTAACTGGCCAACTCAATGTGTTGGCCTATCATAATGCAGCCAGATGGATCTCATCGGCTCTTGTTAGTCGCCTTCCCACATGCTCGGAAAATACTTCTTGAGGTGTTGGCCATTAACGGCTACAGGAAACTTGACACCATCTAATTCTTCAAGCATGTATGCATTTCCAGGCAAGACCTGATCAACCTTGTATGGTCCATGCCAAGTAGGAGACCACTTACCATATTTCTTGTATTTACTTCCCAATGGTAACACTGCCTCCCAAACTAGGTCTCCAACCTGGAATTCTTTCGTCTTGACCTTTTTGTTGTATGCATGAGCAACTTTAGCCTTGTTTTCCTTGATTTTCTCAAGTGACCAAAGTCTTAGCTCTGTAAGATCCTCCACATTATCGCTCATCAGGGCTGCATACTCTTCAGCCGATAGATCATTCTAAAACTCAACACGCCTTGATCCGGCCGTGATCTCCCATGGCAACACAGCGTCTTGACCGTAGACCAGATGGTATGGTGACATCTTGATGGATCCGTGACACGAAATATGATATGCCCACAAAGCCTCTGACAACACCTCATGCCAGCGCCTAGGATGTTCATCGATCTTCCTTTTGATCAGCTTGATAAGGCTCTGGTTGGATGCTTCATCCTGTCCATTAGCTTGGGCATAATATGAGGATGATCTGATCATCTTGAACCTCGTGTCATCGGCAAACTTTCTAAATTCCTCCGATATAAAGACCGATCCTCCATCGGTCGTAATGGTCTGAGGAATCCCAAACCTATGAATGATGTGCTCTTTAACGAAACTGATCACATCTTTCAATGCCACCGACCTCATGGGTAATGTCTCCACCCATTTTGTGAAATGATCCGTAACAGCTAACACCCATTGGTGACCTTTGCTAGATGGCGGGTTAATCTGGCCAATCATATCCATGGCCCAACCCCTGAACGGCCATGGCTTAATGATAGGATTCATTACTGATGCTGGCACCATCTGAATCTTGCCAAATCTCTGACATGCCTAACATCTCTTGTAATATTTAAAGCAATCCTCAAGCATGGTAGGCCAGTAATATCCCGATCGCCTAATCAGCCATTTCATCTTATGAGCCGATTGATGAGTACCGCAGGCTCCTTCATGAACCTCATGCAAGAGCCGATTCGACTCCGAAGGCCCCAAACATTTAAGCAGCAATCCTTCCAAAGTCCTGTAGAACATGTCATCCCCTATCAGAACATACTTTATAGCTTTGTGTCTTATCCTTCTGGGTGCCCCCCGAGCCGAATCCTTCAAATAATTGAAGATATCGGCTCTCCAGTCTCCAGGTTCTAGAAACTGAACATCTACATCGACCCCATCGGCTGTTTCCTTATATCCGGAAGCCATCTGTGCCAAGTCATTGGCTT
This sequence comes from Panicum virgatum, assembly GCF_016808335.1. Taxonomy (NCBI): domain Eukaryota; kingdom Viridiplantae; phylum Streptophyta; class Magnoliopsida; order Poales; family Poaceae; genus Panicum; species Panicum virgatum. Next base: position 46,466,135 of record NC_053140.1, on the reverse strand, counting down.
CACTGTTCAAAGTCCTTCGTATCCAGTGGAAATTAATGTACTTGAATTGTGACATCAACTCACGGCACTGCATCCATATCGGAAAAAGAGCCTCACTCTCACATTTATATTCTTCCGTGAGCTGAGAAATCACCAGTTTCGAATCCCCAAATATTTCCACTGCTTCTGCACCAGCTTCCAGGAGTAATTCCATCCCCTTGCGAACAGCCTCATACTCTACTAAATTATTGGTGCATGGAGTAGTCATCCTGATGGAAAAAGAATAAGTTGCCCCACGAGGCGATACCAAAAGAATTCCTACGCCGCACCCATCATCACAAGCCGATCCGTCAAAGAACATGGCCCAGGCACGTACAAAAAGTGCGGACACGTCAGTGTTGACCCTGTCTGCAATGAGATCCGCCAGTGCCTGCCCCTTGACTGCCTTTAAAGGTTGATATAGGATATTGAACTCTGACAATGCAAACATCCATTTTCCTAGTCGGCCTTTTAAAATAGGAGCCGACAGCATATGCTTGATGACATCCGATTTACATATGACGATCGTTTCCGCTGAGAGCAAAATATGTTGAAGCTTTGTACATGTAAATAATAAACAAAGGCAAAGCTTTTCAATCTTAGGGTACCTGGTCTCGGCGTTCAACATGCGCCTGCTAAGGTAGAAGACAACCCTCTCCTGGCCGTCATGTTTCTGAATCAGAACCGAGGCGATGGAAGTGTCACCCACGGACAAGTACACGTAGAAAGACCTGTCCTGTCGAGGTGGAACCAAAACTGGAGGCTTCGATAAGTATTCCTTGATTTCGTCGAAAGCTTGCTGCTGCTCTGCCCCCCAATGAAATTTATCCTCGGACTTGATCTTCACCAGACCTATGAACGGCTCGATACGCCCAGACAGATTGGAGATAAATCGTCTGACGAAGTTGATTTTGCCGATGAGCTTCTGTAACTCCTTCTTCGTAGTAGGCGGCTTCATTGTCTTTACCGCTTCTTGACTCTTCAAGCCGATCTCGATTCCTCGCTCATGTACCAGGAATCCTAAGAACCGACCGATACGTCAAAGGCACATTTCTTCGGGTTCATTTTGAGCCCAAACTTCCGAGTCCGCTCCAAAACCTTACGCAAATCTTCCAGATGCCCCCCAACTGATGTGGACTTGACCACGACATCATCAATGTAGATCTCTACCAGCTTGCCGATGAGATCATGAAAAATGTAATTCATGGCGTGTTGATACGTTGCACCGGCATTTTTCAATACAAAAGTCATAACCAAGTATTCGAACAAGCCGACCGCACCTGGTACTCTGAACGCAGTCTTGCTTATATCATCTAGGGCCATAAAGATCTGGTTGTAGCCGGCGTTACCGTCCATAAAGCTCAGCATTTTGTGACCACATCGGCGTTGATCAATGTTTCTGCCACGGGCATCGGATATTCATCCTTTGGCGTAGCTCTGTTGAGGTCCCTGAAATCCACACAGACTCTCCATCGGCCATCCTTCTTCTGTACAGGGACCACACTGGAGATCCATTCTGCATACCTACATGGCCTGATGAACCCTGCATCCAACATCTTTTGCACCTCTTTCTTGACCTCCTCCAGGACTTTAGCCTTCATCTGCCTTACTCGTTGTTGAAACGGCCGAAATTCTTTCTTAAGCGGGAGCCGATGTTCGACGATGCTTCTATCTAGACCAGGCATTTCAGTATAATCCCACGCGAAACAATCCCGGTATTCCTTTAATAGTGCTATCATCGGCTCACGCAGGCTCGGGTCTAACTTCTTGCTGATAAATATTGGTCGCGGCTTATCCCCGGGACCAATATCAACTTCCTCCAAATCGTCAGCTGATGTAAACCCGTACCCCAACTTGCCGTCGCCTGTAAAATGAACTGTGGACGCAGGCGACTCATCATCATCTGCCACATCGACAACAAACACGGGGAGATGACAAAAGAAAATTTTCGGCCGACCGCACGGGCCGGCCGTTTCTATATTACTCCTTGAAACTGAATGCTCATTAACTAACCAACTGCCAGAGCAGGCTATAATCTTTCCGCAATGTAACAGTTTTGACCCTAAACAAGAATTGTCTATTTTTTGGGGCCGGTCACTGGGACCGGCCTCTCTAAGCCTGCTAGGCTCCGTAGCTTGATAGGATGTATTTATTCTGTGAGGCCAGTGGATAAGACCAGCCTCAATCCATTTTTTGTCGCTTCGATCCGATCACAGTCTTCCAGCGCGATCCCTTAGATCGGCTCTTGCCCTTCCGCATCTCAGGCGTTCATGTCTGCGAGCGAAACCTCGCTAGTGTCATCTGCATGGACCACCTCCACTTCATCGCCATCCCTTTGGACCAAACACTGGTGCATCGTGGAAGGAACACAACAATTGGCGTGAATTCAATCCCTCCCAAGCAGCACTGTGTACGTACTCTTACTGTTGATGATGAAGAACGAGGTTAGGATGGTCTTGCGGCCAACTGTCAACTCCACATTGAGGACGCCGTGTGCCTCCGACGGCTGGCCGTTGAAATCATTGAGCATTACGTTGGTCTTGATAAGATCAGCAGCAGAACGACCCAATCGGCGCAGTACTGAGTACGGCATCAGATTGACCGCGGCGCCAGTGTCGACCAACATCCTATTCACAGGCTTGCCGTCGATGAAGCCCTTGAGATATAACCCCTTCAGGTGCTTGTAGCTTTTCTCCTTGGGCTTCTCGAAGATGATCGGCTGTGGGCCAAGAATCCAAGATCCAGCTGCGCGACGGCCAATTCCTCCGGTTGGGGCGCCCGAAACTCCGACGGGAGCACGAACACCATGTTCACATCAGCTGATGGTTTTTTCATCGGCTCTTTACTGCTTGGGGCGCCACTCCTTCCTTGGAGGGCACCTTTCCACGCTTCGCGGGTGCATGACTTGCTCCGCGAGATCCGGACGTGCTTTCCTCAGCACGTCGAGGTACCTTGCTTCTGCCTCTTCGAGATTGCGTAGGCGCTATGCTCTGCGCTTCTGTGAGCGGCTGAGCCCGTCAGGGCACCACCGTGGATGATGATACTTATCTTCCTCTTCTAGCTCAAGATCATCCCTGGATAGCTGCTTAACATGGTCGTCGTGACGTGCTCTGGGCCCCAAGCGCTGGAACACCGACGTCCCACCTGGATGGCGTCCCCGAGGCCTGCACTCCAAGCAATCATCGATAGTAGGCAATCGGCTCATGCCGGAATTCCAACAGTACCTGAAGAACGGGCAATGCCAGTGGTCGCGTATAGCCTAGCGCCTCCCCAGCATCCTCCCTATGCGTTGCTCATACTCCTCCTCTTCCGATTCATATCGGCGGCGCAACTTGTACTGGTACTGGTATTTTTCCAGAAGCCGATTGGAAGCTGGGAGTTGATTGCGGATGTGACGCACTTGTTCTTCAGTAACAGGTTGCTGCTCCGGCTCGTCTTCATCCTGGGGCCGTTTGCCAGAAGCGGCCTCTTTCCTCTGCTCGTCACGGCGGCGCATGGGTCCCGCCATGTTAATCTGGAATGCTAGGTTCTGGCCCCCAGGTCCAAAACCCGACAGCTCCACCACGTTAGCTTGTGGGAATGGTTGACTGTCCACCTTCATCGTGTGTTGGGCCAGAATTAATCGGCCTTGCTCGATAGCCGATTGGATATGCCGACGCAGCTCCTTACAATCATTCGTGGCATGGGTGAATGAGTGGTGCCACTTGCAGTACAACCTCCCCTGCAACTCTTGTGCCGTTGGTAGCTTGTGATTCTCTGGGAGCTTCAACTGCTTTTCCTTGATCAGTAAGTCGAATATCTGCTCTGCTTTGGCCACGTCAAAGTCAAAGCCTTTCACAAGCCCTTTCTGTTTGACCCACTTGTACGGGACGGGGTTTGCCCCCCGGGTCCACTCTGCCACAGCCACTTCTTGTTCCCCGCCAGAATCATCGAAATCATCTGCTTGGGCCATGTTTACATGGTGCTTGAATTTCTCCTGGTACAGCTCCGGGTGATAGTGTTCATACGTCGTGAGCTTCTACACCATGTGCACCAGAGAAGTGAATTCCAACTGAAAAGACAGATCCTTGATCGGCTTAGCGAGCCCCTAAACTGCCAAATCGACTGCCTCCTTTTCTTTGATGCGCGATGAGTAGCATCGATTCTTAACTTCTCTGAAGTGCTGCATGTACTCCGACACACTTTCCCCTCATTTCTGCTTGACTTGGGCGAGGTCAGTAATTCCGGCTTCAGCAGCCTCTGAATGATACTGGGTGTGGAACTGATCTTCCAGCTGCCTCCAAGTCCGGATCGAATCTGGGGGCAGTGACGTGTACCACCCAAAGGCTGAACCCATGAGAGACTGGGAGAAGAAACAGACCCTTAGAGGATCTGACACTGAGATCATCCCGAGCTGCGTTAGGTATCGGCTCACATGCTCGATAGAGCTGGCCTCTTCTGACCCGCTGAACTTATTGAACTCCGGGAGCCGATACTTGGGTGGCAACGGGATCATGTCGTAATCACTTGGATACGACTTAGAATAGCCGATCGCCTTTCTCTTAGGCAGAATGCTGAACTGGTCCCTTAATATTGCACTGACTTGCTCCACACTCAGAACTCCTGCGGCCGAGGGCTCAGCACTCGGCCCGGTAGCGTACTTCGCCAGCCATGCCTGCTCCTGATGCTCCTGCACCAACCAGATGTCCCGTGCGCATTGGACTGATGCTATCAGGTATATACACGTACGTGTAGCCATGCGGGATCTCCTTAGGCGGCTCGTTCAGGAATTGGCCTTCTCCAGGGTCACCGCCGATCTTGTAGTCGATGTAGATCGGTGAACCTTGCGGCCCTGGGGCCGTAAGCGAGTATGATACTGGCGGCCTAGACTGAAGTGAGGCCTCTCCCCTGTGACTCCCCAGGATTGGTCCTGATGGGGAGTACTGGTTCTTGATCACCTCCTGGACGACACGATGTGCCACACGCTCGAGCTCATTTACCAGGCTTTCTGAGTGCCGATGAAGCGTGTGAGCCACCATGTAGTTCATCTCCTGGCGCAGGACTCTGGTGCGCTCCTCGGATGGTACAGACAGGTCAACGTTGTCGAGAGCACCTTCGGGTGAGAACCCCTTCCACCTGATGCCATGGTTGCGGGTCCTCTCGAAAGAGCCGATGAGATCAACTTCGAACTGAGCTTTGACCTCATCATATTTTTGCTTGTGTTCTGGAGTCAGCTCTTCATACGTGACAGGTTTGGTGACTGGCGGAATCGGTGCTTGGTCCTGAGGTCTTGTCATCTCTGCGGTGGGCATTGTTGCTGATGAGGGTCCCACCAGGCGTGCCAGAATGTGTTGTCGGTCAAAACCCACCGGCGAGTAGCGACAGGCAACACGAAGAGCCGGGAGGTCGCCGGGGCACTGGCAGGCACTGCTCCCTCGTCAACGGCCCGCAATCCTGGCACACGCTGCGGCTTGCTAAGACGCAGGGCGTGCCACTTGACCTATACCCGATCAGGAAGGTGCAAACGTGTCTTCGACGATTTGCCTACAAGCACATACACGTATAAACATTAGTCCGAGCCGTGGTTGGCTCCCCGGGACGACTCTTGCATCGGCTTTAAAGAACCGACCGAGTCCCGATGTCAGATTGGATCTGCATATCCAGATGATAATGAATAAAGCAAGTAACTGTAAAGCTGCTTCAATTGAATCTAACTAATCTAATCCACAACGGTAAAAGCTTCACTGCTAGATCGGAACATCCTACACGTAATTGGGCCTAATGAGCGTAATAAATAACTAAACCTTAACCAGAATAGAGGCCTAAGAACAAGCGAAAATCGATTCCCGGATCAATTCCCTGTTATGACTAAGGCAAAGCATCTAATACATCACCGGATCATCCAACCCGTTTGCAAGGCCTAAACTAGCAGATATTACGCCAATTCTTAAGTATAAGAACAAACCGTAATAAATTAGATCTACTAGATTAAAAGGAAGCAGGGTGTCATCTCTACACGACTAATTCCATACAACAAGAATTAGTATAAGATTAAAACATGATCGCGCAGAGATGACATGATATTCGTAGATGATAAGCAATAAAAGCACAATGAATCTACTAAAGATCATGCTACGAAAATTAGGATAACTAGCACTACTCGCCATAAAAAATGCTTCAGTACGAGTAATACCAAAGTAAAAGCAAGAACAACGCTGCCCTGATCGCAAGAAGCGATCAGGGTAGCATGGCGCTTACTTGGATGAAACCCTAGAATTAGGGGTGGCGGTGCGCCGAGAGTTGTTGTTTGCAAACATGATGACGTTCTCTTTTTACAAATATCATAGGGTACATATTTATAGTCCGGAGACTTGGGAAATAATCTAAACTAATGTGTCCATATCGGACTCTATCTCTAACTCAATCTGAACTAAGTCTATGGATACATGGCCCACATGGTCCAAATGCTCAAGCAGGAGCCGATTCACAAGCCTTCCTTGATTCCTGCTTTAAGCCCAACTTAATCGCGGCCCATCAATTAACCCTGTTATTTATGGCGATAACAAGTAGCTCCCGTGCCTTTGGTCGAGTCAAGGGATTCGGCCAGAGGGTATTTTGGTGATTTTACCCCTTGATGTGATCGATCGGCGTTGCGCTCCCGCCAGGCGCATCCGGGTGCTGGCCTGGCGGACGCGACAACTCGTCGGTCGGGGCGGTGCGCCTACGGAAAAAGTACTCCGAGGCGCGCGCCCCGTCTTATTTTGTTCCGGGGACGAGACGCGTCATCGTGCTGAGCAGGCCAGGGCCATGATGGCGCGTGCTGTCTGCAGCTGGTGCTATTGTCGCGTTGTCCTGCGCTGAGGGTCTCTGCCCTGCTTTCCCTGGCCGCCTTGCGACGCGCTGTTCGAGGGTAGTCGGCCAGCGCCGATGCTGGGCTGCTCAGCGTCCAGGGGCTCGGCTTTGCCCTGTCCAGTCACATCTCGGCGCGGTAACCGAGGGCATCTTTTGCTCGTGGGGTGCCACACTGTCTCGGGCAGTCCAAGCCTTCCCCTTGCGACAGGCTTAAAGCTTGGCACACGACGCAGCTATAAATAGGGGTCGTGGGACTCCTTTTCCTCTCCAACTTCCCTGCGCTTACTTCTAGCATCGCCTAAGTCTAGTAATGTTTCCCTTTGCCTTTCACAGTCGTCCCTCGAATGGGGTGACCTGGCTTCTTTAGGCTTTGATGCTAGAAGAATGCTTGCGAGCGGCGGGGGAAAGCTGGAGAGGGCGTGCTCACCGTCCATCGGTTTCTGTGGGATTAGCAGAAGAACATTGGGCCTGTGGGGCCCTGCCTCTGCGATGTCCCTCAGCCTGAAGAGGTGTTGAGACGCCTGACCATGGCATCGGCGCCAAGTTTGGTGGCCGTTCTTCGCATCGTCCCTTTTGGTGACAATGTCGCTCTTGGGGAGATCGTGCAGAGGGTGCTGTCCGCCAGCTTGACCCCCCGCAAGGTCTTCGGTGGAGGAGACGCTAGAAGAAAGCTTGCGAGGAGGGCATCCCGCCAGACCCGTGCGGTCTAGGGGCTGCTCCTCGCAATCCGAGCAGCCTGGTCGTGATGTCGGCCAAGGACTCGGTTCTCTTCATCGGCGCTCGCTCCTCCCCAAGATAGGAAAAATTGCCACGCAGGTGGCAATGCATTTGTACCTTTCGACGGCTTCGAGCCGGTGACACTTTGTAATCTTTGTTTGCAAAGAGCAATGAAGTCTCATTCTTCCTCGCGGAGAGAATGACCGAGGGTGTAAGGGTGAGCATCAGCCCTGCAGAGGCTTAACCCTTCGAGGGCGTGACTCGGGTACTGACCGCGGTGGCCTTGGTTTGCCCAGCGGGAGCGCAACGGCGCTCCGGGGAGCATGGTTGGAGGAGTTTGATTCAGAGTCGGGGTTTGTTGCTGGAGAAGCAGTAAGGTGGCCACTCCGAGTTGCCCATGCAGATCATAGTCGCCTCGACTACCATGGTGCCGCCGCTGGGCATGTCGACGTCGTGCTGCTGAGGTCGTTCGAGCAAGCCTGCAGAGGATTTTGTCCTCGAATGTGTGAAGTTTCCTCCGTGGGGGCGCGCCAGCGCACCCGCGGGTTTAGCCCCCGAGGCCTTGGAGGAGTGTTTGCACTCGGCCAAGGGCTATAGACGTCGCCCTGCTTGGTTGCTTTAGTGGGGTGGCCGTCCAGCATCTTTTTCAGCCGGCATCGGCATTCCTTTCAGCCGGCCTCGGTGTTTTTTGTGCTATCGCAGCGACTTGGGGTCCTGCTGAACCATCTGACAGGCGCGCGTTAAGAGTGGGGGTTTTGGTTAAACACGTGGAACTTCACAATCGACAGTTGTCGATCCATTCGAGGGTGCGGCCTGAGCCGCGGTGTGCGAGGAGCCCCCAAGCCCTGGCCCGCGTGAAGGCGTTCAGGGGATCCTCGACTTTTTATTACGACCCTTGTCGCCCTTCCACAGGGAGGAGGGGTGAAGCGCACCATGCTACCCATTCCCGAACCGCGAGCTATGGCTGCTTCAGTGAGCTATTATTGGGTGGTTCAAGTGGACATCCGTGCCCCGTTCGATAAGGGTCGGCTCGTGGTCCGTGGACATGTCACATAAAGCGCTCGCAAAGGTTCACTAGGTGGGGCTCTGACCCATTCGATAGGGTCCGAGGGCTCGACGCTCTCCCTCGATGGGATCCCCCTGCTAGGCACCCTCGACTGGCCTTGAACACTGCGTAGGATGTCTCGAACTCCGCGTTCGAGGGTAGCTTGTACGGCACGTCCATGCAGTCCCTGACTCTGGTGATCTGGGTGCCTGTCGAACCCTCGACGGGCCAGGCTTCGAACCCCTGATCAGTAAGGCCTCGGAATAAGGTTCCTTCGAGGGTGAAGAGCCCCCGAAGGGAATATTCCGTCATGGTTTGCAGACGGCGCGGAGTCGTAGGTCGTGCGCGCGGGTCTTCTGCTGGTCATGGGCGATGTGGCCCGGTACGTGCGGTGCAGTGCGGGCGCACCTTTTCAGGCGGCTGCATCGGGTAGGCGAAGAGGCGTGGGCGGCGGCTGACGGATGGAACAGTGCTACAGTTGCGCCACGCCCGTCGGTTACCGAGTCGTAATTATTGCCAAGTGCGCGCGTGGGAGACTCCGCGGTTGTGGGGCCCAGCCGTCAGCGACGGCAAAATCTACCGCATTGAATGCGGTGGATTCGGGCTGTGGCGGCAAATCCGCCCGCCTCGATGGATAAAAATAGGGAAGGGGGATTGTTTGGGCTCACCTGACTACTTTGCCTTCGTCTCCCCTGCCTCCTCCGTCTCCCTTGCATCCTGAGCCCATAGCCGAGAGCGAGAGGAGGAAGAGGGAGAGAGCGAGAGAGCACCTTAGCCACCGTAGAGCTTGCCTTCCCACATCCCTCAACGGTTCGAAGCGATGTCGGATGTCCATGAGCCATTGTCGTGGGGGAAGTCCACCGCCACCGTGGCGGTTTTCGAGCAGCTGGTCGCTGATAGGCTGGTGCCGGTGAACATCAACTCGGAGCGGCCGGTGTGGATTCCCCCGCGGCCGGAGGAGACTGAACCGAATCCCCCCGAGTGCTACGTTGTGAGCCTCGTGCGACTCCACGAGCGGGGATTCGGCATCCCCATCGGCAGATTCATGCGGGCACTGTGCGAGTACTACGGGGTGAAGCTGCACAACTTCGGCCCCAACTCCATCTCGCAGGCGGTGGTCTTCGTCGCTGTCTGCGAGGGGTATCTGGGGATCGAGGCACACTGGGATCTATGGATCCATTTGAACCGCGGCGAGCACTTCATCGAGAACGTGCGGGGCCAGCCGAAGAGGTTCGCCCGCGCCGGCGGTCTCATGCTCCACTTGCGCCCAACCCGGAGGAATTTGTACATCCCCAACAGGATTACGACGAACAACGCCGGGTGGACCCGAGGGTGGTTTTACCTGCGCAACTTCGGCAACCGGCTCCAGGCGTTCACCAACAAGGTGTTCCGGGAGAGGCCGGAGAAGTGGGACTGGGGGGTATCGCCCCCACCGCATCAGGCCAGGATCGAGGTGCTCACCAACGCGTTGCGTCATCTAGCGAGGAGGGGGTTGACGGCGGCGGCCGTCATCGCGAACTTTCACCGGCAGAGGGTGATTCCTCTCACGGAGAGGAGCCTGCCGATTTTTGACCTCACCCCCGAGGCCTCGTGCGCGGGCTCAAGGACGTCGTATGTGCTGCTCCCCCGCGACGTCGCTGCCCGGAGGGCAAAGAATGCAGTGGCGGAGTTCCCCGACAACCCGAACGATCTCTGGGAGATCAAGATGCGCCCCGAGACGGGGTACCTTTCTGTGGTAAGTTCCTGTTTCAATTCGTTGCCGATTTGTGCTTCTCCTCTCCCACTCCCTAATTCTGACTTGGTTGCGTTTCGTAGGGGGTGAGCCGCAGGGGCTACACCTCGAGGCCTCCGGTCCCGGAGGAACGCGAAGTCAACCGCTTGCACGCAGAGGCGGTGAAGAAGCAGAAGTACGCGGCGGAGATGACCGCCGCCAGGAAGAGGAAGAGGAAGGAAAAGCACGATAAGGAGTGCAAAATTGCACACGCGGAGGGAAAGCCGCAGCCCGCCACGCCCGAGTCCACCGAGGAGGAGGAGGGCTTCTCGGATGCCGAGATCAACTTCTCGGACGACGACGAGCCGGCGACTGGCGCGGGTTCCCCGCCGGTCTATCGAGGGGCTGGCGACGAGGATGTGCCCGTGACGCTGGGTGAGGCGAGGCTCACATCGGAGTCGTTGGTGGATCCGCCCCTCGTAGGGGCGGGGCGGAGGTCGCCCACGCCGGCAGCGGGCAGGAGATCGTCTACACCCGTGACAGGACAGAGGTCGTCTCCACCGGCGACGGGTAGGAGGACACCCGTGCCCGTGGTGTCGACGGTTGGCGGTGGGTCCGCGGTGAGTGCGGAGACGCCCGCGCAGACAGCTTCGAGCCTCCATGCCGATCCGAAGACGACGCCCTCGGGTCAGTCGTCGAGAGGCATCAGTGTGCCGAGGACCCGAAGGAGCGGCTCGGGCAAACGCAGCATGAGCGCCCGGTCAGGGTAAGTGGTTTTGATTTTATTCTTCGCGTTCGTTTAATCGATCCCCCAATCCTACTGACCTCAGCACTTCTTCCCCGATTACCAGCTCCGGGGCCATCGCCAGGGATGCAGCCCAGCTTGCGCCGACCAAGGCCATCAATACCGGCGGGGTGCCACGCCGCACACGGCAACGCAGCCCCTGCCCGTCGTGGACATTGTGGCGGAGGCCGCGAAGCTCCAGGAGTTGATGGTTCGAGGGGCCCAAAAGGCCCAACAAGTTCGAGCGCCGGAGAGCAGGGCGACGCCGGCCAGGGCGGCGCTGTAACGGCCGCTCAGGCTGACGCCGAGGGGGAGGTCGACCGGGGCGGTCGCAGGAGAAGGAGCTGGTGGGACACCTCAGAGTGCCCCGCCAGCCAAATAGAAGTGGAGACCCTCGTCCTCGAGCCCCCGAGCCCTGGGGTCGAGGGTGTCACGGAGGAGGAGTCGGCGCCAAGGGCGCCGGCAGCGGAGGAAACCTGCGTCCCGGAGCCTGCGGGGCCCGGGACGACGGTGTTGTTGCAGCGGTGACGGCGCAAACGGCGCCGAGGAATGTGGTGCCGGTGGTGCAGCTGCCGGAGAGCAGCGAGGTTTTCGGGGACTCGAGGGACATCGACCCTGCTACTGCGAACCGGATTGCCGAGTTCACGTCGGCCTCCGAGGAGGCACTCAACGCGGGGACATCTGAGGGGCCCTGTCACGGGGCGATCATCCAGTCCGGGGTCCCCTTGAGTTTGTCCGCAATGAGCAGGAGGAGGAAGTCGTCTGGAAGGCGCAATTCGAGGCCGGCTCTCAGATTCTGGGCCACCTCAACCGCGCCTTGGAATTCCATAGAACGACGGATTTCCAGATCAGCCAGGTAGGTGGCTCTCTCCCCGGAATCGTTTGTATTTGGCCTTGATTTTGTGTGCTTCATTCACGCTCATCCACTTGCAACGGCTGAAGGACATTTCGCGCAAAAAGAGCGACGAGCTGACCCGGCTGTACTCCCAAATGCTCTGGCTGGGGCAGCATAATGCCGACTTGGTGCTCAAGAACATCAACACCAACACCAAGATGACAGATCTGGGGGCGCGTCAGTGGGCACTAGAGGAAGAGCTGGCGTGGACTGCCGGTGAGCGCGACGTCCAGAGGGCCGCGGCGGAGCAGAAGTCTCAGGAGGCTGAGGCGCAGACTGCCGAGCTGCAGCGTGTTAGGATGGCGCTCGAGCAGAAGGAGCCCGAGCTCCAAGGCAAGGAGGCCGAGCTCCAGCGCGAGAAGGCGATCGTCGCCACGCTCTCCTGGACCCTCGAGGAAAAGGGCAAAGCCCTCGAGGAAAAGGAGGTGGCCATCCGGAACGCAGAGGCCGCCCTCAAGGAGAAGGAGGACTCCTTGTCCTTGCTCGAAGAGGCCGCCCGAGTCCAGCAGGAGGAAGCGCAGACGAATATCGCGGGTGAGTGCTCGATATTTCGCTGTTGTTGGATTCTAATTTGTTGCAGCTTATCTTGGTTCCTTTGATCAGAGCTGAGGCAGAGAGTGGCGGACGAGACTGCGGCGAAGGAGGCAGTCAACACCGTGCTCATGGCGGCGCAGGCTGAATACACTGACCTGGAGCGGACCGCTGTGAGCGTGTGCCAGGAGCTCGAGGGGGTGGGCGCCGTGTCTGGTAGCTCGGTGATCAGCCGTCTGCGAGCACTAGGTGGCCGGATCGCCGAGCACGCCAAGAGCACCTTCCACCTTGGTGTCCTGCGAGCCCTCACCGTGGCCTTGACGCACTACATCACGGACCTCCAGAGAGTGTCGTCGGGGTACGTGGTCCCCAACGACGCCATCCCGGACACTGCGTTGGCCGTCATGGACGATGCCGACGCCACCGTCGAGGGGTTCGCCACCGTCCTGGCCGCGAAGCTAGAAGCTGACATCCCCCCATAGCCGAATTTGATGCTGTAGAAGACCCACAAGGGGAGGATGGTAACCTTTAGGTAGTCTGGGCCTCGGAGCCCATGTAATAAGTTAGTACTTTATCGTAATAGTACTTGTGGATGTAAGAAATTGGTTGTTGTAAATCGACAGTGTGGCCTATCGAGGCCTTGTGCGTTCGAGCCCTCATTTTCTTTACTCTATTTCCGTGTTCTCGTATGCGACTTTGGTAAACTTCTGCGAGGAATTTCGCGTTCATAAGCGACTTAGGCGTGAGGTGGTGAGGGGGGTGCCGTATCCCGGAGGCGTAGGCGGCCCCACGGCTCGGTCGGCCCCGTACCGTAGTTGCTCATGCCTCACGTCCGTTTTTTCCAAGTATACGAGAAACTTAGATACCGAAATTTTTCGAAAAAATATTGGCGGTTTTTTGGGGACGTTCGGGGGTTCCCCCCGTAGTATCCCCCGAGGGAGGCTTGGCTTTGCCGAGGGTAAAGCCAGGCGTACCTCAGTGTTCGTGCGCCTCCGAGCCCCGAGGGTCCGGAAAGTTCCCAAAAAAAACACGTAAAGCATACTCCTTTATTGTTTCGGGAAATCATAAATGCGAGTACAAATGATGTACAAATAGCTTGGAAATCTAGGGATAGAAGCGACATAGCTGTTGTATGTTCCAAGCATTGGTGAGGGCTTCGCCGTTTTCGTTCGTCATCTTCCCTTGGCGAGTTCGAAGCTGCCCGCGTGTCGGTGCATGGAGTCCAAGGCCTCGCTTGCCATCTTGTCGAGGGTGGCTGCGAGGGCCTCGTCCTCCGCTTGAGCCTCCGCGTGCTCGACACACTCGACATCACACTCGTAGGCGTGCTCGAACGAGGAGCCGACGGTGATGACACCCCTCGAGCCCAGCATCTTCAGCTTGAGATAGGTGTAGTTGGGGATGTCCACGAATTTGGCGTAGCAGGGACGACCAAGGATGGCATGGTAGGCTCCCCAAAACCCTACCACCTCGAAGGTGAGCACTTCCTTGCGGAAGTTGGCTGCCATGCCGAAACAGACGGGTAGGTCGATCTGGCTGAGGGGTTGGACTCGCTTCCCCGGCGCAACGACATGGAATGGCGACTTGCTGGGGCGGAGCTTGTTCAATCCGATCCCCATGAGCTCCAAGGTGTGGGCGTACATGATGTTGAGGCTGCTGCCTCCGTCCATGAGCACCTTGGAGAAGCGGGTGTTGCCGATGATGGGGTCGACAACAAGCGGGTACCGTCCCGGGTGTGGGACGTAGTCGGGGTGGTCCTTGCGGCCAAAGGAAATAGTGTCCTCTGAACAGTCGAGGTAGGATGGCGTGGCCTTGGTGACGGAGAAGACTTCCCGGCGCTCACGCTTGCGCTGCCGAGAGGTCACGTTTGTCGTCGGTCCTCCAAAGATGAAGAAGGCGTTCTCCACCGGGGGAACTCATCGTCTCCACCTTTGTCGCCAGCATCCTTCTTCTTGTCCTCGTCGCGATGTGCGTCGCGGTTATAGTATTTTCGGAGCATCTCACACTGCTCTAGGGTGTGGTTGACCGAGCCCTTGTGGTAAGGGCACGGCTTCTTGAGCGTGTCGTCGAACAGGCCGCCACCGCCTCGAGGGGGGCCTCGAGGTCCTTTGCGGTCCAGGGCAGCGACGAAGGCCTCGTCGAAGTCTTCCGCCTGCCCCGGTCCATGCTGGTATGGTGGGGCCGGCTTCTTCCCTTTCTTCCCCCGCTTTTGTGTCTTGGCGGGGGCGGTGGTCTTGGCGTTGCTGCCCTCTGCGGGCGCATCTTCCTTGCGCTTGTTCGGCTTGTCATCGAAAATGGCACCAACGGCCTCCTCGCCGGCGGCGTCGTTGGTGGCAGCATCGAACAACTCGTTGGTGTTGGTGGGACGGCTTCGCGCAAGCTCGTGCACCAGGTTCCTGCACGTCGTGCCCTCGAGGAAGGCGTTGATGACCTCGACGTGGGTGACGCTGGGGAGCTCGGTGCATTGCTTGGAGAAGCGCGGCACGTAGTCGCGCAGGGACTCATTGGGCTTCTGCCGGCACCCTTTGAGGTATTAGGAGTTCCCAGGGCGCACGTACGTGCCCTGGAAGTTGCCCATGAAGATCTGGACTAAGTCGGCCTAGTTGTGGATCTGGTCCGTGGGCAAATGCTCGAGCCACGTTCGTCTGGCGTCAGCAAGGTGAAGGGGAAGGTTGCGACTGATGTCCGCATCGTCCGTCGCACCGCCCAGCTGGCATGCTAGGCGGTAGTCGTTGAGCCAGACTGCGGGATCGGTCTCGCATGAGTACTTGACGAGGGTGGTAGGCTGTCGAAAGCGTGGGGGAAAAGGAGCGGTACGAATCTCCCGGCTGAACACACGGGTGCCCGGAGGCTCCGGTGACTCGCCCCTGTCATGTTCGGGGTCGAAACGTCCACTCCGTCGAGGGGTGTACTTCCTGCCATTGATGATATTGCGGGCGTCCCTGTCGCCGGCATGTCCGCGCGTGTCGTGGAGTCGCTCCCTTGCGAAAGTCTTTCCGATGTGGTCGTGCACCGAGGGTGCCTTCGCACCGTGCGCTGCGGCTGCCTTTCCCTTCCCTTCTGGTGGAGTGTGCACCGAAACCTCGTGGTCCTACCATGTAGTTCCTCCGGGCTGCTTCGGAACTATCGAGCGCATCCGAGACGCAGAGCTCTTGGCCTGCTGCACAGCAGCTTGCTCGAAGAGTGCCTGTGCCTCGCGGCGCAGGTTGCGACCCGAAGTCGTCGACGGCTCGGGATATTGCTTGGAGTAGGTAGGCCGCAGCAATGAGTTTTTTTGCCGTCTGTTTTCAGTTCCGGAGGTTTGTCGATGTTGTGGTGCGCTCCCGAGCAACGCGTGCCGCCGCCTGGGCATGTGCGCCACGCGCGGTACGCTGCTGCTCGAGTGCGGTGCGCAGCCACTGTGTCTGACGACGCTGCTTGTCAAGCTTGCCTTGAAGCTCCTTGAGTTGTGCCAGCTGTGCATGCCGCGCTGCCGAGCTTGACGAAGAAGAACGGGTCGCGGCCGGCACCACTGGTTGGTTTGCTTGCGCGTCTGCCCCGTCGTTCCCGTCATTACCCGAAGCGTTGTCGTTTTGCCCATCCGCGAGCTCGGCCATGAAGCACTCCCGAGTGAGATCGTAACCCCCTCGCTGGAGTCCTCGCAGCAGGTGAGGCAGTAGGCCGCCACAAACTGGAACGAGCGGAAAGCGTCGGGGTCACGGATGCCAGAGTAGTCCTCGGCCTCCTCGGCCGTCAAGTTGTCCATGAAGAAGCTGATGTCGTCGGCGATCGAGCTCGCCGTCTCGGGGTAGGAGTCGTCAGGAGATGATACGATGAGGTTGCGGATCGACAGGAGGTGATGACCCGGCAGATCCTCATACTCGGCGAAGTTGGTGCTGGACGAAGAGGCGTAGGTGGCAGCGTTGCGCATCCTGAAGGGAAAGGGCGACGGTGCAGTCACGGCCCCCTGGGAGGCACTGGGGCTGCAGTTGATGATGGTGCCAGCGTAGAAGACGCCAAGGCACGTGATGACGAAGCGATGGCCCCATCGGCCGCGACGCTGAGCTGCGACATGGCAACCTCAACCCCCGTGGGGGAGCTGAGGCGTGCCGTCCGGCGCCGCTCCATGCGCGCTTGTCGCAAGTGCTGGCTCGAGCGCCTGTTTTGCCGGGTTGGTGAAGTCGGAGTGTCAGGGTTGCGTCTGGGCGAGAGGAGCTCCATGAGGTAACCGTTGCCGGTTGGTCTGAACTCAAGACTCCCAAACCAAATCACGTATCCCGCTGGGAGCGGATCCGAGGCGCCCATGGGGAATGGGTTGGATCGGCTCGCCATCCCTGGAGATCAAATGGGAACAAAAGAGAAATGTCACGCAGCCTCCCCTACCTGGCGCGCCAACTGTCGGTGTCCTGACCCGGCGGGCTGGACCCAACTAGTGATGATGCTGCGTGTTCCTCGTCCCAAATATTGATGCAAGAGGCAATACAGTAACGCACGGGTTTATCATGGTTCCGGCCGTGGGGCCGTACGTCCAGCAAAGGGGTGTGCGAGAGCACTGTAGTAGGGGTACAAGCGAGGCGAGAGAGGGAGGGAAGCTCCCAAGTCTTCTGCTAGAGGAGGAATTGATTGAGGCGAGTACCAATATCGGGGCTCAGAAGAGCATATGTGCTCTGTGATTAGTGCTGAGCGTTGTGTTCTACCGAATGGGCCGACCCCCTTAAGGGAAAGCCCGCCTCCTTCTTTTATAGACACAAGGAGGGACGGTGTACATGCACAGGGGATCGTGGAAGTCGTCGTCTTCTCACCGAATCGCGGGGGTGCAGCGGTCGAGCACTGTGGGAAGTACACTGTGGGGTATGGCGCCGGGCGTGGCAGTCATCTAGGGCATCGTTCTTGGTCTTGCGGAGATCACGCCGGCGTCCTGGCGGCTCCAGCGGGCAGTGTGGTCGTTGCTGTGGGGGGTACCGTCCTCCAGGTGTGGCGTGGCACCGTTCTGAGGGTCCTACAGGCCAGGGTCTTGTCCTGGTCAAGGCCGGAGCCGCTTCCGAGAGTCGTGCCCATGGCGTTTGAGGGCTCCACAGAAGGAAAATACGAAGGAGGTATGGGGAGTTGGCAGTATAGTAGCTGGAGCAGTGCCGAGTACGTCTTGCACTGCGTCGCAGATTCCCACAGTGTCGTCACAGCGTCCGGAATGGCGGAGCAGTGACCGGAGTTGGCGAACGAGACTCCGGTCCCGGCCACTGTGGGGAATGGCAGCCTGACGCCGTTTGACCCGGGCGCTGTGGAGGAGTGGTTGGCATTAATGGCTCCGTACGGCGGGGCGGGTGAGTGGAAGGGCCGTTTGTCCCTTCCGTCGAGGGGTGGCCTCGAGCGAGGCGGAGACGTTCTGCTTTCTCGAGGGCAAGCTCGCTACCCTCGAGCGAGGCGGAGGCGATCCGCCTCCCCGAGGGTGGGCTCGCTACCCTCGAGCGAGGCGGAGGCGCGGGGCGCGTTCAAGGGCTTCGGTGGGGAGCCCTCAGCGAGGCGGAGATCACCCCGCGGGTCCGATGGGGCTTCTTTGAGTCCTTTCCTTTCTTCCAGATTGGAAGGAGGCTGTAGGTCTTCGTGGGCCCGGTTGCCCAGCATGTGTTTGCGTTTTTAGGGCGATTTTAGTCCCCTGATTAGGGTGCCCCTAATCATGGTACCCAACAGATTAAAATAAAAAAATTCTGGAGCTAGACGGAGGGAAAAGGGATGGAGTGAAACCAGGGGGCTACTTGGAAATTTAGGAGCTTAAACAAAAATATTCAGATCATGATATTAATCGCAATCAAAACTTGGAGGTTATAGGCAACATATTAGGGTGGGCTGTATATATATAAAAGTAGTCGGATCGCAATTATAAATGGTGATCCAATTTAGGGAGCATGTGTAAAACGGTTATGGAAAGGGACGTGGCGGTAGCAGGCGTGGGAGGAGCGCCCCGCCGTCACCGCCCGCCACGCCGTCGACGCGCTGCGGGGGCTGCGCTTTGCTGCTGCGAAGCTAAGGCCAGTTTCAGTGGATGACTGGATGTGTTATAGAAGTGTCATAGAAATTAAATTTGTTAATATAAACCAATAGTTTGAGGAGAGAGAAGAGAGAAGTGTGTCGATGACACTCCACTAGCACAATTCTCAAATTTCCAGTCTTGATAACCGTGTCGATGATACTCCCACTGAGACTGGCCTAACAGCGACTACATGCGTCCTCCAAATGGTCTCCGGGAGGCTGCCCGGGTTCCAAGGCAGGGCGTTGTGGCCGTGTGAGGCTGACCAGCTCGTCATTGCTACAAAAATTATTTTTTGAGGCGGTCGAAAAGTATTTTTCGAGGCGGGCAAGCACAACCGCCTCAAAGGCATCGTCACGGTTAAACATGACTTAACCGAGCGGGCAAGGGCCCGCCTTGGTAAATAAAAAAATAAAAATAAAAAGAAAGAAGCCCGCCGAGCTCACGGGCCCGGCGAGCCCATCGGCCGCCACCACCGCCTCCCGCGTCCGGCGATGCTGTGCGGCACTGGATCCCCGCGCCTGCCGCCGCCTCCACGGCCTCGCCGGAGCAGCGGGCCGATGGATCCGCGCCCGCCGCCGCCTCCACTGCCTCGCGCGGAGCCGCGAGCCGGTGGATCCACGCCAGCCGCCACCTCCTAGGCCGCAGCCGTAGCCGCGCCGCTCAGAGCAGGGGCACCGACGAAGGGAGAAGGGCTTGGAGGAGAGCGCCTCAAGCCACCGCCCGCGCGCCGCCGTGCCCCGCCCCGCCGCCCACCCCGCGCGCCACCTGATATCGTTTGGTGCTAGGGAGGAGAGGAGAGGAGGGGGGGGCAGGATGGGGAGTGGGAAGAGGGAGGAAGAGAGTGGAGGGTGTGGGTTAGGGTTAACATTTTATTATATATATTATATAGTCCAGTGTGGTAGTGGGCTGTGTACTGGGCCGGATTTATCGAGTCGGACGCTATACACATGTCCGCCTCGGTTTATCTATATTGCGAGGCGGTTTTTTTAATCGCCTCGGTAAATAAGACAACCGCCTCAGTTGATCTATTTTGCGAGGCGGTTGTTTTAACCGTCTCAGTTAATAAAAAATGATCGTCTCGATTAATCGCAGACATTAAACGAGGCGTTTTTTAACATGTCCGTCTCCGAGGTCTTTTCAAAGCGCCTCAATTAATCAGTTTTTTAATAGTGCGTGCGCTGCGCCACGGACGATGTGTCTCGGCGGCGCGGCGGATGCGTCGTGCCGTCATATGCTGGCTCTGGACTGTTCTGAGCGGCTTTGCGTTTTTCCTGGTGGATTCCCAAAACTTCAAGTCTTCATTGACGATGACCAACCTTTTTTGTGATACTGATACCACTTCTCTGTAATTCTTGGTTGAAAAACTAGCTTTGATCCAAGTGCTCTTGGTCCTTGCAATGATGCGTATATCTGCTCTTCTTTTGCCGATTGCCTGTGTGTTGCATCTGAAATTTGGCGAAAGCTGCTAATAACTAGCTAATTGTTGATTCTGAATCTGTCGACTAAAACCGACTAGTAATGCTGATCCGGTGCCCTAACTATTGAAAAGATGTACGATCTCTCCGTGATCATCAGATGGGTCCAACTGAACCAAAGAAGAAAGGAGTGAAATGCCACATATCCCACTCACAAACCCAACTCCGCTATTTTCCTTGATTTCCTAGCGTCACGTGCAATGCAAATTACCATTCCATCCGATGAGCAACACAGAGGAGTACAAACAAGGCATGAACTAAGATGCACTTAAATTCCGCAAGGCTCAAGTCAGCTTCGCAACTGCGGCCGGCCGATCAGCGGAAGACGTACATGACGAAGGCCGCCGCCAGCACGAGGAGGTGGTCTATCCCTTTGTCCACGGCCAATCCTGCAAAAAAGTCATGCACCCCACCCCAATTAACTACTTCAGATCAGCCTCACCACGTACATCCACTAAGCGCACGGATCAAACGACGAGGCATTTTAGCCCTCTGCCCCTCTCCACCGTGCGGCGAAAGCAGCAGCGCGCGCACTAACCGTTCATGGCGAATCTGCCGGCGGCAGGCAGGGGCAAGGCGGCCGCCGCGCCCAGGCACAGCAGCGCGGCAGCCAGGAGGACGGCGAGCACGGGAGCCCGTGGCCCCATGGCGGCGCCGCTCGCCGGCGGCTAGCTAGCTGGGTCTCCTCCGGTCGTCGCCGGCGGCGGAAACGCTCGCTCCCTGCAACAACGGGCTACACGTCACTGGCGGAAGTTCTTGGACGTGGCCGATCGATCGATGCAGCGATCTGCGCGCGTCGGAGTTTATATAAAGAAGAAGGGGGACGACGAGAGTTAATGGCGCCAACCGTATCTGGGTTCGATTCGGAGACCTTCCGCCTGTCTGACCTCCGCTCGCCAGCCGCTTCTGACTTCCTGTCCGATCCGGTGGCTTCTCCCTGCCGCCGGAACGGGTGAACCCGTTCCGGCCGCGAGATCTTCCCGGGCGGGCACGCGGACGGCGGCGATCCGAGGAGGCACGGGCGGGAGCCCTGAGTGCGTCCGCCACGGTCGGCACCAGCCGAGTTTGAATCGATGCTCTCCGGCGCGGGAGGCTTTCAGATAACGCGTGCTGTCTCAGCCGCTGGCCGGCCAATCAGCAGGTCAACTGGAACTCCGAAAGCGAACGCCGTACCCGTGTACGTGCCGTCCAAAACAATGGCATCCAAAGGGCTGCGTACTGCATGCGCATAGGCGGGGTACTATGTACGGGGCAAGTGTGGCTGAGAACCGTTCGGCACAAGTAGTCTGCTGTTCCGGTGGTTCGGCCAGTCTGTGGCTCTCCTCGACTTCCTTTCCCAAACGCAACACATATCTCTTTGGTGTACTACATTTCTAACACAAGTCTGCAACTGTAGTAGTAGTAGTAGTTCAATCATCCGGTGCAGACTATCAGCTTGCAGAAATTCATCCAAACATGAGCCCCCTTCTGTCCCCAGACTGAAAATTCAGACAACCTGCAAAGTTCAGACAACTTTATAGTAGTACTCCGCTCCTTCACCGGCTCGGCCCACGCCGAACAAAGCCCAACTCCCAGCCCTCGGAGATAACAGCAGCCCACCTGCAGCGTAACGACGAAACAGAGCCCATCGTTCCCCAGCCCACGCCGAGAGCGATTCTCCCCGGTCCCCAGCCCACAAGAACAGCAGCACGCCATCATCCCCCCGCAGTCCCGCACTAAACGATAAGATCAGCGGCGGCAGGCTCCCCTCGAGCCGGAGCAGTAATCACCGTAATCACGGGTGGGAACACGCGACGTGATTCGCTGCCCAGAAAAGCGGAACCGTAACCGGGGGGGGGGGGGGGGGGGGGGGCACGAGAGGAGCGGTCGCGGTCGGGCGGCCGATCGGTCGTGCCGCCCCCGCCCGCCCGCGCCCGGGTCTCGCCATCATGGCATTCAAAGTGCGACGGGGGAGGAGAAAGCCCCACACGGTTGCATTGCATGCGTACGAGCCCGGGTCATTATTGCCCGCCCCGTCCCGTTCCGCCATCCGGCTCGGGCCTCACGTGCGGCGGCCCCACCCACCGGGCCGGCTCGGACGATCGACTGGAGCCTGGACGGGGCGGTCCGGCCGTCGTATTTACTTGTTGGTACGGAGGCCCCCGTGTGTAGTCCGCGCGAGTGGGGAGGGAACCGTGGGAGCCAAGACATTATGGCCGTATGGTTCCGTCTGTCTGACACCGTATGCGAGTACGGTCGTCTACTGATTTTTGTAGGAGCGGTGGTTATTTTAAGGAGCTTGTTGGCGATCAGAAAAACAAAACAGATCTGTCAATTTTCAGCACTCCCGTAGAAAGGTATTTTGTTTCTACCAATTCTCGGCACTGTCAAAATCAGTAATCGCTCTCCTCGCACACGCTTGCGTGAAAAATGAAACGAAACCGGATGTCTATTCAAACTATATCCATTTCCAAATTGCTAGTTTGAGCCCAGCCGCACATGACGGAGTTGATAAGCACGAGTGAACCTAAAAGTCTAAGCTCGTAAAAAAAGAGAGAAAATATGAAAATTGCACTCTATATTCAAAAACTCTTAATAGGGCAAGCTAGCAATTCTAAACATGCGCAGATGTGCTAGTTAGTTTGGTTATGAACTGAAAGATCTCCAGTCATGAATCCAAGATAATATACTAAGCTATTTGCACCGACCAATTCAGAACAAAACAAAATCCCAAACTAATACTCCCTCCGTTTCAAATTATAAGTCATTTCAAGAATCTTGGAGAGTCAAACTATCTCAAAGTTTGACTAAAATTATAGAGAGAAATATAAAGATTTATGACATCAAATAGATGCACTATAAAAATATAGCTAACAAAAAATCTAATGATACTCAATTGGTATCATAAATATTATCTTGTCATATAAATTTGGTCAAACTTGAAAAATTTTGACTCTCTAAAATTCTTGGAATGACTTATAATTTGTAACGGAGGGAGTAGAAAAATAAGCACATTGGAACTATACGAAGGCACGGACACAAGCTATAACTTGAATGATTGAGGATATGATATGCCTGACTCAGGAAACGAGAGTGAATCCTCCTAGTCGAAGGGGAGTTTGGAGGAGACTTGATGACTGGTGTAAGTGAATACTGATGCATCATTTGTGTCGGCATCTTGCTCAGGGTCAGGAGGAGCTGTGATTAGGGATGACAGTGGCAAAGTTTTGGAGGCGTCATCAAAGTTCTACGAACACGCCCCAGATGTGGTGCCGGCAGAGGCCATGGCAGCGAGGGATGATTTGCTGCTAGCATGAGCATGTGGCCATGAGAAGGTAGTACTGGAGGTGGACAACTTAGCTCTGGTGAACCTTCTGCGCTCTGAAGCAGGTGAACGAAGTCCGATTGCAGGTCTTTGGCATGAGATCAGAGAGATAGGCAGGCCGAGCGTTTGTTCAGTTTCGTATTTCGTTTGTAAACCGGGAAGGCAATGAGGTAGCTCACTTCTGTGCAAAGCTGACCTTGGAGTCCAACCGAGCGAACTTCTGGGCGGAGGCTTTCCCACTAGGTCTTATGGGATCGCTGAAGCAGATTGTAACCCTGCATCTGATTAATATAAGCTCATGCTTATGATAAAAAAATTAATAGAAAAATAGGACAAACCACCATATATAGAAATAGACATGGCCCCACCTCCTCCACACAGCGAACGGTAAGAATTGTGAGACTGTTGCTGTTACCACCTTCCTCTTCCCTTACCCCTTTTTATCTCTATCTAGCAACAATGCACGATTTCAGTTTCGCGATGAAACCCGCCTTAGTCCCAACATTGACCAACGGTGTCCCAAGTTTCTTTTGTTATAAAGGGAACGCCCCAAAAGAGATAACTCTGCTTCACCTTTAAATTTAAATAGTGGTGGTAAGTACAATTAAAAACGTGAGGAAACCAGGTCCGCAAAGGTACGCATCACAAGTTGTACTACCCCCACCCCCCACACGCGGCCTCTCTCTTCCCCGCTAAAGTTGAGTGCAGATAACGCACACGCCGCCAAGTGGAACCTATCCTCCACCAAGTCGCCAAAAACAGGGCCTCAACTCAACAACGTTTCAGCCCCCCCCCCCCCCCGCCGAGAAATTTGCGCTGTTGACACTTGAAAGAAACGGCTTCGCAGTTTTGACACTCGAAACGTTGGCTTCGATAAAATGACGCTACAAACGTGAGGTCGCTCGACTCCCGTGACATTTGTAGCTTTGTAATACATTTGTCGTTCTTTTTCATCAATTTAGCATGCGAAATGACACTTGTGCCCTTATCCTTATCTTCCTTTTCCCTCAGCCCAGCATCGCGCAGGCGCAGACGCGCAGTCGCGCGGACGCCCCCCCCCCCCCCCCCCGACGCCGTCTCGCAGCCGCACACGCGCCGTCTCGCGCAGCTGCCGACGCGCCGCCGCCTGCCGACGCCGTCTCGCGCCGCGGTGCAGGCGCAGGCACGCTGCGCAGCCGCCCCCTGCGGTCTCGCCCGCCCGTCCGCGGTCCGCGGCGCGCGCCGTCCGCCCCTCCCCCAAGCCCCATCTCCAGGCGACCGCGCTGTCCGGCGTCCCCCACCACGCGTCGTTCGGCGTCCTTGTGCGGGAGCGGGAGCGGCGGCCGCGCGAGGAGTGGGACCGGGGGTCCGAGAGCGGGAGGCGGAGCGCCTGGGGGGAAGGAAGGGGAGAGGCGGCTTCCACGACGGCTTCAGATGGGCCTCTATGAAGATGAGGAGGGGTAATTCATCTCTCATTGACTCCTTTTATCTATTTATCAATGGTATGCACTGGATTTGACGAGAAATCGATCGGTAGAAGGAACCCTAACTGCAGCTCCAAATGTAATTTTGCATGACAGTCCGGGAGTGATGACAAGAAGGTGAGCATAATTATTGAACTTGACATCTCAACACATCATTTACTAACCTATGAGCCTGACTAGATAAGATGATATCAATCTGTAGGCAACTTGCAATGATTCGTGGAGAGAGCAGCACTTCACAAGCTACCATGGCCAGTTCACCCCAGACTAAGAAGGTAACTTCAAAAAAACTGCTGATTCGTGGAGAGAGTAGCACTTCACAAGCTACCATGGCCAGTTCACCCCAGACTAAGAAGCCAACTTCAAAAAAGCTGACACCAAAGAAGAGGAAGAGACATTAACTTGCATGTCTGATGAGAGAATTTATTTTGGTCTGTTTGAATGAATTGCTCGAGTTTAGTTATGAATTATGTGTTTGAACTATTCAACCTAGCTGGTTGAGATGTATGTCAACTGTGTGTGTGATAGACTTGTGCTTGCAAGGATCCGAACAACTTGTGTGTGAATCCTGTTTCGTTTATGAACTAGTGTTGCTTTAATGTAGATGTTGTAGCGTAGAAATATTTTTGTTAAAATATCTTGTGGCTGTCGATTTTGGTTCAGGCGCAGCTAAAAGAAGAGAGTCTGATGGTGTTCGATCCAGCTCTAGTGATGAGAGAAGGGTAGAACAGACATTTCCCATTCCATTTTGATTAAAAAGAATGAGAAATAAATTAAAAAAGTAGAAATGTCATGGGACTCAAGCTACTACATGTTTGCAGTGTCAATAGTGCGAAGCCAACGTTTCGGATGTCAAATCTGCGAAGCCCAACGTTTCAAGTGTCAACAATGCAAATTTCTCAACAACGTTGAGTGCAGATAAAACACACGCCGCCAACGCTGCGGGGGAGTGCAAATTTCTCGCTAAAGTTGAGTGCAGATAACGCACACGCCGCCAAGTGGAACCTATCCTCCACCAAGTCGCCAAAAACAGGGCCTCAACTCAACAACGTTTCAGCCCCCCCCCCCCCCCCCCCCCCCCCCCCCGCCCTCCCCCGCAGCTGTTGCGTGCAGAGACGCACGTACTACGGACGCGTAGCGTGGTGCCGTTGGCCAATCAATTCCGCAATGAAACCGGCCGGTGTGGCTTCCGCTAGCTCCGCCCTGGTCCTTCCCTCCCGGTCAAACGCCACCAAGTGGCGCGCGTCGCAAACAATTTTCCCCTCATCGGCAATGGACGGGGTGAGGCGAGATCAAACGGCAGATTCCGGCCACCAGGGCGGCGGCCACAGGCGTGCGCCTCCGGATCCAATCCAACGGCTGCAGAGGCGTCGCCCCGGGTGGTCCCCGGAGGACCGGCGCACGTGCCTGGCTGCCACGGCGCCGGGCCGCGGGGGCGCACCGGACGCTGCCCGCCCGGCGACTAGTCCAATCAGGTGTACCCCGCGGCCGCCCGCGTCTCGCTGGCGGGTGGAGCCGTACGCTGTGGGGGGCGGGGCGGCCAGTGAGGCGCTGGGAGGTGGGGTCGGACGCGGCGCGGGGCTCGTGGCTCGTCAGCGGCCGGCCAATCGGCAGTTGCTGGTCGCTCCTGAGCTGAGGTGGGCCGAGACGGGGAGCTCGCAAAGGTGAGCGAGCGTCTCACCTCAGGCGCGAAAAAGGGGGCGGTAGACGCACGGTTGTGGCCGTGAACGTCATCATCATCTCGCTCGCGCCACCTCAAGCAAAAGCTCCTTTTTTTTACTGGATCTTTGGAGATTTGCGTGCGTTTCTTCGGTTTGTCCGAGGCCAATAATGTTGCTCGTGAATGAGCAGCAGCAGCAGCTGGACGTGCTCGCTCCACCCGTTCGGCTCCGTTTTGCATGACGCGAGCGGCGACCACGTCTGCTTGCATGCATGCACAAAAAAAAGATGATATTATACATACGAAACTCTAAGCACACACATCAAAACGAGAAAAAAGGGGCATCCTGCGTACAAGGAAAAAAAAACACACTTTTCATCGGCACATATAAAAACATGGCATTTCCTCTCTTTCTTATTAAAAAAAAAGAGGGGCAGCTGATCGATCAACGCGTGTCCGGATAGAAATTCACTAGCACAGATGCACGATGCTTTTATCCGAACAGGACATTTCATGGCTGAAAACACTTCGAATTCTCGCAACCAGATGCCACGAAATTCACCAAAACTAACGCCACGGAATCATTCCCACACTGCTCTTAACATTCCTGGCTATACGGCTGCTGGTTGCTGGTACTACTGCCGCCGATCACACAACAGCAGCCAGCTAGGTGCCGGCGGGAACGGGACCTTATCCGTTTCCCACGGCCTCGCCATCATACCACACGCGCGGCTGGAGCAGCATCATCCTCCGCACCGAACCGAAAAGGTGGCACGGGCACACGGCGGGCGGCAGCGTCCACCGCACGACCCCTCCCTCCCGGCCGCACGCACGCACGCACGCCGCCCCGCCCCGCCCCGGATCGGATCTACCGGCCAGCCCACCCCCCTCCCGCTGCGGGCGTTAAAGACAAAACCCTCGGCGAAGCAACGCGGCCCACGCGTCCGCGCTCCCTCCCCGCGCCCCCGCACGCTCGGACCGCGACACCAAATTCCCCGAACTGCCCTTCGCCAGCCAGCCAGCCAGCCAAGCCCGCCCGTGGATGATGGTGGAGGCAGCCGAGGCCGAGGGCGCGCGGATTGACGAGCCCCGGCGGGCGCGCCCGGCGGCACGTGACCCCGCCTCGCGCAGTGCACAGCCTGCCCCCGATCGGGGCAGCCCCCGCCGTCGGATCGGATCGGGATAAACCTCGCCGGGGGCAGCGGATAAGCGCCGTGGTTAGAATACTAACCCGCCTCGGCCCCCGGGTTAATTAGGGCTGCGATTCGCGATGAGGGGCAGCAGGCAGGGTCACATGCCATGTGACGTGGCCCCACCACCACTCCCTTCCCTCACCTACAGCTGTTAATTTGCTCCCCGTCTCCTCCACCTCCCCCTTCTCTCTCTCTCTCTCCAGTCTCCACTGTTGCTTCTTTCTTCCAGCCTCTTCTCTCTCTAGCCCTACTAGCTCTAGCAGCAGCCCATCCTCCCCCTGCTCACTCCCTCTCTCCTCCCCCCACTCTCGCAATCCCTTCTCCGGCCACCTCGACGGCTCCTCCTCCCCCACATCGCCGACCCGCTACTTTAATGGTTTTAAGGTAGCGCGCGAGCTCATGGAATCCCCGGGGCTGGTCGCGGTGGTGGCGCTCTTCGTCGCCGCGGCGGTGGCCGCCTCAGCCCCCGACGACGCCCAGCTGCTCGAGCAGTTCAAGGCGGAGGTGCCGGTCCCGGCCGCGGGCCTCCGCGGGTGGAGCGCCGCCGACGGCGCCTGCAGGTTCCCCGGCGCGGGCTGCAGGGCCGGCAGGCTCACGTCGCTGTCGCTCGCCGGCGTGCCGCTCAATGCCGACTTCCGGGCCGTCGCGGCCACGCTGCTGCAGCTGGGCGGCCTCGAGACGCTCAGCCTCCGCGGCGCCAACGTCAGCGGCGCGCTGGCCGCCGCCCCGAGGTGCGGGGCCAGGCTGCAGACGCTCGACCTGTCCGGGAATGCCGGCCTGCGGGGCTCCGTCGCCGACGTCGAGGCGCTGGCCGCCGCCTGCGGCGGCCTCACGGCGCTCAACCTCTCCGGGGATTCGGTTGGCGGGGCGAGGCCAGGCGGCGGCGGCGGCTCCGGATTTGCCGTACTCGACGCTCTCGACCTGTCCGGCAACAAGATCTCCGGCGACGGCGACCTCCGGTGGATGCTGGGTGCCGGCGTCGGCGCTGTCCGGCGTCTGGTCCTCTCCGGGAACAAGATCTCTGGCCTCCCGGAGTTCACCAACTGCTCTGGGCTCGAGTACCTCGACCTCTCCGGCAACCTCATCGCCGGCGAGCTGGCCGGCGGGTCCCTCTCCGACTGCCGCGGCCTGAGCACGCTAGACCTGTCCGGCAACCACCTCGCTGGCCCGTTCCCGCCGGACGTCGCCGGCCTCACCTCGCTCGCCGCTCTCAACCTTTCAAACAACAACTTCTCCGGCGAGCTCCCCGCTGACGCTTTCACCGGGTTGCAGCAGCTCAAGGTGCTCTCCCTCTCCTTCAACCACTTCAACGGCACCATCCCGGACTCCTTGGCCGCGCTGCCGGAGCTCGACGTGCTCGACCTCAGCTCCAACGCCTTCTCCGGCACCATCCCTTCATCCCTCTGCCAAGACCCCAACTCCAGCCTCCGCATGCTGTACCTCCAGAACAACTACCTCTCCGGGGCGATCCCGGAGTCAATCACCAACTGCACCAGGCTCGAGTCTCTCGACCTCAGCCTCAACAACATCAACGGCACCATCCCTGCATCCCTCGGAAAGCTCGGTGAGCTCCGGGACCTCATCCTATGGCAGAACTTATTGGAGGGCGAGATACCGGCGTCCCTGGAAAATATGCACAAGCTCGAGCATCTGATCCTCGACTACAACGGGCTCACTGGTACCATCCCGCCGGAACTGGCCAAGTGCAAGGAGCTCAACTGGATATCCCTGGCGAGCAACCTGCTGTCCGGCTCGATCCCTTCTTGGCTTGGGCAGCTCAGTAACTTGGCCATCTTGAAGCTGAGCAACAATTCCTTCTCGGGACCAATACCGGCTGAGCTTGGCGACTGCCAGAGCTTGGTGTGGCTGGACCTGAACAGCAACCAGCTCAATGGGTCGATACCTGCGGAGTTGGCAAAACAGTCTGGGAAGATGACAGTCGGCCTTGTCATCGGGCGGCCTTATGTGTATCTTCGCAACGACGAGCTAAGCAGCGAGTGCCATGGTAAGGGGAGCTTGCTAGAGTTCAGCAGCATCCGACCTGAAGACCTCAGCCGGATGCCGAGCAAGAAAATGTGCAACTTCTCTCGAGTGTACATGGGGAGCACAGAGTACACCTTCAACAAAAATGGATCCATGATATTTCTAGATTTGTCATTTAATCAGCTGGAGTCAGAGATCCCGAAGGAGCTTGGGAGCATGTACTACCTCATGATCATGAATCTCGGGCACAACCTACTGTCTGGCCTCATCCCACCAGAACTAGCTAGTGCCAAGAAGCTTGCGGTGCTTGACCTGTCGCACAATCAGTTGGAAGGGCCTATACCCAACTCTTTCTCATCACTGTCCTTGTCAGAGATCAACCTATCAAATAATCAGCTGAATGGGTCAATTCCAGAGCTCGGCTCCCTTGCCACATTCCCAAGGATGTCTTATGAGAATAACTCTGGTCTCTGTGGCATCCCACTGCCAAAATGTGACCACAATGCTGGTTCAAGTTCTTCCGGCGACCTGCAATCCCACCGGAGGAAGCAGGCATCACTCGTAGGTAGTGTTACTATGGCACTCCTGTTATCGTTATTCTGTATATTTGGAATTGCCATCATAGCTATTGAGTGCAAGAAGCGGAAGCAGAAGAATGAAGATGCAAGTACTGCTCGTGATATTTACATTGATAGCCAGACACATTCTGGGACTATGAATTCTGCTTGGAGACTCTCTGGTACAAATGCCCTCAGCATCAACCTTGCTGCATTTGATAATCCCCTGCAGAAACTCAGCTTGGAAGATGTTATTGAGGCCACAAATCACTTCCACAATGATAGCCTAATAGGCTCTGGTGGTTTTGGGGATGTCTACAAGGCCCGGCTCAAGGATGGAAATACCGTTGCAATCAAGAAGCTTATACATGTGAGCGGCCAGGGTGACCGGGAGTTTACTGCAGAAATGGAGACCATTGGCAAGATCCAACACCGCAACCTTGTTCGGCTTCTTGGCTACTGCAAGGTTGGTGAGGAGCGGCTGTTGGTGTATGAATACATGAGGTATGGCAGCTTGGAGGATGTGTTGCATGATCGCAAAAAGATCGGAATTAAGCTGAGTTGGGCAGCAAGGCGAAAGATCGCCATTGGTGCTGCAAGGGGATTGGCATTCCTCCACCACAACTGCACCCCGCACATTATCCACCGAGACATGAAGTCGAGCAACGTGCTTATTGATGAGAACTTGGAGGCAAAGGTATCAGATTTTGGTATGGCAAGGATGGTGAATGTGGTGGATACACACCTGAGTGTGTCCACCCTTGCCGGTACTCCGGGTTATGTACCACCGGAGTACTATCAGAGCTTCAGATGCACTACCAAGGGCGATGTGTACAGCTATGGTGTTGTGTTGCTCGAGCTGCTCACAGGGAAACCGCCTACGGACTCAACAGATTTTGGCGAGGACAACAATCTTGTAGGATGGGTCAAGCAGCACACAAAGTTGAATGTCACAGATGTATTTGATCCTGAGTTGCTGGAGGATGATCCAGCCGTGAAGATTGAGCTGCTGGAGCACCTAAAGGTTGCTTGTGCTTGCCTGGATGACAGGCCATCAAGACGGCCAACAATGCTGAAGGTCATGGCAATGTTCAAGGAGATCCAAGCGGGGTCGACGGTCGACTCGAAGACCTCATCAGCATGCACAGGCTCGATCGATGATGCAGGTTTCGGTGGCCTGGAGATGACGACCCTGAATGAAGACAAGGAGGAGAAGGATTAGCAAGACCTCACCGACAAGGGAGAAACTGGCCACAGCGAGTTGCCCGGGGTGAGTCCGCAGTTACACGGCCAGTCAGGGGCAAAATGCCCTTAGTGGACCAGTTCGTCACGCAATACCATGTGAAGCCTCTTGTGAGCTTAGCATTCCCTTCTGATGGTACAAGACAGAAGTTTTCCCTCGTAGCTTCGTCAGTTGAAGATGTTATGTACCTATGGGAGTAGGTCGATTTTCATTTCTTTTTTTTTCAGCTTTGTTCATCTCATCTCGTCACACTTCAGTAAGAGCTGTGTATGTAAATATATAAATGGTGATTTTTCTTCAGTGCGAAATGCATTTCGTGCCATTCCCCTCTGCCAAATTTTACTTTCCCTTTTGTTTAACGGTGTGAAAGCGTACTCATCAATAATGTAGTACATCAGTACATCAAAATGCATGAATATTATTGCAGGTGCAGCAAGCATGTTGGAATGGCATCCAAATCTGAGAAGCAAGCAGTGAGGCGCCATGGGAAGGGGCGGAAGTGCAAGAGGACACTGGCCAAGCAAGATGAACAGCAAAAGGCCACCGAGGGGCCAGACAAGCAAGAGGCTGACACAGCTCCTGTTTCCATGTGAGGTAACGCATGGCTTTGCAAGTGTAGGGCCAGGCGCAGTTACACACACCCATAAGAAGAGGACGCACTCACGCTGCACAAGCACTTTCTTTCAATTTATTTCTTCACAGGGGGACCTTGCTTTGTCCTCGAATCATCAAGAGAGCTCAGCTGAGGTGGGCCTTTAGCTGGTCAAAGGTTCCCCTAAGCATTTTTTGTCCTCTCTGACTATCCTAATCACTTGGGTAACATGGCTACTAATCTTATTATAATCCTCCTCGATATTATAGTTGCATGGTGCTGTGTCCGATGCGTGGCGTTGCTAAACTACTGATCTGTGTCCAACAAGTGGCACACTGGCGTGCACGCAGATTCCCTCGGATTTCAAGAGAGCTAGACAGCTACGTAGTATTCAAATGCGTGGCGCCCTTGGCTTCAAGATTTGAGCTTGCAATGTGTTCCTTGCTCTGATTTGTAATGTTTTCCCACTGTCCACTTGTATGATTAGTGGGCAGCAGCTGTCAGACAAGCTCGTGAAGTTACTGATCAACATTTATATATTTACATGTAAGTATCGCGCATGTTAGGCAGGAATTTTATTTTACCCTCCCGGATGCCGGAGCTCAAAAGGTTCCATGTAGTTTGTCCATGCATGACTCCATGCAGCAACAACGGAGAAGACACACGATGACACAACACAAAGTCTGAAAAAGTTACATAGGCCTTTGGGTGACATTGACAAACTGTGCCTCTGAATGGATGGAGTCTCTGACATCACCACAAGGGTGTGGACCCCCTGCCTGCCTGCATAGTTTTGGTCTTTTGGAGCACTGGCTTGAATCGCGTCGCCCCAGTGCCATCATCAAATTTCCTCATCGGAATAGTGGCAGGCACCACTACCACGGTACCACCGCGTGTGGTTTGATGGCTTCCCACTTTCACAGTCCATGTCATGTGGTAGCAATAGAAGGGGGACTGCTCGTACTTGACCAGTTTGCCGATTTACAGCTCTTCCCAAAAATTTTCTAGGGTACCCTCGCATCGGATATATCGGATATATGCATGGAGCTTTAAATACAGTTGAAAAAAATAACTCATTACACAGTTTAACTATAAACGACGAGACGAATCTTATTAATTACCAAATAACTCCCCGAATCTTATTAATTACCAAATAACAACAAAATCAAAAAAAATTCACGAACAAAACAATGGTATCATGGAGTGCTTGCTAGCAGTCAAAGAATTTTGCTCTCCAGCACTTCTTCAATGGAAATCGACTATGTGATTACATATGTAAGATTTGCTTTTAGGAAATGATATGTACTAAAATGTTTCTCAGTGGAGGTAATGTACAGTCCACTAAAGTCAACAATTTTCCTTCTTATTTTTTTTTGCCTCTCATCTGGGTACAGCTGTAGTATCTGTTCATACATATACACACACCCACACACACGCACACCACTGTACACGTACAAACAGCCCTACAACTACACTCAGAAACGAAGACCGCGTCTTTCTCGAGATCACCGGATGACTCCGTAGGCGACGCGCGTGTGTGAGACACCCGGCCGATCCAGGGATCGAACCCGGGCGGTCAGGAAGCCACCACCGGCTCCTG
Source organism: Panicum virgatum (assembly GCF_016808335.1). NCBI lineage: Eukaryota > Viridiplantae > Streptophyta > Magnoliopsida > Poales > Poaceae > Panicum > Panicum virgatum. The sequence goes on along the minus strand of NC_053140.1, from coordinate 46,432,529 downwards.
CCACCCGCGCTACGCGCGGTCTTCTATTTGACACCTACGTAATCCTAGCGTACCGTCTAAAAAACATAACTAAGTTGCACGAGAAATTTACACGAAGACAATTGGAAAAAGGATCTCTTTTCCTCATAGAGTATGAATTTTTACAGCCATCCACGTTTTTTTTTGTCACGTTATCAAGAAACTGCAATCACTACACGTGCTGAAACATGAACCCTAGCACCACGTCAAACAGCAAAAGATAGGATGCCGACAATACCGTCGTCTAACTCAAAATCCCATTCTTGCCTTGTTGGTCAAAATGAGGTAATAAAAAACCAAGACTTACTCCGGTAATTCCATGTGAGAATACTTATAGTACACAAACATGAGTGGCAACCGCACTACAAATCCTTGGGGGGGAAAGGAGCGGATAAGACCGCCACTTTTTTTTTTTGCGTTTCTTTTCTTCCGTTGAATCCTAGCCATCCTCACCGTTAATTGCCAGGGGCTAGCAGGCGCCAAAAGGTGCCCCACGTTCCTCGGCCTGATTCTAGCATGATGCTTCCTAACCTAATCCGTCCAGCGATCGTCAGCATCAGCGATCTGCGTACGCCTAGCTAGCGTTCTGGCAATGGCAGGAAATGTTTTCGGCAGACCAGCGAGTAATTTTTCCCCCTTTTCCTCTCTTGTTTTCTGGGTCCGGTGCGAATGGTGGCGGCATGGCATGGCATCATGTGGCGCTGGGGCCCCCGTCCGGAGCGTGTAGGGTGGTGGCAGCGCGTGGCCGAATGCCTCCACGCTCATCTGCTGCGGGAGGAGGACATGTAGGGCACCCAGGGGCAGGGTTATGATGGCACAGTGACTGGCTGCAGCAGCCTGAGCCAGCGGGTGCCCGGCCGGCTCCGGCGATCTACGGATCTAGCAGCAGGCAGGCAGGCAGGCTCGTGGTGGCATCGGCGCGCGGAATCCGCCGAGCCAAAATCGCAGGCGGCTTGCATCGCTTCCCAGCTGAACGCTGAAGCCTCCGGTGCCGGTGCTGCAGCGCTAGAGCACGACCTCTCGATCTTCTCCCTCCCGCGTTCTCGCTGGCTTGCAACTGGGGGCAAGAGTTGCAAGGCTGTCTGGTTTCAAGGAAAAGTGACGGGGGCGGCTAGGCTACGTACCATAACGTAGGACGGCTAGGTCAAGCGTGCCGGGTTGTTCCGTTCGCGCCGGCGATGCGGCATTCATTTACCGCCGCGCGCGTGAATGCGGCGATGCCCATGAATGCGGGGAGGAAGACAGGGTACTACCACTGCTACCAGTAAAGCTGCGTGACCCCTGTAGCCGGCCTTCAATGGGTGTGGCCTGTGCGCCCATCACCTGCACAAGAAAAGCTCGCCGTCCCGATGCATCTGGCGCTGCTCGACCGATCTTGTGCTCACACAAATGGACAGCGCTTGCAGTTGCAGTCGCAGAGTATGCGTACATATCGCCGTACATACACCGAACTTTGCATCGGCAAAGCAGGGTGACACGTGTCGCCCTTTGGTATCACTATGGCGTATGCAAGCTCTGAAATGGTACCGATCTTCCTACTCATCGGTTTGCCAGTAGATTTGCGAATCATTGCAGATCTCCTGAAAAGCACAGCCGCCACAATCATAGCCGCCCGGTAGGCGCGACGCCGACGCGCGCGATCTCTCGGCACGGCGGCATCAGTGGCCGCTTGGCCGAGAACGGAGAACCCCCTTCCGGCCTTCCCCTACAACAGGCAACAGTTTCGGACTGTTCGCGACGCTCCTATCACTGCTCCTCCGGTCCTCCTACCCTGCCCTAGCGTGTACGATCGAGCCGCGTGCGTTGCAGCTAGCCAGCGCAGGGACGGGACACGGGAAGGGGCGCGCACGTCCGCTACGGCCTACGGCCAGTCAAGCGCACTGGGCGCGCGCGCGCGCCGCGCCACCGTCTCGACGCGGACGCCGCGCCACACGGGTCGATAGGCACGCCCGCGCGCGGCGGGCGCGCGTCCAGGCCCGGCCGGAACGCGCGCCGCGCTCGGTGGATCGGCCGCCCGGCTCCGCACATGGGGGCCCCGCGGCGCGCACGGGGCCGGCCGCGCGGTCGCCGTCCGAGGCGTGCCCCCTCCCGTTACCCTTTTGCTCGGTTCACGGACAACCGGGTGGTGGTTGCCTACGGCTACGACTACGAGCGCTTTGCCGCACGTACGTACGGGTCCCTTTCCGGGTGGAACACGCGCAGGGCCCGGAACGCGCGGAACCAGTGGCGAGGCGCTAGTACTCGTACCGGGCTATACCGGCAGCAGGCGTGCGTTCCGACCACGCGGCTAGTTCTGTCGCCGTCCTGCCACTGTTTTCCCTGACCAGCTAGAGGTGGCGGTGGAGGAGTTACCGGTCCGAGATCCGACATGCGTAGGCTGGCTCCGCGCCATCTATCACGCAGTCAGTCGATCACAGCTAGTACTACTACATCCAAGTAATGAAGTAAGGGCGTGTTTAGTTCCATTTTCCAAAAAAATTAGAAACAAAATCTTGGCATTTAGAAATATTAAATGAAATTTATTTATAAAACTTTTTATACGGATGGGTTCTAAATCGCGAGACGAATCTAACGAGCCTAATTAATCCATCATTAGAGATTATTACTGTAGCACGATGTTGTCCAATCATTGCCTAATTAGGCTTAAAATATTCGTCTCGAAATTACACCCGGAGTTATAGAATGAGTTTTGTCAGTTATCGACATTTAAGACTTCTAATTAGTGGCCAAACATTCGAAATTATTGTAGCGCTGAATTTTTTTTGGAATTTTAAGGGGAACTAAACATGGCCTAAACTGTGATGCAACTAGATCAGAATTGACCTGCGTATACATTACGTGCTAGCTGGTTCAAGTATGATTGAAGCTAGCATAATATATATGCAATTACCTCACAAATCACAATGAGAGTTGGACAGCTCGGTCTGCGAGTGAACTTGAGATATACTACTATTATTACCCTAAGGCCAAGATCATGAACGAAATGAGAGAAGCCTAATGCAAGTTGACAGGATTTTGCTCAAATGATAAGGACTCCAACAACCAAATGATCACTTCGAAAAGCCCTACCGTGCAACTGACCCGTTTTATTTCTTTCTGACTCCAGAACGATTTTTAAAACGGGGCAACTTTTGAACGTTGGGACGATTATATATACAATAACAATACAAAAGAATACTAGTACATGTTTACTGACTTACGCAAGCGTCTTGCATAAATTTAGTCCCCAACTAAACCACCACCCACATGGCCCCGCTAGTTTTATTATTTCGGTCAACATACAGGGGCCCCCTTTTATCAAAGGCAAGTTGTGCCTCGACAGATTTGCACCACCTTCTTGCGGCCTCATCCGTGGCCGGGATCCAAACCCCCCCACGCCTTTCCTTTTGACAAAGTTGCGTTGGATCTCCATTCTCCAAGTGACAGGAGGCACGCACCCTTGCAGCCGGCGACATCGACCTTTATTATTGCCTCACGGAGTGGACTGATCGGTGGATGAAAAACCAATCACGCGATGCGTTTGATTTTTTTTTTCAGGACATGAGCCACAAATCTCCCGTTGAGGTCCACATCGGTTACGGCCAATTTTCTCTCGCGGTACGGCTGCCGAATTGATTTTTATGACTTTCGGACTCGCTGCTCCGTCTCTGATGGAGATTTGCTTTGAATCCGGATTGCTTACCGCAGGCGTATTTACTCGTGAAAGCTCCATCCTCTGTCTGTTGTTTTTGGATCGTTGAGTGGCTTAGACCAATCTAGTCTCAGATCATGTGCTCCTCATTACAGAACCTATATGAATATTTAGTTTCGTCAGTGGCCAGTTTTCTTCACACGTGTAATGGACATTGGTGTAGAAAAGGTAAGAGTGGAAGACAATTTGAAAAGGCTAGTGCCTGTCAGGTGTAGTTCAGGAAGATAGTTCCAGACGGCACTCACTACCTGCTGGTGCTGTTAAGATCGAGAACCGAATTCCGGAGAAAAAAAAAGGTAGTAAAGGTTTCCTGATCAAAGCCCAGATCTTTTCTCCACTACCTCTGGCAGCAGTAGCCTCCACCCGCAAGCAAGGTAGCGAAGCGAAACCGGCGGTCAAGGCCGGCCGGTTGGTTGCCCTTGCCCCCAATCAATCAGCCGCCGGCGATCCGGAAAAAGCCGAGAGGAGAGACAGACAGGCACCGAACGAGACGGAACGGTGCGACGTTGCCATCACACCCAACCGTGCGGTCAGCGCGACCCCCCCCCCCCCCCCCCACCGCGGCCACATGCATCCGCCCGCCAGCACGAGTGCCCCCCCGTCCCGTCACGCGCGGAATCGGACCGAGCAGAACAGAACGGAACGGAACCGGAACCAGGAACCAGGCGTAAACGTCGCTCGCGCGGACGTGCCGCCCGGCTCCGCCTCTCGCCGGGCCGCCGCCGCCGCCTGAGAGCGAGAGGCGGCGCGCGCGGCCGTCCAGGCCGCTGGCGCTTTCCGGGGGGTGGGGGCGGGGCGGGGTGGTGCTCACGTGGGGGCGGTCCTGGCCGCCGGTCGCGATCGGCCACCAACCCGCGCGGGCTCCGCCTTCCCCGGGCCGGAATTCCCGTGGTGGGCAACGGAATTTCGGGGGCGGCGCGCGGTGGTGCCACACAAGCCAACGGGGTTTAAATGCCCCGCCCGGGCGCGCGAAGTGGCCCGTTCCCTCCCAACAGCTGGAAGTATTACTAGTAGTTGCTTCGCGTCCAGACAAACGGGAAATTCTGCGTTTGGTTCTTCTGTGCCAAGGCCTCCTGTGCGCCAATTTGTGTATTCTGGTGGCTGGTGCCTTTTTTTTAAAAAAAAAACAATGGCCTCGGATTACTTGCTGCCTTTGCCGTTGTCCATTTTATGATGGTGTAAATTTGTACTACTACTGATTAGCTAGCCTCTTTTCAAAAGAAAACTGATTAGCTAGCTCGGCTTCGTGATATTGAACATTCTAATCACGTGTGCGTACGTTACAACCGATGCAATCATCTCCCTGATCAAACTGAAAATCTCCAGAGCCACGGTTAGTATTAAACAAGGAGTTCGATTATTGCGGCGCAAAAGGAACCGAAGGCAAGGGGATTGATCGGAAGCTCATATACTAGTTTATTCTCACGTCTCTAGTGGAGAGCTCGGCGCCGCCCGGATAAATCTTTCAGTTCGCTGCACCGCCCACCGGCGGCCGCGCCTAACTGCTGCTCCGCCGAACAGTTGGAGCTGCGCGCATCATTCCCCTCCGTGCAGCGTTAGTTGGCGAGAAAAGCCAACGAAACAACCACACAGATATTCTTCTTTACTCCACTGTTCATGATTCCAGTTCTGGCTCCATACATGCATTGCATGTACTTCAGAAAAGCAAAGCCCCCGGCCCGCAGAATGATCGACGCGTTGCATGATTAACAATCGCATGTACTAGTACTTGATTAAACAATCTGTTAACTACGGCATCTTCTTTGTTAACTAGTATACAAAGATCTTTTTGGGCGACCATTTTTAAATCGTACCGATCGTGCATTATCATACTGTCATCGCCGGCCCTCCCTTTTTTGCGCGAGTGGAGCGGCGCCTTTGGAACCCCCCGGTCAGAAGAGACAAACAATCATGGGCTAAGAATGGGCGCAATCGATTACGCGCACGCAACAGGACAGAGAGAGCCCACATTTCGGCCGATCTCTTTACCTTTTCTTTTTTTCCTCCACTTTGTGCATTTGGAACTTTTCACTATCATAATGCCATAATTAGGTCCTACTATGTTCCCACTAAAGCATACTACTCCTAAATAATACACTAGCAGGGTACTACCTCGCTCCTCCAGAAAGAAGTGTACCACAACACGAGCAGGGTAGCGAGCTAGGTTAGCCTCGCGAGGCAGGGGGGAAGGAGAGCAGCCATAGGCCCCCAGCTTTTGGTGACAGTGTACCACCACCGCTAAGCACGTCCACCTCGCTCACCCATCAACGGGCAGCAACACTAGCTCCAAGCAGATGAGCAGTGCAATCCGGGTAGCGGATCAGAATCAAATCGCACGAGGGCCAGGCCCGGAGGCCCATCCGGCAACCAAACCCCACGCATATTTTTAGGCAGCCGCTACATACGAGTGATTGGCACTTGACGGAACGTCCGACGCATGCCCGGGGCCTTCCTCGCTGGTCGCGGTCGTCGCGCACAGGTGGGACGCAGCCATCCGCGCGTCGCCGTCGAGGGCGCACGCGGCCCCCGACGGAAAGCGCCGTTGCCGCTGCATCCCGGCGCAGCCGTCGCCGTCGCGTGCATGCGGCTGCAGGACACCAGCGGCCGGCGCCAGTCAAGGCCACTGCTCGCCGCGACGGCCTGCCCCCCACGTCTCTGCTTATTGGAGTACTCCGTAGTACGTACGCGCTGCCGCGATCGACCCGTGGCCAGCCGCGGCCCGTTGGACGGACCCGGGCGGACGGACGCGCGGCCGACAGCGAGAGGGTGACCGGACGGACGGGACGGACGGCGGGTACGCCACCGTGCCGGCCGCGCGCGAGCGTCCAGACTCCAGACGCGCGCTATACGTGATGAGGACGACGATGCTTTGGGGGCCGCCCTCGGATGCCCGCCGCGAGCACGCGCGCGTCCCCAGCGAGCTGATGAGCGACGGCGCCATCAACGCGCTAGCTGTGCGTGCCCGTGCGCGCGGCGCGGGTGTGGTTACCCCGTCCCTCTCGCGGCTCGTACGACGAGGCCGTGGGCGAAGAAGAGAAAACATGGGAGGCGGGCGGCAGGGATGGGGATGCCTGGGGCCGGCCGTTTGTCTTGTTTGCCTGTTCGCCGAGGAACCGTGTGGGGGCTACTCCCTGATGGAGCGTTTCAGATCATCTGTGCGCAACGAATGACAGACGAACTTGTTGCAGAGCAACTCCAAAGGACTTCTATTTAGATGATTGAATCCACATTTTAATTATTTTGCTCAAATTTCCATCTCTAGCAGGGCTCTTACTTGGGTGACTAAAATGAGAGGACGACTAAATTTGCTCTCTCACCCCCTCAATTTGGTCACCCTCTACTTAGGCTACCAAAAGGTAGAGCCCATCATTTTTTTGTTTTTCTCTTCTTTTTCCTCTCTCTCTACCAAAATATAGAAGTCTATTTAGTCGGTTCTGTTGGAGTAGAGAATACATTTTTAGTGACTAAATTTGAAAAATGAGTGACTAAACAAATTTAATCACTCCACAGGAGTTGCTCTTGTTATTATGCTAAGCACAGGCACCCGCTGATGGTCTGATGCATGCAGACAGAGACGGCCGGCCCTCCTCCTCCTCCTCCCGTTCCAATCAATTGTGGGGTACCGAGATGGTCGATGGGATTGGATTGGATTGGATCGTTGGATGAACGGCGAGTTCTGTGTTGTTATGGGTACTTGCACTTGTGCGCGGCGCACCAGGTCAGCACTAGCCTTCAATTCCTGCCCGTGATCACAGTTTCCCTCCTGCATGCCCAGGCGTGGCCTGGCCATTCCGTGGCACAGTCTGTCTCTGTGGATCACGGTACAGCAGCCTGCAGCCGAAGCACAGAGGTAGGCAGGCAGCCAGGCACTGAAGGTGACTGCTGCACCTGCGTCACCTGCAGTGAGTGCTAGGCCTGCTGGTTGAATCTATTGTCGTTACGAAGAGCAGTCCACAGTGCACGGAACGGAGCCTAGATAGCTACCTCCTACACCAGCACCGGCGACACTAGTAGAGATAAAACGAAACAAAAACTTGCTGCGACGCCCACGCCCCTACCGATCTGAACAACTACTCACGTGTGACGCGTATAAAAAATACCCGTGCTGTCCTCCATGCCTCCGCCAACCCTGGCGGCCTGGCCTCCTCCTAGTCCTGTCAAACAGCAACGATGGAGAAGTCCATTGGAGACCTCGCGATGGATGGAGATGGATCATATGGATGGGTCCTTCTCCTTGCTGCGATTCCCGGACGGCAACGCCGGGAATTGAAAGCGGCAGCACATGGGGGAGAGGCCGAGAGGAGACCGGACACGGGGGAATTGAAAAAGCCCACCTCAGCCAGCAGCCCAGGTAACGCCTAGACTGCGCGTTCCCGGCCCCTCACCTGGCCAGGGCTGGATCCAATCCGCCCGCGCTGTCACGTGACCTGTCTCGGCCTCTCGGCGACCTCAACCGTGCGCCACCGCTCGCTCCGCCGCGCTAGCCTACCGCCAACTTGCGCGCGCGCCCAGCCCCGGCTCGATGGACGATGGCTTCTTCGATCCCAGGCCTCGTCCGCCAACTTGCGGGCACCGACTTGGATCGGCGATCCGCCACGTCCGCCGGCCCGTGCATGCATCCATGGCTTCAGGCCTGGCTTCTTCCCAGTGTCCGAGACCGCGTTCCGGCTTGTTAAACCTCGCCTGGCAAGCAGCAGGCGCAGTAGGATATTGTTTCGTCACGTGACGCGCCCATTGGGGCTGTCTGGCCGATGCCATGCGTGCGGCGTACAGCTCCTGCTCGTGCTCCGGGGCGTGTCTCCTTGCGATAGGCCTGCAGCATGCCAGTCTCAACGCATCTGTGCATGTATAGTACTACTCCGGAGTAGACCAGTAGCGCAGCCGGCACATGCGGACGGGGTAGGTATATATACGAGTTCTTTTGCAGACAACATTTTGAATCTGCGTGCCGGCCGGCCGGTGTGTTTGGTCCTGATTCCTGACGAGTCGATCGATCGGCCTGCGAGCGAGGGCTGCTCGTACTCGGCCTGCTCTCCGGCGCCGCATGCACGTGCATGCATGACGGGGGTTCTGTGTCGGTTGCAGCGCTGACATGGGATCGGAATCGGGTCGATCGGAAGGGGACGTGAGACATGCGAGATAAACAAACATTGGGGAGGCCGGCTGAGATCACTTCAGGGGAGCTGCACCTGCACGTTTTGCTTGCCTGGCTGCCGGCTGCCGCATGTACTACGCTGCTATTCCGTGGAGGGGTGCACGCATGATGCCCGTACAGGAGCGAGGAAACGATGATAGTACGCGGCTAGTACCTAGCAGGTGGATTCCAAGCCCCCCAACTGTGCCTCCTCCGTCGGTAAGCAGCTCGACCGTACCATACCCTAACCCTCATCGATCCGAGAAAAACTCAGATTTATCATCATCCGATCATCGATCGATGGCGTGTAGATAAGGCTAGCTCTCGCCTGGTGCTATACTTTACTTTCATGCCGAGAGCCAGCTACGCTCTCTGCCGTCCCTGCTGCACGCCTATCGGCACGGAAAAAGGCAGCATGCCTGTTCCGCGCGCGGGAGTTGTCGCGGAGTTACTTTGTGTGCCTATCGCGGTCGGGTGTGGGCATACGTATCCGTATGACCGTATCCATTCCCTCGTCCCGTAGTGGATCTCTAGCCAGCCACCGAGATAGCACGTGTCGGGACCAAGGTTTTTTTATCCGACCGATTCAACCGAACCGCCGGCCTCCGGTTCCGGCTAACCGGACCGGTTGGACCGGTTACCGGTTCCGGCCGGCCAAATTCAAAACCAAATTCAAACGTTCCCGTTGTAACGGTTAGTACCGGTTAGCCGGCCGGTTTGTTGGTAAAACCGGACCGGTTGCACCGGTTACCGGCCTTTGAACAAAATAAACCGACAGTTTTAAATTGGTTCCGTGGTGTGAAATAAAAGGAAATTTTGGTATGAACTATGCACATATTAATGTAAAATACCACACCAAAGTAACAATTTATAATTATGCAGAGATATACAATATTAATGCGCGTGCATACAAATACCATAGTCCTAATCGTGCCTACAAATACAGTAATCACTGATACACATTAATAATAGTTCAACGTAAGAATGGGAAGACCCCCATTCTGGACGCCATTTGGTATTCGGCGATGGACATCACATTCAAACCTCGCACTCTAAGCAGTTCAGCCTTGTAGTCTTGCCAAGATTGCCCTTTCCATGCCGATGTTGTCTCCCATTCCTGAACTAACATAGTGTAAAAATGGGGGTCTTCCCATTCGTACACCCATCTCGTCTGTGGCTCCATGCTGATGTCAGGTATGGGATAGTGAAAAGAGTGCCTGGAATCGCTATAGGAGAAAGAAGAGTATTGTGGAGTATCGTTGTCCGTCGGTCCAACCGTTCTCCTCGGCGATTCCGGTGCTCCATGATCGGGGTGCTGTGTAGCATGTGTGAACTGAGTCTCCCCTGCAATTAACCATATATAATAATTAGTACTCATAATCAGAAACAGGTGTGCATATATAGGTGCAATGTATACCTGTGAAACGAATGGGAATACCACCACCACTACCACCACCACCACCACCAGCAGCAGCATCTGCACCGTCACTACCGTCACCATCACCAGCGGAGCTGCTATCCCCAGTCTCTTGATACGGTGGACTACGCTCACCATCACCATCATCTGTGGACGTGTCGCTGTTCACTGATTTTGCTGTTGCTTTTCCTTTTTGTTTTTGACGCTTCGAGTCACCCTTTGTATGCCCCCTTTGGAATTTCCTCTTCCCTAGGTGAGTGTCACCCACATGTCTACGTGCCCAATCGCTGATGCAAGCATCCCCCGTAGTGTCACATAGATCTGAGAGGTTTATTTGATCCCTGACAATATGAGACGGGAGAGGGACGTCTCTGTCATCATCATCCTCGTCCAGAACTGGAGCGCGGTTAGATCGACCATATTCCATCCATTCCCGCACCGGATTATTTTCATCATAAAATGAAAGATGGGCCAGCTGGTCGATAAAATCACCTTCTTCACGTATCGGTGGGCCGGAGACCTCCTCTAGTCGCAGACGAAGGTTGTAGTTGACATAGACCAGCTTGTTAAGTTTCTTGTGCGACAATCGATTGCGAATTTTTGTATGCAGCAAGGCAAAAGTACTCCAGTTGCGCTCGCATCCACTGGACGAACAACATTGTGAAACAAGCCGCATGGCAAGATACTGCAGCTTTGGAGTGCTTGATCCGAACATCATCCACCAGGACGCTGTATGTGCAACCAAGTATGTAAGCAATATATTCAAATATAGAGAAAACAACAATATGTTACGGAGTAACTCTTACATGGGGATGTCTTTGGATCTATCGCCATTCTCATTGCCATTTCACTGCCAAACTCGCCAACCTTCTGCCGAAACACCTCAAGCTCCTGCAATGCCTGCACGGCGCTCTGGACATCCGTCATGCGCTCAAATGTATCCTTGAGTCCACGGAACATTTCTTGAGTTGGTTCCATCGTGTATGAATACCTCGGATTTAGGACAGTGGCTGCAAAATATAAATCACTTCAAATAAGCATAAGTTTCATAGAGTTCCAAAATAGATGACTCGTATAGTCTTACCTGGACCCACATACGTGCCTATGAAAAGGTCACGCATCCTATCGTCCATAACCTTAAGATACTCGTCCCGAGTGGAAACATTATTTCCAAAGAAAGATTGCAGCTCCTGTCTCGTATTCTGGTACGACATCACGACTTCGCACATGTTGGGCCGCTTGTCCTGATCAGCGAAGCGAAGGAACTTGTATATTGCTTGAACTGTGTCGATGACATATTTCAATCCGTCCCACCACTCCAAATTTGAAAACCCGGAATGAGCAAATCGACCATCTTCGGCATCTGCCCATTTGCTTTGTAAAAACTCAATAGATGCCATCCACTGCATGAAACGATCACGTTTCCGATAGATGCTCTCTAAGAACATGTAATTGGTTCCAAATCGAGTGGCATTCCACTTGACCAACTCACCACCGATTGCGTTCCTCATCATTGTATTCAACTGACCATGATTGTGTAACCAATTAGAAATTCGCTTGCATTGCTTGATCGTACCAGAATGTTCGGGCCTTCGAGCTATATCCTTCAACATCAAATTGACGGTGTGTGCTAGACAAGGTGTCCAAAGAATGTGTTCATACACCTCTCCTAGTGCCTTGCAAGCTTTCTTGTAATTCGAGCCATTATCGGTGACTATATGCACGACATTCTCCGGTCCAATCTCGTCCACCACCTTTCGAATCTCCTGTCAAAATAGGTAGGATTTTTTAGTAAGTTTCAAAATATACTCAAAGTGAATGGGACATGTTTAGGGCATACCCTAAGCAAATATGTGCTATCTTGAGTTCTTCCACTCGCATCAATAGACTTGTGGAACCACATGACTCCATTGCAGTATATCAAAAAGTTGATGACACTCATCATCGTCGGCCCAGTCCATGAATCACACATCAACGTGACGCCAAATAAGGGCCAGTCTTTCCGAAACTTTACGTACCTCGTCTTCAAGTCTTGCTCGTTCTGATCAAGGTACTTGCCATCAATATCCCGTCCAGTTGGTGATGCGATACCTTCACCTGCAAATATATGAAAATCATGAGATACAGAAATGTAAGCTCATAGGTGTCATACGAATGAAAGAAAACATACCCCACTTCTGTGTCTCCCTGACCGCGCTGACAAAGTAAGGATTGTCAGCCTGTCTTCTAGGTACTCCCGCAAAATGGAAAAACTTTGACCAAGCTTTACCAATAGCTTCCTTTGCATTCCTACCCTTCTGCGTCCAGGAGCCTGTATCAATTCTTTGTTGGGTCATTCCTCTTCTCCCACCGGATGCCACGTTATAATCCTCCACCGCAGGACTCTCCCTCTGCGAAGTTGCCCTACGCAACATCCTCTGCAAAGGATTCCCCCTCGTCGAACCACTATCCCCTCCATGCTCGTATACACCTCCTCTCTGTTCCACCCCCCGTCGGTACACTGCTTCCGCTCTCGATTGGTCCAAGGCACGCTGCAGCTGAGTCTCCTCATCTTCTTCTTCACCGGGATAGTTTCCCTCCGCTGCAGCCTTCTCCCGTCTCAACCTCTCTCGAGCCCATTCAGCAGTTGCCTTCCTAGCCTTCTCAATGTCACGCTGAAAATACTCCCGCACATCTGGTGGCACATTCCTGCAATGGACCACCTCCGCCCCACGGTGAGCCAAATGTTGTTTCAATCTAGTCGCACCACCTCCTGCTTTCTGCGTATTACAATACTTGCACCGCCATCCGGGATAAAAATTTTCACCATGTTCCCATACAATATCTTTATCTCTACCTGACATTGTCTATCTGCATAAATGGACAACAAAGACATATCAATCACATAAATCCTAAATCAACCTAAATCCTAAAAACATATATGCACCTTAATATTCAATTCTACCTGAATCCTAAATGAACCTAAATCCTTACGTCATACACTTAAATCTTACCTAAATCCTAACTACACCTAGATCATACATCTAAATCCTAAAACAAATCATCTAATACTTGCAAATCAACTCAAAGGGAAAAAAAACAAACGGCTTACCTACCTCCCAGGCCGGCTTACTGCCGATTCCGGCCGGCTTACCGCTGCGCCCGGCCGGTTAACCGGCGCGGCCGGTTAGATCCGGGCCGGGGCCGGCTAAACGGTTCTGCCGCCCGGCTAGCCGCGCTAACCGAGCGGTTGGCCGGCGGTCACCGGCGGTCGGGCTTCCTGGCGCCGCCTGGAGGGAGAGGGAGACGGAAATGGGGTGGGGGGCGCAGGTCTGAAGGTTCTGGGGGGTGTGGCGCCTTATGTGTCGGTGACGGGCCGGTGGGCCTTAATGGGCCGCCTATTTTTTTTTAAAATTCAAATGCCCCCAAAATATATCAAATGAATGAATATTTCAAAAATTTTGACACCATTACATTCCTCGCAACTTGAAGTATTTTTATGAATTTTTTGGGATTTTTTCATTTCCTGGAATTCAAATTTAAAATTTGAATTTTGCCCCGGTTTGAACCGCCCGGAACCGGAACCGGGCCGGACCGGTTAGACCGGTAACCGCGGTAACCGGTCCGGTTCCGAGCGGTTTTTTTAACCCTTCGGGACTCGCCGAATTCGATCCGATTCCTGTCGCGCTGAGTTGTCCTGTCAGCGACGACGTTACCGGCGTACAACCCGGCCGGGCTGACGCAGACACTTTTGCCGTATGACGTGCAGCTAATTTCAGATCATACCGTAGACGAGAAAGGAGCAAACGAAGACGTAAACCTTTCCGTGCCGGACAAGAGACACATTAACTTAGACCTTGTTTGGTTACCTTTCAAATTTCAAAATTTTACAAAATTTTCCGTCACATCGAATGTTTCAACGCATGCATGAAAAATATTAAATATATCTAAACAAAATAACTAATTACACAATTTGTCTATAATTTGCGAGACGAATTTTTTGAGCCTAATTAACCCATAACAAAATAATAATTACCAAATACAAACAAAAGTACTATAATATTTTATATCCAAAAATTTACACATCCAAACAGAACGTTAACCGGGAGGCGAACCGCAGGTTCGCCATATGCACTGGCAGGTGCTGCTAAGCTGCCACCCACAGCTAGCCGCACATGCGCCAGGCTCCTCCCCGAACCTTAAATCGAACGTCTGGTCAAATCCGGCAACAGCTCCCTCCATCTCCACAGCTGGCCGCTAGCCAGCACAACTTCACAAGGCTCCAATCGAAATCGAACAGAACCACCATCTGTGGCCAGATGTGATCGTCGCGCTCCATTCCGGTGTGCTACTCCACATTGATTTGTGACTCCATACGCATGCACAATATTAATATATATGCTGATACGACAATAATGCAACTGCTAGTACATGTAGCAGTACGTCGTCTCCGTGCCCTAATTAACAATCGTTTAGGATCCAAGATTCTTAATCGGAGAAGAAGAAGCTGCGCGTTTGCCACGGGGCTCACAGCTGGGCCTCCTCTCAAGTCTCACCGCACCGCCAGCCGACAAGGCAGCCCGGGCTCGCACGTGGGCTGGTGCTGGCGAGTGGCGACGCGTCCGGAACCACACGCACGTGCGACTGCGACTGCGACGGACGGAGCTCGCTGCTCGCCGGCTGGCTGGCCGGAGTCCAGACCGGGTGACGCCATGGACGCGCGCGCTGGGGACGGAGAGAATCGGTTGGAATCTCGCGACCTCGCGGCTGGTGCCGTGCCGTGCACCGC
This sequence comes from Panicum virgatum, assembly GCF_016808335.1. NCBI lineage: Eukaryota > Viridiplantae > Streptophyta > Magnoliopsida > Poales > Poaceae > Panicum > Panicum virgatum. Next base: position 46,417,501 of record NC_053140.1, on the reverse strand, counting down.
GCTGCACGCCGCACGCAGCGCGCGTGCCCTGCTGCTGCCCCTGCCGTCTCTGCCTCGGTGGGCACGAGCTGGCCGGCCTGGCATTGCCGGCCCGGGAGGTTGGCTAGAAAGATACCCCATGTATAGATTAATCCGCGCGCGGCCTCCCGCCTAGTGTCAACAAGTCCGGGGCTGGCCGTGGCCCGTGGCCACCCCCCCCCCCCCCCCCTCGTGCGCCGCGACTCATCTCAACAAATGCTCAATCATCGAGACGTCGCGCGCGAGGTGGACACAAGCGGGGCGTCGTGGTACGGGCGGATCACGGACACGAGCTAGAGTCCCAGCACGGTGCGCGGTGCGGGGAGACGCCGATGCTGATGCGGGTCAGGCGCGCGCCGTGCCGTGCCGGACGCGCACCTCGGCGCGCCCGCGGCACGACCTCGCAGGAAAACAGGCCGGCCGGCCCGGCCGGAAGGCAGGCAGGCCGGCCCGTTCGTACGGGAAGTGGCGTTAACTTGGTCTCGTACGGCGTCGTACCAGTGGTACTTTGTGGGCTTTGCACGGTGGGTCGGTGGCTTGACCCACCGATTAAAAAATAGGGATGTTGAGAAATGATATCATACATGTTGGTTGGGCTACTTGCCCAAACAGACATTATAGAGTCCGTTGGCGGCCTACAGAAAAAACCGCAGGCCCAGAATTCGGTTGTCGCCAGCAGCACTTGATTCCGGCCCAAAGACTACTCGCTCTTCTGGAATTTTAAATTTATACGGGCCAGGCGAGCGAACCGTAACTTTTTCCCACCGTTACAGATACGCAAAGTCTAATAGACGACCCGTCGCGCCAGCGACGGAGCGCGCGACCCCCGCAGCCCAGCAAGCCAACGCGACGGGCCCAGATAGCCTTGACGGAGGCAGTCCAGCGAGACCACAAACCGCCCGTTGGGCTGCAGACCGCCCCACGCTCCCCTTCGGTTTACCCCAACGGGCAACGGCTGCCTCCTGCGGCAGTGGGGAGAGGAGCCGTACGGGAGGCGATTCCCGGCTGCCGGCGAGGAGCGGCGGCAGTGCATCCCGTCGAGGAGCGGCGGCGGCGTCCCCCCGTCGAGGAGCGGCGGCGGCAGCCCCCCGTCGAGGAGCGGATCGGGAGATCGCTTACCCCCCGTGCCCGCTGCGGATTCAATGTGAGTCGCAATCCCCCATCCTCCTCCCCCCTCTCACCCTGCCCTCCTCCTCCGCCATGGTGCCGCAGCCATGGTGCCGCAGCCGAGCTGGAGTGCCGCCGCGGCCTCGTGGAGGGGCGGGAGCGGATCTACAGGGTATGCCGATTTGGGGCCACGGCATATCCTGCACTTCCGGCCAATACAAGGCAACTCTTATGTACTTACCGATAATTAGCATCAAATCTATTTTGCTTTTTGAGTGCTGCTCGTCCACCCTCCAGGCTCCAGCGACGGCAAGCGGCAGCATCTGGACTAGAACCCACGGGCTAGCTCAAGTAGCAAAACTGAACGTGAGGACGTCTATTGGTTTTGCATGGTTCCGTAGATGGTAATGGCAATGGCTGCATTTGTGCCGGTGATAAAATGACCAGTGACCACCACCGATTGAATTGCTTCTGTTATATCAGTTTTTAAACTAGCAATTGTTACTATATGGTGTAAAGTTTGCTAGGTTTCTGATTTGGAGAAACTGCTGGGGTCACCAGATCAAGTCCAAACTAATCCAAAAACTCTGCTCTGTCGTATGCTCAATTTAACATAATTTTTCATAATTTTGATCACATAACTCATTCTTGTGTTCTAGAGAGTGCTTTTCAATTCATCCTTATGGCGATCTAGTAGCCATGCCGGCTTGAGTCTCCTCTTGTTCATTGAGCAATTTTAGATATTAAGATATATATAACCATGCTTTTAGGTATTTACCCTTAGTTATTAAATTGCTTGGCAAATTTAATTTTTTTATCAAATTGTTTACTGTATCTTACCAAATTATATGTTGTAGGAGCAGCATGACTTTTAGTTTGTTTTGTATATTTTTACTCAAATAATGTTTTGTACTCGTTACTCAAATACTCTCTTGTTGGGTTGCCGGCTATAATGGATGTTATTTTTAGCGGATAGACCTATGCACAAAATCCACTCTCAGTGGCAAGCTTTTTGTTTTCCATGACTCTTAGTGTCAAGTTATGTGATTTTTTTGCACGCAAATAGCGTCTGAATTTAGCTATTAAGAACTGAATAATGTTCTCCTGGGGATTTTGATGCCTAATCATAGCGAATTTGGTGCCTAATCCTAGTGAATTTAATGCCTTAATCCACTTAGCGAACAACATCCCCTAATGAAAAAATGTTACAAGTTGTCTTATTCTTTTGCATATAAATAGTGTCAAGTTATATAATGCGGTAGCGTCAAGTTTGCAGAGTCGTGATATAGTGTTATATTAGGGTAAGGGTACCGTCAAAGGCTACAATATAAAGGGTCAACATAGATATATTTTTTTATCTACCGTTTTTCTGCACCACAAGCTATTTGTGTTATAGTGACATGTTTTTACTCTTTCTCTATGTCTGTTCAGCATGGCTCGGAAACTTTGGATCATCCTTCTCCATCGAGAAGGAATATAAAAGCATCTTCTAAATCAGATTTGGGAGTTGGTGCTGGTGGTGGTGGGAGAGGAGGGAGCTCACAGGCACAAGATGATAGTGATGATGCTCCCTCGCTAAAGAGTTTTTTTAGAAAAAAACTAGCTTTGAACAATAAAGTCTTTATTTTTTTTGCGTGCTTGTTTTAGACAACAAATAAGATGTGAAGTTTTTATGGTACACTAGTATCAACTTATATAATTTGTAATATCAAGTTAGTTATATGAGGTATCAAGTTATCTTCTATTTTCACTTGTAATTATTGGTAAGGCTGTATCAACTTAGAAAATTTTTTCTAATCTCAAGTTAAGTTATCTGAGGTATCAAGTTATTCTTTTTTTCTACATGTAGTTATGATACACCTTGGTTTGTGCTTTTTTTATACTGCAATTGAGATCTCGGAGTTACGGTACACCTGTATCAACTTAATCATTTTTTAATCTCAAATTAACTTTTCTGATATATAAGTTATTTCATATGTCATGTGTCAACTTATGTCAAATATGTCGCGTCTTTCTTTTTTATCACAACCTTTTCATTTTTATCACAATCTGCATGTCTTTTTTCTATCACTAATATATTCTGGTATTTTTTTTACAGCATGGCAAGAAAGAGAACTTAAAATGCCAGATCTGCTCCCTCTCTGTGGAGAAAGATGAGAGTAATGTCTGGGATGAAAGTTGAGGAAACTCAACAGACTCAACAAGATAGCAAAAATGCTCCCTCCCCGAGAAGGGTGACAAGGGCAAGTTGTCAAGAAAAATTCAATAAACGAAGATGCAGCAAACAAGTGTAGGACTATCAAGGTAAATCTGGAGATGCTACAAGCTCAACTTCTATAGTTGAAGGGGTCAAGGCGAGCGCTCAGAGATAAGAAAAATAGTGAAACACTCCCCTAAGGTTGACAAGATTTATCTTATGTGGACACATGATAATTTGCTATTTGTGTTTCTCATGTTTTTTTCACGATTTGTTTGCAAGTTTAGTAGCAACTTACAGTCATATATTATGTAAACTTGTGTGGTTATATTTGATAATTTATATAGTTCAATATACCAAACACAACTTTTTTTTAGATATTGTGCTATCAATCTACATTCATTCTGATATCAACTTGTATAGATTGTTCACTATCAATTTATGTATGCTCTGACTATCAACCTACATCCCTTCTGACTAACAATTTTATCGACCTACACATATTTATGACTATCAGTTTGTGTATTCACACTGACAAATTGTAGTAACAATTTTCTATGCCATTCATCTTTTTATATAAATTGATACATTATCTATACATAACTTGTTACTATATTTTTATGAGCATTAAGCAATAGAAGTTGTAACACTTTCTCTACATAAGTCAATACTAATAAGTTGATACAAAGTATCTATTTAATTTAAATTGCTATGTGTGTGTGCACATGAAGGACAAATTATTGTTTGTAAAATATAACACAAATTGTTACATAGGCTGTACATATGTTGTGATTACATATTCAACATAAATTGATAGTTGTATAAAATAGTCTCAAAATATACCAAATATGGATCTAGTTTTGTAGATCTCTTCGCAAAGAATACAATGGTACAAACGGATTTAAAATATGATGTGTGATGAGAGAGTTATGCTCATTTGAAGTTAATATGCCTATTTCGTAGTGATGACATCAGCAATGATGTCAGCCAAAAGCGATAGCTTCTCCTATGCTGCGCGGCTATTGAGAATCAACCGGGACCAACCATGCATGAGCTCACGTCAGCAGGAGAGAGGGAGGTGCGCTTGCGTATGCTTTTGGTTAGATGTGGGAGGACAGGATAGAATAGGATCGCGCAGTCGCATATAGCGCGACCAGTCGCGCCTTATCCCGATCCTTCACACGAATGTGGGCCTCTCTAGCTACATCTGTATGTGCTCATGTACACCTCGTATGTACCTGCTAGTCTATATGTTTCATCAGGAAAAAAATGAGTGTCAGCCTGTATAGATGGTCTAATCTTTATTACTAAAGCAAGTAAAGTTTCCATCCAAATTTTTGGTTTGACATGTTAGTTTGGTACGTTAGTTTGGTCCGCCTGTGTTATTGACAGGTGGGACTTAGTCCATCCCGTCGGACCAACCCCCTCCATTCACGACTCGATCACGTAGATCCTTATAAATTAACACACGGGCACTAGTATGTATCCGATACTTATACCAATTTTGTCTGTATCAACGCACGAGCATAATTGCCTAGTTTATCAAAAGAAAGGAAAGAGTTTTTTCAGATCCAAAATAGGAAAGGCCAATTTGGTTATTGAGCATATTCATCTAAGCAATAACATAGTTCTAAATTTGGCAAAGTATTATACTTCATTAGGCAATGCCATTGAACATATTCATCTAAGCATGTGTTCCATCTCTTGCCTGCTGCATGCAAGCTACCTGGTTTTGATCATCACCCGAATCATTCCAAAAGCGCAGGGTTGCTTGTCTAGCTTCCTTGTCTAATATGCACATATTATGATTTGAAAGATAAATATATCAAATTTGTATTTTTGGCATTTTGCCTAGCTGAAGAGCATATGTTTTCTTATATGAATGAGTGCTTATGCATTATCGATACCACCGGAATAACCTACTTTAATACTTATATTTTCTAACTCAGCTAGCACACTAGCCTAACTGAGAACTTAATTGAGAACAATTTTAGTTAAGTGAAGGACGAGTAGTAGAATAGGCAAATCAGATACCATATTTGCTTGTTTCCTGCTAATAAGTTGATGAATTAGGATGGAAATGAAACCGGGGTATAAGAAACAGATTTATTTTCAGTGATATGCTTTCTTTCATAAATGCATTTCTTAATATGCAATGCTTGCATTGTCAATGTTCAAAATATAATAATTCTATCATATTCTAACATTTCTTAGCTGAAGCTTTCTGGGCATCAGAGGTGCATTTTAGTTGAGTTCTATATTTTCATGGGTCTTGGACAATATGCAACTGGCGTGGTCTCGCCTATAATCTAGGCAATTTAGTTTATGTCTATCAAGCATTTTGCATCTAACTTAAAAGCAATTTTTGTATGAGCTACTAGGTACTTGGTTATGCAACTAGAATAGTCTACTTTAGTGTATGCATCCAATCTTTCTATATTTAAACTATGAGCAATTCTATACGAGTCACCATGTTGTTCATTTATTAAACTATGGTGGTCTAGTTTTTATTCTATGCATTACTTTTCATGTGCAGCAAAGCAAAAAAATCAAGTGTTAAGTAGAAGGGAGCTAACATAATTTTAGTCATCCTGGGGAGTTCATTTTTTTCGACCTGAGGCCCCACCCATTTTCATTAACAAGAACGGAAATACAAAGTTTGTTCCAGCGATAGAGAGAGAGAGAGAGAGAGAGAGAGAGAGAGAGAGAGAGAGAGAGAGAGAGAGAGAGAGAGAGAGAGCTCGCAAAGAAGGAATAGGTTCAGCCAAATGTAGACTACCTACCTGATTCAAATAAGATAGTCTAGGCTAGGAGCACAAAGCCACAAACCCCAGGGTTCCAAGGAAATCCTAGGGACTTCATAACTGTCTAGTTATTATTTAGCTTGATCTTGTTTTTTAGTCCAATACATGTCCATTGCAGAAATAAAAATTGTAGAGAAAAAATATCGGTAGGTTGTGCAATTCTAAAATGACTGATTCGATGTTCTTTTGTGCAAATGTTGCCTGATAATGCGTGATGTGAATGGGGCCTCATGTGCTGTTTCGATTCAGATTTTGCACAATGGAAAGGTTATTTTTAGAGAGCACAGATGTCATATTTGGTTGCAACTCTGGATGATTTGCCTAGGAGCATATGCTGTCTGCAGGTTGCATGTGAATGTGTTCGATTCCGCTTTACCCAACAACTGGTAGAGTGGATTGTTTGATTGAAGTCTAGTACGTGAGAATTGAGTGATCAGAGTGATACCTATGTCGATTTTGGTGGCTGGTGGAGGAAGCAATGCCTGGTTTCTAGGACTTCAACCAAATATGTCACAGACAGAGTGTAGGTCACAGTCCAACCATGCAAAATTGGTTGAGTGCTGCAACCAAACATGCCTGGAGAGTTTTGTGCAAAAGCATATCCTGTACCATAATAAATGTAGAATACATGTGTTTTCTTCTTATACAAATGGATGCACTTTCTTTTGTATAATAGCATATCATTTGCTAGGTCAGAGATGATTCTTTGTATAGATGCACAATGGATGTCAGGATGGAGAGATATGTTATAAGCCAAAAGATTCTTTGTAAAAAGATTGTATGGGTCTCGCTTGGCAGGGCCGTTTTTAGGAATTTGGGGCCCGGTGCAAAATACAAAATGGGGCCCTCAAATATTTTAAAAGTATATATTTAACAAAATAAAGACACATTTGCACACAATTAATTTAGTATCTCATTTTACATAATATTTAGAAATATGTCAAGTACCAAACGTATTTTTGATAGATAAAAAATTCAATTCATCAGTTGAATTAATTGACTTATTTCAAACAGCACCTGGATATATACAACTTAGGTAGGTACTATGTAGAAATCAATAATCAATTTATGAGCTCACGCTTCTCGCCTAGCTTGCTTGCAAGACCAAGACGGGCGGTCATGGCCTCAGTGTGCATGATTGTCCCTACTCGTGCTGATTGCGTTTGCCGTTCACCTATGAGTTGAAGACTCGCGTTCTTCAAGTCGTCGCACGCCATGAGACAAGGCGGGAGGCAGGGGCCAGAGGATAACGGCCGATCCGGTGAATGCTTGCCATCGGCAGTAGCACGGCTGACGAGATGTCCAATCGTGAGCGCCTACAGAGACCGCCGAGGGGGAACACGAAAAGGACGCGTGGATGCGATATGAGATGCACAATTGCAAGAACCCGACGGCGATCGCAGCTAACGATTCATCTTCATTTTAACCACGAGTTCGCCGGAGGAGAAATAGGGAAGCAACGGACAGAGAAATGGTCATGAGCTGTCAAAAAATTGGAGGGTCTTCATTTTCGGGGGCACAGAACGGTCGCTCATCCCGCTCCTTGGTATCCACGGGCCTGTCGCCCACCCGTAAACTTTTCCTGAGTGTCTTGCGAAGACTCTTTCTGCTGATCACACTCGTCTGCTCGAGATTAAGGCCTTGTTTAATTGTAAAATTCTAAATTCTAAATCTATCACATCGAACGAGAATCTAACATGCATGTAGTATTAAATCTAGACGAAATAAACAACTAATTACATAGTTTGCTTGTAAATTACGAGACGAATCTAATAAGTCTAATTAGATCATGATTAGACACTAAAATGTTATAGTAACCATGCGCTAATGATGGATTAATTAGGCTATCATTAGATTCGTCTCGTAGTTTACAGATGAATTCTTTAATTAGTTTTGTGATTTTATGATTAGTCTATATTTAATATTTTAAAAGTGAAAAAAATTCATTTTAAATTTTTTACACCTGCAATAAACAAGGCCTAAAACCGGAAAGTCACGCACACAGCCAGGAGGCCCAGGAGTCGCGCACCAGCGGATGATTCCCCGCCCACGGTTGCATTCCTTTCCCGCGTAGCGTAGAAAACACGTAGCCGCCGCCACCCACCTCGCACGCCCCAGGCAAACGCCACCACACCACCCGGTCCGTCGGCGGAATCCACCTTCCCGAAGTCTCCCGCACCAGGTCGCGTCGGTGGCTCTCGGTCTCCTCCAAATCTCCACGGCCAGACGCCCAAGCTCCCCCAAACGCAGACACGCTCCGCCGCTTCGCCCCAATTCCCAACCCCCTCGACCGAACCCATGGAGCAGCAAGGGAGCGAGAACACGCAGGAGCCGCTCCCCTGCGCCAACAACTGCGGCTTCTTCGGCTCCCCGGCCACGCGCAACCTCTGCTCGAAGTGCTTCCGCGACAGCCTCCGCCGCGAGGAGGCTGTCGCGGCGGTGGCGGCGACCGCGACGGCCGCGGTCGCCGTCTCTTCTTCTCTTTCTTCTTCTTCGGCCGAGGCGACAGCGGCAGCGCCGGAGGAGGCGGGGAAGGAGGCGCGAGCGAAGGGGAATAAGAAGAGCGGCCGGTGCGCGGCGTGCGGGAGGAAGGTGGGGCTGATGGGGTTCGAGTGCCGGTGCGGCGGCGTCTTCTGCGGCGCGCACCGCTACTCGGACCGGCACGACTGCGGCTACGACTACAGGGCCGCCGGTCGCGACGCCATCGCCCGCGCCAACCCCGTCGTCAGGGGCGACAAGCAGGTCGACAAGCTCTGACTGCGCAGCGCCGGCGCGTGCTCGCTCGCGGGCAGCAAACCATCACTGGCCTGGCTGCTCGATCGAAGTATGCAGTACACTTGATTGAAGGTTGAAGCCTAGCAATTCGATTGCAATTCGCGTGAAAACATCGCTGTGCCTCTTCGCTAGTTCATGATGTATTTGCTATATTAATACCTGCTGCCTGCTGCTAGTGCAGTTGCTTGTTGCGAGAAAGGTAAAAAGCGCTCTGCTTCGTGTGTTTCGTCGCCCTGCGGAGCCAGTCGAGTGCCCCAGTAGCAGCAACCGCGTCTACGGTTGCTACTCTGGTGATAGGAGTCTCCTCCTCGTTCTCGCATCATGTTTACAGCTTGCGCAACTCTCGCCCAGACACACATAGGCCGTGATGGTGACACTTGTGCTCCAGGAAAGGGAGCCCCCTCCATGGGACGGGAGCTGCGTAGTTGAAGCTCGTGAGTTGTGTTGCATGTTTGCATACGGACTTGGAATGGTGGAATTCACACATTGCTAGTACATGGCTACTCCGAATATTTGTGGTCATACAGAATCCCTGTAGACTGTAGTTCTATCAGTAAGGACAAGCGCATAACAGATAAGGTTCAAAAATAACTACTTCAGTCGCAGCTCATCACCGAGCGCATCTGGTGTAGTGGTATCATAGTACCCTCCCACGGTACTGACCGGGGTTCGATTCCCCGGATGCGCAGTGATTTTTCGGGAAATCTATATATCGCATATGTGATTTGCTATCGATCCATCACAGAAGAGGAGGGCGGCGCGGTGGCTCCTGTTCATCTTCTCCGTTGAGGTAAGCGGCGGCCGGAGCGGCGCGGTGGCTCCTGTTCATCTTCTCCGTTGAGGTAAGCGGCGGCCGGAGCTTGGGGAGGTGGTGGTCGGTGGGGGGAGCGGCCGCCGGCGAGGTCGCCGGCGGCCGGGGTGGTGGAGGGAGGCGGCGGAGCTTTAGGGTTCCGGGTTACCTGGGTTCGGGGAGCTCCATGGCCGCCGGCGTTAGAAGAGGAGGGGCCCCGGGCGGCGGAGGACGGGCGGCGGCGACGGTTCGGCCGGCGGAGGGCGAGGCGGCGCGGGAGCGCCGCCGGCCGGGCGGGGTAGGACCCCCGGTGGGCGGCGGCCGGCGGCGGGGGCGACAAGAAGCCGCGGCGCGGTGGCGACGAGCTTGGTTAGGGTTGGAGGCGCCGGGGGGCGGCGGCGGAGGCGCCGGGGGCGGCGCCGGAGCTTGGGGAGGCGGCGGATGGCGGGGGAGCGGCGGCGAATCCCTTCTGCGATGTGTTTGTCGCCCCTCGCATATGCGGGGAATAGACTCCCCGTGATTTTTTTCCCTTTCGGCATGGCCCTCCGCATTCAGTTTTGGTTGCCATGTCATACGAATTTTTTTTATTCACAAAACCTAGCTCCATATGTTCGCGTAACGAAACGCGTCCCGTACCACACCGGACATTGGCACAAGTGCAAGAGCATGAACCCTGCCCCCGTTAGCTCTCGATTTGCCGAGAGAATGACGGACTCCTTCCGTTTCAAATTCTACATCATGCAAACTTTCTTGGAGAGCCTACAATAAAGTACTAATATTTATGGTACCAAATAAATATGATATAAATATTTTCCGCTATTAGTAATCTTTCTAAAATTTTCCAAACGGGCACTTATTATTTTAAAAAATCGGTCGAAATGGCACTCGTTGGGACGTGTGGTAATTTTCGGCGCTGTGCATTGGGCTTCGTTGTGCAAGCCAGGGAAAACAGGGCTGTCGTCAGGACCGGCCGTAACGCGGCGTTCGTGGCCCATTACAGAGTGATGTGGCTCTTACATGTCAAGCTAACCTTTCTTTTCTACGACCCAGCGCAAGCCCGTCTTCATTTTGCTTTTTTATTCATCCTATAGATAGCGCCTTTTTTATTTTTGCATTTTTCAAAAAAAAAAATTACAGAAATATATTTTTGGATTTAGGTTTTACAGATCTATACCCCTACCGCCCGGCAGGGGGGCGGCAGGGGGCATACCGCCCAGCAGGTGGGCGGTAGGGACCTATATATAAATAAAAATAATTTTTTTTACGCAGAGGTCCTTGGAGAGAGCCTGCCGCCCTCCTGCCGGGCGGCAGGCCCCCTGCCGCCCGGCAGGGGGGCGGCAGGCTCCCTCCTCAAATATAAAACTCTAACCCTTCCCTCTGCGCCCTCATTTTCTGCCCACGAGATCCAGAGAGGGGAGAGGGAGAGAGGAGGGGTGAGGGAGGTAAAAAAAACCGGCGAAGCCCTGCAGGATTTTTGATCCGAACCGTAGGTAACCAATATTTCTCAACTATTATAGACTTGTTTCTAAAATAATCATGAATTAGAATAGATTTAGATTTTGGATAGTGAAATATAGAATAGTAAACTTAGTATGACAGTACCTTACTGTTATTGCAGCATAAGGCAATGTCTGCCTCTAATTCTGTTGGATTTTCATGGACCGAAGAAAAATCCAGTATATTTCTTGAGATCATGACACGTCTTGTAATCAGTAAGAAGTTGGATCCATTAGCGGATGGTACGATAGAGATGGTGTTGTCCAAATTAGTTGAGTTTAAATATTTGACATTGTTTCGAGGTATTACAATGCAAGATTTAAAGGAATACCTGCTAGAACGTAGGAAGATATACATGAGGGTATGTGAACTAGCGAATCATCAACATGTTATTGGATTCTTACAAACTACTTGTAAGATATGGATGCGGCCAGAGGTGTATGAGATGCACATTAAGGTAACTCTTATTCAGTTCTAATCACGTCCGTTATTTGTAATCCATATTTACGAAATAGTAAAATTATTGTGTAATTATATGCTAGGATTACCCCGAGGACACGGAGTTGATTAACAAATCGATACAAAATTTCATAAAATTGGTATGTATCTTCGGTGGAGTTATGCCGCAAACTAGACGAAGGAGGTGGAAAAGATCTTCGGGTCATAGTTCTCGGCCTCCGCAAGAACACGTGACCGGAGCTTCGTCAAGTCGTGCTGCACCACCTCGAGCACCTAGTTGTGTTAACTGGGATGACGATATGGATGACTTCATGCCCCCCAAATCGTGGCCTCGAACACCTAATGTTCCTCCCCCTGTACATGAAAGTAGAACCATAAAAGAGAGAAAGGGAAAGTCAAGAGGTTCGTCAAGTCAAACTGCACCACCTCCAGCACCAAGTTCTGTTAACTGGGATCACGACTTAGATGATTTCATGCCCCCCAAAACCATGGCCTCCAAGAGATGATGTTCCTCCCCCTGTGCGTGACTACCTAGATGATTTCATGAAATAATGTGTAACATATATTGTTCATCGGTCTAGATTGTGAAGCAAATTGTACTGAAATAATTTAGATTCTTCAGTATCATGGATGTGTACTCATTTAGCTATCTTCTATGTGTCACATTATGTGTCCAAGCATTTGGGGCTAGCCAATTTGATACAATGAACGATATATAAATATAACGTTAAACAAAATACCACATAAGATATTACATTCAAGGTTACGTTCATTACAACCAAATTCTATAGAAATACGCAATGCCAACTAGTTAAACAAGACATTTAGACATAGTACATACACAATATACTTAATTTCTTACACACAAATAAATGCACAACTAGATGCGGCGAATTCTTGTAGGTGGAGCCGATCCATCCGTCGGATTCCCGGAAGGTACAGCCTCGGCAGCAGCATTGGGTACTGATAGCTGTGGGCACTTCTTGTAAGTGTGACCGTCCGCTCCACATAAGTTGCAATGTTTTTTCTTCTTTCCAGCCTCGGCCTCGTCCATTCCGTTCCGGATACGACGTGTCTGCCTTCGGCCTATGCCCCGCTTCGTAGCTGCATCAGGGATGAGAATTGGATGGAGATTTTTTTGAGTGAATGGGCCTAGACTACCAATGCCGTATATCTCATGACACCAAGTCTGTGCTGCGGCTTCTTTTGTGAAATATGGAGAAACATATGACGCAGCATCTAACCCAGATACAGAACAAGCCGCGATGACATGGGAGCATGGTAAGTGATGCACCTTTGGCTTCTGACATCGGCAGAACACCCTCCCGTCAATGGCTATCAAAACTTCTTGAATTACCCTTTGTCTGCGGACACCCTATCCGGTCCTGTCCCTGCATGATACCTCAAATCTTTGCTCCTTTGTGCCCATCGATATGACTGAGTGAAATCGAGCCTTTTCAACTTTTTTCTCCATGTACTCATTGACCCTTCTGCAAAAATGCACTCCTGGATCATTAATTAAGGGAGCGGCTGATGTGTATCGCTCCCGAAAATACCTTATGCATCCATACATGATGAACTAAACAATGCCAACAAGAGGAAATCCATGAACACGACGCATTACGATATTGTAATATTCAGCATGGTTGGTCGTCTCGATCCCATAACGTCTCTCATCTGTGTCATACAGAAGTGACCACTTCTCTTTAAGTGCACCATCAATCCACTGTGAAAATGGCTTAGCATGTCCAACTAATGAATCTGTAGAACGTCTCCTGCTGGATGATGAGGCCTGGCTCTTAAGCAATTCAGCACTCATGTCATCAATTATAACCCACAAAGCATCAAACTTCCTCTGCTGATTCTGAGTGCACAATCGCTTGAACAAATTCATCAGATCCTTATTCTTGAACCGCTCATAAAAGTTAGCAGCCATATGCCTCACACACCACCTATTGACAACATCTGGCCATATAGGAGGTGAAAATTGACTACCTTCTTGGAGCTGCCTTATAGCTGCAAGTAGACCTGCATGCCTATCACTGATAAGGCAAACATTAGGCCTTCTAGCAACAACGTGAATCTTCAGACGTTCAAGAAACCAGTACCAGTTTTCTGTGTTCTCATTCTCAACAAAGGCAAAGGCGATGGGAACTATCTGCGTGCATGTAATGTTGCCATTCTTCCGTACTATTTATATGCGTCAACTCCCAGAAATCTCCATTAGCTTCCCAGGAAGTCAAGGTATGAACCGTAAGCAAATGGGTCTTTGAATTCACATTGAACATCTTGTGAAGACATTTCCGTATGGACTCAAAACTCCTCTCTAGGGGTTTGTCTAGACTGCACTGTCTTCTTTCCAATGCTGATAGATTTACTCCATAGGAATCATGAGTAATTCTATAGAAGTCACCGTAATGAACTTGAAATGCCACTTTGCTCGACATATCTGGAAGTGCAAAGACTTCATTTTAATTAATCTAATATCTACAAATATACTATGCCTTCAATTATAACCACTAATCCGAACCCTAAGTGCTTACAACAATAAAAAATACTAATCATAAAATTAAATATAAAAAAAATCTGGAATGACAAAGTTGAGAAATATTGGTTACCTGCGGTTCGGATCAAAAATCCTGCAGGGCTTCGCCGGTTTTTTTACCAGTTGGCAGCAGGGGGCCTGCCGCCCGGCAGGGGGGGCGGCAGGCTCCCTCCAAGGACCTCTGCGCAAAAAAAAAATATTTTTATTTACATATAGATCCCTATCGCCCACCCGCCCCCTGCTGCCCCCCTGCCGGGCGGTAGGGGTACAGATCTGTAAAACCTAAATCCAAAAATATATTTCTGTAAATTTTTTTTTGAAAAATGCAAAAATAAAAAAAGCGCCCTATAGATACACCTCCTTCTGCAGCCCACGGCCTGACCAAAAAAGAAGAAGAAAAAACTCCTCACGGCCAGCAAGCTGGCCTTTTGAGATTTGAGCAGCACTACTTGTTAGGCCTAATCTTCTACGAGGCTCCTAACAGACAACAGAACCTGTACGAGGTAAGATGTGCAGATATTTTCACCATAACTGACCCGAATTGATTTGAAAAAAAGCAGGGGTTAAAGTAAAAAATGGCTAGCTGCACTGCTACCTGATGCACTCGAGCACCTGAATCGCTCTCTCATTTTCAATATTAACCATATCTTTTCATGTTTATTGTGAATTTATGGGGACACCGTTGATCAGCCCTGCAGAAATTCACCCTGGAGTTCGAGCACTCTAGCACTTTCACAACGGCATCTGGATCCGTTGTTTTCCGAAACGTACATTTGGATCTTTTTATTGTTTGAAACGTACATCTGGATCTGCTTCAAACGTGCCGGCCAGCCCAGGTCTTCGAATGGCCTCCTTCAATGGATCTGAATCTGGATCCTGTTTTTTTCTCGCTGACGAGATCGGTGACCCTCTCCATGAGCAGGCTGTACCTGCTGATGCCCTCGATTCAGCCCTCGATCCATGTAGGTGAGCTAAGGTCGCGTTTAGTTTGGGAAAAGTAGGGTGAAAAGTTACCGTAGCACGTTTCGTTGTTATTTGACAAATAATATCCAATCATGAACTAATTAGGCTTAAAAGATTCATTTCATGTTAATCAGTTAGACCGTGTAATTAGTTATTTTTTCAACTATATTTAATACTTCATGCATGTGTCGAAAGATTTGATGTGACGGATACTGTAGGAAAAATTTTGGGAACTAAACGGGGCCTAACTTCTGGAGGAAGATGCGGTAGCCTGTGCAGTCGCATCGCATGCATATGCTGATGGGAAGTAATTGCACTGTTCCTGTACGCAATGCCCATCATCCCATTTCTAGTGACATAGGAGTATGTTCCATACACAACATACAATTTTTTTTCTTTCCTGTACATACACTAGCAAATGATCTGAGAACGAGAACAATCAGCCAGTAGCTGATCATCTCTTGTATTTTTATTACCCGTCGTGCCCAGCTATCCCCGCCGGCTCATCCCGGGAAATGAACAATCAATTTCTAGTTGACCGTTCGTGTAATTTAATTAATTTCGTGGAAAATTAATCAGCGCCTAGCTGATCATTTCCGGTATTAATTAACCGTAATTTTACCTTGCCCGTCCCGTCCGGAGCCAGTTAAACTCCTGCGGTTCTTACCATCACATGGAGCTGGAACCGGGAGCGTCGTCGTACTTCTCGGCATTGACAAGATCGGTGACCCTCTCCATGAGCACTTCGAAGTCATCGTCCCCCTTGAGCAGACTGATCCTCGTGTAGCGGCTGCCGGCCTCGTTCGCGACGCCCGTGCGCGTGATGATCTTGGCCTTGAGCAGCACGTCGTAGCAGTCTTCGTCTTCCTCCCTCTCGCACTTCACCCACGCGTAGGCTGTCCACCGACGACAGTAACTGGTTAAGTGAGCGAGTTGCGATGTCCATCAAAATAAAGGTCGATCAGACGCTCGTCACCTGGCGACGGCTCTCTGACGCGCTTGAAGTAGGTGCAGTACTCGGGAGCCATCTTCTGCAGCGAGATGCGGCGGGACCGCGACACGGCGGTGCTCAGGCGGCGCCACCTGCTCCTCATCACGTCGTACCCGAAGGCGAAGATGTCCTCCTCGCCGTGCAGGTTGGCCAGCATGGCCTTGACGATCCCCAGCATCCGCAGCTGGGTGTCCCGGGACGCGCCCATCACGCTCATCTTCACGTACTCGTACGCCTTCTTGGCCACCTTCTCGTCCCTGATCAGCGCCCACCTGCGGCGCAACGCGCGACACGAGACGTGTCACTCTGAACCCCGGCATTCGTACGTACGCGCACTGCACACACGACCTGCTGCACATCGATCACGTACCCGAATCTGCTGCCGGCGTGGCCGGAGGGCTTGGACATGGTGAACATCATGACGTCCTCGTCGGACGGCGCCGGGATGTGCGTGAAGTGCGGCCAGTAGTAGGCGTGGTCGAAGATGGCCGCGGCCGACGAGCCGCCGAGGACGGCCTTCTCGAGCTGGGCGTCCGGGTTGTTGGGCGACGTGACGAACTCGATGAAGCCGCCGTCGCCGTCGTCAGTAGTGGAGTTCCGTGATGCGTTGGCCCATAGAGCCGTGGTTCCGCCCCACCTGTACTCGCGGCCGTCGAACATCTTCGTCTGTGCTTTATACGCCTGCACAATCCTCGTTCAATAGTACAAACACGGTGACTTGTTTGTTGACCCCATATCTCTGAAGACTCTGATTCGATTAAACTTAAAGGTTCGTTTAAACTTTAAAGGACACTGTGAAGAGTGGCATTGAAACTTGAAAGAGAAGGTAGCAGCTGACTGGGTAATAGGGCGCGGTGGCGACCACGCGGGCCGGCGGCGAGCTCGAGGCGGCGTTGGCGTCGTCGGGGGAGAGCGCGTACACGAGCGCGTTGATGAGCTGCATGGAGCCGGCGGCGAAGACGATGCGCTTGCCGTCGGCGATGGCGTTGCCGACGGCCCTGTGCAAGCGCCGGATCTGTCGCTCGAGCTCCACGGACTGGAACATGCCGTCGGTGGTGCTGTAGCTCATGCGGTGCCACCCGGAGACCACCACGGCGCTGGCGGCCGCGTGCCGCCGCCAGTACGGCTCCAGGAACAGCGGGTTCCCGCTGCACCACCAATCATTGGGAGACACGACCGGCGTCAGCAGGGCCAGGAGTAGGTACCGGAAGCGTCATGCTTCGTGATGAAGCGTACACCAACGCAACACGAAAGGAGTTGTAGGACAGGAATTAGACGTTGGCCCTGATCTTTACCCGTAAACTCCGTAAACACAAAAAAACGTCACATTGAATGTTTTGACACATACATGGAATACTAAATGAAGTCTATTTACAAAACTTTTTGCATGGATGAGCTGTAAATCGCGAGACGAATCTAATGAGCCTAATCTAATGGCTGGTAGTGTTATATAAATTGCTAAACTTTCGAATAGATCCAAATTGTGTCATGTAAAGTTCAAATTACCATTTTAAGCTATAAAGCTAAAGTACTTAGGTTGACCTGAAACTTATGTATAGATCCAAAATTTATTTTTGAACTTTTGCGCTCAACTCCTGTAGTTGTTTCAAAACTTTATATCCAAATATTTTTTCCCATGTTTCCTCCAGCTTTTTTATTTTCTAACTTTTTTTTGCAAATTTTAACATATATGTTTCATTTTTCTGCAAAATTTTTGTATAGACTTTTTTTTGTATTGGAACATATTTGTACAAGTAAATTTGGCTATTTTTTTGCATGTATATAATTTTGTATTTAAATGAATTATACAATTTTGGATTTACCTTAAGTAACTGTGATTTGGAACCCCCGTGGTACTGGTAGTGAGTTTATAAAAGAATCTAATTTTAAAAATTTAGGATCTGAATGACACCTCGAGCTAGCCGAGCCAAATCAAGATCGGCGGTGTATTCGCGCACGCGGAGCTGGTGAGTGGACAGAACGAAAACGACCTCCCACCTTCAGAGCTGAGACGACATGGAAAGGCGCAAGCAAAGCAAGCACATGACATGGAGGAGAACACCATCAGAGGGAGGGGCCGATCGCGTACCTGTCGGCGTCGGCGGTGCAGCCGGGCGTCCGGAGGGAGCAGTCCGGCCCGCTGAAGCAGGCGTTGCACTCGCACCCGGGCCGCCCGCCGTCCTCGCCGACGACGCCGTCGAGGAACGCCTGCCCGTGGCCCGAGCAGTCGACGGCGGCCACCGCCTCGGCCTCCCTGGCCGCCTGCAGGGCCCAGCTGAGCCCGCAGCCGCCGCCGCCGGCCGCGTCGACACCATCCAGCAGCCGCGCCGGCGGCGGCAGGAAGTGGCGCGCGAGGAAGACGGCGTTGAGGAGCAGCGACGAGCCGAGGAGCGCGAGGAGGCCGAGATCGGCAGGTCGTCGGCGGCTTGCCTGCTGCCCTCCGCCATCACCACCAGCTGCCGGCTTCATTGGACTTGGACTGGACGTGTCTCTGGCTGTGCGTCCTGACAAGACTGCTTACAAAAATTGTGCTGCGTGCTGCTGGGCTGCCGGGCTGCCGGCTGGGTCAGGCGTTTCAATCAGCCGCTTAAATAAATAATAAATACCTCTAATTTCAGGGTGAGCTTTTCTTTTCAAGGTCCCGCTCGGCGTCGCGCGGAAAAGGTCAGTTTGGATTGCCTAGGGTGAAACGGCTCTTCGCCCCCGTGGGCCCCAGCGCCCTGACCGGCGTCGAAAAATGGAGGAGAATCACACGCAGATGCAGGATGAGGATTCTCATCCGCTTCGTCGTCGTCATCCCAATCCCGTGGGGAAAAAAAAAACTACTGAGATTCCCACGGATTCTTCTCACCGCCTGATGCTCCAGCAGTCCAGCGAGATCGACCGTCGCCCATCCCATTCCCGTGGTTCGCTCTCGCGAGATCGACCGCGCCGCACGTAATAGGCGGACGAGTCGCCTTCGGTTGGGCAGTGGCGCAGCTTCCGCAATCAGGCCACTGTCATCGCCCCCGCCTCTCGTCCTCCTGATTTTTTTTTCTTTTTACCGCTTGCATGCATTCGTCGGGGCAAGGCAGCCGGTGGCGAGGGGGTGATAAAATCTTCACATGGATACTTCTTCCGCCTCAAAAGAACGCAACTCTCGTTTTTCGAGAAATTAAACAATTTTGAGTTTGGCTAAATTTACTAATATTTATTGTACAAAGTAAGTATCATTAGATTAACTATGAAATATATTTTCATATTAAATTTATTTAAAGATATAAATGTTGATCAAACTTTAAATTATTTAACTTCTGGAGAGTTGCATTATTACGTGGACAAATGGAGTAGATAAATTGGCGCAAGCCGCAAGCACATTCGAAGAAAAGAAAATGAATAAATGATGGACGTTCGGTGTATTGGGCTTCGTTGTGCAAGACACGGGGAAGCTGGGCGGTCGTCAGGCCCGGCCGTCGTACGTATCCGGTCCGTTGGGCGGCGTTCGTGGCCCATTAACTCAAAGAAGACACCAAACAGAGTTTTTCTTCGGAATCATCTATCGGGTGTTTTTCTACCTTCTTATCACTCAAATCTCAACTGCTCTGATCTTTTCGTGATTTGTGCTGCTGTTGGCTAGTTCTAGTTGACGGTTGTTTTTCGTTGGTTAATAATCAGTCCATTCATTTGGTTGGCCCGTCAGCTTGCTGCCATTCTGGTTTACAATTTTCCTCCTATCCACTCACACGACAGCTTTTGGTGGCCGGGTTCTCATCTTAGACGCCGATGCTTGCAAAAAAAGGCTGCAATGAGAGACGTTGTCGCTGGTGATTTGCTGCACTCAGCGCTAAGGAAGTCCACGAAAGTTTGTACCCGGCTAACCCAGTGGATCGTGGTCGGCCCAGGTTACGCTGACAGTCACTTCTTTCTACCCCTAGCAACTCATTAATCATCCATGTGCTCCGTGGACATATCTTCATTTTTATTTGTTCGTGCACAAATTTTATTTCATTTCTGCAGTAAATTGTTGTTGTGTGATGCATGCGACAGTGGGATAGTTTCTCAATTTTTATTTGTTTTCTATCTTTTTTTTAGTGCTGTTATTATATTATTAGACAAATTGGTGAGCATGTCGTTCTATGTTCTGAATGTTTATTAGAAAATATTCAGTGTATTCATTGTTATCTGACTACTCAGACGACTGAATCAGCGTTCAGTAAATCCCAAATGTACAAAGTGTTTTAGTTTTAATTTTTTTGAAACCACTATATAGAATTGAAGATTTTGTACAAATTAACAAGAGCAATTGGTAATAGTTATTCAGTCTGTCAAGCTCACTAATTAACAACTCCTCTAGTATGGCTCGAGACGCACCTTCATCATCGTCAAGGCTAACAGGGTCACGTGGAATAATCGTGAGCTGTTCTCTTTCGGAAGGATTTCAAGATGACAGATAATCTGAGTGATATAAGTAATTTTTTCACTCGGTTTTAATAAGATGTGCACTGTTCTTTACTTTTGACTCAAATAAGAGAGAATTGCCTATTTGACACTAGAAATAATGGAACTTGCCTATTTAACACTCAAACTTAAAATTTTATCTATATGTCCTCAAGTTGAGTTTCTGTTGCCTATTTGACACTCCTGTTATATTCTGTTAGCAGCAACGTTAAGTTTGGTCGCTGACATGCTGGCCCGCGACTTGATATAGTGGGCGAGCCAAAGGCGCGAGTGCAGCGGGCGGCGGCGGCGGCAAATACTCGCCGGCTGGAGGGGTCTCTGGCGACAATGATGGCATGGTGAAGTTCAGGGAGATGAGGCGCATCTGATGATGCTGGTGGCGCACGGTGAACGTGTCGTCGGTGAGCGGGCGCCATGCGGGCGGCTGCGACAAGGTGGCGGCAGAGGCGGCGAACGGCCAGGGAACGCGTTGGACTAGCTCGAGCATGGGCATCAGTAGCGTATACGGAATCCGTTTCTGACTTTGGTTGGGTTGGGAAGAGGGCGGCGGAGGAGACTCACTGTGCAGGGTCGACGGCGGTCATGGAGGCCCAAGCGGCACAGCTGCGCAAGGGCCCCACGGGAAGGAAGCTCCAGACGGCGGTGGGCTGGGGATGTTGGCGAGAACGCGTTGGGGCTACTAGCCAGAGGAATCGGGTGGCGGCGGCCCCGCCGTGGCGACGTCCAATCGGCGGCGGCTCTGTCCCGAGCAGAGCAGAGCGGGGCGCGGCGCGGTGATGGGGTTCTGAGGGACCGAAAAGGCGACCAGAGGGGGGGGGTGAATGGGAGCCTATTCAAAATTATCGCAATCGGAAGCTCGGCTTAAGATCCCAAGTGCGCACCCAAACCCTAGAGTCCTAGGGAAAGTGTGGAGCAGCTATGGAGAAGCTACACCAACAGACAACGGCCCTAGGAACAAACGAGAACAAACGCGGAAGCAAACACTGTGGCAGAACCACCTGAATTATCCCGGCTCAAGTGCGCAGGCCATCACCATAAAGGCAACACCGGCTCAAACGCACTTCAAACGGAACAATTCTTGGTCTGTCGGGTAACGTCCCGATACAACCACCGGTTCTCGGATCGAACAAGCATACCCCGCACGAAGGCGAGTCCAGAGATATTACAACAACAAATTTTACAACACAAGCTCAGTAATAATTTACAAACCAGTTCAAACCATTATTACAAAACTAAACTTAGTAAAACAGTTATACAAGCCATAAGTGTAAAACTTCAGAGTTTAAACAGCGGAAGATAACACACGACGGCTACAACACGTCGCAAAATGGTACCCAGCTAGCCCAAGCATGGTATCACTCATCAGGGTCATTGCCGGCCGAAGACATATCCCACTCTACGGACCAGCCAGGAGGCAAAGAGCAGGGATAGGTCAAACTAGCGATCTGCTCCTCAAAACTCATACCTGAAAAGGTTTCCAACAGCAAGGCTGAGTATTCTAATACTCAGCAAGACTTAACCGTCAACGGGTATACTAAACCCACTTTAGCTAGACTATGCAGGGTTTGTGAGGCTCTGGTTTCCTCTTTGCTGAAAAGCAATAAAGAGTAGGTCCTTACTTTCAAATTTTAGCTTCCAAGATTCTAGTTGATTAACCATTCTATGTAAGCAACTACTATTCAACCATGGTAGATCTTTAAGCAAACATCAAAATTGAATATCATAATGTTGCTCTTATTACTCTGTGTGGCAAAGAGATCAAGTAGTCCCAAACTGTGGGAAGCAGACGATTCGAATCGAATTTGTTAACCTGGCCAGGCAGACCTAACACACACGTTTGGAACACCGTCGGGTCGTTCCCAAACAACCGTTTGCCTTTCTTTCCGGCTTGTGGATAGGAGCACTCTCCCCGACTACATGGCTCCAAGGTCCAACCTTATCCCTCCTAGTCGTAGTGTTGCGCAACATAAAAATAAAACCTATCCCTAAGAGAGAGTGTCAGGTATATCCACTCCCCGGTCCAATCGGTTACTAGGCTTACCGCGTACCATATTTACGGCATGTGGCTAGTACGTTCAAAAACTTAACCAGCACTACCACACACCGCGACCTTAGCAAGTTCATCAACACAGACGAGGTCTCACATAAGGTCATGATATCGAACACAACCCCGTCCGTCGTCCTTATATTGATAACAGAAAGGTAAACAAGCAATTCCTATAGAGCTCGCGAGTGACAGGCAATCACTCGACTTTTACCGGTCCTATAAGCTTAGCAATTATTCGAACTCAGATCTAGTGTTCAGTACATAGGTTACTAGGATCATGCATCTAGGGTTTTAATTCAAATCCTAAGAACTGTAAATGCACAAGTAAGTAATAACAATAAATGGTAATAATTTGAAATATAGGTTATGTCCGGGGCTTGCCTTCTCGGTAGTCACTAATTATTTCAGCCCTGGGCTCTTCCGAACTTTGGTCCGGGGCTTCAGTTAGTTCAGCAGTGTTCACTTGAGCTTCGAGATCACCTCCATCAGACTCCGGGATCAGCTCGTACGTCCCGTCCGATAAGACAGTCGTATCTATATGTAATGCAAGAGCAGTATTATAAACACGCTCACGATGTAGTGAAGCTAAGCAACAAAATTAAAACACACATGGGCAATCGTTTATAGAGTAGTTAATTAACAATTCTATCTACACAAGGCATCATGATCAACAGCACAAGAAAGCTATACTAACTTCATAAAGTGAGTGGTGGTTGATTTCTATAGTAATTAAATCAAGGTTTGCTAATAAATTAACAACTCAGAGCACAAACAGTAATAAATTTTGCAAACATTACCCTAAACAGAATATGAATAGAGTAAGCTATCTTGTAAATTTCATGCTAAAACATGTATCCATTTATTCATAACAAATCAATCATTCAGACCACACCTAGAATAAGATTGAATTACACAGATTAAACTAAATCAAAAAAGAAGCTCCAAATTTAACAACAGGCCTACACAGGGATAAATTAGCTACTGTGATTTTTTTATGATTTTATCTACACAGAATTAATTTTGAGAAAATAAACAAAACAGACATTAGATTAACAAGATTCATTTTTATCTACTGTTATAGTCATCAAATAGGGCTAAAACTTCATGTACAAGCTAAACTATTCAAACATATCACTGAAAAATATTTTCATGATTTATCATCAGCATAAACTATTTATCATAATTAAAGTCTACTAAACAAGGATTAAATCAAAGAAATAGTTACACATGAGAACTTATCACGAAATTTTTATAGAAATACTAGAGTTACAAGAAAAAACAACCATAAAAATTTCACTGCAAGACATGGCTTCAATCATCAGTTAAGGAAAAGATAAACAACTAGTCTTTATTTACCTAGTGACACAAATCAATTTATACAGCAAAAAATTTCAACAAACAACCATCAAATTTGATTCTACTGCAAAGAGCTACTCTCAAGGATTCCATATCAACTGGATTTGCTATTTTACGAATTTTATACGAATTTCTATTGAATTTCAAAGTTCACCGCAAAAATTACAAAGGAGCCCTTGCTGCAACTATTCATCTGAGTCACGGGCTATTCAAATAACCCTCCCCCCCGGGTTTTCGTTTCTTCTCAACCCGAGGTCCTTGGCCGGGTCAGAGAGGGGGGGCGGTGGTTGACCGGCCAAATCCCGGCGAGGGGATCACCGGCGGCGAGGGGAAACAGGAGTGGGAGCTGCAGCAGTCCAAGGCGCACCTCGGGGTGGTCTTCGGGTGCGGGGAGGGGCTCGGAGGCGGCGGCTCGACGGAGCAGGGTGGCGGCGGCGGAAGTTTGACGGCGGCTAGTGTGCTCCGGTGAGGGTTGGGCGAGGGGAGGTGGTCGGGGAGCTGCGCGGGATCACGGTGGAGCTTGCTAGGGGGTCAGAGCGGGCGAAGGAGCTGCGGTGAGGCGGCTCCGCGGGGGCGTCAAGCTTGCCGGCGTTCGGGGTGGAGCGGCGGCGGCGTTCTGTGGCGTGGGAGCGAGGAGCAAGCGAAAGGGTGAGAGGAATGGCTTGCTGGGGCTTTTGTGGTGCTCGTGCGCGCGACAGAGGGGGTTCTGGAGCTCTGCCCGGGGCTAGCCACGGCAGTGGCGAGGTGGCGACCGGCGGGTTGTTTGGGCGGCGTGGCACGGCAGGGGAGGCTCCAGCGCGAGGCAACGGGCGGTGGAGGAGGAGCAGCGCGACGCGTGGGCGCCAGCGCGAAGCATAACGTGGCCGGGCTGGCTCTCCACTGCCCCGGCAACGGTACTGCACAGCGGCGGCGCTGAAAACAGAGGAAGCAGGCTGGAGGAAGGGGATAAGGACCTAAACGCAATTACCAAAATTTCAGGGACCAAACTGTAAAGCAGAGATAACTTTTAAAATAGGGCTCAAATGAAAAAGTGCCCAACATAAAAGTTGTTCAACTTTTCAAGATCTACAACTTTGATGTTGTGCAAAAATTTATTTGATCAAAGAT
The DNA here is from genome assembly GCF_016808335.1 of Panicum virgatum. Lineage (NCBI taxonomy): Eukaryota > Viridiplantae > Streptophyta > Magnoliopsida > Poales > Poaceae > Panicum > Panicum virgatum. Next base: position 46,392,408 of record NC_053140.1, on the reverse strand, counting down.
TCAAGAGCTAATTTTGAAAACATAATAGGGATTTTGAATTCCAGGAATTTTGTCTTTTTCAATGCAATTTCACTTTAAACTTAGGCTGAATTGAAAAGCCATGTAATGATTACACTAAATTTTGCAAAAACACCCTCCACAAAAGCTATAATTTCACAACCTATTCAAATATAACTATAAAAAGGACCTTGCATAAAATCATAATTACACATATAACCTTTATATTTACAAAAAGATCATTTTTCAAGCAATCGAGCACATGATGCATAAAATAGATACACAACTACAGTGCAGACACCTAGGATGTCACAAACACGAAGAAACACTGCGAAACAGACACGGTATATGAACACCAGTTAAACCGATGTGTGAAGAAAACCTTCACTGGTTCAACCGACGTCACAGAGCCGGCAGCAAAGAAGAAGCACTCACCGGTTAAACCGACGCTACGGTTTAAACAGCGTCGGTTCAACCGGCGATAGTGTGCCGGATGATCCAACAAAATTAACACTCAGCGTCGGTGCAATTGTCCAGAGAGGCTCCAAAACTGACTTACCAAGCACTGGTTAAACCGACGCAGTCAAATCCAAAACACCGGTGCAGTTGTCCAGAGAGACTGCAAAACGGATCAAACTGAACACCGGTTGAACCGATGCTAAGAGACTTCTATACGCCGGTGCAACGAACCAAACACCATAACCCTAACAGCCGAAAAAACCATCTCACCGGTTGATCCAACGCAACATATCACAAGCGCCGGTTTAATCGATGATAGGAAAAAGTCTACCCGTGCCCAGAAACAAATTTTTCAGCCCGCGACTTTTGACAAACTTGATGATCGAAGGGCCAAATCAAGTCCAAGTCTCACCAAATTTTGTAGGCATGATCACAAAGGACTTGTGAACATGTCCACGGAAGGAATCGACGAATCACTCCATGGTTTGGGAGGAATCGAGGAATTCCCGAGCAAGAACGAAGTTTTCTCAAAAACGCAAAAAACGTCGTTTCGAAGGGACTCGTGATTCCGCGGGTTTTAGCACTAGGCTAGATGGATTAGAATCACTTCAAAGAGTCACGTGATCATCAAGAAACAACCCCTCATCTCGTGCACAAGAATCGACACGGGAAAATCGAATTTCAACCAAACAAAGCACAAGATGTATGAAATTGACACAAATTCAAAAGCCCTGAGGGCACAAGGAGGAGAGGGCCTCATTTCCCGATCAATTTCATACAAGAGTCTCAAAAATCCATATCCCTAAAATCCTAATCCTAGATAGGAAGGAAGGAAGAGGGAGGAGAAGGAGGAGACGCCTGGGAGAGAGGGGGCGGCTGCTTCTAGACGCCAGGCGAAGAGCAAGAGAGAGAGTGGGTGAGGGGATATTTATGCCCACTAACTCTAGGACTAAAAGACTAAACTACCCATAGACTTAACTAGACACTAGAAAGCCCGTAGGGGCAAACAAGGACTCATCCGACGGCCGAGGTTCTTTCTTCGAATCGAAGTCCTCTCCGCGATGCCGCCACGTAGATGAAGATCCGGTCCGCGGTTTTGGAGAGTCCGCAAAACCCGGATAGGTGGCTGGCTGGTTTTGAGAAAACTGCCAAAACTCCACGCGCGGGAAGATTCTGCCTCCACGCCGTGGCCCTGGACGCCATTCCCGCCTCGGCCTTCAGACGGCCCTAGACGCCACCCGACGCCCGTCACCTCCTCGCCCGCAGCGAGGCCCTAGACGCCGTCGACGCCCGTTCCTCTGCCAGTCCCGATACCAACGCCCGTACCTCCACGACTTGGCGTCTTCAATCGCCGTCCCGAGCTTGGTTTTGTGGCGCAAACCAAGAAACCTGTCATCCGTCGGCGCTTGCGCCCTCGATCCAGGAGTGGACGTCACAGCTGCCGCCCGGCCCGAGCTCCGGTCCCGGCTGCCCTTCACCGCCGTCTACCGCACGGACCATCAGCCACAGCACCTCCACGGCAGCTCTCCGTCGACACTCGACGCCCGGGTACCTGCAACCAAAGACCAAGCACACATTACACCGCACGGTTGATAATTCACTCATCACAACCAGGAGTGAGTACTCCACATTCCTCAGGTTCCATGGCGGAGGCGGCACCACTCATTGGTCGCACGCGCAGCGCAGGCAAGAGAGCGCGGTGGTGGTGCTGCGCGAGTGTGGGCGTGCGGTAGTGGCATCGCAATGGCGAGGCAGGCGCTCGCGAGGCTAATGGCATGGATAAGACCGACCTGGGGCGACGAACGTGCTGTGACGGCGAGCGCATCGGCAGCGGGCGAGCTCGACCACTCGGTGGTGGTGGACGACACATCAAATAGAAGCTCGAAACAGGTGTGCCGATGCTTATCGTTCTCGATTTGAGCAGAAAGGCAACAGCTGCTGCCGACCTCCATCTCTGTGGTGGATGAGCAGAAAAGAGAAAATGCCTCTGTTTGCTTGCTGCAATAGAGCAGGAAGGGAATGGGCTGCAACTCGAGCAAGAACAGAGCAGAGAGACGATGAAGTGGCTGAACGCCGGCACGGAGGAGCGGCCGCGTGTCGCCGTTGCTTCTGGGCGCGGTCGGCATGGCACTTTTGGAGCAAGTGGTGCTGTGGTGGCCGGTAGAGATGTAGGGCAGGCAGGCAGTGTCAAACGGTGCTAGTTAACAGAACATAACGGAAGTGTCAAATAAGCAATAAAAGCTCAACTTGTGGGTATGTAGACAAGATTTTAAGTTTGAGTGTCAAATAGGCAAGTCTCATTATTTGTAGTGTCAAATAGCCAATTTTCTCTTGAAATAAATGGCCGTCACTCAGTTTTTATTTCTCTTGAACATATGACGTGGTATACTCTGATTGGTCCAAAATGTGGTTGATAAATGAAAACAAAAGCACCCGGATGATGAGTAGATACTCCCTTTAGGGCAAACGACCCAGCGCAGGAGCATATTCCTTTCTTTTTTTAATTATCCCATAGATACATCTCCTTCCGCAGCCCACGGCCTGCTGGCCTTTTGAGAAGAGAACAGAAACCTTAATACGTGGTTAAGGTGTGCAGATATTTTTTAATTGTTCTTGAACATGCTCGAAACATTGTTTCTCATTTTTACAACATTTTATTTTAATGTGACATTTTTATTTGTTTTATATTTTATATGGAACATTTTTATTTGTTTCAAAACAATTTTTAAGGTAAAACTGATGAGTTGTTTGTTTCAAAACAATTTAATGTAGATCACATATGTAGTGTGTACGTCACGTTTCCTTCTGGACGATGCGTGGTAGATTCGTCTCGTGATTTACAGTCCATCCATGCAAAACGTTTTGTAAATAGACTTTATTTAATACTCTATGCATGTGTCGAAATATTCTATGTGATATTTTTTGTGTTTACAGAGTTTACATGTTGTCATCTAAACAGAGCCTCATTGCATTATGCGATGAATAGACAGCCCTGATATTTTCATCATATTTTCCAAAAAGAACCTTCCGCCGCAGCAATGTTTGATGGGATGGATCGTAGTATCCAAAGGGAGAGCAGCCCTGCAGCAGCGTCCTTTTCAATTCATGCCCCGTCTCCTTCGTTCGGTCCCTGCTGTGGATTTTTTTTTTTGGGGTGTAAGCCTATCACGATGAACTTTAACCCGTGATGCGACTCCAATCATGCATGATTGCATCGCACGTACACCACCACTACTGCAAAGTATCGTGCCGCTGAACCTCCTTCATCGTGTTCCTGCCTCGTGCCTGTGCCCGGTGCCCGGTGCCCGGTGCTATCCAGACCTCCTGTCGGCCGTCGCTCTCGCCTCTCATCAGTGCACTGCATCATACCCCGTGTTGGCTGTGTTTAGATGAGGTGAAAAGGGGAGAAAAAGTCACATCAGTCACTGTAGCACACTATAGCACTTTTCGTTTGTTTGTGGTAAATATTGTCCTACCATGACCTAACTAGGCTCAAAAGATTCGTCTCGCAACGTACATTAAAACTATGCAATTAGTTTTTTTATTTAACTATATTTAGTACTCCATGCATGAATTATTTGCTATATTTAATGTTTCGATGTGATAGGAGATGTGATGGATGTGATGGAAAGTTTGGAAATTTGGTGGGAAATAAACACACCCGTTGTTTGGATATGTGGATGGATGGAATTGGCAGACTTCGCTGGCGCTGGCAGCCCGGCAGTGAACAGCAGTGCCCCGCGCCAGATTAGTTGGTGAAAAGTTATTGATTTTGTTACTGTATCACATTTCGTTGTTACTTAATAAATAATATCTAATTATAGACTAATTAAATTTAAAAAATTCATCTTGTGCTAATTAGTTAAAACTATGTAATTATTTATTTTTTCAACTGCATTTAATGCTTTATGTATGTGTCCGAACATTCGATAAGACGGATATTGTAGAAAATTTTTTGGAAACTAAACACATCGTTAGCGTTCCTGCCGTGAGTCCTTTTAACGCCTTTTAACATTCCTGCCGTGAGTCCTTTTAACCGCTGGTGGCAACAAAGATCTCGAGAGAGCGCGATGCGGCTGGTTCTCTAACCAAAAGGTCAGCTTCCTTTCAGTCCTCCGTTCGTCCCAGTGGCTGTCCTCTTCGTTCAGTAGCTACTACGCGAATCAGAATACCTGGCCTGACATTACTGCAGGTTATTTAAATTGGGTCCATGATCTATGGAAGCTTCTTCTGGGTGGGCCTTCATTCGGTGACCAATACCATTCCATACTGGCCCCGCTTGGTTTCTCCGTGCTAGTTTCCACGATTTTTTTCATGCATGAAGTACTAAATAAAATCTATTTGTAAAATCTCTTCAGGGACGGATGTAACTTTTCGCGGCGAATCTAATAACGGTAATTAATGAATGATTGTCTACAGTAATACTACAGTAACCATCCTCAAATCACGCGGTCAAAGGTCTCATTAGATTCTTCAAGATTCCTAGCGCAGGAGTTCTGAAGTTAGTTTTGTAAACTGTCATTATTTAGTATCTCTGATTATTGATCAAAGTTGCTACAGTTCTGTCGATCCTGCAAAATATCATATGTCGATCCTGCAAAATACCATATCTGCTCGTACGTCGGAAAGAAAAGCAGCGGTGAGAAGAGCGCCGCTGGCTTCAGCAGAATCCTAGTGTGGCTGGTGCAGAGGCGGTCAAGGGACCATCCATGCTCGGCTACGGCTATGCGCTATGGGGCAACGGTTACGAGCTCCTCTCCTTTTCAAGCCGATGGCGCAGGAGATTTTGGGGAAAGCCAATACGGTGAGATGATGAGAACAATCTGCCGGCTTTTAGCCATGTAGGCGTTGACCGCAGTGCAGTCATCGCACCGAGTATATGTTTAGCGTGTCATCTGTTTCAACTTTCAAGAAAGCTTTCATCACTCCTAACTTTTGCATCTTCTGTTTCGCGGCGCTCATTCGCTGCAGAGCTGGGAAGAAGATAGATTCAGATCGATGCTTCTTTCTTTCTTTGAAGCAGATCAAGAAATTTTCTTTTTGAAAAAGCGATCACGAATTTTTCTGCAGGTGAAGAAAGACCGTTGTGTTCTCGCCACTTTGACGTTCCCATGAGCACTTTCAAGCAGATAAGTTGCTCATGTGCCACGGATAAAATTAATAGACGCGGTGGAAAGAAGAATCTTCGACGATGATACCTTAATTGCTAACATTCAGAAAGGAAGCCCAAAACATTTGCGGTACCTCACTGATCTCAGACCAGAAGGGCAAGTTTCCTTCAGCTACTTCGTTCTTTGGCTCATTGCGCCGGCCATCTTCTTGGGTAGCTTTGCAAAACAGAACAATCTGTTTGATCTTGCGCCCGATTTGTAAAATATCTAAAGAAAGAAGGGGGCCTGATCGATGATCTGGAAACAGAACATTATCTCCCGTTCGGCGCTTGTTCCGTGTTCTATACTTTGGGCCCTGCTGCTTCAATTCTTGTTCGATGTGTTGATATATATATATTTTTTTCTCGGATGTAGTGTCGCTGTATTTTTTTCATTGTACTAGGCTTGTATGTGTCGACGGAGCTTTAGCATGTGATGCCACCCCAATCATCCAATCCAACGTCACCATCGCTGCTACTGTTGAAGCTTCTTCGTCGCTTTCATCGTGCCGGGTGCTGCATGCTTTCCGGTCACTCTCACTACCGCACCGCGCTGTTCAGACTACAGAGCGTCGCGCGTGGTGGACAGAGAGACCTTGTCGTCGTGACACGCAAAAGATCGCAGGCGTCGCCGTCGCCTCCGGTGACCAGCAAGGTTCTGCTGCTTTGTGGGGGGCTGGAGGCGACACTTCACTGCGGATGAATTTCTCTCACGGTTTTGGCGTTCCACTGACGAGCATTTTCAGCCGCTCGGTGCCACATCCGACGAGAAATTTTGTACTGTACTCGCTTGTTACTGACAGTAGATGTGGGGTGAAGGAATATGCCAGCACGATGCCCTTGCTCTTAGCTTAACTACAAGGCTACAAAGCCCTTTTCAGTTACTCCGTTTCGTTCGTCCCTCCGGCCATCATCTTGCATTGTGCGCGCGAATCAGAACGCCCCGCTTTATGCCTCCCCCCGATATCTAATTTTAATTATAAAGGGAACGGGGATCCATGACCTATCGCAACTTCTCCAATGGCGCGGCATAATTCGGGGAGGGACCATCGATCCGATGGAAAAAAAAGCAGCGGTGCGGAGCGCTGCCTGAGCGGCATCCAGTGGCCAGTGGCAGCATGGCTGGTGTCGAGACGGTCGGTCAGAAGTCTGAAATGCGGCGAAGGCTACGGCTATGCGTATGCATATGTCAGCAGAGAACAAATCTGATCGGCCAATTTCAGTGGAGGGTTTTATATTGATGTTTCCAAAATACCCACATAAACAAAAAGACTATGAAATCATAGTTAAAACTATCTCTCTCAATGCATAATTTCATATTGTGGTTTCCTAGAGTCTATGTTGTATTTAATTTCAAGACTCATAGAGTGGTATTTGTATAGAGAGAGTTTCATCTAAATGAAACCGATTTCTTCTCTTTCTTCTTAAATTCTATGTCATGTCATCATATAATTCTATATGATATGCTAATTAATGTGCATGAAACCCCTATGAAATTCCCATTGGGAGTGGCCTTATGTTTTCAACGAATGGGGTGGTTCTCTTTCGGACAAATCCGGAAACCTCTACTAGGTAATTTCCGGTACTCGACGGTACTCATAAGGCCAGTCTCAGTGAGAGTTTTATGGACACAGTTACCTAGACTGAGAACTAGGTAACTGTGTCAGATGAGTTTTATGGTGATGAAATTCTCCTCACATCTCATGAAATTTCATCTTTTTCTTTTTTTGCTACGTCAGTAAAATTGATGGTATTTAATGTCATGAAACCATCTATGATATGAAACCTCCATTGAGACTGGCCTAATTTCGGGTGGCAGCGGTGCAGAAAACGGAGAGAAGGCTCGCCTAGGGTCTACTAGCCGTCTAGCAGAAGGAAAGGTAGTTACCTGAATGATGTGCACTGGTTCGTGCGATGGTGGTCGTGACTAGGGCTGGAAAGGAGCCGAGCGGGCTCGGTGCATGAGCGGCTCGGCAGTTTGGCGAGCTCGCTGAGGAGGCTCGGTTCGGCTCGAAGCCGGCTCGCGAGCCGGCGAGCCTAGCACAAAATATATATTATGCAGTTAGTATATGACTAGTGCATATATATATAAAACGTATACATATGTTGAAAGTAATCAATAAACAATAATCATGTTAAACATAGATATAAATTAATATTGATATTGTCACACCATAGGTTAGTGTTAGAGTATTTCAAAATAGCTTATGGGCTATTATGAGCCTTAGTGGACTAAGCTCGCGAACCGGCTCGCAAGACGGCTCGTCATTTTCGCGAGCTTGAGAAGTGGGCTCGGCTCGTCTCGGCTCGTTGGAGGCTCGCGAGCTGCTCCGAGCTGAGCTGAGCCAAAGCGAGCTCGAGCTGACTCGTGAGCCTCGATCTATTTTTACAGCCCTAGTCGTGACTGCGTTGGGGCCCTCAATTAAGGTTAAGGGCGGTCCCACTAGAACACCTCGTGTGCCGCACCGGCACCGCTCTCGGCGGCGACACGATCCGCGAAGTTTACGCTCTTGCCTCTTTGGTCCGCGCTGCTGCTTATCCTTTTTTTTTTTTTGAAAAGAACCTGAAGGTTTACTGCCGGTCTATGTATGGCCCGCGCGGGCAGGGCGCGGGCCTGTCTCCGTAGTCTTGTGGCTCTGCGTGAATGCAAGTGTATCACATGGAGAGAGAGGGAGAGAGATGCCGATCAGCCGCGAAAAATCAGACAGGCCTCACTCCTTGTTTATCATTTAGCAGTCGCCAAGAGTTCTTTTTTTTTAGTTAGAGTTTTTTAGAGTAAAGTCAAATTTTCAACTTCGAACTATCGCAAAAGTCTGATTTTCAATCTTCAACTACAAAATCAGACAACATAGACCATTCAACTATCAAAATCGGACAAATTTTGACTGTGAGGTGGTTTTGCATTTTTAAAAAAAAATTAAATAAATCTAATTAGATCTAAAAATCAAAATTAATTCACTTTAAATCAGAAAAATATGAAACTAGTACCAAAATTTTTCTAAAAATGCAACATATCTATTATTGCTCCATTTGAATCTTAGTTATTAAAGATAATAGGCATAACTGCAAGCAACTAAATATATGAACATAAAAAAATTAGATCTGAATAGCTCACAAGTCATGTGGCAATAGATATGTTACATTTTTAGAAAACTTTTGATACCCATTTCATAATTTTTTGATTTAAAATGAATTACTTATAAATTTTTTGGTGTAAAATTGAATATTTTTAATTCTAATAAAATAGAAAATGACCTTCAAAACCACCCAGGGGCCAAATTTGTCCGGTTTTGACAGTTCGATGGCCTATGTTGTCCATTTTCGTAGTTGAAGGTTGAAAATCAGACTTTTGCGGTAGTTAGAGAGTGTAAACCGGACTTTTTTTTTTAACAAGAGCCAAGAGATCGGATCACTATCAGTCCATCACCAGAGTATAATGTATCGGTCATTGCCTCGTTCTCCCTCGACGTACACAAGAAACACGCGCTGCGTCGTGTGGATGTAAACAAAGCTTTAGAGTGTCATCAAGTGGCCCGTAGCTAGTAGTAGTGGTAGTGCCGGTTGGTCCTGCGGAGTACTAACTCGTGAAGCTCTTTTCGCTGCTCGATCCACCTGCGTAAAAACGCGGAGCACGCACTTGCTCCTCTAGTCGTCTGGCTCTGGCTGTAAAGCCTCGGACTGTCGCGTAGTGGTGCTGGTTGGTGGGTAAACCTCTCCGCGCCCCGGCGGGGCGTGTGCATGAAGCACGATCAGAGTGAGTGTGATCGTGTCTTTGCTTAAGTCTTAACATCACCACTACTACGTCACTCGCGGGGCCAAAAGTCAATTGTATGCGAAAAAATTCAAACATTTCATGGTAGCGTAGCGCTTGGTCCACATGTGACGCATACAAAGTCCATGATCCATGTCGACCACGTGCTCATTTATAAATATTTTTTTCGTATGGATAAGGTCGCCAAACATGACGACGTGGGGGTTTTTTTAAAATCATGAACCATGACATTCGGTGTATATTAATAAGGAGAAGAGAGCTGATCCTATTTATAGATAATTCGGGTCTAAAAACCATACAACAACAACTACAACACCTACCACTACAACACCCACTGCTAGCAACATCGGTCGGTTGGATTGAGACATCAACACGTGCCGTACCATGCCAACGCCAACCCAACAACAAGCACACAACAACATTCAGTTGGATTGGGAAATCAACCGCGACTCTCCACTTTAGCCCGTCGGATCGGGACCTCGACACGAGCCCTAAAGAAAAAATTTCGCCAATAGGATTGGAACTTCGACCGGGCCTCTGCGGAACTCTGTCCGATCGGATTGGGATATCGACACGAACCACTAAAACTTACGCTACAGACAGGAAAAAAAGGAGAGAGAGAGAGAGAGACCCTATCGCAAGCAGCCAACGCCGAAGGAAGCCTCCTTGTTGAAATTTCCAGAAATGCTCAACGTCGCCTTCATAAAGGAAATGACGGCAATGGCTCCATCGACGCCATTCCAAGGAGGGATGGGTTTTCACCCTCATCGTCACTGCGGTGAAGAGAGACGGCCCGCGTCACCAACCCACCACCATGGTGTTGTTGCTGAGCCACCAGACGGCCGTAGCCAACGAAGCCACCACGACGACGCTGGGGTACGTTCGAGCAAATCGTTTTCGGCACATGGCGCCCCCAACACACCGCAACGCAGGTTAACTAGCACCGCAGCAGGCTTCATCGGTAATTTTGCTGAAAGCCAACGACAAGCTTCGCATGTGTGTGGACTACACTGACCTCAATAAAGAATGCCCCAAGGATCCATTTCCGCTACCCCGCATCGACCAAGTCGTCGACTCCACGACGGGGTGCTCCTTTGTTTTCTGCACGCGTACTCCGGTACCATCAAACAAGCATGGCAAAGGAGAACGAGTAGAAGACATTGTTTTCCACCCTGGTGGGAATGTATTGCTACATACGCATGCCTTTCGGGCTCAAGAACACTAGTCCGACCTTTCAACAAAACATGCCTATCACTCTGAAGGACTTGTAGAGCCACAACGTCGAAGCCTATGTCGATGACATCATGGTCAAGATCCGGCAGCAGGAGACCCTCCTGCTGGACCTGTCGGAAGCCTTTGATAGCCTGTGCACCACCAGGCTTAAGTTGAACCTCAAGAAGTGTATATTTGGGGTCTTGGCTAGAAAGCTCCTGGGCTTTCTGGTATCAAACCGCGATATTGAGATGAACCCGAGAAGGTGATGAGGACATGACACCTTCGGATATGAATATTGATTATAAGGTGAGTTTGTTCTTACATTTGTATAATGATTTCATATACAATTTACTTGGTTCCACATGTACATGTCATTATTTGCTTGTAGATACAATCCACACATGGGAGCCAGGTTCATGTTGGAGGATGTCTCAAACATGTGGAGAGGACTTCAAAGATGGCCAAGAAAGTTATTCTCCTTGGCCACCACCTTAGGAGACCAGCAAGGGCGCCCCAGCCAAGGTGGAGGCCCAAACCGATTCAACTTCGAGTCTGATTCGGAATCCATGAGCAGTCAGTACTAAAACGGACGCCCAGGTTGCATACGGGCTTGGATTTGGACGTTCAAGATATGCACGGAAATCTAATGAGAAGACCTTTCCAATGGCTCTGGTTTGTGGCCCAAATTCATCCAGAGTCGGCGGCAGTCGTCAAAAAAAGTTGACGTACAGAATCTGTCCTGGCGCTGCGACGCTGTCTTTCGGTCTTTGGGCCTTGTATAGTGTGGGAACCCATTAGGGGTGCATCTAGGGGGTCTTGCACGACCCTAGAGTCTTCATAAACAGCAGCCGCCACACCATTTAGGTTTGAGTTTTGCTTAAATCATTCTGTCAAGAACAGTTCGCCGCTAGATCGGTTTGTGAGACCCCAACTCGTGAGTTTAATCATACATCTGCAATTTGGTTGCATTCTTCCTTATTCTTGCTTGTGTTCTTCGATTCACAAGCAAGGATTAGCCTTCGTGGCAAGGTCAACCGGGCAGCGCACAGTTGATAACCAAGAGAAGACGTGGTGCTTCGATTGCGGGCTCAGGTCTTGTTGATCGGAAGCCGGATCGCTTGTGTCATGTTGTCGACAAATTGATAGTTATCCTCCTGACGGAATATCGGGACCCCCTGTTCACGTTAGAAGGTGGATGCGATCGAGCGCATGCGCCCACCAACTCACCTAAAGGAGGCACAACGCCCCTGGAGACACTGTCAGTTGCCGACCTTCATGGGCTCGTGTTCATGGTTGCATTGGGCAGGGCACGGACCCCCCTAGAGAACCGCTCTAGACTGAACTGCACACTTGGGAAGTGATATGAGCTTATCCACACCACTCGCTAGTTTTCCATTTTTGCATCCTCTAACTTTTGCACCCAGCATGGATGTACCAGCTCTATCTGATGAACATTTTGTTCGTGGTGCGGTTGCTGACTTGCTGCTTGTGTTCGGGAAGCACAACACCCAGCCCGGAGCCAAATTACTTCCGCGTTCTTTTTCCTGCAGAGTACGTGGATGCATCAAAGCTAGGAGCCATCACTGCTAAACAAGAATTTTGGTGTACAGGTTGAACCTCCGCTATGCTTGCTCACCCTCCAAAATATAATTTGCTTTGTTACCCTAGACGGCGACTTAGGCGGACCTCTGCCCAACTCACGCCGAGTCCCCCCCCCTCCGGCCCCGCTTCTCCTCGCCTCCTGCCTCCTAGCCGCGGGCAAGGAGGAGCGAAGGTCCGTCCTCTCTAGTGGATCTATTAATTTGTTAGGTCTTTTCAATTTTTTCCTTTCCTCCAGAATAAATAGGCTAGGGTTTGGATCGTCATTTCGATGTTTTCGATCCGCATTCCCATTTTGTATTGGATTTCCTCCATGGGATGTGTGTAACAGAACAGGCCAGATGGGCCGGGCCGAATCCCGGGGTTACTGTAGCTCGGCTACTGTAGCGTCGAAAAAATACTGTAGCTCCGGGAGTATAGCCCCAGACTGGAAGTTGAGAGAGGGACGAGCCAGCTTAAATACCAGGCCCAGGTTGGTTGAATAACTCCGGTTGCAACCTTTTGCGCGAAGCGAGGACGAAAGTGCAAGAGAGTTATTTAGCAGGTGTGATTTACTCAACGTGAAGAGTAGATCTTAGCCGTTACCCTGGGTTGGGTCGTTACAGTGGTATCAGAGCCGACTCTCGCGGTTTCACGCCACATACGGGCATAAGTGCGCGGGCATGAGCACGGACGCGTGGTCGCAGATGCCACCGTCATGTGGGCGGGCGCGTATGGGCACAGATGCGCGGGCATCGGGGATGCGCCGGCACTGGACGCACGGACGTGGCACAGGGACCGTTGGCACTGGACGCACGAACGTGGTACATGGGACCGTTAGCACTAGACGTATGGGACGTGGCCAAGAGAGGAGATCCTGGTGGTATTTAAGTTGGTTCGATGATTCGACGGGGCGTCGAATCCTAAAGGGTGGGTGATTGTAACAGAACGGGTCAGATGGGCCGGGCCGAATCCCGGGGGTACTGTAGCTCGGCTACTGCAGCACCGAAAAAAATACTGTAGCGCCGAAAAAATACTGTAGCGACGGGAGTACAGTCCCAGGCTGGAAGTTGAGAGAGGGACGAGCCAGCTTAAATACCAGACCCATGGTAGTTGAATAACTCCGGTTGCAACCTTTTGTGCGAAGCGAGGACGAAAGCGCAATTGAGTTATTTAGCAGGTGTGATTTACTCAACGTGAAGAGTAGATCTTAGCCGTTACCCTGGGTCGGGTCGTTACAATGTGTCATCGTCTTTGATGGCAGCGTGTTCCTCATAAAGAGATCAAGGTATGTTGCCCTAGTCTTCTTTAAGGAGGGAGTGGATCTTTTTTCGCCATTGGTGGAATCGTGTTTCCGGTTGCTGGTGATACTACCGGCGGTGGCGAATTTGCCCTTCTGACCACCACTGATGATTGCTAGCGGTGGTATCGGATCTTATGGTTGGTTCAACCTTCAGAAGATATGACCGATGTGGTTTTGACGCCCATTACTCCCTACTATGGTTGAGCATTCTGCGCCTCTTTTGTCATTTCCACGATTGTGGAGTCTAGTGGCGTGCTTCAATGTAATTTTATTTTATGTTCAGGTCTTAGTTGTAAAAGGGGTTATATTTTAATGAAATTTGATCCTTTTCTTAAAAAAAGTGCCCATGCTCCTCAACGGTAGCAGGGCCCATCTACAAGTCCCAGATCATCGTGCGAGCGCTAGGAAACGTCGTCTGCGAGTGAAATGCAGCGACACTGCAAAAAAAAAAAGATGAAAGCTTCGTCTTCTAAGCCCATGGGCATTGAAGTTTACCATGTTTATGAATGACAAGGCACCTCTGTTCTAGTTCTTCGTTGAGGCCATCGAGCCTCTGTTCTTCTCTGTTCTTACCTTTCTCTGCTCTTTCTTTGATCCGTCTGTACATACTCCTCCGGATAGAAATAATGGAGTATTTACATAAGGTGATTGAGATATTATGCTCTAAAACACTAGCACGATAGGAGAATACAATACTCCACTTCTGAACAGTGCACAAGCCACAACAATTGAAGGATGAGAAGACACGACGAAAATAGGACAGAACATAACAGGGAATAGAGAACGAAGAGAGCATGTTCGAAAACATCACGTACTCAACCAGACATATGATCCCGACTCCCGAGTGCAAGAATTCTTTGAAACACAATTAGTGTGCTTGTAGCACCTCCACATCATCAAAACACTTGGTTACTATTGCTTCATGATCCTGACTCCCGAGTGCAAGAATTCTTTTTAACATAATTAGTGTGCTTGCAGCACCTCCACATCATCAAAACACTTGGTTACTATTGATTACTACTGCTACTACTACTTCCTACAGAATCAAGCACCTATGCTTATAACGACGATCGTGGCATGTGCTGAGGAGATGGAGCTGCACTCACTCTGCTGTTGTGGATTTTGCTCGAGCAAGATTAGCAGTAAGAATTCTCATCCAGTTGATTCCCTTGACAGTCGTCAAAGTCATCATCCCGACACCTACTCCTCCAAGGGCCAGCAACATGCAGAGTAAGCCTTCAGATGTCTTTCCTTCCATTTTGACGGCATCTCCAAGCTCATAACTTGAAAATGCTTGAGATTATCTGAACTACAAGGTTGATGTGGTTGGACTCCCAATTGAAATATGGTTGAGAAAGAGAATTTAGTTAGACAAGGTGAACTACACCTTAAATTAAGGGAGCAAGATGTTAGACCAGAAACAGACAAATTGTTGTGGACCGCGAGACCAGGATCATCGAGCGACAGCGATGGTAGAGTGCTTCCAGTAGCAGGTTGTGCGCCTTGTGGGGACGAACCTGAACCACCACATGACATCTGTGGCGACTATGACAGCGACGCCGGCGGCGGGGGCTATAGTCCGCTATAGCCTTTGGGAGAGGGGAAGGCTAAGATATCCATTTTTTAGCTCTAACCGCTAATAGCCCGCTATATCCCATTATAGCCGCTAAATCAAGGGTTATTTAGCCAGTTAAACCATATAATTGGTCTTTATTTATTGTTAGTTTCACTAACTTCTGAGAAGTGACATCAAAGTAGTATGATACCACTTCTTCCGCGGACCCTATACCCACACTATGCCAAGAAGACATCACCTAGACACCAGTGCGGGAGATCAATTCTATTTGGGGACTCAAATCTTTATTTATTATAACTTAGTACAATATAAGACTCTTACACTCTTTATGATAACACTACTACTACTCTATATGATAACTTTGCTATCTTATACGTGGGACCTCTTATGCCATATAGTATGACAAGAGGGGGAGAGGAGCACCCATATTTATACGATTCTATGGCTCGTATGGTTTTGCCATGTGTTCATCTTCTGCACATTTTCTACAAAAAATATCTAATTCTATTTTTTCTCATGCTTATCTAACCATACAAATATCTACTCCCTCCGTTCAAAATTATAAGACATTCCAACAATCTTGGAGAGTAAAAAACTTTTATGTTTGACCAAATTTATATAATAGAATAATAGCATTTATATTATATAAACTAAGTACCATTAGATTCTTTATTAATTATATTTTCATAGTACATCAATTTGATATCATAAATCTTTATATTTCTCTGTATAATCTTGGTCAAATTTGAGATTGTTTTGACTCTCCAAGATTCTTAGGATGTCTTATAATTTAGAACGGAGGGAGTAGTTTTTAGAGTATTCCAAATTTTATCATGAAACATGACAACCATGATTCATGCATAGTCTCTAATCTTCAAGAAAATAAAACTTGCAAGGGCCACCAGGATGCTGTAGTGTTCTCTCTGACTGAAACAGAGCCGCTTGCTCCTTGAGTTGCTTCATTCATTCCACTGGTGGCCACCATCGTGTGTTGTTGTGATCGAATCAAAACACTCCACTTTAGAGCATGATTAACAAATAGAGCCAAGTGCTTAGCTATAAATCAAGTGATAAGAGCTAAGTCATACAATAGTTATCTCATATAAAAGTTTTTATTATTATGTGTATCATGTTCTACTTTCTGTTTTTTACTCTTCCTCACATATACTTTTATTTAGGCCCAGAAATGTCCGTTTTCGTGCCAAGCTTGATGCTAGAACAAAAGCCAAGCTCTCTTTTATCTCCTCTCTTCTCTTTTCCACATCAGTAAAATTGCTGACTAGCTTGGCTTTAAACTCATTATTATACTTGCTCTTTTACCTCCCTCCCCTGATATATATATATATATATATCGCAAATTATAAAACCGAATGGGATCCATGGCTTAGCGCAACTTCTCCTACGACGGCATAATTCGGGGAGGGACCAGACCATAAATGGGGTGGAAAAGCAGCGGTGCAGAGCGCTGCTTGAGCGACATCCAGTGGCCAGTGGGAGTGTGGCTTTGCCGGCAAGTGGCGAGACGGTCGATCAGACAATCATCCGTGCACTGTGATTCTGTGCATCCGTGATGCGGAGCGACGGCAACGGCCATCGACCGTGTGCTTGTGTGTGTGTCAGCCTACGAAAGCGAAGAACGAATATAATGGGATCTCAGATCTCTCTTTTCAAAAAAAGGGGAGGTACAGTGATGGACATTTCGCCTGACTTAAGGTGCGGCTAGGGCTAGGAGGCAACAGTGAGGGAGGTGATGGGAAGAAGAACCTGAAGGAGTTTTCGGCATGTATGTAGATGTTGTCCTCAAAACTTCCGTCACAAGATCTGTGCTTCTCTTTCGGTCTTTCTCTTGCATTGGAGCAGTGCCGCGGTGAGGGAGGACTGGTCTCGGTGTATGAGTTCGTGTTCATGGCCGCGCTGGGCAGGACGGCCCCCATGGAAAACCGGCGAACCGCTCACCGCTCTAGAGTCTAGACTGCACTGCACACATGGTCCGCGTTGGTGCGTCTCTAAGACTACGAACTTATCCACACCTCTCACCGCCAATTTGCCAGTTTCGTCGCCTCTGACTTTTGCCAGTTTCGCCGCCAGGGAAGCACAAGCTATGTCCGCGTTTTGTAGCCTCCTCGTCCTGCTTGTGTTTGGGAAGCAGCACCGAGTCCGTACTCCGGATCCTGCAGCCCGGGCAGAGCCGCCAGTAGCCCTGCTAATGGGTTGGAAACCGCACCATACCCAATCCCACTCAAAATTAATATATTTAGATACCCAACCCAACCCAATTAATTAATTTCTCAACTCTAACCAACCCGCCCCATTATAAGCGGGTAACCCATAAAAACCCATGAGTTCTACTATACCAGAAATTTAGTGGTTCTACACTTAATGTAGGGACCACATATATGTCTAGCCACACTACTTTGCACAGAGTATCTGTCAGTCATATTGACTCATCTCTAAAAATTTCAGTCAATTTCGATAAAATTTTATAGTGTGAACGCGAAGTTTTAATTCCAGGGTCCGGCTCTTGATGTGGAGCCCACGTGTAGTTCTAGCCACGCTACTTTGCACAGAGTAGCTGCCAGTCGTACTGAGTCACCTCCAACAAATTTCAGTCAATTTCGATAAAATTTTATAGTGTGAACGCGATATTTTAATTCTAGAGTCCGGCTCTTGATGTGGAGCCCACGTGTAGTTCTAGCCACGCTGCTTTGCACAGAGTAGCTGCCAGTCGTACTGAGTCATCTCCAACAAATTTCAGTCAATTTCGATAAAATTTTATAGTGTGAACGCGATGTTTTAATTCTAGGGTCCGGCTCTTGATGTGGAGCCCACGTGTAGTTCTAGCCACGCTGCTTTGCACAGAGTAGCTGCCAGTCGTACTGAGTCATCTCTAACAAATTTCAGTCAATTTCGATAAAATTTTATAGTGTGAACGCGAGGTTTTAATTCCAGGGTCCGGCTCTTCATGTGGGGCCCACAGGTAGTTCTAGCCACACTGCTTTGCACAAAATAGCTGCCAGTCGTACTGAGTCATCTCCAACAAAATTCAGTCAATTTCGATAAAATTTTCTGATATAGACACATGGTTTTAATTTCAGAGTCCAGCTCTCACGTGGGACCCACATTTATATATAGTTATACTATTTTGTAAAAAATATCCATTTCAACCCACCCAACCCGCCTCAACCCGCATTTATATAGAACCCGCCCCGACCCACCCCATTAACTAATACAACCCATTTTAAATCATCCAAACACACTCTATTTCAAAACCCACCCCATAAAACACATTTCAACCCAACCCATTAGCAGCCTAGCCGCCAGCCGCGTTTCTCGTGAGTTGACTGGGCGATCCGCGTCGGCGAAGACACGTTGGGCACGAGCGACTGTGACGGCCCGCCTCGCCGATCTTTTTTTTCTTTAACACAAGTGGGCCCGCAGCACCTGCCCCTGCAATTTAGTGTCCCCACCTGTAGATCGCTGTAGCCTGTTGTTGCAGTTTCCGTGTGGCTGTGTTTAGTTCCAAATTTTCTATTTCCAAACTTCATTATTTACATATCATATTAAATCTTTTGTCTTATGCATGGAGCATTAAATGTGGGTAAATAAAAAAACTAATTGTATAGTTTTGATGTACACGACGAGATGAATCTTTTGAGCCTAATTAGGTCATGGTAGGACAACAATTATCACAAACAAATAAAAATATTACAGTGTGCTACAGTATCCGATGCGATTCTTTTTACCACCATTTTACGAATCTAAACACAGGCAAAGTTTTTCCCCGTCCCGGAAAGTGACGGAATGCAACCTGTCGGCCCGCTCCCCTCTCCTCTCTCCTCTCGGCGAGAACTCGTTGATTGATGATGTCAGCTCAGAAAAGGGAGCCATTGATGACGTGGTTATCCACAGCGTGACTGGGCATGCTAGTCTAGTCCCCGATGAGTGATGACTGATGGTCGCTGCTAGCTGCTCTCTCTTTGGGCGGTGCTCCGTCCTCTTCCGCAGTGATCTCACCGGCCGGCCGGCAGGCGGGCCGGGGCGTACACGTGCTGCTGAAACTAGTGGAAGCACTCTGCACGAGTGCAAGCGTATCACATGGGGATGGTCGCAGAGAGGCCAGGCCGGCGACGGGTAGATCACGAAAAAAAAAATTCAAATTAAAGACGGTTGTACTGTATCATCATATGGTTGCTCGTCTAGTCGCCTGGCAGTAAAAGCCTCGGACTGTCACGTAGTGGTGCTGGTTGGTGGGTAAAGAAGCTCTGTGCGCCCCCGCGCGGGGCGTGATCAAAGCGTGCATGATGAAGCACGACCAGAGTGAGCGTGATCATGTCTTAAGTCTTAACACCGTACCACCGCCGCCACTACGTCATTCGCGGCCCAAAAAGTCAATTTATTATTGTGACGAATTTCAAACAATTCATGCTAGCGCGTCCCGCCTAGTCCACATGTAGCGCAAACAGGCAAACTAAAGTCCATGGTCAATGTCGACCATGTGCTCATTTATAAATACTTTTCATATGGATAAGATTGCCAAACATGACGTGGGTTTGAGTTGACGAAGTACGCTTTTCTTCTTTTTTTCCCCTTTCTTTCCGCTATTAGTTTCCTGCATAGTAGCAGTGCTGAGATATATAGCGTGTTAGAAATTTAGGCAATTTCGGGCACAATTTAATTCCAAAATTAAATGTATAACTAGCAATATTTCTATGATTTTAAGGAGTAAAATAAAACATGTGAACATGTTTATACTTATCACACAGATAAGCATAAACAATATAAATAACCAAAGTTTCAGGGAGTACCCTGAAGCGGGGCCGTTGCCGGAGGCATTGGCTGCGCTGTTACCAACTGGAGTAGACATCTACTCGGTTGGCCTCAGTCGAAGTAGTCGAACTAAATCGGTGCAGGAAGAAGTTCGCAGTGCAGTCCCGCGAACGGTCACCAAGATGTAGTCGACGTAGTCGTTCGGCCACCAGAATGTAGTCGACGTAGTCGTTCGGCTCGTCCACCAGGAAGTAGTCGTTCAATCGGGCAAAGCCTTTGTATTTTTGAGCAGTCACGCTAAAGCGTTACCCAAAAACCTGATTGCCCGCCTATCCCGTGCAGGATCTCAAGGCGAGCAAGGTTTCGGAGGCCTGCTCACGCTAATTCTGTGCGCGCAGAAATTAGCGTTGGGGAACTCAGTTGTTGCAACTGGAGAGGGATAAGAGAGGAGCCGAGTTGCCTCAGTGTTCTGGTGCAGAATGGATGAGGGGAATGTCACTTCTTATATAGTGACTCAGGTGCTCAGGATCGTTGAACCTGGACACCATCAGAGTCATTTAGGTGATGCGGTTATGGCCATTAATTACAGATTTAATTGCACGTTTAATCGCACGATTAATTGCTGTCAACGGCAAAATAGCCATCGCATCGCACCGCACCGGCACCTGCACCTGCACCTGCACGTCACGTCCGGCCGCGCACGCGCACGCGCACGCGCACGCGCACCGCACGCGCACCGCACCGCCCGGCCGGCCGGCCGGCCGCGCCGCGCCTCGCCTCGCCTCGGCCTCGGCCTCGGCCACGGCCACGGCCCGGCCCGGCCCGGCTCGGCGAGGTGAGCGAGCGCGCGCGCGCGTGTGGTTCACCGTCCTTCTCTTACCGGCTTCACAAGTGGTGTACAAGAAGTCCACCTTTTAAGTCGGTTGAGATCCTCCTCAATTCCCGGTACGGAATTAAGCATTGATTCCCTAGCATTAATAGTGGGCTTTAAATTCTTTTAATGCTTTAGAAGTAATGGGCCAAGCCCATTACTCCAACAATCCCCACCAAGAATTCAAGCCACACTAGAAATACCCTCATTCCCTCATTGATATACCAGTATTCGACAGAGACTGTTAAGTTGAACTTCCATCTAGGACAAAAGCTACACTTATTCACAACTGTGCAATGGACTATGCCTTGAATTGCCAGTTTTGTGCAAACAAGTTTGACCAGAGCCCTACACTGGTACTAGGCTGCAAAAGCATCCCCGCGGTTTGGAGCTTATAAGTCATACTCCAGGCCCTTCATGAGTTTCTAGAGAATACCCAATTCTCATAGACCATGACCAGTGGTCAAACTCATATAGGTGTGTTCCTTTCAGATGTTCTGTAGGACAACATTTTTGTTTCAAGAAAACAACTCATTTGTTTAAAAGAAACCACCTGGCACACATTAAGGTATAGACCAACCTGCTATACAGATTAGAAGAGAAATGCACCTTATACACGGAATGAGCCCTTTTCACAAAGGTTCTCTTCTCACAGTCAGACTTTAGTTTGTTTCACCATCATAATTCACGGGATCTCCGATCACATAGGACATGTTTCCACTATAGAATGACTCACGTGGGTCTCAAGCCCAATTCCATAGATGCATTGTCTATCACATTTCGTGAAAAACCCTTTGTAAACTGATCTGCCAGATTTTTAGCCGTCTGAACATAGTCCAGGGCTCTAACTCCGGAGTTTCTCAATTTTCTGACAGATTTCAACCGCCTTTTCACATGTCTAGATGACTTCATGTTATCCTTTGAACTATTCACCTTGACAATTACCGTTTGATTGTCACAGTTCATTAGGATTGCCGGTAACGGTTTTTCAACTATCGGCAAGTCCATAAGTGTAACGACCCGGCCCGGGATAACGGCTAAGATCTACTCTTCAAGTTGAGTAAACCACACCTACTAATTAATCCACTTGCGCTTTCGTCCTCGCTTCGCGCAAAAAGGATCGATCCGGAATTAATTAGCTTCCCGTGACTCGGTATTTAAATTGGTCTGGCTCTCAACCAACTTTCAGTATGGGACAATTCCATAGTTGACCTCGTTAAGATGGTCTGCTTGCAAGACTTCCAGGAAACAGCTCCACCACCAAGTGTAAACACATATCCACTTGTGGCCTTTATCTCATCAGCATCAGAAATCCAATTTGAATCACTATTCCCTTCTAATACCCTTGGGTACCCGGTGTAGTGAATTCCATAGTTCATTGTCCCCTTCAGATAGCGCATTACTCTTTCAAGAGCCTTCCAATGATCATCTCCCGGGTTTGAAACAAACTGGCTCAGTTTGCTTACAGCAAACGAGATGTCAGGTCTTGTAGCGCTCGCTAAATACATTAATGAACCAATGATCTGAGAATATCTCAGCTGATCTCGCATTATCCTTTTGTTCTTTCTAAGAATTAAACTGACATCATATGGTGTTGAGACAGGTTTATAGTCGCTATAACCAAAGCGACTTAACACCTTCTCCACATAGTGAGACTGTGTAAGAATCACCCCACCATTGATCTCTTTTACCAGTTTTATATTAAGGATAACATCAGCTTCTCCCAGATCCTTCATCTCAAAATTTTGAGATAAAAACTCTTTGACTTCCTTAATCACATTAAGGCTAGTGCCAAAGATCAGTATGTCATCCACATACAAGCACAAAATCACTCCTTCAGCCCCACCATAGCGATAGTACACACATCTGTCAGCTTCGTTCACAACAAAGCCGGCAGAGGTCAAAGTTCTATCAAACTTTTCATGCCACTGTTTAGGCGCTTGCTTGAGACCATATAAAGATTTTAACAACTTACAAACCATTCCTTCTTGACCCTTTGATACAAACCCATCCGGCTGATCCATATAGATCTCCTCTTCTAACTCTCCATTGAGGAAAGCCGTCTTAACGTCCATCTGATGAACGAGAAGACCATAAGAGGCTGCCAGGGAAAGTAACACTCGAATTGTGGTCAATTGGGCAACTGGTGAATAAGTGTCAAAGAAATCTTCTCCTTCTTTTTGGGTATAACCCTTGGCCACAAATCTAACCTTGTACTTTTCAATAGTACCATCTGGCCTAAGTTTTTTCTTGAACACCCACTTGCATCCAACCGGTTTACATCCATAAGGACGTTCAACGACCTCCCAGGTTCCATTAGACATAATAGAATCCATCTCACTCCTTACTGCTTCCTCCCAATAGTCAGCATCAGGAGATGAATATGCCTCTTCAATGGTTCTGGGTGTATCATCTATGAGGTATACAATGAAATCATCACCAAAAGACTTTATAGTCCTTTGTCTCTTGCTCTTTCTCGGAGCATCATTGTTATCCTCCTCAGGATTTTCTACAAGTGTATGTTCATTGTGTTCTATCGGCTCAACAGAGCCATCATCCTTGATGAACTCTTGCCAGGATGAACTTGTTTCATCTCTCATGGAAAAAATATTTTCAAAAAATATAGCATCTCTGGACTCCATTATAGTACCAACATGCATGTCAGGTACTCCAGATTTCACTATTAAAAATCTATATCCAACGCTGTGAATAGCATAACCTAGAAAGATACAATCCACAGTTTTAGGTCCAAGCTTACGTTTCTTGGTTATTGGTACACTCACTTTTGCCAAACAACCCCATGTACGTAAGTATGACAGTGTTGGCCTTTTCTTCTCCCATTCCTCGAATGGAGTTATCTCTTTATTCTTTGTAGGAACACGGTTTAGGACATGACATGCAGTCAATATAGCCTCACCCCACCATTCCTTGGAAAGTCCCGCTGTATCTAATATGGCGTTAACCAAATCCGTTAGAGTGCGGTTCTTTCTTTCGGCAACCCCATTTGACTGAGGTGAATAGGGAGGCGTCCTTTCATGAATAATACCATGTTCCTCGCAGAATAAAGTAAATAAATTTGAGAAATACTCGCCACCACGATCTGACCTAACTCTTTTGATCTTTCTCTCAAGTTGGTTTTCTACTTCAGTTTTATAGATTTTAAAGTAGTGTAAAGCTTCATCTTTTGACTTCAACAAATAGATGTAACAAAATCTAGTACTATCATCAATCAAAGTCATGAAATATTTTTTACCACCTTTTGTCAACACTCCATTCATTTCGCACAAATCGGAATGAATTAATTCTAAGGGTGCCAAGCTCCTTGCCTCCGCGGTCTTATGAGGCTTACGAGTTTGTTTTGATTCAACACATACATGACACTTAGAATTTTTGACAAAAGTGAACTTTGGAATTAAGCTCAAATTAGCTAAGCGCATCATACAACCAAAATTAACGTGACAAAGCCTCGAATGCCAAACATTTGTTTCATCAACGTTAATAACATTGTATGCAATTTTATTACAAACATCTGACAAAGAAAGACGGAACAAGCCTCCGCTTTCATAACCTTTTCCAACAAAAGTACCAAACTTAGACAAGATACATTTATTGGACTCAAAGACTAATTTGAAACCATCTCTACACAGTAGAGAGCCGCTGACTAAATTCTTCTTGATGGTGGGGACATGCTGCACGTTCTTCAGCTGCACGGTCTTCCCCGAAGTAAACTTCAGATTTACCGTACCAACACCAAGAACACGCGCATGTGATCCGTTCCCCATCAGCAAGGAGGAAGTCCCGCCGGTCTGGTAAGAAGAGAACAAAGAAGCATCAGCACAAACATGAATATTAGCACCAGTGTCAACCCACCACTCGGGTGAACCAAAGACTGAAAGAACAGTAGGTAATAAATTACCGTACCCCGAAGTTCCTCCAGGCTCGCTAATAACCATGTTGGCGGAGTCGTTGCCTTTACGGTTCGGACACTTTGCAGCAAAGTGATCCGTACTAGCGCACACATAGCAAGCTCCCGTCTTCTTCTTCTTAAAAGTGGTTGTCTTCTTAGTCTTTGGTTGGTTCTGCGGTGGCTTTTTCTTGTTCTTGTGGGAGTTGTTCTTCTGAACAAGATTGGCACTTGAAGCACCAACAACTCCTTTCCCACGTATGTCCTTTGCTCTCGCCTTCTCCTCAACATTAAGAGTCCCTATGAGTCCATCTATTGTGAACTCCTGTCTCTTGTGTTTTAGAGAAGTAGCAAAGTCCCTCCAAGAAGGTGGCAGCTTAGAGATTATATCTCCGGCCACAAACTTATTGGGTAACACACATGGGGACTCTTTGCTGCAATTTTTGAGATCTTTTGCCAGAGTATGTATTTCATGAGTCTGTTCCACTACAGAACGGTCTTCGACCATCCTGTACTCAAGGAACTGCTCCATGATATACAACTCACTCCCGGCGTCAGATACTCCATATTGAGCCTCAAGAGCATCCCACAATTCTTTGCCAGTTGGCAGCCGGATATAAAAATCCACCAGGTTATCACCGAGAACACTAATGATCAAGCCTCGAAAGAGAATATCAGCCTCATCGAACGCACTCCCTTCCTCTGGAGAGAATTGTTCAGGCTTACCCTCTTTCACATGGATCACTCTCGATAGTGTTAACCACAGTATAAGCCGCTCTTGCCAACGTTTGTAATTTGAACCATCAAAAGGTGGTGGTTTGATTGATGCAGCAAAGCTAGATACCGAAAGCCTATTAACACAATCAGGTTTTTGGATTGTTAGAAATTTAGGCAATTTCGGGCACAATTTAATTCCAAAATTAAATGTATAAACTAGCAATATTTCTATGACTTTAAGGAGTAAAATAAAATATGTGAACATGTTTATACTTATCACACAGATAAGCATAAACAATATAAATAACCAAAGTTTCAGGGAGTACCCTGAAGCGGGGCCGTTGCCGGAGGCATTGGCTGCGCTGTTACCAACTGGAGTAGACATCTACTCGGTTGGCCTCAGTCGAAGTAGTCGAACTAAATCGGTGCAGAAAGAAGTTCGCAGTGCAGTTCCGCGAACGGTCACCAAGATATAGTCGACGTAGTCGTTCGGCCACCAGAATGTAGTCGACGTAGTCGTTCGGCTCGTCCACCAGGAAGTAGTCGTTCAATCGGGCAAAACCTTTGTATTTTTGAGCAGTCACGCTAAAGCGTTACCCAAAAACCTGATTGCCCGCCTATCCCGTGCAGGATCTCAAGGCGAGCAAGGTTTCGGAGGCCTGCTCACGCTAATTCTGTGCGCGCAGAAATTAGCTGCTCTGGTGCAGAATGGATGAGGGGAATGTCACTTCTTATATAGTGACTCAGGTGCTCAGGATCGTTGAACCTGAACACCATCAGAGTCATTTAGGTGATGCGATTATGGCCATTAATTACATATTTAATTGCACGTTTAATCGCACGATTAATTGCTGTCAACGGCAAAATAGCCATCGCACCGCACCTGCACGTCACGTCCGGCCGCGCCCCGGCGAGGCGAGCGAGCGCGCGCGTGTGGTTCACCGTCCTCCTCTTACCGGCTTCACAAGTGGTGTACAAGAAGTCCACCTTTTAAGTTGGTTGAGATCCTACTCAATTCCCGATACGGAATTAAGTATTGATTCCCTAGCATTAATAGTGGGCTTTAAATTCTTTTAATGCTTTAGAAGTAATGGGCCAAGCCCATTACTCCAACATAGCGTGCGTGCTGTTTTCCACCGAGAAATGCGGGATTTATATGTATAACCAATCAGCCAGCTTATATTAGAGCTCGTATCAAGCTCGGTCGCATGATCGTCGATCTACTTGCGCATTCGCGCGGCCCGGTCGAACAACACCTTCCCCTCTCTCTTTCGCCACGTCTGTTCGAAGCCGTGCTGTTCCTCCGCGCGTGGCCAACGAGAGCACGCCACGCTGTCGTGGGAGCCCGCGGAAGGGACGTGTCCGGGTGCTCCGCGTGGCCAGCGAGGGCCACAGAGCTGGCACGGCCCCCACCCCTCCACACGGGATCTGATGCGGCCGGCGATCGCCGTACAGCTGGCCGCTGCTCATAGGGCGGCTCGTCAGCCCGTCCCGTTGTCCGGTTTTGCGAAACGCACCCTCTCTTCCGAGGAACCAGGGGATGTGCCCGCGCTCGGCCAGCTGGCGCCTGTGGGATATTCCCCCTTTTGCTGTCAGAAATGGGAAATGTCTAATGTTGCTATGCGGGTTTTGGCGGATCCCACGGAATCTGGGATCCACGAGGGTCCCTGGAGTATCGGATAACCTGGTCTGGAACGAACCAATGATTTTCAAATTCCAAACACAGTGAATATTTTCAGTAAAAAATGTTTTTGACGAAAAAGAGTGTACATATGCTGACATGCTAGCATACTTATTTGAGTTATTCAGAAAGAAAAGATCAGGCACTATCATAAATGCAATACCTACGACAAAAGCGAATTGATACGAACAATAATTAAATACTGCACACTTGCGTTATGTAGAAATCACGTCGTGAGAAAAACTACGAAAATGTGTCCATATTTCATGTGTAAGAATCAAACGTTCCGGTATCATGTTATCTCTACACCAGGCTTATAGGAAAACTTTCTAGAAAATGATACACATGCCATGCCCCTTATGTGTTACAGTATCAAGTGTCTGCCATGATCCCCTAAAATTAAAGAAGGGTTTACCACTGCCATATTTATGCTCTCTCACAAAAATAAAAAAGTGCTTCACGCGTTCGAGCTAGCCGAGTGCCGACCCGTAAAACAGAGCTCATGCTACTATTTTTTATAACACGAACCTTCCCCATGAAGTAACGTTGCGGTTAACGCGGCACGACTCAGTAGTTGGATGCAGTTTGGCCACGCCTCTGCGGAATGAAGGGAAGTTGGAGGGGCCATCTGCAAAAACTCGCGCAACCACCTCTATTTATACGCGCCCCCGTCCTTGATCTGCTTCGCAGATAGCCATACCCATTCTGTTCCCCTCCCAAACAAAACTTGCTTTGAAATCTCGCTTCACTGCGAACGCTGCAGCGGAGGAAGAAAAAGAAAGAAGAAGAAAAAAAACAATTCGTAGCGGAAATCAGCAAGCAAAAGAAGAAAATAATTTCCATAAGAAATCGCCCAATCCCCCTTCCTCCTTTTCTCTTGAGGCTTCGGAACGTGCGGGGAACTTAGCCAGGATGGTGGCGATCGAGAACCAGAGCCAGGTCGCGCGGGCGGCGGCGGCGGAGGCGGTGCCGGCAGCGGGGCCGCGGATCCCCAAGGAGGCGCGGCGGCTGCTGCACGACCTGGCGGCGGCGTGGGCGGACGTGGCGGACTGCCGCGCGCTCCAGGTCGTGCCGCTCAAGGGCGCCATGACCAACGAGGTGTACCAGGTGCGCTGGCTCACCGGCGTCCCCTCCGCGGGCGGCGAGGCGGAGGAGCCCCGGGGGGAGAGGGAGGTGAGGAAGGTGCTCGTGCGGATATACGGCGACGGCGTCGACCTCTTCTTCGACCGCGAGGACGAGGTGCGCACCTTCGAGTGCATGTCCCGCCACGGCCAGGGTCCCCGCCTCCTCGGCCGCTTCCCCAACGGCCGCGTCGAGGAGTTCATCCACGCAAGGGTACCTACTACCTACTCGATACCGCCTCCTTATCAAACTACCTGCTGTTGTTATATGACTAGTAAAAAGAAATTCAAGCTTGGTTTCCCTCTGCTCCTCTGCATCCTCATGGAACTCGTACCGTTCCCCTAGTTTTCAGGAATTATCTTGCGCTTTTACTTTTATTTTTGAAGGACCGGTTCTTCTCTTAATTCTTCCGCGGGTTCTAGTTGTAATTGATGCTAAAATTATGACGGAGGTGGCTAGGAAGGGTGTGCAATTATTTATTGATAAACCGTTTTTCTTGATACTTTCCGAGATTCTATCGGTACGGGGCCTACTCCCTCCGTCTCTAAATAACTCGCTTTCGCTTCCCGAGAAACAACTTTGATTAATTTTATATAAAAATATATTAGTATTTATTATACATAATTGATATCATTAGATAGATCTTTTAATCTAGTTTTTTAATAAATTTATTTGAAGATACAAACGTTACTCGTATTTTCTACAAATCGAGTCAAATTTGTGGCACGTACATCGAAGACGATACTTAAAAAGAGATAGAGGGAGTACTTATTTAATGCAGCGTTGTTCTCGTTCTTTGAATTTTGTGCCGTGAGAATCTTGCATTCTCTGTATTCTGGCCATTCTTAAGCTTCAGATCTTTATCAGACAATTTAAAACTGCCTACTCGAGTCAGTAGTCAATGAACTGGCCCATTTTACAGTTAACAGGCGTTTATTTCTCACGCAAATCAGTCCTAGAGGCTAGAGCTACTACTTTATCAACTGGTATCTCTGTTGCTTGGATCATCTCCGGTCCTTGCCACAAACGTGTGGTGCAAAGTCAGCAGTTGATGGTGCTGTATATTGAATAAATTAAAAAAATGGCTGTCCATATGACAAGAGGAAACGTCTCTCTCAGAGAAGCTAAAAATTCAAAGCAACTGATTGGACTTGGGACAGATGACAAAGTAAGTTCAGGAAGAATTAGCTTTAGGCATTACTCCGTATGCATAGTCTAACTCCCTCTCTGGATTCTGTTTAGAGTAAACTATGCTCTTGCTCATTATCTAAAAAATAAATGCTCTAGCTAAGAAACTGCACATCACTGTAGCACTTTCGAGATTCTTCGTTTGCCTTTTTATTTGTGTCGCTCTCATGAAAAGGTGAGTTTCTGCTGTTTTATTGGTTTGGTGAAAAATACAATACTACTCAGTTTTCTGCTTAAGTTTCGGGTGGCAAGGGGCTGTCCAATCTGTTACGTCACTTTACAAGCTAATACGAATGTTTCTTTCAGACACTGTCAGCTGCCGACCTTCGCGATCCTGAGATTTCAGCTCTCGTTGCTTCCAAACTGAGGGAATTCCACAACCTTGACATGCCTGGTCCCAAATCTGTGCTCATTTGGGACAGACTAAGGTGAGGTCTTTGTGGCTACATAATTAAGCGTCACTTACAAATTTGTGTGGAACCAATGTCTGAACCTGCTGAGATGAATCTAGGAACTGGCTCAAAACTGCTAAGAACTTATGCTCGTCTGATGAAGCCAAAGAATTTCGGTTGGACAGCCTGGAGAATGAGATTACTGCATTGCAGAATGATGTTTCAGGTGATTACCACTGGATTGGTTTTTGTCACAACGATCTTCAGTACGGCAACATCATGATTGATGAAGAGACCAACATGCTGACCATCATTGTAAGTTTTATGCATCCACATCCTTCCAATCTTAATTATACTTTTCTGTACTAGCAATATTCGTTTTGGTGTGTCTCAATTATCAGTTGTGTGCCTATATAATGTGAATACAGCTATGAAATGAGAATATCTTGAACATGGGTAGGTAGGAAGAGTTCTGTTCTATTGAAAACACATCTTGCCTTGTGCAAAACAGGAATACTTGGAGCTGTTGTATTGTTTTGGTAATACCGTATAGGACCGCCCTTCTCCCCTCCCTTTCACATTTGTTGGCGTGTGTTTGTTGTGTTCCCTCCAATCTGGACATGCTAAGTTGTCACGCCTCTGGCCTCTGCTAAAGACAGTTTTAGTTTTGGAGGCTACTACTATCTGAAAGATGCATGCTTGCTGTCCATGTTTTATTTTATTTTATTTTTTGCTTCGTACCAACCTTTCATGGCAGTCCCCTTCTCCTTCTGTTACAGGATTATGAGTATGCAAGCTTTAACCCAGTTGCATACGACATTGCTAACCATTTCTGTGAGATGGCGGCTGACTATCATTCAGCAAATCCTCATATCCTGGACTACAGCAAATATCCAGGTATTGCGTCACTGGGAGCTGCTGATGCATGGGCTTCTGTTCTTTAAATCAGTTTGCTTAATCTTGGTTCAGTTTCAGTCTTCCTCATGTGCTATTCTCTTTTACACAACAGATACTGATGAGCAGAAACGTTTCGTCAAGACATACCTGAGCATTTCTGGTAAGTACGAGTTCAATGTATGGATTGATTGTCTGAATTTATTTGCACGATTTTAGTTGAGCATGTCATCATGATGCAAATTTGAACTTCTGATTCAGTCTTATCTCCAGTCACTGAACAAAAGTTTTCAGCACAGTAAAAACACACAAGTTATTTGTTTGGCAATTTCTGCATATATGAAACAGGACCATAAGAGTTTCTTGCAATTATAGAACACCCAGGGTAAACAAAACGAATCATTCGATTTTATAAGGAAGATGGCACCCCGCAAATGCTGACCAATTCACCAACTTTCCAGATTCTATATACTGTGATGAAACGTAACGCACCATTCTTTACATTCAAAGTAGAGATGTCCTTATTCACCATGAATGTTCTCTGCCTAGCCGATTGTGTCTTGTAGACCATATCTTCTAAATTCTAATTGCGTGTAACTACCTACAGGTGAGGAACCTGATGCGGAAGAGGCGGAGAACCTGCTCCAAAGCATTGAGAAGTACACGCTCGCCAGTCATCTAGTATGGGGCCTCTGGGGAATAATCTCGGTGAGTTCATGCGTCAGAACTTCTTTCAGTCACTGTAAAACAAAAACATATGTGTTGTTTTCTAACTTGTATCTTGTGCAGGATCATGTCAACGATATTGACTTCGACTACAAGGAGTATGCAAGGCAGAGATTCGAGCAGTACTGGCAGAAGAAGACTGCAAATCTGCAATCTTGACTTCTTGAACATGTGAATAAAACACCCATGGCCTCAAGGGCTCCTTGAGGACCTGTGTTGCGAACACGAGGTCGCTGACAAAGCGAGAAGATGTTGAAAATGATACTGACAACAACGATGACGAAGAACCCCTTCTTGGGATCAGGGAGCTCATGTTCCGGAACTTGATTGGCTTCGGCTTCATGAAGGAAGAAGCTATGGGGCTTCGGTTGCTCGTTTGTACAGTACGAAGGCAAGGCAACGTTGATAAAAGCCCCGGGGTTGCTTGCTGTATGCTTAGTTTGGCTAGCATTGCCGTGGGCTGTTTTGCCGTTGTGTTTCCAGTTTCTGTATGCTTGATGCTAATATAGTGGAGATTTTGGCTATGTACTTTGAGACAATGCATAGTTTGTATAGTGTGTACGTAGCTAAAGGTAGAATACTTGTTGCCATAACAGCTATACATATTGTGGAGATCGATGATAAGCAGTTTCAAAGGAACTCGTGAGTTGGATAATTGCACTATTTCCTATACAAAAAAAAAACTTCAAAATTGTTATAGTGAAGAGTGGCTATCACTAGATAAGTTATAGGTCCTGTTTGGATCCAAAGCTAATAGGTGAAAGTACTAATCTTTAGCATTAGTTCATCCAAATGGGAGTGCTAATAGAATAAGCTAAACTTTAGCAAAATTTAAAAACTTTAGCATGTGTATGAGTGCTAATATACACTAAAGTTGAGCATTTAACTTTAGCTTCTTCAAACAGAGTCACAGTCACCATAACCCAGGGATATCATGACCTGATCAGTTTCTAAATTCAAGTGATATTTTTCTTTCAAACAAATTATACTGATACAGTGTGACTCTAGAACCCTGGCACCCTGCGCGCGGACCACGGCAAAACAGCCCACACTGGGCCGCTGGCGCATCATCGCCGTTTCCCGGATTTTGTAGCCCAAATGAACCTTCAGCTCAACAGACCTACGAAACGTGACGCAGGCTGCGCTTCTCGAGTGCCTCTTCCAATTCCGGCCCACCCACCGGAGTAGCGGCCGCGAGTTGCCGCTTCGTCGTCGTGACGTCGTCACTCTCGCCTCGCCCGCCGCGAAAACCGGTAGTCTCGCAGACAGAGCGGCTCTCGTAGCCGTGGCCGGCGGGGATGGCCTGCGCACGGGGCACGGCGGGCACCGTGCGGTACGCGGCTGCGTGAAGGCGGGCGATTCGAGGAATCGAGGGCGTCTCATGTTTCGCCGGCGTCAACTCGTCGCCCGGACTGGCGCCTGTCACTTCCACCGGTGACCTTTCTCGAACCTCTGCCTCCCCCCTACTCGGATAATTACATCCATGAAGGCATGAACTGCAGCCTAGATTATCAGCAAACAGTCCCTGACCGACTGTTGTTTGTTTTGTCATTCGATGCTTCTGTTTTCCGAACATCAGCCAGCAGGATCCTGAACACCTTGGTAACAGTTCAGACTTCAGATCTCATCCCTCCATGAAATGTAAGGCATTTTAGTTTTATCGCAAGTGAGCTTCTCCAATCTCAACGAAGTTTATAGAAGAATATATTAGCATCTACGATATCAGATAAATTCATCTTCAAGACATATTTCATGGTAAAATTAATTGAACTAATTGGAACGGAGGGACTAGTTTAGATGCTCCAGCCCACAGCTTGTAATTGCAAGCACAAGTAGCAATTCAGTGCCAGTGCAGACTAAAGATCTCCATCTACTCCAGTCCAAATGATTCCAAATCTAATCAACTCCACGATAGTTTGACCAAACAGGGATCAGTTAAGTTAAAAGGTACATTTGCTGCACCGCAGGGATAAAAAAAAAAAACCGTACAATGCCTCAATCAGTCGGCAGGAAACTTACACTGTCCAACATTTGATCGTTACAGAGGAGATTATTTTTTCCACATTCGAGGCACAACACTAAGAGGGGGGAGGAAAAGAAAATGGCAAAATGCATGACAAAAGATTTTGAAATATGGTCAGAGCATGGGGGAAATGTACATGGAAGTGGAACTACCTATTTCAAAGTTCCAACTGCTGGTCTCTGAAAAATAGAGAGGCACTGGCTGGACAGATTAAGCGGCAACGTGGGCCAATCTTTCCTCGTATACTTGAGAAAAACATCAATTTCATTGTGCATGTGTGCAAGATTACTTTGGACTTCAATATAGTCCAAGGTTGTATATTCCAGAAGTGCTATCTTCCTCAAAGGAAAGCTGTTCCTCAACCTCTGCATCGGTGAAGGTAAGAGCTCTCTGCAGCTTTTTTGAAGAGAAAACCTCAACATCTACCATGTACACAGCAGTCACAGGGCGGTGATCCGACAGCCGGAGATCAACTGTCTTATATGACAGTAACCTCGTACCCTTACCATGGGAAAGAATTCGGTCACACCTACGGAAGTAGAGCAAAATTGCTATTAGTATCCGCCACCACTAACTTGAGATTTTTTTTTACATAACCTCAATTCTGTTGTTTTCATCAATGAAAGGAGAACATATGGCCAGGACGTGTCATGCAAAACCAACTATTTGAATCGTTCAAAAAGAAACAGAAAATAGAGGAACTTATGCAATTGCACTTATCAGACTGGCATACCATGCAGGTGTCCTCCTTCCAGATTTGTGATCATCACTTATGTATTTTCCTGAGTTAACCTTGTATTTGTATGTCGGAGGAAAGTTGATGACCCCTTCGGTCCACCCTTCAAATGGATGTCCCTTCTTCAGCTCTACTTTCAGCTATCATAAAAAGAATGGAATGGTGAGATGCAACTAATGAGAATAGGAGCATTTCACAATATTCTGGTAAAAGCTAACCTGATCGAAAGCAAATAATTTATTCCAGTCCTGCCTGGAGATGAGTTCATGGGTCTTCTCGTATGATAAGTTAATCCTATAGTTGAGATCACCAAGCCACACAATCCTTCTGAAGTATTCAAGAAATACCAAATCTCAGATTAGATGCAGATAAACTAGACTCCTGCTATGTTTAAGGTTTCACCAAATCAAACTAGCATGTTCGAAAAACAAAAACTAGCATGAACTAGACTAGTGGACTGAAAGTATTGGCTTTGTGCACAACCCAAGACCACATGCTCTTGTTTTTCCTAGCTATAACATATTACCCCTCCAATGAAACCGAAAGTTCCAAAAGCTTGCAATATTCAAGAATGACTGAATACAATGGCTTATTTCACTCGAACTATCAATAAAATAAGTAGCTGATGAACTGCCAAACGTAGAGGTAATCAGGTAAACCTTAAATCGCAACATAGAATCTATTACTTACTCATGGTCATATATTGTCTTAGGCATGTTGACTCTGGAAACTGGATTAAATACGGTCCTTCGGTGGATTTCTTGAACATCAGCATTCCTTTTTAATTCATCTCCCTCTTTTTCTCCAGAGGTCAGATGACAACATATAAAGCAAAAGTGTGTTTGATATATGGACATGCTTACTGATATTGATCCCTGAGCACACCAAAGTAAGAGGTCAGCTCTTTATAAATATAACATTGGCGTACTGATGGAATGAAAATGCAAGTGATACGAGACTGGCAAGACTAGAAGACAATGGTTTCTAAAACAAAGGTATTCTACAAAAGAACGACAATTACATTAGGATATCCTAATATTTACATTTTTATCAAAAAAGCATGCATTTCAAAATCAGTTTTGCGGCAGCAGAGTTTCTTTAGATGAATAAAAGAAGGATTTGAGACTGATGTGGCTTATAGAAACATGCCTTATTACCAATGTAGCCCATGGCACCGACCCCTACAGTTGATACTTTCAGACTCTGAATATGCTTCCGGAGGCTTCTTCGTACCCAGATTGATAGATACACTCCGACCATCTGCTTGCTTATTATCCTTACAAAATATGGTTTTTTACTTTTAACTGCTGCATAGTTAATGTTTAAATCTGGAACTAAATTGTCCTCTGGAAATGGACCAGAGTCTCCATTTACTGACTTGAAAGACAAATATGTTCGTAATGCTCTCCCTGAAGCTAATGATTTTGTGCTGTCGGGAAGATACTGTGCCAACATATCCAATGGTGGTTCAGGCCAAACCATTCCAAGCCTCTCCGAGTGACTGAGAGTTTTAGTTAATATCTTCTGACAGATCTGCTCTTCCAAATTAGATTCTTTAAAACTTAAGTTATGGGATCTATCAAAAGTCTTCATTGAAGGCAGCTTGCTGAACTTATCATCTTGTAAAATTGTTTCGGGTGCAGCAGTGGGGCGTTCACATGTGTTACCATGAATGCCATCAACAGAAGCAATCAAATCTTGGTCATTAAACGGATGCACCTCCCCATCACTTTCGCTATCAGACTCACTAATAAGTTCATCTTCCATAATGAAAGCATCAACAGATGGCTTGAACCTTGATGGAGAAGGAGGATCACTATGGCATTTATATTTTGGTTTATCTGGGCTGATCTTATTCAAAGTTTCACGAATAATATTCTCCCACATTGCAATAGGACGGTTGTCTTCAGCACCAAATATATTCCCAGCATTTAATGGAACAATTTCTTGAAACCTGAAAGAAATAGAATCCTCTTATTAAATTAAACAAAGCAGCTATATTATTAGAGAACAGCATATAAAAATAGTTGCACTTTTTTTTTATCATATGGCACAAACCATTTGCAGATGAAAGAAGACATGGCAGCTAAATGGTTGGTGGATTTGTATTCAATAAGATAAGCAGAGAGGGTTGGTTGTTTACCCAAGAACATATATATCAGATGGCTCCTCCATATCTAACCATTCTTGAATATCCAAGTCATCAGGCGGAAGTCTGCCTGCAACATTCCATGTTCCCGCACATATCCTGAACATCAGGGCATAAGAAACAGTTGATCAAAGTGAAGTATTTTTTGTTTGCATCTTCAATAGATGATATTTATGGTTTATGCTTGTGAATTGTGATAGGCAAGATCAATATCTGAGGAACAACTAGTAGCCATTCAAGTAATTGAAAACTATATATTTAAGGAATCCATGCCTTAGTTCCCTGACATCTATATATTGTGCACGGAGGGTCTCTGACTTGCGCCTTCTATGGAGCCCATAGGGAACTGGCCCTAGTTGGTTTCCTGCAATATGTTAAATAATAGTGTCATTGAACATGAGAGGTAAATGTGCCTTCTCAGACAATTATATCTTTTTTATTTTTGTAAGCACCAACAGGTACGTTCCAAAGGAGCTTTGGAGGTATTTATCGAGAGTTAGTGATGGAATAAAGTAGCCGTGTATCTTAGTTTGCCAGCTGCATTACTCTGTTTGTGCGGCATGCATCGGCAATCTAACATATTATGATGTGACAGTAAGGGAAGAAGAAAACTAAGGAAGACCTTTTAAAAAAGAATATGGAAAATCTGATTAATATGGTCATTATTTGATAGAACTCCATCTGTGCATGAACTACAGATTACATCTCTATGAAATAGCCAAACTATTAGTCAGCACCAGGAAAATTACCAATAGTTTCAGCACCAAGTCCACGGTGGTTCCTCTCTTCATCATGTAACTTGCGTTCCCAGGCACACATCTCTGCTCAAGTTCCACGTGTGCAACTATTAGACAATGATCCTTCACCAAACCTCAGCTAAAAAGAGAGGAAATCTAACACAATGCAGGTTTAGCTAAAAGTGATCAATAATAATTTTAAAAGATTGAAACCATTGGCAAAAGGAGTAGAGCGCAGTATCATACTCCAGTTTCCCCTTTCCAAAAGTGATCTGCTTTTTGTAATCAAGCATGTGCTGCTACTCTATTTCGTGCATCTAGATTCAGACCTCCATTTCCTTTATTATTTTTTTTACAATTCATTGAAAAAGCTGGAATATGCTGTCTTAGGAACAGGGTGAGAGATCTAATCGTTTCGCAAAACACAAGGAATAACATTTTAGTCCACTAGTTCATTGATCTCGACGTCCTTTTTTGTTTCATTTCCAAGGAAGGAAGGAATATGCCAAGGCAAAATGAAAGCTTAGGAACACAGCACGAGGAACGAAACAACAGTAGAATCGACTCATATCTCCAATTGCTACGAGTAAATAGTTGAGTCGTTTTCCAATTCCTTGGAGTCGACTTCCAACTTTGACTCCCCCACTAAAAACCAAACTAAACCGGATCGTTGTGTTGGAAGCAATCATGAAGTAATACGGACATGGAACTGTAAGCACCAGGAAAAGAGTCATCCTAATCGTTCAAAAAAAAAAGAGTCATCCTAATTGGCCAGAAGCAAAAGTAGCATTCACCAATAAGCAAGATGTAATTACTCAGGTAGACAGTAACAGCACGTGTGAACAGTGGGAAACAGAATCAAGCACGAAGCATTGTTCAGTTCATTCATACAACGGCACAGGGAATTTTGATTCGGCTTCTCCATGATGGGAACACGCTAGTTCATGCGCAAGCGAGAGAAATGAAGGATCAAGGAAGGGAAAAGGGGAGGCCTGGAGCTGGATATGAGTGGATCGCTGACCTTCGTACTCGACCTCGCTGTCGGTGTCGTCGGTGGTGTCGCCCTCGTCGGCGCTGAAGTCGGACTCCGGCGACCTGATGTTGAGCCACTTCCGCAGCACCGTCTTGGGCCAGAGCTGCAGCGCGGCGCCGCCGCGTGTCCGGACAGCACAGGCACATCAGCACCGCGCGAGGCACGAGCAGCAACAACGACGAGAAACCAAACCAGACACCGTTCCGATGCAAATCAAAGAAGCTCCTCTCTCTCACCTGCTTCTGCTTCCTCCCCCTGCGCCGCACCCGGTGCGCGCCGGGGTGAGCGGCGGCCGCCACGGCTTCCCCTTCCTCCAGGCCGGCGAGGGGATGCAATGGGCGAGCCGCCGGCGCCGGCGCCGGCAGCGGCGCGCGCGCCCGCGCGGACGACGAGGGGTGCGCCGCGGCCATCAGCGACGCGATGCAGCAACCCACGCAGTGCTAGCTTGGCGGTTGCAGGTTCGCTTCGCCTAGCTCAGCTAAAGAAGAAGCGGACGGTGAGTGTCGGAGCAAGGCCAGGAGCCACGGCGGCGGCGGTTGCAGGCAGCAGCGCGGGCTGTGTTCCCCTGGTGCGTGCGCCCCCTCCCTTCCCCGCTTCGGATAAAAACGGGAGGTGCGAGCCGACGCCGCGCTATTATTGGCCAGGTGTTGCCGTGTTGGTTACGGGTGAAAAAGTTTTCATGAAATTTTTTTGTCTTTTTGATCACTGATTAAAAATATTAAATGAAGTCTAATCACAAAATAATTTTCAAATTTATAATACTATAGCATGTGTTGTAGTTAATAAGACCTTTGACCGCATGATTAGAACATGATTAAGAGAGATTACTATAGTATCACGGTAGTCATTCGTAAATAAACTTTATTTAGTACTCCATGCATGCATTCGTCTTTTTGTGTAAAAAATTTCACGAGGAAACCAAACATGGCCATTGGCTCGGCTGACGGGCTGAGATCCTATCCTGGGCTGTGTTTAGTTCCAAAATTTCTCTTTCCATATTTCACTATTTACCTATCACATTAAATCTTTTGTCTCATGCATGGAGTATTAAATGTAGTTAAATAAAAAAACTAATTGCATAGTTTTGATGTACACGACGAGACGAATCTTTTGAGTCTAGTTAGATCATAGTAGGACAACAATTATTACAAACAAACAAAAAGTGCTAAAGTGTGCTATAGTATTCGATGTGCCTTTTTTACTACTATTTTACTCATCTAAACACAGCCCTGGACTCGCCAGATCGTGACTGACGGACGACGCCGACCCGGGCGCGCACTGCTCACCGCCGGGCGGCGAGGGGTGGAGAGAGAGATAATAAAGGGGGTGTTTTGGAATAGGGTCTTCAAAAAAGTACCAGGGACTTTTTAGTATTTAGAAGTATTAAATAAATGTTAATTATAAAACTAACTGCAGAACCCTGGGGCTAAACTGCGAGACGAATCTAATGAGGTATCTTAACCCATGATTAGCGAATGGTTACTGTAGCATCACTGTAGCAATTATGAATTAATTATGCTCATTAGATTCGTCTCGCGAAAAAGCACTCAGCTATAAAAAAACATTTATAAACAGATTTTATTTAATACTATAAAATAGTAAGATTTTTTTTATATGATAGGGACTTCTGAAAAAAAGCTGGGATCAGGGCCAAAGGCGAGCGGGAGCAGAGCAGCAGGTGGTAGATCGCGGTCGCCACCCGTGGTCCCTGACGTGGCGCCACGTGGCGGGGGCCTGGGCTCCACAGGCCCGCCACCAAACCATCTGCCTGCCGCGCCCTCCGTGTCCCGCTGCTGCGCGTGCGGCCGTGCGGGCGAGCTGCGCAGCGGCAGCCTGCCGGGCCGGACGCCGAGAGGCCTCTCGCGCGTTCTCTTCTCCCTGCGCCGCGCGCCCGCGCCGACCGGCGGGCCCACTTGACCTGCCCGGAGGTCGCCCTCGCACGGTTCTCGCTGGCCGCGCCCATTGCCCGCGTCATGTAGCCCTCGTCGCGGTACGAGCACAGCTCGCGCGCCGCTGGCTCCGGTGTAGCGTAGCAGCCGGGACGAAGCTGCTCGGCCCGCGTCGCGGCGGCGACGGAGCCGGTAGCCGTAGCTCTCTCCGCGTTGCCCTCCCCCCTTGCGCGATCCTCCAGGGACGATTGGCTGGCTCCGGCTCGACGGGCGCCGGACGTGTTCGTTCGCCGACAAGACCCCGCGTACTTTTCGGGTCGTTCGTTTCTGGACGGCGGATCGGTTGCACGCTGCCAAGCCGTTCCAATCCGGAGCGGAGAGGTCGTAGCCGTGGACTGGCGAGCACAGGAGCCTCTAGCTGGACGCACGCACGCATGGTCCAGGACGCCGCTCGCCAAGTGGGCGGCGCGACTTTTTCTATGGGGCCCGTGGGGGGAGTAATAACTAGCGGTCACTGACAGTTTGCAGCGGCGGCGGCGGTGGAAGCAAAGCAAATCTGCATGGCAGTGGCAGCACGGGCGAGCTGCGAGCACGCACGCGAATTCGCCTCTCGGTTTCTTCCCCCCTCCCCTGCCAAAGGCCTGCTATCGTAGTGGTAGCATCGCTGGAGGCACTCCCTAGAGATTCTGGGTTCGATCCCTTCGGAGGCGAATTTCAGCTCTGGGGTTAAAAAAACTCTCTCGCTTGTCCCACGTCCAAAGCACTGTGGAGCCCGGCCTAACTCACAAGGCGACGGACCCCGTGTACGGGTGGGGCAGAGGTTCGGGGGTTTTCTTGGCCTGCTGTGGGAAGATCATTCTACCTCTCAAACAATGCCGTGGGGGCGGTCTCACCCCCGCAGGTCAAGTTTTTTTCCCCCTCCCCTGTAGCCGTCAATTGAGCCTCAATTTGACAATTTCTCTTTTCCAAAACGAGAAAAAAGAAGAAGAAAAAGCAACCCTGGATGGCTGGATTGAGCGAGACAAGCTGCAGGAGAATGCAGGTAGGGTGTTCGGACACGTCAAGCTGCAGTCTTTCGACAATGGGTTGTTGAGGGAGCGGTGCCATCAGAGCCACCAGCCTACTGTTTAGTAGTGGCATACTTTTCCTCTTTTGCCCTTTAATAACGTGCTCAGCCGCCTAAGGCCCCTACGACCAGTTGGCCGGCTGGGGCTGGCGGCACCCCCGCGGCGCGGGTTCGAGTCCTGGTGGACGCGAATTTCCGATGCCGCGGGGGGGGAAAATCCCCCTCGCTGGTGGGCCAGGGTTCGGGGGGTTTCTCGGTCGGGTTAAGAGCCGAGGCTGTTGCTTCCTCTTAATGAAACACGGGTGGGGACCGTTTCAACCCCCCGATCGAGTTTTTTTATAACGTGCTCAGCCTCCATGTCATTTTTCAATTCACGGCGCCACATTTCTTGAGCGCTGACGCGGTGTTGCCGCTTGTGGCCTCACGGTTTTACCTTTACGTGCGATCTCAGCAAGCACACAAAGAGTCTGGGGCCTCAGCAGATAATAATACTCAGTCACGCTGAACTTGTGATCCATAACTTATAGTTACTTTTTATTGCCACGGCCTGATCACTCATCGTGTGTACGTAAAAAGGCTTCATTCTCCGTTATCTGCTCCGAAAAGCGGGAGGATCCTCTCAAAAGTCGTAAACAACAACTAGCCAACCAATTAGAAGGGATAATCTACCAAGACTTACCTGTAAATGGATCAAGAACTATAGTACGAACCATCTTAGTTAAACTGCGATGTTTTTTTTTTGAGAGAGGGGGTACTTTGTTTTTAAACAGCGAGTCGCTATAGCTGTTGCTATGATTGACATTGTACTAAAAGGCGGCTGATTGCAATGGTTTCTAGATTCCTCCGTGGCCTGCTGCTATTTTATGCTAGACATTCTTTTAATCCGCCCTGTTGGCATTAGGTGTACTTTGACTACTTTCTGGGACGACGCAAGACACTACCGGTAGCGTACAGTTCGGTGGGAGTTGGGAAACTTTATGGACGGCACTGAGATGTGTTGATACTTTTTTTAAGTTAATCTGGCAATTTTTTGTTATCCTGGAAACACTCCAAGTCAAATGTGACAATCTGATTCCACCGAAGAGGGAGCAAAATTCATTAAAAAGAAGCCAAGAGCACAACAGTTTGTGCTTACAAAATTGTTGCTACAATGTGGTGGCCGGGCGTGGTCATCTGTTTTTCTTGATTCCCTAGCACAATGCGCCGTGTGCTCATCATTCTTACTATTAATTATATCACCCATTTTTTTTGTTTTGTTTCATTTTTTTTGTTGTATCTGGCGTGAGGAGAATATTGCGTTCGGTCTCGTGATTGACGTGCATTGTTTTCCGATAAAACACAGCCTAGCTGGTCAGAGTGTGACAAATGGAATCCTACTAAATCTGCTGACAGGAGAAGGGACGTGTCAACGTGGCACCTCTCAAACTCTCCTCCTTTTTTTTCTGAAACGGAATAATCGGACATGCCATGTTCTCTTGTACTACTAGAGGCCCCTATAAAATGATTCCGTGCGGTTCATGCAGCCAAACCCGCCCCCTTTTTTTTTCAAATGGCGAGACACCGCCGCTCGTCTCCTGATCTCCCACGGTTCGTGCACATGAAAGCAGAGCAGGAACAGGTCAGGTCGTGCTGGTCGCTTGGGAATGTCTCATGCGTGTCCGATCGCTGCATGATTGAGGACGGACCTGACATCACTTCACTACCCATCCGTCCCCCATTTGGTTCTCCAAAAGAAAAGAGAGAGAAATCACCAGCATTTGTAGGAGTACCATTTACTTGTGCTCGTGCCGTGCTGCAGGCCCATTGCCTAATCGATGAACGAAACTGCAGGCTGCTCGCAGCCATCAGCCGAAAGCTAATAAACTTATGCAGGGCAAGGCAATAATTGCAACAGACCAACAGTGACATCAACCGGGATTGGGATTTAGGAAGGATCAAGTCAGTTGCCGGTTCGTGTTAGCCGCGAGTTGGCTGCAACTTGAGGGTGGGACGGGAAAATCCCACCCACCGATATTGTTTTCCGTATTATGAGTTTTTGTTTTTAAAAAATATATAATTATCATTTAAATTAATTTTATAGTCGTTTTTTTATCGTATTTGATTTTATTAGTTTTGTAAATATGAGAAAATCTCGACCTTGTTTTTTTTATTGTAATACGCTCCCGACCGCTACTTCCGACCGTTTTCATCCCAGCGGACGCGACACAAGTGCGGGAGGACACAGACACGCGCATGTACGTGGATCGGTGGACGCGCGCGTCTCTCTCTTTCGCCTCACGGACTCGCGTCGTTTCACCACTTTTTATCCGGCCCCTGGCGCCGGATCGCGACGCCCGTGGATGGATGCATGCCTGGATGGCGGTTTCGGCCGGCCGCCCGGAGCGCGGCGTCCATCCGC
This sequence comes from Panicum virgatum, assembly GCF_016808335.1. Lineage (NCBI taxonomy): Eukaryota > Viridiplantae > Streptophyta > Magnoliopsida > Poales > Poaceae > Panicum > Panicum virgatum. The sequence goes on along the minus strand of NC_053140.1, from coordinate 46,349,066 downwards.
TGCCGCGCGCCTCCGCTACTCAATTTTCCTGGCGTTGGGTCGCTGCGTTTGACGGGCACGGCGGCCGGGCTCTGGCGTCACCGTGGCCGTGTGTCGCGTATCCGTTTCGGACATGCGGTGCACGGTCGGTACATATATACTATTCCTACATGAATACGATTACTACGCCTGCGCCGCGGGAAACATGTGGCCGGGGGCGTGGCCACGAGGCCGTGAACGACGTACGCCGACCGGACCCATCACCTGATGCGCGCCCAGGCTTTGTCCGTTCCGTGACGTACGCGTGCGAGTACAGCTACAGCGAGGTTAGATTATGTTATCTCGAGATGGGGGTGACGGTACATATACAAGTCGTTGCAGTGGTAGCAGGAGGAGCCCGAATGCCCGATGTGGATGGGAGCCACGGCCACCAGTCACCATTACGTTACGAGCGTGACCCATCGTCTGGTAGGCTCGTTTGACCTCCGATCTGCTGTAGACCTGAAGTTACCATGCAAGCTCACCACAGAGGCCATGTTTGGATGAATGCATCAAAATTTTTTCACAAAAAGACGAATGCATGCATGAAGTACTAAACGAAGTTTATTTGCAAAACCTTTTTAGAAATGGGTGTAACTTTTCGAGACGAATCTAATGAGCCAAGTTTCATCATAATTGGCTACAGTGATGCTACAGTAACCGCACTCAATCATCTTCTAATAGTGCGGTCAAAGACCTCATTAGCTAGAGCAACTGCTACAGTACCATAGTTGTGGAGGTAATTTTATAATTAGACTTTATTTAATACCCCTAATTAATGGTCAAAGCATCATTTCTCTCTCATCAAAACTTTTACACACCTAAACCAAACATGGCCAGAGTACTACTAGCATTTATGGCATCATGTCATATCTTTTAGGTTTCGAGCTACTAGAGTAGCATGCATGGCACTATATGGCAGGCATGGCACGAGGCTCTCAAGCCACACATCAACACACACAGAGCGATCTGTGGCTGAGAGCGACACGACGATGACGGTGACTCGGCGACTGACGGGGATCCGCCGGTGGCCGGGGGACCCTTCTTCTTCGATGCCATGAAGTGGGAGCTGAAAGCTTCGCACACCCCCACTCTACAGTTGTGCGGCCGGGGCCGCCTCCCTTTCCCCTTTTGGGCGCCTGTGCTTGTACTGTTACATTACATGTGCAGAGCATCTCGGGGCGGTTCCTTCCAGAAAGATCTGCGAACGAAATGTGGCTCCAGCAGCCGCAGCGGAAGAGGGACCTCGATCTCAACACTGAGTCCACTTACCCTTCTTCCTCGCCCTAGATTAGCAGATGCGTAGAAGTACAATTGTATTAGGACTAGAGTTCTATTCCAGACTTGTAATATTCCTAGATGTCCTACACGGACTCAACTTCTTGTACCGACCTATTGGTCCTATACAATGAGAATACCTGGCACCCTTTGGGGTCAAGACGATTCATCATATCTCACATGGTATAAGAGCCACCTCCTCTAAATCCATCTATAGGCGAGTTCTTTTTTTTTCGTTGACATCATGGCATCGACGAGCTCGGCAGCTTCAATCTTCAACATCTCCATCTCGGAGAAACTCACCCGTGACAATTACCTTGTGTGGCGAGCACAAGTTCTTCGAGCTATTCGCGGATCGCGTCTTATGGGTATCCTTACGGGGACCGTCGCCCAACCTTCTGAAATTATTCGCGTCGAGAAGCCACAAAACTGTTGAAGAAACTGAGAATCCGGCCTATGTAGCATGGATTGCTCAAGACCAGCAATTGGTTGCTTATCTACTATCTTCAATGACCAAGGAAATCTTGGTGCAAGTTTCTTCCTGTGATCATGCCGCTCAACTTTGGACTGCGATTACAGAGATGTTTTCTTCTCAGTCACGCTCCAGGATCTTGCAGCTCCGGTCTCAATTGTCCAGAGAGAAGAAGGGCGACCTTTCTGCATCAGCTTATTATAGCAAGATGAAGGGAATTGCTGACGAGATGGCTGCCGTTGGCAAGAAGATTGATGATGATGATCTCATTAGCTATATCCTGAATGGACTAGACTCGGATTACAATCCATTCGTATCATCAGTTGGAGTCAAGGACTCATTGTCCTTAGGAGATCTCTATGCTCAGCTCTTCTCTTATGAAGCACGTTTACAGCAACAGCGATCAGATGAAGGGCGCTTCTACTCTTCGGCCAACAATGCCACCCGAGGACGTGGTCGTGGTAATTTTCGTGGAAGGGGTCGCGGTCCGAGCTCTGGACGCGGCTCTGGCAGTAATGCTCCATCCTTCCCTCGCAACCAGGGTACATCAGCCACACAGGACTCTGATGATGCCCCCTTGTGTCAACTTTGTGAAAGGTATGGCCACACGGTACATGACTGTTGGTTTTGTTTCAACAAAAAATATGTTGCTCCTCGTGATGGTGGTGCACGGTCGATCAAGACTGCTCCTCAGAAATCTGCCTCGTCTGCGGCTCCTTCATATGGAATTGATACAAATTGGTATTTCGATTCCGGGTCCACGGATCACATCACCAATGACCTAGACCGTATTACATCTCGTGAGCGCTACGGTGGTCAAGATCAGATTCACGCTGCTAATGGCAAAGGTATGGACATTAGTCATGTTGGCAAATCTAGCTTTCATACACCTCATCGCAGTTTTTCTTTTAACAATGTGTTGCATGTTCCCTCTGCCACTAAAAACCTCATCTCCGTTCATCAATTCACCTCGGATAATGATGTTTATCTGGAATTTCACCCCTCTTTTTTCTATGTTAAGGATCTGGCCACGAAGAACCTTCTTCTTCAAGGTAGATGTCATGATGGTCTCTATCCCTTGCCGCACAAATCACAAGTTCATCATGTTACAAAGCCCTCAACCTCTCGATGGCATTATCGCTTAGGACACCCTTCTCCAGCTATTGTTAGTCGTGTCAATAGTCAAAACAAATTAGATTTTGTTAGAGATCCTATTGAGTCTGTCTGTTGTGCTTGTCAACAAGCTAAAAGCCACCAATTACCTTACTCACGGTCAGACAGTGAGTCTTCTTCTCCTTTACAACTTGTTTTCTCGGATGATTGGGGCCCGACTCCTATGTCCGTAGGCCATTATCAATATTATGTAAGTTTTATTGATGATTTCAGTAAATTTACATGGATTTACCTTCTTAAGAATCGCTCCGATGTCTATCAAGTCTTTCTGAACTTCCAACAATTGGTTGAGCGCCCCTTTAATACCAAAATTATAACAATGCAAACCGACTGGGGTGGTGAATATCAAAAACTTAATTCCTTCTTTCATAAAGTTGGTATAAGTCATCACGTTTCTTGCCCACACACTCATCAACAAAATGGATCTGCTGAACGCAAACATCGTCATATTGTAGAAGTTGGCGTGTCTCTTCTTGCTCAAGCCTCCATGCCTCTTAAATTTTGGGATGAAGCTTTCTTAACGGCTACATATCTTATCAATCGTACTCCTAGCCGTGTCATCAATTTTTCAACCCCTCTAAATCAGCTGTTCAATGAAAATCCTTCTTATTCATCTCTTCGAGTCTTTGGTTGTGCTTGTTGGCCTAACCTTCGCCCATACAACAAACATAAACTCCAATTTCGATCCAAGGAGTGTGCTTTCCTTGGCTACAGTGACATGCACAAAGGCTACAAGTATCTTGACATTGCAACTAGTCGGGTTTACATCTCCCGTGATGTTGTCTTTGATGAAAATGTGTTTCCCTTTTCCAAACTTCATCCTGATGCCGGCAAACGCCTTCAACATGAGCTCCTTCTTTTACCGAAACATCTAACCAATTGTGATGAGGCTATGATTTCTAGTTTTGCTGACCCAACTAATGTTTCACCGGAGCCTTGTGTAGCGTCTTCTGATGTTTCAGGGTCAAATCCAGACGATTGTGCAGCTGTGACACCTCATATGGTGTCTTTTCCTTTTTTGGCCCACCCGCTGACGTCAGCTACCCCAATTGAGCTTCAGTCCGCCACAGACACGGCACCCGGAGCTGATTCGGGATCTGATCCTGTTGAAGATTGTGCCGGTGCTCCCACCCCACCACCTGTCCAGGCTGCCTCGACGCCATCTGTGCTCGACACGTCTGCCTCCCCCTCCCTGGGATCTTCTGCGGCTGTTATTACCGAGCAACATAGGCCACAGGAATCAGATGTGGCTCCGTCTGGATCTTCTGTCCCTGCTGTGACTACTGGATTGCGCCGTACTCGGTTACAAGACAATATACGCAAGCCCAAGACTTACACTAATGGAACCGTCAGATATGGTCTTCATGCTGCCGTCCGAGAGCCATCTTCGCTTAATGATGCTTTGGCCTCCGATCATTGGCGTGCTGCCATGAATTCTGAATATGATGCTCTACTTCGCAACAAGACGTGGCACTTGGTTCCTCCTCAGCCTGGCAGGAATATTATTGATTGCAAATGGATTTACAAAGTTAAACAAAAACCTGATGGTTCTATTGATCGCTACAAAGCTCGCTTGGTTGCTAAAGGATTCAAACAGAGGTACGGTTTAGATTATGAGGACACTTTTAGTCCTGTTGTTAAAGCTGCCACCATCCGTCTTATTTTGTCTCTTGCTGTCACCAAGCAATGGAGTATTCGTCAGTTAGATGTTCAGAATGCGTTTTTGCATGTCATTCTAGAGGAGGATGTTTACATGAAACAACCACCTGGGTTTGTTGATCATACGCTTCCTGATCATGTCGGCAAATTGGATAAGTCGCTCTACGGTCTCAAACAGGCACCACGGGCTTGGTTTTCTCGGTTAAGTACCAAACTTCAAGCTCTCGGTTTTCGTGGATCCAAGGCCGACACTTCACTGTTTTACTTCCATCACCAAGGTGTCACGATCTACTTCTTGGTATATGTCGATGATATAATTGTCGTCAGTTCCAGTGATCAAGCAATGGACAAGCTTTTGTCACAGCTTCGTGATGATTTTGCTTTGAAAGATCTTGGACAGCTTCACTATTTTCTTGGTATGGAAGTTCTATCCTGTCCTTCTGGTGGCCTAGTCCTTCATCAACGCAAGTATGCTACGGAACTCATTCATAAGGCTGGTCTCAAAGATTGTAAGCCTGCTCCAACTCCTATGGTTACTTCGGAAAAATTGACTCGACAAGATGGTGATCCTCTTGATTCTGCTACGGCTACTCGTTATCGCAGCATTGTGGGTGGTCTTCAGTACTTGACACTCACGCACCCAGATATTGCCTTTGCTGTCAACAAAGTCTGTCAATATTTGCATTGTCCAACGACAGCTCATTATACGGCCGTGAAACGGATTCTTCGCTATGTCCATGGTGTAAGGATCACCGGGGTGTCCGACCCTAGAGGGGGAGGGGGTGAATAGGGTCGCTAATCGCTTTTCTATCCTAGGGCTCAATCTAATTGCATAAGATAATCCTAACACGTCCTACACATGCTAGTTATGACTAAGGTTTATCTATGCAACTCTCTACTTACCCCTAAAAACTTGCAACCTATAGCCAATCCTAATCAAACTAACTAGAAAAGTAAAGGCACACAAGAAAGAGTAAATGCGGAAACGTAATAAGGTAAGTAAAGAGGTAAGTGCAAGAGGGATGCAAACTCCCGAGTAGACACGGTCATGTAACGTGGTTCGGCACAAACGCCTACGTCCACGGGACACCGAGGCTCTTCCGATCACCGTCTTGCACTACGCCACCAAGGCGATGCCGGCAAGCAAAGGCAAGTGCACACAAGACACCGAGTCTAGTGCATCGCCACCGTCTCTCTCGGTCACCAGGCCGAAATCCACTACGGAGCTTCTCCACCAAGGAGGGGGCCTCCTCTTCCCCCGCACAAAGTGTCGTTGCCACTCCACACCAAGACGGAGGGTCACACGACGGATCACAAGTTGCTTGCCACAGCAAGACTTCTCTCAAGGGAGCTCTCGCAAGAACTAATCCCTAAACAAGCACTAAGCACTCTCACAAGTGTGCTTAAGCCTATATGATGTACAATGAAGCTCTATGGTGGTTGGAGATGTTCTTGGGTGTGTTTGGGATGTTCAGCAACTCCAGCACACTTCAAATGGCCGGGGTGAGGCGTATATATAGGCCACCAAGTCTTGTAGCCGTTGCTCCAACGGTCAGCTGAAAATCTGCTACCACCGGAAGAACCGATGCCTCTTGGCAGGGTAGCGTCGGTTCATCCGGTCACTCACAACATGAAGTAGCCGTTGAAGTCCTGACAGCTGACGCAGAGACCACCGGTTGAACCGATGCAATGCACCGATGCCTCACCGGTTCAACCGGTGCTGAAAGAATCTTCTCCTGGATGCTGACTTCATTACACCGGTGGTATGCACCGATGCACCGTCGGTTGAACCGGTGCTGAAGAAACTTCTTCTGGGCACTTGACATCGTCTCTGGTACAAAGGACGGCCATTGCACCGATGCCCTATTTTAGACCGTCGGTTCAACCGGTGCCGATAGGCTGACTTGGCTTCGATTCCCTTCTGCACCAAAGTATCAAGGCGTCGGTTCTTCCGACTACCATCGGATGCTCCGATGCCCTGGCGTCGGTTCTTCCGGTGCTCCTGAATCGAAGAGCTTTCAGGGCAGTCCATCGGGTCTTGCTACGCCTATCTTCTCTTTCTCTTTGTCATCACTTGAACCTAAAAGCCTGAGAATGATCATCTTAACAATCATATTAGTCCAAGTGTTGTGTTGTCATTCGATCACCAAAATCACTCGAAATGGCATCAATGGTGCCATGTTCGTTACACATGGAACTATTGGTTGTGGGCTGACTTTTGTACCTTCTTCATCACTTGTTCTCAGTGCATTTTCTGATGCTGATTGGGCCGGCTGTTCTGATGATCGTAAGTCTACCGGTGGGTTTGCTATTTTTCTTGGAAACAATCTTGTGTCATGGACTGCTAAGAAACAGGCCACAGTGTCTCGTTCTAGCACGGAAGCTGAGTACAAGGCGCTAGCTAATGCTACAGCTGAGCTGATTTGGGTTCAATCTCTTCTTGGTGAGCTAGGAGTTCCGCAGCCGAAGGTGCCAATTCTATGGTGTGATAACATATTTGTCAGCCAATCCAGTTTTCCATGCTCGTACTAAGCATATCGAGGTGGATTATCATTTTGTTCGTCAACGGGTTGCTGACAAACAACTTCAAGTTCGGATCATCTCTACAGATGATCAAGTTGCTGATGGATTTATTAAACCTCTGACTGAAGGCAAGTTTCATGCTTTTCAGAGCAATCTCAATCTTTCCAAGAGTTGTGATTGAGGGGGGGGGGGGGGGGGGGAGTAGAAGTACAATTGTATTAGGACTAGAGTTCTATTCCAGACTTGTAATATTCCTAGATGACCTACACGGACTCAACTTCTTGTACCGACCTATTGGTCCTATATAATGAGAATACCTGGCACCCTTTGGGGTCAAGCCGATTCATCATATCTCACACTCCACACGTAATGGAGGACTGGAATTTTTTCAGTTAAAACCGTAAAACAAACAGGCTTGGCGCCGGCACGCGTTGCCGATCTGTGTGCCGCCCGCAGTGAGTGGTGGCGACGGCGGACGCGGACGCGTCGAGCTCACGCGGGGTGCTCGTCAGTCTTCTCTCCGTGGAGTGATTAAAGAAGAAATAGGAATACGCGGGGAGCATCCATATAGGGGGGCGTAGGTTCTGTGATCTTGGAAGGAAAAATTATCTGGGCGAGCGTTCGGTCGAGTGGCTCCCGATGCGATGCCGCCTCGGTTGGCAGAAACGTGATTCGCTTGCAGTGTCGTCCACAGATGGGTTGCCAGTTGCCACCGTTGAAACAGCAAGGTAGGTACGTATGCTTTGTGCAACCAAGAACCAACGTTGCCGCTTCGACGCAGCCACGCAGGCAAAAGCTGGACAGCAAATCGCCTGCCACTGCCATTGACTGTTTTTGTGGACGAGGACACGCGACTCCAGCTGCTTCCACCCCAAATGCTGGCCGAAATGGACGGCGGTAGTGTGTTGTGTTCTCCCGGGGAATTGGCGGGATGGTTCCATAAGCGTTCGTTTGCGTGCTTATTGGGCCAGCCAGTTATGGCTTACGGTACCCAGCCCAAACGAGTATATGAGTTGGAGCCCAGTTACCGCCCGCATCTTGTCTTTTTGTGTAGAGCAGGAGAACTTTTTGGACTGCTGCAGTGAGTGCCATTTTGGTGACAGTGAAAGCATACGGTGTGCCTTGTTTAGTTCGCGATTTTTTTTGAATTTTGGTATCATATCACTTTCATTCTTATTTAGCAATTAATGTTCAGTTATAGATTAATTAGACTTAAACGATTCATTGCTGGCGTGTCTGCGTGTGCGCGCTTATCTTTCGTTCTATCTGCCTACCGGCGGGTTCACCCTTTGACGTGGTTTATCCCTGAACAAAGACATCTGATTCGCAGTTCAAATCGAAACTGAATATGAGAACAAGACCATCTGCTCATGAAATGGAAGCAATGGTTCCTGTTTCTCTGCCAGCTTCGCATTGTCAAGATAAGAGCGTGGTGGATTCAGTTCGAATTGAACAAATGGATTGATAATCCTCAAAGTTATTAGCCGTAGCATACTAGCATCTGCTCGGACTTATTCGACAGAAGAAGACATAAAAAAGCAGCTCCGGCCACATACTCGAGTGGCTGGTTATATGATGTAGTAGCTGACATTTCACTCTCAGTCTCACTCTGACTGACAAGCAACGCTTATTCCTGACCACCGATCCGCAGTTCAGCACTTGGGCCTCCCGGCGAGCATGAACGCCTTGAACGCGAGCTTCCTGGGCACGGTGGGCGCGTCCCCCCACTCCCCCTCCACCCGCTTCATCACGTCCCTCACCACCGCCTCCATCTCCGCGCCGGCGCCCTTCTCCCTCGCCGTGGTCACCACCGACCCGGTCATCACGAACCCGGCCAGGTCCTCCAGCGTCATCTCCACCTCCATGTCCACGTCGGCGGGCGCGCCCTCGGCGCCCACCCCGACGGGCTCGAACGGGAACGGCAGGGACCGGTACCGCTCCATGGCGAGCCTGGTCCGGGGGTCCTGGTACGGCCGCAGGGCCGCGTAGAGCTGCCCGTGCAGCGCGTCCTCGAACGGGTGGATCTCGTAGTTGTAGCCCCACACGGCGAGCACGCCGCCGGGCTTCTTCAGGGCGCGGTTCACCACGGCGTAGAAGAGCGGGATGTCGAACCAGTGGATGGAGGTGGCCACCACGATCAGGTCCAGGGAGCCCTCGCCGCCGACCAGGGCCACGAGCTCCTCCTCCGAGAGGTGCTCCGGGGTGTGGGCGTACCGCACCCGGGGGTGCGCGATGGCGTTCCGGAGCTGGCCCTCGCTCACGTCCGTCGCCACCACGCTCTCATAGTGCTCCGCCATCTGAATGAATTTTTAATTTTATCATCCCAGAATTCATCCGATCGAACTTGTAGCAGCTAGTATTGAAGATGGGTTGGATGCTTACGCTGATGGCGGCCTGGCCGCTGCCGCAGCCCGCGTCCCAAGCGCGCTGGTGGCCGGCGGTGAGCCCGGCCAGCATGGAGAACCACTCCTTGGGGTACCGCGGACGCTTCTTGGCGTACGTCTCCGACGGCTTCTCGTACAGCCCAGCCATTCTTGCTCAGCTTCAGGCTTCAGACGTCTCCCCTTTTCTTACCAACTGCCAAGTGCGGATTGCAGGGTCTGATCTGGATGGAATTTATAGGCCACATAAGCGGTCAAAGTCATAGCCAAGTCAAACTAGTCATATGATCCCGTTCCAAAGAGGAACATTGCATTATCCACTGAATCACGACATTTGACTCAAACTGCAACATCACATGGGGAATCTTGTGCTGCAGCAGAAACCATACACAGCATGAGATGATTTTCCACATGGCATCAGGAAAGCATGGACGGGCTGCTGGGAGTCACCAGGTAAAACAACTGAAGGACAACTCCAATAAATCTAGGAACCTGTAGGTTGTAGAAACATGGGTTAAAATACGAAAATCCATCTAATCTGAATCCTGTATATTGTGGAATGACTCAACAAAGTAAATCAACGGGAGGTAGTTTACTTGCTTACTCCAACTTGTCTGACCAGATACACCTCTTCTGCTTGACCAATGCGTCTCCTTCGTACTGATAGTGAACTGAACTGTCTGAACATCGCAAGATGCTTAGGAGGTGTTTAGAAACAGGGACTTCAAAAAAGTCCCAGGGACTTTTTAGTATTTAGAAGTATTAAATAAATATTAATTATAAAACTAACTGCAGAACCCTGGGGCTAAACTGCGAGACGAATCTAATGAGGTATCTTAGTCTATGATTAGCGAATGGTTACTGTAGCATCACGGTAGCAAATTATGAATTAATTAGGCTCATTAGATTCGTCTCGCGAAAAAGCACTCAGCTGTCAAAAAACATTTATAAACAGATTTTATTTAATAATATAAAATAGTAAGATTCCTTTTGATGTGATAGGGACTTTTGAAAAAAGTCCTGGAACCAAACAGGCCCTTAAACAGCCACAGATAGGAACACTAAAGATGCTAAAAATGTAATATTATGTATAAAATACTGAATCATCTACAAGACGCCTTCTTCATCTTGATTGCAAATTTACAATAAGCAGTTAACTCTAGTTCCCATCAACAAAGATAAGAATATCAATACATCAGGTGTAACTTCTAATACAAGTGCTCAACCAAAGATTGCCAAATACCAACTTAACTTCATGCCAGCAAAATCAGAATTCTCGAGTTCTATTATTAGGGATTTTGAGACTCTGCACAATATAGAAGGAAAACACTTTCGATCTTGCAAAGAGTATAGCAGCTCTACATAGGTGATGAAGATGCCTGCTCAACATTGCAGGCGTAACTAGTGTCATCTGTGGCTGTAAATATATACATGGCCTGCAGAAAAGCAGACATTGGAATTGATAAGATAGACATTAGTGTATAGGCAACAATCTTGTATTTGAAAGTCTTATTTCTTAAGCATTGGAAACCCTGATGGCATCCGAAAAACCTAGGCATTAACAAGAGAAAGAAGAAACTATACCTGAAGGTTACACATGAACTCTCTTCAGCAATATCTGTCCACTTGTCTGCAGGTTACGGGTATGAAGCATATTTAGTAAGACAATCATGTGGGTATGAAATGGATCCTTTCTTACTTGAACAGATCATCATCTTCTCTGCAAAATAGCAGTTTCTTTTCCTGGAGAAATCTGATGGTGCAGCTTCGAACCTTCAGGAGTTCCCAGTGGCGCACCCGTGCAGCAACTGTTATCAACCATATAGAGCTCCCATTTCATTATACCACATTTCTCTAAAGCAGAGGTCAATCTTGGATCATCCACATTAGGATAAGACCCGTCAGGGGTAACAAGCACCGCTCCAGTGTATGATAGCCCAGCAGCCTGTGCTGCACCATGATAATGGAACAGACCCCAGCTGAAATCCTCCGCAACATCCACAATTGTCCAAAATTCTTTGGAAACAACACCATTATCCAACACACTGAAGTAAAATGTACCAGGAGTGCTAGCTCTTCTCACACGGTACCTTCTGCGCCTCCAGACCAGCTTCCCTTCCAGGGTTTTGACCTGAAAAACTGGCTCATACCAAAATGAACCTTTAGCTTTTCCTCTGTAGAATAACTGGTACTGACATGGGAATTGATCATATGCTGGATTTTGTCCAGCCGCCACTCTCCAACTCCATTCCATGCTGTCCAGCCAACCAACAAATAGGTCTTCTGCCGTTTCATGGCTTAGTTTTTGTTCTCTGAACATGGTCAGTGGTATTACATTCGGTTTATTGGGTATCTCAGCATTGAGGTCAAGGCAATTGTTCTTCTGCAAAACACAGAGAGAGAAAGCCTCCAGATACGGACTTTCATATGATGCGATACAGCGGTAGTTGCAGACTTGATCCGTTGGAGAGCAGGAATTCAAACACTGAAGGGCCTTCCTACAGTTAGGATCAAACAGACAGTTAAGTATCTGTGGACCACAGTTCTTTATCATACAACTTAGAGTAGAAAGGCCTTTTGCCCTTAGGTTTTTCAGCATCGCAACTGGCCTTATGTATGCATTTATGACAACAAGCAAGCAAAATCTAATGTCATCTGAATTGTGTCTTTCCCAAGCATTAGATATGGTCTTAAGAACTTCAGCTGATTCCTTTGTGGCGCTTGGTTTTCCAATACTTGCTAGCTTGCCAAACATGTCCTGCTCTCCAGTGTATTGAACATATGTGCCACCTAGCTTGTTCAATAAAGACGGAGATGACTGAAAGCAAATTACATTAGAAATGCCTTTGCTGTTGTTTATAAGCCAATGAACAGAATCCTGATTTGTTATTGCAACATTGACCAGCATATTACAGCATGATAACTCTTTCCTAAGATTATCATGCTCAATTGAGTTGTCTGTGAAGACAAGCATTTCAAATCCCTCATCGACCCACTTCAGCCTATCAGCCTAAAAGAAACAAAACCAATCAAAATGAAGGCAGTAAACTGGTGTGATCAAATTACGATATTAAAGAATGCATATTCATTTATTCATATCCTCTTCAGAACATCTATTCTTCAGATCTGCATCCTACCAAGCATGTAAAATACAGCACAGAAAGCGTGGACCGTGGAGCATATAATTTCATCAAAACATCAATAAACGCAGGTTAAGAATTGCAGTGCGCGTAAGTGTGATCAGTGAGGTTCCCAAAACCATATAATTGTTTTTTTTAAAGAATATCCGAGGAAATAAGACTACCAAACGAGGCTGCAAAGGAAAATATGTTTATGTTCAGATAGTCACAGATATCGCTAGTTGGATAAAACAGAACTCTAACTCTCTAAGTATCAACAGTCTAGCAGATATTAGAAATCATAGTTAAGAGAAGAACATATTCAAATATCCGGCTATTCCAAATCAACACACGCAGTACGCACATTGGACAGCGTTGGAATGTTGGGTTCAGATAGGGAACCTACCGTATGTCGCATGACTTCTTCCCAGGGCGTATCCTTAATCGGGCTTATGGTACCTTCTCCAACAACAGCGACGATTCGTACGGCGCCCTCCGGCGAAGTGACCTGGCCAGCACCGCCGCCCCTTCGCTCCGCAGGAACCGCGGGCGGGGGGCCGGGCGAGCATGAACAAGCCACGCTGGAACCACTATAGCAGCGGAAAGTGGCAGCGCGAAGCGGGGAGAGCAGTGGAGCTGTTCCAGTTCCAGGGGGACGGCGCCAGGAGAGCGGGAGGCGGCAAGGAGCAGCGGTGGCGAGGAGAGCGGTCGCCATGGGAGGACGTGGCGGAAGGGGGCGGCTGGGCTCGAGCTTTCGAGTCCCAGCCTTCCAGGATCTTTCTTCCTGACTGGGCTTGGCTGGATGTCTAGACCCTTCGATAAAAAATGGACGTCCCTGATAAATTGTTGCAGAAATACTGGGCGGTTTATTTCTATATTGAAAATAAAAGAAAACAATTCCAAAACTCCCGCCCCCCCTCCCCGCAGATGAAACCGCATATATATTTTCCAATCCGCTGCCTCCAAATTCAAATCTCCCTCCCACACCACTTCGTCTTCGTCATCTCCTCCCCACTCGAGAACCGGCGATCGCCATGGCGGCGAAGCTCTTCCTTGCCCTCCAGTGCGTGCAGTGCGACACCATGCAGGTGCGCGCCCCGCGCCGGCGCCGCAGCCGAACCCCTCCGCAAAGCTCCATTCATTCCAACTGATCCGGTTCTGTTCCTCGGTTTCGCTTCTGTCTCAGGTGAAGCAGGAGAAGAAGAGCAGCAACAAGTGGGTGTGCGTGGTGTGCAACCAGCGCCAGTCCGTGCTCCGCGTCCACGCCAGGGGTTACCGCGCCGCCGACCTCCGCCGCTTCGTCCAGGACGCCAACCTCGCCCGCGGCCGCCGTGAGTTCGCGCCTTTGGCGGAGCCCGATGCCGGCTGGGACCCGGCGGCGGTCGAGGAGCGGGGAGATGAGTTCCCCACGGAGAAGAAGCGGACGGACTGGTCCGAGTACCTGGACGATCCTGGGGAGCACCGTGATGGCTGTTGCGGCGTGGGCGCGGACGCTTCAGATGGAGGTACGCTCGATACATGTTCGACGTAATGCCGCAGTTTATATTTCAAGCCCTGTGTGTCCTGTTGAGAATGAATGTTGGTCTATACTGGATATTGATCTTGTGCAACCAATGTGGTTATTTGGTCAGTTGCAGTGCTATCGAGATTGTGATGTTATTGTCCCTAGAGCTCTAAAAACCAATGCAGCTACATGCTTACTCCTCTTTGGTAGGAGTAGCGGGATTGGAGCCGCAAACTTGTATATTGTAAACGTTGAAGTTCAAACGCTGCTCACTAAGCTGAAACTTCTGTGTACCTTAGCTTTAGGGAGTAAGGGTTTTGTAGTCTAATATGTCTTGAATTACTGGAGCAAGCCATATAATTATATAAGCTTGTGTTACCATTAGCCTGAGGGAGTAATAGTAGTAGTGACCTTCCATGTCTTAACTTGCATCTTTTTTATGTCCTTAAACCAAATGCCCATGTTTGTATGGTAAGGTCATCATTGTCCATAAAAACAGACGTAGGCCAAGTTCTAAGACATCTAATTGCTCGATAGTGCAGCATTGCAGTATTTCTCAAGGAGGTGGAAGCCAGCAGTTCAATTGGTGATTTACATATTCAGATGAGGCTGCATAGTTTTAGTGTAGCTGGTTGCCTTCATAATTCATATTCATTTAATGTCAAGTTTCTAGCATGCATTGGCTGAAATTGCGATGCATATTCTAACTGTTTCCCTATCGAAATATAGAATCAGGTGAAGGGATTGAGGTGATAACTGAACTGCCTCAAAACAGGCCTAAAGTTAGGCCACGCAAAGCCCAGTCAAGTGTACTAGGAAAGAGGCCCAAGCCGTCAGCACATCCCACTTTATCCAAGAGGCAGCAGATCGAGCAAGGATCAAGTCCCTACTGTGCAGCTACTACTGCTGATGGTAATACATGCAAATCCTAATAGCATATGAGATCACTTGGCAATCCTGAATTGTAAAACTTATTATTTTGAGGCAGGATTATAGAACTCGAAAGACTCATACACTTGTTCTGTGCAGCACAAAGATCGAAATGGAGCAAGTATTTGGACACGAGCTTCTTTGAAGAGAGGAAAGGATCTCAGGGCTCTGGGCTGCATTCAACTGAACTTGATGAATGTGCCACTACTGACGCTGCCAGTGACGTAGTGGTGGATGATGAGGTGCACCCTGATTTCATCTGACCCATATTGGATTGAAATACTGTGTTTTGGTAGTGGGCAGTTTGATAGAGACAAATTGTGTTGCATCATAGTATAGATTGAGTTGTAAGAACAGAAGCTGAATGCAACATAGGTAAGCATTAACTTCTTAAAAGATTGAAACTACTCCCTCTGATTTCAAGTGTAGGTCGTTTAGGAGAACTACAGTCTCTAATGACCTTTGTGTTGCTTTATTTTGTAAAAATATGTCATTTTAAACTGAAAACTTACGAAAGCATTTTCTATGATAGTAACATCAACCGTGTGCTGTGGATCTGTTACTTTTCATATATTGATAGGCCAAGTTAAAGAATTTTGATCAGATAGAATCCTATAACGACCTACATTCGGTACTGGAGGGAGTATAATTTTATCATTGCATCTCTTTCACATCTGCTCTTTTCTCAACTAATTGCATCCTTTTTAGTTTCAGATGCATATGTATTTGCAATTATAACCTCACCAGAAGTAGATATCTTTAAGAATTTTTTCAGATTAGTCTCAACGACACCTATTGGCTATTGTCAATATGAGTTCAACCACCTGCCACCTCAGTTAACAAAGCATTACATCACTCTATTTGGTTTTCCTATAGCATGAAGATGTTAGCCTACAACTTTTCTATTAGCACCTTCGTTGTCTTCCTCTGAATTGGGTGCTTAAAATCTCGAAGAGCCCTCTGTTTTGAAACTTTAAAACCCAAACATAACTCTATTAATAGGAACAATGCTGCTGAATCCTGTATTGGAAGCCTGAAGCAAAAATTTTGTTGCAACTTGCTTGGTTGTACACTTTTATAGTCTAGCACTCTAGCTTATGATACAAAGGAACGGGAGAAGGGACCATTGTGTTGGAGCAGCGAGTGCGTGCTTTCTAAATACAAAATTTCACACTCCGGTTGGCCAATGTATGTTCTGTTAAAAGCGGAAAGGAATAGCTTTATGTCTCTTTCATTCCCGGTTCCGTTTCCTTTTTCATCATGAACCTTCTTTTGCGTGCCATAATGCATCATACAATGAAACTGCAAATAGTTTATCTTAGCTTGGCAACACCATGGTCGTACTGAGCCTATGAGGCCATCAGTTCAGACCATCTCGTCCGTGAGATACTGCTGCCTAGTTGCCCCCGATACCCCCAAGAGGCTGCATTATTTGCCGAGGTTCAGTTTTGTAGGCGTCACATTGTGAGCAGGTTCAGGTCGCGGTTCTTCAACCGCAGCCCGCAGGTCCTGCATTTTGGTGGACACCAGTTCGGTTCGGTTCAGTTCGGTTCAGTGCCGTGCCATTGCCAACCAACACGGCAGCACCAACAGAGCTACTACAACCGGATGCCATCAAAGTAGTATTAAACGCGCCCTCATCCATTTTGAAACAAAGCCGTGGCTGTGCGCTGGCGCCGCTTTGAAGCGCGCCTTTAAAGCGAGCGAGCGCCGACAGCTCCGGCGGGCCGTGGCCCGTGGTATATATTCCCCGTTCGGTGCTCAACAGCCGCGGTGGCCGCCGTGGGCATCGCGACGGCGACGTCCCAGCTGCATTTCCCTGCGTCACATGGATGTTTATGTTTTAGTGGTCAGTACCCGCCATATCTTTTAAATGCGCTTTCTTTTACGGTCTCCGGACTCCGGGGTGGATTTGGTGGTAGCGGACAGGAAATATCTCGGCAGCCTAAAATGTCAGAACTGCTGAGGTCTGTGGGGTCCGGTCGTCGCCCAGTTTGGTTGCTACTTGCTTCTGCGCGCATAGAATGTGAGGTGGTTGAGCAATTGGGCCGGGCAGATTTCTTATTCCTGCGCTGCTCCCGCAACTAGCCAACTAGAGTCACTCGACCATGTGGTCGCAGCGCGGCTCGGGTCACAGTAGATCTTGATCACTTCGCTGTTTGGCACGGTACCCCTGTCTCGCGGGGGATCTGGACCAGCATAGCCATTAACATCTCGCGTGTCCTCTACGGCCGTAGTGGGGGTATTTGCAACGCGCGGCCAGGCCGTAGCGCACGGTACGGCGAGTCACGCTACCGAGCTTTAGTATGAGCATGATTACTATTATTCTTTTTAATGAGCGGTGCTCTAGAGTGGCAATTCAATTCTAAATATTAAAATATTTTTGACGATTATCAACACCTCTATCTTACTCAAATATAGGGGATTTCTTCCTCTATCATATTATTTAAGTAATCTACTACAGTACTGGCTATCAAGAACGTAAAAAATATTATTATTGATGGAGAGAGAATATACAAGGTACAAGAGATGGGTAATTTGCTGGAGATGCTCTTGCCAATTCCATCTTCAATATTATTTTATGATTACTAAAATCACACCTCCCTCTTATTTAAATATAGGCAAATTCCTTCTTCGACACTATTCTTACTTGAATATAGAGAAATTCTTTCCTCTACTCTATCCTTACTTGAATATAGTGAAATTCCTTGCTCTACTCTAGTATCCTCTAAGTAATCTGCTACAACACTACCTACTAAAAACACAAAAAATATTATTGGTAGTGAACAGAGAAAATATATGAGGTATGAAACTGCTACCGGTTTTCAAGCAATACTTACGTTCGGAGTCCGTTTGTAAAATGAGACCTTGCCCTGCCCATCAAGTATCACACTGAATGCTGTTAGAAATGTTTCCTTTTTTTTAAAAAAAAAATCACTGTTACAAATGTCTTGATCCCCTGCAGGGTTGGGTAGATCGCCACCTTTTTCTTTCCTTTGATCGAGGACCATCTGAGTGCTCGTACGACGGCTGCTCTGAATTTCCGACCCAGCTATCTGGGCCGGGTACGGGGTACCCCCCTGGCCCCCAGAACTGTTTTCAGGTCAGATTACCGAAGGGATAAGGGAAAATGAATTGCGGCCGTCGAAGGAAAAAAGAAAGGCAAAAGGCCGGGCAAGTGGGTTAATCGTACGGCCGTTCGCTTGATAGCGCCACCGTAGCCATAGGACAGGAAAGCACGGGACGAAATAGGAAGCGCGGTACAGGTCACGGCGCGCCAGACGACCGCGCCTTTATTATCGCCGCGCCGCACGAGTAACCGTGCCCTCGTGCCGTGTTTCCCTAGCTCGTAGCCTTCCCCCCGGGCGGGGTGATCAGTGATCGCCGATCCGTCCGGTCTGACCGCGGCATCGCCACTGTGGTGCGGCATCGTCTATCAGTAGCAAGTCTCTGTAGCTGCCGTTCGGGCGCAGCCCGTGCCTACTGCCTGTTCGCCAGCGCCCAGCGGGGCGCAGCGGCGCCGGCTGGTCGGTGGTGCCGCCTGCCGGCTGCCGCGCCTCAGGCGCCAGCGAGCCGCCGGTGGCCTCCCGTCCTCCCGTGCCGGCCTGGTGGCATATGGCCTGGCCGCCTGGCCCTCGGTCTCCCGGGCTGGTTGGTTAGTAGCCCATCGCCTTCCTCTGCTCTTGTTCCCCATCCATCTCGTCGCCGGTCTCCCGGAGCCGCGAACCGACGAGGGGGCAAGGAAAGCGAGCGAGCTGCTGCTTCTTCCGTCGCCGCCGCCACCTGCTTTGGGGATTTTTTATTTTTTTTTGCTGCCCCTTTTTTGTGCTGGACGTGATGGTGACTGGACATGACACTCGTTTAATCCGCGGCTGATGCTGTCCGTTGCCGTTAAGACGTCCCTCGCGCGGCGAGGTGTGCCCGCGCCACCGACCGCGCGCACTATCGCGGCCGGTAGCCATTTTGTTCTTAGTTTTTCCTACTTGTCTTGCTAAAATTCTATTCTGTAGAAAGCTACGCTCGCCTAGCCGAGCAAGGATGTGGGATGCTTGGCTCGTTTGGCGTCCCAGCTCGACCCAACGTGTCTGCAAAACTTGCTTGCCCTTGCTGGCTGGCAATCTCACCTCTTGCCAAGCCACAGCCAGGCAGCCAGCATGATGTCCCGAACAACCAACCGATCCGGTGCTGCTGCTTGTTGCTACGAGACGAAGCCAGGGACAGGACTGGAACGGAATCTTCGAAGCCACGCCGTCACCAAGCGGTCAGTGACTCAGAGCATGTCCAATAATGGAGTCCGTTATTCAGTCTGTTTGGCAGGCTGGAGCTGGAGTTGTGTGAGAGAAAAACACTGTTGCATGGCTGGTGGCTGGAGGCTGGAACTGGAGTTGTGTGAGAGGGAAAAACTGTAGAGGCTGGAGGCTGTCCACCAGCCGAACAGAGTGATTGTCTCTTAAGTTTATAAAAAACACTTATAAAATAACTCATACAATAAGCTGTTTTTCCCTTTGTCTCTCCCCGTGGGTCCATGATCATTTTCTCTGTCTTTCTCTCTCCATTTCAGTTACTCTCGCTGCCTAAGAGCGTGTGAAAAGCGGCTCTTAAACAAGAGCCTCTGCTCCAACTTTTTGCTTTTCTCTCTGTGCCACATAAGCAAACAAAGGCAGACAGGGTCCCAGACAGACAGGAGTCTGCCACGCACTCGAGGAAGCGGTCAAATTAGCTTCTCGGAGCTGCGAAAACCTCCGTCACCGAGCGCGGATTAAGATGCTAACCGCCACACCCGTGGAGGGGACCACCGCCCGACACCACCGGGGTCTCCAGCGCTTTTCGCACCGGGCGCGGCGACGCATGGGCCTCGCTGACACGCGGTCCCGACCGGGCCGTGTGCGCCCCCGGGCCCACCGTCGGAGGGAGCTTTGTTCGTCTGGGAAAAAGGCGACGCCTCGCAGCGTTCCGGGATGCTCCTCACTTTTTCTGACGCCAACCCTTTCTCTGACATGCGGTCCCAGTGATTTTTTGACCCTACCGGTCGGCGTCTCGGAGGCGGGTGCGAGCGGGTATAGCTGTGCGCGTTTCTGTCGCGATGCTGGCCCGGTGCGCTGGCCGCTGGCTCTCTCTGCCTGCGCGCTCTCTCTCAGTCTCTCTCCCCCCTCGCCTTTTTGCCGAGCTAGCCCGACTGCCTGAGCTAGTGACTAGTGAGCTCACTCCCTCCTCCTTCCCACTTGACTCTGCCCGCCAGCTACTGAACCAACCAACAAATACCTCCGGGCTCCCTCCGGCTTTGCCACTCCCATGGATTGGAGGTTGGAGGCCTGAAGGGGGAGGTGGGTCGCCGGACAGGGACGGGGAGACGGCGAGAGGGCGTTCCGCAGGAGCCGTTCCCGTGCTTCCTCCACCGACCGGGCCGACGCGCCGCGCCGCTGTTTCAGGTTCCCGCCCCTGCATTTTTCTGCTTGTGCTTGCGCTAGTTGCGAGGGTAGGTTGCGGCGTTAGAGATTGGTTCGCGGCTTCTGTGCGGCGCTGTGTTTGTTTGGCCAGATCCGCGTGTGTGCTGCTGACTCTTCGTGATTTCCTCTTCTGTTTGAGCTTTCCTTGCTCGGCTTTGTGCTGCTGCCTGCCTGCTGCTTCTTTTTCTGGCCACTGCATTTGGGTTGTGTGCCGCGCTACTTATCCTGCTCTGCTTGTGTTTAAGATTACAGCTCGTGTTTCTTTCAACGATATTTTCACCTTTGTTTCATCACTTGGGAAGCTGGTGCCGTAAAAGAGTCTGCTAAACCATGCTAACTTTAGCGAAATTACTGTTACTCCAGCTGTCCAGCATGTTCCTTCCTTCATCTTAGTGAAAATAAAGTATGTTGTGGCATACTGGTATGGATCTGTGCATTGCTGAGCTCCTCTGTTTACAGGTTCCAGAATTTCAAGTATTGGCCGCTTTAGGATACTATGGGAAAGTCCCCGGGGAAGTGGATCAAGTCTGTGCTCTTGGGGAAGAAATCGACTAAATCCGGTTCTACCAAGGCAAATGAGTCGGTAAGCACTTCTGTAATTCGGATCCGTTGTTTAAGGTACTTTTCCCTAAGGCTTTTACAGTTGATCCTACCTAGAGAACTCCATATATGCACCCAAAATGATCTGCTGCAGTATTACTTGCTAGTAATTTTTTCTCTCAAAGCCAGCTTTGGGTTAATGATACAGTTGTTGATCTTAGTAGCCATGTTCCCGTTTCCGTTTCCGTTCTCGGAACCGGAAGTTCCCGGAACGAGGAACAACGCTTATGAAGGATTTTTACACTAAATTGTTCCCGGAACGTTCCCGTTCCCGTTCCGGAACATGGAACGAGGAACGTGGCCACGTTCCACGTTCCGGCTTCTATGTTGTTGATAACTTGAATACAGTCAGGAGCGTCCAATATATCTAACAGTGAAGTAACAACGTTGCAAAGGTTGAAATTGCTGCTAGTTACTGTCGCGTATGGGATTGGAAATTAGAAACGTGCAAACTGATGCATTTCCATGCAGTTTCCCTTCTTCTTTATCCATATTGTAGGCTTAATACATATTTTATTTATCCCTTCTCCTTTCCCTGATGATCAATCATATTTTTTTAGAAGGCTACAAATAACAATGGACACTCAGCTGGGGAGGAGCGTGCATTTTCTGAAAATTCTCCAGTGATCTCTGAGCCGGTGCTTGTTGAAGCCCACAAAAATGGAGCTGTTTCAGTTAATGGGAAGGCTGAAGATGTCAATTTGCCAAGTGACAGGGCTGGCCAACAAGATCTGCAGAACCAAAGTATTGTTGAGTCCGAAACATCAGTTCCTGGGCAATTGGGAGAAGACCAAGCTGCAGTGAAGGCACAGGCAGCATTTCGCGGTTACCTAGTAATGCTTATTGTTCCACCAACTTTTCTGATGTATCTGCACCATCCCACAGTTACTCACTCACAGTTTTAGCCAAATCTTTCTATGGAACCACTCATTTTTTTTGGAAGGAAATAACAGCACAGATCCTAAATGAATTGATTGGCTGAGTGGTTGATTGTATGCCATCATTAAAGTCCATTCTCAATCTCAACTGTTACTTTAGGACCTTGGCAGTTTTGTTTTTTTCCTGGGATGTTAGAGAAGCACTCATCATAGTGCCCCAGACTACAATTCAGTTACTATATTTATTTTGTGCATTTTGAATCTTTCGTGTCTTTGAAACTATTATTGTACAAGTGTCAGTGTAATTGACATGCCATTTTACAATGTATTCATTTCAAGTTCAGTACTGTAGCATAGTGTTAACGTTGTGATGTTTGTGGTGCAGGCACGAAGGTCATTCCGTGCATTGAAAGGTATCATAAGACTCCAGGCACTGATTCGAGGGCATCTTGTAAGGAGACAGGCTGTTTCAACCCTTCGAACTACTTGGTTGATTGTGAAGTTTCAATCTCTAGTTCGTGGAAGAAATGTCAGACTCTCTGGTGCTGACATTCAACTCAATGTGAAGCTTGGCCAACATAACCTTGGTGTGAGTATAAGTTATTGAGCATGCATTTATATTTTGTTTGCATCTTTCTTCTTCGTTTAACTCAGTGGTGATTGCTTTAACTAAATTATTTTTGTTGCATATCGTTCTATGCAGCATTGCTATTTAGTATCCTTCTATCAAAATTGAAAGATAAAGTATGTTGCTCATACTTTTCAGGGCACTAGATCATCTGATGCATGGAAAGAGAAGTTATCTTCAAATGCCTATGTTCGGAAGGTATATATTCTTTTCAAATATAACTAGTGAATTAGTTTATTACGTAAGAACATACTTGGTCTAGTTCCTTTCCTTATAAGTAAAGAAACCTCACTCTCCATTTACATATTTCAAGGTTGTGCTAACTCATTTTCATATTCTGTAGCTTCTGTCTTCACCAATAGTGCTAGAACCTCTTCACTTCCAGTATGACAAGAGGGATCCCAATTCAACCTATAACTGGCTAGAGAGATGGACCATAGGCTGCATCTGGAAGCCTGTTTTTCAACCAAAAAGAGTTCCTGATGGGAAACTGCTGGTAAGGAAGGCTAGTTATGCAATGGAAACTGAATCAGCCAAGTTAAAGCGCAACATTAGGAAGGGCTCTGCTGCTACAGTTGAGAGTTTCCATACAAGAGTGACTGGTGAATCTGAGAAACTTAAACGTAATCCAAAGAAATTCTCAAACTTCCCTGCTGACTCAGTACCAGATAGCCAGTTATCTGAACTTGAGAAGGTTAAAAGGAACCTGAGGAAGGTAACTGATTCCATGGCTGAAGCCTCAAAGATCTCTAGTTCCAGGGTTGATTCCTCAAAGGTATCTGATTCTACACCTGATGCTCCAAAAGTATCTAATCCTGTGGCCGAAATCTCAAAGACATCTAGTCTCCTGAACGGGATCTCTGACCATCAAGACAGCCAATGTGAAAAAGCACTACAGAATACACGTGAGGCTTCATTTCCTCTTGAAACTCAAGATTACTCTGGCAATGGTCAGCTATTGGAATATTCAGATATGGATAACTTCGACTTGGTACCTGGTTTGAAAAGTGATCTGGAAACTCAGCTTGATTCAGTTTCTATAGGAGAAAATGTTGATGAGCCCACTGTTGGTGCTTCAGCAGCTGAAGGTATGCCACTGCAGAACATTGATGAGCCCAATAGTTTAGGGAAGAAAGAGGAAGCAAGGTCCAAGGAAGAGCATCTGTCTAATGGAAGCCTTAGAACTGGCAAGAGAAAGTCTTCATCCCCATACAAATCAGAATATGTGGAAAACGGGACTCACACTACTCCTGCTCAGCCAAGGAAGCCAAGCTATATGGCTGCAACGGAGTCTGCGAAGGCGAAATTACGAGCACAGAATTCACCCAGGGTGGATTCTGATTCATCAGCAGAAAAGAATGGCTTCACTCGACGCCACTCTCTTCCTTCCGGTACAAACAGTAAGTTCGAACTCACTGTGTTCACACCTCACAGACACCCGTAGGGATGGTAAAATTTAAAACGTAGCGTTTTTCTTTATAGACAATGCAAGTTAAGGGCTGGAATAGTTTCGACTATGAATCTCAAAATTCTGAACTAATAGCCTTGTCTTCTGTTTTCGGACATTCCTATTCATTTGTATCTTTTGTAACATCTACAGGTAGGGCGATCAAAGCTGAATGGAAGCGCTGAGGAGGCATTGGCTTGAATTGAATAGTGCGATTGTCTGAATCTCTGCTGGGTGAACTCTGCCGCTGCTTGCTCCTTTTTATTTATCCTGCGATGTAAAGAGAAGACGTTGTCCCTGTATTGAACAATCTTTGTGATGAGTGCGTCTGGTTCAGTCTGTGGTAGGTTCACGTGCCAGGCCTAGTGCCCCGTTCATTGTATAGTCACAGTTCTCTCGGGATTGAAATCGATTCCTCGTGTAAGCTGATGTTAGGACTGCAGTCTGATCGAATAACATCATCCGCTTGCACACTGCCTTAAGCCCTTAATTGATATGATACCGGGCAATTTCGTGAAACTGCCGTGTCATCACTGGACGAGTCTCCCCTGACTTCGTGTCTGGTGGCTGACGTGTGGACCTGGACCCACATGCCAGCCACCCAACTGGGGCTTTCAGCTTGCAAAAATTTGTGCGTTTGACACCGCAAGCCTCTTTGCGTTGCGGCTTCCTTCCTTTGGCACCGACCCCAACACGGCAAGTGGGCATCATCGCCGCCACCGCCGCGAGGCCCGTACCTGCACTGCACCGCCCGGAAGGGCAGAAGCCACGCCACTGGCGTCAGGTCCGTGAGAGGCGTGTCGCGACACGCCGCGCCTAGCGCATCTGTCACCGCGACATGCCTTGCCGGCACACCGCGTCGAGGCGCCCAACACCCACGGCGCCCACCCCTACCGCCGGCGATCCAAACCTCCAGCCGGACCCGGCCATCCGATCCGACGCCAATGGAGCCCCGCCTCCTCCACTTCCACCTGCCTACCAACCTCGCGCACCTCCTCAAAACCCGACCGCTCCACGCCCTCCTCTCCGACGCCTCCACCTCCCGAGCCGCACGCCACCTGTTCGACGCGGTGCCCCGCCCGACAGCCGCCCTCTGTAGCGCTTTCCTCTCCGGCCTCTCAAAGCTCTCGCTGCACCGGGAGCTCATCGAGGCCACCTCCTCGCTTCACTGCAGGGGCGCCTGCCTCCCGCCGGGCTGCGTCCCGCTTGTCCTAAAGTCCTGCGCCCTCTCGGCAGCGTTGTGCCAGGGCACGCAGGCGCATTGCCATGCCCTTGTCCGTGGGATGCTACGGGATTTGTTTGTGCAGACTGCACTGATGGATTTCTACGCAAAGAACGGGGATATGGTGTCAGCTGTGAGGGTCTTCGAGGAGATGCCAGTGAAGGATCCAATACCGATCAATTGCTTGATCACTGGGTATTCCAAGTCTGGTGATGTGGAGAAGGCGAGAAGGCTGTTTGATAGTATGCCGAGGAGGACATCCGCTTCTTGGAATTCGATGATCGCCTGCTATGCACACGGTGGAGAATTCCAAGAAGCATTGAAGTTGTTCAATCGGATGTTGAGTGAGGGTGCAAGTCCAAATGCTATCACTATCACAACGGTGTTCTCCATTTGTGCCAAAACTGGTGACATTGATACTGGTAGGCGGGCAAGGGCGTTGATCGGCGAGCGGGATTTGCAGAACATGATAGTCCACACTGCTTTGATGGAAATGTATGTCAAGTGTCGGGCTATTGACGAGGCCCGTCAGGAGTTTGATCGGATGCCACATAGGGATGTCGTGGCATGGAGCACCATGATTGCTGGTTATGCGCAGAATGGGAGGCCACAAGAATCTCTTGAGCTGTTTGAGAGGATGAAGGCAGCCAATTGCAAGCCGAACGAAGTTACTCTTGTTGGTGTATTATCTGCATGTGCGCAGCTGGGTTCTGATGAACTCGGAGAACAGATTGGGAATTACGTCGAGAGTCAGAGATTGCCACTTACCAGCTATCTTGGATCTTCTCTGATTGATATGTACACCAAGTGCGGGCACGTTGGCAGAGCTCGCAATGTCTTCACCCGGATGGGACAGAAGGTGGTCATCACTTGGAACTCAATGATCAGAGGCCTAGCACTTAATGGCTTTGCAGAAGATTCTATCACCTTGTACGAAAAGATGCTATCAGATGGGGTAAAGCCAAATGAGATCACCTTCGTCGCACTATTGACCACGTGCACTCATGCTGGCTTGGTAGACAAAGGCATGGCGTTCTTCGAAGAGATGAAGAAGAAATACCATGTCTCTCCTCAAGTTGAGCATTGCGCATGCATAGTGGATCTGCTCTGCAAGTCCGGAAGGCTGTGGGAAGCCTACAAGTTCATCCATGACATGGAAGTTGAACCAAATGCGGTGATCTGGAGCACACTGCTCAGCGCCTGCAGAGCCCTCGCGGATGTTGAGCTTGCCAAGCTCGCCGCGGGCAAGCTCCTGGCAATGGAGCCCGACAACTCATCGATCTACGTCCTCCTGTCCAACATCTATGCGGATGCAGGGCTCTGGGGTGATGTTAGGGAGATCAGGGACCTGATGAGGAACAAGAACGTTCAGAAGCTGTCCGCCTACAGCTGGATAGAGCTGGACGGTGAGGTGCACAGATTCCTGGTGCAAGATACATATCACCCGAGGTCAGCTGAGATTTATAACGTTGTCGACGGCCTGGGCTTGCAGCTGGACCGGACTAATCCTGATCCTGAGTTAATTTCAGAGGCTTGCTGATCAGTGATCAAATGACTATCAAAGTAATTACAACTTTACAAGGCTTCCCCCCGCTAAATGTCGATGCAAGCACTGAAACCAGGTCAAATGTCTCAGATATTCTTTTTTATCTTTCTTTCTTTCTTTTTTATATTAGGTTTCATGTCTTTGGATAATTTTCCTTATAAAACTATAGGAAGGAAAGAATATATAACTTTTTTTTTAGGTTAATGAATATATAACTTGGTTATTGGACATTCATAAGTTTAGGCCCAGCCCAGTAAAGAACCTAGCGCACTTGACCTTTTAAGCAGCCAGCCCAATTCTCTTTGATAAAGTGGATTGCACCAGACGAACCAGAAGGCCAGAGGACGAGATTCCCTTCCTCTCCTGTAGTCCTGAACCCGATCGACCAAACCGATGGAGTCGGAAGGTGACAGGTAGGGGTGGAATCGAGCCGACCCTCGATTTTTTTCGAGTTTTCTTCGAAATCAATATATTTATATTTATTATAGTCTCTCGCGTTGTTTGATATGCAACTTCAAATCAAACATAACAAAGACGAGCCGAGCCCGATCGACCAAACCGATGGAGTCGGAAGGTGACAGGGCCGCTCTCCTGTAGTCCTGAACCCGATCGACCAAACCGATGGAGTCGGAAGGTGACAGGGCCGCGGCGGCCAGCGACGACGCCATCCAAGAGGAGTCTGCAGCCACGGCCCCTGGCCCGGACGGGAAGCCCGGATCCGGGGCGGCGGCGGCGGCCGCCTCGCCTCCGCAGGTGGAGGTGCAGCTGTTCCGGCGCGGGCGTCCGGTGGCCGTGTTCCGGTCGCCGCTGGGCGGGTGGACGCAGGACCAGCTGGAGGTGGGAGACATCCTAGAGCAGTACGGCCTCAAGTCCGTCTTCGCCTTCGACCCTGCCGCCCGCAAACGTGGTGTCTCCATCCGCTTCAACCCCCGCAACGGCCGCTCCCTCCTCACCTACGCCCCCGGCTCCACCATCTTCCTCGACGGCGAGCCCATGGTACTCTTAGAACTTAACTTGCTCCTCCAAACACCGCTGCACACCAATTTTCCCTCACTTTCCTTGCTCCTTGATTTAACAATTGTTTAGCTTACATTGTCGTCTAGTTAGAATTGGGGAAGCCTTACATTCATCATGCTTTTGCATCTTTCATGGTTTAGGATTCTTTGCTGAAGCCGATCACGAAGATGGTGCTTGGGGTCGCCGCAATGACGGTGGTAGCTGCAGTGCTATTTAAGGAGGCCAAGATGCCCGAGTGGCTTCAGGCCAAGCTGGGCACCGTGAGCTTCCCACCATGGGTGCTAGCTTGCATGGTTATCGTGTTCATGAGGCTCCAGAAGAGAACCAAGGACGTCATGAAGAAGTTTGGCTGGGCATCATGAGGTAGAAACAGTTTTACCTTTATATTTTGGCGTTCTGATTGGAACAAGGAACTCTATGTATACTTCAAGGCAGAGGCAGTTGCTGTCAAAACTCCTCAAGGATTCAAGTTACCTGAATTGAAATAATTGCAGCTTATATTCCACTAGAAGGTGATAAATTCGTTCTAGGAACCTTTTTAATAGTGTGATATAAAGTTCTGCAGTTTCGTTCTGCTGTTATTTGCCATCAAGTACAAAAAGTATTCATTTAAGTAAGAGAGAAAAAAAGGGAAACTATCTATTTCCACTGGATAAGGAGGTTGCTCTAAAAGTTATATTGATATACATCATATTCCTACCAGAGTTTCAGGATTTGGGTTTCAGTTGATTAGGATTCAAATTCGTCAGGATCAGTTCGAGTTCCTGCCTTCATGGACTTTCCGATTACAAAATTATAGATTTTTTTGTATTTGGATATAAGCATGCTATGTCATGCGCTGCAGCCCCTGAAAAATGGCCTCACAACTTTGTAGTTGGAATCGAAATCAAGTCCATCTCTGAACTAACATTTTCTATGCAGGGTGTTTGCTATTTCCAAATCGTCATCAAAATGTTATAATTCCATCTGTGAAATTTGTCCAGTTATGTTTGAGAATCAGTTTCTAGTCCTCCTTCGTTTAAAAATGTTCTTGGAGAAATAATTAAACTAAAAGAGCTGTTGATTCTACCTTGTTTATGGTATCTAGGCAATGTTGGATTCCCCTCTTCTAACTCATTAGTCTGCGTGAATACGAACAAGACCAAATCTGTATTTCTGTCCGTGTTCCTTGCATGTGATTATCCTGGTTAATTCTTTTAAGTCTGCCCTGGAAATTCTGTGTGTTTTATGTTTTTGCAGCTGATCAAAATGCCTGCTAAAAGTTTTTATTCGATCATGTGGTGATACACTCGGGTGCATACATGACATCCTACTGTTCTTACAGACTTGCAAGCTGAATATCATGTTCTACTTAATCAGATGCACCTGTTAAGTTAGATATGTGTTTCAGGGTTCTAAAGCATTAATTTTGTTACCAATAAATCTGAATGGGTCGTCAAAATTGAAATGAAGACACTTCAAAATTCACCAGTAGTCCTTACAGGAGCACGTTCCATCCTTGAAATGGTGAAACCGATTCCTGTCTCTCATGATAATCTCTCTGTTGAAGACCTTAGATATCAATTTGGTATAATCATGGCAGTCCTTGCATACTCTCAAGTTCTTCACAATCCTAATTTCCTCGCTTTCTGGCAACGCGATCAGCCCAAAGGCAAGTGCCAGCTTCTCACTATGCAAGGAGATGGCGCCCTCTTTCTCCTCTTCCTCAATATCAAACAGTACCTCTTTGGTGTTGGCGGCATACCCTTGCAGTCTCAGCCTCCGACCCATCTCTGCAAGCATCAACTCGATCTCCTTGTGCCTTGGGTGTGACCTACCTCCAACAAAGAACTCGTGTATCTTCCCACCAACCTCGATGGCACTCCACCCAGGCACCTTCTTCACTCCCTTGGCCTTCATAACTCCCCGAACCTTGCTAACGCCCTTCCAGTTCTGTGACTCCGCATAGATGTTAGACAGCAGGACATGAGCCGCATCATTTTGGGACTCGATTGCCAAGAGCTTGTCCAATGCATGTTTGCCCAGCTCAACGTTATTGTGAATCCGAGAAGCATTGAGCAGTGCTCCCCAAACACCTTCGTGCGGCTCCACAGGCATGTCATTGATGAAATTGATGGCGTCATCTAGTCGCCCGGCTCGACCATAGAGATCAACCATGCAGCCGTAGTGTTCAAGCCAAGGATCAACTCCGTGCTTGTCCTTCATGGAGTCAAAGCATGCTTGCCCCTCGTCTACCAACCCAGCCATGGAGCATCCACGAAGCACTGCAACGAAGGTGACACCGTTAGGCTGGATCCCTGCACTCTCCATGCGCTTGAACAGCTCAAGACACTCCAGCCCCATGCCATTCATTGCAAGACCACTGACTGCACTTGTCCAAGTGTACACATTCCTTTCGCCCATGCCCTCAAAAACCTCCATGGCCGTCACCACTGCTCCGCACTTGGAATACATATCCACCAAGGCAGTGCCAAGCGTGACTGACATCCGCATCCTGCGGCTGCGCATATACCAGTGCACCCAGTTGCCACGGTTCAGCGCACCAATTTGCGCGCATGCGGTGAGCACTGAGACCAGCGTCGCTTCACCGACGGCGGCACCAGCTCTCTGCATTTCGTCGAACAGCGTCAGTGCCTCCCTCGACTTGCCCACGTGCACGTACCCCGCGACCATGGCGTTCCACGCGACGTGATCCCGCAGCGGCATTCCGTCGAACAGATCCCGTGCGGCGTCCACGTCGCCGCCTGCGGCGAGCGCCCCCACCATCGCCGTGACGCACACCAGGTCCGGGCACGCGATCTCCGCGAACGCGGCCCGCGCGTCGGCGACGTCCCCGAGCGCGGCGTACATGGAAACGACCCCGCTCTGTACGTGCGGATCCGCCGCGTGGCCCCGGCGCACCGCGGCGCCGTGCGAGGACACCGCGAGCAGCCTCGCGTTCACCTGGCCCGGCACGGGCCTTTCCGCCGCGGCCGCGGCCGCCAGGGCTGTGGCGGCGCGGACGAGGAAGCTGAGGGAGTAGTGGTCGGGCGGGAGCGGGAGGTCGCGGAAGGCGGCGAAGGCGAGGCCCGGGCGCGCCCCGCGGGCGAGCGCGCGGAGGAGGGCGTTGTGCGCGAGCAGCGTGGCGGGGCGCCGCGGGAGGACGAGGCGCGCGTACGCGAGGTGGCCGGAGGAGGCGAGCGCGGCGGCGAAGGCGGCGAGGTGGGACAGGGAGGCGAGGCGGGCCGAGACGAGGAGGTGCGCGTGGAGCGCGCGGAGGAGGTGGGGGTGGGGGTGGGGCGCCGCGGCGAGGGACGGGAGCACCGTGGCCGGGTCGCGGAGCAGCGGCGGCATCGGGTGGAACAGTTTGTTTGGGCGGCTCGTGCCGCTGTCTCGGTGTCCGGCGCTCGTATCTTGGAGGGTTGGGCCCGACGGGACGGGATCACGGGAATGGGCCGCCGTGCTGAGCTCTCTCTCGCGATTCGGGCCCATGCCCCCTGGCGATCATGGCGAGCTCGTGGTGACGATCAGGCACGTTCGCCACCGGGATCTCCTCGTGCTCCGGACCCAGTTTGCCGGCGAGCTCCGGCAAGCCAGGTGCGCATCCGCAGTGGCGGCCTGTGGGAGTGTCTGGTGCGCGGCGGGCGGCACAGAGGTCGGCCGGCCTCGCTGTCTGATTGTCCTCCTGTGTGCGCCGAGCTTCACTTCTCGCTCCATCTCCGCACGACTCCAGCTTGGATGGGCGCTGTGGATCTCGAGCTGGACGGTGCTAACTGTCGCCAACCGTGTCGCTGTCGTAAGCCGCGTGATTTGGGGCCGGGAACCTGCGTCCGACGCAGAGACTTGCAGGTTACGTTCATCAACAGGAGAGCATGGCATGGTGCTACTGCTACGACGATTTTCACTGTGCCAGAGACGTCGCAGTCGCACATGACATGATGCGGGCTAGTCAGGTCAGGCGCGTGACTGTTCCTGTGCTTCACTGCTGGAAGAACAGTGAAATCCGGTGCATTACCGGACAAGGCTCCGGGGGGCCTAGACTGTCCATTTTCACATTGCCAATTGCGGCAAGCTTTAGCCTCGGCTGTAGATTGTGCCCCCCCCTTATTATTAAGGGTCATTTTGATCCATGCCACTACAATTTTTTGAAGTTGGATTTCATGTTGAAATCCATGCCATTGAGTGGCATGATTTTGAACGTGACACCCAATTTCACGGAGTTGTGGTGGCACGAATCGAATTTTCCCTATTATGGGTCATTTTGATCCATGCCACTACAATTTCTTGAAGTTGGATTTCATGTTGAAATCCATGCCATTGAGTGGCATGATTTTGAACGTGACACCCAATTTCACGGAGTTGTGGTTATTAAACAAAGTAAAACATGCATCGAGGTTTCAGGGGGGAGAAAAGAAGGAAGTTGACAGAAGAGCAAAGGAAGAGCGAGAGGTGTGTGTGATGCCAAAGCAGATGCTCTCTGAATCCCTGTCACCCTGCAAGATCAAAATCAGGATGGGTGACTGGCTAACTGCAAACTTGCAAGGGCTGCCAACCACATCTCCAGGACAGAAGCACCACTGACATGAGCCCGACAAAGTTGTTTTCCTGTCTGGTTAGCCCACTTGAACTGCATCTCCAAACTAAACAGCATCATACACAAAAGTACAGTAAACACGCCAGGATCTCATGCTAAACAGCAGAAGAAATTCACAGGCCAAATTGCATTATATAAAAGTGCTGTTTATTAATCTTTCTGAATGTTTTTAATTGATGAAACACTGCACAAATCTACGTCGTCTTCGTTTACAAGCATTTGGTGAAGACTTGAGTTTGATCCATGCAAATACCAAACAAGACAACATGAGCTGTGGTAAAGATAAAAGAGCACAGCCTAGGGGCACTCTGCAAGATCATGATCAATCCACAAGATTGGCGCCTGCATTCTTGCATGGGTTGCCAACCACCACCACCAGCAGCTTCTTTGACAGAGAACCACCTGGTGAAGAGAGCGTAAAGAGAGGGCAGTAAACGGGAGGGCTTTGGCAAAGGAGGAGATGCACAGAAACAGCGCTGCTGCTATTCAAGGCAAAAATGCCATGGCCTCAAAGCGAGTTTCACCGGCGCACTCATTCCAGCCTTTTTCCCAGAAATGGTGAAGCAAGACAAATCCGATGCCACTGTACATGTACCAACCGATCTCTCCGTTGCTTCCTCCGCAATTAACTTCTTTATTCTTGCGTTCGGGTTATTGGCTTCGCAGGAATGGTGGCGCGTTGCTGGAAGCTGGAGCGAATTTTCTTTTTTCCTGGAAAAAATGACGTCGAGCCTGAAAGGACAAAAAACACATACGGATCATGTATTGGGGTAGTGTACTGTATACTATCGAGACAGAGACAGATGAAATGGGTTCACGCAAATTTTCTTATATAATCACTAGCAGGAAGATTGCCGCCTGTCACTGGGTGTAAACAGCGCAAATCATACAGTCTGGAAAGGAAGAAATAGATAACTAGAATATCATCGTGTGTAAAAACATAAATTCAAATCAGTGTGGACCACCATGCTGCTACAAGAATTTATCGCTGAAGAACAGCGAACTACCAGCCCGACAAGCTATGCCAAAGCTTCTGTATCATTTGCTGGAGTTGTCTCCCAATTTCTTTTTCCAAAGTCTAATTCCTCTGACCATGAACCAAAGGAGAGGAAAGAAATGCTATTCTGCTTTGAACTGTTGGGCCACATGCCTTGGTCATTTTACTGCTTAGCATGCTGCCAAATGTCTCAAACCAACAAGATGACACGGGTAGAACAAATGGCTGTACAAGAGAAACACAGCCCATCAACAGTCACAGAGATAATGTTATGAAAAAAAGTCACATAAACAGTCTCTTTGCCCAGAAAAAAACAACAGAACAGAGAGGTCCTTTTTCTACAGATATGGCTCAAGATCACTAGAAAGACTAAAAGTTCATGAGACTATATGTCCGATTCTTCTTTGAGTCGTTAACATGACCATATGTCGAGGTTCATTCAGTCAACAAGATAAAGGCAAGATATCAAAAGGTCATATAATTACCAAATATTCTGGATTGCACTTTCAAGATTATTATAGTTCAGCATATAAACAAAACAATAAGGGACTTTATCAGGTTGAATAAAGATGAATCAAGGTGCCGAAAGATATTAGGTCCAAGTAATCATTTTACTTTTATTATATTTCCACATGAATATGATCAATTCGTTGCCATTCTTCACTCAATCGGAAAGTCCTGCGCACATTTCAGTTCATAAAAGTTATTACTGCACACTTGGACGTTCAAATGTGTAGACCATGTAATAAGAATGGGAATGCGACTGGCTTTAAACCAGCATGGGCAATTTGGACAATTTCAAAGGCTCTGCTAAAGTTAAAACATGCATGGAAAAGTATGCACAATACCAGGCTTCTGTCTATGTCTATATAAGACAGCTACAGTGCTCTTGAAACCCTTACAGACCCAGATTGGGCATGACATTTGGACTGTTCTTCAGGTCCCTCCGTTATGATCTCCTGGCCAACCATCTACCATGTTCTTGAAGAAACAGTGCCCTTGTATGTAGCTATGATAGTGGCCTACTTATCCATACAATGGTGGAAGCTGTTCACCCCAGAGCAATGCTCTGGGATCAACAAGTTTGTGGCGAAGTTCTCCATTCCTTTGCTCTCTTTCCAGATCCTCTCTACAAACAATCCTTATGACATGAACCTAAAGCTCATATTCTCAGACATCCTACAGAAATCGATCTCCTTGCTGGGGTTTGCAGTTATCTCTAAAACATGTTGTGTGGAGAAGTTTGATTGGCTGATTACAGGTTTTTCTTTATCAACACTGCCCAATACCTTGATTGTTGGTATCCCATTGCTGAAAGGAATGTATGGCGATGAAGCTGTGAAACTCCTAAGTCAGATAGTTGCCTTACAGAGCCTAATTTGGTACACACTTCTGTTGTTTCTGTTTGAGTTTCGGGCTGCTAGAGGAATGGATACCACAACATCATCAGAAACTGCAAGTAAGAACATCCCCACTGCATTCTTGAAGATTGATATTTGCATTTGTTTCTGCTCTACTGCTTGAATTACATAAATTATTTGTATTTTTGTTCAAGTTGGGCAATGTCCCCCCTCCCGTATCTCTACAGTTATTCCATTCTTTTGTGTTAATATCCATATTGTGCAAAATTAAACAGGTTCTACTCAACATTGCTCTGAAGATAATATAGATCTCATTACTTATCTTGTTCCTTCTGTGAGATATAGATATTACTATTTGTAATAAATGAAACACTTAGCCAACCAAACGATAAGCACAACTGAATGAAACTAACCATGCTAAGATGATCACACGATCCAATATATGGATGTTCTGTCAGGCGATTGTGTTCACCCAAATATTAAATTATACCGTAAGCAAAGAGCACGTAGCTAGTAATATGGCAATGTCTGTCTCATATAGAAATACATGTTCATTTGTAATGTGAAATACTATTCTAGTTGCACAAGTTCTGTTTTTATGTTCAGACCACGATCGTCAAAAACACATGGAGCAGTCATTCATTTACTTTATTAATTATTATTTACTGAAATGAGAACAGGCGGGAGGGGCTACCTATTTGATTGTGTCGAAGAAGTTTAAAGAAAACAGACAGGATGGGCGCATAGCTGCAATCAGAAGCTATCCTTTGTAGAACAATTCATAACGTTGTAATTAATTTTTAGGGCCCTGTTATAAAATGTACATGTCAGATTGAAAAAACTCTCTCAAAACATATTCAGATAGAGAAGGGGCATTGTGAAGCAATACAAGTCATAAAATTGATCATGAAAATATCATTTATTCCGAGATTTATTAGAACAGTATACTTGAGACTTGTTTATCTGTTATGCAGTAGTGTATGTCTGAAACAATATGCAGAGTTTTCTTAATTATCCCATGTCAAATGTATATATTGAACTTTTTCGTGTGCACTCTAAAGCAAGTAACTTCAACTTATCTTCTGAGGTTTTAAGTTAATGACATAATTAGTTGAACAGTTCTTATCTCATGTCATGTTTCAAAGATGAAGCAGGATCAGGTACTCCAGCACCTATGCAGGAAAGGCATGAAGAGGGCCAAGCAAAAGGAGTATCAGCAAGATGTTATAGTGCCTTTTGCTTTTTGTTGGTGGTCGGTAGGAAGCTAGTGATAAATCCAAATATGTATGCAAGCCTAATAGGTCTAATCTGGGCACTGATCAGCTTCAGGTACGAACACTGAGTTTATGAACTGAGTTTACACTTAATTTCGAAGCCATAAAGTCATCTCGTGCTACTGAATACCATAATCTGCAGATGGAGAATACAATTGCCATTGATTGTCAGCAATTCCATAAGAATACTTTCAGATGGAGGGCTAGGGATGGCAATGTTCAGTCTAGGTGTGCATTATAACAGCAAACTACAAGAAGTATATATATAAACAAATTTACGATAAATGTATGTAACTATGCTTCTGACTAATTCTATTGCAGGCCTTTTCACCGCCCTACAAACTAAAATGATAGCCTGTGGAACCAAAAAGATGCTACTATCGCTAGGCATCAGATTCTTCCTAGGACCAGCCCTGATGGTGATCTCTTCCTATGCAATAGGAATGCATGGGACTCTGCTGAAGGTGGCTATCATACAGGTAGATTCTAGTCCTTTCATTTATATCGTCCATTCTAACACAACCGTGTGGACTTCAACGACAACGTGATGCTTCAGCTCTCAAGTTCTGCACAGGCAGCTCTACCTCAAGGAATAGTGCCATTTGTGTTTGCGAAGGAGTATAACGTGCACGCTGATATTCTGAGCACTGCGTGAGTACATCTTAATCCTAGGCAGAGTTAATAAGAAGAATATGTGTGGTAAGAGAACTCACTGAGATCTCTCTCATCTCGCAGAATAATTGTCGGCATGATGGTTGCGGTTCCTGTGGCCCTGGGTTACTACTTCGTCATCGACCATCCCAGACTCTAACCATCCCCTATTTACAAAAAAAAAATAGATTCGAAGCTATTCATTTTGCGAAACAGTAGTAAAAATTGCAATGTGGAGGACAAATTAGCTTGTGCTTATGATATAGGTTTGCCAAGGCTGTAAACATCTGCACGCTTGGATAATGATAACCCAAGCTAATGATAACCAGTTCGTATCTCATGCAGAGTATTTTTCAATTCTTTGGCCAGTACTAAATGCAAAAAGAAAAGAGACACGCAGAAAATTGTACCTGTCCTACCTTTTTCCTCACAAGCATCCTGTCGAGAGCATGGTGCGCCTGATCTTTAAACCACTTCTGCCTGAATCTTTGCACCAAAATCTTGTGCAGCATTCTGCCGAACATCTTGCAGGCCGGCTGATAATGTGAGGAACGGCCGGAGAGCAGAGATCTGGTTCAGCTGGGCATGATTGTCAAGTAGCCACTGACCAGGAGGAATGAGGGTCAGGTGCATGAAGCCCAGCGTGTGTTCTCCGTGTTCATGTTACCTGGATTTTGTACTCTGAACGGCAAATTGTTCAGAGCTGAAGCATTACTGCACTTAGGCCTCGGCAAGGAACGAATTTGCCGTTATCTGGGCAAACTTGAAAGAAAGACTTGAATTTTTCAGGTTTGTAGAATGCGCACATCTTGGCCCACGATGTTTCAAGGCCCAAGTTGTCCAGGTTCAATGTATGTGCAGACTTCCATTGGGGCTGTTTAGTTCTTAAAATGAAAATTTTTGGATGTCAAATCGGCTGTTAGACCAGATGTCGGGAGGGTTTTTGGGACACTAATTAAAAAAATAATTTCAGAACTCACCTGGAAACCGTGAGACGAATCTTTTGAGGCCTTTGACCGCATCATTAGCACATGTGGGGTTACTGTAGCACTTATGGCTAATTATGCACTAATTAGACTCAAAAAAATCGTCTCGTCGTGTACATTCAAACTGTGCAATTAGTTTTATTTTTTAACTATATTTAATACTACATGCATATGTTCAAAGTAGTCCATCCCCCCACACACATTTCTATCTTCATAGAAAACCTTAGTATATACCAAAGATTTTACCCATCTTTTAGCTGACATTCTAATTTACACTCCATATGTATTGATTTTGTTGTCGGTATATATGTGGAAATCATGACGTGCAGCCTAACAGTAACAGGTGTGTAATACAGTTGGATTTGGTTGGGTACTCCATCTACCGGCCTTGAACTCGGGCTCCATCTCTTGTTTTTTTTAAATTCTGCTATAATTCGCAGCTTAGTTTTTTTTCCCTTAAGAAAAAGGAGACAAGGACAAGGATCTTTTCAAACCCGTGCAGTCAGCGTGGTCAGAAAAAAATAATAATAATCATACATGAAAAAAGAGCAATTTCCAAATTATTCAAGAAAAAAAGGCAAGATTTTTTTTCAAAAAAGAAACCAAGATATGGATCAACGCGAAGTCCATGGCCGGGCCTGCCGTCCTCAACCCTTCCTCCAAGAAAGCACGAACAGCGCGCCTCCAGGGCCCCTTCTTTCTCTTCAAGAAAAAGACAACACCCGGCGAGGGGAGATCGACACCGTCCATCTCGCAACCGGCGCCATCCAGCGAGGCCCCCTTCCCCGCCTTTATAATTAGAGATGCCTCTTCCTCCTCCCTCCCCTTCCCCAAGAGGGCTATTCTCTACGGGCTATTATAAATTTTCTCAATTCCCTCTGTGCCACTAAAAAAATTGGCGCTCCCACACAACCACTAAGCAAATTTGCTCTGGACTCATGTGCCACGACCATTACTTCTGGGTGGAACGGCAGCTAACGGTGGCTTAAAATGTCCCTTTTGCCCCCTCTTACATGTGGACCCCGCGCGTCAGCCGTCTTCCATCTCTCTCCCTCGCTCGCTCCGCCTGTTCCCCTCGCCTCCGCCCTCACGCGCGCCG
Source organism: Panicum virgatum (assembly GCF_016808335.1). NCBI lineage: Eukaryota > Viridiplantae > Streptophyta > Magnoliopsida > Poales > Poaceae > Panicum > Panicum virgatum. Next base: position 46,310,283 of record NC_053140.1, on the reverse strand, counting down.
ACGCCCCGCCCCGACCTCGACCCCACCCCGCTCTCCCTCCTCTCGGTGCCCCTGCTCCACTATCGCTCGCTCAGCTGGGAGGGGCGGCCTGGCCTGCCCAGGCCACGCCATGGCCCGTGGCGAGCTCGGGGCCACGGCCGGCGGCGGCCCAGGGGCGAGGTCGGCGGCGTGCAGGCGGGCGGCCTGTGGCTCGCGCGAGAGGACGGCGAGCGGGGCGGAGCAGCACGCGGCCGGAGCGGCGAGCGGGGCGGAGCGATGCAGGCAGCGCGACGGCGGCGGCATGGCCATTCCGGCCAGCGCAGGGCCAGGCGGCGGCGCTGAGGGGCGGGGTGAGCACCAGCGCGGCCGGGTGGTACCGACGCGCGCAGAGACGCGGCCCGGGGCCGCACGGGCACGGCCCGCAGCGTGCGGCGGCGGGAAGCAGGCGGATCGGCGGCGGCACAGCCATGTTTTGGCGCCGGCGACGCATGGGAGAGCGGGGAAAGGGGCCGGGGAGGTCGAGGGCTGACCAAGAAGCCGATTCTTGGGGTTGCTTGGGGTGGGAAAAGGCCGGAGGAAGGGTGTCGGCGTGCGACCAGAGCTCCGGGCGCGCGGCGGCAAAGGGCGGGTTGGGGATCTTCAATCCCCGGCCCTGTAGGCCATGGCCGGCGTCGGGGAGAGGCTTGGGGCGTAGCGCAGAGGGTGAGAAAGGCGGGGATGGAGGCGATTTGGAATTGGCGGAGGGAGTGCGTCCGCCGCCTGCACGAGTCCGGCGAGCTCCGCCGCGTCCTCGAGGGCGCCCCCGGCCAGGTCAAGCTCGGGTCAAGGGGACGAGGGTAAAACGGGAACTTCGGGCCTGTTCGGCTGGTAGAATAAATAGTATTTTATGAGAGGAAATAAGCCGTAATATGCCAGCCTTGTACTATTTATCTGCCAGCCGAACAAGCTGTTCATCCTTGTCTGATGCTTCACAACTAGTCTGACAGACGGCAAATGTGACGGAATTGGACGGTAGTGGCACATGAGTCCAGAGCAAATTTGATTAGGCTGTGTTTAGATGCAAAAAGTTTGCGAAAAGTGAAGCTGAAAAGCACTGTAGTATTTTTTATTTGTATGTGATAAATATTGTTCTACAATGAACTAATTAGGCTCAAAAGATTCATCTCGCAACGTACATTCAAACTGTGCACTAAGTTATTTTATTTACTCATATATTAGTGTTTCATGCATGTGTCATTTGCTATATTTAATATTTCGATATGATTTTGATGTGATGGAAAGTTTGAAAAGTTTGGAGATCCTTAGTGATTGTGTGGGAGCGCCAATTTTTCGAGTGGCCCAGAAGGAATCGGAAAAATTTATAATGGCCCGTAGGGAATAGCCCCCTCCCAACCCCCCCCCCCCCCCCCCCCCCCCCCCAACCCCCACAGGCCAACCCCACCACAGCATTTCGCCGGGCTCCTCTCCGCTCCTCCGCCGCAACCGTCTGGTCCTCGGGCCGAACCCCTCCTCCCTGTCGCCATGGGTCCCGGCCTCTACTCCGACATCGGCAAGAAGGTTAGGACCAGCTCTTGTTTCCCTCTTTTTTTTTTGTCGGTTTTCCTTTTTGGGGATGCCTGGGGTTTTGCAGGGGATGGTTGGAACTTGGTTTGCGCTTTGTGAGGGGGTTACTGCTGGTTCGCTGATGTTGTTGTTTGCTGGGTTCGCAGATCTCCTGAACAAGGACTTCCATACGGACCAGAAGTTTACCCTGACCACCTACACCTCGAGTGGAGCCGTGAGTATCTCTGGTTTCCTCGCGCCCTTAGCGGTTTTTTGCGCGATTTTTTTTGCATGCTACGATTGCTAGTGTGGTTTTTGTTTCTACCGTTTTGAGCTTTTATTTTAGGTGTGGGATGCTGTGTGGTTTTGCTTATCCGTACGTCCAGATTGGGGGTGTCTGTATTCCCGGCATTGCACTGTAGGGTGATTAGCGTGCTAGGGTTTGCACATTGGAGGGGTTTTGGTCTGGTTCGGAATCATTGCAAGTCGAAGAAGATTCGTAACCATGAGTATGCTAGAATTTGTGGATAATTAGTTTTTTGTTGGTTTGAATGATTCAGAATTATCTCTGATTAGCTGGTGAATGGTAATAGATTTTAGCTTATTTTTGCATGTATTTGAAGGCTTTGTGTTGGGTGATGTTAAGAGGATTGATGTGATGGAGGCACCGTCAAGTAGATGATTGGCTAGCTAGTCCTATTGGAATAAGTTTAGTTAAGTAGTGTGCTATCCTTGAACTTTTTTTGTGTCATGCTTTAGTACTTAGTTGTTTTACAAACCAATTGAGGCTGTTGACCTATATAGCTATATCTACTGATTTGATGTTGTCATCTGTACTTGCTGCAGGTTAACCTGTGTGCTATGTAATAAATTCATATTTGGGTTAGAGTCTTCATGAGGATTCGAGTGTTAATTGCAGCTTTGAAATGGATATGCAGTTACAGTTTGTTTACTTATTCTTCCTTTACTGTTAGTGGTAACTACTACTGTTGGAAATATACTGGGAATTACTCTTGTAGGCTTGACCGCTTGAGCGTATTTGTATGCTGATGTTGCCATCTGTAGTTCCTCTAAGTTTTCTTTGCAATAGGTTTACTTTTCGGTTGGAACTATTGTTCAATCACAGTTCCAAAGTGTTCATATTTATGGACTGTAAGTGTGACTCTGACTATTGTGTTCATATAATGTAAGTGTGACTGCAAGTCTGCAACTGTTGTTCATATAATGAAATAAATATATAATATTCATATAATCTTAGCATGCCATTGTGTTGACATGCCCGAATTGCTATGAGACTTTTTGTTACCTTTATTATGTTCTTTGTTGACCAGACCATTTGTCTTGTCATCAAACACTATAAACTCTTCAACTTCTGTGGTTGTGCTTGTACTGTGTAGATCTCAAGTTTCCACTAATGATACAAATCTGATCATACACCTTACCTTTCTGGAATTTCTGTCTGTAGGCAATAACAGCTGCGAGCACTAAGAAAAATGAGGCTATCTTCAGTGAGGTCCAGGCCAAGCTGAAGCAGAAGAATGTCACAGTGGATGTGAAAGCAACTTCAGACTCTCTGGTAAGTTTCTTCCAAATTTGTTGACTTATGCAAGCCTTATTATGTTATGGTTCCAGTTGAGTATCTGAAACTGAACCAATTACTTTATGCGTATGATTGATTTCTGTTTGTTATCTTCAGCTCTTAACTACAGTCACAGTAGAAGAATTTGGTGTACCAGGCTTGAAAAAGATAGTGACCATTCCTTTCCCAAACCAAACAGCTGGAAAGGTATGCTTCTAAATCTTTTCCATATTGGTTAAATCTCATCTATTTCATTGACTCTTGATTATCTATCTTGTGGTTGCAGGCTGAAGTCCAGTACTTGCATGATTATGCTGGTATCAACGCCAGTTTTGGCTTGAACACAAAACCTTTGGTTAACCTTTCTGGTGTGGTTTGCAACAAAGCTATTGCTGTTGGTGCTGATGTTGCATATGATACTGCTACTGGGGATTTCAACAAGTACAATGCTGGTTTGAGTTTCACCAATGCTGATCTCATTGCTGCTGTGACCTTGTAAGTGGTTTCTACTAGCCAGTCCAATTTTGCATCTATGGGACTTGCATGGGAAAATTTAATTTGAATTGTCAAGGGCATTGTTTCAATAGTGATTGGTATATCGATTTCATTTCATGTTTTTAATAACACTTCTTCAGGAACAACAAAGGTGACAGCCGCACTGCATCCTACTACCACTTGGTGAATGTGGAGAAGAACACAGCTGTTGGAGCAGAGGTGACCCACAGCTTCTCAAGCAAACAGAACACTGTCACTTTGGGCACGCAGCATGCCCTGGACCCCAGCACCACTGTGAAGGCGCGCTACAACAGCAACAGCAACAGCCAGCGCTCTCATCCAGCATGAGTGGAGGCCCAAGTCATTCTTCACCCTCACCACTGAGGTCGACACTAAGGCTTTGGAGAAGAGCTCCAAGGTCGGGCTGTCAGTGGTCCTTAAGCCCTTCTGTATGTGTCATCCGGAATGTTAGTCGTCACTCCTTTGGTTTAGACGTGGTGGAACTGAATCCGTGAAATTACCAGCGATCCAGTTTATTGGCATATGGGTACTTTTGTTCTGATCACTGGCTAGCATCTTGTGCTTATATATGCGTTCTTTTGTTCTGGTCACTCGCTAGCATCTTGTGCTTATTTTATGCGTTCTTTTGTTCTGGTCACTCGCTAGCATCTTGTGCTTATTTATGCGTTCTTTTGTTCTGGTCACTCGCTAACATCTTGTCTAAAATCACTAAAGAATTTGTCTTAACGAAAAATTCTATGTACCCTACTAAAGAATGCCTTTGAACTAAAATCACTAAAGTTGATACACGATGTAACTTTAGACTTGCATATATACTTCGCAAATGTGTATAGTATTACATAGCTCCAACATCAACATATTGGAGCCATACCTGCATAGGTGCTGATTAGCACAGCTAGATGAATGGGCAATGTGCCTACATAAACAGGTAGTTCTGCATCATATCTAATGTAATTATATATAGCATGGCGTCAGTACAGTTCTTTCTGTACGGCAAATGCTTCCTTCCATCGGACCATCGCCAAAGCTCTTGCTTTGACTCTCCTGCTTGTCAGCAGCAGCAGCAACCCGTCAGCTTGACCATTCTGACGCTGTTTCCTAGCATTATGCAATTTAACTTTCTGCTAGCTCGTTTGGAAGAAGCAGATTTGCTCTAGGAATTTCAGATTCAGTTCATATGTGAACTAAATCCTAGGGATTTGGATTTCAATCTGGACCATCTAAACATCCCCCATGAGCTATACCTGATATCTAGTTTTTTAGCAGTTAGGCCAGTCAGGCCTATGAAGACTCTTCCCAGATTTTGTATTCTTGACCCTCGGCTGCAACAATCCAGTTCTGGGTACCGCTTGGCTCAAAATGTTCTGAGCCTATTTTCATTATTAACTTCTCATCGATTTCAGCAGCATATAAACTCCTTTCTGCCTTGAGTATCTTGATCTGTAGGTGATGTATTATGTAACAAACGGTCAAAACATAACCATTATGCGGGAGGGGAGGTTGCATAATGCATATCATGGGTTTTACCTTGCTGCGGCAATGAATCTTTTGACGTTGTCGGATGTTGATAAATTTGGCGATCTCTGGTTGTAAGTGCGAAAAAATGTGATCATAGAAGACTGCTGGAGTGCCAGGGTGCGTCAGGATGTAGGCATATCCTTGCAACTCCATACCATAGGGGAATCTCCAATGACCCTACAGAGTGCCAGAAACTGTGTAAGGCCGGCAGGAGGCAGTAAAACTTGCAGGTTCAGACAGCTTTGAAGGCAGGTGAATCTGGCAAAATTTTCTTAGAATATAGCTGCATTGCAAATATGACAAGGACTCAAGAGATTGCCTCCTCCAAGGGTACCTGCCAGCTAGCTCAAAGGACTGCCACCTCATATTTTGTTCTAGTTGGAGATAATGGAGAAAAAAGCATCAAGAGAATAGTCTCTCAAACGTAACTCCAGATTATGTGAAGATGGTGCATGGGCCACTTCATATTGAGTTGTGTGCAAAAAGTTAAACCATTGGAAGAATTGTCTCTTGTACTGCTTATTGTTGAGGTGGAGAATGCCACATAGACATAAGAGCTAGTGTTGGCTCTTAACTGTTGGAGGTGACCTTAAGGACTTAAAGATTCAAAAGAGTTCAACGATGACAGGGTGGGACAACATTTGTTTGTTTTAGGATTTGAAATACAAAATATTGTATCAACAATATTGGATCAGTAAGGATCGGGCATCTAGGTCTACAAATATTGGGAACAAATGCACCAGAACAATCAGGTTGAAATATATTCGGATACAATGTGATACTGCTTACCTGAGTAGAGCCAGTATCATGATTCTCTATGAATGTGACAGCTCGAGAAGGCCACCAACCCAATACTCCAGGGGGTTTTCCTTTTTCATCAGACAAACGCCAATACTCAGATCTTTCAAGCGCCTGTGTAGCAAAAATAAATTCCATATAAAATAGGTAAATCAGTACATGTAAGGAGATGTCACGGCACAAGATTACAAAAGCATCTTCCCCAAATGATGAGGAAGGGCTAGTCATTCTATTACTAGATGAGTTTACTCTTACAAGCAAACCAATTCAGGGGTTGTCACCCTATATCAGTTTAACAATGCAAGATGCATGTTTTTAAAATTAATCTACATAATGATGGCTTCACATGTTGCATCTCCATAACAGGTGTCAACGCACTAAATGCTTGCCAGAAATATTGGAGCATCAATAAATAAAATTATACCACGAAGAAGAAAAAAGACATGAAGTTATGGCCCAACTGCCCAAAGCCCCAAACATAACCAAATGCACAAGCAACTGCCTTACAATTCATCAAGCATATCAGAGATAAGGATTTGTTCGAATATAGAAGCCAGGTTACAAATTCAGGTACTGCCTGGAGGTGAAAATCTGTGGGTACCAGGATCAAGTGATCCCATTTGGAGCTGTTTTTCAACTAAGTTTTGAGCTCTGGTTGCTAACTAGATGTTACTGGAAGTTTGAAACAGCATCCAGGAAAAAAACTTCTTACAGTTTTGAAATTTGAAACTACTATAGAACTTGCATCTTTTAGAATTCTAAGCTGACATCTTAATGCACAGTATTCGATTAAGAAAAAGGACATCTTACCGCATGAAGTATTCCTTTGGTAGTGACATCAAATGCACCGGCAGTTCCATTTGTAGCATTTATCCAATCAACAATTCTCTGCCTGTGGGCATCTTGATTGTAGTCCATTTCACCATAGGTGTAACTGAGGGAGTCCCAGTACTCTCCTACTGCAAAGTATGGCTCACTTGCTTCCAAATAATCTTTGACATACCCGCCCCAAAAACCACGAACAAAGTCAAGTCTCCATCCATCATACCCTACTTCCTTTCTGCAAGCAGAACAGGTATGAATAAAACATGCTCTTACGCTGACATTTGGACAAACATGCTATTATGCTGACATTTCATCCAACACTATACAACCCAACATATCTCGCCTAGCTAAGCTAATTGAACACATACTAACCACATTAGAATCTGCAAGCTACTGTTCCTATCTTAGAGCAGTGGAACATGAATATCACATTTCCTACCCGCAAAGTAAGGAATATATAATTTACTTCTGATAAAGGAACATTGTTGACATTAAGATGGATTTACTTCTGAATAACTGGATTTGCCTACCGACAACCAATTGTGAGTGAAACTAAATGTCCCGATGGCTGTGGCACTTTACTAAAAATGCAAGCACAGCCGCAATTACATTAACTAACAGGATCAATCATCCACAAGTACATATCCAGAAAGTTAAGGAGAGATGAACTAAAGAGATTTTGCAGAGTTTGTAGTGCACCACCAATGGGTGCACCATTTGTTCATTCCAATTTTTTGGAGCTAAGCAAAGTAGCTGCATCAAGCATACACATTTCTTACCCAAAAAAGATCTGGCGGTAAACTGATGACAATTTGCAGGGCTTCTGTGTACAATTCATTCCTTTGAATTTGTTATAGAGCTAAGAAGGGTACAGTGTATATCAAATGCTTTAACCAAAAAAATATATAGATAGATAGAAGAGCTTCCGAAAGTAAGTGACACAAGGCAAGTGAAAACAGGCACATGGATGCAAGTTATGTCTACAAAAAATGCACATACATGGTATTTATTTACTCAACCTATGGGGATGCTGCAGCAAAAGACATTTGCAAGGGTAATGCATATGTCCACAAACAATGAAGCATGAGTAATGGTCCTAATGGAGGAGCTTTGAGCAAGAAATGACAGAATAACAGACCTCATCCAGCAAAGCCATTCTTTAAGATCATTCCTCACAAACTCCTGGGAGTGATCAATGTTTGGTGCTGCATGGAAGTTGTCTCCACTACTCTTGTTTCCTCTTCCCTACAGAGTTTTACCCCAACATAAAAAAATGTACTTTTGCATAATATTAGTGAAACAAAATAGTAAAAGATGTACAAACTTAAATTTTCAATGACTGCTGAAGTTGAATAAGTTTTCTTTTCTTTGCCCCTTTTGGAACTAAGGTCGAGTTCCCTGAATTTCTTTATGCTTCAGAGTATGGATGCTAACCAGTGCATTTGCTGCCAATACTAAATATATTATATATGCAAGCCGAAAGATTTGACAAGCCCCATTAGAGTTATATATTGGTGAACTGAACTCCTGCTTAATGTGAAGGAAAAAATGACCAAATTTATATGCTCATGTTGCTAAACTTATTGCCGCGCAATGAAGGAGCCAGAAGAGAAAATTTAGTTTAAATAGGGAGCTCCCAGGGGTTGCATCCAAGGTATCTGTGATGCCTGCAGTGCATTGTCAATATCAGCTTAATTGTATCTAAGGCGCCTATTTGAGTGTTCACAGGGGTTCCTAATGCAGTGTTCTTGATTAAATGAGTTTTCATATGGGAATTTAACCATAGATTTAATAGATGTACCAGTAGCTGAACAAGTGAGTTGCTCATTTCATAGGATAGCCAGTCAGACCATTGGTTCAATGGTCCAGCCACCAGTTTGGAAAATAAAAGTAAAATAATATTGGTCAATAGCATAGAAAGAAATATATTATGGGAGCCTTTTTATTTTCCATCCATATCTAACATGTCCACTGTCCGGTTTGCAGTGTCTTCAGAGGCACTTCCCTTGTGTATTTCCAAGTCCCATGTTCCAACCCTTGCATGCAAATTAATTTTACATATGTGATCCGTTGGTTATGGTTCAGTGTGAAACCAGTATGTTCAGTCATGTTCAAACCAGTTAGGAGCAATTAAGCACTGATGGAGAGAATAATTGCTGGTATTCCTCCAACCCTAGAAGGGTGGGTATATATAATACCTATACATGGGCCTCTAGATGGGCCTCTATACACATGGGCTCAATATACACCAACAAGCACGAACAATCTTGAGAGTTGGCCAATATTTTTTTAAGATCTATTCCCCTCTGGAAAAACTATGTTCCAATATAGCTTTCTTAAACAATCTTACCCCCACCGTATTTTCTATGGAGAATCGTATTTCAGTCTTCTAGTATCTTGGAAAAGAAAAGGCCTTACCTGGAAATGTGGATCATCTGCTACAACTGCTCGATCATCCCAGTTCATACGTCCACCAAAAATATTCCAGACACCATTGTTATTCTGAAACTGAGCACACCTGTGATTTAGAACAGCATCACCAAGAACCTTGATGTCAGCTTCATGGAAAATCTTCACGAGCTCCTTCAACTCATCCATGGTCCCATATCTGAAATATTGGTTTATCATGTTAATGCATGACATCAGTTTGCATGATGGGTTTTAAGAAGCTGGATTTTAACTCTGAAGATCATTGACTTCTGTGCAAGGTAAACAGAAAAACAACAAGCTTTCTAAGGTTAGACAGGATCAAGTAAATTAAGCAATAGATGGCAGGACCAAGTGAGGATAGTTTATCACCCTAACAGCAAACAGTGGCTTTGCTATGCCTCTACAGAGAAAATAGTAGGAAAGCCTTTAGAGCCCTACACATCAGAGTCACAATGTTTAGCCGTAGAGTCTTTCCCGAAAATCTCAATGGTACTATTGATCAAGGAGATGAAAAGGTATGGTACCTAAATGATCTGCGACATCAGTTTCTAAGTACTCTGTATCTACCTATAAAATCTTTTTTATCAAAATCCATGTTCTCTGTGGTAATGCAACATATAAGAAGGAAAATTGCTGATAAGTTTGCTAGTTACTTGGCAATAATCATGTTTACTCCTTTATGTGAGAAAAATCATACATAGCTAGTCTGCTAACTTCATGACATATGAGTTTACCAAACTTCTAGCCAGAATGAATAAAGAATAATCCCCGCAGGAAAGAATATGATGGCAGTGTTTGCATTTATCTCATGACATATAAGTTCAAACAGATTGGTTCGATAGTCAAAAGTTTTTAAGAAAATGCATTACAGGGTAAGCCACTGATAATTCAAAGCTCCTAAGAATGGCTGCTAATTCAATCTACTTGGATCAATATCAAAGAGAAGGTGGCTCTTGCACATTTACAGACTATGCCAGTATAAGAGATCTTGAAGGAGGTACTATCGTACAAAACATAAACAGATGAAGACCAAAAGTAATATATCCAACAAAACTTAAAAGAATGACTTTGTGAAACAAAATATATACCTGGAGTTCAGATTATATAAATCCCTTGGCATGTATCCTTCAGGTGACACAGAATCAGTAGGTGGTGGTGACCAAACAATGGTAAAACCAAGGGATGACAACTCCTTGGCCTTTTTACCAAGTTCAACATACCATTTCCCTGACTTATGAGATTCCCAATTAAATCCTTGGCACAATATTTCGAAGCCAGATCCAGTGCCAGAACAAGCTGGCTTTGCGATTGATGGATCATCGAGATCTACAGACGCATCAACGGAATCAATAGTAGGGCTCCTAAAAATGCTATAAGCTTCTGCTGCTAGCCTTTCAATTTCTTGCAGGATATCCTCTTGCAGAACTTTATTCTTAGCTCTCTGACCTCTTCTAGACGATAGGCCAACCACCAGATTTCTTATACCACTGATTATACCATCAGCTTGTGAAGGCTTGTCAACTTTTTGTGGCTCAACCTTACCAAGATCTTGGGTGCTTCCACGTTGTTCCATTGTTGTAAGAGAAATGAAGAAATCGGATCCATTTTCCAGATTTCTCAACCAAGTATACTCATCAAGTTTGAGCACAAAAAACAAACCAGAATACTGTGCATCTAGTAAGAATGATAAAGAATTGCCTCTTCCATCAGCTTTTGCCTGCAGTAACAGACATGATGTGTGATGAGCAAAGCTTCACTGATTTCACTATGCTAAAGTCATTGAGTAAAAAAATACAAATGATCAACCAGATGGAGAAGTAACAACAATTATTTTTGCAGCATCAGCAGAGCACATGACAAAATTACAAAGAGAACTTGGATAAGCATTGTGCTATACTTTGAGCTGAAAGATGGCAAGCTGTAAGTAGTTGGTTCTCACTTCACTAACCAGAAAGAATGCAATTCCATGGATAAAGCAGATCAGAGAAAAAGAATACACAAAGGTACAAATTTATATTTTTAGTCAATTTGAAATCTCTGAAGTCCATTAAGGTAGGAATTAGAATTGGACATATTTAAAGAACAGAATTGAACGTAGCATTAAGGTGGTATTTTGATACCCCAGTTCAATTCATCCTATCCAATTCTTAGAACCAAAAGGAGCCTAAGATTTCAAATAACTGAACATACTTTGTAGGTTTTCCTGGTGAAGGGGGGACCATAAAGAATTTATCCTACTAACAACAAAACAATAACACAGGGCAAAGTATAGATCTAAGGAAACAATTTTCTTTTAAGTTACTGCTTCAAGCACAAACTTTTGGGAGAGGGCATATAATAAAGCCATCTTTATATTTCAGTTTCTCAAATTCTCAGGCATACTGTTCTTCAAAGAAGTTAAGGAGGGCACTTAAAAAATATCAAATTTAGACAATGGATTTCCTGCTGTAAGCAAGAGCAACCAGCCTAACTTACCACTGTAATCTATAATGCTTCCGAGTTCTAGTTTGTATAGTCTCAGATGGGCAAATGAAATAGTTTTAAATTTTGGTAAGAGGTAGCAAAATTGGGATCATAAAATAAAACAATGCAGGTGTGCCTCATGTACTCCTACATTGAAACTCCTTTGCCTAATTAATGGGGCACATCCGGCTAATTCATTTCGACCATTCTTTGAATTAATACAGTTCGATTTTGTTCCTTTGATTCCCAGCAGCCTTCAAGCTAATATGAAAGTACCTGTAGCAAGGTCTGAAGAGCTTTCTGTCGGAAGATTCTCGTTGTCGGTGGATGTGGTTCTGGCAGGATCTCCCATGTCATGTTATTATCTCTGCAAACTCCCCAATGAAGGATAACTTCTCCAGGAATATCAGTGTCAAATTCCACAAGCCTTTTATGTGTTTCATTATCTCTCTTCACAGTAACAGTTACAAAGTTCTGAGTGTACTCTGATTTTATAATTTGGAATTCCTGGTAGAACCCTGAAATATGTTTTCCACTTAAATTTGTACCCCCAGGTATAGTTTCTTGTGGCTGAGCATTAGATCCCTCATGTTTCTTCAAATGCCCCAAATCTCCTAAGAAATAAGACAGTCAATCTGTCAAGCTAACTTTCCTAGAGTAGATATTAGGGAAAATATTCGGTGCAAACGTGAAAAACCCTTAAAAAAATTATAGTTGCAAGTGTCCAAAAAACTTCAAACGATGCACATCCATAGTGCATCATTAGATGTACTTTGTGTCGAAAGTTGAGACGCAAACTCAATCTAGAAAAAATAAAAAAAAAATGACAAACTCAAAGTGCATAAGGCACTAGAAGACAATTTCTCTTGTAGTGCACTTGCATATCGAATTTGTTATTTTCATATGAATTTTTACAAAATGATTTTGCATCTCAACTTTTGACACAAAGTACATCTAAATGATGCACTATTTAGTGCATTGTTTGAAATATTTTGGATACTTGCAAGTATAATTTTTTAAGGGGTGTTCAAGTTTCCACCGAGAAGGTGGTTTGCACCGAATATTTTCCCTAGATATTAATCGGTGGCAAGGAACTATATTGATCGAAAGAATTTAATAGTTATTCAAACTCTTAATACCTGGCCATACACCAATATCTTGGTTCGCTCCAAATGGAACTCCACCGTCGAAGGATCCACGCAAGGGTATTCTGAAATCCCTGCCCTTATGCTGAAACCATGCACCTGTTTCCTCTTCCTATCAAGGTAAGAATGAATGAGCCATTCAATGTGCCAGCAAACTAAACAATCCATAATAAAAGCTAAACGGCACAAAGTAGCACGTAGGGTATAAATAACGTACAAATCTATCAAAATAATCGGCTCAGACGAGGTATGGTTCCGTGGTGCATGTTATCATTTTCATAAACAACTAGAATATGTGAAAATTAAATTCCAGTTTAAGTGAGTTCAGCTATTGTTTGAACTGGCATCAACTAGAGAGTACAATAGTTAAAAGCCAGAACCTTGAGGACAAAATTGATGGCTGCAATTGGAGTATCCTTATCAAATTTGATTTGCACTTCATACCAGCCCTCCGAATTGGGTAAAATCTCCAATGGTGTTTCAATTGCATAGTCCTGAAATTTCAAATATTGTCCAGCTAAAGAATAATTAAGAAAGTCCATAGATATTTTACTGTCTCAGATATCAGTTTCTGGCATATTTGTATCACATTGACACACACATGCCAGTGAATAGAGCTACAATGTAATCAAGTGCATGAACAGTGTTCACAAGAATTAAACAACCTTGATTGGAACAGAACCAGCTGGTCTCATTTCTGAAGGAGGCTGATCCCATTCGCTGCAAATCCATAGAGAGCAAATGATGAGATGAAATTGGTCGTTAGACATTTTTGGGTCCAAGAAGGTAGGATCTGTATGCAACAATAGAAGGGGAAAAAAGGTAACCGATTATTTCGTTGTTCTTTTCTGGAAAAAAAATACTAAAGCCTTAGTTTTGATTTTTGAAGCATGAATACGTACAAAAGAAACAAAGAAACGACAAATCTAGATAATTACATTATAAGGAAAATTCATTTTTTCAACTGATATAAGTACAGGATATCAAGACTACATCTAGGGGGTCAAAATCAAGGAAACATAACAACCAGTAACCAATCTGATTACAATAACTTCTATCAATTTTCCTTCACGCCGTGAAGCCATGGAGGGCATTCAGATTCTACTTTCTAGTTCCAAATAAAACAATTGTGAAATTTAAGGCGTGCACGATATAATCAAGTAGGAACCAGCCTAACTTTTCGAACACCAGCCCCTCATCCAATAAAATAAAGCACTGTTTTCAAGTTTCGCGCCCTCCAGGATAGCAGAGGGGCACCAGCGCGCCCGCCTGTTAATCATTTTTAAACTGAACATGGTCATGATGTCACCTAAGCGAATACAAAGCTAGATCACAGACTGCATGGTCTACCATGTCACAACTACACAAACGTTGAACAGGGAGCTACCTACGGCAGGACAAAACGCGCTGAAACATGGGCAAAGTTGGCTGTCTGAGCCTATTGTTAGTCCCATCTGTTTTTCTTAACAATGCATCAACTGCGATCCATGAACACAAGAACGCATCCGAATCCAAAAAAAAAAAGTATAAAATAAAGGAGGAGCAAGAGAAGACTAATAGTTATTACCTCCCATGCTCACCGTCGTAAGAGACACCCCAGTGCAGTATCCACTTCCCCGCCACATCGCATCCGACCACGACCTTGCACTTGCCGTCCCCATCCGGCTCCGCGTCCACCCTCACCGACGCCTTCCCTTCCACCTGCGTTTTCACCACACGACCACAACCCCATCATCACCACCCAGCCCCACAGCAATAGAAACAGACCGTTTTAGCACGGGATCAGGCATCGCGGATGTGGGCTAGAGCAAGCAAGCTACCGTTTGGCATCGGCGCAGGGGGAACTTCTCGGAGAACACGGCTCCGGCGCCCTCGTCGGCGCCAGCCACCGGAGTCTCGGCCGCGCCAGCTCGGGCCACGACGCGTCCGCCGAGCCTCACGCGCCCGTGCTGCGTGGCGCGGCACCGCCCGACCCGCGGCCGCGCCGCGGCCACCTGCAGGAAGGCGCCCCCGAGCAGCCCGGCCCTCGGCTGCGGGGCCACGCCCGGGATCGCCGGAATACACCCGCTCCCCACCGACATCGCGCTCCCTCCCTCTCCCCCTCACCCTCTCTACCTGTGTGGGAGAGAGGCTCTGGGTTGGTATGTGGGATGCGTGCTTGTGCTGCGCGCGTGTGAAGGAGCGGAGGCTGTGGGAATGGGAAGGGAACGGAAGGGAAGGGAGGAGGAAGACAAGAAGGGGGGGAAAAGCGAGGCGAGATGAGTTGGAAATAAAAAATGGCCCCGGAAAAGGTGCGAGATATCCACGGGCCGGATTACGTGGCAGGAAAGGCAAAAGGGGCGGCGGGGGGGAAGATTGTTTTGCGGGCCCACATGTCAGGGGCGATAGCGAGGGCCGGTAAATGTACCGTCGATTTCTTCCGTCCGGCCAATCCTAGCATGTGCCCAGTGCTTCAGTCCGCACCGTCTCCAGAGTCCTAGATGCTCACGTCACCTTGTCTCGCTTCCCCCTCTCTAGCAAAATGATATATAGTACTATATTTATATATTATAAAAAGGACTAACCTAATCTATACAAATAAATAACTGAACCAGACTTATACAAACAATTCTAAATAAAACTTTTAGAAACAAATTTGAAAGAAAAAACTCTAAACAGAAAGCTTCCATAAAAGTTTGGTCTAGAATATTTTGAGATAAAAATTTTTTGGAGAGAAAAGTCGTGGTGCAATATTTTTGTCCAAGAAAAAAACTGGAAGCTAAAAAAGTCCAATCAAAAGATTCTGAGATACAGAAATTGGAGATAAATGTTTTGACACAAAATTTTAAAATAAAAAAATTTAAAAGAAACAAAAAAGTTGAAGACAAAAAAAATTAGAACGCATAAAAAGTTTGGACTAGAATATTTTGACATCGATAAATTTTGAAGAGAAAAGTCATGGTGCAAAATTTTTGTACAAGAAAAAAATAGGGAGCCAAAAAAGTCCAAGCTAAAGATTCTGAGATTGAAAAATTGGAGATAAATGTGACACAAAAATTCGAGATAAAAAATTCAAAAAGAAATAAAAAAGTTGAAGATGAAAATTAGAACACATAAAATTTAAAAAAGAAAATGTGAAAATTGAAGCCGGAAAGAGCACAATACATATGTAATACATATGTAAAGCGGAGCCACTAGCACAGTAGCACCCCACGTGCGCGGGCAGCGCGTGGACCGCGCGGAGCGCTCCGTGCGGTCGACCGCCAAACCAGCATGGGGGCGACCGCGCGGAGCGCTCCGTGCGGTCGACCGCCAAACCAGCATGGCGGTGGGGAGGGCCGCGAGGGAGAGGAAAAGTTACTACTAATAATTGCTAATTTTGGGATCCCGGGGGACCCTCGGTTAGCGGTACTAATTAATTTACCGGAGAAAGCGTGGGGAAGACAGAAAGGGGGAGACCGTCCCGGGAGCGTGGGGTCAGTGCCCGAGCGCCACGTGTCCTTGAGTTGTCCGGAAGCGGGGCTTGCTCGGGGAGGACACGGTGATGCATGCCTGTGGATTCATCATCATCCATGCATGCTAGTGGTATGGTATGGTATGGTAGAGAGAATTGCGATGAAAACTTGGAAATTCAATTGCCGTCTATGAATTCGGTTACAAATTTGTACACCTTTATGGTTCACGTTCACCACTTGTTCACCTAAATATGAGATTCGAATAGAGGAACCAAATATTGGGCCACGGCCACAATCTGGGATGGAGGCCCACATCATTACTATTTGTATTGGTCCGGTCCACTGCGACTGTAGCAATAATAATCACTTCTAGCCTTGTAGGATTGCAGTCGAAAAGAACTGATCCCCTTCGGATCACAGACGTTGCTGAACAGTTGGAACGATTCTCCGCAACAGCTGCACACAATCCAAACATCAGTCCGTTGCAGTGATTATCCCTTTTTTATCAATCATGGCTCTATTTTGCCAATCTTCAAGGCTGCTCTGTGTACATGAAAAATAGAGGAAAAACAAATTGAAATGTTGTGTTGGAGATCTTTGCTATGAAAACATAGCAGTGTTACTAAGGTCTCGTTTGGTTTTCTTAAGTAGTTGTCACATTGAATATTCAGATGTCAATTCGAATGTTCAGATGTCAATTTAATATAAAACTAATTGCATAAGTTGCTATTAGAGCTCTAAATGAATCTTTTCAGAATAATTAATGTATAATCAGTGAATAGTTACTATAGCAGTTAGTGGTTAAATTATGAATTAATTAGACTTAATAGATTTGTCTCGTGATTAAGTCACGACTTATGAAATTAGTTTTGTAATAAGTCTATATTTAGTACTCCTAATTAGTGTGTAAAGACGCGATGTGACGGGACTTATGATTTAAACTGAAAAAAACAAACGAGACCAAAATGCTCCAGGTCAGCCATAAGACAATTGGAATATAAGGTATGGTATACTATAACAAGATCTTCCCTAATATTTTATACTATAGGAGTATAAGGTATGGTTGGACTGCTGCCTTCTTAGTTGGGTCGAAAATAAAAAGTTAAGTTGGTTCAATATATTAATTCGCAATAAAATATTTAAAAACTAATATTTTAAATAATAATTGGAATATCTTTTAATGTGGAATATTTTTTTTATTACTGGAATAATTGTTTTTAAAAAAATGTTCCAGCAAAAAAAATATTGCACCATATGTGATGTGTTTGACGACAAGTCAGGTGGCTCGTGATATATTGCCCGCCCCTCCCCCGGTGTCTGTGTCTCCCCCTCGAGGGCAGGGTTTCCAAATCCGACCGGTCCGGTCAAACCGCCGCCCTCCGGTAGCGGTTTACCGGACCGGTTTGACCGGAAATCGGTAGAAACCGGTTGAATTCAAATCCAAATTCAAAATCGCATGTGCAATCGGTTCCGACCGGTATACCGACCGGTTTGACCGGTTTACCGGCCGGTATGACCGGTTTGGGAATTTTTTATTTTTTTGAATTCAAATTTGAATTTTGAATTGGAGCCGGTAGACCGGTTTATCGGTCGGTATGACTGGTTTGGGAATTTTTATTTTTTTGAATTTAAATTTAAATTTTAAATTGGGGCCGGTTTGATACCGGTCCAAACCGTAACCGGGCCGACCGGTCAAACCGGACCGGTTCCACCTGTTTGTTAACCCTGCTCGAGGGTCGAGGGCTCGAGGTGACTCGACCCTGCCGCTTGAGCAACGCACAGCCACAAACGCACAGCCGAGGAGGAGAGCAATCGGCAGCCCGCGCCGCCGCCGCCGCCCTACCTATCCCTACTCGTGGCAGACGCACCAGCAGACACGCGTGCCTGCCGCCGCGCCACGTCCGTCGTCCTCCACGACCCTCTCCCGGATGCTGCTCCGGCTCACGTGCGCCCACCCCGCACCGTCCGCGGCGACCCGGTGGAGGCCGCCTGGGCGGGCGCGGCCAGCGCCGCACTTCCGACGAGGGCGCGCCGCCGCCTCCTCGGCTGACGGCAACGGTGCTCCGAGCTCTCCGGTTTACGGCTCGCGCTCCGAATCCCCTGTTTCTCCTGTAATTGTGCCTTACTCTTGGATCCATTTGTGTAATTGTGTTCGTACTACCACTGCAGCTTCCATATGACCCTTTCGCGGATATCCTCGGTCCGGACATCGGCGCCAGCTCAACACGTTCACAGTACGTATTTTTCTCCCTTGGATTGTCATGAATGTGATTGTTGGACTGCTCGTTGCCTCGTGGCTGTCAGCTGATTGGAGAATTCAGAATTCGGATTGTTGATGAACTTCGCACTGCTCTTCAAATTGGCTCGTAGAATTTATGTTTGAAATGTGAAAAATCGCTCGATTTTACCATTAGGTGATTTGCCGCAATAGCTGTAGACTAAACATCAAACCTGGTGCATCAACCTAACCGCCAACGAGTTGTTTTAATAGATTTGGGCATGTCTTGCTAGAATTGTTACTAACCATCAAAGTTTGGATGTTGTGCATACCATCAAAAGCCTTAGTTTGAGGATTGCAGATTTGGATTCCTCATACAGAGTGGAGATTCTGACACTTTTTGACTTTTGGCTGCAGGAATACAGCACCTATTGCGGAGAAGGGGAAACTGAGGTCCTGGGTCGGTCCAAATGGGCAATACTATCGTGAGCTGCCTTGCCCTAGCTGCAGAGGTAGAGGTTACACTCCATGCAAGCAGTGCGGGGTAGACAGATCAAGCTTGGACTGCCCTATGTGCAATGGCAAGGTGAACCTTCCAGATATCTTGTGAGTCATCTTGAAGGGGAAATAGATAAATCCTAAATACATTTAAAAAATTTGTTGAACCTGTAAATTTATTGCTATGCATTTCTACCAGGGCATTAGGATGTGTCTACAATGTGGCGGAGAGTGTGTGATATGGCAGGAATCCATTGATGAACAGCCATGGGAGAAAGTTCGGTCAAGGTATCATTTTCTACAATTTGAGACTGCGCTGTGGTTTCAATTGTTTAGCCCATCTGCATTTAACTATTCTAAGTAAATGCTGTTGGTGATTATTGATTATTCAAGTAACAATGCATGATGTTGCTTTTTTACACTGTGGATATGTTGCCATCTATCGTTTTTTGTTTTTCCAGCTCTCCCTTGAAAGTAAAAGAAGACGATGAAGTCGACAAGTTAGAGATAAAGATCAACACCCCAAAAAGATCAAAGCGTACTTATCCTTCACCTTCACCGGAAGTTGCCATGAAGATTAGCCGATCATTAAGAGTAAGATGTTTCCTTACATATTGAAAGACACATATATGCGGCTGCACCTTTTGTGTCAATAAACGTTGTTAAACTGCAATCTGTCATCCATTTTTTATAGGTCAGCAAAACATATATGCACCACCAAAACAGAAGTGCCTAACTAAATCCCTATACACCTTACCTTATTATGATTAATAACGGACCCTTGTTTATTCTCTTTGATACGAAAACATTTGAGCTCTATGAACTTGCTTCGTAATCGTTTTTTTTTTCTTGTGACTTTTAAAAGACTTAATTAATTGCAGAGTCTGAATGCTCAAACAGGATTATTTACTAAGCACATGAAGATTATACACCAAGACCCTGAACTGCATGCTCAAAGGGTTGCTGCAATCAAGGTAAGATGCCAAAATGTTTTCTTAATGAGATGTTCTTGTTAAATACAGTAGTTGATCTGAGCATGTTCTTTTCCCCTCTCTTTTCTTGGACATGAAGAGAACAAAAGGTGCTGCTTCTGCAAGAAAGCATGCTTCTGAAACTCAAAAGGCTTTCTTCAGTAATCCTGAGAATCGGTTCAAGAGAAGCATTGCTATGAAAGGTAATGATATAACTTTACCTTTTACCTACAAGCATGCATGTCAAGGGTAGCTATGTTTTACACAGTTTGACATTAGCCAGCTAGAGCCTTTATGTTCTTAGTTAGCATGTAACATGTACATGAACAAATCCCTCCAGTCACAGATAAGTGATGCCTTTTGCATTGGATTGTCCTCAATAATGTTTCTGTGTTCCAGTTTGAAGTATTAGCACCAAAAATTACCCATAGCCTTTCCCTTGTTACATTTCTTTTTGACAAAATTGTGTAAATGTCACCAGCATTGACTTTACATCTGATGACCAACACCAGAACTGATGCTTTGCAGGGGTGAAATTTTACTGTAGCAGATGTGGGCAAGAAGGACACAGAAGCTTCTATTGTCCAACAGTGAGGAAAGATTCGGCCAGAGTGCAGTTCAAGTGCCGATTATGTGGCATGGAAGGGCATAATAGCCGAACATGTGGCAAGCCAAAGTCAGAGAAAGAGCAGCAGCGACAACCTCGGCACTGCAGCCGATGTGGTGGAAAGGGGCACAACCGCCGCAACTGCCCTAGATCTACTGATGTGGATATTGGTGCTTCAGGCTATACGACTAACAAAGTTACTGGTCGTAATTCAGGTATTTATTCGTGTAGTTTCTGCTTAGAAAAGGGGCATAATAGACGAACATGCCCAAAAAGAAAGGCTAGCTTAGCTTAGGAAAATGAAAACTGTTAGCAGTTGACAGAATTTTAAATATAATGAAAAATTGTAAAATGTTTAAATTGGATTCTGGGTCATGAAAGCAGGAAAAATGTTTGTAGAAACTGATATGAATGGTACAGAATATTCTCTTGAAATCCAATGCTATCACTGTAACCTGCGTTTGGCGGGAACAAGCCCAACAGATCTGGAGTACCTCTATGCAACAAACTGTTATATTCATTAGCACTGACTGGGAAACATGCTCTCTGCTATTCCATCTTGTTCTGCTGGTGGATGTGAATTTTCTTTAACTGTCTGAACACAAGATCACCTAAATAGCAGTGTGGAGCAGAGGATGCTTTTGTCCTTGAGCAATTTAGGACATCTGTTTCTCTTGGGAAATGGTTGCCAGTAGGAGTTGGCACTGAAAGAGCCTCAGCATTTGCAGGTGACTTGGTTCATGTCAAAATTAGTAACTATGTTTGATGATACTCAACTGCATCTATGTCATGTCCTTGTGCAGTATCTTCCTGCATGCCTGTAGTAATATTTACAAATGATGAGGTTAGAGGTTGAGTTGCGAGGTTTTGGTTTATCTTGTGAGCGATTTGAGAGCTGATGCAACTTCCCATAATACAATGGAGTTTTATGATTGTTGAGTGGAAGTAGAAAAGGTACTCATAATAGATGAAGTGGGAGCCCCCTATTATTGCTTCACATCTTCCAGTTTGATCCTGCATGTCCGCATTTATCACCCTGAGCCTACAGCGACAGTTTTGGGACCACTTAGATGAAATTTAAAATATTCCATGAGTACGTAAGAACACTCTCGAGAAACCATCGTTCTTTGTATTATGTATGGCAGCTAGCAAATATAAGGTATCATTTCGATGGGATTTGAATGTTCGTGAGAATTATTTACATTCTTACTCATTAGGCTAGGTTATTGGTTATTGGTACTGGACCTGGGATCTTAAGCAGCCAAATGCAGCAGTGCAATGTTCCCGGGACCTGGATTCCGTAGAAGAAATACTGTTTGTTATCCCATCCGGAAGATCGGAACCGACGACTATCCCGCACTGGCGAGCTTCACAGCTCTCGATCTTCGCATGATCTTGTTCGTGTGTGCCCATGTATCTCCAGATCCGTGGGATGTGTCTCCGACACGGCTGTCCAGCATGCTCGTCCGTTCCATTGGAGTCTGTTCTGACAGGCACGAGGCGAATCCCACACGTTGCTCGATCAGTTGACTCGTCATCAATCCAGATCTAGATTCCCGTCCGGACTCCGGACATCTCCTGATCCAAACAGAAACAGCCACGAGCGGCTCGGCGCCCACGTGAGCTTACTCTTTGAGGTCCTGTGTTGGTTTCTGGGTGCTAGTTCCTAGAACGAATTTTTTTTATATGCATAGAGTACTAAATGAAGTTTATTTATAAAATCTCTTTAGGAATGAGTGTAATTTTTTGCGACGAATTTAATGACGGTAATTAATTGATAATTGGTTACAATAATACTACAGTAACCATTCTCAAATCATGTGGTCAAAGGTCTCATTAGATTTTTCAGAGTTTCTAGCGCAGGATTTTAAAGTTAATTTTGCAAACTATCGTTATTTAATATATCTAATTATTAGTTAAAATTACTACAGTTTCTAGCCTAGCATAAACCAAACGGTACCTGAAATCAGCCGGGCCTGCCAGTGGCAGCCGGCCCACCCACCACCGTCCACCGATCTCGCCGTCTGCCCGGCACGTCCTCCTCTCCTCCGCCACCCAACGCCTACTCGCCAAGACCGCACGGCCACCTCGCATCGCCTCACGCCAGACCCCACGTCTTCAAATTTAAAGGCCGCCAGGACCGGATCACATCGATCAAATCCATTATCAGAATTAATAATAACAAAGAAAAAAGCTAAAAGAAAATCAAATCCATCGCTCCATCCATCTCCAGCACCTCCGCGTGCTCCTCTGGATTTCTTCTCCGCTGCCCCCCGAACTCCTCGTGCGCCTCGCGGGACGAAGACGACAAGAGGGCGAGGGCGTGGGGGGCCGATCGCGATCGCCAGCGCGCAGCCATGTCGACGTCGCGGAGGCGAACCCTCCTCAAGGTCATCGTCCTCGGCGACAGCGGGTCAGCCCATTGCTCCCTAGTCCCTCCCCCCCCCCCTCCCCTTGTGCGCCCCCTCCCTCGGATCCGCCCGCGTGTGGATTCTGGGGTTCGATTTGGATGCGGATTTTGGTCTGATGGTATGATTTAGTCCGGTTTGATCTGTGCAGGGTCGGGAAGACGTCCCTGATGAACCAGTATCCTTGACAGTGGACACTTCACCTCCAACGCTTCGCGTTCGGTAATTAGGCCCCGTTCGATCTCCGTGCAGTTGTTCCCCATTCGGCGCGATTTGCCTTTTCCTCCCTGAATCAACTAAAGCCATGATGCTCGTTCGGTAGACGGCAAATTTGCAGGTCGTGTAGAGACTGTGTTTTTAACCGGGGAGTTTGATCACTTGAGCTGCAGGGAGTAGCGACACATCCCTTAGTTTTGGGGTTTGGAAATTTGGATTTGTGTGAGCTCGCACTTGCAGTCAATAACTTTTAACTGCATTTTTATGCTACTATTTCATTCGTTATGCTGTGCGTGAGTGCGAGCCATGATTTTGTGACTCGTTCTGAAAGCTCTGGTTACATTCGAAATTTCGAATATAATTCTTATTGCAGTATACTAGTCGAATTAAGTATCTTGACGTATAATGTATCTAAAATGTTGGACGGCTTTTGTATTTTGGGTGCTTTGATGTTCTTGACTTTAGCTAGATATGTCCACAAAAAGTTCAGTCAGCAGTACAAAGCTACAATTGGTGCAGATTTCGTCACAAAGGAGGTTCTCATCGAAGACAGGCTAGTGACTTTGCAGGTGAGTGCCACTGTCTCGCAGAGTTGGTGAGCTTTTTTCAAAGAGAAGCAAGAGGGTGTTGTTATTGTTGTTGTCATCATGTGTTGCGTTGATCCCAGATCTGGGACACGGCAGGGCAGGAGAGATTCCAGAGTCTTGGTGTTGCGTTCTACAGAGGGGCAGATTGTTGTGTGCTTGTCTATGATGTCAACTCTAACAGGTCATTCGATACACTCAACACATGGCATGATGAGTTTCTCAATCAAGTAAGAATATCTTATCTTACAAATTGTTTGATATTTTGCTCATGGTTTTAGATATCGAACGTAGTGGTTTTTTTTTTAAAAAAAGGGGTTGATCATAGCATAGCGCATTTCATCATTTGTACTCTCAACATTATCGTACAAGCTGGAAGTTTGATGTGAACTTGCCAATTGTTTTCTGGAGCTTGAATCTGCACACATATCTGCAATTTTTTTTGTCGATGCACATATCTGTACCTTTTTTTTTACTTATATGTGTGTGAAAATATGTTTAAGTTAACATTATCTAGTTTTTTATCGAAATAGTGCATTTTATGAACTTTGAATTTATAGTGTATGAAGTCGTTTTATGCTGTTGTTTTTTTGTCTCAGTTTGCCCACTATCAACCACCCTGTTTTGAACACATGTAAGCTGCAAGCGACCTTATAAAAAAATTATCATACTCTTTTGCTGAATAGTATAGTTGATGGTTCCACAAATTCTGGTGATATATGAATTATCTCTCCAAGTTGGGTTGAAGTGAACAAATAAGACAAACTTTGTATAGAAGTCTTATTGAAACAGAACGCAAATAGGGAAAGTCTCTTCTTTAAGTTTGAAATTGTATGGCCCTTGTGAAGAGGATGGGAGAGCTCCTCGTGCGCCGGCCAGGGGGTAGGTGGCAACAGGGGTAGGTGGCAACAGGCGGGTAGAGGCAGAGCGGCAGCGGCGGCACAAACTCAGGAGTCGGGACGAAGTGTTTAGGAACACTAGCTAATTTGCCTGCGACAATGGACGGTCCGATCAACATCCAACGGATGAGAACGGCCAGCGACGTTGCGAAATGAGACGCCAGAGCCTATGGAGTAGATTTCGTTTTGTAGAGATTTTAATCTATTTAATCCAGCTGAAGTTTCTAAAAAAAAAAATCTTACTGCTCCTCTTCAACAAACATATGATTATCTGATACGAGTATTCTTGTTCAAGCTCGTGCTTATGACCAAATATTGTGGGTTGGTGATTACAAATTTTGATTCATGAACTGTATTTACATTAGTCTTTGAAATAGCTGATCATATATTTGGTTAAAAATGGATTATCCTGGATCATATGGTTACACTCTGTCCATGTCTTGTGGTAACTTGACTTTGAGGATGTGTTTAGGCAGAAACATCAATCTGTGTTCAGTACTGTTACTTTGGTATTTTGCTCAGTACTGTTACTTTGGCACTTGGCAGTTCTGTTTTCTTCCTGAACTTGTTACTCATAGCTAAAGCCTACTATGCTCTAGGGGAGAGATTTCACTGTCTAGTAAGGTTGTAACCAACACCAACTGCAATAGTGCTTTTGTTATATATCATTTCTGAGAGGGATTTTGACTATTTGTAATCAGCAGTGGACTATCTGTAGGACAAATTAACAAGGTAAAAATGACCATGTTTGCCCCTATTTATTACCCATATTTGGCATTAATTGATTCTTGCATGCACATGCACTTTCTAAATAGGGTAAGATGACTTTTTTTTGGGACAAATTTTGAATTCTAGAATGACTTATTTTTTTGGGATGGAAGGAGTTGTACATAACTGCCAGATGCATAAATGGTGAAGTAGTCGCCACAAGTGTTGACATTCTGACTATGCAGATTTGTTTAGTTGTACTGATTGGGCTTCTACCTTGGTGCATAACTAGCAAACAGAAGTGCTGATAAGTGACAGTTGACGTCCGAATCTTTTTAGTGTTCCTGATCTAGTGCCATGTTGGTACAGTTATACTCTACGTTCAAGTAATGATGTAACAGCAGTGGTACTGTTTGTGCTTGTTATCTTTGTTAGCTACCATGGAACTCTTCGGGCATTTTTATTGTAATTGTTCAGTGGACTATTTGGTAATTGCCTTATGTTTAGTATGGGGATCTGGTTTGTTTACAATATAAAAATATCTGAATCTGAATACTAAACATGAATCTCTTATAGCAGCTTATAACATCTTGAAACGTTATGTGACAAGGTTATTTACCATTTCCTTTCAGGCCAGCCCATCAGATCCTAAAACTTTTCCGTTCATCTTACTTGGTAACAAGATCGACGTAGATGGTGGAAAAAGCAGAGTGGTTAGTTCTGTTGCCATGTGATGATTTGTAATTTATGTCTCTTGATATGCCATTACTTGATTAATATGTTTTTCACAGGTTTCTGAGAAGAAAGCAATGGAGTGGTGTGCTTCTAAAGGCAATATTCCTTATTACGAAACTTCTGCAAAAGAGGACTACAATGTTGACAATGCATTCCTGTCTGTTGCCAAGCTTGCTCTAGAGCATGAGCGTGATCAGGACATGTGAGTAATTTCATCCTCAGTTTGTTGTTTGGTAGGAAGCTCATTTTCTTCTTGAAGTAAAAAGGTTTTTTTTTTATTAATATATGCTCAGACTTGTTCGTAGCTACACTGCATCTTTTTATAGCTCTTCATATTTTTATAACTAAGCCTGTTAGCCCTTTATTGATGCAAGATTTTATGTGCCCCATCCATTTTGTACAACATTGTTTACATATTCTGTTGTTAATAAATAAGATTATATGTGCGCATAGCTGTGTCCTTTGTCATCTTAGTGATATCACTTTATGTTCTATATGCTGTTGATGAACCTTTCTGTTGACAAACTCGTTAGTCATAATAATGAACATCTTACCATCTAGAGTGAGTATGGGGCATATTGGTTTTGCTTCCTATATGCTACTTGCACTGCTTAATTCATGTCATGACTTCACATATCTGAAAACAACAGATTCTTAAGGGAACAGTTTGTAGTAGAGTAGAATTGCACATGTGCATTGCTGGTTTCTGTGGTGATGATTAATGTCTATCAATACGTACTTTCATGGATGTTTTCGCCATATTTCGTTATATTGTTTCAAGATGAAACAGCTCATAAGCACGTAATTTTCCTGTTTAGTTATCGACTCACACCCTTCTTTCTGCTCTTCAGCTACTTCCAGGCCGTTGCTGATCCTGTCCCAGAGACTGAACCGAGGAGTGGATGTGCATGCTAGTAGTTAGCCATCACCCTTGTTCCTTCCAGATTTTGCTTATTGATTGCGGCATTCTTTTCAAGTGATGCCGAGCAGGCATTCTTTCAAGTGATGCTGGGACAGGCATTCTTTTAGTTTTGGAATGCGCACTAATGTTTCAGCCATCCAAGTCTTGCTTTTGTAGCCATTGTACGATAGTTAGCGGCCATGGCTTTTTGTACACGATATACCGAGTGGTGGCCAGCCCTGTTTCTTGGTTTGGGCAATAAGAATGCAGAGGTGGACAATTCTGGATGTGTCCTGTCAAAGGCCAAACTCCTAGCCTCAGTTGTATTCGTGCGGCTGTAACTTCTTGACCTCAAAGGCTCAAATGCGCTGAGCTGTAATTGTTGCAGGCTTATCGCTGTTCCCTACCTATGTTCGCATTTCAAGCAATCCATTATCCAGCTGAATGATTACGTTCGAATTCCTTCTGTGTGATTGTTTCCGGATCGGATACTGCAGGGATTGTGGTCTAACTCCGGATGTTGGCATCTAGAAGCAAAGTTGCATTCCTGACCTTGTTTCCACGAACTGCACCTGAATCCCCGTTTTGGCTTTCCGCTTGACCGCCTTCCCGGATCCTGCTGTGCCGATGGCGAGAAGGTTCAGAAACGTTTCCAGTGGAATTTTCGCCGTGACGTATTATTTTCCTCGCCATCCTCGTGTCTGGCCGTGACGTATGCCGGCATGCCTCTCCACCGCCATGTGTAATTCTGCATGACATGACAGTGAAAGGTATGCACCCTGATTCCCCGAAGCATAGGCACGCACAAGCCCACCGGATCAAACCAGTTGCATACACAAAAAGGTGTGTGCCGAATTTTAGAAAAGGGAGAACGCTGCTGAATTGGATATAGATGCATGAAATCCCGCGCCAATGCAGTGTACTAGTACGGAGCTAGATGGGCCAAGGTAAACTCTGAGCCTCCCAAATTCGCACGTGGTTGGATCGCCATGGAGACTAATTTTAGACTTAGTTCATGTTTGGTTCCAAATAAGTCACATATTTATAAGTCAGGTGACTTAAAATCAATGATTTATAAGTCATTTCTATTTAGTTATAGGTGACTTATAAGTCATTTCTATTTGGTTATAGGTGATTTATAAGTTGTTTCTCTCCTACCCGTCGCCCTCCCCCTCCCCCCTCTCCCTCCTCCCTTCTCCTTTCTCCCCAAGCTCCGCCGGCGGCCCTTACTCCCCGGTGTATCTCCGGCGGCCTGGGCAGGGGAGCTCCGCGCCGCCGCAGCCTCGGTGGGCGAGCTCCGCGCCCCCGCGGCCTGGGCCGGGGCACTCCGCGCCATCCGGCCATGGCGCCCCTCCTCCCCATCCCTCGCCGGCGGGGAGGAGGCCGGAGCCGCGCCGCCCTGGGGCGGGGCGGACCTGTGCCACCCTGCTCCCTCCGCCGGCGCGCGGCGGGAAGGCGCGCGCGAGGCGGGGCTGCTCAGATCCGGCGGCGAGCGGCCCGTGCGGGAGGGCAGCGGCCGGCGGGGTTCCTGCACGAGGCTCGGCCTCCTCACGCGCGCCGGCCGTGGCTCCCTTCTCTCCGACGACCTCCTTCGGCCGGATCCATGGCTGCGGCGGCCGGATCCGCGCCGGCGTGCCATCCTCCCTCTGGCTCGTGCCCTCCACGCGCGCAGACCCGAGCTCGCATGGCGAGGCGGCGGACCAGCGGGACGGCGGTGCCGGGCTCGCAGAGCGGCGGCGAGCACGCGGCGCGGCGCTGCGGGGTGCGGGTGTCAGGGGCGCAGGGTGCGGTGAAGACAGGTGCGGCCGCGCGCCGCGCCCGCGGCAACGGCGAAATCTGCGCAGCCGCGGGGGCTTCGGCAGGGGGCGGCGGCGGCCGCTTCGGCACGGAGACGGGGCGCGGGGTGCGTGCCGGGCAGGGGGCGCGGGGGAGATAGCCGTGGGCCCCACGCGGAAAAAGGTGTGGGCCCCACACGAAAAGTGGTGACTTATAAGTTTTAAGTTGGGGTGAAGCTGCTTATTGCTTATAAGTTGGGGTGACTTATAAGCTAGGAATGTTTGGCAAAATAAGTCACTTTTTGCATTTTTGGACTTATAAATTGGTGATTTATTTGGAACCAAACATGCCCTTACGAGGGGGCTTGAAACGTGATTGGATAAACATTGACTCATCAACTGTGAATCTGTCATAGCTAATATGCAGTACTCTTTTGTTATTTCAGGGCGAACAAATAGAAAGGACAGATGCTTCAGGATTCACTTGTATTTACTTGGTGGTGCCTTTCTTTTTGGGTTAATTGGATCTATGCCATTACAATTATCCGAGTTCACTGATCTGCCATTACTATTCATCATATTGGAACCGTGCCATTACAATTTCAAAATTCTCTGAAACATGCCATTACATACCCCTTCAACGTGTTTCTCAAAATTTAAGGACCAAAATACCCCTAGCCTTCTTCTTCCTCTCATCCCCTCCCTCTTTCCTCTCTCTCTACACTGCCAGATCCCTCCTCGTTCCCCCTCCCCTCTCCCGCGGCGTTGAGGTTGCGGCCCTCAATGTTGAGGCGGCATTCTCGCGCCCTTACCACGGAGATGCGGGCGTCCTCACCCGCACGCTTGCGGTTGAGCTCCGCCCGCAGGTCTTCTGTTCACGCACCCCTCACCGTGGGGGAGCGCACGGACGCCGACGCACCGCCCTGGCACCGGTGGTAGGGTACCACTGCATTGCCAGGCGGAGGTCGTTGCCCAGTCCTTGTAGAACTGGGAGAGGCCTAGGCCAGATGGAGGAGACGGTCAACGTCGTCCCGCCACTGCCTCAGGGCGTCTGGCGAGGCTGCAGCAGCCGGAGGGTTGCGAAGCAACTCCCTAGCTGCTGCCAACGCTCCGCCGCTCGCGGCTTGTGAGGGGGCCCTTGACGGGCGCCCTGACTCTTGCCGACGTGCAGCGCGCGCCGCTGCCGACGGTGGCTGCTCCACGGGCACGGTTGCCCCTGGCGCAGGAAGGCGAGAGGCGTGTGGCGCGGATGACGCCACACCCTCCGTCATCTCCACATCGTCGTCGTGGTGGGAGTGCTCGACCACCCGAACCATGGAGACAGGCAAGAGATGAACTAAGACCAGCTAAACTACCCCTACCTGGCGCGCCAAATGTCGTGGTGTGCAAACCCACAGCTGGGTGGCGTAATGCACCCGCCTAAACCCAGAGAGTGAGTACTCGGGGGTTAGCTAGGATTAGTTCGATCTCGCTGGAAGAGCACGATGAACACAACATGTTTAGAGTGGTTCGGGCCGCTGGAGCGTAATACCCTATGTCCACTGTGTGTTGTATTGCTCGCGTTCCCTTAGTCTCGAGGGAGTCTGAGAGTCTTGTAGTGTGCAGCGAGCGCCTCCCTTTTATATCTCAAGGGAGGCGCCTACATGGCCGTTGGGTCCCCGATAGGTGGCCCCAATCGATGTAGTATAAAATAACATACTGTTCATACATTATGACGTTGCAGGCGAAGGAGATCTCATTCCGAGATTTCCTTGCTCTGCCCGCGGGAATCCTCCGTCCAGCATATACATGCCCTGTCTTGTCGAAACGGCGCCAGGGTGTAGCTTGCGGCGCTGCCTGCAGCGTAGCTGAACGGGCCGTGTAGCTTGCGGCGTAGGCGGTATGATGGAAAAGTGTCGTGCCGTCGTATCCATTTAATGCGGCAGACGGGCTCTGCACGGATGCGGCACATGCGGCTGCACTGTGTACCTCGGTAATATGCGGTCTACAGTGAGGCCTGACAAAGTCTGCCCTGCGTGCCGCGGCGGCAGAGCACGCCTCAACCACCCGCATTGAATGCGGTGGGTGGGCGAGTCTTCCAGCGGAAGACTCGCGCCCGCACCCGCTCCTGCGGGACACGTGACGCCCCCGGACCCCGCCCCGGTGGTATGCTGGTTCTACGCGCGTGGGAGGTCCGGACGGACGCGGGGAGGTCCCGGACCCCTATGGGGGGTCCGCGCCCTCGGCTGTTGGTTCGGAGCTTCCCCTCCTCAGGGACACGTGGCGTCACCGGACCCGTCCCAGAGCGGGGAGCGGGTCCGGTGCCGTTGGCCCGGTGAGGTAAGAGCCTGACCCGTGGGGCCCGGCTGCTCCGCCCCTTATGACGTAGTTACGGATGACTACGCCAGTCCTGCCTTGCTGCAGTAGGAGTGGGTATCTCTGCTACAGGGTACCGACAGAGTCATGACTCTCTAAAAATATAGATATGATATTCTAAAAGTGAATACGGTATTTTTATTGATAAAATATGGTAGAATACCGCAAAAATACGATATTTCTCGAAAACGATCGGAAGATGCTCAAATCACTTTCGTTTTCATTTTCATATTATTTCACCATTTTTGTTTTCATTTTTTCGATAATTGTTTTTATTTTCGTTTAGCCTTAAAAGTCGGAAAAATCTCAAAATCGATCATCAGAAATCAGAAACTATCATTTTCATTTTCACCCTTCAGGGTACGGGTGCCACCGTCCTGCGGGCCCGCCGCTCCGCGACCCCAAGGCTGTCGTCCCGCGGGTCCGCCGCTCGGGCGCCGACCTCGGCCTCCGCGCCCGGATCTCGCCGCCGCGTTGCCTCCGCCACCCTGTGCGTGTCGTTGAGTGCCAGGAGCCGCGGCCGCAAGCTCCGCTCGCTAGCCCCCTCTGCCCCGCCGAGCCGCTGCAGCTCACACGCTCGGCCCGTTGCTCGTCGCCACCGCTCCGCCCACCCGTCGTTGCCCCTCCGCCGGTAGCGCCTGGATCCTGTCGCCGGCGAGGGTGCGGGATCGGAGTACCGGAGAGAGGGAGTGGGAGTCGCAGATGGGTGAAAAGGATAAA
Source organism: Panicum virgatum (assembly GCF_016808335.1). Lineage (NCBI taxonomy): Eukaryota > Viridiplantae > Streptophyta > Magnoliopsida > Poales > Poaceae > Panicum > Panicum virgatum. Next base: position 46,278,459 of record NC_053140.1, on the reverse strand, counting down.
AAATTTCTGACATGTGAGTCCTGTGGTTGGTAGTTGGTATAGAGGGGAAATATAGAAGATGAATGGGCGCAGGAGAACTGGAAGAAAGAAATCTCGGTGACTAGGTGTTGTCGGTCGAAACCCACCGGCGAGCAGCGACGGGCAACACGAAGAACCGGGAGGTTGCTGGGGCGCTGGCAGGCACTGCTCCCTCGTCGACGGCCCGCAATTCCGTCACGCGCCCGGAGGTTTTGTGGAAAACCGGGCGTGCCACCTGACCTATACCCGATCAGGAGGGTGCAAACGTGCTCCGAATAGTTTCCTGCATACAAAGACATGTGTAAACGTAAGTCCCAGCCGTGGTCGGCTCCCCGGGACGACTCTTGCATCGGCTTTAAAGAGCCGATCGAGTCCCGGTGTCAGATTGGATCTGTAACCATCCAGATTTCAATGAAATAAGCAAATAACTGTAAAGCTGCTTCAATTAAATCTAACTAATCTAATCCACGATGGTTAAAGCTTCATCGCTAGATCGGAACATCCTACACATGACTAGGCCTAATAAACGTAACAGATAACTAAACCACAACCCCAACAGAGGCCTAAGAACTAGCAAGAGCCGATTCCCGGAACAATCCCTATCAAGGCTAAGATAAAGCATCTACTACGCCACCGGATCATCCAATCCGTTTGTAAGGCCTAACCTAGCAGATATTACGCAAACTCTTAAGAAAAGAGCAAACCACAACAGATTAGATCTACTGGATATAAAAGAAGCAGGGTGTTGCCTCTGTGCGACTAATTCTATGTGACAAGAACTAGCATGAGATTGAAACGTAACGGCACAGAGACAACATGATATTCGCAGATGATAAGCGATAAAGCACAACAGATCTACTAAAAGCCATGCTACGAACATCAGGATAACTAGCATTACTCGCCATAAAAAACGCTTCAGTACGAGTAATACCAAGGTAAAAGCAAGAACTACACCGCCCTGATCGCAAGAAGCGATCAGGGCAGCATGGCACTTACTTGGATGAAAACCCTAGGATTAGGGGTGGCGATGCGCCGAGAGTTGTTGTTTGCGAGTCGTGATGACGCTCTCCTTCATGAATAATAAAGGATACATATTTATAGTCCGGAGACTTGGGAAACAATCTAAACTAATCTTGTCCCGATCGGACTCTATCTCTAACCTTAAACTAAATCTAAGAATACACGGCCAATGTGGCCCATATGCTCACGCATGAGCCGATTTACAAGCCTTCCTCAATCTTCTGCTTTAAGCCCATCTTGCTTTCGGCCCATAAATTAACTATTAATTTATGGCGCTAACACATGCCCCCTGGTTTTGGCAATGATAGTTCCAAAACCAATCCGTCGCCTCATCTTCCCGTTAATGCTCATTAAACATACTGCAACCACCAAGGAAGACGCAACGTCTCTGCAACTGGCTCCTCGTAGAATGTGAAACTGCCGATCCGTCTTCCATCTTTTCACTATTTAATTTCACCCGAATCGGCTCTTCTCCATAGCAAACTCATTCTTCCTCCCAGAGCCAGTAACGCAAAAAACCACCCCAATCCTCCAGCAGCCATGGCCATCTCTTCTTCCTCCGACTCCAACTCATTCGGAGACTCTTCTTCTTCCTCCTCTTCCCCTTCTTCTTCTTCCTCCCTCTCGGCTTCCTCCATCGACTCTATCCCAGAGAGCCGAGAGCCGACCCCCGAGTGGGACCCAACAGCGACCTACGAGGCGCTGGCTCCTCTGCACTGGGACGCAGAGGAGTTCGACTTCGGGGTCGCCTCCAAGGAGGACGAGCCCATGACAGAAGGAGAAGAAGACCCCCAGTTCCTCTTCCAAGAGGAACTGGAGAGCAGTGAAGACGACGCCTTCTCCTGGGAAGGAGCCGACTTCTCCGAAGAAATCGGCTCGTCTTCCAGCGACGATACGGCGGCAGGAGGAAATCCCCACCAGTTCCTCAAAGCCCCCACAGAGGGAAGCGAAGAGGGAAGCAGCAGCAGCAGCGGGCGAAGCAGCAGCAGTGCCGAGGATGATGGCAGCAGCGACGACGATGACGATGATGACGACGACGACGGAGACGCACTGTCACGAAGCCCGAAGCGCCGTAGGTGTTCAGACACCTACGACTGGTAGATGTAGGTAGCATCATAGGATCATAAAGCCGAAGGATTGATTCCTTTGTAGCAATCGACTTTCCTTGTAATGAATTTTCCGTTAATGAAATCAAGTTCCTTCAATTTCGTGTCTTCATCTATCTTCCCAAAAGCCGATGGCAACGCATCAGGCTTCCATAAATATCCAAGAGCCGACGAAATTCAAACTAGAAGCAACCCGCAGAAGAATAATACTTCCAGTCTGAACCGAACTCGACGAATCCTCAAATTCGAGTGTAATTCGAAAACCAAGCTCTACAAATCCGAGCAAGAACCCTCCAAGCAGCTGGAATTCGAATCAGAGCCCACAGCAAGCAAACCCCAAGTCGACAGATCTGTACCATGGCAGATTCTGCAACTCGGACGACAAGCTCCGCAACCGATGATACGGCAATCTGCGGCCTGAAGGTAACATCCGGCCCAAACCTTAAATTTTCTTCAGCTTACCAAGTTTCTGAAACTGAAACTTTGAAACATGACACCATACGCATATTTCTGAACTTCTGAACTTCAGGTGTCAGACATCCTTTTGCCGCATCCCTCTAATCCAAAATCTTTCTGTCTTGGCCCACAAACACATGAAACCCCCACAGATTTGATCTCTTGTGAAGCAAATAGGATTCTTTTTGTGAATCAAAACATCGATTTGAACCTTTGGGCCGACTGCTTAAGAGTCTGGCCTAATCCACCTGAGAGCTGGATTACATGGTACAACAGAGTAGCAAAACCTCACATGCCCTTATGGCAGGATTTGAACATAGCCGATGCACTTAGTCTATCACTGTCACCCCTTGACAAAGATGAAAATCTTCTGAAAACCATCGGCTATTTCTGGTCTGATGCTCTGAATTGTTTCCTCTTTGGTCATGGACCCATGACCCCTACTCTGCTGGATGTTACCATGATCACTGGACTAGACATTAGCTCTCCTAATCCTGCTGCTCACAAAATGGCAGAAGTCCGCTTCAAACTTTCTTCCAAAGTCAACTGCACAAACTGGGGTACTTACATGAGTCAGCACATGAAAACAAAAGGTCCAGTGACTGAGAAGGAACACACAGCCTTCTTAAATCTTTGGCTAGAGCACTTCATCTTCTGTGGCCCTTCTTTAGCTCCAACTAAGAACTATCTCCCTTTGGCCTACCACCTGGCCCATGGTAATCACACCGGCCTAGACAAGCTCTTTCTTGGAGAAACATATAGATATCTCCATTTAATGACATCCAATTTGCTCAACCACAAGAAACTGAGAACTGGAGGCCCTTGGTGGTTCATTCAGTTATGGGCACAACTATACTTTCAACATCATATTCCCAACTTCCAAGGCCTGACCAAGAACTCTTTCCCCGATGAAAGTGGCAAATCAATCAGATGTACTAGTTACGGCCAAGCTTTGCTCAGTCTCCCTGGCAGTAAACTGAATTTAACAGATACAGTAAACTGGTTCAGAGTCTTCTACAAAGGACTAGATAATACCCTATATTTCCCATTTACTGAATCTGAATCTTTTGAGAACCCAACTGCCTTCAAACTAGATAGCTTTGCCGATGACGACAGCATTCGGCATCTGTATTCTTTGATGATTCGACCTAGCTTCCTTCCTGTTGGCATCAGCACCTCTAATAGAATTATCAAGCCAGGCTATGAATCTTACCAGCCAGTCATAGCAGCTCGGCAATTTGGCCTAGGACAGGTCCCTCCCCACTTCCATATTCACCACTTGGTGGAGTGCAGAGCCGATCTGCCTGATGGTCTCACCAGTTCAAGATGCTACAGCATGTTTGATGACCTCCAAATCCCAATACCAGCCGATCTGTCCTTTATCTCTTCATCAATCGGCTTTGATACTTGGTGGAACATGTGGAGAACTCATGTCTTCAGAAAAGCTCTAGGTCCTCGACTGCAGCAAATCGATACTGAATATGTAATCCTCGAGGAAGAGGTACTGAATTTATGTACTTTATTCCTCCTGAGTCCTCTATCCCTTCCTCTTGGCTAATCCTGCTCATCCTGTTAGCAGCAACAAGATGGTCCAGAACCCACGACCAGTACTGGGGAGCCATTTTACCTCCTTCCAACTGCTCCTGATGTACTCTTCTGCAAAGGATCACCACCAATGAAGAAAGTGATAATGACTATTCAGCCAGACTTACTTCAGTTGGCTTTCAAACGAAGACAAGCTTCTGCAGTAGTTGCCCCCCGAGTCTTGACCAAGAAAAGGAAAATGATCACAAGGCGAGTGATCAAGAAACCAGCACCAGCATCTCCGAGTCCATCAGAGTCCAACACCAACCAGGTAACTCATCATTCAAAACCTTCTTCTTTATTTCAGACATATATGCTCTGGTTGACTGTAATTCTATTTCCAGGATGCAGCTGAAGAAACCTCTAATGTAGAAGGCCTGAATCAACATGAGACGGCTGCAACTCCTGATGCACTGATGGATGCAAGCGCTGAACAAGCCGATGCAGCAGATGCTCTTGACGCCAACACCAGCTTCAATAGGACGATTGCTCCTGAACCGTCCAACACTTCTTCTTCAGAACAGGTAATATTACAAAACCAATTCTAAACCAGCCGATAACTCCATAAATGCATTTTGCTCTAACTCCAGATACGCCCATAGAGCTTTGACATTTCAGGTTTGCTTTCTTTCGACCCCGCATCGATGGGTCTAACTGTCCCTGGAGCAGAAACATCATCTCTGCAGCAATCGGCTAACTTGACACATCAGCTTCAACTTACCAAGGATCTTCTATCTGCTCCAATCACCGCTCTGGTTGATGATTCCAGCAAAATAAAGAATATCTTCGAGCAAATAGAACCCCAACTCCTGGAGCCATTGCAAATCAAGCTCTGGTCAGCCAGCAACCTCCCATTCTTTCGGATAGAAGTCAGTAAAGCACAACAAAGGATGGAAGCATGTCGCTCTCAAGCTTCTCTGAAAGCTGACATTACCCAAAAGTGCAAGGCCCTCAACCAGAAGAAGGCAACTCTAGATATCAAAGCTGATGTATCTGCCAACATGAACCGACTCGACCTCCTGAAGAAAGAACTGGCGGAATTCGAAGAAAAGGTCCGCACCACTAAAGAACCCATCCAGGCCGAGGAAACCTCCATTGCAAACTCCAAGCAAGAAACCCAGAAAATAGACAAGCAGATACAAGCAGAGTTTGCAGAAATCAGCACCTTGAGTCGGCAGATAGTTACAGGCAATGACAAGGATGACGAAGCGATTGTAGCACGAGTAGACACCATCCGAACTGAAGCCATCCATGCCATAGAAGAGTTCCTGAACCAGTAAATAGGCTCAAAAGAGAATTAGCACTGCCTGTTAACTTGAGACTTGTAACTGTTCTTTAAAAACATCTTAAGTCGATGGTCACACATCGGCTGTTCGCTTTTCATATATTTCACTAGCCAACTCAAAGTGTTGGCCTGTCATGATTTTCTTTTTCTTTTTTTTTACTGGCCAACTCAACATGTTGGCCTTTCATGACTCTTTTTTTTGCGGCCAACTCAACGTGTTGGCCTATTACACTGCAGCCAGATGGATCTCATCGGCTTTCCATTACTCGCCTTCCCACATGCTCGGGAAATACTTCTTGAGATGCTGATCATTGACAGCAACAGGAAACTTGACGCCGTCCAATTCCTCGAGCATGTATGCGTTCCCAGGCAAAACCTGATCAACCTTGTACGGCCCATGCCAAGTTGGAGACCATTTACCAAACTTTTTGTCTTTAGTTCTCAATGGCAATACTGCCTCCCAAACCAAATCTCCAACTCGGAAATCCTTAGGCTTGACCTTCTTGTTGTATGCACGGGCAACTTTAGCTTTGTTCTCTTTGATTTTTTCCAGCGACCAAAGCCTTAGCTCTGTCAGGTCCTCCACATTATCGTTCATCAAGGCTGCATACTGTTCGGCAGATAAATCATTCTGAAACTCAACACGCCTTGATCCAGCCGTGATTTCCCATGGTAGCACAGCGTCCTGGCCGTAGACTAGATGGTACGGCGACGTCTTGGTGGACCCATGACACGAAATACGATATGCCCACAAAGCTTCTGATAACACCTCATGCCAGCGCCTAGGATATTCATCGATCTTTCTCTTTATGAGCTTGATAAGGCTCTGGTTGGATGCTTCAGCCTGTCCATTAGCTTGGGCATAATACGGAGATGATCTGATCAGCTTAATCCCCATGTCATCGGCAAACTTTCTAAACTCCTCTGATATAAAGACCGATCCTCCATCGGTCGTAATGGTCTGAGGGATCCCAAATCTGTGAATGATGTGTTCTTTGATAAAGCTGATCACATCTCTCGATGGTACTGACCTCATGGGCACTGCCTCTACCCACTTTGTGAAATAATCTGTGGCAGCTAAGACCCATTGGTGACCCTTGCTAGACGACGGGTTGATCTGTCCAATCATGTCCATGCCCCAACCTCTAAATGGCCAGGGTTTGATGATAGGATTCATCACTGATGCTGGCACTATCTGAATTTTGCCAAACCTCTGGCATGCCTGACATCCCTTATAATATTTGAAACAATCTTCAAGCATAGTGGGTCAGTAATAACCCGATCGCCTAATCAGCCATTTCATCTTATGAGCCGATTGGTGCATACCGCAGGCTCCTTCATGAACCTCGTGCAAGAGCCGATTTGACTCTGAAGGCCCTAGACATTTGAGCAGTAGTCCTTCCAAGGTCATGTAGAACATGTCATCCCCTATCAGAACATACTTCATGGCCTTGAGTCTTATCCTTCTGGGTGCCCCCCGAGCCGAATCCTTCAAGTAATTGAAGATATCGGCTCTCCAGTCTCCAGGTTCAAGAAACTGAACCTCCACGTCGACTCCATCGGCTGCTTCCCTGTACGCGGAAGCCATCTGTGCCAAATCATTGGCTTCATTGTTCAGAGTCCTGCGTATCCCGTGGAAATTGATGTACCTAAATTGTGACATCAACTCACGGCATTGCATCCATATTGGGAAAAGAGCCTCGCTCTCACATCTATATTCCTCCGTGAGCTGAGAAATCACCAACTTTGAATCCCCAAAAATTTCCACCGCTTCTGCTCCAACTTCAAGGAGTAGTTCCATCCCTCTGCAAACGGCTTCATATTCTACCAAATTATTGGTGCATGGGGCAGTCATTCTGATGGAAAAGGAATAAGTCGCCCCACGAGGCGAGACCAACAGAATTCCCACACCGCACCCATCATCACAAGCCGATCCATCAAAGAACATAGCCCAAGCACGAATAAATACCGCAGCAATATCAGTGCTGATCCTGTCCGCAACAAGATCCGCCAGTGCTTGTCCCTTGACTGCTTTTGCAGGCTGATATCGGATATCGAACTCTGACAATGCGAACATCCATTTTCCAAGTCGGCCTTTCAGGACAGGAGCCGACAGCATGTGCTTTATGACATCCGATTTGCATATAACAATTGTTTCCGCCGAGAGCAAAATATGACGAAGCTTTGTACATGTAAAGTATAAGCAAAGGCAAAGCTTCTCGATTTCAGGGTACCTGGTCTCGGCGTCTAACATGTGTCTGCTGAGGTAGAAAACCACCCTCTCCTGGCCGTCATGCTTCTGAACCAACACCGAAGCAATAGAAGTGTCACCCACGGACAGGTACACATAAAACGGCCTATCATGCTGAGGAGGAGCCAATACTGGAGGCTTTGACAAATATTCCTTGATTTCATCAAAAGCTTGTTGCTGTTCTGCCCCCCAGCGAAACTCATCATCGGATTTGATCTTCACTAAACCCATAAACGGCTCAATGCGCCCAGACAGATTAGAAATAAATCGCCTGACAAAGTTAATTTTACCGATGAGTTTCTGTAACTCTTTCTTCGTAGTAGGTGGTTTCATCATCCTCACAGATTCTTGACTCTTCAGGCCGATCTCGATTCCCCGTTCATGCACCAGGAATCCCAGAAATTGACCGGCCGATACACCGAAGGCACACTTCTTTGGGTTCATTTTGAGTCCAAACCTTTGAGTCCGTTCTAAAACTTGGCGCAGATCTTCTAGATGCCCCCCAGCCGATTTGAACTTGACCACAACATCATCAATGTAGATTTCTACCAATCTGCCGATGAGATCATGGAAAATATAATTCATGGCACGTTGGTACGTTGCACCGGCGTTCTTCAGTCCAAAGGTCATAACCAAATACTCGAACAAGCCAACTGCGCCTGGTACTCTGAACGCGGTCTTGTTCACGTCTTCCGGGGCCATGAAGATCTGGTTGTAACCGGCATTACCGTCCATGAAACTCATCATTTTGTGGCCAGCAGCGGCGTTGATCAATGTCTCTGCAACAGGCATCGGGTATTCATCCTTCGGAGTTGCTCTGTTGAGATCTCTAAAATCGACGCAGACACGCCATCGGCCATCTTTCTTTTGCACCGGCACCACACTGGAGATCCATTCTGCATACCGGCACGGTCTGATGAACCCAGCATCCAACATCTTCTCTATTTCTTTCTTGACTTCCTCTAGGACTTCGGCCTTCATCTGATGTGCTGGTTGCTGAAACGGCCGAAACCCCTTCTTGAGCGGGAGCCGATGCTCGACGATGCTTCTATCCAGACCGGGCATTTCAGTGTAGTCCCATGCAAAACAGTCCCGGTACTCTTTCAGTAATGCAATCATCTCCTCACGCAAGACCGGATCCAACTTCTTGCTGATAAATGTCGGCCGTGGCTTATCCCCAGGACCGATATCAATTTCTTCCAAATCGTCAGCCGATGTGAACACATATCCTAATTTACCGTCGTCTGAAAAAACAGCTGCGAACGCAGGCGAGTCTCCGTTGTCTACAAGATCAGCGGCAAACACAGGGAGATGACCATCATGTGTACACGATGTAACAATTCCGACCACAAACAGAATTTTTCTATTTTTTGGGGCCGGTCGCTGGGACCGGCCTCCCTATCAGCATGCCAGGATGCATCTATTCTGTGAGGCCAGTGGATAAGACCAGCCTCAGTCCGTTTTTTGTCGCCTCGATCCGATCACAGTCTTCCAGGGCGATCCCTGAGATCGGCTCTTGTCCTTCCGCATCCCAGGCGTTCATATCTGCGACGGAGACCTCGCTGGAATCGTCTGCAGGGACCACTTCTACTTCATCGCCATCCCATTGGATGAGGTACTGATGCATTGTGGAGGGAATACAACAGTTAGCATGAATCCAGTCCCTTCCAAGCAGCACTGTGTATGTACTCTTGCTGTTAACGATGAAGAACGATGTTGGTACAGTCTTGCGGCCCACTGTCAGTTCCACGTTAAGAACCCCCATCGCCTCTGATGGCTGTCCATTGAAGTCATTGAGCATCACATTGGTCTTGATCAGATCAGCAGAAGAACGACCCAATCGGCGCAGCACAGAGTACGGCATCAAGTTGACTGCAGCGCCAGAGTCGACCAACATCCTGTTCACAGGCTTGCCGTTGATGAGGCCCTTGAGATATAACCCCTTCAGGTGCTTGTAGCTTTTCTCCTTGGGCTTCTCGAAGATGATTGGCCGCGGAACGAGATCCAACTGCGCGATAGCCAATTCTTCCGGTTGGGGTGCCCGAAACTCCGATGGGAGCACGAACACCATATTCACGTCAGCCGATGGTCTCTCATCGGCTTTTGCCTGCTTGGGGCGCCACTCCTTCCTTGGAGAGCGCCTCTCCTCCCTTCGCGGTCGCCTGATTTGCTCCGCGAGATCCGGATGCGCCTTTCTCAGCAAGTCGAGGTATTTGGCTTCAGCCTCTTCCAGATTGCGCAAGCGCTGTACTCTGCGCTTCTGCGAGCGATTGATCCCATCAGGACACCACCGTGGGCGATGGTACCTGTCTTCTTCTTCTTCTTGCTCGGAATCGCCCTTGGTTGGCCTCTTCATACGGTCATCATGATGTGTTCCGGGCCCTAAGCGCCGGAACACTGATGTCTTGTCCTGCTGGTGTCCTCGAGGCCTGCACTCCAAGCAATCATCTATAGTAGATAATCGGCTCATGCCGGAATTCCAACAGTACCTGAAGAACGGGCAATGCCAGTGGTCGCATATAGCCTGGCGCCTCCCCAATGTCCTTCCTGAGCGGTGCTCGTACTCATCTTCTTCCGATTCATATCGGCGTCGCAATTGGTACTGGTACTGGTATTTTTCCAGAAACCGATTAGAAGCTGGGAGCTGGTTGCGGATATGACGTACTTGCTCTTCAGTCACATGTTGCTGCTCCAACTCACGTTCATCCTGCGGCCGTTTCCCAGAAGCGGCCTCTCTCTTCTGCTTGTCATGGCGGCGCACAGGTCCCACCATGTTGATCTGGAATGCTAGATCCTGGCCCTCGAATCCGAAGTCTGACAGCTCCACAACATTAGCCTGCGGGAAGGGCTTCGTGTCAACCTTCATTGTGTGTTGAGCCAGGATTAATCGGCCTTGCTCGATAGCCGATTGTATCTGTCGACGTAGCTCCTTGCACTCACCCGTGGAATGAGTGAACGAGTGGTGCCATTTGCAGTACAGTCTTCCCTGCAGCTCTTGGGCCGTTGGCAACTTGTGATTCTCTGGGAGCTTCAGCTGTTTTTCTTTGAGGAGTAGATCAAATATCTGCTCCGCCTTGGTCACGTCGAAGTCGAAGTCCTTCACAAGTCCCTGCTGTTTGACCCACTTGCACGGGACAGGGTTTGCCCCCCGAGTCCACTCTGCCACGACTACTTCTTGCTCCTCGCCAGAGTCGTCAGATTCTTCAGCTTGTGCCATGTTTACATGGCGCTTGAACTTGTCCTGGTACAGCTCAGGATGGTAATGCTCGTATGCTGTAAGCTTCTGCACCAGGTGCGCCAGAGACGTGAACTCCAACTGAAAAGCCACATCCTTGATCGGCTTAGCAAGTCCCAGGACAGCCAGATCGACTGCCTCCTTCTCTGTGATGCGCGACGAGTAGCATCGGTTCTTGACTTCTCTGAAGCGCTGTATGTACTCCGACACGGTCTCTCCTCGCTTTTGCCTGACCTGGGCGAGGTCGGCAATTCCGGCTTCAGCAGCCTCCGAATGGTACTGGGTATGGAATTGATCTTCAAGCTGCCTCCAAGTCCGAATTGAATCCGGAGCCAGTGATGCATACCATCCGAAAGCTGGGCCTGTCAGGGATTGGCCGAAGAACCGGGCCCTTAACGGATCCGACACTGAAATCATCCCAAGCTGCGTTAAGTATCGGCTCACATGCTCGATGGAGCTGGCTCCCTCTGACCCGTTGAACTTGGTGAACTCAGGAAGCCGATACTTAGGTGGCAGTGGGATCAAGTCATAGTCGCTTGGATACGGCTTGGAATAGCCGATTGCTTTCCTCTTGGGCAGGATGCCGAACTGGTCTCTCAGTATTGCACTGACCTGCTCCACACTAAGAACTCCTGGGGCCGATGGCTCAGCACTCGGCCCAGTAGCGTACTTTGCCAGCCACGCTTGTTTCTCTGCGCCTACTCCAGAAGCTCCTGGGTTCGCCATCTGCACCGAGCGTGCTGGACTGACGCTGTCAGGGATGTAGGCGCACGTGTAACCGTGCGAGATCTCTTTGGGTGGCTCGGTGAGGAACTGGCCTTCCCCAGGATCACCGCCGATCTTGTGGACGATGTAGATCGGCGAGCTCTGTGGTCTGGGAGCTGCAAATGAGAATAGCAGTTGCGGCCTAGAATGCAGTGCAGCTTCCTCTGTGTGACTCCCCAGGGTTGGCCCCGATGGAGAGTACTGGTTCTTGATTATCTCCTGGATGACGCGGTGCGCCATGCGTTCAAGCTCGTTCATCAGGCTCTGAGAATGCCGATGAAGCGAATGGGCCACCATGTAGTTCATCTCCTGACGCAGGGCTCTGGTGCGCTCTTCAGATGGTACAGACGGATCTACATTGTCAAGAGCGCCTTCTGGTGAGAACCCCTTCCACCTGATGCCATGGTTGCGAGTCTTCTCAAAAGAGCCGATGAGATCGGCTTCTAGCAGAGCTTTGATCTCGTCATACTTCTTCTTGTGTTCAGGATACATATTTATAGTCCGGAGACTTGGGAAACAATCTAAACTAATCTTGTTCCGATCGGACTCTATCTCTTAACATTAAACTAAATCTAAGGACACACGACCAATGTGGTCCATATGCTCACGCAGGAGCCGATTTACAAGCCTTCCTCAATTTAAGACTACTGCGGATAGCCTAAACACTTTTCGCTTGGTGTGATATGACGACGCACCGAATCATCTACTCTGCAGAGGCTACAGGATATGTCAGTGTCCGGTTGACACGAGCTATGAGAGGATGTCGAATCCATCCATCTATGGGTTTGTGACGTGGGTGCCCCTTTCGCCTTGACTTGTTGGCCCCCTTGAGGGCGGTAATATACTCTCTGTTCGCTTGTTCGCTAGGTTGGAGTTGGAGCCGGAGCTGGAGCTGGAGCTAGTAGTTGGAGTGGTGTGAGAAAAATAATGTTGGCTGGTTGATGGCTGTAAATTAGTGCTAGAGCAGTGTTTGAGGAAAATATTATTGGGCTGGAGACTGCTGCAGCTGACCAACAGAGTGATAGGAATGCGACTCACGTGAAAACGAGTCCTTGTCCTACGTTCCTGGCAGGTTCCGAACAGGCAGCGCGCGCGAGTGCAGTGATCGGTGCTTGGCAGGTACAGTACAAGATCTACTACTATTTACAGACATTCCGATCCCGTCACCCGGGCCTGCGCTTTATCTGTTGTTCACTGTTGAGAAAGGGTTCGGTGTATGCATCCGCCAGTCGGTCCAGGAAGAGTGGATTTTGTGCCGCGCGGCGCCGTTCCGCCGGGAATCTGGACGATCGTGTTTGCGTCGTGATTCCGGTGGAGGGCAGACCGCCGAGGAGGTAGGAGCGTATAAATGAACAGTTGCAGGTCCATCGTACTTCTACAGCGGCAGGTCCAGCTGGGAACATGGGTTGTCAGACGCTCAGACCAGGTGGGCGACGGTTCTAGAGTTGGAATCTTCAACAGTAACATCGAGAGTAAAAAAAATACTTTCATCCGGCGCTAACGGAGCAGCTCTTCATCTTCCTCACCTCAAGAACACCGGGCGGGGATGCTAATGCCGTGTTTAGTTTCCACCCACGTAAAAAAAATCACATCGAATATTTCGACATATGTATGAAGTACTAAATAAAGTCTATTTACAAAACTTTTTGTATAGATAGATTGTAAATCGCGAGACGAATCTAATAAGCCCACTTAATCTATGATTTGCAACAGTGATGCTACAGTAATCATCCGCTAATTATAAATTAATCATAGATTAATTAGCATCATTAGATTCGTCTCGCGATTTACAACCCATCTGTGCAAAATATTTTATAAATAGACTTCATTTAGTACTTCAAATTAGCAAAATTCTTTCGCAAAAAAATTTTGTGTTTCAACTAAACAGGGCCTAATATTTTTTGCCATAAGCAAATATTCCAAGATTCTTCAATTTTAAAAGGATTCACCAAATTTTTGTGACCATAAAACAAAGGAAAATAACTTTGTGCACAAAAAAATCAAAAAAAATTATACATGATTACAAATATTTTTTTTCAAGAATTGAGAGCAACATCCAATCAATTATTTGGTACAACATGTACAACTAATTGCATGAGGGCATGCACAACTGTTTGTGCATCACAAGATTTGAGGTAAAAGGGCATGCACAACTGAAGATGCACATATCTTAAGTTATTATTTGTATATAATATCAAACAGTGATAATCTGCAGATTGCTCTATGCTAGTGCTTCCCCTGTGCATCTGACTTGATACACTATAAATAATAATAACATGAACATGCACATATCATTTTGCATATAACAAAAATTATAAAAAATGGTCAGTAGATAATATTCACATATTTTGGGGCAGATAGTAGATCTCGAAACTATTGAACATGGGAGATGCATAAATAGACTTTTGCCTAGAATCTTTAGATGCACATTCTTCACAAACCACAAAAAAACTACGCAAAAGTCAAATTGAAGGCAGCACGTGTTTAATAAAATAAAAAATCTCGAAATTTGGTCACCTCAAGATTATGCACACCATTTTCTCAAACAAGAATCAATCTAACTATTCTATAGATAATGAAGCAAGCTATTTAGTGCAGAAAGTTAGATTTTTTTTCCTTGCAACAAAAGGACACCCAAGAATCATAAATGAGGTTCACATATTAGCTGCCAGCTTAGTGCTGTCAAGCCCAGCATCGCCCTCCACCGGTTACCGCTTGTTGAGGCAATGCCCAAGAAATGAGTGATGCTCCACCAAGGAAGCACTGCAGCCGGCGCAGCCAGAGGCAGGAGCTCGAGCTTCAATGCAGCCTGAACACGTGGAGCACTTGGATGCCAGATCCAGCAGCAACCGCCTCTCTAAGCAAGATTCAACTCTCAATCCGTGAGATCTGGCTGCCGCGTAGTCGTCATCGCCATCCCTCTGCACCTACAGCAACAAACGCGAAGAACATCAGCACCTGTGAAGAACACGAGAAGCCACGAGGAACATCATAACCGCGACGAAGTAGCTTCCGAGAACTGTACCTTTTCTTGTGCCCTCTTCCGAAATCCACAGGAAACCTCGAATCCATGTTTGGCGGGTCGATGGGATGCGAGCTGAGGAGCTTGATGGCGGCGGCCTCCCCGCGCGACTGGCGTGGGGGCATGAGCGGCGAGGCGTTGCCTTCGGCGGCAGAGTCAGCACCGTCGCCGGAGGTGGGGCGACATCGGAGGCCTCACCGTTGGACTCAGCGGCAGCATCCGGAGAGCATGAGTGTGGATTGGGCCTCCAAACCTTGCGCGACGGCAATGCCGCGGTGCCCCCTTCCGGAGCCCGGGTCAGTACAGCCATGGATTTGAGAATGGGGAGATGAGCTGTGGGGCAAGCGGCCGGGTTCGATATATCTCGGGGAGCAGAGGGAAGGAAGGAGGACGACGCAACCTGTTCCTGTCTATAATATTAAAACCACTGCATTTGCGAAAACCACTGCACCGTATACCCACTGTATTTGCGAAAACCACTGCACCGTATGCATATATTAAAAAAAACACACCCACGTCCTTCCCGAATCTCGACAAACCTGCTGCGCGCGGGCGGAATCACCATCCACCGTCCGTATACCCGGCGGAATGGCCGCGGGCGGCTCATTTTAATTTCCCAGGCAGGGAGGCGATTCGGCATCAGAGCAACTGCAACGGCGGGCTCCTCTGCCTGGACAGTGGGACAGGGCGGAATGAGCCTCTGTAATCACCGATCGCTATCCCCACCGCACAGTTCTCGCGCGACTTCGGCTGTGGCCGTGTCGTGAAAAATTTTAAAAAAAAAAGACAAATGCATGTATGAAGTATTAAATGAAATTTATTTGTGATTTTTTTTGGATAGATATAATTTTTCGAGATGAATCTAATAAGTCAAGTTCTATCATAATTAGCTAGAGTGATGCTATAATAACCGTGCTTAATTATCCCCTACTCGTAAGGTCAAAGGCCTCATTAGCTACAGTGCTGCTACAGTACAATAGTTATGGAGGTAGTTTCGTAATTAGACTTTATTTAATATCGCTAATTAGTGGTCGAAGCACCGAAAAGTTTTCGTGAAAATTTTGGTACTGTAGCACATTTCGTTGTTACTTGATAAATAATATTCAATTATAAACTAATTAGATTTAAAAATTTTATCTCATGCTAATCAGTTAGACTGTGTAATTAGTTATTTTTTTAAATGTATTTAATGCTATATGCATATGTTCAAAAATTTGATGTGACGGGTAAAGTGAGAATTTTTCTAGAACTAAACAGGGCCTTCATTGGTTTCGCCTGTGAGGGGCTGAGGCCTGTGGCTATTGCCTATTGGACACCGGAGACTGCGTGCAGTTAATCAATTTGGTCCGGGCAGCTGCAGCAGCTCCATGCCTCCATCGTATGCTTGCACGTTAAAATCTCTGTCAACTGTCATGTCTGTAGTGGTACAACATCATCCTCTGATTTGTCAGCGTACGATCACGGACGCATCAACTGTGCGTAACCATACAGCCGTTGACGCGCACGTCGCTGCATTGAATCAGAGGAGGAGATCATCTTCTGTGTTTCTGATTTCTGAACCCCAGGTCGTGGAACCTATACATGGGGCGCGTTTAGTTCCCAAAAATTTTCACCCAAAAATTTTCACCTCCCTTTTAAACACATATATGAAGCACTAAATGTAATTAAATAACAAAATTAATTACACAGTTTGGATGTACATGACGAGACGAATCTTTTAAGCCTAATTAGTGCATGATTAGCCATAAGTGCTACAGTAACCCACATGTGCTAATGACGCGGTCAAAGGCCTCAAAAGATTCGTCTCGTGGTTTCCAAGTGAGTTCTGAAATTAGTTTTTTAATTAGTGTCCGAAAAATCCTCCCGACATCCAATCAAAGTGCTGATTTGACATCTAAAAATTTTTGAATGGGGAACTAAACGCGCCCATGGCCTACGCAGCAGCAGTCGGCGTCGTCATCACTCACCAGTAGTACCACCAGTACTCCCCCGTGGCAGAGAGTGAAGGGAACGAAACGATGCCGAGCGAGAGCAGCATCGACCGTGCGCCGCGCAGCCTGCGAACGGCGAAAACGGCACGGCACGGGCAAGCTGATCAGCGAGCGATTGGGCAGGGCGCACCCGGCCGGTCCAGTTCAGCCCGGGGGGGCGCTTTGCGGACGCTGATGCTGGCCGAACCTGCCCAGAAAATACTCCGGGGTTACTGGCCGGGCACCGGGCAGGCAGCGCCGGTGTCTGGAGAGCGTCTGCGTCGTCTCGTGCCGCCAGCCCGCCACGTTCCTTCCGATGAAATCCTCTGCGCCGGCCACGTGCCTTGAATTCAGGCACTGGAGAAGTGGAGAGGGACTCTGCCGGCTTGAAAACGGCCGAGTTGCTCGATAACGTCTAGCATCCTTTTTTTTAATGTTTCTTAAATTTTTTAGGTGAAACTGTGAGATGCATTAATGTCTCACAGGGTCCGTTAACCCCACGCGCCGAGTGATCTCCGCGCAAGACAAGGCCTTTCTTAGAAAAGATGATTGCTTCGACAACTTTCTTTTTTTTTTCAGAAAGCTATAAACTGTCGCAAGCAACTTCAGTGCAGATAATGTTTTGAGACCCAAAGTTACTGTGGCAACTTCTTCCAACGTAAGCTCTTATCAATTTTTTTTCATAGCAACTTTTATTAACAACATAGTATTATTAGGCTATTCCCTGTGCAAGATTTCATTGCATGGTTTCATAGAGTGTCATGTAATTTGAGTTCGTGAATGAAACAAGGTCCCCCAATGCAAAGTTTCATTTTATAGTTTCATAAACTAGCCATAGCATTTAATTGTGAAGCATGTGGTTGGACATAAGTGCAAGAAATAAAACTCTATAGCCCCCAATGTAAGTGTCAATAAGTTTCATAGTCTTGAAAACAGTGTATATACAGTTTCATCCTGATAAAACTCCTTTCCTCTCTTTCTTCATAATTAACTTGCCATGTCATCACAATTGCTGACGTGTCACTATATTTAATGTGCATGAAATTTCTATAAAACTTGCATTAGGATTAGCCTCAGCGCAAGTTTTTGCTGCTCACCATGTTTTGACCGCGCACCGCGCGGTGGTTCGGGAATCCGGCAGCGGAATTTTTTTTTGTTTTTTTTGAAATATTGTAGGAGCACTGCATTGCATTTAAATTCCGTGTCTCAATCTGGAGTAAATCAGTGTCCAAGCCTCCAAGGCGCGATGACATGATATGATTGCATGTATGATGGATGTATATGGTCCTGGTTGCAGTAATTCTCGAACGTGATATAAGATGCGAGTCCCGCCCCTCGCCGCAGCCCGCGACCACACCCACACCGCCAGCGCAACCGCGCGACAAGGATGGGCCGACAGAGACGGGCCCAACCAGCACCCGTGCCCGCCCGGCCGACCCTTTCCTCCGCCACGCACGCGCGCACGTTTACGTACGGCTCCAGCCAGGCCACCAGGGACCGCGGCAGCAAATCAACGGCCCGGAAAATCGCAACGGGGGCGGCGGCTGCCTGCGCCCTCCCGCCCGCTCGCCTCCCCCGCGTGCGCGCCGCGCCGAAGCTTCTCCGTGCGCCCAGGAAACCCCGTGCGAAAGCCCCCGCGCGCGACGTCGCCGTCGCGGCGTCGCGCCCGGAGCCCTCGCCACGGGAACCACCTAGCCAGCGACGCCGCCTTTGGAATCTTTCTGCAGGATCGCGCATTCGCGCTGATCCCCCGGGCGCGCGCGCCTATAAAAACGAGCGCTTCGGCGGGGGGCATCCCTTCATTAGTTCGCCGCAGCTGTGGCCGGTCTCGGCCCATGCACATCAGCACATGGCGCTAGCGTCCTGCGACTCGCTCCCCGCCGACGCCGTCTGCTTCTTCCCGGCCATGGCGTGCCGCCACCCGTGCGACGGCGCCGGCGCCGGCAGCGGCCTAGCAGCATCCGCCTTCTACGGCGGCGCTCGTAGCCCCGCGGCGGCTTTATTATTCTCCCGGCCCCAGCTCGCGTTCGGTGGTGCGGCTCTCACCGGCCTGGCGCCGCCGCGGCAGCCCGACGCCGTCTTCGAGTGCCTGTCGGAGGAAGACGTCTCGTCGGTTGTGCCTGGCACGACGTTCGGGCCGCCGCCGCCGGAGATGCCGGTCGAGTACGCCGGGCCGGACGCCGCCTCGGGCTATGCTCATCATGTCATGTCAGTCTCGCGCATGTCTAGTAGATACGTGATGCACCGGTACTGTTTAGAGAAACTTTTTTGCATCAGCGGGATCGGATCGAGTCGCACCTTTTGACCAGTTGGACATTTTCAGGGGCGCGGCCGCCATGGCGGGGGCAGAAGGGTCCACGAGGACGACGGACAGGATCGCGTTCCGGGTGAGGTCGGAGGAGGAGGTGCTCGACGACGGCTACAAATGGAGGAAGTACGGCAAGAAGTCCGTCAAGAACAGCCCTAATCCGAGGTACATGACTACATGGGGATAAAAAGCTGATAACTACTTCGCACACCTCTAATTTGTAGTGTATTTCAATTTGAATGCCTAGTAGTGATCGAGAATGGTGAATAGGAAGAACGATGTAATTGCAAGTTTATATTATTATTTTGGAACGTAACGGCCAGCAGGTACGTGGACTGATGAGCCTTCAAATTAAACGATTATTGCAGGAACTATTACCGGTGCTCGACGGAGGGCTGCAACGTCAAGAAGAGGGTCGAGCGAGATAAGGACGACCCGAGCTACGTTGTGACCATGTACGAGGGGGTGCACAACCATGTGAGCCCCGGCACGATCTATTACGCCACCCAGGACGTCGCCTCCGGCCGCTTCTTCGTCGCCGGGATGCATCAAGCCCTTGATTAGGCAGAGCGTGTGCTAGCGTAAGATAGACATACGCACACTGACTGTCTTAGTTAGAGTAGACAAACCTACTCCACATGAATGGATATATATATATACACATAACAGAAACTATGCATTAGATTTATCGATACGATCTAAATTTGGAATGGGGGAGTAACATCTAACTACTAGTCTCTTCCCGGCTAGATAAAGTTACTGGCAGGGCCTACTGATTTTGCGCTACTAATTGTAGTATATATGAAATGCGACTTGATTAAATTCACTTAGTTTCATTTCTAAGAAAATTCCAACCGTTTAGCAGTGAAAAAAAGGATCTGTTTCCTCATCAGGTGACTTAGATATAGCATTCCTGTAAGTCACCTGTTCGATTTACGAGAACAAATGTTTTAACAATACGAACAAATAATAATGTAACGAACAAAAATTTAAATATGATGAACAAATAATAATGCAATGAATAAAATATTACACATCACGAAAATTGCGAACAAATAAATCAACATCACGGAACAATTTAACATACAAAACGAACAAATGATTCGGCATTGCGAACAAGTTAGTTACACACAGAAAAATGCATCTACATCGCAAAAAATAGAAGAAAAAATAAAAAATAAAAAAATAAAAAATAAAAGAACCGGTAGACACAACATAGGCAGCCCAACACTGGTGACTTACGCAAATACAAGATCTAAGTCACCTTAAAAGAAGTAAATTTGAAAAAATAATTCTCTAAAGTTTCGCAATGTCATAATCATTTTGTGACCATTAGATTCCCCCCCCCATTGTGTGTGTTTGTTTTACCCAACAAATTAAAACTCACCCTTTTGAGATTATATACTAATAGCACAACATCTACTTGATTGCAAAGATATACAGTATATAAGATTTCCGGGGGGTTGTTTATGAAATATAGTAGAACACCTCACATATGCTGCGGCCGATCGGCTGCAAAGTGCCACCTGGGCCTTGGCCACATGCTAAGTAACTCCCACTTAGGCCTTGGCCAGTGGCCACCCGCTACGCAGGAGCCTTTTACATGTATATCATTATAAAAGTTGGTCCCAACGTCCATACCACTAAAAAGTTTGTAGACACCTATGTACCATCGTGTTTTTTCGTTTTGACCTCTATACCATTCCATCCACCATCTGTTAGGAGTTAACGGATTTGGAGCCCTGACATGTGGGCCTAACCTAGTAAATTGACAATTTTGCCCTCCCAATCTCTCTCTCCCGCACTCCACAGCAGGACGCGCGTGCCGTGGTCCTCCCGTCGGGGCTGCGCGCCACCGCCGCGCCATGGCTCGCCGTCGGGGCCGCGCTTCGCCGCCGCGCCATGCCCCTTAGTCGGGGCCGCGCGCCGCCGTTGCCGCCGGGCCATGGCCCCCGTCGGGGCCGCGCGTCGCTGCCGCGCCATGGCCCTCCCGTCGAGGCCGCACGTCGACCACGCCCGCAGCCAGGACGACGGCCATGGCGGCGAGGGCCAGGAGGAGGAAGCCCGCGTCGCGGAAGAAGCTGGCGCAATGGACGGTGACCCCCTGGGCGCTGACTCGGAGGGCGACAATGCCGAGCACGGCGGCCACGGCGAGGCCCGCCGGGATGGGGCGGGGCGCGGCGGGGGCGGCCAGGGCGGGTGCCGCGCGGCGAGGGCGGCCGCGGCGGGGTGCAGCGCGGCCACGGCGAGGGCACCACGTCGAGGGCGACCGCGGTAAGGGGGCGCGGCCAGGGCGGGGCGCAGCGTGGCGGGGGCGGACAGGGCGGGCGTCGCGCGACGAGGGCGGCGACGGCGAGGTCCGCCGGGGCGGGGCGCCAGTGCGTGCTTGTGCGGCCGTGGCGGCGAGCCTCGCCGTCGCCAGTACCGATGTCCGCGGCGTGGGCGCGCACATGGGCATGGTGCCAGCGCAGGGCAGCACGGCGAGGACGGCCGTGGCGAGGTCCGCCGGGCCGGGGCAGCTTGTACCTGCTTGCCTTGGAGGATTAACGCGCGAGTCAGGGAGAGAGGAAAAGAACGGTGAGGAAGAAGGAGATGGCAAGTGGGGCCCACTCGTCATTCACATAAGGAGAGAGTTAAGCAATTTTTGGCACCCAAGGGTATAATGGTCTTTTTATAGGTCCGTTAGCACTCATTCCGTCCAAAATGGTATAGAGGTCAAAACGAAAGAACGCGATGGTACATAGGTGTCTCCGAACTTTTTAGTGGTATGGACGTCGGGACCAATTTTTATAATTGTATACATGTAAAAGCCTCGCTACGCAGGGGCTGACCACACAAAAGAGCCATTGGTGTCACCTCCAAAAAGTTGTTGCGTAATCCCACCTTAATTAACTCTGGATAATGTTCATTTCTTATGGAACTTACCAGATTTCATTGTTGTCCAGGACACCGCGGAACAACTCTTAGTTCCATTATGACATCTCGATTCAATAAGAATGAATTTAAGCTCATTAATGACTAAGTGTGAGTGATATGGTATATATGTGGTGAGTTGTCCTACCTTGTTACTTAAGAGCGAGTCTAACCAACATATAAACTCAAGTGCCAAATTCATTTCAACCCTCAGATTGAGTCTAACCAACATATAAACTCAAGTGTCAAATTCATTTTAACCCTCAGATTAACCCTTTTTATGCGGAACGAAAACGAAAATTTAAACGGAGTTGGCACATGTTAATGTCCAGCTCCACTCCGCTCCGCTTGAATAAAGCGGACAAGACCTTATACACAGCGACACCCCTCTCACCTCACCGAAACTCCTAGAGAGTAGGGAATGCATTTTGCATTGCACACTCCAGTCTCTACAACAGGCGGAAAGAACATTCTTGAAACTTCCAGAACGTTCTAGAAAGTCCATGACCGCGTGTACAAGTACAACCGACGGAAAGAACATTCCTATACCCGTTTGCAGTTTTTTCTCCGGGTCCTAAAGTTTGGCGGCTCATCTCCCAGTCCCACTCTTGCCTGCCAACCTCTTCTCGTCCGTTCTTATCCTCTCGACGAGTCTTCCCCGTCCCCGATTCCACGGGCTCGAAAGCATCAGATGGAGATCGGAGGCGGAAAGTTTAGCGCGTGCTCGTCTTGTCCTCCTCCCTGAGACCCTGACCCATCCACGGTTCGTGCCGGGTGCCGGCGGTGCATGCGCACGAGGTAGCGGCACGCATGAATGCACACCCGGAGCAGGTACAATCCGGTCTTTCTCTTCCCGGGGATGCGCGATTCGGTTTTCGCTTGCATCGCGGTTTCGCTTCTCCTTGGGATACGATCTGGGTTTTGGAGTGGACGCGCCGATTAGCCCTGTTTTTGTGTGATCTGCGTTCGTTTGCTTGCTGTTCTCGGACTCGGAGGATACTCCAGTCTTATTCGGATCTGGCACAACGGTTGATCTATATATCTGAAATTTCAATGCGCGCGGATTGGGGAGCTGCCCGTGAGCTTTAAACACCTTCGCCGATGTGAACGGAGGAGTGTTAATCCTTTTTCAAAATAAAAAAGCGGAGTGTTAATCAGTGTCCCATTTCTCTATGATCTGTTTTCACCCAATCTCCTCTGTTCACATCTCGATTGCTAGATCATTTTTATACCTGTCCTCCACCCAGTTTAAGCTTATCCATGCCATGCGGTTGGTTTGGTGTGGGTACGCTGAACCGTAGTTTTGCTGCCCTGGTGCCTTGCAGGTGGGAACATTCATGCGCATTCTTCGTTAATCTGATTGCAGATCCTTGTATGAATTATGATCGCCGGTTTTCAGCAAGGGTTTTTCCATATTTCCTTCTCTTTCTTCCCCTTTATTTCTGATGGGATCTTCGAACCTTCGAGTCTTTTTTTTCCAACATGTATTATCAACATCAAATCCAGTATTCTTTAGATCAATCGTTTCCCTGGGAACTACCTGTCTCTTCTTTTTCTTTCCTCTGTTGTATGCATTTTCTTGTACAGTTTTGCTCAACTTCTGCAACTGCAACTACCACAAAACCGAACCATTTGGGAGAATATTTGAGTTCACCACCATTTTCTTCAGAATTCGTTGCTGGTGCTCGTTAGCTCGCAGATTTATTAGTCGCAGTTCTCAAGTGTTTTGACTTCTGAACCTGTAGCCCTGGACGAATCCTCTCTTACTGAATCTTTTTTTCTAGACATTCTACCAGACTATTTAGGGTGTGTGAAGTTTGGATTTTGGTACCGTAGCATATTTTGTTGTTACTTGACAAATAATGTTCAATCATGAATTAATTAGACTTAAAAGATTCAGCTCGTGGTAATCAGTTAGACTGCATAATTAATTATTTTTTTCAACTATATTCAATACTCCATGCATATATCCGAATATTTGATGTAACCGATACTATAGAAATTTTTTTGGAAACTAAATAGGGTATTAGCAGTTGTTTCCCTCGATGATTCAGGTTTTAATTTTTTTTTATTTGAAATGTCATTCGGGATAGTTCCTGCCATGGCACAGTACTTGGGGTTTACTTTTGGGGAGAGGATTTTGCAAACATGGTTTCTAATGAATATGTAAGAATGGGCTTTGAGCTTTGGATTGAGTTACCTGGCAGTGAATTTTCTAAGTCTCCCAATCAGTTTAAGCTTTTTTGGGTTGACTTACTTGGTGCAGGGTTTGAGGTCTCGAGTTCAAATCCTGGCAGTTGCGATTAAATAAAGTAATTGCAGTTGAGGGAGCTTACATGTGAGCGCGAGTGTTGAAGTATAAGTGAATTGCCCGCATCTTCTCATCAGCCTACATGTGAGCGCTTTTGTATTTAATTAGTTGGTGCATGCAACTCAATAGGTACGGTAGATCTGCATACATTGACCAGAAAGGTTTAGGTTTAGAGGAACGATGGCTTTGCCTAATGCAGCCGAACGCGATGAGATGGAGTAGGATGCCAAACTTGTCAAATTGATGGGTGGGGTATTATATTTGTCAGATTAGAACTAAAAGTTGCTATATTTGCCAAACTGCTTAAACAAGCACCAGATAGGTAGATGTAGTATAAGGGAAAAGCTATCATTCACCTGAGTGATTTGAAGTAGCTCCTCACTTGATTTTTCTTCTTCAAATCCTCCCTTTCTCTCCAACTCCAACGAGATTTCATCAAGGTTAGAGTTTCGGGGTTGCCGGGGAGCGGTGCTCATCACCGCCCTTAGAAGGAGGGCTGGGCCAGCGGTGGTCGTGGGCGCGGGGGCGGCGAGGCCAGCAGCGGTGGCGTCGCAGGCCCAGGCAGTGGAGGAAGGTGGTCGGGCCGGGGCAAGGGCGGCGGTGGCGGCAGGAGGGGCCGGCTAATGCGGTGGCCGGCACGGGCGATCAAGGGCAGTGCCGGTGGGCGGCGGCGGGGCGGCGTTGGAAGGTTGGAAAGAAGGTGTCAGGAGGTAGAAGATGAAGAGAAATGGTTGGATTTTAATGCAGCGGTTCAAAAATTCGAGTGAGTAGAGCTGGGATTTGACTCTAGCGACAAATCGACACTTAATATTTGGTAACTGTATTTCGCAGCGAGAAGGCAGAGGCCGTGAGCAGGTAGCTTGTGGTGCAGAAGAAAGAGGCCACAGGTGTGTCTACAGCCTAGCCTCTGGCCCAGTAGCTGCTGCATCGGGCGGTCGCAGAGCCAGAGGCCGAACAGGGAGCGAAGCCAGATGTACAAGCCAACAGCGAAGCCTGGTCCGCTTGGTAACCAAATCTTCTTGTAATCGGAATTGATAGACTGAACCTTTAGATTGTCCTTTATTATCATTTCACTAATAAGGCGGCGTGTCCGACAATACAAATTGCACACGGGGTCATAGGACCCAAGACGGGTTCTAGTAGCATGGCCTACGGGCCTTCGGCGAGCTTCTCGTCGGCGGAGGCGTCGTCCCGGCAGACGAAGAACATGCAGAAGCCCGCGAGGATGGTCGCCGCAGCCATCACCCAGACGACAGCGGCTACAGGGCCCGGCATCAACGCAGCCACCCGCTGCGAGAACATGACCGTCAGGGCAGTGGTGAGGGCCCATACAGCGGCCTTGACCTGCAGGCGCTTTGGCGAACTCGGGGGCAATCTCTCGAAGACGCGCAGGAGGTGGAAGAGGAGGACGAGGTCGACGAAGGACACGACCACGAATAGGACGGAGCTGGGGTCGTGCCTCGAGTCGTAGATGGCTACCCCGCAGTTGATCGCGAGGAAACACAGGGCGACGGCCGAGGCCCATGCCGACGAGCCATCGTCGGAGGCTCCGGTGGGAGCAGGGTTGTCCTCGGGGCAAGGGGACGGAGGATTTAGGGGCACTTTGAGATCTCCTGCGCTGTGTGTGAGTGGTTTGCCACAGTCCATGGACTGTGCCCGCGGGCTCAGGCGCTCAGCCTACCTTTTGCCGGCGAGTCTTCCAGCTTGCTTGCTCCGTCGTTGTTGGTCGGTACAGGGATTCGGTTCGCGCGAGTTCATTGCCAGCGGGTAGGAGGCATTTATAGAAATCGGGAGAGTGCCTCCGTGTTTCTTACGATCTCAGTCGTCGTGAAGAAACAACTGTCCAACCGTGGAACCGCGAAATTTCCCTGAAATCGCCGAGGTTCTCCGTTCTCCTTGTCCCATAGCGTGGCTTCTTGAGCCTTGAGGGAGTAAATGATTTTTTCCAGCCGCCACACAAGAAGCCTGCAATAGCTTTAGCGTGTAGATCGATCCTTTCTCCTCTGCTCTGATGCAGTCCCTTGGGTATGATATGACGTTGGCAGAAACATGGAGGGAGGTACTTGGCGGTGCCATACTGCCATGATTGATATGGTGATCGGGTAATATATCCACGATTCGTTTCATTCATCGCCTGTCTACATACCGATAGTCCACGGAGATGGACTTCTGCAGATCAGACCCACAGCTAGCTTTATTTCCGCAATGACTTCAGGTAGTTGTTGGCCCCCCAAAAAATGAGCGACGCCAGTTAGTTAGAGACAGCCGACCTAATAATCGGCTAATCGCGAGGGAAGTCTGGACCCTGTCGCGAGAATGCCACGAAATAGACGCTGGCAAAATTGTGAACTAGTACTTTTCAAAGATATATACCGAATTATGAACCAACGTGTCAAAGAAGATATACTTTGGTTGCGTCGAAACGATATGCTCGAGAGACTAGCGAAGTCGTCGCCCGCGGTCGCAATCAGACATGAAAAAAACGCGGAAATGACAGCAACCCCAGCTTCAACGAATGAAATTCCCAGTACTTTCACGTCACGTCATCAGCACGACCGGAAAGGTCCAAGCTTATAGCTACGCGCACTTGCTGCCCCGCAGTAGATGCTCCGTGATGCTAAACGCGTTGAGGCAAGACCAATGTTTCCTCCCGTCAAGCCGTTCTATGCTTTGATCAAAGTTTGAAAAGGAAAAATTCGGTTTATACCCTCTAATTATCATAAAAATCCGATTTTAACCCTCAACTACAAAATCAAATAACAAAGACCATTCAATTATTGAAACCGGACAAATTTGATCTTTTAGGTGGTTTTCCATTTTATTAGAATTAAAAACATTCAAATTTAAATTAAAAATTCTTAAGTAATTCATTTTAAATCAAAACAAATATAAAGAGGATATCAATTTTTTTTAAAAAATGTAACCTATCTATTGACATGACACTTTTTAGTTGATCAGATCCAAGTTTTTATTTTTTAATATTTGGTTGCTTGTAGTTATGTCTACTATTTTTGAATAACTAAGATTCTAATATAGCAATAACAGATAGATTATATTTTTAGAAAAAATTTGGAACTAGTTTTCGTATTTTTATAATTTAAAATTAATTAGTTTGATTTTTCATATCTAATTAGATTTTTTTATTTAGATTTTTTATTTTTTTTAAAAAAAAAATCCAAAACCACCTTGGAGATTACCCCAGGGGCCAAATTTGCCTAGTTTTAATAGTTGGATGGTCTATGTTATCTGATTTTGTTGTTGAAGGTTGAAAATCAGACTTATGTGATAATTTGAGAGTGCAATTTTGACTTTTCCCTTTTAAAAATTTGATCCTTTTAAATATTTAGCTCTAAAACGCAAGAAGTTATATGCGTAGACTTATCTTGAAAAGTTCCTTTATAATCTTTTAAACGTTCACTATGTATTAGTATACTTTTATTGTAATAGAAAAAAATAGCGTGCGCAATCAAAGCTGTTCTTTGTACGAATTTTGGAGACATTTCATCCAGCACCCAATGCCAGTCTCAGCGGGAGTTTCATGGGCACAGTTATCTAGACTGAGAACTAGATAACTGTACTAGATAGATTTTAGGCCAGCCTCAGTGGGAGTGTTATCGACATAGTTACCTAGATTAAAATCTTAAGAATCATGTCAGTAGAGTGTCATGGTGATGACCCTCCCCTCACATTTCATAATACTCCTCTCTTCTCTCTCCTCATATTATTAGTACATGTTAGCAAATTTAATGTCTATGACACTCTCATGACATTCCCACTGAGATTGGCCTTATGATGATGAAATTCTTCTTACATTTCATGAAACTCCACCATTCTCTTCTTACTATGTCAGCAAAAGTGATGATATTTAATATCATAAAATTCTTATTAAGACTGGCCTAATGACAGAGGAGGAAATGTCCACACCCATTACACCATCCCCAAAGGCATTGGCACACGCTCGCGTATAATGCAGAGGAGATAAAAGCTTTAAAAAAAGTAGGGAACCACACCTAATCCTGGCCCCAATAGAAGAACGAGGCAAAATGCATAGGTGATTAGAGCAAGTATAGTAATGTACAATCAGCTGGCCAAATGAACTGCCACATCACCAAAATCTAACGTGGAGAAGTGAGAAACCAAGAAAGAGAATGGACCGGGCGGGTCATGAGCAGGTTTACCTAACCGTCGGTAACCGGTCCGGTTTGACTGGTCCGGTTTGACCGGTTACCGGTCAAACCGGAACCGTCCGGCCCGATTCCGGTTTGGTCCGATACCAAACCGGCCCAAATTCAAAATTTAAATTTAAATTCAAAAAAATAAAAAATTTCTAAAAAATTTCTAAAAATACTTCAAGGTGCAACGAATTTAATGGTGTCAAATTTTCTCAAAAATTCGTTCATTTAGTATAGTTTGCGGGGATTTGAAGTTAAACAAAAAAACGTGCATACAAAAATATACAAATACAATGTAAAAGTAGTACAAAAGAGGGTTGGAGGGTTCATTTAGACTAAAATATGTTATACAAATATTTATTTAGTATACTTTGCGGGCATTTGAATTTAAACTAAAAAAGAAAAAAATTTAAATTTAACCCGGTTACCAGTCAACCGACCGGTTACCAGTCAAACCGGCCGGTAAACCGGTCAAACTGGCCGGTATACCGGTACGAACCATTTCAACGGGGGAATTTGAATTCAAATTTGTGTTTGTCCGGTTCCGACCAGTAATCGGTCAAACCGGTCCGGTTAGCCGGAACCGGAGCCCGACGGTTAGGGACGAACGGTCGGATAATAAAACCCTGTTCATGAGTCGCCAGCGTAAAGCAGGTGGATGCGCGCGTCTGCACCTCCATTGCTCCGCCGCTGCTGCACTCAGCACTTATTGGCCACATATGCTGCACTCCTCCCTGCTACTGCGCTGACGCATTTAATGAGTGTCACGCTAGCTTTCCTTTGCGACGGCCGGTGGCGAACTTAGCCATGCTCTTAGGCCCATCAGCCTGCCACAGTGTGCCCAAACTCCTCTCTCGCTCTCTCTCTGTGACTTGCCCAAGCTCGTCTCTAAGCTTATAAAAAATTGCCTGGTGGGATGTCTGAGCTTGTTATGGTTTCAATAGCTTGTATGGATGCAAGTCGTTACCCATTCAGGTTAGCTAATTAACAAGTACATGGTAATGCTATTTTACTTCATTCGCCCCCTTAAATTAATTATGTGGTATATCCTACTATAATTCAGTTGATCAAATTTTGGATTGGCACGGTGACCTAAAAGTAAATAGAATTTGCATGCATCCCCTACTAATATAACATGGCACGATCGATGACTGTATGAGAGCCGCCGCTCGCAAGAAAGATATATCACATACAAAGAGTGCCATTTAGGAGAGTTAGCATGACTTAGGTGATTTAGATTTTGAGTGGTACATACAGTTAGCAAGTCTTTAAACATAGATGTACATCTCCAACTCCAAGAGTTAATGGAACTAAATGAGAATGTCGAAAATTTTATGTGAAAGGTGGTTGGAATCTAGGATGGTTGATTTTTTTTCGAGTAACCTACTCCATCCATTAAAAGATGTAAAATGCTTTAGTTTTTTTCAAAACCAACTTCTCTAGCCTTGATAGAAAAACAATAAGATCAACAATATCAAATTAATTGCATCTATCGTGAAATATGTCCTACAGTGCATTTATTTGGTAGGGAAATTTGTGTGTAGGACACTGCGAAAGAGTGAATTTGTACTGAGCACACTACCAATATCGATTTTATTCCTCGCACACTGCGAAAGAGTGGCTTGATGTACAGCACATCGCACTGAACAAAGTAAATATTTTTAGCTCAGATAAAAGGCAAAAAGACCATAATGCCCCTAGACCCACTCGTCATCTTCTCCTCTCCTCCATCATCCACCGCCCCGGAGTTGTAGACGAGGGCGGCGCTGCCTTCCCCCGCTCGCGCATCCGCCCCCCGCGCGTGTGTCTGCCGCCCCTCGTGCGCGTCCGGGCCCGCGAGCGCACCGTTCCGCCGTGCGGAACCCGCAACCGCGTCGCCCCAGTGTGCGCGTGTTGCGGTCACCGACGACCGTGCTGCCCCCATCGCGCCCGAGCGTGCCCGCTCCCCCGACCGCGCCACTGGTGGAGGCCGAGGCAGGCCCGCCGTCGTCGGCCTGCTCCTGCTTGCGGCGGTATGCGGTGACCGGCAACGCGGCGAGCGCGGACGCGTCGAGCCCATGGCAGGCGCTCCTGCCCAAGGAGCTGAAGGAGCGGCAGACACCCGCGCACAAGCCGCCCCGACCGTGTGCCACAAACTGGTAGAGGAGGAGACGGAGGAAGAAGAAGACGACGGCGAGGACGGCGAGGATGACGACGGCCGTGAGCAGGTCGGGAGCGCGGTGGTGCAGGCTCCGCGCGACGGCAGCGCAGTTGCCACCTCGCAGACGCACGCGCGGGGGCGGCGGCTGTGCTTCAATGGCGCCTCCAGTCCTGCTACCAGCATAGATCAAGGACCTCGAAGACGAGGTGGATGCCGTCGCGAGTGTCGACGGCGATGGGCATGCACGACCGGAACAGGACGCTATCCGCGACGCGGTGCACATCCTCCTGCACCTCCCGCATAGTGAGCGCGGCGTTGGTGTGGCACGCACGCAGCGCTGCCGCCGCCGCAGCGGCCTTCAGCTCGCAGCTCGGGCCGTTCCAGGGGCTCCTTGGAGGGCGCGACGCGACCGGCGGCGAGGGGCCACGGCGGGCGCGCAGGCCGGCGGCGGAGCGAGGCCACGGTGGAGGTGGCGAGGGGCCGCGGCGGGTGCGGGTCGGCGGTGGCGTTGGGCGGAGGCGGTGCAGATTAGCGGCGAGGGGCCATGGCGAGGCGCAGGCTGGTGGCAGCGCGGACGGCGTCAAGGGCCGCGGCGGGACGCAAGGAGGCGGCAGCGCAGGGCCTAGGCGGAGGCGGCTTGGACTGGCGGCGAGGGGCCGCGGCGAGGCGCAAGTCGGCGGTGTCGAAGCAGCGATAGAAGTGAGGAAGCGGATGTCATGTGGGCTCCAATAAAAGGCAAAATGGCCCTTTTACCTAACCTCTCAGCTGCAAATAATTAGTTTATTCCATACAGTGTGTTGTAGACCAAGTTGTAGTTTGGTAATGTGGTGGAGACAAAATCGGCTTTGATAGGGATGGTGTGTTCCGCACAAAACTGCATTTTGATGGTGTGATGTGGACAAATTCCCCTATTTGCTATGATAGGTGTTAATTTTTCTCTAAATTTTGTGGATAAAACTAAATATCTTACATTTTATAACCGAGCGAGTATAATGGTTTTGAAATCCTAATTCCTAAGCACTCCTACATAATAATGGAATTGGAACTTGTTTGGTCGAGTATTTCAAAAAAAAAAAACTAAAACACGGCAGGGACAGCAACTGGCAGAGTTTGTGGGCCAAACATATCTTAAAAAATGGCAACCAAGCCCACATAATCACTACTCCTACGAAAAAGACATGGACCGTGTTTTTTGGTCCACAATATAGCACACCAAAGCAACATTCAGATTCTTTTTAAGCAGCACATCATAGCAGCATTCAAATTCAAGAAGTGGCCGCTCCCTAGCCAAGGCCGGTTGCCTAAATTCAAGAAGTGGGTTTTTATAAGAGACACTAGTAGGGTGTGTCGCACGTGTCTGAAAAATAAAATTATGAAAAAATAATCACATTAAATTTTAATTGCAACAAGCATTTTTGCAAAATTATATATGGTGAAAACAAATAACGAAGTCTCAATTTTGTGGTAAAAATAGACAAAATATTCGAAACATGAAAAAGTATATAATTATAAAAATAGATAAATGGTATGTATAAGATAGTACATAATGGTATGTATGAGTATATAATTATAAAAATATGTTCGAAATATGATATCTCTACGGACACAGCTGCTTTTCCAATAATGCATCGCGTTCTATTCACTGCAAACGAACCGAATAACGCTCCAAATAGCTCTCGCCTTGTAGGAGTCGAAGTTGCATCGACAGGCAATGTCTGACTTGTCGCATGCTTTCCCACCAGTCGCTGGCCATGCCTGCCTTGTCCCCTCATTATATCAAACAGCTTGGGTGCAAAACTGGGATGGCACATATGTCATGTAGAGAATAATAATGCATTAAAAAATTAAGCATTTGAAAGAATAGAACAAAAATAAGAACTACAAGATCTTGAATGGTTAGGTTATGCAACAACTAAAACTTGAATGATTAGGTTATACAACACTTGTCTAATTCTAAGAAGGATAAAGCCATCAAGCAAATTCCCAAATTTAAAGAGCTAGCTCTCCCCAATTCCCAAATTACCATCCTAATAAAACCATCTACCAATTGAAATGAACAAACCAATGATCATTCTTAGCATTATTACGGTGCCTTCGATTCCACTGAATTATTTTTACATACATATATGTGAAAAGAAAATTTTAAAAGAATCCATGTAGAAATAGCTTAGCACCAATCAAAATAGCTTCTGAAGAAGATATATAACAGGTTAACAATATGAAAAATAATATCAGCAAACCTGTAGGCAATTTGTTCATTAGTTCTACTGGAAAAGGTCTTGATAGAACAATAAATGGTTGGCGTCGATTTCCCAATGTTGGTAGGATGATTTTAGACATTGTCCAATGGGTATTGATGAATAAAATAAGTTGATCTTCGATACTGAGATATAAGTGTCAAACTGTCACCAAGGTAACGACTACAGACTTACCTAAGGGGTTCCAGTGTGCTTTCACCCACATAAGCAACTGCAGCAAAGTGCATCACAGCATCAAATGCATTTTCCGCAAATATCTTGTTGACCTGGGAGCCAGTTAAGTGAAAAACAAAACTTTGGATTGTAGCCTCCCAGATCACAGCAAAGATGAATTGTAGCCTCCCAGGCTGCGGAAATAACTCCAGCAGAACCTTTACTGCTTCCATGTTTCCTCTAGAGAGTAAGATGAACCAAAATGCGCATCAGCAGAAAAGATTAAAAGAACAAACAAATTCACACAGTCAGTACAAAGAAAGCCTTGATTACCACAATGGTAACTCGATAGTTATCCTTGAAGAGCCTTAAAGAGGCATGTGATCCAATATAACCAGCTCCTGTTACTATGATGTGGGTAACACCAGGTTCATGGTGAGAAAGCTGCAGGAATATAAACATCATAATTAGCTTTACAGTTGTGAACTGAAGTTTTTTTTAGATTCATCCAAGTTTTGTATACAGAAGTACAAATCAGCATTATCTGTCCAGATTGCTTGGGTATCTCAAAACACAAGTGCCACCTCATGGCTGAAAACAGCAATTGTCATGATGTCACTTGCGGGCCTCAGCTGCCAGACCAAGCAGTGGCAAAAAAAAAGCATATATGTATGACAAATCATACATACATCTCTGGGTAGATTGCGCTTAAAAGCTTCATATAGCTATCTCCATGTTATCCACACCAAAATGGAAATGGTAGGACTTTTCATGTTCTTTAGGTAAAAGGACTCGATGCCATTACAGTAAAGCAGAAACCAAATCAACATTGAGAAGTCAGATAGTTGTACCGATCAAAAATAAATTCTACTAAGACGTTTGCAATAATTTGAAATTCTAAGCACATACTGATCAAGAAATAAATATGTTAGGCAACGATTTATCTGCCTAGCTCTGAGATATAATATTAGATAATACCTGGCCATTTGCTTTCATGCTTGGGAGATCACACTGGCTCTCAAAAAGAATAACTGGAAAACTGAAGAGCGATAGACCTATTACAAAAAAACAATTAGTTCTTAGTGAACATAAATTATGTTGTTTTCATGGAATAGAAGGTTGTAGGATTGGCACTTTCCTTGAGTGCCTTACACGAGATAAGAGAACACATATTCTAATTTGACTAAGCATTAATTTGACACATTAAAATTGTTAGGAGCTAAGCATTTTTTCATCTGCAATTTACCAATGTAGATATATAAATACTAAGAGCATATAGATGTATATATGGACATGTACTCCTCTAAAATATAATTCAATACCGGCTAGAGGCTACAACAACCAGTAATAACCAGCATCAATGCATCAACAATCAAACCCAACCATGGCAGCAGCATATTCGATGCCAAGTCTCTTTGAAACCTGTATCAGAAAACTTGGTACCAGCATAAAGGTATTCAAAGAATACCATTATTAGAGTTACAGTATTTGTCGGTGTCCTGACCCGGCGGTCCGGACCCAACTAGTAACGATGCTGCGTGTTCCTCATCCTAGATGATTGATGCAAGAGGCAACACAGTAACGCACGGGTTTATCCTGGTTACGGCCGCGGGGCCGTATGTCCAGCAAAGGGGTGTGCAAGAGCACTGTACTGTCTTGCACCGGTGGTGCTCGTAGTAGGGGGTACAAGCGAGGCGAGAGAGGGAGGGAAGCTCCCAGGTCTCTGCTAGAGGAGGAGTTGATTGAGGCGAGTGCCAATATCGAGACTCAGAAGAGCGTGTGTGCTCTTTGAGTGGTGCTAGGTGTGTGCCACTAGGATCGATCCCCCCAAGATAAAGCCCGCCTCCTCCTTTTATAGACACAAGGAGGGGCGGTGTACATGCACAGGGGATCGTGGAAGTCGTCGTGTTCTCCCCGAATCGCGGGGTGCAGTGGTCGAGCACTGTAGAAAGTACACTGTGGAGCATGGCGTCTGGCATGGCAGTCGTCCTGGGCATCGTTCTTGGCCTCGCGGAGATTGCGCCGATGTCCTTGTAGCTCGGCGTGGTCATTGCTGTAGGGGGTACCGTCCTCCAGGCATGTCGTGGTGACGTTCCGAGGGTCCTGCAGGCCAGGGCCCTGTCCTGGTCAAGGTCGGGGCCGCTTCCGAGGGTCGTGCCCATGCCGTTCGAGGGCTCCGCGGAGGGGAAAGCTTGAAGGATGTATGGGGAGTTGGCAGTACAGTGGCCGGAGCAGTGCCTGAGCACGTCTTGCACTGCGTCGCAGGTTCCCACAGTGTCGCCACAGCGTCCGGGATGGCGGAGCAGTGACCGGAGTTGGCGGACGGGACTCCGGTCACAACCACTGTGAGGAATGGCGGCCTGACGCCGTCTGGCCAGGGCGATGCGGAGGAGCGGTTGGCGTTTAATGCCTCCGTACGGCGGGCAGGTGAGTGGAAGGGCCGTTTGTCCTTTCCGTCGAGGGGTGGCCTTGAGCGAGGCAGAGACGATCCGCTCCTCCGAGGGTAGGCTCGCTACCCTCGAGCGAGGCGGAGATGCGGGGCGCGGTCAAGGGTCTCGGCGGGGAGCCCTCGAGCGAGGCGGAGATCGTCCCGCGGGTTCGAGGGGGGTGCGGATGGGCCGCACTGCGTACGTGGGCCGCGTATTGAGCTTTTTTGAGTCCTTTCCTTTCTTCCGGATTGGAAGGAGGCTGTGGGCCTGGTTGCCTAACATGCGTTTGTATTTTTCAGGGCGATTTTAGTCCCTGCCCCTAATCATGGTACCCGACAGGGGAGGTTCCCATGGTTTTTTTGGGGTCCAGGGGGGCTGGAGCCTCTCCCTAGATCTAGTGTTGTCTCCGCCCCTGGATATTACTACGCCAAGTTAAGAGTTAACGATGCAAAAATTAGTCCTACAATATATAACCCAACTTATAAACTTACAATATTTAGGCTGAAATAAATTAGTCCTTTTTTGAGATCGAAATAAATTAGTCCTAGATCATAGCCAGAGCATATAATCCAATAGACTGCCTTCCTACAGCTTATAAATTGCTCCTATAAGATATATTACAATGCAGTGTGAAAAAAAGAGCCCTATAATTTTTTGAAACAGCGATAGTGCTTGCTAAGCCTGCCATCACGAAGCCACGAACCGTCAGAGATTCAGGTTTCAGGGACCGTGTGCGGCTGGGCGCACGGCGGCACGGGCGGGTTTCACCGTGCGAGGGCCGATGTGACTATCAAGCGACCTCCGAGCATATGCCTTGACAGAAACAAGATTATTGCTGTGGCCCTCGGTCGTTTAGCGGGGGGACACCTACTCTCCGATGGTGGCCTGCACCTAGCAGCATCCGTCGAAAATGAGTGACAACTACTGTGCGAGGAGAGAGAGTTTGCATTTGACTTGGCGAATCATGTGTTTCATGATCACTGTTTTAAACAGTGGGCTAAACTATTTAACTATCTTTGTTCAAAAATAGACTATAACGAGCTATAGCGGCAGCTAAAAACTAAATTGTATATAAAAAAACTTAGCTAAATCTCTCTCAAATAGCTATGTTTTTGCCCCGCATGTTTTGCCCCGCATGTTTTTGCGATAGATGTCGACCGCATTGACACTATCGTGAACAAGGTTTTAAATTTCCGGCTATAACTTCGGGAGGATGCTATTTGATTCGGGCAGGTACAAATTGGCATGCATGTTCCGGCAAACCGGCATTTCGGGAGGATGCTATTTGATTCATTTCCAGAAACGCTTTTTGGTTGCCGTATCCTGACGTACATGATAGTGCCTGGGCCGCAAGTTTGCCATCAGGCCTCCTAGTACATCCAAACAGGCAGGAGCAATAATGCCTCAAATTCAAATCCCTGTATTCATCATGCATGCGTTATCCTTTTTCTTTTCCATTCAAAAACTCGTCAGGCACTCCCAAGAAATCAAACACGATTTAATAGAAATCAAACGCCGAAGGCATCGGCCGCAAGAACAACTCGGGCTCGAATTGATTCCCCCAGACCCAGTTTCCAACTACCAAATCATCAACCCAACCCCAGCAACAACCATCCACCAACTAAGGCCTTGTTTGGTTTCAAGTAGTACAAGTATTACAGAAATTTTGACCAACAATTAGAGATACTAAATAAAAGTAATTTATAAAACTAACTCCACAACTCTGCGCTACTTCGCGAGACGAATCTAACGAGGTCTTTGACCGCGCGATTGGAGGATGGTACTGTAGCATCGCTGTAGTCAATCATCGATTAATTACTGTCATTAAATTCGTCGTGAAAAGTTACACCATCCGTGAAAAAATTTTGCAAATAAATTTCGTTTAGTACTCCATGCATGTGAAATTCTTTTCTCGAAATCGTGTTCGATAGGGCCCAATCCAGCAGAAAACACGCCCCCACAGCGGCACAGGCGCACAACCTATCCTTGATCCCTTCCGTTTCACGACCCGAGCTCCACGAAGCCATTTCTGTTCTGTTCCACGATTCACGTGACAGGAATTCCCTTCGACTTCGAGTAGTCCAGTCCAGCCTTTTTTTTTTAACAAACGTACCTGTATTAAACTGAGATCTACGGTACAAAGACCCAAACGCATACGATACAGGTACACGAGCGGCGTGTTCGGCAGGCTGGAGCTGGAGGCTGGAGCTGGAGTGGTGTGAGAAAAAAACACTGTTACCTGACTGGTGGCTGGAGCGATGTGAGAAGGAAATACTGTAGCGCTGGAGCTGGAGGCACCAGCCGAATACAGCTTTGAAGAGAGCCGCGAGAAAAACTCTCCACGAACGACGAGATGAAGCTACCGCGGGAAGTCCATCGGCCGGAGACGCACCCCGAGCTCCGGTGGCCTTGGAGCCAGATCCGCCGGCGACGACTAGAACCGCCGCGAGAAGCATGGATCTGCTCCATTCTCCTGCTTTCCACTAACCCCAAAGAATGCTCTGTATCCATCAAGTAAAAGGGCGATGAACTCGCCTCCATGAAAAAACGACGAGTCGCCGGCACATAACATCACTGTAGCAAATTATGAATTAATTAGGCTCATTAGATTCGTCTCGCGAAAAAGCACTCAGCTGTGAAAAAACATTTATAAACAGATTTTATTTAATACTATAAAATAGTAAGATTCCTTTTGATGTGATAGGGACTTCTGAAAAAAGTCCTGAAACCAAACAAGACCTTACACAGCGGCTCCACCACGGGAGCACCACCTCCACGGACCCACCAGAGCCGCCGGAGAGAAGCAGCACAGGGACGGGGACGAGCCCGAGAGAGGACTTATTCCGCCTCGCCGTCGACGCCTGTGCCTCGCCGTCGACGCTGGACACCAACCCCTAAATCTACTAGAACCTAACTTACCTGTGCCGCACGGCCGGAGCCCGGCGGTCTCCGCCCCCGACAGCCCTGAGGCCATCGGAGGCGGAGGAGCCCGGCGACCCCGCCGGATCCCACAGCTCACTAAAGTCTAAACAAAACGCCGAGCACCGGAGCAAACGCATCGCGTAGTGGAGCAACAAAGAAAACGCAACACCAAAGCAACGCATCCCCCCGCCCCGCTCCCCCTCGTCTGCGTCCGCCCCGTCGCCGGCCGCGCCGCCCCCTTCAAAATCGCCTCCCGAAAAATCCCCAAACCCGACCCCATCCCAAACCCAAACCCAAGCGCCGCCGCCGCCAGGCGCCAGCCATGTCGTCCCGCCTGCCCCGTTTCGTCGGCGTGGGCGGCGGCGACCACCGCGGGGGCGATGCGGGCGACGCCGCCCTCGCCCGCGACATCGTCACGCTCCACAAGGCGCTCTCCCTCGACCCCTCCACCAGCCGCCGCCGCCGGTCCCTCCCGCTCCCCTCCCCATCCCCCGCCGCCACCGAGCAGCCGCGCCAAAAGCCCCGCCTCAAGCCCTCTTTCTCCTCCTCCTCCTCATCGCGCAGGCTCCTACCGTCCGCCGCCAGCTCCTCCGCCGCTTCCACCTCGTCCTCGTCCTCGTCGTCCTCCTTCTGGAAGAAGTCCCTGACCGCCATCTCGCACCTGGGCCGGCGCCCCCTCGACTGCGCGTTCGCGCTGCACGTGCACTCCGTCGACGGCCTCCCCGCGGCGCTCGACGGGTCCGCGGTCACCGTCCAGTTCCGCCGGATGTCCGTGTCTGCCTACACCCGCCCCGTCGCGGCGGCGCTTGGCACTGCCGCGTTCGAGGAGGCCCTCACGTTGCGCTCCCTGGTCTACTTCTCCCGCGGCGCCAAGTCCGCGGTCAAGTACGAGCCTCGGGCCTTCTCCGTCGCCGTCTCCGCCTCCACGCTCGAGCTCGGCAAGCACGAGGTCGACCTCACGCGCCTGCTACCGGTCTCTTTCGACGATCTCGAGGACGGCGGCGACTCCGGGTTCGGGAAGTGGAGCACCAGTTTCCGGCTGTCCGGCCCCGCACGCGGCGCGCGGCTCAATGTCACCTTCTCGTGTTCGCTCGTCGGGGGTGGCGGCGGCGAGCAGCATAAGGCTGGGGAGGTTGCTGGGCCTGGACTGCGGCGCGGGTCGATGGCGCGGCCGGTGTCAGTGCAGGCACCGACGCCAGTGCCAGCGCGGAGCAGGGATGTGAGGGTACTGCACGAGGTGTTGCCGAGCTTGAGGTCTGCGAGTGCGAGGGCACTGCCATTTGCTGCTGCTGGTGGTCTTGATGCAAGGAAGGAGGAGGTGGCAGCATTGGACTCTGAGGTGGAGAGCTCTCCGGAGGCAAAACACTGCACATCGGTAGAGGTTAAGAAGGAGGACTTGGTGCGTCCAGAGGGCCACTGGGGTGTTACGGACTTCAATGTTGTTGAGCATGGAGTTGAGGTTGCCTCAGATGATACACAAAGGCCTGAACATGCAGAAACAAGCAATGCGGCTGATCAGGAGGATTTGGGGTTCAAAATTGACTATGAGGGATCATTTAAGCCTGTGCAAGTAAGTGATAATGTCACTGAAGATCAGACTGTTGGAGTGGTGCTGGAGGAGGCAGTCAGTGATGCTGCTGATCATAGGGAGAACGTGGAAAACCAACAGGATGGAATAGTCAAAGCGGCTTCACTGCCTACTGCCGCTCTTGAAGCAGAGAATCAGTTTGGAAGAGATACAGAGCTGAAGGATCTAGAGTGTATATTCAATGATCTCTCGATTGCTGAACCAGAGGAATTTGAATCACCAATTGTAGAAGATAAGCATTCTAGGCGATTAAGCTGCACGGGCGTGACTGGTAGTTACAGGTCCACCAGTAGGAAGGGCAGATCGCGCAGCATGGATGCTTCATCAGATTCTGTTGCTAATGAGTTCTTGGATATGCTTGGAATAGAGCATAGCCCATTTGGGCAACCCTCAGATAGTGATTCCGAGTCACCAAGAGAGCGGCTTTGGAAGCAGTTTGAAAAGGAAGCTCTAGCATCTGGGAATGCTATTCTTGGTTTGGACTTCGACGATGGAATGGAAGAACCTATCTGTGAAGATGTTGTGGAGGATTTCGATCTCTCCGCAATGATACATGAGGCTGAGCTTGAGCTTCAGAATGGAAGCCAAGCAATAGATACCAGACTTCGAGCTAAGTCGCTGGAAGATGAGGAAACTGAAGCTTTAATGCGTCAATTTGGGCTAAACGAAAAGTCCTTCCAATCTTCTCCACCTGAAAGTAGAAGTGGGTTTGGTAGCCCTATTGATCTCCCGCCTGAGCAGCCCTCTGAGCTACCACCATTGGCCAAAGGTTTAGGTTCATTTATTCAGACAAAAGATGGAGGATTTCTGCGATCAATGAATCCAACCCTGTTCAAAAATGCTAAGAACAACTGCAGCTTGGTCATGCAGGCTTCTTCACCGATTGTGCTGCCAGCAGAGATGGGATCTGGGATTATGGATATATTGCATGGTCTGGCATCAGTTGGAATTGAAAAATTATCAATGCAAGCAAATAAACTTATGCCCTTAGAAGATGTTAATGGCAAAATGATGCAGCAGATTGCCTGGGAGTCTGCTCCATCTCTAGAATCCGGTGAAAGGTTTGTAATCTTCCTTTTCATGCTTGTTTGTGCTTTTTCCCACTTGTGCCTTGTTTGAACCATTTTTCTTTTACCAATGCAGATATGATCTATTGGAGAATCATAGCATCGATGCGTTAGTAGGAGGGGTAGGAAATACTGCCTCTGGCAAGAAGAAGAAAGGGAGAGGTGCTGATCTGTCATCATCCTTGGGTGGGGAGAGTGCTTCAGAATATTTTTCACTTGAGGACCTTGCACCTTTAGCTATGGAAAAGATTGAAGCTCTTTCCATTGAGGGTTTGAGGATACAATCTGGCATGTCAGAAGAGGAGGCACCCTCCAATATCAGTGCGAAGCCTATTGGGGAATTTTCATCTCTGCAAGGAAAGTCTGCAGAGAATACTTGGTCCCTTGGTTTAGAGGGAACTGCAGGCTTGCAGCTTCTGGATGTTAAGCAAAGTGGAGAAGAAGTTGATGGATTAATGGGCTTGTCTATCACTCTAGATGAGTGGATGAGGCTTGACTCTGGGGTAGTGGATGAAGAAGAACAGCACAGTGACAGGACATCGAAGATACTTGCTGCCCATCATGCTAAATCGATGGAGTTAGTTGCTGAAAAACGGAATGGAGACAAAAAGAGCAAGAAATCTGGTAGAAGATGGGGCTTGTTAGGGAATAACTTCACTGTTGCTCTCATGGTTCAACTACGTGACCCGCTACGTAACTATGAGCCAGTTGGCACACCTATGCTTGCTTTAATTCAAGTGGAAAGGGTTTTTGTCCCCCCAAAGCCCAAGATCTACAGTACTGTTTCAGACAAAGGTAATAGCGAGCAAGATGATGAGGAGCCCAAGACTGAAGAGGTTCCAGATAAGGCATTAGTCACAGAACAGAAGGTTGAGGAATTAGAGGATTCCATTCCTCAGTTTAAGGTTACAGAAGTGCACGTTGCTGGTTTCAAGAGTGAACCTGAAAAGACGAAACCATGGGGCAATCAAACGCAGCAGCAGTCTGGCTCAAGATGGCTGCTTGCAGCTGGCATGGGCAAGGGCAACAAGCACCCCCTGATGAAATCCAAAGCAATCACAAAGCCGAGCCAAGAGGCAGCTGGTCGGCCAGGAGACACCCTCTGGAGCATCTCGTCGCGCGTCCATGGTGCAGGGACCAGATGGGGCGAGCTAGCAGGAGCTAAAAATCATTCGCGGAATCCAAATATCCTCCTTCAGAAGGACAAGAGATTTCGGTAATATTTTGGTGGGTAGTTAGCTTGTAAGACATGTCTTCCCGGTTTGATCGGGGTAACTTATTTTTCTGGAAATGTTCCTAGTTGATTGTAAAATCATGTACATTAAGTTCTCTTGCATACTGAACCATCTTGGATCAGTTCTTTTTTTTTTATGCTTCCCTATTGGTTGTGCTATGTTCCTTCTGAATTCCATTGGGCTCAACTGTACAAAGAAACTGGTGTCTCTCTCTTCACAATGAAAAGAGCGGCTTCTACGAAGGTGCAATACAATCTCCCAATATTCGGAATGCTCTCGTCACTCACACCGCTGTCTTGGGTTTATACTTCATGTCTCAGCACGAAAGAAAACACTATTCATTTCTCTGCTCAAGAAACTGTGGGGATGAAATCAAGCAGGCCTGTTACGACGCCATGCCATCCGCGAAAAGAATACGACGATTTCGCCAATGGTGCTAAGATAGATCCGCCGTCCTCTGCCGCGTTGTAGACTTCCACAGATGGGCAGCGTTGCAGCTTGTGGCTTTCTCGACAGGTCAGTGCACCGGTGCAGATTAGCAAATCGTTCATGGCATCCCGTGCTCGCCGTGGACACAATGATTCCATCTACAAGGGTCCCCCCGATCCTATGAAAAGCTTAGTTGGCTGGACCCTGGGCGCAAACTTTTGTTCGAGGAATTCTGCGGGTCCTGTCGCGGTCGACAGCTCATCGTCCAAGTAGTATCATCACTCGGCCCTGGGTGAAAGGAAATCCACGGAATCTGTTCTCGTGATCTCATCCAAGGGACGCTTGACTACTGGCCATCCAAATTCCAAACCCAAGAGGCAGATCCTGGAACCCTCGTTTTTGAATTTTGACACGACCCGGGGAGTCTTCGGTCTCTTTTCGACCTGATTCCTCGTTCGGTTTATGCGTGCTCGTCTTGAGCAGCGCAAGCAGATGGTCAGATGCTGGTAGTGGTAGTTGCATTAGGTGATCAGGTACGCAAGGACGCCGCGGGTCGCAGCGTCGCGCTGGTTCCTGGTATGCAAGGCTAAGATTCTAACAGGGCTGCTCGTCCTTTCCAAAGTCCCAAAACCATGTTTGGCATTAGTGTGAGGCTCACCCGCTTACTGACTGGTACCCATGGTCATCTTACTTGACTGGGTTCTGGGTGTTTAATTGCCGGCATCTGATTGGAAGATGACAGCCTACGCCCTCCAGCGATGCAAATGCAAGACGGTTTCAGCCTACAGCAACCCGGGACAGCTTCTTCTGCCTACAGAGATACCCCTACAAGCAACGGCAAACATCTGCCACTGCCAGCATCATATTCTACAGGTTCCAGTTATCTGAAACCATGGAGTGCAGTAGAATTAATTTTGTTTCAAAGGCTGAGATGACCGAAGCCGACTTTTTCTGGATCTGAAAATGTGAGGATAAAAAAAAAAGGAACGAATAGTTGTGCAGCCTGGAGACGGGAGAATTCCGATCTGTTTTCTGCTCTTACAGTTTCATTCAGACCCCACCTTTCCAGAATCAAATTTGATTGAAATGGACGGCACGCCACCATGACCCGGCGGTGGCTTGCACTTGCGCAGCGTCGCCATCATCGCGGTGGCCCGCTGGTTTCTTACCTTCTCCCACTTTTCCCCCAATGCACTTGTCAAAGAGGGCCTCGTTTGGTTCATCTGTGCTATGAACAGTAATCACAGAATCTTTCATGTATGGAGGCTTAAACGAAGTTTATTTGTAAAAAATTTTCACAGACGGGTGCAACTTTGCGCGACGAATCTAACGAGGCAAACAAATCCGTGATTGGCTGCAGTAATGCTACAGTAATCATCATCTAATCGTGCAGTCAAAAGATTCGTCTCGCGAAATAGCACATGGATTGTGAAGTTAGTATTGCAAACTATCTTTATTTAGTATTTTTAATTATTAATCAAAGTTTATACTAAATGTGCTACGGACCAAACAGGGCCGAGGTAGCGAGATGTACCCGGCAGCCAGTATGAAGCCATGAGCTAGCGCGGTCGGGCTTGGACGGACGGCCGCGCAACGCCCAGCGCCTGACTTCGTGTTTCCGCAGCCATTTCAAACCCCGGGGCTAACCCGGTGGCCCCCGTCGCCGCGTCATGGGACCATCCATCATTGGGACAGTACGTACGCATCCCTGTATTTGCTCTCCAAAGTCTGGGTCGGGCGCTCCGTCGCGTGCGCACGTTGTGGCGACGACGTGCGCGCCTGTGCGACTCGCCGCTGCAGTTGCCGAAGTTGCTGCCGTTTTCCGGCTATCCGTAGCACTGGCGAGAACGTACGTACCTGCACGACCTTGGCAACTAACAAGTGGTGACGCTGACGACAGCACCGGGTTTGGGTTTGGGACTTTGGGTACTGCGTTCCGTTTGAGCTGGAAGGATGAGGATGCAG
The DNA here is from genome assembly GCF_016808335.1 of Panicum virgatum. NCBI lineage: Eukaryota > Viridiplantae > Streptophyta > Magnoliopsida > Poales > Poaceae > Panicum > Panicum virgatum. The sequence continues at coordinate 46,233,857 of NC_053140.1, read as the reverse complement.
CCAATATTTTCATCCGAGTTGGGGTCCATGACAGGCGCGTACCCTGTGTACAGTGTACCCCTACCCGCACAGCTGAGCTGATGGGCCCGCGGAGATGAACCCAAGCGGCAGGGCTTATGTGTACGACGAGTGCTCGCTTTAGTTCTTCCATCGGGAGCAAACAACGCGTCATAATCATGCGCTTTCCCATCGAAAATAATATAGTGTCGAGTGATCTTGAATTCATCAGCGAGGGATTCCGGATTTTCTTGCGCCATTTGACCACCACCAAGCTTAACCTAATCCGTTGAATATTTTTTTTTGAACGGGAGAATAGTTTTTTTTTGCGAGTTAGTAATCCGTTGAATAAAAATAGCTTACTTTTTTTTTCTATACGTCTACACATTCAAAACGGAGTATATCCATGGCGTGTATCATGCGCGCGCGTAGCGTTGCATGGCAGCTAAGCCGTCATGCTTGACGGGATACACTTATTTTCTTTCTCCAAGGATGGTAAGCAAGCTGCATTATTCGCACATGGATCAGCAGCATCACGACCGAGCGCCGTTGCCATCGCGCACGGGGTTCATGAATCATTATTATTAAACAGTTGCAGCGTGTTGGCAATTAAAATTGGCAATAACCGTGGCCGACCGGTCTGGACATGTAATTTAAGTCTGATTAGGGTTTTAGGTTTAGAGTCATTTTGTAACCGGATTTGAAAGAGGTATGTCTTTTCCGGCCTATAAATATAAAGGCTATGATCGATTGAGGATTTTTATAATCACAATCGAATCAAAACAATTCTCTTTACCCTATTTTCCAAACCCTAGCTTTTCCAAGTTCAAGGGCGTCTTGAGTGGCCTGCTGATCACAAGGCAATCCTAGATCTTCGAGCTCCGACGTTGTTCCTCCCGAGCTTGAGGTTCTAAGTCTTCGCAAGTTTCTGCATCCAACCGGTCTGACCGGTTGGAGGGACCGGTCTGACCGATCCGGTTCGAAGTTTGTTGGTGATCGTTTGCGATCAGCGCGTGCTAGTGCATTGGTGTGTGTTGACCAGAAAAATGTTAAATGATAGTTTTGGTAGGTACTGTCCTATGCACAACAGCACAAAGTTAAATGAGTTGGCTGGTGGCTGGGCTGATTTGGCATGAGAGGAAAATACTGCTGGCTGGCTGGTTGGCTGGTGGCTGAGCTGATTTGGCGTGAGAGGAAAACACTGTTGCTGCTGGCTGACCAGCCAGCCGAACAAGCCGAATGAACCGCGGGCCTGGCGATCGGCAGCTCGCAACTACAGTTGCATCTATTTTCAGGGCGACTCTACGCAAATGCTCCAACGGCACGATTCATAGTACGAGTACGGCTCCAATAGCAGCTCGCCGAAAGCCATCGAGTTCTCCTTTTCTCCCATCAAGAAATCCACCCAAAAATCTGCTAAAAAAAAGAAATCCACCCAAAATGACGACTCGCTGCCTAACTGTCGGCCAGGTGGCCCCCGCGCCCTCCCGCCAGTCCATCCACCCCGCCGCTGCCCGGCTGTCCGCTCCACGCCTGCCCCCCGCGCACATGTCAACAGCCATCCCTAACCACCTGCCATGCCCCGCCCCGTCAGAGCACTTTCCCCACGCTAATCACACCGGAAACCTCGCGTCGGGTCCCCGATTCGTCTAATCCCTTCCGGGTCCACCACCTCCGCCTTTGAGATCCTCCCCTCTCCCGTTCCTACCCGCACCGGCACCGCCACCTTCCCCCAGCTTTCTCCGGCTTTTGGAAATGTCGCGCGCAGCCGCGCTGGTGCGCTCGTGGTGACGACCCCGATCGCACGTTGGCGCGAGCGGGCGGCACAGTTCCGTTCCGACTCGCGCACCGAGATTATTCCCCCATTTTTTTTAATCGCGTTACATGACAAGTGGCGCCCTGTTGGCTTCGCCTGGCACCTGGCTGTGGCTCCCCTCACCCCCACCCTCCTCCTCCCTCTCTCTCCTCCTGTCGTGCCGCGGTCGCGTCGCCCTCCACCACCACCAGCCCACCCGCCTCCGCGTCGCTGCTGCTGCTGCTGCCACCGTCGCGCGCCTCCACGCCCCCACCCGCCCGCGCGCCGCTCGTTCCCTTGCCGGGGCGGATCGCTCCGCCGCAGGGGCGATCGGCGATCGGCGAGCGCCCGGGGGGAGGAGATCGCCCGTCGGCGCCGCCGCTGCCGCCGCCGACCGTGCCGCGACTCCTCCCGTCCGGTCCCGTGACAGCGCCTTAAGCCGGGGTCCGTCCCTCGAGGCAGGGCGGGGCGGCTCGATCGCCACAGATGAGACATGGTGCGTGCCTGTCTCTGTTTGTTTGTCTTTTTTGCTGCGACGCTGATGTGTCCGAGCGCGAGCTTGTCTGCTTCCGTTGGCGTCTGCTTTTGGCTGGGTTTGGGGGGACTATCGTGTGGTTTTGCAACTCAAGTTTGGGGGAAAGTGAAGTGAGATTGGACTTGGCCTTTTGCACAATTTTGGAGGGCTCGATTTACTAAGCGATAAATCGATTGGATTTCTCTGGTACATTTGTTGGATGAACTGAATTTTAGCTTCCTCGTGCAGAGCAAAAGTGTAGCCACAAGTATTTTATTTTTGCAGGCTGTTCGGATCATGTCAGAGTAGCTTGCTATGATAACACTTGTTTAGAAAAACTAATTGTGTTTAATTCAGTGCTCTTGGTATAGGAGTTGAATGAAGTGAAGTCTGTTCACTCTGGGGAACCAGCTGAACTGTATAAGTCCCAGTTTTGCTATGATATTTTCAGGGCAATGCACATTGCTGGAATTGCTATACATTACATGCGATTAGACCTGGACTATTCTAAGTAAAAAAAAAACTTGAAGGATAGTTGGTATACATGTCATCCTTTGTGAAATTCGCTGACCTTTTTGCAATTTTCTGCGGTGCACGTTGCAACATTTATATATGCATGTATGCTAGTCTGTTGATCTGCCTGGAATGCAACTTCACATGTTGAATTTGTCGCTTGTAACATTTTGCAGGCTTCAATGTTAAACATCGTTATAGGCTCTCATGTATGGGTGGAAGATAAAGATTTAGCCTGGGTTGATGGTGAGGTATCCAGAATCGATGGTCAAAATGCCCATGTTCGCACAACCAAGGGGGATACGGTATGTGTTATCATGCTGATGAAGTCTGGCATGTTCCTGTTCTGTTTGTTTTTGGGTTCTTTATGATTTCAGAGCTCAGTTTCTTGTTCAGAGTGCATTTATAACTTCCTTTACTGTGTGTGTCATCGCTTGTCATTCTTCTAGTGTTCACTCAAGTATAGACCAATGCTGGCATCTAACCACAGATTATATTGCAAGACTGCTCTAATACATAGCCAGGAAAACTTTTAAAACATCGATGAATAATCTGACCATTGCATATTGTGATGATATACTCCTCGCTAATGTATGAGTTTATGAGTTTTTTTCTCCCTTACATGTACCTTCTATCTTGTGATTCCTGCTTCCACCCATATATGTAAGGTCTGCAGTTTATAACCTACTATCTGGATTAGATGGATGAGAAACCAAGATTTAAAATCTGCAGTATGTGCAATCTCATGTGCATGTAAATCATGAGCACGGGGTCATACCATCGCGCCTCCACCATCAGACCAATAGGCTGTTCCCGAGCATTGGTCATATTGTCAGTAGACTGCTTGAGAAGTATTGAACGTTTGACAATTGTCAACACCTAACGGCGTCTTACTAGAATATGTCCTGGATCAACCCTTTTTAATCTGTTTTTCATTTTTCAATTATCATAGACAAGGAATTTTCCTGGTAATGAAAAACAAACTTCATCTCTATGCCTGTGTGGTTTATAAATATAAAAGGTGCAGGATTATTTGAATCTCTTCTGTCCCTGTTTTGTCTTGCATCATTTCTGAAAATTCTGGTTTGTTATGGCTGCAGCAGTGGACAAACGATAGACCTTTAAAGTAGTTTTAAAAATAAGCCTGTAATTTATAGATTTGATTGGCTTGCTGTACTTCCAGGTTTGTTACTAATAGATTAGGAATGAACTTATCATATTACTTTGTTAGGGGGCAGCTGTTTACAATCTGCTGATTACATTTTTGAGATTAAATGAAAATAGACCAAGAAACACACTACGACACATACCTCCTCTCATGTTTCTCCCTGTTCTCCTGAACTCCTCTGTAGTCTGTCCATTAATTGCTCTCCTTCTTCAGTGACACTCTACCACAAGTTCTCAGTTCTCACATTCATCTTCCCTCCAATGAATTTTTACTGAATTAGCTACCATAACAAGTTTGTTCAAAATGGAGTAGCTAATCATCTGTTTGATGAATATCCCTGCCCACCACCAACTACTTTATTATTTTTGTGTGATTGTTGAACCCTTCTCTTCCCTACAATGAAACTCCAGGCGGTTAGACCTCTATGCAATCTATACTTAGGAGTTAACAAAATTCTTGAAAGCGGTCAGCCTCTACCCCACCGCATGCCTTGGCTTCTTTCCCAGAGCGGTTAGACACTGACCTGTATTATTCTTTTTCTGGGCAAGATATGTGCAAAGATCTGGTAACTTCATATAGCCTTTTGTCCCAAGCGAGTTGGGGTAGGCTAGAGATGGAACCCAAAAGACACAGATGTCACGGTTCAGGCACGTTGATAGCTAATCTCCAAACGCTCATATCCAAAGCTACCTCTTTAGAGATATTCCAATCCTTAAGGTCTCTCTTAACCGACTCGCCTAAGTCAGTTTAGGTCTACCTCTACCCCTCTTTACATTATCGGCACGCTTTAGAATCCCACTACGCACTGACGCCTCAGGAGGCCTCCATTGGACATGTACAAACCATCTCAACCGATGTTGGGTAAGTTTCTCCTCAATTGGTGCCACCCTGACCCTATCCCGAATAACTTCGTTCCGGATTCTATCCCTCCTTGTGTGCCCGCAAAACCACCGCAACATCCAGCATCTCTGCTACACTCAGTTGCTGGACATGTCGTCTTTTTGTAGGCCAACATTCAGCACCGTATAACATCACCGGGCGAATCGCTGTTCTATAAAACTTACCTTTTAGCTTTTGTGGCACCCTAATGTCATAGAGGACGCCCGAAGCTTGACGCCATTTCAACCATCCTGCTGAAATTCTATGCATGACATCTTCATCAATGTCGTCATCCTTCAGCACTAAGAAAATATACAAATGTGATTCAGAACACTGCCATGTGTACACCGAGGAATGTAAATGTGCCACTCCCTTTTTTCTGCTATATTTGTCCATAGCACACCATATGCACAGATCAAGAAAAACACAATGTGAAATGACCATCTGTGCCCCTATTAGATGTCATAACACATCAGCTGCTCTTCTATTGAAGCATTTAATTAGGGGTAGTGAGTGGCAGTACTGCAATAACTGCACCCTTGGTATCCTCAGTGGACAAACATTGTGGAATGGATGGAGTGGTATTCAATTTATAATTTAATGCAACATTGATGCCAATAATGTGCCATGATTTCCCTATTCTGTTACTGCTTTACTCGAAGTTTTCTTTTTGTCTCATGAAATTGGTTATGCTTTTGCTTGTGTAACCAGGTCACTGCAAAGATATCAGATATTCACCCTAAGGACACAGAAGCACCACCTGATGGAGTGGATGACATGACAAGGTTGTCATACTTGCATGAGCCTGGAGTTCTGGATAACCTGGCTGTCAGATATGCAAAAAATATCATTTATGTGAGTGATAATTCGTTAAATTGTGGAATATTACGCGAGTCAACTTTCTCTAATGCTCTTCTCTTGAGTTCCCAGACCTATACTGGCAACATTCTGATTGCAATAAATCCATTCCAAAGGCTGCCTAATCTGGTTGATGCCCGTACTATGGAAAAATACAAAGGTGCAAATCTAGGTGACCTAGATCCTCACGTATTTGCAATAGCTGACGTCTCTTACAGGTGAATGTTTATACTACTACCATCAAATGTTATTCATCAACTGCCTAGTGGAGGTACCCCTATATTGATGGTACCATTTTGCATTCATTTGAATAAGGAAACAGGCAAATGATAAATGAAGGAAAGAGTAACTCCATTTTGGTCAGTGGTGAAAGTGGTGCTGGTAAGACTGAAACTACAAAATTGTTGATGAGATATCTTGCATTCCTGGGTGGGCGATCTGGAACAGGAGAAAGGACAGTTGAACAGCAGGTTTTAGAAGTAAGTTTGAAAATTTCGTTAGTCAACATTTCTTGGTGATAAAAGCAAATGTTATATGATAGTCTTGTCAAACTAATCATTCCATTTGTAGCTATTGTTTCCATTACTTACTTATGTTTCGGATCCAGTCTAATCCAGTTCTTGAAGCTTTTGGGAATGCGAAAACCGTTCGGAACAACAACTCAAGGTGATTTCCTTTTCATGGATATCATAATATATGTGGAACTCAGAAGATATTCAACATGTCTTGTTATAGACCTAAAGTACAAAATCTTGGTGGTATAACACCAATAAGCTGAAAATACAAAACCCTCGTGATAGTACCTACTGTCTTGCATAACTGAGGTATGGCCAAATTGCAATATCTGTAGCAGCTTCATCTTGTGGGTGAGTTGGTTAGTGCATGAACTAGATGATATCAGAGTCAAATATCTTATGTTGGAGACAATTATAAGGAAATCAATTTGCTGCCTCCTTGAGACATGTGAGTCCTTGCTGTCAGCTTGGCTTTGTGATCTATGTGACTGTGAGGGAGGGTTAAAGTATACTGCCTTCCTTTTCTCAGCAGCTAATTCATTGGTTTTGTAAGTATCAAACTAACCAATGGTATGACTCACGTTTTGTTAAGGCATGGAGCACTATAAACGAAAATTATGACAAGGGGGCAATATTTCAATATTAGACCTCAATTTGAAAGCTTTGTAGCAACTGTTTAGTTTGGAGGTACATAATATCTAACTCACAACAGTTACAACAAGTCGGCAATTGATAGAAAAGGCTTATGTTGAACTCATCTGGTTTTGGCAGATTAAACAAAAGAAAAGCCTGCTGGTAGAGCCTTAGGAAATCTTGTAGCAGCTCTAGTGAAAACCAAACATTAAATTTTTGTGGCATATGAAACCTTTTTCTGGTCACTAAAGTCACTAGCCAAACAAGCCTGTTGATAGAAGTAATAATAGTAATTTTAAGAAAAACTACAACCATTACAAACTCTGCGTGAGGTCAAAATATTTGTAGGATTTTTTTGTAGGTCACTATTATATAGAAGGATAATTATATAAAATATATCATTTATCCTCTCATACTTGCTCATACTATGGTACTGACTCACTTGTTAACCTTTTCTGTCCATGTGGCGAAGTCGATTTGGTAAATTTGTTGAAATCCAGTTTGACAAAAGCGGAAAGATATCTGGTGCTGCCATTAGGACTTACTTGCTCGAGAGATCGCGAGTCTGCCAAATTAATAGCCCCGAGAGAAACTACCATTGTTTTTACTTCCTGTGTGCAGCACCATCTGAGGTATTTTTTTTTTCAATCTTGACGTAACTATTTATTTCAGATCTTCTAACCAAGCTGTTACTTGTGCCATTCTCTATGCAAAATTTATGATTGCTGGATCTTAAGAAGTATAAGCTTGGGGACCCATCTTCATTTCACTATCTCAACCAATCAACTTGCATTAAAGTTGATGGGATCAATGATGCTGAGGAATATCTAGCAACAAGAAATGCAATGGATACTGTTGGCATCACTGAGCAAGAACAGGTTTGAAATTCCTCCTCTTTAAGTAACAAATTGTTTGTTGATTGTGGATAAAGGAGCTATACATTAAGTAATTTCTTTTTCTCAAATGGCATGACTATCTACAGGAAGCTATATTCCGCGTTGTTGCTGCGGTGCTTCATCTTGGAAACATAAATTTTGCAAAAGGGAGAGAGGTCGATTCATCTGTAATAAAGGATGAAAAATCTAGATTCCATCTTAATACAGCAGGAGAGCTCTTGATGTATGACTGATGTTTTTCCATTCTCCGCTTCTGTCATAACTTTAATGTTATATTACATGTCCATAATCCACGTTATACTTGGAATGATCATTACAGGTGTGATTGCGGGAAGTTGGAGAATGCCTTGATAAACAGGGAAATTAATACACCAGAAGGAGTGATTACCACTACAGTTGGTCCGAGTTCTGCTACTATTAGCAGGGATGGTTTAGCAAAGCAGATATACTCTCGATTATTTGACTGGTAATAGGCTTGGCAATTTATTCATTACTAATCATGTAATTGTTTTCTAATTACGTATACTTATATTATTACAGGCTTGTAAACAGAATAAATGCATCAATAGGACAAGACCCAAACTCGAACAAACTGATTGGGGTACTTGATATATATGGCTTTGAAAGTTTTAAAACTAACAGGTAAGCAATTAGTTCAAGAAGGAACATTAAATTTGTTGCTGTGGAAGACCTTTCTGAGGGGTGCTTACCCTCCTACTTGTGACTGTTATAACAGTTTCGAACAACTATGCATCAATTTTACCAATGAAAAACTCCAGCAACATTTTAATCAGGTATTGTGGAACTCACATTTTAAGTAGAACTTTTCTTTTTCTTGCTTGCATGAGCCAATTAATGCCCAATGCTTGTTTCGGTAGAATGTCTTCAAAATGGAACAAGAGGAATACACAAGGGAGCAGATTAATTGGAGTTACATAGAATTTGTTGACAATCAAGATGTACTTGACTTGATAGAAAAGGTATGAGTTGGTTACTATATAAGATGCAGTGCCTTGTGGTTACTAAGGTATTGATCTATTAAGCTTAGTCTTTCCCAGCCTAGCTATATCGCATAGTTTAGCTACAATGCCATACACACATGATGGCAGTAATCAAGACACTTGTATTCTTGACTTCTTGTTGACCTATTATCCTTTTATATTCTCATGTTGAGCTATCATTTTTCTATGTCCAGAAACCAGGTGGCATTATTGCACTTCTTGATGAAGCCTGGTGAGTTTGAATGTTTCATATTTTCCTCTGACCAACCTATTTCTGTGCTTATCTATGCATGATTGAGAGAACTAAAATTATTTTGATACTTTCAGTAGGATTTTTTTTGTTGAGTTTGGTGCATTTCCAGATCCTACTTTCCATATTTTGTTGAATTGAACACCCAGTTTCCGATTCCAAATTATTTGTTCACATATTAATCAAGGATGCACATTACTAATTTTGTGAATACATGTGTCTAACAAGAGTTACCCTCTTCTGTGCTCGCATATATTTACGAGCATGTTTCTTGCACTAATTTCGTGAATAGTATCTAACAACAGTTATCCTCTTCTGTGCTGATATATATTCACCAGCATGTTTCCAAAGTCCACACATGAGACATTATCTCAAAAGCTGTATGAAAAGTTCAAGAACCACAAAAGGTTTACCAAACCAAAGCTTTCACGGACTGCTTTTACAATTCAACATTATGCTGGAGATGTAAGTATTTTGCACTACAACACCCGTCCTGTCGTTCAGTTTTCTTGTTTTTGCCTGAGTACGATCACTTTCCTTTTTTATTTCCCCAGGTAACATACCAATCTGATCAATTCCTGGACAAGAACAAAGACTATGTGGTAGCGGAGCATCAAGAATTACTTAACGCTTCAAAGTGCCCTTTTGTATCAGGGTTATTTCCACCAGCAACTGAAGAGAACACAAAATCATCAAAATCCTCAATCGCGACTCGCTTTAAGGTAACATTTCTACACCAGAATGGAGATCTGACAACATTTACTTTGCTGTATTCTTATGAAAGCTTTGGTGTACATGTCAGTGTTTCTGTATTTGATTTCTGAATGCAATTTGCAGATGCAACTTCACGAGCTTATGGAGACTTTGAGCTCAACAGATCCACATTACATCAGATGTATAAAGCCAAATAGTGTTCTTAAGCCTGCTGTTTTTGAGAACACTAATGTTTTGCAGCAGCTTCGATGCTCGGTAAGGAAACTGTCGCATACATGTTTGCCAAATTTCTAGATGCTCGTTTTATGGTGCTCTTCACTGATGATTTTCCATCCTAATAGGGTGTTCTTGAAGCCATTAGAATCAGCTGTGCTGGTTACCCCACAAGGAAACTATTCCACGATTTTCTACATCGCTTTCGTGTTCTTGCTCCCGAAATTCTGAAAGAGAAGTGAGTATGATTGTTCTACAATGAAATGCCCTTTCGCACCTCCAGGTTTATCATGTAATTATGACCATATTTTTTTCTGATAGAAATGATGAAAAAGTCGCCTGTCAAAAGATTTTGGACAAAATAGGACTACAAGGTTATCAGGTGAAGCACACTGAACTCCTCAGCATGTACCAAATATTGACATGTTTCTCCTCTTCACAACTTTCATACACACACAAGAAAGAAAGGGCATAAGTCTGGTAGGTTATTCCTTATTGTGAGAGGGTGCAACATACATAATTATATACTCCCTCAGTCCTGAAATACAAGGCATTTTGGTTTGTCCTAAGTCAAACTGTTCTAAGTTTGACCAAGTTTATAGAAAAGAGTAATAATATTTTGAATGTCAAATGAGAATTATTAGATCTATTATGAAATGTATTTTCATAATTTACTTATTTGATGTATTAGATGCTAATATTCTTCTCTATAAATTTGGTCGAACTTAGACTACTTTGACTTAGGACAAACCAAAATGACTTATATTTCAGGACGGAGGGAGTATGTTCTATAACAGGACAAGTTAGCCGTGAGCTGAAATTGGTGTAAACATTTTACATTAAGAATAGATGGGCAACTCATGAGGTGGAATGACCTATAATTGGAAAATGGACGGCCTTTGTCTTGGTTTCAGTTAGGAGAACAAGTTGTTAGATAATTACCCATGCTCATGCTTGCCTTTCCTTCCTGGTAGTAGTAGTAGCACTAGCACTTTGACCTGCCATGGCTTGCCACTTGAATTTGGGCGGCAAAGAACTGGTGCATATAGTAGCAGCTGCAAGTAGCAGCATGGTAGCAGTAGCAAGTAGTAGCAGCAGTAGTAGGAAGTAGTGGTAGAGGCTGCAAGGCACTATAGAGCCATACCATGTAAATAACTCACCTTGACTTGGTTGTGTATAAAGGAGACGACAGCTGCAGCTCTGGAGATTAAGCAGCTCCACTTCCCGTGTGCTCTTCCTGAGTTCTTCCTCTCATCTTGTTCATCTTCCACCTGCAAAGTGTGTGTGAGTGTGTGAGGGATTGCCAACAAGTGGTATTCAGAGCTTGAGTGTTCGAGCTTGGTGGCTATGGCTTCCCTGGATCGTGAGCATGGGCGCGGGCGTTCTCAGGAGCGTGGCTGTGGGCGCCAGACGACGTACGTTGTGAAGAAGACGGTGCGGGACGTCGGCGGCGCGCAGTACTCCATGCTCACTCGCACGAACTACGCCGAGTGGGTGGTGCTGATGAAGGTGATGCTCAAGGCGAGGCGCCTGTGGGCGGCGGTGACCGTGGGCACCGCTGACGAAGAAGACGACCAGTCGGCCATGGAGGCCATCCTCAAGTCTGTGCCGGCAGAGTACGTCGTCCCGCTCGGCGCCAAGGACTCCGCCAAGGAGGCGTGGGAGAGCCTGGAGACGATGCGGCTGGGCGGCGATCGCGTGCGCAAGGTGAAGGCGTAGCAGCTCAGGCGGGAGTACGAGGCGATCGCGTTCCGCGATGGAGAGGCCATCGAGGACTTCGCGCTGCGGCTCACCTCACTGGTAAGCCAGCTAGCGCAGGTTGGCGTCGACATCGGAGAGGAGGAAGCGGTGGCCAAGTACTTGCGGGTCGTGCCGCCCCGGTTCGAGCAGATTGCGCTCTCAATTGAGACACTGCTCCACATGAGCACGCTCTCGATCGAGGACATCACCGGGCGGCTCAAGGCGGTCGACAACCGCGCGGAGGCCCCCGCCCGCACGACTGCCGGCGGCCAGCTACTGCTCACAGAGGAGCAGTAGGCAGAGCGCTTGCGCGAGAGGAAGCAGGGGGAGGGCTTCTCTGTTTCACGCAGCGGCGGCAGAGGCGACGTGCGCGGCAGGCGGCGCGGCAAGCCACGGCGGAAGGCGGATGGCGCCGGCAAGGACGGTGGCGACCGTGTCGCCGACAAGGATCGTTGCCGCAATTGCGGCAAAATCAGGCACTGGGCCCGCGACTGCAAGGAGCCGCGGCGCCAGGAGCGGGCGCATCTCGCCCAGGATGACGAGGAAGAGCCTGTGCTGCTCATGGCGCAGGTCTGCGCCATCAACACCGAGGCAGAGGACCGCGGCGGGCGCGTCGAACTCGACGAGCCACGCGCACGGGTCAACCTCGGGCGAGCAGAGGAGGCAGAGGAGTTGTGGTACCTCGACACCGGCGCGAGCAACCACATGACCGGGAACCGCACGGCCTTCTCCGAGCTCGACACCGGAGTCGTCGGCACTGTGATGTTCGGGGACAACTCCGGCGTCGACATCCAGGGGCGCGGCACGGTCGTGTTCCAGTGCAAGAGCGGCGAGCACAAGGCGCTGACGGATGTGTACTACATCCCCAAGCTCCGGAGCAACATCGTCAGCATTGGCCAGCTCGACGAGCGTGGCTGCCAAGTGCTGATCGACGGCGGCGTGCTCCGGATCAAGGACCGCGAGCACAAGCTACTTGCCAAGGTCGAGCGCGGCAGGAATCGCCTCTACACACTGGCGCTGCGCTTTGCGCGCCCGGTGTGCCTGGCGCGCCGCTGCGACGACGAGGCATGGCGCTGGCACGCACGATTTGGCCATCTGAGCTTTCATGCTCTGGCCAGGATGGCGCGGCGATGCATGGTGCGAGGACTGCCGCTGGTCGAGCACGCCGGCGAGCTCTGCGACAGCTGCCTTGCCGGGAAGCAGAGGAGGCTGCCGTTCCCCAAGAAGGCGAGCTACCGCGCCGGGGACGTCCTCGAGCTCGTCCATGGCGACCTCTGCGGGCCAATCACACCGGCAACACACGGCGGGCGGCGCTACTTCTTGCTCTTGGTGGACGATTGCAGCCGCTTCATGTGGCTGCACCTCCTGTCGATCAAGGATGAGGCGCCGGCGGCCATCAAGGAGTTCCAGGCGCAGGTGGAGACGGAGACGGTGAAGAAGCTGCGCGTGCTGCGGACGGATTGCGGCGGCGAGTTCACCTCGGTCGAGTTAGGCCTCTACTGCGCGGGACAGGGCGTTGAATGCCACCTCATGACGCCGTACTCGCCGCAGCAGAACGGCGTCGTGGAGAGGAGGAACCAGACGGTGGTCGGCATGGCGAGGAGCATACTCAAGGCTAAGAAGATGCCGGCGGTGTTCTGGGGCGAGGCGGTGAGCACGGCGGTGTTCATCCTGAATCGCGCGCCCACCAAGAGCTTGGATGGCACGACGCCGTTCGAGGCGTGGCACGGGAGGAAGCCGGATGTGTCCTTCCTCAGGACATTCGGCTGCATTGGGCACGTGAAGAAGACGAAGCCCAACCTCTCCAAGCTGGAGGACCGGAGCACCCCGGTGGTGTTCCTTGGGTATGAGCGCGGCAGCAAGGCCTACCGGCTCTACGACCCACAAGGACGGCGTGTGGTGGTGTCCCGCGACGTCATCTTTGACGAGGCGGCGTGCTGGAGCTGGGAGGAGGAGTCCGGCGATGGGGAAGCGGTGCGCGGAGCCTGGAGGGACTTCGTCATCGAGCACGTGGAGGTCCAGGACGGGGTGATCGCTGACGGGGAAGCAACGGCGAGCCCAGGTGGTGGCTCCCCTGTTTCAGGTGCAGCGGCGAGCCCAGGCGGCGGCTCCCCTGCTCAAGCCTCTCCTGTTTCGGAAACAGGGGAAGTCGAGCTGGCTCCGCACTCGCCTGCGGGGCGGCAACCCCGGCCACACCTGCGGCACCATCACCGGGCTTTGCATCGCCGATCCGCTTCGTCACACCTCCACCGAGCGCCTCCTCGAACGTCGACGCGGAGTACTCCGGCGAGCCGCTTCGGTTCCGCGCGGTGGACGACCTCGTCGGCAACACAAGTCCGCCAGGGCAGGCTGCCCGTGTGCTGGACGATCTCGAGCTGCACCTGGGCAGTGCAGAGGAGCCGCCAAGCTTCGCCGCAGCAGAGCAGGAGGAGTGCTGGCGGGTGGCGATGCTGGAAAAGATGGCGGCGGTGGAGGAGAACCGCACATGGGAGCTCATGGACCCGCTGATCGGTTGCCGACCGATCGGGCTCAAGTGGGTCTACAAGGTGAAGCGGAACGAGCGCGGCGAGGTGGTGCGGCACAAGGCGCGGCTCGTCGCTAAAGGATTCGTGCAGCGCGAGGGCATCGACTTCGAGGAAGTCTTTGCGCCGGTGGCGCGCATGGAGTCCGTGCAACTGCTGCTGGCGCTGGCGGCCGAGAGGAGCTGGAAGGTCCATCACTTGGATGTGAAGTTGGCGTTCCTCAACGGAGAGCTCGCCGAGGAAGTGTACGTGCAGCAGCCGCCAAGATTCGTCATCGCCGGCGAGGAGCACAGGGTGCTCCGCCTGCGCAAGGCCCTGTACGGGCTGCGTCAGACGCCGCGCGCGTGGAACATCAAGCTGGACGCAAGCCTCGCGTCGCTCGGCTTCACCAAGTGCGCCACCGAGCACGCCCTCTACACGCGCCGGTCGAAGGGAGGACTGGTGATCGTTGGCGTGTACGTCGACGATCTCATCGTCACCGGCGCAGAGCAGCGGGACATCGACGCGTTCAAGGAGAAGACGAAGTCGATGTTCCGCATGTCAGACCTCGGCCTGCTCACCTACTACCTCGGCATTGAGGTGGAGCAGGTGAGGGAGGCCATCACGCTCCGCCAGAGCTCCTACGCTGGGAAGCTGCTGGAGCGGAGCGGGAAGGGCGAGTGTAGGGCGTGCCAGACGCCCATGGAGGAGAAGATCAAGCTGTCAAAGGACAGCACTGCCCCCTTGGTGGATGCCACGAGCTGCCGGAGCATCGTCGGCGCGCTTCGCTACCTCACGCACACACGGCCGGACATCGGGTTCGCCGTGGGGTACATGAGCCGGTTCATGGCGGAGCCGCGGGAGGATCACCTCGCTGCGGTCAAGTATCTGCTCCGCTATGTGGCAGGGACGTGCGACTACGGGCTCGTCTACCCAAGGAGGAGCAAAGGAGAGGGACGCGCGACTACAGGCTCGTCTACCCAAGGAGGAGCAGAGGAGAGCTGGAGCTGATCGGGTTCAGCGACAACATGGCGGGCGACGTTGATGGAAGAAGGAGCACGACTGGCGTGCTCTTCTTCCTTGGAGCGTGCCCGATCTCCTGGCAATCAATGAAGCAGAAGGTCGTCGCGCTGAGCACCTGCGAGGCAGAGTACATTGCAGCGGCGACGACATGTTGCCAGGGAGTTTGGCTGGGGCGGCTGCTGGCTGAGCTCACCAGAGAAGAAGCTCGGGCACCCATCCTGATGGTG
The DNA here is from genome assembly GCF_016808335.1 of Panicum virgatum. Taxonomy (NCBI): domain Eukaryota; kingdom Viridiplantae; phylum Streptophyta; class Magnoliopsida; order Poales; family Poaceae; genus Panicum; species Panicum virgatum. The sequence continues at coordinate 46,218,420 of NC_053140.1, read as the reverse complement.
GACAATCAGTCCGCCATCGCTTTAGCAAAGAACCCCGTCCACCACGACCGGAGCAAGCACATCGACACCAAGTATCACTTCATCCGTGACTGTGTCGATGGTGGACAGATCAAGCTCGAGCATGTCGAGACAGCTCGACAGCTCGGGGACATCCTCACCAAGCCACTTGGGCGCGTTCGACTCACAGAGTTGAGGACCAAGATTGGGGTTGAGGAGATCAAGTAAGAGCAGTGCAATTAGGGGAAGAAATGTTAGATAATTACCCATGCTCATGCTTGCCTTTCCTTCCTGGTAGTAGTAGTAGCACTAGCACTTTGACCTGCCATGGCTTGCCACTTGAATTTGGGCGGCAAAGAACTGGTGCATATAGTAGCAGCTGCAAGTAGCAGCATGGTAGCAGTAGCAAGTAGCAGCAGCAGCAGTAGGAAGTAGTGGTAGAGGCTGCAAGGCACTATAGAGCCATACCATGTAAATAACTCACCTTGACTTGGTTGTGTATAAAGGAGACGGCAGCTGCAGCTCTGGAGATTAAGCAGCTCCACTTCTCGTGTGCTCTTCCTGAGTTCTTCCTCTCATCTTGTTCATCTTCCACCTGCAAAGTGTGTGTGAGTGTGTGAGGGATTGCCAACACAAGTGGGCAGGCCATGTGAGCCCAAATAGGTTTGTTGTTTGGGTTTCAGCTGCATTCTTTTTTTCCCCGAAAGCTATTTTCAGCTGCGTTCTAGAGTATGTCATGTTCTAAGCTAGCAAGTTTGATTGCTTCAAGTTAAAGACATTTTGTTGTTCTTGTATGTAGACAACATGAAATATTTCCCCCTCGAATACAGACAACATGAATTACCAAAAAAATTCAAAGAATAAGGCATTGAGTTCGCTGGAATGGGTACCAATTCACCACAAAGAACTCATGAGGTTTTAATTATAGAATTGGTTCTTGGTGAGGTTTATTGTGGTTGGAGTGAGAGTGGTTTCAATAATGGCCACTGCCAGTCATTTGATCAACATTGTTTCACCTCTTTGTTTAAGCTAATTTCTGTATACATTTGAGCCCCCCAAAAAATTATCTTGGGTAGCTATTCTATATCATATAAAATTGTATGCTTTAGAAGTTTATATACTCATCGCTCTCATACTGTAAATACGTTCTGAGCAACAGATAGGAAGAACTAAGGTATTTCTGAGGGCTGGTCAAATGGCTGAACTGGATGCTAGAAGAACAGAGATGCGAAATAATGCAGCAAGAGGTGTTCAGAGTCAATACCGTACTCACGTTGCTCGTGAGCAGTTCCTGGTACTACGAGATGCATCTATTTGTTTGCAGTCTTTTGTTAGAGGTAAAACCTCTCAGTATGGACTTTGAAATAAAATGCATGCTCATAGAGGCACAGTGGAGCCTTGTACAGTTGTACATATACTAAGATTTTTTTTAATTACAGCAAGATTGGCTTGTAAGCAACATGAATTCCTGAGGCAGGAAGCAGCAGCATTGAGAATTCAGAAAACCACCCGATGGTATTTTGCCTGGAAAACTTATTGCCAACTGCGCTTGTCAGCTGTTACATTGCAGGCAGGGGTAAGGGCCATGGCAGCTCGCAATGAGTTCAACTTCAGAAAGAGAAATAAAGCTTCAATCCGTATCCAGGTAGTTTAGCATTTCTTATAGCAATTTACTGCTGTTTTACTTATACTGCAGATGGGCATTTATATCCTGTCATTATTATATGTTCTTGTACTTTTTTTCTCGTCTATTTGGACCATCACTAATTCACTATGATATTTCCTGCTGCAGTCCCAATGGCGTTGCCACAGAGATTACTCAAATTATATGAAGTTGAAGAGAGCGGCACTAACGTATCAGTGTGCTTGGCGAAGAAGGGTTGCCAAGAAGGAGCTGAGGAAGCTCAGAATGGTACTTGAGCACCTGTTATGGTTTTTATTCTGTAAGACTTATTCTAAGCTTGTTTGGGTTTGCATGTTTTCTAGGCCGCAAGAGATACACAAGCTCTAAAGGTGGCTAAAGAGAAACTTGAGCAACGTGTGGAAGAGCTAACAAACCGCCTAGGCCTGGAGAAGAAACTAAGGGTCAATACTTGGTCTTGATCCCATTGGAATTGTTGAAAAATATTTAAATACTTGGGCCACACAAGCCTATTCTTTTAAACCTAGAAGTACACCAAGCATCATATGCTGACACATTGTGCAACTGCACTTTTTATGCTTATAGACATAGCATCTATGGATCATACTCATGTATATTCAATTTACAGGATGATCTGGCGAAGTCCAAAGCAGAAGAGATTTCCAAACTGAAGACTGCTCTTCATAAGATGGAGCAGCAAGTAGAAGAAGTCAAAGCGATGCAGGAACAAGAATCAGCTAAAAAGGCTGTTGAAGAAGCTCTAGCTCAAGAAAGAGAAAGGATCAATTTGTTGACTACTGAAATTGAGGGCCTCAAGGTATGTTCTTCACCGATGATATTACTGTTTTTAGTAACTGTTTTACAAGCAGGAGTTAAACCGGGACTAGTCTTGTTCAGTTTTATCAAATGGATATTATTAGTTTAATATACTCAGTATTATATACGTACTAAAAAGTATATTATCATAAGATTTCCTTTAGAATTTAGTTAAGTTGCAGCATAAACTTAGCACATTAGGCACTGTTCAGAATGTTGTGTATACTATTGTTACAGGAGCTGCTAGTAGCTGAACGAGAGGAGAATGATATAAGAAAGAAAGCACATGCTAATGCTCTGGAGATGAATGAAGAGTTGAATAAGAAAGTCAGTGATGCAGATGAAAAGATCAAGCAATTTAGTGATATTGTACAGAGGTTTGCTGCTCAATTTCCTTAACTTCATGACATTATTGACTCTTCTACCGAGTTGGTCCAAATGCATTTAGTAATTACATTCGCTCAGTGTTGGAATGGAACTATTATAGTTATAGCAGTGGCAGCAGCCAAACATATCCACGATTCTAGTCGACTCTGTTGGAGTATATTGAGCCCATGTGTATAGAGGCCCACCTAGAGGCCCATGTATAGATTCTATATATACCCACCCATCTAGGGTTGGAGGAATAGAGCAATTATTCCCGTCATTATGGTATCATTAGCCTAGGTTAGGGTTTCCCTTCCTCTGCTCCCTCCCAACTCCCAGCCCGCAGCACCCGCCACCGCCGGCCATGGCCGGCCGGCCGCCGGTGCCGCCGGCCCCCTCCCTTCCCCTCTCCTCCTTCCCTCCTGCGGCGTCACTCGGTGCTGACCGGCATGTGGGGTGGTGTGGAAGGAGGCACCCGAGTCGGCGATCCACTCGGTGCTGACCGGCGGCGTCAGCCCCATGGCGCTGAGGGACTGCGCCAGTGCGGCCTGGTCCCACCCCCAAGGCCAGGAAGGCTGCTGGCTAGGTGGAGCGGACGGGGTCCAGAACGGCGCGAACAGGAGAGCAGCAGCGACGAGCATGGCCGCCAGCTGGGGCTGAGGACGAGGGCCCCCCAAGACCCTGAAACGGCCACATCGGGATGCGCCATGGCCATGGGGCGCTGAAGGATGGCCAGGGCGTACCTCCAGGGCCAGGAGCAGCCACGCGCCAGGGGCGGCGGCCTATGCGGCGCGCACGGCGGCGAGCGAGGAAGCGGCCCGCGCGGGGTTCCTGGGCGCGACGACCTGCGCGGCGGGCGCGACAGCCTACGCGGCGTGCGCAGCGTGCGCTTCGGCGAGAGGCGGCGGCCCGCGCGGCCTGCGCAGCGTGCGCGGCGGCGGCGGGAGCGACGGTGGCCCGCGCGGCGGGCGCGACGGCCCGCGCGGCGTGCGCCCGCGCGGCGTGCGCCCGCGCGAGCTTGGCCTCGAGGTCCCGCAGAGCAGGGGAGATCGCGGGCGGGGGCAGCCACGGCACCCCCATAGCAGGGGAGGTCGCGGGCGGGCGCTCGAAGGCCTCCGGATGCGGTGACGGCTTGTGGCGCCCAGAACAGAGGAGGTCGCGGCGTCCGGGATCCACGCAGATCCACGCAGAGGAGAGCAGAGGACTGCTGGACTGTAGGGGCCCCACGGCTGCAGCGCCCGCGGGCTGCAGGGGAGCAGGGGAGGCCGGCGCGCGCCAAGGGGCGGCAGGGCAGTAGCAGCAGGGGCGGTGGCGCCCGGAGCAGCGGAGTTGCTGGCGCCACGAGCGCCCAGGGCAGCAGCCAGTGGGAGCGCCGCGAGCTGCTCGTCAGGAGGCGCGGCATCGGGCTCGCCATGGCCACGGGCGGAACCAGCAGGAGGAGGAGCATCACGGGCGGGTCCAGCGGCAAGGGCGCTCGGATCTCCATCCTGGCCGGCAACCTCGCCCGCCTCGAGAAAGCGCGCGCCGCCATCCAGCGCGTGTCCGGCCGCGGCGACGTAGGCGTCCACACGGCCGACGCGCGGGACGCGGACGCCGTGGCGTGCGCGCTCCGGGAGGCCGGGCCTGTCGACGTGCTGGGCAGCGGTAGAGGAAGAGGCGGCGGCCGGGAGCAGGGACCACGCGGCGGCGGCGGCGGCTGCGCCATCCGGGGCTGGCCTGAGCACGGACCAGGCGGCGGCGGCAGAGGCCGGCCCGGCGGCGCCAGAGGCGCGCCAGGGCATGGCGGCCAGAGCAGGGCCGGCGGCGGCCGGAGCATGGCCCGCAGCGCCGGATCCAGAAGCAGAGGCGCGCCAGGGAAGGGCGGCCAGAGCAGAGCCGGCGGCAGCCGTAGCATGGCCCGCAACGCCAGATCCAGGGGAGAGAGGGAGGAAGGAGGAGAGGGAAGGGAAGTCCGGCGGCGCCGGCGGCCGGCCGGCCATGGATGCGGCGGCGGTGGCTGGAGAGGGAAGAGAGGATCTAGGCTATTGATACCATGTAGGAGAGAATAATGAGATGTATTCCTCCAAACCCTAGAAGGGTGGGATATATAGATCCTATACATGGGCCTCTAGATGGGTCTCTATACATGGGCTCACATATACACCAATAATTTTGAAACCATGGGTGTCTTGTTAATTAATTTAAATAACTGGGAGCCTTTGTTGTCATTCCTAGATTCACTCCTGTAGGTTCCAATTGCTCTGGAAATTGCCGCAGTTTCTTATTTTGATAGGTGGTAATAGTTCCGCATTTTCTAGGCATTACATTACTCTGATAATGCAAAATTTTCTTTATTGGCTCAGACTAGAAGGGACTATAAGAGAAGGAGAGGCCCTTTTGCTAATCGAAAGACAACAAAATGAAGCAACTATTGCTACATTTGCTGAATCTCAAGCAAAAAATGAAGCACTGGTAAGCAAGCTTGAAGATGCTATGAAACAAAATGATCTCCTCCGTGAAACTGCTCAAAGGTTTGTGCTTATTCCAGAAAATAATATGGTCAACTCTGAATTGTAGCATCATCTATAATCCCTAATTTGCATATTTTATAATGTCGTTGCTGTTTTTTAGAAATAAATATTGGCCCGAAAGCACATTGATAGATATTGTTAGTTGTACCGATTTAAGCTTCTTTTTCATCCTTCTACATATGTGTTCCATTTCCAATAGCTTGCTCATTGTGGAATGCAGATTTGAAGAAGCCATGAAAACTCTGGAATCTTCACTAACTTTTGAGAAGCAACAACACGAGGCAAGTTTGGTAGAACTAGCTGAAGCACGAGAAAAAATTGAAGAGCTTCAAAGAGAAGTTGGGGACACTGATGAAAAATCTACCCTGCTTCAGACTACTATACAAAGGTTTTTTCTTTTCTTCCTTTGCAATAAGTCTAACCGAGCATTCATGCATTAGGTTTTTTTTAGCATTTTTTTATTTGATATTTTCTTCGAAACTATATATTTCATAAATTCATAGAACTCTGTTAATTTTCTTTTACCTTCTGAGGGGATGCATCAAGAGAGATCCTGGTGTACGAAATATATATAGTAAATGGAAAAGATGTTTATGAGACAATATACTAAAAAGATACGGTGTATGAATCTATTTGCACAGAGAAAGGGTACAGATTAACTCCTCATGTTTTGGTAGACTAACAGTTGTTCCTTTTTTTTTCATGGATGGACATAGCCTTGAAGAAAGATTAAGGGAGAAGGATGCTCTATTGACATTAGAAAGACAAGAAAGTGAAGCAACTAAGAAATCCCTTAGTGAATCTGAGGATAGAAACCAGAATTTACTCATGAAAATTGAAGTTGCTGAAAAAGAAATTGCCCACTTCCGAGAAACTATCCAAAGGTCTGTTACTTAATGTTTAGCTTTACCTATTTTTATGCTTGAGAACATTTCATTTCTGATTTTCAATATCACTTGCTAAGCCTGCAGTCTCATGATCTTTTTTTTTCTCAAACTGGCCGGAGAGCTGCCTGTCATTAGTTTGTGAACCATTCTATTATCCCACTATTCTCTTAGCTTATCATTTGTTCCTCATTGTTTTAGACATGAAGAAAATATCGCAGCACTGGAAACTTCGTTGAGATCTGAAAAGCAGCAAACTGATGTAATCATGAAACAACTAGCTGACTCTCAGGGGGAAATAGGAGAGCTGCAAAGGAAGCTTGAAGATGCTGATGGAAGAAATGGGCTTCTTCAAGATTCTTTACAGAGGTTAGATTCTTACCTTAGACTGATATCCAATGCGGTCTCTCAGTTGCCTATTTATTTGTCTGTCAAAATGCACACATCATGTTAGTGAACTCACATGGATAAGCACTCTTGTCCTATAACCATATAGGATATTTCTTTTACAAGATTAACATGTTCCTGAATAGTTTAAAAAAAATCAAGCAATAAGTAAAGCATTTTAAAAAATATTGCAAGAATAGCTAAAAAGTGTTGGTGTATATGTGAGCACATGTATAGAGACCCATCTAGAGGCCCATGCATAGGATCTATATATCCCACCCTTCTAGGGTTTGGAGGAATACAAGCCGCCCCTCTCCTCCTTCCCTCCCTTCTCCTCTGCTCTCGGCGGCGCGACCTCCTCTGCTCCCCTATCCTCTGCTCGGGACTCCTCTGCTTAGGGCCTCTGGCCGCCGGCGCCGTGGCCTGCCGCCCCCTGGGCTCCTGCTGCCGCCGCCACGACCCTCGCCGCCCTCACGAACGTCGCCGACCCGCCACAACCGCCGCCGGGCGACGACGCGGCGGATCCGGCCGCGCAGGCCGCCGCACACCAAGTCGCCATCGCTGCCGGCAAGCAGCATGCCGCCGACGCCGCGCCTGATGCCGCGTGGACCGGGATCAGGATCTCGCCCGCGGATGCGCCGCTCTTCGCCGCCGCCCTCCGCGGGCAGCAGGCCGACGCCGCTCTTGCCGCGGCCCTTCTCGCCGCCAAGTCGGAGGCTTCGGCAGCCCAGGAGCGGGTCCACGTGGCTGCCCTCGCCTGGGAGCGCGAGCGCGCCGCGGCCGACGCCTCCGCTCTCCGGGTCGCCGAGGCGGAGCGCTTACTCCGCGTCTCCTCCGGCCAGCGGCCCGTCGACCCCGAGCCCGGCGCCCCTTCCTCCCGCCAGGCCCCGCCCGCTGGATCTGGAGCCCGGTACGACCCGACCGACCTCATGGTCGCCCAGCTCCACCTCCAGGCCGCCGGCGTCCAGAACATCAGGGCCCTAGTCACCGTCCTTCTCGACCCGACGTCCTCCTCCTACGGACGCTGGCGGGACCAGGTCCTGCTCGCCCTCCGCCGCTACGCCCTCGACGACTACGTCCTCGACACGCCGATTGAGGCGCAGGACGTGGCGTGGCTGCGCCTCGACAGCGTCGCCATGTCCTGGATCTTCGGGACCATCTCCCTAGAGCTTCAGGAGCTCGTCAGGACCCACGGCGGCACCGCGCGGCAGGCCTGGGTGGCACTCGAGGGGCAATTCCTCGGCAACGCCGAGTACCGCGCCCTCCAGCTTGACGCCACCTTCCGCACCTTCGTGCAGGGGGACCTCTCCGTTGGCGAGTACTGCCGGCGGATGAAGGGCATGGCCGATGCTCTTCACGACCTCGGGGATCCGGTGTCCAATCGGGTCTTGGTGCTCAATGTCCTGCGGGGCCTGAGCGGCACCTATGATCACCTGAAGAGCTGGATCGCCCGCCAGAGGCCCTTCCTCTCCTTCCTGCAGGTCCGGGACGACCTCGCCCTCGAGGAGATCACCAGGGGTCTTGCGCCCGAATCGCCCTCGTCCACCTCCAACACGCTCGTCGCTGCTCCACCGGCTTCCTCCGTCACCCCTGCCACCTCTCTCCTTGGTGCTGCTCCCGCCTGGCAGTCCGGAGGTGTGGGAGGGGGGGGGGCGTGGACGTCGTCGGCGGGGGGGGGGGGGGGGGGGGTGGCACTGGTGGCCCTGCTTCTGGGGGTAGCGGTACCGGTGGGGGCCGTGGGGTCGCTCCGACTCAGGCTCCGACTCCCGCTCCTGCCCCTGCCCCTGGAGGTACGCCCTGGCCATCCTTCAGCAACCCATGGTCAGGGCGCATCTCGATGTGGCCATTCCAGAGTCCGGGAGGGGGGCCTCATCCTCAGCTCCAGCCGGCGGCCATGTTCACCGGTGCTGCTCCCCTCTCTGCGCCGTACTGGACCCCGCTCGCTCAGCCCAGCCAGCAGCCGATCTGGCCTGGGGGTGGGACCAGGCCGCTCTGGCGCAGTACTTCATCACCATGGGACTGACGCCGCCGGTCAGCACCGAGTGGATCGCCGACTCGGGTGCCTCGTTCCACACCACTCCTGATGCTGGTATCCTCTCTTCTGTCCGACCCCCACACCCCTCTTGTCCTTCTTCTATCATGGTTGGTGATGGGTCTTGCCTTTCTATCACCGCTGTGGGTTCTGCTCCTCGTCTTCCTAATGTTCTTGTTGCTCCTCAAATGGTTCATAACTTTCTTTCCATTCGCCAGTTTACTGCTGACAACTCCTGTTCTATCGAATTTGACTCTTCTGGTCTTACTGTGAAGGATTTGGCTTCCCGGCGTCCGCTCCTCAAATGTGATAGCCCGGGCCCCTTTACACTCTTCGGCTTCCTGCTTCCGCTGCTCCGTTTTCGACTTCTTCTTCGTCTACTGCTTTTGCCGTGATGCCTTCTTCCACCACCTGGCACCGCCGGCTTGGACACCCCGGCCGCGACGTTTTGGCTCAGCTTAGTCGTAGTACCGATGTTCCATGTACTAGGGCTCCTGCTGAGCACCTCTGTAATGCGTGCCAGTTAGGTCGTCATGTTAGACTTCCGTTTTCTTCTTCTTCGCATGTTGCGCATGCTTTTGATCTTATTTACTGTGACCTGTGGACATCTCCTGTACTCAGCATGTCTGGCTACAAATATTACCTGGTCATTGTTGATGATTTTTCTCATTACTCTTGGACTTTCCCTTTGCGCGCCAAGTCTGAGACCTTCCCCACCCTTCTCCACTTCTTTGTCTGGGTGTCCACTCAGTTCAGCCTCGCTGGTAAGGCCGTCCAGTGTGACGACGGGCGGGAGTTCGATAACTCCACCTCCCGTTCCTTCTTTCTCTCTCGGGGTGTTCAGCTGTGTTTGTCTTGTCCGTATACCTCTCCTCAGAACGGCAAGGCTGAGCGGATGATTCGCACAACGAACGACGTCGTGCGCACCCTTCTGATCCAAGCCTCTCTGCCCCCGCGCTTCTGGGCTGAGAGCCTCCACACCGCCACCTACCTGCTCAACCGCCTTCCGTCCACTTCTTCTCCTGCTCCCACTCCACACCACACTCTCTTCGGTACTCCTCCTCGCTACGACCACCTTCGGGTCTTCGGGTGTGCGTGTTACCCTAACACCTCCGCCACCGTTTCTCACAAGCTGCGCCCCGCTCGACTCGTTGTGTGTTCCTCGGGTACTCCCCTGACCACAAGGGGTACCGATGCTTTGACCTCACCTCTCGCCGCGTTCTGATCTCCCGACACGTCGTCTTTGACGAGTCGGATTTCCCCTACTCCACCTCCTCCACACCTTCTCCCGACCCCGAGCTGGAGTCTTTGTTTCCGACTAACCCGGTGGTTCAGCCACCGTTACCTGTCTGTCCTTTTCCTGCAGGTTTTCCCGGCGCACCAGCACCGCTTCCGGTGATCCCTGCTGCGCCGAGCGCGGCCCCGGTGCCCGCGGTCGCGCCACGCGCGGCCCCCGGACCTCCGGTCATGCCGCGCGCGGACCCGGTGTCTCCCGCTGTGCCACGCGCGGCCCCTGTGCCTTCCCCTGCCCCTGCGCGGTACGCTCAGCCGGTGCAGGTGTACCGGCGTCGTTCGGCGTCGACACCGGCGTCGTTCGGCGTCGACACCAGCGCCGCCTCCTGCTCCGGAGGCTCCTGCGACGCCTACACCGGAGCCGTCGCCGCCGCCGCCGGCTCCCTCTCGAGCCGAGCCGGAGGTGTACCACCCGCCAGTCATCCATCGGGACCCTCAGCATATTCATCCCATGGTGATTCGGCGGATGGCGTCTCAGGCCGCGACTCTCTCCGCCATTGAGGGAGAGCCGCTGGTCTCTCCGGTACCCTCCTCTGTCCGCGACGCATTGGCTGATCCTCACTGGCGTCGTGCGATGGAAGAGGAGTACGCGGCTCTTCTTGCCAACCAGACGTGGGACCTCGTGCCGCGTCCGTCTGGTTGCAATGTGTTGACTGGCAAGTGGATCTGGACGCATAAGCGTCGGGCTGATGGCACACTGGAGCGCTACAAGGCTCGCTGGGTTCTCCGGGGGTTTACTCAGCGACCTGGTGTGGACTATGATGAGACCTTCATCCCAGTGGTGAAGCCCGCTATGGTGCGCACAGTCCTCTCGCTTGCGCTCTCGCGCTCCTGGCCTGTGCACCAGTTGGACGTGAAGAATGCATTTCTTCACGGCACTCTCTCAGAGACTGTCTACTGCTCTCAGCCAGCGGGATTTGTGGACTCGAGTTGTCCAGATATGGTCTGCCGGCTCAACAAGTCTCTCTATGGTCTGAAGCAGGCTCCTCGGGTTTGGTACTCTCTGTTCGCCACGTTCTTGCTGACATTGGGGTTCACCGAGGCCAAGTCCGACACGTCTCTCTTCATCTACCGCCGTGGGGATGAGACTGCATATCTGCTGCTCTATGTCAATGACATTGTGCTCACAGCCTCTAGTCAGCAGCTACTTCAGAGTGTCATGTCCTCTCTGCAGCAGGAGTTTGCTATGAAGGATCTGGGTCAGCTCCACCACTTCTTGGGCGTCACTGTTGAGCCTCGCTCGTCTGGTCTTCTTCTTCACCAGCGGCAGTACGCACTCGATATTCTGGAGAGGGCTGGGATGACTGATTGCAAGCCCTGCTCCACTCCTGTCGACACTCAGGCGAAGCTGTCTGCTGATCTGGGTGATCCGGTGGTTGATCCTACTGACTACCGGAGTCTGGCTGGCGCTTTGCACTACCTCATCTTCACCAGGCCGGATCTCACCTACGCTGTTCAGCAGGTCTGTCTCCATATGCATGATCCCCGGGAGTCACATCTTGCTGCGCTGAAGCGTCTCCTCCGCTACGTCCGTGGCACTGTGGACCTCGGATTGGTGCTTCACCGCTCGTCCTCTACTGAGCTGGTGGTCTACACCGACGCTGACTGGGCTGGCCTATGTTACACGGATACTGGTACGGGTATCGGATACGATACGTATCGGATACGCGGATACGCACTTTCCCAAAAAACACTGATACGGGGATACGGCTAGGATAATTAATAATTATATATAAATATCACATAGATATTCAGCAAGTGAGATTTTACTTTTGAGTAACTTCCCCTATACTCAGATGTGCAATACTTGCATGTCCATATAACATTACCTCTATAACTAGCATTCTCTAAAAGCACAATTGATTCAACAAGGGGTTCTTCAGTTGCTGCTCATCTAGTTCTACAATTCTATTGCAGCAAGTTCATCATTTTGTATCATCTCTTACTACCAAAACAGCATTTGGCTGGGCTGATTACTGCTTTGGGTTGTATCCCATCTGGCCCAAAAGTATCGGATACGCGTATCCAAGCAAATACGTATCCGTTTTTTCAGGATACGGCTAGAACGTATCCGAGGCGTATCCGGGGCAGCTAGTTGTCAGAAAAAAAAAGAACATGAGTAGGACCCTCAACATTAGCATGTAGAAGGTGAGAATCAAGCCCTGGTTGGCTGGGTGACAACCACCCTCACTAGTAAGTATGTTCCAGGGAGATTCTCGGCAAATAGTAGTTAGAACTTAGAACTCATTGATCATCATCCTTAGCAACTAACAGAGCTTTTCTATGAACGTAGATATGTAAGAAATGTGAAGCTGCTGTTATCCATTATGTAGGTATTATTAGCGATTAAATTAGATTTGATATTTTTTAGGCTACGGCACCAACTTCTGTTCAAACCTCAAAGCATATAAGAGCTTTTCAAATGGTATGGATAAGTGAAATTTCTGCTCTCTTTCATGTGGATAAAAGATAGTGTTCATGCAGTTTTATTGCCTCTAGGTTGATCCGAGTCGCCATCTGGGAACCAGTTCCTGTTCGGATTGTACTTTGTCTCTGTTCTTTTCTAACTTGCCGTATGTTCGGTTTTGCATTATTTCGCTCAAGGCTTTCCCATTTCCATTGCTGTTCCAGTAGAAGTTTTTTTTTATTGAAAGTTCCAGTAGAAGTTTAGTGTTTACATCATCTTGTATTGATGAATAAGTCTTAGCTTAAGGCACTCTCCAAAGCTAGCAGCATTGTATAAGCTGCACATAGAATCCTGTGATGTCACCCATGACCTATATTAGTGTATGAGGTCAGCAGTGACATATAGTTTCCTTAACTAGCAAGTATATCTGCTGTGTGGTAGCAGTAGTCAACTTAGTTTTTTCCACTTCAAGCAAGTAGTAAGTCTACATACTTGTAGCACTATAAATATGCCTCTTTGGGCTAGCAATGAAGTAAGCTTTTCTGCTTCTAAACTGTCATTTGGTACCAGAGCTAAAAAATTCTGAGACCTGTGCTCCTTGCCGTCTTGTCTTCTTCCCTGTCTTGCTGCTGAGAGTGAGGCGCCATGACTTCAGCTCCAGGCGATGTCCGGTTCCGCACCTATCGCCGCCGTTCCCCTTCCACCACACCGGCGTGGCAGAACGCAGAGACATACCAAAGAGGTGGTGTCCAGCGCGTCGTGAAGGAAGCCAGCAGCACCCTTACCCGCAGCTCACTCGCACAAACTATGAGGACTGGAGCCTCTTGATGCGGGTGAAGCTGGAGGCCAGAGGGTTATGGGATGCAGTGGAGCACGGCGATGCTGACCGGCAGGAAGACCGGATGGCTGTAGACGCCATCCTCTCTGCTGTGCCGGCGGAATGATTCGGCCGCTGGCCAGCAAGCGCACAGCGAAGGAAGCTTGGGAGGCGATCAAGTCAATCCATGTTGGCTCTGACCGTGCAAGGAAAATGACCTTGCAGCGCCTCCGCCGCGACTGGGAGCTGCTCTCCTTCCGCGACGGCGAGCAGGTTGACGACTTCGCCCTACGCCTCTCCGGGATGATGAGCTCGCTCTCCATTTATGGTGAGCAAGTCTCGGAGCAGAACGCCGTCGAGAAGCTGCTCCGAGTGGTTCCAGACAAGTATGCGCAGATAGCTCTGTCTATCGTTACGCTACTTGACACCGACACACTCACCATTGAGGAGGTGACCGGCGCTTGAAGATGGTGGATGAGCGCCCTGCAGCAACCTCTTCCTCGGCGGAACAACCTCAAGCGGGAGGCAAGCTGTACCTTACTGAGGAGCAGTGGGAGGCACGCTGGAAGGAACGCAACTCCGGTGAGGGGTCTTCTGCTGGAGGCTGGAGGACCACCCACCGGCCATCACCGACCGCCACGCAAGCAAAAGAAGCAAAGTGGCTCAGGAGGATACAGGCCGCCCCGCCACGATTCCTCTCGCGATTCACCTCGCGATCAGAGGCAGTCCTATCGGTTGCCTCAACTGCGGCAAATACGGCCATTGGGCCAAGGATTGCCGCAAGCCTCGCAGGGATCGGGCCAATCTTGCCGAAGAGGAAGATGATGGCCCAGCGCTGCTCATGGTGGAGGTCTGCGCACCGCCGGAGCAGAGCACTTTGCTCTGCTGTTCCAAACAGAGGAGGCGGATGCTTCTTCACCAAAACAGAGCACCCCTGCTCTGTTCAAAATCCATCTGGAGGAACCTCGCGCCCAACTCCACCTCACTCTGATGGCGACCGCCATGCTAATAGGTGGTACCTTGATACCGGCGCAACGAACCACATGACTGGCCGGCGAGATGTCTTCTCCGAGCTCGACCAAAGCATCACCGGCACGGTCCGCTTTGGCGATGGTTCGCTGGTGACCATTGAGGGCCAAGGCACGGTCGTCTTTCCACCTCCAGCGGCGAGCAGCAAGCTCTGACAGGCGTCTACTTCATCCCGCGCCTGAAGAGCAACCTCTCAGTGTTGGGCAGCTGATGAGAGTGATGCCACGGTGGAGATCAAGCGTGGGGTCATGCGCATTTGGGATCAGCATGAGCGGCTATTGGCCAGGATCGAGCGGGGCTGCAATCGGCTCTACACCCTGCACCTCGACATCGACAGGCCTCTATCCCTTGCTGCCCGCGCCGACGACAACGCCTGGAAGTGGCACGAACGCTTCGGCCACATCAACTTCAACGCCCTGCAGCAGTTGGCGAAGAAGCAGATGGTCTACGGCCTGCCAGCAATCGAGCACGCAGATCAGTTCTGCGACACTTGCGTCCTCACCAAGCAAAAGCGGACACCATTCCGGCTCAGGCGAAGTTCCGCGCTGAGCCGCCTCGACTTGGTTCATGGCGACATCTGTGGCCCCGTCACGCCTCCAACTCCCGGCGGCAAGAAGTATTTCTTGCTGCTAGTCGACGATTATAGCCGTTTCATGTGGCTGCTTCTACTGGAAGCGAAGAGCGACGCACCAGCAGCCATAAAAAGGTTCCAGGCTGCAGCAGAACTTGAAAGCGGGAGGAAATTGAAGATCCTACGCACTGACTATGGTGGGGAGTTCACCTCCCTCGAGTTTGGTGACTACTGCGCGGCGAAGGGGGTGCAGCGCCATCACTCGGCGCATACTCGCCGCAGCAGAATGGCGTTGTGGAGCGGCGCAATCAGACCGTCATGGCGACGGCGCGCAGCCTGCTCAAACAACGCAGCATGCCCGCCAAGTTTTGGGGAGAAGCCGTGTCAACTGCTGTGTTCCTCTTGAACCGAGCGCCAACCAAGGCGCTCAATGGCAAAACGCCATATGAGGCATGGTACGGCAAGAAGCCGGCCGTAAGCTTTCTCCGCACCTTCGGGTGCTTGGCGTTCATGAAGAAGACGCGGCCTCATCAGTCCAAGCTAGAAGATCGCAGCACTGCTGTTGTCTTCATCGGCTATGAAGCTGGAACCAAGGCATACAGGGTGTTTGACCCTGTCCCAGCGCGTCCACATCACGAGAGACGTGGTGTTCGACGAAGAGGGGCTGGGACTGGAGCAAGATGGAAGAATCAGCAGATGGCGAGTGGCGGACCCAGGAGTTCACTGTCGAGTCAACCACCATGATGTATAATGCTCCAGCACCTGCTGCTCCAACACAATAACAGCAGCATCACCGACTCCAACTGATGGGGGTGCAGAGCAAACAGCTCATACACCACCACCAGCGCCATCTGCAGCACCTACTGCAGAACAAGCTCCGGTGGAATTCGCCACACCACCACCTGATGCTGAAGACCAGCTTGATGCAGAGCACAGCGACACGCCTGTGCGCTTCCGCCGCCTGGACAATGTCCTTGGGCGATGACGCACCACTGCCCGGCATGGCGGAGCGTGAGCTGGCTGAAGGTGAGCTGCACATGGTTCATCACTGGAACCTGCATCCTTTGCTGAAGCAGAGAAGAAGTTGGAGTGGCAGCAAGCAATGAATGAAGAAATCGGGCAGTCGAGGAGAACAAGACATGGCGGCTTGTTGAAATCCCACCAGGACATCGGCCAATTGGGCTCCGGTGGGTTTACAAGGTGAAGAAGGACGCTGCTGGCAACATTGTTCGCCACAAGGCCCGGTCTCGTCGCCAAGGGATATGTGCAGCGCGCCGGCTTGACTTCGATGAAGTGTTTGCGCCGGTAGCCCGACTTGAGTCTGTTCGGCTCTTGGTCGCTACAGCTGCACACGCCGGCTGGTCACTCCACCACCTCGACATCAAGTCGGCTTTCCTCAATGGCGAGCTCCGAGAAGAGGTCTATGTCGAGCAGCCGCCGGATTCACCATCAAAGGCAAGGAACACCTTGTCTATCGGCTGGACAAGGCCTGTATGGCCTACACCAGCACCACGCGCATGGGAACAGTCAAACTCGATGCCAGCTGCTGGAACTTGGTTTCAAGGCAGTGTGCCTCTGAACATGGCATAGTACACACGTGGCTGCAGAGATCAAAGGCTCCTAATTGGGGTCTATGTGGATGATCTCATCATTACCGGCAGCAATCCAAAGGAGATTGAAAGATTCAAGGCAGAGATGAAGGCAAAATTCAAGATGAGTGACTTGGGACTGCTCTCCTTCTACCTTGGCATTGAAGTGAAACAGGAGAAGGACAAGATCACCCTATCTCAGTCTGCCTATGCTGCCAAGATCCTCACTGCTGGTGGAATGCAAGGCTGCAATCCCTGCATAGTGCCCATGGAGCCACGGTTCAAACTGAGCAAGGTTAGCTCAGCACCTACAGCAGATGCAACCTTGTACAGAAGCATTGTGGGGAGCCTGCGCTATCTCACACACACTCGACCTGACATCAGCTTGCTGTGGGCTATGTCAGTCGCTTCATGGAAGTCCCAACAGCAGACACCTTGCTGCTGTAAAGCGCATTCTGCGCTACCTAGCAGGAACTCTGTCCTATGGGCTCCAGTACAAGAAGGAAGAAGAAAAGGAGAACATGAAGCTGGTCGGCTACACTGATAGTGATATGGCTGGTGACATTGACACTCGCAAGAGCACGAGTGGCTGCATCTTCTTCCTCGGCAGCTGTCCTATCAGCTGGTACTCGCTAAAACAGCGAGTTGTGGCACTCTCCTCATGTGAGGCAGAGTACATTGCAGCCACATCTGCTGCCTGCCAAGGCATTTGGCTGTCAAGGCTGCTCGGGGAGCTCCAAGATGAAGAACCTGCTCCCTTTGAGCTAAGGATGGACAACAAAGCAGCAATCGAGCTGTGCAAGAATCCTGTCTTCCATGAGCGCAGCAAACACATCGACACAAGATACCACTTCATCAGGGACTGTGTTGATCAAGGGAAGACAAGGGTGAGCTACAATCAACACTAAAGATCAGCTAGCTGACATCCTAACCAAGGCATTGGGAAGGATCCAATTTGAAGAGCTGCGCAGCAAAATTGGCATGATCAAGATTGCAAAACTAGAAGAAACCAAGACTTAGGGGGTGATTGATGAATAAGTCTTAGCTTAAGGCACTCTCCAAAGCTAGCAGCATTGTATAAGCTGCACATAGAATCCTGTGATGTCACCCATGACCTATATTAGTGTATGAGGTCAGCAGTGACATATAGTTTCCTTAACTAGCAAGTATATCTGCTGTGTGGTAGCAGTAGTCAACTTAGTTTTTTCCACTTCAAGCAAGTAGTAAGTCTACATACTTGTAGCACTATAAATATGCCTCTTTGGGCTAGCAATGAAGTAAGCTTTTCTGCTTCTAAACTGTCATGTATATGTGTTAGCATCAACATTCCACTAAAATTATTCCAAAATTCTCTCCAAACCAACCAGTACAGCTTTCTGGATTTACCATCCTTTCTTGTTGTCGATTTCCTGTGGAATAAAGCTTGAAGCACTAGTGACATTCTCTTTCAAAGCAACTAGGAGAACAAAATCGAAAAAAAACACATACCAACACTAAAAGAGAAACTCGAGTTGATCATGTAAGTCGAAGGCACTGCAAAAGAAAAAAAAAGGAAAAGAAAAGCCCTAGACCAACCTAAGAGGAATAGGTGGCTTTTATATACTAAAAGGATTCCCACTAATTGATGAACTGCAATATCATGACAAATTGACAATCCTTGTTGCTAACGGCAAAGCAATAAAAATGAAATGGCAATAAAAGAACCATCTGAGGTTCAGAAGAAAAATAATGTATGGCAAGGAGAATCGCAGGATAAGAAAAGTAGAAAACAAAGAAGTGTGGCTAATTGGTTTACCAGCTACTGTAAGCTTGTCAGGCTTACCACTTACACTACTCATTTGTTTAGAATAATTTTTAGCTTTCAATAGAGGTGAATCAAGTTTCCCTTTTCTTTTCTTCCTTTTTCTAGAGATCCCAGTGTCACTCTTTTAATAGTCATTTTTTTTATGAGGCCTTTAAGTAGCCATGTCGTATTCTTTCTTGATACAACTTAGACTCGAAGAAGATGCTACTGCAAGAGAGGCTTTAATTGTTACTGAAAGGCAAGAAAACGAAGTGACAAAAAAGACACTAACAGAAGCTCTGGATCAAATCGAGGAATTAGTCAAAGAAGTTGAGTGCGCTAACCACAGTGTGCATCAGTTTCAAGATAGCATACAGAGGTACTGCATCATAGCAGTCGTTTATGGTACCTAATTGTATGTCTTGATTTTTACCATGTTTATCCATGAACGTAGACTGGAACAGAGCGCAGTTGCAAGAGAGGCAACTTTACTAACAGAACGTCAGGAAAAAGTTGCAATATCAAAAGAGTTAGCAGAGGCGCAAGGAAGGATCGAAGGTTTATTGAAGGAAATTAATTCTGCTAATAGAAAAACTGATCAACTTCAAGATACTATAGAAAGGTTTGCTGCTTTTGTTACCAGAAAATCACTTACATGCCCTGTGTTTGCATCCGTCTGCAAACATCCTGCTGCATTGGAATTCCTTACAGCTAGATTGCGCATGTACTCTCATAATCTTTCTGACTTTGAACTGCGCAATTAGTGTTCAGTGGCCATGCATAATTTGGAGTAGATGCTGTTGCAGCTATCAGCCCATTTCCTCTATAGAATCATAGAATAGTTGTTGGAGCGGAAGAAAAATATGTGACTAGGAAGATGATGACGTCGTTGTGGATAGTGGGTGTTTGTACCGTAACTCAGGGCTGGCCAGCTGGTTGACATTAAGTGAAGTAGTAAATTAAGGAAGCCATGTTCATGAAACTATGAAGTGGGGCGAAGAGAACCTACTAACATAGTGTTGTGAGATTTCTTTTAACTTGTGCTAATAAAGATTCTGTCAAACCCAACAGTTATGTGTTCACGCAGGGGATGTTAAGTAATTTCTAGCTTGTTGGATGGGTATACCTAGAAATTACTTGGCAATTTGATGACACCTCTTTAGATTGTCTATTTGGTCATCAATTTTATGGATCATAGCTGTTGTAATATGGATCTGAGCGACGCGCCACATCGGAACCCGGGTGTGGTGATAATTGGGCAAGGGCCGGCCCGCCACCCCACCAATGGCGCGTCATATCGTGACCTGGGTACGATGATAAGTGAGCAAGGGTCAGGTCGTCACATGAGTGGCGCGCTACATCTACGCCCGGGTGTAGTGATAAATGAGCAAGGGTCTTCGCACTTCCCTCGACGGGTGCGAAGGGTAAGGAAGCTAGCCGAGCCAATTAGGATTCGTATAGGTAGCTGGAACGTAGGGTCCCTAACGGGTAAGTTGCGGGAGATTGTTGATGTAGCAATTAGGAGGCGTGTAAATATTCTTTGCGTTCAGGAGACTAAATGGAAGGGTCAGAAGGCGAAGGAGGTTGAGGGTACTGGATTCAAGCTTTGGTACATGGGGGAAACATCGGGTAGAAATGGTGTCGGTATCTTGATCGATAGGAGCCTTAAGGATGGAGTCGTAGATGTTAGAAGGCGAGGCGACCGGATTATCCTAGTCCGGATAGTAGTTGGAGATTCGGCTGTGAATGTGATCAGTGCCTATGCCCCTCAGGTAGGCCTTAGTGAGAGCACCAAGAAGCAGTTCTGGGAAGATCTGGATAGTATGGTCAGTATCGTGCCTGTCAGCGAGAAACTCCTCATAGGAGATCTCAACGGCCATGTGGGTGCGATTAATGTAGGGTTCGAGCGGGTGCACGGGGGTTTTGGGTATGGTAGCAGGAGTCTAAGAAGGGGAGGATGTTTTGAACTTCGCGTTGGCCTATGACTTGTTGATAGCGAATACCCTTTTTAGGAAGAGAGAATCCCATCTTGTGACCTTCCGGAGTGGACAACACTCGAGCCAGATAGACTTTATCCTTGCTAGGAGGGAGGATAGACGGGATTTCTTAGATAGTAGGGTGATACCTGGGGAGTGTGTTGTCCCTCAACACAAGCTTGTGGTGGCGGACTTTCGTTTCCGGGTACGTGTCCACCGGGACAAACGTGCCAAGATTATGGGAACGAAGTGGTGGAAGCTTAGAGGGGAAGCAGCGCAAACGTTTAAGGAGAGGATGCTAGGTGAGGGGTCTTGGGAAGAAGGAGAAGATGCTGACGACATGTGGCTAAAGATGGCGACATGTGTCCGGAAGGTGGCCTCAGAGGTACTTGGCGTGAGTAGGGGAGGCAAACAAGAAGGGAAAGACACCTGGTGGTGGAATGACGAGGTGCAAATGGCTATTAAGGAGAAGAAGGAATGTTTCAAGCGCCTCCACCTTGACAAGAGTGCAGCCAACATCGAGGGCTATAAATTAGCGAAAAGGGCTGCAAAACGAGCGGTGAGTGTAGCAAAGGGTAAGGCGTACGATGACCTGTATCAACGACTAGGCACGAAGGAAGGGGAGAAGGACATTTATAGGATGGCTAGGATCCGCGAGCGGAAGACACGGGACATCAACCAAATCAAATGCATCAAGGATGGGACGGATCGACTTCTAGTGAAGGATGACGAGATCAAGGGCAGATGGAGAGTTACTTCGACAAGCTGTTTAATGGGGAGAATGAGGGCACTACCTTTGAGCTAGATGACTCTTTTGACGATACCAACAGACGTTTTGTGAGGAGATTTCAGGAGGCAGAGATTGGGGAGGCTTTGAAGAGGATGAAGGGTGGTAAAGCAATGGGCCCTGATGGTATCCCCATTGAGGTGTGGAGATGCCTAGGTGACAGAGCGATAGTATGGTTAACTAAGCTTTTTAACCTTATTTTTCGGTCAAACAAGATGCCTAAAGAATGGAGAAGAAGTATATTAGTACCGATCTTCAAAAACAAGGGAGATGTTCAGAGTTGTACTAACTACCGTGAGATTAAGCTGATGAGCCATACGATGAAGCTCTGGGAGAGGGTTATCGAGCACCGCCTAAGAAGAGTGACATGTGTGACCCAAAACCAGTTTGGGTTCATGCCTGGAAGGTCGATCATGGAGGCGATTTTCGTAATACGACAATTGATGGAGAGATATAGGGAGCAGAAGAAGAACTTGCACATGGTCTTTATTGACCTCGAGAAGGCATATGATAAAGTACCGAGAAATGTCATGTGGTGGGCTTTGGAGAAGCACAAAGTCCCAATTAAGTACATTACTCTTATCAAGGATATGTACAAGAATGCGATGACGTTTGTCCGGACGTTTGGTGGTGACACCACTGACTTTCCTATTAACATAGGCCTTCATCAGGGGTCGGCATTGAGCCCTTATTTATTTGTTTTGGTGATAGATGAGGTCACAAGAGACATACAAGGTGATATCCCTTGGTGTATGCTCTTTGCTGATGATGTGGTGCTAGTGGATGAGAGTAGACAGGGGTAAATAGGAAGTTAGAGCTGTGGAGACGCACGTTAGAGTCAAAAGGGTTCCGACTTAGTAGGACCAAGATCGAGTACATGATGTGCGATTTCAGCGCATCTAGACATGAGGGTGGTGACCTTAGTCTCGATGGGCAAGTGGTGGCCCATAAGGACACTTTTTGGTATTTAGGTTCGATGCTACAAAAGGATGGCGACATTGATGAAGATGTTAGTCATAGAATCTCAGCTGGTTGGTTGAAATGGCGTCAAGCTTCTGGTGTCCTCTGTGACAGGAGGGTGCCACAAAAGCTAAAAGGTAAGTTCTATAGGACAGCGATTCGCCCGGCGATGTTATACGGTGCTGAATGTTGGCCTACAAAAAGGCGACATGTCCAGCAACTGATTGTAGCAGAGATGCGGATGTTACGGTGGTTTTGCGGGCACACAAAGAGGGATAGAGTCCGGAACGAAGCTATTCGGAAAAGGGTAGGGGTGGCACCAATTGAGGAGAAACTTATCCAACATCGGTTGAGATGGTTTGGACATGTCCAACGGAGGCCTCCGGAGGCGCCGGTGCGTAGTGGGGTGCTAAAGCGTGTTGATAAGCTAAAGAGGGGGTAGAGGTAGACCTAAGCTGACTTGGGACGAGTCGGTTAAGAGAGACCTTAAAGATTGAGATATCTCTGAGGAGCTAGCTTTGGATAGGAGCGCTTGGAGACTAGCTATCAACGTGCCTGAACCATGACCTTTGTATCTTTTGGGTTTCATCTCTAGCCTACCCCAACTCACTTGGGACAAAAAGCTTTGTTGTTGTTATTGTTGTATAGCTGTTGTAATATGACCCTGAACGTAGGTTAGAAGAGGGCGCAACAACAACAGATGCTCTTTACTTAGCAGAAAAGCAAGAGCATGATCATACGAAGAAATCACTTTCTGAGGCTCAAGGGATAAACAAGGAATTACTAACGAAAATTGAGGAAGCTGAGAAAAATATACATCAGCTTCTGGAGAATGTGGAAAGGTCCGTTTTGTTTTGCCAATTCTATTTGGTAGTTTGCAATAACTAGCAGCAAAACTGAATTGCCATGCACTGCATAGTAAAGATCCACTATTGATCTCTTTTTCACCTTCTGAGCTAACACTGATTTTCTTAATTTTATTCAATTAATATTAGACTTGAAAAAAATACATCTGCAAGAGAGTCTATACTGCTTATGACAAAGCAAAGTTATGATGAAACCTCAAAATTGCTACTTGAAGCTCAAGAGAAAATTCGAGAGTTAATGCACAAAGTAGAGGACTTAGATCGCAAAATTGTTCTGCTTGAAGATTCAGTAAAAAGGTTTAATCTCTTTTCTTTCAAGTATTGCAAGGTTCAAAGCAACTTTCCACTAAGTATATTACTTATCTTCTTTGTACATAGACTCGAAGAAAGTACCACAGATAAAGATTCTTTATTGGCTATTGAAAGACACGAGAACTGTGAAACCAAGAAAGAATTAGCTGGCTCTCAGAAAAAGATTGAGGAATTGCTAACTGAAGTGCAAGGTGCTCATGTAAATATTGCAGAACTTGAGGAATCCATTAGGAGGTCTGTAAGTTCTCCTTATAGGGATGTGTCATCCTTCTATTCTGACTTTGGTGCAGTAACCTTATTTTTACTTCAATTGCATAACCCGACGATGTGTTCCAATTCATATGTATAGACTTGAAGGCAATTTGGGAGTAACTGAAGCTTTATTGCTAACTGAAAAGGAACAGAATGCTTCCACTTTAAAATTATTTTCAGAAGCACAATTGAAAATTGAAGATTTAATAAAGAAACTTGAAGGTGCTGATAGAAAATCTGATAGCCTTCATGATACAATAACAAGGTCAGATTGCTTTCTTTTCTTTCCCTGTTTTCTTGCGTTGTTTCAAGGTTTTTTCCACTTTGTTCGCACGTCTGAAAGATAATGGAGCGGGAAATCCTGAAATGGTCTCCAAAAGAGTGGAAAACTGGAAAAAGAAAAACCATCGTGTCAATGGTCTACATGCATTTTTTTTTTTGGATTCGATTTTTCTTTTGTAAAGATAAAACTTCAACATCAATCTTTGTCAAGATATGATTTTGTAGTGATTTTTTTCCCTTTACCATTGACAGACTTGAACAAGATGGCACTGCCAAAGATGCCTTATTGCTTACAGAAAAGCAGGCACATGAGGCAACAAAGAAGACTCTCAGTGAAGCTCAGGAAAGGAATGAAGAATTACTGAAGAAAATTTATGATAATGACAAAAATATTCTTCAGCTTCAGTTTACTATACAGAGGTCCACTGTTGTTCCTTGGTTTACTTGTTGCTACATATGAACTTAGACTAGATCGTATCTAGTAATTATTAGCAGAATAAATTTCATCCCTCAAATACTTTGACAAATCAACTCTTATTTTCTTTTTACAAACACAGACTCGAGGAAACTACAGTTGCAAAGGAGAATTTGCTGTTGAGAGAGAAGGAGCAGAATGATGCAACAACAAAAGCGCACATTGAAAGTCAAGAAAAATACGAAGAATTACTAAAGAAATTTGTTGATGTTGACACGAAAATTGACCTTCTTCAAGGTACCATCGAAAGGTATGTCATCTGCCTTTACTTATTGGGCCTAACTCAGGGCTTGTATGATTTGACTGTGCATATAGTCTACTGTCTTGTTATGAGATTTTAATGCTTCATATCATTCCTTCAATTCAGGTTTGGAGAAAATACAACGACCAAGGATGCTCTGTTGCTATCAGAGAGAAATGAAAAGGATGCGATTAGAAAGGCACTTACTGAGGCTGATGAGAAAAATGAAGAGTTACTGATGAAAGTCGAAGATGCTAATGAAAAAATTGAACACCTTCAAACTATGATTAATAAGTGCGTAGCTTCACTGGTGCTTAGTCGTGACTTTATCCATATTGTACACGTACCCAATCCATGCATTGGATGCATGCTCATTCATGGGCAAAAGCAGACGCAGTAGCAATACACTAAATAAACTTGTACTTTGGCTAATTATCTACAATGTTTATCCATATTCCTCATCTCCCACCATACATTGCTTGTTCACATGGCCATCATTTTCTATATCAAATTATAATATTGTTCCTAAATAAAACAGGCTTGAAGATAATATAGCTGCAAAAGATGTTTCTTTGGAAGCTGCAACAAAGGAAAATGACACAATCAGGAAATCTCTTGCTGAAGCTCAAGAGCGAAACGATGAATTACTCAAGAAAATAAGTGACAGTGAATACAGGATCCACCTACTTCAAGACACAGTACAAAAGTTAGTATCATCATTCTCTATGTATCTCTCTGGAATTGCCATGTGCTGATATTATTGTTTTGAAATCTAATTAATGTCTTCTCTGAAACAAGGCTTCAAGTAGATGCAATATCAAGATTGTCTTCTTTTGTAATGGAAAAACAAGAAAGTGATGCTGCAAAGAGAGCTGTTACTGAAGCTCATGAAAGAAATGAAGATTTACTGAAGAGAAATGAAGACCTCCTCAAGAGGAATGATGCTTTGATTAAGAAAATTGAAGAGTCTAGTAAAATTGTCACTCAACTTCAGGAAGCTCTTCAAAGGTGTGCTCTTCCATACTTCATGTACCATAATCTCAAATAGATATATCAATCAGGTACTTCTTTGTAATATCATTACGAACTTGGACCAAATAATTCTTACCTATCCTTACATAAACAGACTTGAAGGAAAAGCAGCCAACTTAGAGGCTGAGAACCAAGTTCTTCGTCAACAAGCAACTTCAACTCCACCGTCTACTGCTAAATCTCCAGCTTCACGCTCAAAGATCACAAGGATCCATGTAAATGTCTATAAAGAACCTTCTTTCAATATACTTGCCCAGTCATTCAACACTCAAAACTGTAACTACTGCTGTTTTTACAGAGAAGTCCAGAGAATGGACATATTTTGAATGGTGACATAAGGCAAACTGAAATGAAGCCCTCGACTAGCACATCAGATGCAATAACCTCATCAGTGAGTTTAACCATGGATACAGCTTCATAATGCATCTGAAGAATATCTCTAAAGTTGAGCTTTTAAATTGGGCATTTTAAAATATGTTTATAGGGCAATGTTACTGACTTGGGTGACCAAAAAGAATTTGAACATGGAGAAAAACTGCAAAGAATACCAAAACCGAAATATCAGGTATGCTACTGCTGTTCGTTAAACTGAACTCTTAACTTTACTGTTGTAATGATAGTTTTGTTATTTTTTGGAAGTCTTCCCATCACCAGCAGCCCCAGGACGATCAGCAGTGGTTACTCACTTGTATTTCACAATATCTTGGATTTTCTGGGAGCAAACCTGTTGCAGCTCTTCTTATATATCAATGTCTTCTCCACTGGAAATCATTTGAAGCAATGAAGACGGGTGTCTTTGACAGCATTTTGCATGCTATAAACATGGCCACAGAGGTTCCTGCTACTTAGCTTGATTGTTTTAAAAATTTCATCGTGATGCTTTTTAAGAACCATTGCTGCTGATGAAGCACTACTTTTACTTGGTGACAAGAGAACTAGAGAATTCAAATCCTTTAGTAATCTGAACATAGAACCACATCTATTCAACGTGAATATGAAATAAAGATAGGCGATATTAGAAAGCCTACATGCGCACTCTGGAAGCCTAGAAATTTGGATAAAAATGAAAAGGGAAAAGCAGTTACATGACAACTTTGGCAATTCTGTTTTCATTTATTTTTATATTTCATACAAGACTACATCATGCTATTGTACTAGAATTTGGCTAATTGCCCTATTATTTTCTTCCCTTAAAAAGGCTCAAAATGATATGAGAACGTTGGCGTATTGGCTGTCCAACTTGTCAACGTTAACCGTTCTCCTTCAACGGTCATTCAAAACTACAAGGACGGCGATCTCGACTCCACAAAGGAGAAGATTTTCGTCAGATAGGATCTTTCATGGAAATCAAACATCAAATGCTGGGCTTGCTTATCTCAGTGGACAGACAGTTGTTGGATCTGCTGGATTGCCTCAAGTTGAAGCAAAATATCCAGCTTTGCTATTCAAACAGCAGCTCGTGGATCTAATTGAAAAGGTTTATGGTATGATTAGTGACAGTGTGAAGAAGGAGCTAAACCCTTTGCTTGAATTGTGTATACAGGTACTGGTACTGCTACCTTAAAAATGAGCACTGGTTCGAAATTTGCCCCTAATTGAAAGGTGTCTAAACATAATACTTGTCAGGATCCACGAACTTCTCACTCAAGTCTTGCAAAAGGCCATCTTAATGGCATGGGTCAGCAGAACCAACTCACACACTGGTTGGGCATTGTGAAAATCCTGACTAGCTACTTGGATGTACTGAAGGCAAATCATGTGAGTGCTAAACTACTATTGACACGTGGCATCCATCCATTAGCAAAATATTCGGAATGTATGTCTTACTCTATCGAACTTGTAGGTTCCATCAGTTTTGGTGCACAAACTTTTCACTCAAATATTCTCACTGATTGATGTTCAACTATTTAACCGGTAAAGATTTTGTCCTTGTTATGTGTGATGTTATCTTGTCTTGATCTGTGTAACGTTTCTCTAAGATCTTTTCTTTGAAACTAGATTACTTTTGCGGCGTGAGTGCTGTTCGTTTAGTAATGGGGAATATGTCAGAGCTGGACTGGCTGAACTAAAACATTGGTCCGACAATGCTACTAGAGAGGTTAATCACTTTCCTGTTTTGAGATGGGTTTCCCAAATGCCATTGGCTTATATGTTCTAGATTTCACACAGTTTGCAGGTTCAGCATGGGAGGCCTTGAGGCATATCAGACAAGCTGTCGATTTCCTGGTGCGACAACACTATCTTTAATGCCTGATAATTTTCTGATATTTTTTCAGATAACAAGTTTCTAATCATAAATGTTTTGATCCCTGCTACTCTTTTATCAGGTGATTTCTCTTAAACCAATGAGGACATTAAGAGAGATACGCACTGATGTCTGCCCTGTAAGTATTTTGCTTGACCGAGTTTCTTCTGCTGCTTATCTTTCCTCTCACGGTTGTACTAACATCTTTTTATGATATCTTTAGGCCCTCAGCATACAACAGCTAGAGCGGATAGTTAGTATGTACTGGGATGATGTGAATGGTACAAACACTATTTCAGCAGAGGTATGTTGGTCAGCTTCCCTAATGTAGTTTATGGTCTTGGGACATTTGGTTTGTGTTCCTTTCCAAATGACATATCAGTTGACAAATCCAACCTATCTGTAGTTTACATCAAGCTTGAAATCTGCGGTACGTGAGGAATCGAATATGGCCACAAGTTTTTCTATACTCCTAGATGATGATTCGAGGTTTGTTATATGTGAAAAATGTTAGCCATATTATTTTTATATAAACTATTACTACTTATATCTCATGGTGTTGCCTTCATTCCTCAATGCAGTATACCTTTTTCACTTGATGATATTACAAAGACACTGCCAGTCATTGAGGTGGCTGATGACGACTTGCTGCCTTTTGTCCATGAAAACCCAAGCTTTGCGTTTTTATTGCAAAGAGGGGAGTAGTCATTTTTCTCTCACCATGGAGATTTCGCCCACCTGTGGATAAATCAGGATTCCTGTCTAGGATGTACAGTATGTGTGATTCTTTTTATACCAGATAGCAAGGCATTGAAGATTAGCTGCTAGGTGAGCTTTATAGGCTTCTGGTTTTCATTGATTTATTCGTTGATTGTATATTTGTATTCAGGTTTTCTTGCTGTTTTTTTTCTTCTTTGTAGTCAGTTTTGGGCTTGTATACTAGGGGCTAAGGGCAAAGGCCCTGCCCAGTGAGCATAGAAGCAAGGGGTTTTCTGTAAGTAGGAAAGCTGTACATGTGTTGTAAATGATAAAAGAAATAGAAATCCCATTGTCCAGCTGGTATGTAATGGTGGCTTTGTGGTTGGTGTGTCGGTACCCCCCTTTTTTTATCATGTACTTTAGTTGCTTTCTTTATTGTATTGTACATCAGTCAATAGTGTACATAACTTGCACGCTGAAGACTTGCCCTGTGGTGACAGTCCAAATGTGTAATGTGTTACAAGCATGTCATGCTTACTTTCTTGTCCTCTGATGAACACCATTTAACAATTCTCGGTAGTTTCCGTTCTGAAATCCTGATCCGAGTTTTATGTGGTCTGGTCGAGATAAACACTCCTGCTGAGTGACCATGGCTGGCCTTGCAAGGCACGATTGTTATGCCATTTTGCCTGGATGAAGTGAAACACCACGGTGCATACGTTTCAAACAAAAAAAAATCTACAGATCTTAAACTGTGCATTGAAATTAAATTATAATTGCACCATCGTATTTTCTGCGATAAGATTTTTAAAACAAGATAGCGCATGACTACATTTTGAATAATATTTTTAATAAATTTTTATATTAAGCAGGATATTTTTACGACTATGGACAAATCATTAAGCAGCGAGAATAAATTATTATTTTATTCGAATAAAAAGACTAAATATAACAAGCAAATAATATCATATTACAAATAAAATGCTAAACATTGCGAACAGTTCTATAAATAGAACAAACTGTAGAAATTAAACACTATAAATAATTTATTGCATATGCAAATAAATTATTGTATCTAGTGAAATAATTTAATGTTACAAACAGACTAGTTTGCATAAGTCGATAGGTCCGTACCCGAAAAATAAATCTGATAAAGGACAAATTATTATATCTAGTGAAATAATTTAAAGGTACAAACAAAATAATTCTTTATGCAAACAAATTATTTTAAGGATAAATAGCTGATATATTAGCTTATAATTTTATGCAATGCCAATGACACGCAGTTGCACTGCAGAGGATAGAAAGTAGATAACGACTTACATTCGCTGGAGACATCGGTACCTCACTTTTACACGTCACGGCCTACTACGTGTACAAACATCGATTATAGGAGTGTATAGTGTTTGCCTACTACATGTAATAATGTAAAGTAATTCTGCATCTACGAGTGGGTGGGGGCCTCGTTTGTTTAATCTCCATCACCGCGCCCCTGCGTGCAGCCATTGAAAACAACAGAATAGGCATGCCGCTGGACGCAGGCATGCTCGCACGAGGGGCTAGTCAACAGATGCAGGGCTGTCGATGCTGAAGAAATGGCGAACTCATCCATTTCCTCATTGCGCAAATCAATTCAACCAAATCATCCAAGCAGTAGGTGCACACAAAAACATTCAGGGTATATGGGACAAAACGAATTTGTTCTGTTCCTTGGTCTGATGACAGGTTACCATGAACAGACCAACAAACCGCGCAGACCAACTCTTGCATCAAGAACAGACCTTCAGAAGGTTTTAATTTTTGTTCCATCATCTTCAATTGCAACTCTTGCACTCTAAAGTGATGCGATGGCTCGTGTAATCATTCTCAATTCTCACTGTCCGATGCATACGGATTATGGTTACTTGGACTTGGTTGATTTCTTCTTTTTTGGGCATGGTTCTTCATTACTTGCAAGATACGATTCAGCTCTGACATTCTCTTGGGCCTTGTTCTTTCTGAATTCCTTTGCCTTTTCCTGCAAATAGAAAACAAATTCAGGATGATAAGTAATCATATTGATTGAAAACTCCCGATATTCCTGAAAAATTTAACAATAATGGTAAATGGTGTACATGCACAATACAACAGCTGCAATGTACCTTTAATGACTTGGCTATATCAGCTATCTCACTATTGTCATTGGCAGTCTTGACAGATTCAGATGGACCTGCAGTGTTCTCCTGCAACAAATTATAAGGTATGTTTTAATCATCAATGCAAGAGGATCATCAAAACGATACCTAAATAGGGAAAATATTCCAACCTTTGGGGGAACAAATGCAGCCTCTCTCTTTCTTTTGTTTTCTTCAGCTTTCCCTGATTGCTTCTCCAGCTTCTCTTGCCATTTCTTTGCTGATTTCTTTTTCTCACTCATGAAATACTCACCAGTTTCAAGTTGAGCATCGATCTACAAATCAAGAGGAATAAAGGAGTCAAGAGAACAATGTGTGAAATGAGAATATATTAAAAAACGAAGCACCTTCAACTAGAACTGAATCCACAAAATACAGCAGAAAAAGGAAGTTGCACTCCAAATCCAAGTAGCATACTAGGAATAGCACTAAGTTATAAAGAAAATGGCATGATATAATTTTATGTGTGCATGGACAGCTGACATAAGCGTAAGTTCTAGGACAGGGCACCTTACCACTAATCATCACCAGCCCACTGGTCACCAAGGTTGAATATAAAGGGGTACAGACTACAGACTTAAGTAACAATAAGACACCAAAGAAAGTCACTTGCTTACCTTGCTAGGCTGTTGAGGTGGCGGAAAGGGTGTGTATGGTTTCTTCTCCTTAGTTTGAGGCTTCTTCTGTTTGACATTCTTCCTAAAAAATAAAATGGTGACAAGGAATCAGATACATACAGTATATTTGATATTGAAGCTCTAATAGAAATATGATGTTACTTACTTCTTGAACTTCGGTAGAAACCTATCCCAGTTTTCAGTGGCTAGAGCAGGATTTTTGGCTAGCTCGCGTTTGATTAGGAGTTCCTATAAAGTTTAATAGTAACCAATAAGCAACAAAATCCTTTTCTTGTTAACATCCCTACACAATAATAACATCTCAGAAGGGAG
The DNA here is from genome assembly GCF_016808335.1 of Panicum virgatum. Classification (NCBI taxonomy): domain Eukaryota; kingdom Viridiplantae; phylum Streptophyta; class Magnoliopsida; order Poales; family Poaceae; genus Panicum; species Panicum virgatum. The sequence continues at coordinate 46,187,046 of NC_053140.1, read as the reverse complement.
AAACCAATCACCTTGATGTGGTACACTGGATGCTTGAGATTCTTCATGCAATCCTCTACAATCCTTCTAACTTGTTTCAGTCCCCTTCCAGTATAGGAACCCATGGCTGCAACTGTGTTTCCCTTTCATTGGGAATGGCAACAGAAGTAACAAATAACATTTACAAATTGCATCAAAGGGAGGAAATTCAAAGTGTAGACACAAGATAAGAAAATATAAAAACCTGCACTAAGATGTAGCAGCCAGTCAAAATCTCAATGGCCTGTATATCACAAAACAATGTGTAAGCAACAAAAGGAATTATGATTCACCTGCAGGAATGAGAACAATTTTTACCTTAAGTGTAGATAAATTAGGGCCTAAAAGGCGTTCTCTCCTTTTAACAAATCGTTCCTGTAGATAACATTATAAGTGTACTGGAATAAAGTTCAATAGAACCAACAAATTGTGAGCAAGCACACTAATCTCTGATTATATTAGCACATTATCATAAGGTCACTCCAGTTGCAAAGATTGTTTAAGTAACAGCATGAATTTAAAATAATAAAATAATGCCACTGAAAGAAACCTTATGAAACAGGCTACTAAATTTGAGAAATTCTTTTAAGGCAACAGAGTAAGTGTTATGAAGATGACTACATTACAGAAAGGCTTGCCCGTTTGTGATTATATGAACAGAACAGAAAATTCACAGATTAGGTAGAAAGCATGAACCTAGCAAACATGAGAAATTAGCATTATAGAATGAGCAAACGACCAAACACTGTTTTTATACAAGACATTACCAACTATTTAGTGTCATTACAAAATGAGTAAAACAAAAAAAATACACACTGACTGTTAACAACACATTCGAAAATAACAAATGACAATGAGGAATCAAGTAATCCGGCAACAACAGAATGCAGTTGACCATGTTATGATGGTTTCAAAAGGTTATTTAGTATAATCGTCAGATAAGTCCATCATTTAAATTTATATAAGAATTATCTTTACATTGTTCTTCAGGGGGTATATATTTCATAGCGCACAGAGAAGCACCTCGTGACACTGAGTTAATTAAGGATAACATCTAGGGAGATATGGACTATAAAGTTGAATGATGAAAAGGAGGCTTACCTTATTTCTTACAAGGCCACCAATCTTTATAATATCACAGTTCATCTCATCATCGAGAATTTTGATCGCCTGCAAAAGTGCAAAATCAGCAAGAGCAATATCAGGTAAGTATATCCCAAACAGATGAAATTCTCAAAAAATTAGCCAATCAGCCTGCAGGAGTAGATCATGCAACATGTAGATGGCATACTATACTAGTATCGTCAAAAGAGATAGCAAACTAAACTAAAACCTGCTCAGATAAGCAAGTAGCTCAATATAATTTCAAAAAGTTGAACAACAAGCTCTGCACATGATGCCCAGATTCTGACACCTGAATGCCCAAGGAGTCATACCTGAAGTGCAGGGACGCTCCTGGACAATAGCTTTATCAGTTCCCTGGCCTTAACAATAATGTAGGGATCCCTGGTCTTCCTGGTGGTTGAAACAGTCATGGATCCCTCCACCTACACACACAGCATGAGCCAAAAGATGTCTCAAATCAATAGAATACCACATAACGATCACGACACCCAATAGCAACCGAAAAAAAAATGCTAATCAGGTACCAAATTAAGCTCGCACGAGATACCGTGCTCCTTCAATGCGCCCTTCACGATCGGCCACGACTCCTGCAGGTACTTCTCTGCACCCAAACAAGCAACACCTCACCAATTGTCCTCCAACTAACTCAAAATGCGCCCCACTCAGAACGAATTCGCGTTACATTCCGAAGAAATCGCGGGCGGGAGGACGAGATTAGGATGGAGCGCTTGCCTCGGTACTGGGGGAAGAGGGTGGAGAAGGAGTTGACTTCGAGCATGCCGCCCTCGTTCCAGGATGGGTCGAACTTCTCGATCTTCCAGTGGTCGATGTTGGGGTCCTCGTCCCACGGCTTGGGCTTGTCGTGCTTCCCCTTCCGCCGCCAGTTTTTCCCCTCCGTCGCCTCCGCACCCTCCTCCGCCGCCACCGCCGCGGCGTTAGCTTCGTCCTCCGATGTCATGGCTGAACTGAAGAGGGCTGGAGTTTCGTGGGGCCTCGAGGAACGGGAGCGGCAGGATGCGGCGTGGTCGGTCGCCGTGCAGATTAGGGTTGGTTGCTTTGGTTGCCGCCGGCGCCTGGCGGGGACGAAGAGAGTGGGGATGGATGCGGGAAGAGGGTTGGGGGGGTTTAGGGTGCGCGTTATGTTTTGGGCTTTGGGCTTTAGCGGTGCTATTACAATAATCACTGTGTCTCCGAGAAGGACGGGCCGGGCCAGCCTCCCAAATCTATGACACGTCATCATAGAGGACTCTATGAGAAGACTGCGGCCTTCTAACTTTTAACACCCATGGTAAATTCAGGGTCTAATCAACACTTCCAACAAAGATCATTTGATATTGATGGCCCTTCATCATGTCAAAAAGAAAAAAAAATGACCTGATGGTCGACAATTCTACCAGTGCACCGTGCACATGCAAATTTGAGTGAACCACTGCATTTACAAGGCTGTTTCTGAACCTGAAGCAAATCACAATATTTGAACCGCCTGAAACTACAGAAGGATAGACAACCAAACCACTAGAATTACATTTGTAAAGCGTATGCATATAGACAACCGAACCATTGAGCTGGTTGTGTGTTGTTTGTTTTGTTTGAGTAGTTTTCATCCCTCAATAGTTGCAAGGTTCTGGTGGTTTTCCCTTTAAAATTGGTCTGTTTCTTCTTTTCTTCTAATATAAAACTATGGCAATTCGGCAAGGCTTTTGCCGTCCTTTAGAAAAAGAAAACATATATAGATACAGTTATTTATAAAACCATGAAAGGAAAGTTGTCTTGTAACGATTGTAGACTAGTAAGTAGCAGAGGCTCCAATGCCAGAAAAGTTGCCTTTCAACAGTTGTAGACGGATATCCGTTGTAGACTAGCAGCAGAGGCTCCCATAGCAGAAAAGTTGTCTTCCAACGGCTGTAGACAATGTCAGATTACGGTCAGGTGATCAGAGGAAACATATGGACTTGTCCTTGGTCTTCTTCCGCAGTTTCAGGTCGATCACAGTGACAGTGATGTTGTCCGCGCTCCCTTTCATCAGAGCCAGCTTCACAAGATAATCCGCAGCTGCTTGCGCAGCTGGATGGCTTAGGCTATGTCCAACGGAACCCCGGAAACGGCCCTCTCACCCTACATAGCGGCTACAGTTCTCCCCGTATCGCATCCAACGGCACCCCCCATTTTCTCCCCCCCCCCCCTGTCCGGTGAGCACGTTCGTGTCCCCAAATGTGGGGGGAGGAATCCGTCCCCCTACGCTCTGGTCGTTGCTCTCGTGCGGTCGGAGCGAAACAGTTGCCGTCTCAATTTATTGCTCGTATATTGTATAGTAGTACAAATACAGTACTATTTTTTTCGGAATTTAAAAATAATAAATAAATAGTTAAAGAGTGAGGTATAGTGTATAGGGGAATAGATATGGGGGGAATGGTTGGAGAGAAGGAGTTATAGGGGGAGGAATCTTTTGGAGGGAGGTAGTAAAATATAGTAAATAGTACATTTGGGGGGAGTTGGATGGGGGAATGGTTGGAGAAAGCCTTATTGTTGGCACGCCGCCTCCGTCAGAACAAACACCATTATTTTTCCAATGCCACTGAAGGATCTGTAGGCGAGCAACTTTGGCTATGTTTAGTTCCGCGAAAAGTTTCCAAAATTTTTCACTGACGCATATCACATCGAATCTTACGATACATGTATGGAGTATTAAATGTAGTTAAAAAACATAACTAATTGCACAGTTTGGTTGTAAATGACGAGACGAATCTTTTGAGACTAATTACTCCATAGTTGGACAATAATTGCCAAATAAAACCGAAACATGCTACAGCAACTTTTTCGCAAACTTTTCGCGAACTAAACACACCCTTTGCATGCTTCCACATTTGAGATGACATCCCACAGCTCATCGATTGCTATAATGAGGCAGTCATCGTCTTTTTTTGCCCGAGAGATAACTTTGATTTCTGGCGTTATGAAAGTGATCGGGTGCTCTAACCTAAGAGGAGGAGGGGGTAAATTAGGCACTCTTAAAACCTTAACATATGGCTCCAACTAGTTTGCACAAAACTTAAACTAAAACAAGTTATCTAGATGTACAACTATGGTTCTTCTAGTATGAAACCCTCATCCTAAAAAGAATTTTGCAACCTATAGCCAATCCTAGCAAGATACTACACTAAAAAAGTAAAAGCACACAAGTTGCAATATGAAATGCAGAAACTTAAAGAGGAAAGATGAGAGGAAGCAAACTCTCGACACGAGGATTTATCCCGTGGTTCGAATTGCCACGAAGACGCCCCTACATCCACATTGTTGAAATACTCACGAAGAGTAATGCTTCCCGACAATCAAGTCTCTTCCGTGAACACAAGCACGGTCACGGTCACCTTGATCTCGATTTCCACTAAGGGAGATTGCCCACGAAGGAGGGGTCTTCGTCCCTCGCACAATGTTGTCGACGCCGCTCCACACCAAGTCGTAGGGTCGTTGATGTGCCGGCGAGCCACCAATGCTACAAGGAGGCCGGCGCACCGAAATACAAGTTTGGTTCACTCTAGAACCAGCCACAAGGATCTCAACCTTGCTTGTTCACTCACTCAAGAGCTAATCTATCACTCACACTTTACAAAGCTAATGCTAAAACCTAAGGATATGATCAATAAGCTCTTGGATGGGTTGGAGGTGTTCTTGGGTGTGTGGGATGTCCAGTAACTCCAGCAAACTCAAAATGGCCGGGGTGAGACGTATATATAAACCACCAAGTCAAGAGAGCCGTTACTAGTCATTACCCAGTTTTCTGCGTAGGCATCGGAACTTCCGGTACATAGAGCATCGGTTCTTCCGGTCACTCTGCGCTCTGAAGTAGCCGTTGGCCTCTCTGACACCGCTGCAGCAACTTCAGGGACCATCGGATGAACCGACTGCTGTGGCATCGGAACTTTCGGTGACACTTAATCTTCATATAGCCGTTGCACCTTCCTGACGTCATTGCACCGACGCATTGTTCCGGTGGGCGTCGGTGCTTCCGGTGCTGAAGGCTGGGCTGCTGCTCGCTTGACATCATCTCTGGAACATAGTACGTTGAATGTACCGACGCTTGACTTGACACCGTCGGTTCAACCGGTGCTACACTCTTTCTTCACTTGATCTCCAGAGGCGTTCAGACTTGCACCAAAACCAAGGCGTCGGATCTTCCGACAACCATCGGATGCACCGATGCTTAGGCATCGGTTAAACCGGTGCTACTGATTTCAGTAGAACTCGTCCAATTCAGCGTTTCTTTGATTTCTTTCTTCCTGTTTTGCTTTGTATGGCCTTTTTACTTCATCCCTGGGTTTTAGAAATGTTCACTTAACAAAACTATTAGTCCCATTAATTGCGTTGTCATACGATCACCAAAATCACTCGAAATGGCATAAATAGTGACATGTTCGTTACAATCTCCCTCTTTTTGGTGATTGATGACAAAACAATCAAAGCAAGTATAAAATTTGCAAAAAATTACTAATTGAACTACTTACACTTGTTTGGATGCTTACCACCATCCAATGTCGATTTGGGCTCCCCCTAAAACCATGATTCCCCCTTTGTTCCTCTCCCTATTTGCTACTCCTCTCTCATATGTTGACTTGATCCACTCGGCATTTCTCCCTTTTTGGAATATATTTTTCCTTCTTGGGAAAATCTCTCCCCTTTGTTGGGAACATACCTTATTTTGATCCACATTTCTCCACCTTTGGAATCAAATCACCTAAAAAGGCTCTTACAAAACAATATAGATCAAGAGAATATTAGTAGCCTAAGGAGTTAGTTCCATGACTCATGATTCAATTATATAATATCAATGAAGATACCAATTAAAAATTTACTAAGGTGGATCACAAAATCACAAAACTAGCATGATATGAGCTAAACTTCCCGCAAAGTATGTGCACAACATGATAATGTGAAAATCAAGTGCACAACTTGATGTTCAAACAAGAAAGCTTAGGTCATATCATGCACGGAGGTTGCTCTAAAATAATAAGGAATTGACAATAATACTAATTGAAAGAGTTTAGAACCTTGCATACCTCTGGGGGACGTGTTTTATCTTGCATGTACCAATTTGAAAGTGACTTGCAACCAATTGAAAGTCTTTAGACTATGAGAATTTGGTACACCAAGGTTAAGCAAATGTATGAGCATATATCCTATGAACTTAGATATGAGCATTTAAGTTCAATAGAGCATGGCTTAATATGCATGGAAGCACAATTTATCTAATCACTCTTATAGAGTTGTTTGTTCACATTAATCGTGAATAACATTATCTTAGAGTGTTAACTCCATCGTGAGACTACAAAAGATAAACTTGTAAACATGTTAGTCTCAAAATCACAAACTATAGGATGAACTCTCCCTAAATATGTGCATTTAGTGTTTGAATCACCAAGCAAATGTATGCACATTGATTTTGACACAATTGAGAAGTTTATCCTATAGCTTGTGTTCATGGTACACATATGAAAAATATATCTCATGAAATTCATGTACCATGAAGGATAATTTTGTGTAGCTTTCTACATACTTATCAAACCATGTAGGTTGCTCATGGGTTAGAATCATGACACAAGCAACCTACCATATATAATACTAGGAGATGCAATGCAAACATCCTAGCAAAAATAATGGAGTTACATGATGCTTGAATTGAAATCTAGCTACCACTACTTTATGGGGGACTTGGGCAACAAATGTCCAAGTATTGAGCTTAGCTTGTTTGACTTGAATCTTCACTTCAACTTGTAAGCTAAGCCTCCAAATCTCCCGAAGCCATTCTTAGGCTTTAAGTCTCATTTGGAACCCACACCATTTGAGGCCCCTTCATATTGGTGATGATGTCCTTGGGCACCCAAATGGAGTGGTTCCAACTCCTTTCCTTCTTCTCAACCTTGTGAGCAACCACCTTGCCATTTGTCTTCTTTTTTATCACATAGGAGATGCTATTGCTTTTGTTCCTTCGGTTGGGCTTGGTGTAGATGAGAGAGCTCTTGATTGTGAGTTTCTTCTTGTTCTTCTCATCCGGAAACTTCTTCCTTGGTTGAGGACACTTGTTGGACTTGTGGCCTTCTTTGTGACACTTTGAACAAGTCACGGTGGACTCCTTCTCAAACTTCTTCACCATGTCTTCACAGTTATTTTGAGAAGGTTGAACATTGCTCTCTATGCTTTTGCCCTTCAATCTATACAGGTTCTTCATGAGCCTTTCCAATTTTTGCTTGAGCTCATCATTTTCCTTGGCAATGAAATCATCACATGATTCTACAACAACATTGCATTTCTCATTGCAAGGGTTAGAGCAAGATTCATCAATTAAATCAATGCAAAAAGTTGAAGCATCTACCCTAAAGATTGGAATTGCACAAGGGACAGTTTGCTTCAGTTCCAAAGAGTCATTAGTATCATTAATGATCTCAAATTTTAATTTAAGCTCTTCGTGCTCCTTGCTAAGCAATTTGAATTTGCACAACAAATTTTCATAATTTGTAGCAAGAGAAGCATTTAGATTATTGAGAGCATTAAGATTTTTTATTTCCTTTGATTGCTTCTTAATGACTTTTTGGTGCTCATGAACTAAGTCAAGAAGTTCATCAATTGAAGGAGAGTTGGAGTCATCATCACTTACATCGCTATCCATACCTTGGGCCATAAAGTAAGTGTTGGATGATGATCCCATGCATGTGGTGAATTTCTTGTTTGATTCATCATTTGAATTTGCGCTTGATTCTTCACCACCACTTACCCATTCACCAAATGTGGCAAATGATTCATGCTTGGGCTTCTTCTCCTTTTTTTCTTGTTCTTTTTGAACTTCTTCTCAACCTTCATGAGTTAATGGTGAGGCTCATCCTTGAGGAAGATCATATACCCCATTGAGTTGATTTCCTTCAAGTATTTGTTCATCTTCTTCATTTGCTTGTAAAGGTTGGGGTTCATCGGCTCTTTTTCATCATTTGAGGAGCTTCTTGCATCCTCTTCTTTCTCATCACTCGAGTTATTTTTGATGGCCATCTTCTTTAACTTCTTGAGTTGTTTGCATGCAAGTGCGCTATGCGTTGGTGAAGAGGATGATGCTTTTGTCTTGATGTCATTGCGTAGCTCATGGGCAATCACCTTATTGAGGATTTGATTTGGTGTCAAGGTGTTGAGATCTTTCTTATATATAATTGTGGTCACCAAATCATAGTCCGGCCTTCGGAGTGAGTGAAGGATCTTGCAAATGAGTTCCAAATCTTCAATTTGCTTCACACCTAAGGAATTAATCTCATTCACAAGAGTATTCAATCGTGAGTACATAGATTCGGCATTCACATCATCAAGTTGCTTAAAGCTATTAAGTTTATCAATGAGAACATGATATCTTTCATTGGCAACATCATCCGTGCCCTCATGGTTCTCAATGATAGTCTTCCATAGCTCTTTAGTATTTTCACAAGAATAAAGACGATTGAACACGTTATCACTAAGAGAAGACAAGATTATGCATTTTGCGGTGACATCATGTTGTTTCTCTTGGTGACCATTATTTTTTATGCCCTCACTCACAACTCTCCAAACATTTAGTCCTGTTGCTTGGAGATGGGTTTGCATCAAAACCTTCCATCGTTAGAAGCCCGTGTCGTCGAACCGTGTAGCGGGTCTGAAAGGATCCATCCTTTCCCCCTAAGAGCTAACTCACTAGGCGGTGAAGCCTACCGATCTAATGAGCCAGTAAACACAAATTTGCCAATGAAATTGGCTTTCTTTGTGAGAGAAGTGAGTCCCGGATTTGATACCAATTGAAAAGTGATCGGGTGCTCTAGCCTAAGAGGGGGAGGGGTGAATTAGACACTCTTAAAACCTTAACATATGGCTCCAACTAGTTTGCACAAAACTTAAACTAAAACAAACTATCTAGATGTGCAACTATAGTTTTTCTAGTGTGAAACCCTCATCCCAAAAAGAGTTTTGCAACCTATAGCCAATCCTAACAAGATACTACACTAAGAAAGTAAAGGCACACAAGTTGCAATATGAAATGCGGAAGCTTAAAGAGGAGGGATGAGATGAAGCAAACTCTCGACACGATGATTTATCCCGTGGTTCGGATTGCCACGAAAGCGCCCCTACATACACGTTGTTGAAGCACTCACGAAGAGTATTGCTTCCCGGCAATCAAGTCTCTTCCGTGAACACAATCACGGTCACCTTGATCCCGATTTCCACTAAGGGAGATTGCCCACGAAGGAGGGGTCTCCGTCCCCCGCACAATGTTGTCGACGCCGCTCCACACCAAGCCGGGGGGTCGTTGACGTGCCGGCGAGCCACCAATGCTCCAAGGAGGCCGGCGCACCGAAATACAAGTTTGATTCACTCTAGAACCAGCCACAAGGATCTCAACCTTGCTTGTTCACTCACTCAAGAGCTAATCTAGCACTCACACTTTACAAAGCTAGTGCTAAAACCTAAAGATATGATCAATAAGCTCTTGGATGGCTTGGAGGTGTTCTTGGGTGTGTGTGGGATGTCCAATAACTCCAGCAAACTCAAAATGGCCGGGGTGAGGCGTATATATAAGCCACCAAGTCAAGAGAGCCGTTACTAGCCGTTAGCCATTTTCCTGCGTAGGCATCAGAACTTCCGGTACATAGGGCATCTGTTCTTCCGGTCACTCTGCGCTCTGAAGTAGTCGTTGGCCTCTCTAACACCGCTGCAGTAACTTCAGGGACCATCGGATGAACCGATTGCTGTGGCGTCGAAACTTCCGGTGACACTTGATCTTCATATAGCCGTTGCACCTTGCTGACGTCATTGCACCGACGCATTGTTCCGGTGGCCGTCGGTGCTTCCGGTGCTGAAGGCTGGGCTGCTACTCGCTTGACATCGTCTCTGGAACATAGTACGTTGAATGTACCGACGCTTGACTTGACACCGTCGGTTCAACCGGTGCTACACTTTTTCTTCACTTGATCTCCAGAGGCGTTCAGACTTGCACCAAAGTCAGGGCGTCAGATCTTCCGACAACCATCGGATGCACCGATGCTTAGGCATCGGTTAAAACGGTGCTACTGATTTCAGTAGAACTCGTCCAATTCAGCGTTTTTTTGAGTTCTTTCTTCGTGTTTTGCTTTGTATGACCTTTTAACTTCATTCCTAGGATCTAGAAATGTTCACTTAACAAAATCATTAGTCCCATTGATTGCGTTGTCATACGATCACCAAAATCACTCGAAATGTTATAAATAGTTCCATGTTCGTTACACGTTGGAATGAGAAATGGTTTTCCATATCCATCCCCTGCAAGGCGATGTAAATATCCTGTTGATGTTAGTAATGGATGGTAGACAAGTAATGTTATCCAGTGCCCAGAGAAAATTTGCTGAACTGAAGAGACAAACTAAATTTCCATGGTTGAACTGAAGAAAAAACTGCCAGAGTAGTGGAAGTGTTCCAGTGGAGCCAGATGTGTCAACAAATAAAACTAAAAACAGTATTAGCCATGTCAATACTAATGCAGGCTTAAATATTCGATGGGGATAAATATTTTATTTGACTTTTTTTATATTCATGTTGATTCAATCAACCCTAATATTAACTACATTGCTTTCAATTTCATAATTTTTTGTCGAAAGCAATTTACCAAAGCAAACCCCAGAAAAATAAGTTCACTAGAAGCCTCCTATCCGTATCCATATCCATATCTCTAGGAGAGTAGGATGGGAACCTGCAGAACACGACGGAGGAAACCCGATTAAGTGAAAAAATGGCTAAGGTTAGCATGAAAGAATTGATTAGGAATGAGAAGCACATATTGCCAAATACCCATGTCTGTTACGTAATTCTGCAAAATTAAACTCAAGTGAACTGGTATACACAACAGATAATTTAAAGAGAAAAAAAAACTATGACCCTAGTTGCATCAGCAAAAAGAAAAGCCATGATCACGAAAAAAGTGACAGAGGTTTAATTCAGATATATGTGCACATGTCAATAGGACTACAGGTTATATAAAGAAGACGACGGAAAGTGTTTTTTTTTTACTGACTCACCGATTGACCACCAGAGACTCGATGACCATTCCAGTCGATGACCCTCCCTCCTGCAGCCTCAATCCTTGCGCGCTCATCTTCCCTGTCGGGCTGAACGAACCAACAAAGCTTGTAAGCTCCTTATCAAAAAATAAAAACTAAGCCACACTGGGTGTCGAATTCGAATGTACTTTGTGATCGTCGGACAGAGCCACCGGCTCCTTCCCGCGGCTGAGCACCACTCGCGAGTCTCCGCAGTTGGCAACGATGATATGGGAGGAGCAGACGACCGCCACCGCGGCAGTGGAGCCGACGTCGCCGGCGGCAACAGGCTTGCACCGGGCCTCGCCGCTGCAGAACCTGCTGGCCTGCCCCAACACCTCGTCGTCTACCCTCTGGAAGCAACCGCCGAAAACCTTCTCCCAGAGCTCCGCGATGTCCAGCCGCTCCCCCGATTCCTCTAGCCCGGCCCTCGCGGTCGCCGCTCGGCCCAGCGCCTCCTTCAACACGACGTGCATCCTGCCCCCGCAGTAGTTGGCCACCTGCACAGACAACGCGGCCGGTGAGGTGATGGATAGAGGGAGAGACAGAAAAAAAAAGGTTGCCGTTAGTTGCCTCCGCTCGAGTTAAGAATGGCGGAGCCCGGCTGACCTCGGAGCCGCCGTGCCCGTCGTACACGGCGAACAGGTGCAAGGGCAGCTTCGGGGCGGCGGCAGCGGCGGCGGCGGAGCCGACCCCGTGTAGCGCGTCCAGCTCCCGCGCGCCAGCGAGCATCCGCGCCGGCACCTCGGCGAAGCGAGGCACGGCGGCGCTCGCGTCCTCCATCGCCGCGCGGCGGCCGCGCGTCGCGGCGGAGCCCCACGCCGGCGCGTACTCCGCGAGGTACACGCTCCTCCGCTTGCCGCGGGCGCGGCTCCCGGGGGCGGGGCGGGGCGGGCCCCGCCGTCAGTCTCGGACCCACCACCGGCGCCTCCCGCCGGGTACGCGGCGCGCGCGGCCCCGTTATCCAGTACGCGCGGCGTCGCCATCGCGACGGCAAGGCGTGGCGGGAGAAGGGAATTGAAGGGGACAGGTGTGCACGGGCAGGGTGGGGCTGCACGGACGCCAGATTACAGCCTCCTGCACATAATTTTTTCTCCGTTTTGAGGTGGGGACGTGGCCGTGCTGGACGGGTGGGGCCGGCGCGTCGAACAGGGGGGGTTCGCGGGAGTTGGGATTCAAGATCGTGTGGACGTGTGGTGAAGAAGGGGGGCGTCGCGGCCTTGTGATATAAAGAGGCACGCAAACACAAGCAAGTACACAACTCACGCAGTGGCCGACCTGCGTGCCACGCATCCTGTGTGATGTTTGCCCGGTCAGTCTGTCACGGTAGACGAACACAAAAAAAAAAATGACGGAAAGATTAGGCACCACGCAGTGACGCGAACTAACCAAAGCCTGATGTTGGCAATAATCGTGCATAGGCACATAGCTACTCCTTTTGTGTCCAGCTGTTGGACTGGTTTTCTGTCATGTAACGGTGGCGAGGTCCCGACGCTGTTGGTAACCGTATTTTAAACTCTTTTGCTTCTTGATCGAACGACAGAGATTCAATCTTTATTGGGTAGGTAATTTGATTTTGCAGTGTTTCTTCATGTTTAATTTGGATTGTTTAGTGCATTTGGACCAATGCTGTACTTGGAATTTGAATTATGGATTTGAAATGTTGTTGATTTGTGCACAGTTGAATTGTAAAAGTTCGAATTATTACGATGCTGAAATGGAGTTTAGAATAGATTGTATATGCGAAAGGGAAGAGAACGAAATGGAAGAAAAGGAAATACAGGGGACATGATTTAGGGGAAGCTTCCTTATAGGCTGGAATGGCTTTAGAGTCCATCATCAAGGGCCCTGTACCTCAGTCAGTCAGTCCACTAGCATAACCACTGGATCAAACAATATCAGGCTAAGGGGGTGTTTGGATATAACATGAACCATTGAACCAAACAATATTGGGGGTAAGGGGGTGTTTGGATCTAAGATGCTAAACTTTAGCCCACTTATTCACATGCCAAATGGTAGAAATAAATATAACCTAATTGCTAATCTAATTACATAGATGATACATGATAGCTAATTGTTTGTTAGAGTCCATTAGTCCTAGATTAGTTAGCTCTCATTAACCTAAGTTTAGCCCTATTAGTACATCTAGGACTAAACTCTAGCATCCCTATTTTAGGACATCTAAACAGACCCTAAATTCAGTTCAAGACACTCCACTTCAGACTGTGAGCGGATATCAGCCAGGCCAGACACGCATCATCAGGAAACAGAAAACAATGACACTCACCCTCGGCCCAACAAAAACGCACGACTAAGGGCCTGTTTGGATACGATTATAAGCTGCTTTTCCGGCGAGAGAACGCGAGAAGCGAAAAAATCCCGCCAAACGCCTTGCGATACGGTCGATTATCTACGTCGCGGCTTCAGTTGGCGGGCAGAGTTTGTACTGAAAATCAAGAATCGGAAATCGCAGCCACAATCTCGATTCTCTGCATCGCCGCGAGGCCCAGTCGCGGGTTCCTCGTGAGCGAAGACAAACAGGCCCTAAGAGGGACCCAGCTCTGCTCCTTCCCTCCCGGCCTGTCATCAACTGGGGGCAAAGTGGTTAGCGCATTGGTTGCGTTGCGTACAACGAAGTACGACTTCGACTCTGTTTCCGAGCTCCTGCGTCCTGGGACGGTCATGGTGGCGAGCTTGCTCAAGTGGTTACCCATCCGTGTCGTTCTGACGTGGCCACACACAGTCCACAAACTTCACATTCGTTCTGCACGCACATGGTCGCCGTGACCTCAGTAGCAGATGCAGATAGAGCAGCAGGTTTTGCCACTTCAAGCTGCTTGTAAGCCGAGATGTTACGGACCAAACATGCTCAGAGGCGATCGGTTACAGCGTTTCCCTTCTTGGGTGATGACTAGGACACACCAACCGAACAGAACCATCCATGGGTCGATCCGTTTCCGTTAAGCTTTCAAGGAAACCTGACCTGGCGCAGCACATCAGAGGGGTGTTTCCAGCCGGTGCAAGAACCAGTTCCAGACGTCTCGTGGGGACAAGCAAGTGGCTGAAACTGAAACAGAAAAGGGGTCGGCATCTATCACGCTCCGATGAGAAGCCTGTGCCCAACAACCACGTGAGAATGGGAGGTTACTCAGACCAGCAGCACCAGGTTCTTGGCCAAGGTAAATGCACAGGCTGACTTTCGATTATGTACCTCCGCATTCACGAGGTGCAGGAAAAACATCAGAGCCTAGCGTTTGCATCTGATGCGGTGTTCAGTTATTGCAGAGTTACCCTTTTACACATAAGCAGCAGCCGCTGGTCAATCATATACTACAACATACAAAATGAGGACACCAATTATTGGGATGTACAGCAATGGCGTCAGCGAGGAAATTTTTTTCTGAACTTCACGCAGGGTGTTGCCTGATGATGCCCTGATCCGACCCAGCAGTTCTTTCTGCACGGATCTCACATCAGAGGCCCAGACTTTGGGTAGGGAAACGAAGAGCTCCCAGCCTTCTCGTCGTGGAAATGCGTAGTCAGGTTGACGGAGTGGTTGGAGCCGAGGGGATTTGCCATGTCCATGGAGTCACCAAACGGGTCGAAGAAGTCGGAGTACCTCACGTTGGCTACTGGTATCTCTGGCAGGGAGTTGAGTATCCCGTCGAATATCTCATCGGCTTGTGGCACAAGTGCAAGCATGTCAGCTTCTGGTGCAACGGGGGCTGCATAGTCATGGAACACTTGTGGAGCTGGCAATGTGGCGGCAGAGATGTGCATGTGCTCATGGATTTGTGGCACAGTGGCAGTCAGTTCATATCCCGCCTTCTTTGCTCCTATAACCTTCATGAAATACAGCACACTATAAGCAACTGTATATGGATGGCGGTGCAAGTTTGTTAAATACTCATGAGGAAAAGTTAGTACAAAGCGGTCGTTCTCGTCGTCTTTGTATATCACAATGAAGTCTCCTTGCTGAAGCTCATGAGCTTTTATATAGTCTCCTGGAATGTTTAAAGATGTCTAGAAAGTGTAAGAGCATTGGCCTAAAAGTAATACCCCAGTAATCCAGTACTACCGCCATCCATTATTGTAAAGCTTATTTTTGTTTGATTCAAAATAAAATTTTAACTTCATGTGGTTCGACTAATTGTTTGTTAGAACTTATGAAGTTTGATTTTTCAAATTAAAATGCGTCTTACAGAAGTGGATGGAGGGGGTATAATAGAGGGGACAAGGGTAAAAGGAAAGTACATACTTACCAGTATTTTCAAGTACATACATCCTGCTTCTATTGTTGGGCCAATATCTGCATAAGAGATGACGGAATCTATCACTAGTGGATTAGCAAAATCTTAATAAAAATATCAGCCGAATGAAACCACATTTCTTCCTATTCACATGAAGAATCCACATTAAATAAAAGCTCAACACTACTTGCCAATGCATGTAACATTTCCAAAAAGGGATTCATTGGTGGTAGATTACCCCTCAAACGAAAAAAAATACCAGCACAATATCAGAAGATGGCCTCAATCTTATCTGCAGTTTGCTTCTTTCAGATAAACTTACAGTTTTGATAGTATTCAGCTCAGGTTAAGATCACAATAGGAACAAAGAATGGAAAGAATTGATGTGTTGCTTCTCATTAATTTTACATCCGCAAATTGTTCTGTAAGCTGCTCAGCAGCATAATATTTTATTCTTCTAAATTAAGCTTAGCAAAGTGCAGCGTTCAGTTTACTCAGTGTAACAAGCATTAGATCCAAATAATTCACAAGATCCCACCTGTACTTGAAGGTCCACAGTTGTGCATTTAGCAAATCATACATACATAAACTTTTTCCATCCTTTGATAACAGAATGGGGAGGTAAGACTCTGCCTCCTTCTGTGGAATTCATTCATCAGCAACCAGTATCAATAGTTGGAGAGGAAATGCGTGTATTGAATAAGTGGAAAAGAGAAATAATTCTGAAGAAAAAAATTAATTGCATTGATAAGTGATAACTGACCTTTGGGAGAACAATTCTTCCAAGTTGGTTTACATCGCTATTTCGGAGCTCCTTCTGCAGAAGAACTCTCAATCCAGTAGCATAATGCTACACAAACATTATAGAAACTATTAACCCAGAAGAGTGGACTGTAACCTGTTAACTCTTTCTTTGTAAAAAGGAATAATTACTCTAAATTTCTGTATAAACCTTACATCTGGATCCAGAGCAACCGTATTCAAGTCCAGAGCATTTACCTGCATCAAATGATAGATGGATTCAGAGACCAATCAAATGGCATACATATACTTTCATGAACTAGATATAATCTGGGAAAAGGGCTTGAGGAAAAAAAAACAGTTTATAGAAAGGAAAAGCAGAAGAGCTACTATGTGTTAGAAAAGTGGTTCACTAATCTACCTTCCAATGTATGTAGATAATCAGAATGATAACATTTCCGAATGACCAAATAGTAGACAAGTATTCTACTATATATTATTCTACTACTGTTCATGTCATAACAGACTCGTGCTTATACAATTCATCACCAGTAATAGAAATCGTACCACCAAAAACAAAATTTTCTGCTAATTTGCACATAGCTCCCACATCTTCTAATCCTTTTTCAGGAACACAGCAGAGAACTCCAGCTTCCACATTAAAGATGAGATTTCACACAATCAAAATGCTTATATCAAATATGGGGGAAAAACTAGCACTTTCGATCAAGAGATCTATTCTCTTTTGGTTAAATAGAAGGACGCCAGAGCCCACTGAAACACTGTTTCATTTATACTGTATATAGTGGGCCAGTGCTGCCAATAAGAATATACTACTGGTCCATGACATATATCAATCGCTTGCACCATTCATACAGGATTTATGTACTCCACAAAAAAAAGAAGGATGTCTAGTACAAACACTTCTGGCTAGTGTTAGTGACTCAGTGGCAACCAAAGATTCACACTGGTACACAGCCAGTTCCTACCAATTTATTTGGGCCGCAGCGCACACTCCTAATAACACAAATGTACACCGGCAATCTACCAAACTTTGCACTTGTGAAAATGCTACGAACCCCTGAAAAGGCAGTATGAGATGTACATGGCATCTTCTAGCCTTGTGCTACGTGTGACAGCAGTACGTGATCAAGCTGCACAATGCCAAAGTTGCACTATTCCAAATTGACCCAAAAAAACATGGGTAATTAGGCATCACTACCGCTGAAACTACACTGAAATGAGGCATCACTATCACAAAATCTCGAAAGATAAGCAACAAAATTATGCCTCTCCACAATCCACATTCCTCGACCTACCATCCATCAACCCAATATTTGCAACGTACATCGCCAATTGATCACACATACGCCGCGGTAACCAATAATGCAAAGCACGCATCCGCACACTAGATCGCTCAAATTGATCGTGGAATTCGGACCAAGCCTGCAAGAAACTGCTAGAGAACAAACGATTCACTAATCAAATCAGCAATCGTACGGATCAGACCCCAGATCGCCCACAGAAATTCTAAATTCCGGCCACAAAGGGACAGGGGGGATCGCAAGTTTCCTCCCCTCTGGGCCTCCAGCCCACCGCACCACGCCGGCCCACCATCTCCTCGCGCACGATGCATATATACCCGCACAGCAGCAGGAGACCGTGAATTCCGAGGCACTCACAGGTCGAGTCGCCGGTGGCCTCCGGGCGGCGCCGCGGGCCCCGCGGCGGGCGGACCTCGGCTTCCGGGTGATCCTCCGCGGCATGCCGTCGCCGGAGGAGGAGGAGGTGGAGGCCGGGGAGGTGCGGCGCTTGCTGATGCCGGCCATGCCGGTGGGACGGGCGGAGACGGAGAAGAAGAAGGAGGAGGCAGCGGCGGCGTCGGCGTCGGCGCCTAGGGTTGGGGCGGGCGGAGCTTTTATAGCCGGATGGGGCGGGCGGGCGGAGACGCGGAGGCGGGGGCGCGCGGTGACAAGTGGCGGGCGGGCTCTGAAAATGGGCGCAGGGGGTGGGGGAGGCCAACGCCCCGTCGCGGGGCGAGGCCGCGGGCGCGCAGGCGCGGCCAACCGCGCGGGCGCGAGGTGGCAAGCGCGGGGTGGGAGGCGGGGGCTGGCATGCCAAGCGTTCCACCCTCCCGCCCCGCGCATCGGGATTCCCTGCGGGCGCCGGGACAAATGGCCCGGCTGTTTTGAACTCAACCCGGCCACCCGGGGGGTCGCTGGTCGCTGCCCGCGCCCTGGTTTTCCGGGGCTGGCCGGGGCGCTGATGCGTCGCCGCTCTGCTGCCCTCGCGTTGGGCGGCCAGTGGCCTTGGCCGGCCGGGGTTGGGGTTGGGCTCACTGGCGCGCCGCCCGGCGCCGCGCGCGCTCTGGCGTTCACTGGCTGGTAAGGCTGCGGTGAAGCTTGAAACATGGGGTGTGGCTCGCCAAGAATAGCAGCGCTCTACCTGCAGCCCTGCTAACTTGGGACTTGCGAGTTGTACAAGGAGCGAGCTAGTGTGTCCAGGAGCGTCCACTCCGATTCGAGAGGGGAATAGGGGACGAAGAAAATAAACTCTCCCTCCAGTTCTCCAGCACTGGCAGCATTGCGCTGGAGCACAAGATGCTGAAGAGAGAGATTGCGCGGAAGTCCGCACTTTCTTGTGCCGTGTGAGTTCAGCGCTATGCAAGGCGGAGAGAGAGACCGAGAGAGACTCTAGCCCAAGTCATGCTGCTGGAATACGCTTGTCCGTTTGCTCCCTACACCAAAGTCATGGACTTCCCTGCCTCAAAAGGCGAGCCATCCATTGTTTCGTCAGAGCAAAAAGCGTACCGAAAGTATTCTGGAGAGTCAGCACGGAGCGAGAATTAATGCGATCGAGATGCAATTGTGCTCCGCTATCTTTCGAAAAGAAAAAAGCAATTGTGCTCCGCTAGAGGTATCTGAACCTTGTACGTTTTGTCATGTGTACACAGGCATTCTGATTCGGGTCCTTCTGATTCAGAGGCATTAACCACCTGTCTTGCCGTTGGTAAGCGGCTGCTGTGTTTCTGTTTCGGATGGTGTGAGCAGGTAAAAAGGAGCAACGAAGCAGCAGCCCACGATCATCTCGTCAGCCCAGACTGCAAGCTGAACATTTCCAATAGACCAATAGACAGCCACCCTCTCGAAAAGCTTGGCCCAACCCGCGCCTCATGCTGAACTGGGCCAGGCCATATGCAGCAAATGGCCCTCTCCTCGGCCCAACATACTTGCTCTTGCTCTGTAGAAAGAAGTTCAAAAGTTTCGCCTTTTTTTTTAACAAAACACATTTTTCTGAAAGAAAAAAATTCCGTTTTGGGGGGGAAATGGATTTTTTTTGGCTTTCTGTACAAACACAACAGTCAGGATAATTACTGTTCATAATATCATTGCAGTGGTCACTAGTCGGTGGGAGCATGTGTTGTGTATAGGCTCATAAAATGCACAGTCATGCGGTTCAGTTCTCTTCGACGGGCTTCGAGCAGCTGATCCGCAACTGCCCGTCCGATCCGGTCAGCGGCGCGATCGCCGACAGCTTGACCATGGCGTGCGCGAAGTCCTCGCGGAACACCTCCTCGCCGCGCGCCCCGGACGCGTACACGCGCACCCACCGCACGGTGCTCCCGGCCGTGAGCTGCTGGTCCGCGCGCAGGATGCCTCGCCCCTCCAGCAGCTCCGCGTAGTAGTGCGCGCCGAAGCCCACCTCCCGGCCCTGCCGGTAGTACCCCATCTCCATCGGCGCGCCGCCGTCGCCGCCGCACACCGCCCGCATCTCGCCGACCATGTCCGGGTCGATGGAGTCGTCCGGCGCGCCGGTCCCGGCGAAGTTGTAGATCCTGTCCGTGAAGAACCTGCACCGCACCTTCCCGATGCTGTGCGCTCCTGTGAGAGCGAAAGGCGTCAGCGTACGAGACTACTTCAGGCGGCCAAGGGGGCTCAAATTGGCAGACATGGTGCCGTGCAGAGTTGCAGACCGCAGGCAGACCTAAGAGAGCGACGGTCTCGCGCTCGGTGAAGCCGCGGCGCGCGAACGCGTCGAGCGTCATGGCGTAGGTGGCGTTCGGGGCCGGGATGTTCCCGGCCACCGCCGCTTCGTAGTAGAAGCTCGCGGTGCTGTCGCGGCGGCCGGTGAGCACAGGGTAGGTAGGCCCTCCCACCAGGACGAGGCTGTCCCGCGCGGCGAGGGCCAGGATGTCCGCGCAGGAGACGGTCCCGGGGCACGCCGCCTCCACCCGCTGCTTGATCGCCTCGACGGCGCCGAAGCCTCGCAGCGACTTGTTCGGGCCCGCGTCCCGCTCCGACCTGCGGCCGCCGACGCGGTCCAGGAGCACCGAGGCGTCGCAGCCCTGCACGCGGCGTCCAGGAGGAGACGGCATCTTGGCGTGTGCGCGCGTGAGCATCGCGGGTAACAGAAACAGCAACACGACGAGGAAGCCGGGCACAGGCCGGACACGGGGTTTGTTCGGACGTACGTGGATGAAGCAGTCGTGAAAGAAGAGGCGGACGAGCGCGGCGGCGACGTTGGAGTCCGCGTGGTAAAGCCTGCGCACCGTGGACGACACGATCTCCTCGGCGTCCGGGCACGTCTCGTCGTAGAACCCGAACACCAGCCCGCGCGGCCGCGTCTCCGGGAAGGTGAAGGAGAAGGAGGACGAGTCGTCGCCGCTGTCCTCGTAGTCTTCAAGCGAGAGCACGGCGGCGGACCTGGTGGCGTCGGAACGGGGATCACCGTTGCACAGGACGATGGAGACGGCAAGCAAGCAAAGCGCTCCCCGCGCGAGAGGTCCTAACATCTCTTCTTGTACTGGTGACGAGTGACGATGGTGCATTTCTCAGGTCGTTGAGTCGTTGGGGTATGCCAAGTGAACGTGAGGATTTAAAATGACGCGGGAAGTATCTTAATGGGCCGTTTGCCGGGGGAATTTCGTTGGGAAAATTCGATTCATGCCACCACAACTCCGTGAAATTGGGTGTCATGTTGAAAATCATGCCACTCAATGGCATGATTTTCAACATGAGATCCAATTTCAAGAAATTGGAGTAGCATGAATCCAACTGACCCAATTTCGTTCACCTGTTGCGCTTCGTGCATTGCTCCTCATTGATTGTACAGCCCAGAACGTGATTGAGAATAGGAGTGTTTTCTTGTCGATTATGTCTGTGTTTTTTTGGGGGAAAGATAATGTCTGTTGTACTAGCAACCACGTAAACTCTAGAAAACCAATCGAAAATTAAGCAGGTTTCTCTGTGTCAGTTGACTGAAATCTCGATTTCATTCAGTTGGCCGGCCGTGTTCATGTTCACATGGCGCTGGGGAGGGTTCTTTTTTTTGGGGGGGGGGGGGGGGGGGGGGGGGGGGGGGGGGGGGGCTGCCGCGATGTGCCACTGTCAGTGTCAGGAGGGGGATTGTTTGGATGATGCAGGACTAGTGGTATATCAAAAAAGTTACACTTCCACGGCACTATAGATCTAACGGCTGCTGACTCATTTTTATTCTGCTTCCAGAATGCCATAAAGAAATGGTACTGGAACAAGAGGCAAGAAATGTGATACCATCCGACCTATGTGTTTGCAGCCAATCAGCGAGCAGTTCGACTAAAATCAATTTAAAGATACCAATGCGTAAGATGCCAAGCATCTCGAGCAGTTGACAGGGGAAAATATCATGACGCTAATACTGTATAACCGAGTAGAGAAAATGCCATTTTTTTCTAGAAAGTGCAGTTGGGTTCTTTTAGATAAGTCCTTATCATGAATGCTATTTAGTCCATCCGCAGTTTACCAAAAGAGGTTGGTCTAAAAAAAAGTTCCGGCAGAGGGCTAGCAATCGCGACCCCAGAACCGATCATGTGCTTAGTGCTCAATACTCTTGTTCGTCCGGATAGAAAGCGCGAAGTGACAGGGGTCTGATCTGCACGCGCGCTGCGCCACAATTCCAGATACTCCCGCACGGCCGCACCCGGCCGGTGGTGCAGTGGTGCCCACCGGTCAGTGCCACCGAGTACCAGTGGCACCGAGTACCTCTGCTTCCAAGCTCCTCCGTTCCTCCGCGTGACGTCCGCCCTGCGCACATCTGAAAGTGACCGGGTGCTCTACACTAAAAAAAGAGGGGTGAATTAGGTACAATTAAAATTTTAATCTATGGCTCCAACTAGTTTGTACAAAACTAAAACTAAAACAAGCTATCTAGATGTGCAACTACGGTTCATCTTAGTGTGAAACCCTCATCCCAAAAGAGTTTTGCAACATATAGCCAATCCTAGCAAGATACTGCACTAAGAAAATAAAGGCACATAAGTTGTAATATGAAATACGAAAACTTAAAGGGAGGGATGAGAGAAAGCAAACTCTCGACACGAGGATTTATCCCGTGGTTCGGTTTGCCACAAAGATGCACCTACGTCCACGTTGTTGAAGCACTCACTAAGAGTATCGCTTCCCGGCAATCAAGCATTTTCTGTGAACACAATCACGGTCACCATGATCCCGATCTTTACTAAGGGTGATTGCCCACGAAGGAGGTGTCTCTGTCCCCACACAATATCGTCGACGCCGCTCCACACCAAGTCGGAGGGTCGTTGACTTGCCGGCGAGCCACCAATTACTCCAAGGGGCCGGCGCACCGTAATACAAGTGTGGTTCACTCTAGAACCATCCACAAGGATCTCAATCTTGCTTGTTCACTCACTCAAGAGCTAATCTAGCACTCACACTTTACAAAATTAGTGCTAAAACCTAAGGATATGATTAATAAGCTCTTGTATGACTTGTAGGTGTTCTTGGGTGTGTATGAGATGTCTTGGGACTCCAGCAATCTCAAAATGGCCGGGGTGAGGTGTATATATAGGCCACTAACTCAAGAGAGCCGTTACTAGCCGTTGGTCAGTTTTCTGCGTAGGCATCGGAACTTCCGGTGCATAGGGCATCGGTTCTTCCGGTCATTCTGCGCTCTGAAGTAGCCGTTGGCCTCTCTGATACTGCTGCAGCAACTTCAGGTACCATCGGATGAACCGATGCTATAGCGTCGGAACTTCATATAGACGTTACACCTTGCTGACGTCATTGCACCGACGCATTGCTCCGATGGCCATCGGTTCATCCGGTGCTGAAGGCTTGGCTGCTGCACGCTTGACATCGTCTCTGGAACATGGTACATCGATTGCACCGATGCCTCTGAATGGACCGTCGGTTCAACCGGTGCTACACTCTTTCTGCAGTTGATCTTCCCTTGATCTCCAGAGGCTCTCAGACTTGCACCGATGACAGGGCGTCGGATCTTTCGACAACCATCGGATGCACCGATGCTTATGCATCGGTTAAACCGGTGTCTCTATTTTCTGCCGAACTTGTCCAATGCATCGCAGCGATCAATTGGATCCTTCAGATTTATTCTATCTCTGGATTTCCACTATGCTTTGACATCTCTACGGCGAAATGGACTTGTCATCTTGATGGTGGATTGGATTTGGCGTCTCGACGATATATTGGACATTGCGTCTTGATGATAAATTAGACATGTTGACTCATATCCATGGGACCTAAAAACTCCTACAAGTGTGATCTCACAAACTCATTAGTCCCATTAATTATGTTATCACTCAATCACCAAAATCACAAACAATGATTAAATGGGGCCATGTTACTTACAACGTCTCGAGTCGAATCGCAGCCGGCACCTCGCGCGGCCGCGGGTGGTCCTGCTGAGTTTATGCTAGGCACGGCAACACGGAGGGGTCGCGGCATAGGCTGAAGGGCCGGACGGAACGCGGCGTGGTCCGGTCGATCGGCGTATCTTTAGCATCAAATCCAAGATCAAGCAGGAAAGAGAGTGAGAGAATCAAGTTGAGAGCAAGAACTTATCCACCGCAGCAAGGGGAACGGCTCGTCTACTCAGCGGAGATAAGCATGAATATTTTTGTGCGATCTCGTCTCTCTCTGCACGCTCGATGCATGACGCAACGCACCCCTCAAGTTACCATTCCGTCTTGGCTCAGGGCCTCAGGCCACTTCAGGAATCAGGGGCGGGATCCGATGTCCACGGGAGGGAAAAGCATTAAGAAAAGGGATCCCTTAAGAAAAGCTAGCCAAGGAATCGTGTGGCCATCAAGTTGTGATTCTGATACAAGGCGCAAATGCCTTTGTGCACAGACAGACCAACCTTCGGATGACCAAATGCTCCGCAAAATTAGGCTTGAGAATTTGCCTCTAGTGAAGAGGATATTTTCTTCAATCCTTGTGTTTGGCGCACAACCCGAGCCACACGATCACACTCAGACTATTCGGTCGTGCCAGACCGGCTCAAAACGCCTCGACCGGTCAGACCATCTGGTCATACCGGTCAGATCGGTTTCTGCCAATTTTGATCGTCAATACTTAGTAACTAATTTTAGATTTCTATTCGATAACAAGGATATGCATATGCACGTACACCACGAGACACATGTCTCTAGCCTCCTATCGTATGTCTGAAGACTGCAGAAAATTTGTGGGTGCTCGAATATGAAACTTGAGTGAAGCCACACCACGTCTTCGCCACCCACCATACTACTAGTATACTACTCCATGCGGAAAGTACTTTCTGGCCAATTTAACTGACATCCAAAGCTGCCGCTAATCTTGACGTAGCACGGGCGAGGATTCTTGATGGGAATTGCTGCATCACCGCATGAGACCCATGGAGGAAAGGAAACTAAAATGAAATTACCACTGTCGTTGACAGCTACGGAGCTCAAGATAGGATTCTGGTATCGCCTTCTGAAATGACTTGTCCGCTGATTAAAACTCGATCTGCGGCGCGAAAGCTGAACGGGGGGAAGAAAAAGCAGAAGACATCGAAGTAGTCTTGTTTGGGATTATGGTAAACCCCACGTTGCTCTTCCACACACTTTCCTCCCTACCTTTATTTATCTCCTGCTTTTCCCCACCAGGTCAGTGGCCATTTTCTTAGAAATGATTGATTGAACTTGACCCCAACAACTTTCGATAGCTATCAAGAACAATTGTTTATCTTTATCAGGAAAAGGTCTTTTCTTTTTGTTTATTGTGTACTGGCTATTAAAGAAATACTTCAAATCAAAACCATTATTCAGTTGGCCCCAAGTCGATCTCAATCTATCATTAGACTATCCAAACATTATACCAAGATCGGTGTTTATTGGATTCAGTCTTCTTTTTATAGTGGGCCATTAAGGAAATACTTCAACTTTAAAAAACCATTAGTATTCAGCTGTCCGAAGTCGACCTCTGCCTATGGTGATAATACTGTCCCAACATCATACCATTGGAGGAAAAAAAATCTACAGAGTAGAAGACAGCTACAGGAGCAGGGTTTGAAATATTGGTCGATTATCGCGATTATCGACAAATTTTACCGATACCGATGACCACTGATATTGGTAATCGATAGAAATTTTGATGAATTTCGATACCAAATTCAAAATTTTAAAAAAAATTATAAAAAATTCTAGAAAAAACTACAGCTTCTCCTTAGTATAGAATGATAGAATATGATGAAAACAAACACTATTTACTTAGTCAAAGCAAAGTTCATTGATAAAAACCGCTATAGACCGTTACACTACAGGGCCACTTGTACCATTTTGGTATGGGTATACCTCTAACCCTAACCCCCCCCCACAAATCTTGTCTATGGGACACGTGCCCGAAGGATATCATTTACATATCAGTCTTCCTGTTGCATATGGAATAACTGAAACGCAGGTATGTATCGCTTTTATGAGTTCTTATTCATTTTGTGTTCCCCTCTCACCAGATTTATCTCAATATATAGGAGCAATATTATGGGTATCACACACAAGAGGAAGAGACTCAAGAATGAAGATTTTGATGTGTTAGAATTCATTCATGCACAAGCAATGCACATCATCATGATTCTTTAATGGATTTGCTTGAAACTTGTGTATATTTATGTTACATGGACATTATCCTTTCTATGAGCTATTTAATATGAGGTTTGTATGGATTATGCGCTATGTTATTTATATGGACTGCGCGCTATGTCATTTATAATATATCTAAGTGATTAGTAATATTTATATATATTTTATATGGATGCAAGATATATTTATATGTATTTTTTATTACAAAGAATATATTTATCGGTGTTTTCTTTCGATGTTCCATCGATAAACGTCGATTATCGTCGATAAGTATCGATTTTCGATTTTTTGAATTTGCCTTTGTTTACCAGTCGATAAGTGTCGATTTTCATCGATAATCAATCGATTATCGATACCGATGGGTCCTGATAAATACCTTATCGATGATATAGTAAACCCTGTACAGGAGTAGCTACTCTGCAACAAGGAGCGTCAGCTCTCGCTCTTGTGATCCCCAGACAGGTCACAGTTCACACCTACGGAAGCAGCCAAGTTCAACTCCAATCCAAAGTCCAAAACAAAAGCAGCCAGTACAGCTGTCAGCTGTGCTTGTGCAACCACCAACCGATCCAAATCCAGGCCCCGTTCTGGCGTTGTGTTCATCAATCAGATCAGAAACCATCGAGCCCCAACATAGCTGAGCCAGCCCAGATGCATTGCTCTGCTGCCGTACTGGCCACTTAACCACAGTGGCAGCACGCACCAGCCGTCTCCAAGCACGGGCCGCCGCCGGCCACTGCTTCGGTGCGCTCCCTTTGCGCGCGGGGCTAAGCAACCCGTGCCGCAAATCCCCGCCCCGCTACGTGCTCGGTTGCTTGCTCCGGGCTCCGGCCTCCGGCCTCCGGGCGGGGCCTCCTCTCCCCCGTCAGCTCAGTGCGAGTCCGATGCACGCCTCACTGGCCTTTTCTCTAGTATGTGCCTCGAGGAGCAGAGGCGCCGAGGGGTCCCCGTCGCGCGTCGCCTTTCCTGGAAAGCGCGCGTCCTCCTCCGCCCCCCCGGCGAAGGGACGAGCGCCACAAAGACGAAGAGCTCTCGAGTTCAACGCCCACGGCCTAACTGGCTAACTCGGAGCACACCGTCTGACCACAAGCCCGATCCACTAGCGTCGGCGTAGCGTGACGGTCCGGCCGGCCGGATCTCGCACGCGACGGCGAGACGGCAGCGCGATCGGATCTGATCGGGGTCTGGACGCCTCGGACGGGTGGCCTCGCAACTTCGCAAGTCGCACGATGGCTTGCGTTACCGTCTCTACGGCAAACAAGAAATAATAATAATTTAATCACCGGAACGTGAATCACACGAGGCGGCCAGGCCGACCCAGACGCGCGGCACACCGATAAAACACGAGACACCATTAACAAAGTGCATAATTGGGACCGACGGCCGGTACGTGCCAAACCGCTCCGTCAACGTCGTCCGCGCGCCCAAGAGCCGCGCACTCGTTGGTTCACAAGGGGAAAGGGCCGCGAAGGCGACGTCTCCAAGTAGAGCCGCCGTGCGTTTCTCGTGGGGCACAGGCTGGGTGGGCGGTAGCGAGATGGATCACCGTTTGGATCGTACCGTATTATATGATAAACATAACATCATCGGTCAAAATTGACCAATAATTGGAAACATTTTTGATGCATTACCGAAAGGTTCGAGAGAGTAGCTGTGATTGTATTCCGCCGCTGCCTGTCAGGAATGGATGGCTTCAGATCAATCAAACCAATTGAATTTTGGTGGCATGCGGTGATTTCCCCCCAACTCATTCATATCAAGCACTTGTTTATCGTCATCTGGCAACCATATCATCTCGGCTAGACGGCTACCAACGTGGCAGAGTTGTCAGATTGCACTGTGACACGTCGAACGCAACCTTGCGGTGGCCATTTGTCAGTGTCCATCGCTTTCATTTCCAAAGCAGAGCGCAGAAGTGAGAAAAAAAAGAGTCGAAAAAGAAATAAACGAGACACTTGCTGCGTCCTTTATAAATAGCCTCGCACCAGAGCCAGTAAAGCCCCCCTCTCTCTCTTCTCCTCTCCTCCACACTTCGAGGAAACGTCCAAGCAGTTCCTCATTAGGAGGCTAAACGCGATTAGTAGGTAGCGAATCGACTACTAATAGCCTAGTTAGAGTCGGATCTCAGCAATGGGGGAGGAGCAGGTGGCGCCGAGGCCGGAGGCCGCGGCGGCGGAGCTGACGGGGTTCGTCATGAGCGCCGAGGAGGCCGAGCGCGCCGCGGCGGCGGCCGGCGTGGCCACCGTGCAGGACCTGCTGCCGCTGCTGGTGCCGTCCGCGATGAAGCGGGCGGTCGTCCCGATCTCGCGGTTCCCCGTCGGCGCCGTGGGGCTGGGCGCCAGCGGCCGCGTCTACGTCGGGGTCAACCTCGAGTTCCGCGGCCTCCCGCTGTGCCACACCGTCCACGCGGAGCAGTTCCTCGTCGCCAACGCGGCCGCCGCGGGGGAGTCGGCGCTGCGCGCCGTCGCCGTCTCCCACATGCCCTGCGGCCACTGCCGCCAGTTCCTGCAGGAGATCCGCGGAGCCTCTGGCATCCAGATCCTCGTGACCACCGAAGCCGAGGAAGGCTGCGCGCCCGAGTGGCGCACGGTGGCGTCCCTCCTCCTCCGCCCCTTCGGGCCCCACGACCTCCTCCCCGCGGACGTGCCCCTCGTCCTCGAGCCGCACGACAACCCCTTGGGCGACCCCGTCCCCGCGGTCGCCAATGGCTTCGCCGCCGGCGACCTGGAGGCGCGCCTGAGGGAGGCTGCGGAGGCGGCCGCGCGGGCGTCGCACGCGCCGTACAGCGAGTGCCCGTCGGGATTCGCGGTGGCGGACGGCGACGGCAGGATCTACGCCGGGGGCTGCCTGGAGTCCGCGGCCTACAACCCGACGCTGGGTCCCGTCCAGGCGGCCATCATTGCGATGGTGGCAGCCGGAGGAGGCTCCGCCGGGGACGTGGCGGCGGCGGCGCTCGTGGAGAAGGAGCGGGCGGCGGTGGCGCAGGAGACGACGGCCAGGATCTTCCTGGGTGCCGTGGCCCCACATGCCAGCCTCCACGTGTACAACTACAGGCCGTCCGATGCGTGAGGAGCCCCGTCGAGACCTTGTGGCGGTGGGGAGGGCAGGACGTGAGATGGGATCGAGATAATGTTCATAAGAAATGATTTAAGAATAAGATGAGAAAACAAATCCTGTGCAGTTGGGTGAGCTGTTACTTCCACATGGCGCTGGGCTATTGGCTAGCAGGCCTGGGAACTGGGGCCTACAGCCTACTTGCTCAGAGTGATTAGTGTTCTTCTATTGTCATGTGTGTTAATAATAGATGTATTTACATGGCACAAATCTATACTTGCCTTGCAAGCTATGCATCCCTTTTGCTTCACGTTCTCCCTTGGTACGGTGTAAGTCCGTCCTACTGTTATGTGTTGGAACTTTGCATGATTTGCATGATTTGCTCGCCATGGACTAGTGGCTTATGACTTAGAAATCGGTAGTCAGCAGGCCCGGTCCTGAGTTTTTATTGGCCCGGGGCGGAACTAAAAGAGGGGCCCCATAATAATACTATAAACTAATAGTAACAATAACAGCAGTAGTAATAAAACACTTCAATATATCCAAGGCAATATTTATAGCATACAATTTATATTATTACCTTAAAAGTTTCTTCTAGCATTTCTCGATGCGAAATCATCGATGATGGCATTAATGTTGATCTGATCCAATAATTTCTTCTCGATGCATAAAGTGGCCAAACCATTTAACCTTTCTTGAGACATTATGGACCTTAGATAATTCTTCAATAGTTTTAACTTTGAAAAGCTTCTTTCAGCTGATGCCACTGTCACAGGCACAGTAAATAAGATCCAGTATGCAATAGAAATATTAGGATAACAATCAGCTTCCTGGGCAAATTCAAAAATCTCCATAGCAGACATTGATCTATCTGGCAAAGTGGACTGCATAACAGTTAACTCAGAAATTAGATCATTTATCTCAACATCAGATGAACCATCTAGAGAGAAAGTTTCTGAAAATTTGGTGCAGCACTCTTTTAGTCCATCACTATCCAATGACTTCAAGGTTTGTGAACTCATTATAAACCCAAATATACCTTTGAATGATTGGAGTTCCTCAAATCTACTTTTCAGTGAACTGATTGCATTGTCGACCATAACAAGAAAATAATTAACTTCAAAGTCCTTCTCAACTTACAAAATCGCTTCATTGTAGTCAGTTTCATCAAATTGTTTCTTCCTAGTAGCACGACGCTTTACTGGAAATGTTGTCTCTACACCCATTTCAGATGCAATTTCAGTGGCAATGATCATACTCGAA
This sequence comes from Panicum virgatum, assembly GCF_016808335.1. NCBI lineage: Eukaryota > Viridiplantae > Streptophyta > Magnoliopsida > Poales > Poaceae > Panicum > Panicum virgatum. The sequence goes on along the minus strand of NC_053140.1, from coordinate 46,156,624 downwards.
GCAAATCCTTCATTTCTATAGGTGTCAAAGTAACTCAGCATTCCTTCTATCTGTTGTAAGGTAGAATCAATGCACATGGATGGTGATTGCAGCTTCTTGCTGACAGTATTTACAGCAAACAAAATATCATGCCAAATAACCATACTAAGTATGAACTCAAAGCTGCCAAGGATATCAAATAAATTTTTTGCATCACTCCTATCCTTGGCTTCAGTGTCGCTATCTTCACTCAATGATAGCAAAGCTGATCTTAGTTCAGGAGCTTGATATCTAATTGCTTTGATACTTTTAATTCGACTTTCCCAACGAGTACTACTCAATGATTTCACAGTTAAATTTTTGACGTGTTCAAGCAAAACACTCCATCTCTTGGTAGAACTAGCAAATAATACATATATCCGCTGCACAACTCCAAAGAATGAAATAGCCTTACGACATGATTTCGCCATATCACAAAGAGTAAGATTAAGACTGTGGCAAGCACAAGGCATATACAAAGCTCTTGGATTTATATCAAGCAACCTCCTTTGTACTCCCTTATTTTTTTCCTTTCATATTAGAGCCGTTGTCATAGCCTTGGCCCCCTAATGTCATCAATATTGAGACCAAATGATTTGATAGAAGCAAGCAAAATATTGAAAAGCCCTTCACCAGATGTGTCATCCACTTTTAAAAAACCAAGAAAGTACTCTTCAATTTTTATTTTTCCATCAGACATATCAACACATCGGACCAACAAACTCATTTGTTCTTGGTGACTCACATCAGGGGTGCAATCAAGGATAACTGAGAAATATTTGGCTTCTTTAACAGTCTTTATGATAGAATTTATAATGTCAGAGGCCATAAGAGAAATCAACTCATTCTGAATTTTATGACTAAGATAATGATACTGAATCTCTTTGTCTTTAAAACGTCTAATGTGGTCTTCCATTACAAAGTCAAATTCTGCAATCATCTCACAACAAGCTAAGAAATTTCCATTAAGATCATTGTAAAGTTGCTCACTAGATCCTCTGAACGCTAAACTTTGTTTACCAATAAATTTCACAATAGCAACTATTCTTAGCATGACTTTCCTTATGCGCTCTTTCTCCTTTGCAATCTCCTGTTGCAATTCCTTGTCAATTGTTTTATTTTTGCTTAGTCTAGCTCTCAATTCATTCCAAGAGTTCATGTTGATAATATGATCAACACTAGCTTCATGCTCTCTCAGCCTCTCACTAGTATGCCTCCAATCTCTAAAACCATCGAGCCCCAAATAGCTCTTGCGGTTGTGAGAACCAAAAAGCTTACAACAAAAGCAAAATACTTTGTCAACTTGTTTTGAATAGACTAACCATTTTCTGTCACGTAGCTCTCCATTTTTCATTTTTCTAGAGTAATGACTATATGAAAAATGTCTTGAGTTGGCATCCAAAGGAAATATAATATTTTCTTCTCTTATAGGTCCTTTCTCCACTAATATATCCCTTGCTTTATTATCAAGATTGTCCCAGTTTACCGGATCATACATATTTGTAGTAAAAACTGGTTCTTCATCTACACTGGTAGAGGGCACATGATTACTCACATTGTTATCATCTGTATTGATGCCAACATTGTCATCGGTAGGGTCTTGATCTTCTGGATTAGTGTTAGTTTGTTCTTCCACAGCAACTATCGCCCACTCATCTTGATTTCTCGAAGCGCTAGTATTGGGCTTAAAAAATTTATCAATGGATCCTCTTTGTGATTCTGTCAACTCATCTAAGCATTTCCTCTTTTTCCTTTTCTCACTGCCTGATGGGTGCCTTCTAGATGACATGAGGGTGTTGGAATTTTAGAAAGGTAATCATCAGACAAGACATTGAAATAGAGGGCACTAGGGCAGATGCTAACAGTTGAATTTTGATTCAACGAAGGAGGATCAATGAAGAGGCTTACGAGTGCAGGGAGATTGGAATCCAATTTGCCTCCAATCCGGGCGAGTAGATGAATCGCCAGCAGACGACTGTGAGTTGGAGCGATGGCCGGTGGCCGGCGGCGCTGAATGTTACGTCAATTAGATGGACGTGAGGCTTATTAGCTTGTACTGTAGCCTTTAGGCTTTAGCGCTGCCTTTGCGGCTCTCTGCTCTGGGCTCTTGTTTCTTGCTTGGACCTGGCCCAGTTGTATGTATATACTCATGTATATGTATTTGGATTTTGGAGGCCCCAACGTTTTGGGGGCCCGGGGCGGGGGCACTGCTCGACCCCCCAGGGCCGGCCCTGGTAGTCAGTACACTAATGTAGCTGCTACTGCTGCAGCACCTATCATGGGCAGGGTTTACAAAATCGGTGGGAACCGGTCCGGTTTGACCGCAAACCGGTCCGGCCCGGTTCCGGTTTGGGCTGGTACCAAACCGGCCCAAATTCAAAATTCAAATTTGAATTCAAAAAATTAAAAATTTCTAAAAATACTTCAAGTTACGACGAATCTAATGGTGTCAAATTTTCTCAAAAATTCGTTCATTTAGTGTAGTTTGCGGAATTTTGAAGTTAAATCAAAAAAGAAAAAGAAAAAACCGACGGCCCATTAAAGCCCACGGCGCTCTGGCGAGGTAGATAGGGTTCTGGACAGAGGTGGGAGGGGTCGCGCAACCCCCAGAACCCTTCCGCCCCCACTGTGACATCCCGGAAAAATTTACTAAATAAATCACTCGCTAAATTAGTTTCAAAATTATTTCATCGTTGAGCTCCATTAACCCTAAATCCTAATTTCCCTCCCAAAATTTCCGCTGTCCTGACATCTGGATTCAATCGCCGTTCCATCTTTTTTCGCCGCCCGTACCCTCCCTCTTTTTCCTCGCCGCCGTCCCATCCCGCGCTGCTCGGCCGCCTGTCAGCCACGCGCGACCGCTCGCCGTGGTCGGCGCCGACGCATCTCTCCCTTTCTCTCTTTTCCCCTCTGAAAGCATATAGGCCCCTAATTCGAGTTTTGGTAATTAATGACAACGGTTTGTGGATTAACAATTTCATTTGAGATAATGAGTATAGGTTGATCCACAGATAAAAGAGATTTGGTTGTGAACGTGTGGAGTTTTGGAGATGATGAGCAAAGCTCGAGCTCAAGGCAAAGGTATAAAATAGGGGTTTTGTATTTTACCGGTCACAAAGTGTTTAGTGGATGAAAAGTGACCAGATTTGTTGGATAGATAGCCGTACTATCAAGAGGGGTCGAGTACTCGTGCTTGACGGGTCGTTAGTGCTATTTTGCTCAAAATGTCTAGGTGCATGCATGAGGGCTAACGACGCTTTGACTAGATTTGAAAAAGAACAAGTTTGAGAGTTGACTGCACAAGCGCGGACAGTCCGCTCCCTGGAGCGCGGACGGTCCGCATTCGTTCCAGAGAGCATGTTTGGCTCTGGTGGAAATTAGAAGTGTCTTGCGGACAGTCCGGCCCAGGTGGACGGACGGTCTGCAGCTCTAACTCAATTTGTACCAGAGAGGATGTTTTCTCTGGTTGAGGTTATGATCTGTGCGGCGGACTGTCCGTCCTTGGGGCGCGGACGGTCCGCCGGCTATTTGACAGTTTGTACCAGAGACATTGTTGTCTCTGGTGGATTTCAAGGATGAATGGAGGACGGTCCGCCCCTAGGGAGCGGACGGTCCGCCGGCCTTTTTCAAAGTTGTACCAGAGACGATGTTCGTCTCTGGTGGTGTGGAATACATAACTGCAGATGGTCCGCCACTGGGGCGCGGACGGTCCGCCAGGGCTTAACGGCTAGTTCTGACACGCATTAAATGCACTCTGACTCACTGGTTTACAACGGCGGACGGTCCAGTTTTTGAACCGCGGACAGTCCGCGACTTCGCAGAAAAGAGTGTAACAGCTAGTTTTTGAAGGGATGTCTATATATACCCAATGCCCGGCCATTGGGTGTCTCTCTTGGCCATTTGGACTGCATACTTGACAATATAGAGCTAAGGCATCCCTCTCTTACACACACTTGCTTAGAGATTGCATTCTTGAGAGTGTGAGGGCTTTCTAGTGCATTGCATCAATAGTTTGAGCTTTGTGGCACTAGGGAAACTTCAAGCAAGCGTCATCGACTTGTTACTCTTGGGAGTTGCCGCTCCCTTGACGGCTTGGAGAAGAGGATTTCGTGGAGCTCCTCCAAGGAGATCGTTGAGGAGCCCCGATTTCGGTTGTGAGAGGTCTTGTGCTCACCTCACCGGAGTGGTGAAGAACAACTCTAGTGGAATCGAGGTGTGAAGCAGTTCCTTGATTCAAGCCGGCTCAAGATCAAGAGGTTCTTGATAGAGGAGCGGTTGATTCTTGGAATCCACCTCAACGTAGATTAGGGGTGACCGACAAGTCATCGACACAATGGGATAAATTCTTGTGTCAAGCTTGGTTACTTCTCTTGCTCACTTTATTTCTTGTTTTTAATTTGAGCAATTTACTTTACTAGAGCTTGATTTGTATTTTGTCACCCTAGGTTGCAAATCCATCTAGAGATAGTAATAGTATGACATAGGGCTTTCCTTTGTTACTAAATAAATTTCTCTAGTGTTGTTGGCTTTAGATTTTAAATCACCTATTCACCCCCTCTAGTCGGTGTTCTTGATCCTACAAGTGGTATCAGAGCTAAGTACTCCATTAATTGCGGATTTAACCATCTTGGAGTAGAACAATGACTAGTGATAATGTGATTCATGTTGGGAAGCCATCGTTCTTTGATGGGAACAATTATGATTATTGGAAGACTAGGATGTCGGCTCATCTCAAAGCAATGAGTAGAAAGCTATGGAGAGTAGTAAGTGATGGATATGTCATTTTGTACTCAACGAAATTGTCACCCCTAGATGAGGAAAATGAGATACTAAATGATCAAGGGGTTAATGTGCTCTTTAGTGCTCTTGATGTGACTGAATTTGATAGAGTCAAGAGCATCACAAATGCAAATGACATATGGAAGAAGCTCATGGAAATTCATGAGGGCACATCAAGTGTGAAGGAGGCCAAGTTATATTTGCTTAAGGGCAATTTTAGTGAATTTACCATGAAAAAGGATGAGAGAATAGCCGAGATGTTCAACCGGCTAAATGACATTGTGAATGACCTCAAGGGACTTGGATTTGAGGTACCGGATGGGAATTTCAACCACAAGTTTCTTAGATGTCTTCCGGAAAGATATGACACAATTGTGACCTTACTTGTAAGGTCAAATGTGAAGACCGCAACTCCCACACAAATATTGGGAGAAATTCTCACCCATGACATGTTCAAGAAATCTCAAGATGAAGCTCATGGTGGAGAAATTGATGTGAAAAAGAAAAGTGTGGCATTCAAAGCTCAAGATAGCAAAAATGAAGAAGAAAGTGGGTGCCAAGAAGAAGAATCGGATGAGGAGATGGCTCTCTTTGTCAAGAGATTCAATAGAATGATGAGCAAGAAGAACTTTGGCAAGAGAGGTCAATCATAAAAAAAATCCTTTTGTGGACAAGACTTGCTTCCAATGTGGTGAAGTAGGTCATATCATTGTCAATTGTCCAAACAAGAAAGATGAAAAGAACAAAAAGGACAAGAAAAATGATGAAAAGAATAACAAGAAGTTCATTAAGAAGAAGAAGAATGGCCAAGCTTATTTTGTTGAATGGGATTTCGATGCAAGCTCCGATGATGATGATGATGATGACGACAAGCCATCCAAGGGAGTTGCCGGGATCGCCATAAAGGAGGCTCCATCACTCTTCTCTACACCACATTGTCTTATGGCAAAGGGTGGTGCAAAGGTACAACAAGATGGTGAACTTGATGAACTTTCATATGATGATCTTGTTGAAATGCTCAATGATGCCGATGAATTCATGACAAAGGAAAAGGCTAAGTTAAAGGACTTGAAGTTGAAGTTTACTTCTCTTCAAGATTCCTATGAGGAGCTAAAGACTTCTTATGAGAATCTCAAAGAAACTCATGAGAATGTTGAGGAAACTCACAATACCTTGCTTAATCATGAAAGAAAAGCAACATTGAGCATTTGTGTTAGTTGTGATTTAATTGATGATAAATCTTGTGGCTCTAACTCTACTAGTTTTTTTGCACCAAAATTGATAACCCATCTTGCAATGAATCTCTCATTATGGAAAATAATTTGTTAAAGAAAGAGATTACTTGCTTGAATAATGATTTGAGAAAGTGCTATGATAGTAGAGCTAAGTTTAATCATTGTTGGGCAAGCCAAAAGTTCACCTTGAACAAGCAAGGGTTTGGATACATTCCTAAGAAAGGGAAGAAGGCTTCTGTGCAAACCAAAACTATTTTTGTGAAGAGTAGTGGTAAGCCATATTGTGAAAAATGCAAGAAACTTGGTCATGTTGAGAAAAATTGCACCAACAAGAAAGTCGTATCCTTTGATTCAAGTTACATTCTTATGAAAAATTTAAATGGCAATGTTAGTGCAAAATTTGTTGGGATACCTATAGATGGTGCTAAAAAGAATGCCATTTGAGTGCCAAAAGTCTTGGTCACTAACGTTCAAGGACCCAAGAAAGTTTGGGTACCTAAAAGAGTTACTTCTTTTTTAGGTGAATTACAAGTCCGGAGGAAGACATTGGGTGCTTGATAGTGGATGCACTCAACACTTGACCGGAGATCCAATGATATTTTACTCTCTAGATGAGAATGTGGGTGGCTATAGTGACATCATCTTTGGTGACAATAGCCGGGGCAAAGTCAAAGGAGTTGGTACAATTCCTATCTCAATTGATCATTCTCTTTCAAAAGTATTGTTGGTTGATTCTCTCAAGTTTAATCTCTTAGCGGTCACTCAACTTTGTGATTTTGGATATAAGTGTAGTTTCACTAAAAATGATGTGGTAGTGGCTAGCTTGGATGGAAAAGATCACATCTTTACGAGATTTAGACATGAGGATGTATATCTTGTGGATTTTGCTACTAAAGAGGCAAACTTGTCTACTTGGTTGTTCACTCAATCATCTTTGGGTTGGTTGTGGCATAGAAGGCTTGGTCATGTTGGCATGAAGCAACTCAACCGACTTTTGAAGCATGATTTAGTAGTTGGCTTGAAAAATGTGAAGTTTGAAAAAGATAAGTTATGTAGTGCGTGTCAAGCCGGAAAGCAAGTTGCAAATTCTCATCCCACTAAGAGTGTCATGTCAACCGAGAGACCATTGGAATTATTGCATATGGATTTATTTGGTCCTACAACATATAGAAGTATTGGTGGGAATTGCTATTGTCTTGTGGTAATGGTTGATTACTCAAGATATACATCGGTTTTCTTTCTTCATGACAAGGCCGATACATATGACACATTCAAGAAATTCTTCACAAGGGCCGAAAATGAATTTGAGCTCAAGATGAAGAAAGTGAGGAGTGACAATGGAAGTGAGTTTAGGAACACAAGAGTTGAGGAATGGTGTGATGAGAAAGGAATCAAGCATGAATTCTCAACCAAGTACACTCCGGAACAAAATGGTCTTGTTGAGAGGAAAAATAGAACCTTGATTGATATGGCAAGATCAATACTCTCCGAATACAATGTTTTGGATAGTTTTTGGGCCGAAGGAATCAACACGGCTTGTCATGCCTCTAATAGATTGTATTGCCATAGATTTCATAACAAGACTCCATATGAGTTGCTCATTGGAAGAAAGCCAAATATCTCATATTTTAGAGTGTTTGGTTGCAAATGCTATATTCTCAAGAAGGGAACTCGGTAATCAAAGTTTCAAAGCAAATGTGATGAGGGTTTTCTTCTTGGATATTCATCTTGTAGCAAGGCTTATCGGGTCTACAACAAAACACATGGCATTGTTGAAGAAGCATATGATGTTGACTGGATTAGGGTCACCCGCAGGAGATACCGCATATCACAAGACTCTGATGACTCTTTTTTTATAATTAATATCGTTGTGTGGGTGTGGGTTGTAATCCTCGCGATAGTGGCGCTTCTCTGCCCATTACCGCATAGAGTTGTACGGTGATGAACCATCTGATGTAATAAATGTGTCATCAGCCTCCTGGGACTGATGTTTGTATCACATTTAAGTCTTTTCTTATGAGGGGACGCTTCACCCACCTGCTCCCTGTCCGCCGCTCCCAGGAGGCAACCGGCGCCCGCAGCCGGGAAGTCGCTCGCCGAGCCCAGCTAGCCGGCCGGTTAGTCCGGTAAGCCGGCCCGGCCTCGGATCTGCTCTCCGACCGGCGCGCAGGGGCGGTTAGCTGGCCGGTACGAGCGGCTAGCCGGCCGGTATCGCTGGTAAGCCGGTGCGACCGGGAGAGAAGGTAAGAAGTGGATTTTTTTAATAGAATGATTGGTTAGGTATATGATTTAGAATATTAGATGATTTGTTTTAGGATTTAGGTTAGAGTTAGGAGTATGGCTGAAATGTTTTAGGTTCTAGGTAGGATTTAGGTGTAGGAATTAGGATTTAGATAAGATTTAGGTATAGGATTTAGGATTTTATTTATGTGATTGATATGTTTTTGTTGTCCATGTATGCAGATAGACAATGGCAGGCAGAGATGTTGTATGGGAACACGGTGAAAATCTTTATCCCGGATGGCGATGCAACTATTGTCGTACGCAGAAAGGAGGAGGTGGTGCGACCAGATTGAAACAACATTTGGCTGGGCGCAGGGCAAAGGTGGTCCATTGCAGGAATGTGTCACCTGATGTGCGGGACTTCTTTCAGCGTGAGATTGATAGGGCAAAGAAGGCAACTGCTGACCGGGCCCGAGAGAGGTTGAGACGGGAGAAGTCTGCAGCGGAGGGAAACTATCCAAGTGATGAAGAAGATGAGGAGGCTCAGGTGCAGCGTGCCATGGATCTATCGAGAGCGGAAGCAGAGTTCCAACGGGGGGTGGAACAGAGAGGAGGTGCATATGAGTGTGGAGGGGGTAGTGGATCGACGAGGGGGAATGTTATGCAGAGGATGTTTCGAAGGGCCAAATGGGAGTCTTCCCATTCCTACGTTGAACTCTTATTTGATGTGTATAAGTGTATGACTCGATATTTGTATGCACGCTTATTACTATTGTATTTGTATGCATGATTATAAATTCTTGCTTTGGTGTGATCATTTACATTAATATGTGCATAGCTCATGCCAAAATTTTCTTTTATTTCACACCGGGGATCCTGTAGCGAAAATGGCCTCTCATGTCATATTTCAATATAATGTTTTGATGATTGATATAGACAACACAACACTTGGACTAATATGATTGTTAAGATGACCATTCTCAGGCTTTTAGGTTCAAGTGATGACAAAGAGAAGATAGGCGTAGCTAGGCCCGAAGGATTCGAAGGATTCGAAGATTGAAGAGACCGTGAAGAAACCAAGTCAAAACAATCAAGACAGAGATATTTTAGTATCACCGGTTGAACCGACGCTAAGAAAATTACATACGTCGGTGCATTGATTTGGAGCACGTCTGGAAGTTTTTTTAACACCGGTTGAACCGACGTCAGGAAAGTTAAATACGTCGGTGCAATGAACTCAGCAGCTGAGGCAAAGTCTATACACCGGATGAACCGACGCTAGATATTGGTGAACATCGGTGCAGTTGTCCAGAGAGTTAGTTTTTCAGCAACTACACTCACCGGTTAAACCGACGCTGCATCGGTTGATTATGTCGATCAATTGAGGTAGCCGTTGAAGTATAATAGCTAGTTGGAAAATGCACTCACCGGTTAAACCGGTGATGACAAAAACAGGAGCATCGGTTTAACCGGTGATAGCGCTTTTTGTCAGCCTTTTTCCAACGGCTAGTTTGGGGTGTGTGGGCTATATATATGTCACCCCATGGCTCATTTGAGGTTGCTGGAGTGTAACACCCCGGGTGTTTACACAGTAATTAAATAAGTGTCTGCACAGTAATTGTGTTTGTTGCTATGCATCTTGTGCTTGAAATGCGTAAAAAGGATCTTTTTGTAATTATGAAAGGTTATATGTGTAATTATGATTTTATGCAAGGTCCTTTTTGCAGTTGTGTTGAATAGGTTGTGTAATTATAGTTTTAGTGGAGGGTGTTTGTGCAAAATTTCAGTGCATTTAATGCATGGTAGTCATTTTTGCTTGTAAGTCTACATTTGAAGTGATTTTGCATTGAAAAAGACAAAATTCCTAGAATTTAAAATCCCTCTTGTGTTTTCAAATTTAGCTCTCTATCCTTTGGTCAAATAAATTTTAGCACAACATCAAAGTTGTAGCTCTTGAAAAATTGAACAACTTTCATGTTGGGCACTTTTCCATTTGAGCTTTGGTTTAAAAGTTATCGCTGTTTTACAGTGGGGTCCCTGGAACTTTTGGTAATTGCAAAACGACCCTTTTCTTCCACCTCCACCCCCCTGCTCTGCTTCTCGCCGCCGGCCACCGACAGCGCCGCCCGCCGACGCCTTCCCGGCTTTCCCGGCCATTACTCCGCCGTGCGCTGGCGCCCACGCGTCGCGGACGACCTCCTCCCCCTCCTGTTGCCTCGCGCTGGCCCTCTCCTTCCCGTGCCACGCGCCCCGCCGCGCCCAGAACCTCCCCGACGGCCGCCACCGCGACGTCGCCGTGGAGCGCCCCCTGCAGAGCCCGCCGCTCTCTTCTAGCGAGCGCCCGAGCAATAGAGGAACCCCAGAGACCCATTCCCCTCGCTCTCTTGCTCTCTCCTCGCTCCCACACCGCAGAACACCGCCGCCGCCCCGCTTGAACCCCGGCGAGCTCCACCCCGCCGCGGAGCCGCCACTGCAAGCCCGCTCCACCCCTACATCCCCCACCATTAGCCGCGCCTCACCCTCGCGCAACTCCCAAACCGTTTCCCCTCGCCCGAACCTCACCGGAGCACCCTCGCCGTCGCTCGCCTCCGCCGCCAGCCCGCCCTGCTCCGCCGAGCCGCCGCTTCCGAGCCTCTCCCCGCGACCCTAGGCCACCCAGAGGTGCGCCTTGCACCCGTGAAGCTCACGCACCCCTCCACTCTCGCCGCCGGTGAGCCCCTCGCCGGGAAACGGCCGGTCAAACCTCGCCTCCCCTCTCTGACCCGACCCAAGGACCGCGTGCTTGAATTTGAGAAAGCCCAGGGGGTTATCTGCGATGTCAGTGACTAATTGCAATAGTGCCTTAGGGACTGGTTTGCAATGTTTTTCAGTGATCTTTGAAATTCAATATCAATTCGTAGAAAATTCGTAAATTAGCAAATCTTGATGTTTTGGAATCCTCTTGAAGAGATCTATGCAGTAGAACCATAATATGTTAGGCTTTAGTTGCAAGTTTTTGCTGTAGATTTTGTTTTGTGTTACTAGGTGTATAAATACTAGTTCTTTAATCTTTTTCTTATGTGATACTTGAAAGCTGATATTTTTCTGAAATTTTGGTGGTAGTTTACTCTTGTTACACTAGCTTTGCTATAAAAATTTCATGATCAGTTCTTTGTTGTAGCTATTTATTTGATTTAATCCTTGTTTAGTATACTTTATTTATGATAAATAGTTTCTGTTCTTGTTAAATCCTGAAAATATTCCTGAGTGTTCTTCTGGAGTATATTAGCTTGTCCAGGAAGTTTGAGCCTTAGTTCATGGCTAGATCAGGGGCTAAAAATAAATTTTGCTAATCTGTTGTCTGTTTTATTTATTTTCTCAGAATTATTTAGGTGTAGATAAAATCATGAAAAATTCACAGTAGATAGATCATCCCTGTGTAGATCTCCTGTTAAATTTTGAGCTTCTGTTTTGATCTATTTTGATCTGTATAATTCAAGCTTGTACTAGGTGTTGCCTGCATAAATGATTTATTGTGATTAAATGGTTACATGTCTTGATATGATTTTTGTAGGGTAGATTACTTTGTTCATGTTCTGTTTAGTGTAATTTTGGTAGATTTTATTACTATTTGTACTCTGAGTTGTTGATTTATTTACAAACCATGATTTTAATCGTATAGGAAATCACCACCACTCATTTTATGAAGTTAGTTAACTTCTTTTGTGCTGTTGATCATGATGCCTTGTGTAGTTAAATTTGTTATTTAACTACTCTATAAACGATTGCCCATGTTTGTTTATAATGTTGTTCTTGCATTGCATATAGACACGACTGCCTTATCGGACGGGACGTACGAGCTGATCCCGGAATCTGACGGAGGTGATCTCGAAGCTCAAGTAAACACTGCGGAACTAACTAAAGCCCCGGACCAAAGTTCGGAAGAGCCTAGGGCTGAAATAGTTAGCAACTACCGAGAAGGCAAGCCCCGGACATAACCTATATTTCAAATTATTATCATTTACTGTTATTACTTACTTGTGCATTTACAGTTCTTAGGATTTGAATTGAAACCCTAGATGCATGATCCTAGGAACCTATGTACTGAACACTAGACTTGAGTTCGAATAATTGCTAAGCTTATAGGACCGGTAAAAGTCGAGTGATTGCCTGTCACTCGCGAGCTTTATAGGAATTGCCTGTTTACTTTCTGTTATCAATATAAGGACGACGGACGGGGTTGTGTTCGATATCATGACCTTATGTGAGACCCCGTCTGTGTTGATGAACCTGCTAAGGTCGCGGTGTGTGGTAGTGCCGGTTAAGTTTTTGAAAGTACTAGCCACATGCCGTAAATATGGTACGCGGCAAGCCTAGTAGCCGATTGGACCGGGGAGTGGATATACCTTTCACTCTCTCAGTAGGGATAGGTTTTATTTTTATGTTGCGCAACACTACGACTTCAAGGGACAAGGTTCGGCCTTGGAGCCCTGTAGTCGGGGAGAGTGACACTATCCACAAGCCAGAAAGAAAGGTCAACGGTTGTTTGGGAATGACCCGACGGTGTTCCAGACGTGTGTGTTAGGTTGTCCTTGCAAGGTTGAATTTCGATTCAGAATCGTCCGCCTCTCATGATGAAATGAGACTGCTTAATTGATCTGCCACACAGAGTAATAAGAGCAACAATATTCTTATTAATCTTGATGTTTGCTTAGAACTTCCACCATGATTGGATAGTAGATGCTTACATAGAATGGTTAATCAACTAGAATCTTGAAGATAAAACTTGAAAGTAAGGACATACTCTTTATTGCTTTTCAGCAAAGGAAAACCAGAGCCTTACAAAGCCTTGCATAGTCTAGCTAAGGTGGGCTACTTATACCCGTTGTCGGTTAAGTCTTGCTGAGTATTAGAATACTCAGCCTTGCTTTTGAAAACCCTTTTTCAGGTATGACTTTTGAGGATCAGATCGCTAGCTTGACCTATCCTTGCACATTGCCTCCTGGCTGGTCCGTAGAATGGGATACGTCTTCGGCCGGCAATGACTGTGACGAGTAATACCATGCTTGGGCTAGCTTGGTATACTTTTGCGACGTGTTGTAGTCGTCGTGTCTCATCTTCCGCTGTTTAGACTCTGAACTTATAATCATAACTTGTATAACTGTTTTATTTAAGTTGGCCTTGTAATAATGTTTTTAACTGGTTTGTAATCATTACTATGCCTGTGTTGTAAAAATTGTGGTTGTAATATCTCTGGACTCGCCTTCGTGCGGGGTATGCTTGTTCGATCCGAGAATCGGTGGTTGTATCGGGACGTTACCCGACAGACCAAAAATTGTTCCGTTTGAAGTGCGTTTAAGCTGATGTTGCCTTTATGGTGATGGTTTACGCACTTGAGCCGGGATAATTTAGGCGGTTCTGCCACATGGAGACCAAGAAAGCATAAGACATTTAAAGAACACCTCCAACCACCATAGAATTTCATTGTACATCAGATAGGCTTAAACACACTTGTGAGAGTGCTTAGTGCTTGTAATAGGGATTAGTTCTTGCGAGAGTTCCCTTGAGAGAAGTCTTGCTGCGGCAAGCAATCCTTGTGATCCGTCGTGCGACCCTCCGACTTGGTGTGGAGTGGCAACGACACTTTGTGCGGGGGAAGAGGAGACCCCCTCCTTGGCGGAGAAGCTCCGTAGTGGATTTCGGCTGGGTGACTGAGAGAGACGGTGGCGGTGCACGAGACTCGGTGTCTTGTGGGCATTTGCCTTTGCTTGCCGGCATCGCCTTGGTGGCGTAGTGCAAGACGGTGATCGGAAGAGCCTTGGTGTCCCATGGACGTATGCGTTTGTGCCGAACCACGTTACATGACCGTGTCTACTCGGGAGTTTGCATCCCTCTTGCACTTACCTCTTTACTTACCATATTACGTTTCCACATTTACTTTATCTTGCGTGCTTTTACTTTCCTAGTTAGTTTGTTTAGGATTGGCTATAGGTTGCAAGTATTTTGGGGTAAGTAGAGAGTAGCAAAGATAAACCTTAGTCATAACTAGCATGTATATGACATGTTAGGTTTATCTTATGCAAGTAGTTTGAGCCCTAGGTTAAAAAGCGATTAGCGACCCTATTCACCTCCTCCCCCTCTAGGGTCGGACACCCCGGTGATCCTTACAGATCCTTTTTTAACCGCCGGAAAATTACTTTAAACTACCGGTATACCGGCCAAACCGGCCGGTAAACCGGTCCGAACCGATTGCACGGCGGCTTTTCAATTCAAATTTGAATTTAACCAGTTCCGACTGGTTTCCGGCCAAACCGGACTGGTATACCGGAACCGGACCCCGATGGTTTGGCCGGACCGATCGGTAAATTAAACCCTGATCATACGCGAGTATGGGACCTGTGCGGTCACGGCATCACTCACGGGCTCACGGCATTGGTCATCCAATCATGCAGGGGGTTCCTCTTTCTTTCTTTTTCTTTTTCTTTTTTAAGAACGGGTTTCTCTTTCTTGCAAGCCTCAAACACATGACCGATAGCTTTACGAACTTCTCTTGGTGGGACCGAGATGGACGTAGTAGCTAGTTGGCCACGGAATGAAACAATGGTGGGCATTAACCTGTTCTTGATTAGATAAAATAAAAGCAATGGCTAAATCCCTTTCTCAGCTAGTAGGTGTTACAAACAACTAGGGATGCAAGTGGGTATTCATTGATGTTTTCTTAGATTTCTCATTTTACTTCATTTTATCTCCCAAACTAATTACATAGCATGCCATTCTAATTTATTTTATTAAGTTTTGAATCGATCCAATGACTCAAAAAAAAATGAAACCTGCATCTCTACAAACAACGGAACAGTGTGATTGTGGTGTCATACCCTAAAAATTAAGATAGAGAATAACTCCGCGCTTGCAGTTCTTGCATTATTTTTTTGAGCGGCAAACTAGTACAATTAAACTGTCATCTTCTTACTGTTCTACTTAGAATAAATGAAGTGTCATGAGGAAAAACAGCAAATGGACATAGAAAACGATATGCCCCATGAGGGACTAGGGTGAAGGGAGTAACAAGTTAGGCCCTGTTTGGATCCCAATTTTTTTCAGAAGTCCCTATCACATCAAAAGGAATCTTACTATTTTATAGTATTAAATAAAATCTGTTTATAAATATTTTTTGACAGCTGAGTGCTTTTTCGCTAGACGAATCTAATGAGCCTAATTAATTCATAATTTGCTACAGTGATGCTACAGTAACCATTCGCTAATCATGGATTAAGATACCTCATTAGATTCGTCTCGCAGTTTAGCCCCAGAGTTCTGCAGTTAGTTTTATAATTAACATTTATTTAATACTTCTAAATACTAAAAAGTCCCTAGGACTTTAGACTTTTTTTAAGTCTCTATTCCAAAACACCCCCTTAGTCTACCCGCAAAATACAAGGGAGTAAAACAAGCCACATTGACCCATCTTAGAAAATCGCAGCAGTAAAATGTTGACCGTGAGCCTGTGTATGGTTGCTGTTGCTGGTTGGTACTGACTGTTTTCTGAACTTTGCTAGTTATGCTGCCTGATCAGACTCTACAGCCAACTCAAATGGGCTTTGTTAATGTGTGTTTTGACTGCCAGGCGCGCAATCAAGCACATTAGCTTAAAATATAGAGTAAGGGCATGTTTTGTTCCAAAAAATTTTCTACAGTACACATCACATCAAATTTTTGGACATATGCATGGAGTATTAAATGCAGTTGAAAAAATAACTCATTATATAGTTTAACTGTAAACGACGAGACAAATCTTTTAAACCTAATTAGTCTATAATTGAACATTAATTGTCAAATAACAACAAAAATGCTACGGTACCACAAACCCAAAATTTTTTGCAAACTAAACAAGGTCTAAAATGCACATTCTCCCTGCAGTAAGAACATAATTGATGTAGCTAAGTCTGAACATATGTCAATATAACTTGAACGCTTAAACACAGATCATGCATGCTAGCCTGAATTGTAAACTAAAGTGAAACTTTACTATGAAGAATACAGCAGAGACTAAATAACCAAATGACCAATTGAGCATTAAGATTTCTATTATTGCTAATTCCTCAAGTAACCAACGCCTAAACATAATTGATGTAGCTAAGTCTGAACATATGTCAATATAACTTGAACGCTTAAACACAGATCATGCATGCTAGCCTGAATTGTAAACTAAAGTGAAACTTTACTATGAAGAATACAGCAGAGACTAAATAGCCAAATGGCCAATTGAGCATTAAGATTTCTATGATTGCTAATTCCTCTAGTAACCAACGCCTAAAAAAGAAAAGCTACAATCCAAATTGTTGATGCAGAGGGTGCTAATCTTATTTGCATCAACATTATGTATCCGTATCCGAGGCTAATGAATTCAGAAACATTCTAACCCACACCTTCTAACTACAGCACTATCCAATGAGCATATGATCAAGTGCAACTGGTATAATTTTTCTATTCCAGACCAGCATCGCGGCCTTGAGGATCCGCTGCATCGCGGCCTTGAGGATGCGTGTCTGCTGCCCCGCCTGGCGTGGTGGCGCCCACGTCTCGTCGAGGTGCTGCGCCGGCGAGGTACCCGCTCCACCCCATTGCCCCGGCACCACCGGCAGAAGGCACCCGCGGCTCCTCGTCGACGAGAGCCGCCCCGGCCTCACACGGCATCACTCTGCTTGCTGCCTCGCAGCTGCCACGCCGCGCCGTTCGTCGGCGCGTAGATCTGGAAAAAAAAAAGGAAGAGACAGAAAAAGAGGAGCCACAGGGTCTGCTCTGCTGCGGAGCTCGCTGCGCTCGCACCGACGGCTTCAGCCTCCGCGCGTGACGACCTCACGGGAGAGCGCGAGTAGCTAACTGACCAGCGCCGCTCTGGCCTCGCACCGCTCACTGCTGCTGCCGCGCACGACCGCACCGCTCACCCATGGATAGATTTGCGAGGAAGAAGGTGCGCTGGGACGTCGCCCCTGTCGCGCCGTTACGTCATCCGCCTGTGCCAGCGTGCCACTTTGTCGCGGCGGCGCGACAACATGGTTCCATCGCGCCACGCGTGCCGGCGTGATCAAAATGGTTACATGATGCAAATAAATTTTAAGAGAAATTATTTTAAAAATATTAATAAAAAAAGGGTTAAAAATAAAAAAAATGAATGTGCACAAGTGGTACTACTTAAACTTGTCATGGAGCGTTACCCAAGTCTAATAATTATTGAATTCCCAAAAACAAAGTCTAATAATTATTGAAGTTGCCAATTGGGGTTCTTTAAATGTATCATCTAGGTCAAATGTGCCCAAAATACGCTGCAAAGACACATCATCTGCTCATGTTACGGGCCAGCACAGAGATTCTCACTGAAAAATCAAAACCATAGGGGTATTTTGGGCATGTTGGGCATGTGACACATTTAACAAGTTTAAGGGTCTAATTTCAAATTTAAATTTCCTAAAAGAAGATGACGCATGTGTAAAGGATGCAAGTATTTTTTTCCCCTCTGTGTGCAAAAGATTTATGCAGATTAACTATATAAGAGGTACTTTGCAAGATTTATACTGAAAAATACTTTTATAATGTTCGATTATATTTATTTTAAATGCTATATTTTCAATATGAAACTTCAGATATTATGATTAATTAAGTAATAATATGATTAGTTAAGCAGTGCTAAAAAATAATATGATTAATTAAGTACATTCTTATTTAGAATTTTTAGCTGGAGGGAGTAGATCAAACAAGATAATTATTTTCACTTAAGGAGGATAGCTTACTCTTTCGTTGGATGTGTCCAGACCTGGATGATTCATGATTATACTGTCCGAACTGACTGCAATCCGAATACTTCGCAAAAAAAAAAGAGACTGCAATCCGAATGTTGATGGTTATGCAAGTTTGTGCTAGGTAGCACCAGGGTTCGCCTTACCGTTTACACTGTAGATTTTACCGTTTTTACTGTAGCGATAACCGTTTTTTTACTTTTGTATTTTTAAATTTTGAATCGGAAAACACCGGTTACCGCTACTGGTAAGTGTTGCCGCCTAGTAGCGGTATCGGTAAATTTTGGCGGTAACCGCCGGTTTACCGGCGGTAAGGTGACTAGCAGACTCCACAGCCCCAGCCAAATTTCTGAATATATAATTTAATCATCCTTTAAAAATAGTGACACCATCTAAGCTAAACGGAGTTTACGCAGAAGATTAGGAGAAGCAGGAAGAACATTGGCAGACGTTTTGGTATTCGAAATTCATCTTACGGACCTGACGGAAGTACTACCAGCGGAGGACGCTTTCTCGTGCCCTCACTGAAACCGTGGACCCGCATGACAGCGAGCGATGGACAAGGAACGACCAACCCGACCCCAATCCGGCAAATCATCCGAGAATAGATGTGCCTGCGTGCGCTCCTGCGCCGCGCGTGCCGCCACGACGCCCCGTGGCCAGGGGCGCACCGCGCTCGGACATGACGCTCTCGACGGCCTCGCGTCGCGCAACGCTGGCGCACCTACCCACCGCGCCACGGCCGCCGTTCGTCTCGACAGGAGTCCATCCATGGCCACCCTCGCGCCACGGCCCCGTCTTCTCCTCGCCCTGAGAAGGCCGCAGCCTAGAAGGCTCAGCGCCCGCGCCGCCGCCCCCTGCGCTCGCCGCGCCCCCGTGTCACCGCAGGCCGCGCGGCCGCGGCGCGTCTTCCTCGGCCTTGGGGCCACCGTCATCGATCAGGTCGCCCGCATGGCCTCCGGCGGCACCTCGTCCCGCTCTTTCGTTGCCGGAGCGCGGCCGAGGCAAGGGGTTTCCCCAGTCGAGCAGGTTCTTAGGCGCTGGCGTTCCTTGCTCTGTTTCGTTTTCCTCCTATTCCTTTTCGAAAATATTGCTATAATATAGTGCTATGCTAATTTTGGCTTTCGAACCTGATTAGTGGGAATCTATTGTAGATTCTGAATAATGTGGAGTGGCCCGATGAGTTCCCTTTCAAGCCTGAGGACTTCAGCCGCTTCGACGAGTAAGCTTCAGCCCTTTAGAGCATTCTGTCAGTTCATGCGCGGAGTTTTCCTGGATTTGGTTAGCCCGCTGGCAGCAGGCCTTGTTGTTGCTATTTTAGCAGTCACTATATCTGACACTATAACCTGTTGGATAATTTAGCACTGCATCCTTTTAGCATAATAACCTGAAAAATACATTTATTTATTATTGAATTGAATGATACATTTTGATTACCTGGGCAGATCATCAGATACTCTGTTCTACTCTGTTCCCCGTTTTGTCACTCACATTGATGACGAAGCAATCCGAGCTCTCACAGAGTACTACTCTGAAGTTCTTCCTCCAAGTAATACTCCTGGGGTGTCCATTCTGGACATGTGCAGCAGCTGGGTAGGATTTCTTTCTTTCTTTTTCTTTTAAAAAAATTGTAAGTCACCAAATCCAATCTCTTACACTATGAAATCTCTTACATTGTCCACATTATGAAGGTGAGCCATTATCCTCCCGGTTACAGACAGGAGAAGATTGTGGGGATGGGTATGAATGAAGATGAACTGAAAAGGAACTCGGTACTATGCTTTAACTAAATTGGTACATTTGGTAAATTTGATGTTTGTAGTGCTTCATATGCATAGTTTCCTATATTATAGTTCAATATGCCACACTCGATTTTATTCACTTAAGTTTCCCTTTTTTAGCACACTAGTTCAATGTGACACACTCGATTTATTCACTTAAGTTTCCCAGTCTCCCAATTTATTTGTGTTGCTCGAGAAGAGGTGGTAGCGCACTAGTTCTGCAAGTTAGTCCCTAGTTGCTCCCCGAAAGGAGAGCAAAGAGCAAGCGACGAAGCCAGGAAAAAAATTAGTTCGGGCCGAACAAAAGTCTACAACGATTTAACTCTAGTATGACCCCTAATATATGTAATTATGCATAAAAAAAAAGAAGGTGGGAGCTTAGGTGGGGCTGTACATCCCTGGCATTGGTAGGAAGGGCTTGAGCCCTGCTTGCCCGTCCGCTAGCTCCGTCCTTGCAAAGATCTGTTGATAGATCAGTCTCTACATGTGAAAAATATAGCTCTATAAAGTACAGTTTGAAAGCACAATTACTTTTTCTTTGATGATAGTTTTGGCTTACACATGTTTAAATTAAATATGAGTTGTAGAATCGATGGTTTTATTTTACACGCCATAAAAAACGTATCTTATATGCAGCAATATTGGAGTTTAGTCGGAATCATTACATTGGGACCAGGTTAAATGATTGTAGATATGCGGCATGCACCTTTTGTAGTAATATGAGTCAACAAGTGGTTATTCCTTTTGTTGCTTTGCTATTTTGACATAGTTTTTTTTGTTGTTGTTTAATTACAATCGACAATAGGTATTGACCGAGTATGTTGTGCAAGACCTCAATGTGAACTCAAAGCTTCCTTTCGAAGATAACACTTTCGATGTCATCACCAATGTGGTACTGTGTCCTTTTTATCATAGTCTTGTTAAAAGAAGCAATTATATATATGTTGCAGTGCGAAGTATTAATATTGTGAATTGAAGGCCTAAGATTGTTTACTCTATCTGATAGTAGCACTTCTTTGCTAGTAGGTTAGTGTAGACTACTTGACAAAACCCATAGATGTTTCCAAGGAGATGCGGCGAATACTCAAGCCAGCCGGCCTTGCCATAATGAGGTAACATGCTGTCCAGAATGACACATGACATTTATGAGAACTACTTCTGAATAATCGTAGTATACTATATTTGAGTGGTCATGACGCTAAATTCTAGTTCTAACTTTGGATATAGCTTTTCAAATCGGTGCTTTTGGACAAAAGCTATATCTATATGGACATCAACTGGTGATGCTGATCATGCTTGGATAGTGGGTGCTTACTTCCATTATGCTGGAGGCTTTGAACCTCCTAAGGTATGTAATTTGTTGTGCAGTTGTCCTCTGGTGAATATATATTCTTCCCTAAAATTGTAACGAAGAATTAGCAGCTTCCAGAAATGACACTTTTATTTATTTATCTCCTTTGCATGAACACATCCCTAGCTTTCGATAATTTAATTAATTAATGGACTTCTAGACATGGGATACGATGGAATCGAAATAACATACCTACATATATATTAATGAGTTCAAAACAATCCCATGAAACAAATATTCTCTTTTTTATGTTCCTGCAGGCAGTTGATATATCTCCAAATCCAGGACGAACTGACCCAATGTACGTTGTATACTCCAGAAAGAAAACAGCGTAAACCAAATAATGTACTTTGCAAGGTTTGTACCGCCTTTCCTCTCCGATGACTCTTGAAGTTTATCAAGAAAGTATGATTCTTATACCCGGTGGATCCTAAAATATGTCATACCACAATCAGTCGTTCTATATTTTTGAAAATTTAACTGTTATTTTTATACGTACCATTTTGATTGGAAATAAAAAGTATAGTAGTTGACAGCGCAAATGTTCTGAGCACTTTTCAGAAAAAGGGTTTGCTCGATTAGCTAATACACTTGATTGTAGTAGGTTGTATGTAAATCATGGTAGCATGCCAACTTAGAGGTAAAGATGTTAATATGTAGAGAATTAACTTTGGCGGTAGTTTTTTTTTGTCATCATAGGTGCATGCTTAACAAAATCGAATTTCAGGTGACAGGTACCCAATGCAAACTTAAAAGGCATCATGACATTAGGACTCTGTCAATGACACGTTATTGGAAGTTAGGGATCTGCCGGAGAAACTCTAACGCACCGACTAGAAACAACACGGTGTGTAATCTGTACGATGTCTGCCATGGGAGTCCCATACGGAAAGAATATACTAATCCAAGTACGGGGCCGAATCAGAGAAATATACTAAGGCTGTGTTTGTGTTTAGATTCGTAAAATAGTGGTAAAAAAGATCACATCGGACACTGTGGCACATTGTAACACTTTTCGTTTGTTTGTGGTAATTGTTGTCCTACCATGACCTAATTAGGCTCAAAAGATTCGTCTCGTCGTGTACATCAAAACTATGCAATTAGTTTTTTTATTTATCTACATTTAATGCTCCATGCATGAGGTAAAAGATTTGATGTGATAGGTGAATAGTGAAGTTTGGAGAGAGAAATTTTGGAAGTGAACACAGCCTAATTAAACTTGTGCACACACAGATCTATGTACTCTGTTCCGGAGAGGTCGTCTATGTACTCTGTTCTGGAGAGGTCGTCGGTTACCAAGGATCGAGAACGTAGCTAGGTTCACGTCGACGTACATCATCTGTGGCACAGAGGTCGCCGCCATCAAGAACTTACTTTCACCATGAAGATCGCCCCGAGTGAAATACGGACGATACTATACGCGCTGCTCGCTGTGGCTCTGTCGCCGCTAGTATTCTACCTCTGGGTGAACCTGCCTCCCAAGTTCTCCGCGCGGCTCACCGGCATCCAGGGCCTGGACACGGCGGCCCCGGCGGCGCCCCTCGCCACCGTCTTCAACATAACCCTGCACGCCAGAAACAAGCGCGGCAGGGCCGCCGCATGCTACCGGCACGGCGAGGCGGCGGTGCGTTACGCCGGGTTCACCCTCGCGTGGGGCCGGACGCGGACCTTCTGCGCCGGCGCCGGGGGCAGCCGGGACGTGCCGGTCGTGGCGTGGGCGGACGGCGTCGGGCTGCCCATGCCGGTCCGGTCCCGCATGGCGGCAGAGCGGCGCGCGGCGGGCATGGTGGAACTCGAGGTCGTTGTGAAGTTGTTCGCGGAAGGCGATGACTCCGGCGCCGAACCTACATGGATGTGGTGCAAGGTGGCGACGGGCGGCGGCAGAGCAGAGCCCTCGGACGCGACACCGTGCTCGGTGTTCAGGTCAAGGGTTTGGGCATCCGACTTCGCTCCTAACTGGATGCTAGTATGATTGGCAGGAATGTAGTAGTACCTTGTGATGGACACACCATCGTTTGTTTATTGTCAAATAAACATTAGTGTTTAACACAGATTTTGTTTACATCAGATCCGCGTTGTCCAGTTGACCACGCGTTGATATGGTTAATATAAATTTAACCAGACTTACATGAGTTCGCAATTTTTTTCCTCTTTCATTGTACAAACTGTGTCATGACGGCATATTGAGCGTCCGATTGAGATTCAGATTGATTTGTTCGGGTTCCGATCAAAATTTCGATTGATTTGAGTTTCTATTAGAATTTCCATTGACGGATTAAGGAATCATGGATTACTTTAGAAACAGTAGAGAAAGAGATATAGATTGATCAATTTTGTATTCTCGGACATTGCGATCAAATACGACTCAGGCTCCGATAAACTATCTACACAAGAGTGTATTTTTTAGATAATATTGGGAAAAACTTCCGGCTTCAAATCCCTCTAAAGAGAGGCATCAATGCATTCTACTTTTCACTTGTACCCAATTGTGTTGCGTGGCATCATCTCTTTTCCCAAGGGGTCTCAAGAATGCCACTCGGTTTATCTCCTATCATATATAAGACTGTAACACACATATATACTGCCTGCGCCGCCCGTAAAAGCCTGCCGTTCAGGGTCGATCATCCTAGCAGTAGCAGGCCGCTGCTGAGGTCATCTGTAGATAAGCCGGCGACGACAACCATGGTGTTCACACTAGGCCATGGTGTTCACACTAGGGCCCAGGGCTGGCGGCGCTGAGAAGGCACGGGAACGTCAACCTCGCTTCGTGCGGGGTTACACAGATCCACGACATGGTCGCTCGTCGTGGGACGGGTCTCGACGACAAGGTGGCCGCCGCGGGACGCCACCGAGCGGCCGAAGGCGTCATAGATGACCTTGCGCGCCCCTTCTTGTCGGCGAGCATGTCGAGCGAGGGCATGCCCATCACATCAATCATCCGCAATCACGATGAATGAGAACCATGGGATATCAAGCCATATGTACGCTATTGATTCGTGCCAGCATACGACTTCCTTGCTTTATTATATATATATATATATACACACACGGCGAGACTAAAATACATATTGTTGCATTTGCTACAGCAAATGCACAGACCCCCTCCCGGCCTGCGCCACCCCCCGCGCCTCCCAGCCTGCGCGCCTCCGCGCGCGCCCCGGCCCGACAGGGCCCACCCGCCCACACGTGGGCCTAACCCGAGCCCCCACCCTGCTCCCCAGCATATGGGTCCGCCTGGCGTGGCCCACCGCGATTGATTGACAAATTGCAACATTTTGTGTTACCAGTTGCTCTGATTACAACTATCCAATTGCAACCTTGAGCGATGACTTCGAAAAAGGGGCGTCCGAACAAAATAAATGAGGGGGGTGAGTTTTTTGAATAGATCGAGGAACATCCGAATCGCCCAGGTAGGGGGGACCGCCGCCGCCGCCGCAGCTGCCGCTGCGGCCACCGCCACCTCCAACTAGGGCGCCCCTTATCTGGTTGTGCCGGAGAGGGTGAGGATCCACCTAGGGACATGGTGCCGCCGTCGCTGATCCAGCCTCCATCGCCGGCCCCAGTGCCCCACCGCGATTCCCAGGCACTTGTTGCGCTTGGGGATTATACGGCGGCGTTCAGAACTCGATGCTCCTCGGATGGGGGAGCAAATGCGCCGTTGTCAATGGTGTCGTTGTCCACTGTTGCGGCCCCAACGACAACCCCTGCTGCTGCACAAGCTCCTGCGCAAAACTCTGAAGCTGAATCTGCTGATCCACTTCATCATGTGACGATGCTGACGCCACCCGCCGCCCAGCCTCCAGGATCGCTGCAGACTTCGGACGCTGCGCAGGTTGTCTACCCGGTAAGCACTCTGTAAATAAAAAAAAGCTATACTGGCCCGTGCAAAGTTGAGACAAAAAAGGTGTGATTCGAGTTGCAAGTTTAGATACTGGGTAATTGCAACTTAAGTTCTTATGGATTGCGAACTCAATTTTTGTCTGTAAAAAAATGTGATTCGAGTTGCATAATGTGATTTAGTTTTGTCTGGTAATGTGATATTAGGTAATTGCAACTTAGATTGACATGGATTGCAAACTCAATTTTGTACCCCCCACAGGATCCAAATATAGCCCCTGTGTTTGTGCCAATAGTGAGGCGGGTGTTCCCTACAAAAGACGATGCTTACATGTTTTATAGAGACTATGCGAGGCTAGCTAGGTTCAGTCTAAGTACAGTGAGGACTAGCAAAGAGACCAATCATTGGGTGTGTTCCAGGGAAGGGGTGGCATGAAGGCAAGAGGGGGGAGGAGCCCCACAAAACTGAAAAGGGATCGAAAAGATGCGGATGCCCTGCATATGTCAAAGTGAAGCATGACAAGAAGCGAGGGCTATGATACTTTGATCATGTACAGCAAGCCCACAACCACAAACTGGAACCGTCCCCTAGGATGACCAGATACATGCATGCGCACAAGAACATGGAAGAAGGCATGTGTGACATATTCAATATAATGACAAGAAATGGTGTTCCGCATCAAGCAGCATTAAATGTGATGGCGGATCTGTATGATGATAGGCATATGTGGGGTTTTACAGAGAAGAACATAAAAAATATGTAGGTGCTACTGGATTTTTTCCCACCATATCTGAATTGCAAACATTCCCGTGCTGGATTTTTTTTTACATTACTGAGGCTTTTTTTAAAAAAAATACTTGCAGGAAGGCGGAGAAGGTTAGAGAAGAAAGAGACGATGATCTTAACAAGCTTCTCCAATTTTTTAGGGAGTGTAAGGAGAACAACGAGCACAGATCCAAAAACTGGGGTGATGAGGAACATATTCTGGAGTCATGCAAGCCAAAGGGCTGAGTACAGAGACTTTGGAGATGTCATTACATTTGACACAACTCACAAAACAAACAGCAGGCGCATGCCACTAGCCATGTTTGTTGGGGCCAACAATAACTTGAAGAATGTGACATTCGGGCAAGCGCTGATTGGTGATGAGTCAACTGGATCATTCAGGTGGTTGTTTGAGACCTTCAAGAGCTACATGGGTGGTCGGCAGCCCCATATAATCCTAACAGGTGTGCCATATTTCTTATCCAACACAATGATTGCAAACTTCATTCTATCTGGTTGCAATATTAGTTCCTTCTGGATTGCAAACTGCATGTGTCTGACACTGTCTCCCCCCTGGTTTACTGTGTACTGCCAAATGAAGATATAGCTATGAGGCAAGCGATAAAAGTGGTGTTTGACAAGACACATCATAGAAACTGTCGCTGGCACATCCTAAGGCCGTGGGAGTTTGAGCTGGACCAGCTCTACACCCAACACAAGGATATGAAACTGAAAAAAAATTGGAATCTTTGATAAATTATCCACTTGGGCCAACGCAATTCGAAGTCGAATGGAATAGGCTAGTTGATGACTGTGGCATTGCTGAACACCCTGCAATAAAAGCTCTGTGGGAAAAAAGGGAGAGGTGGATTTCAGCTTACTTCAAGGGGATGTATTGTGGCAGAATGACATCAACACAGAGATCGGAAAGCCAGAATAGGGTGCTCAAAGATGGCTATGTTAATGAAAGTACAAGCCTGCACATGTTTGCTAAAAAGGATGCTAGACTCACTTCAGCACGCAGACCACATGGACGCTGGGGAGACACACTACGCCCAGGTGAGTGCAAAAAAAAAAACTAAGATTAGCTTAAAAATATGATAATTGAAAATATTACTACTTCACAGTTGGTGCTCTGTCCATATACTGACTGCAAAACAAAAACATGGGTGGTGCAGGCTGAAGTGGTGCGAGCATGCAAAGCAAAGTTTGATGAACAGTTGAGCAGGGTGTACACGAGGGCCGTATACCAAGAGTACAAGAAGCAGTATAATAACAGCACAACGTTTGTGATTGAACCCGATCCAGATCCAAGGGTGAAAAATGGATGGTTGGTGAAGCATGAAAATGGTGAGGGCAGCTTCTGCTGGGCCCAACATGCATTCAGGGTGGTTGCGGATAAAGATGCTGGTGAATATAGCTGCGAGTGCAAACAATGGGAACATACAGGTATAGTGGTGGTGCTGCTGCTATTGATATTGCTCAATAATACAACTCTGATTGATGGATAAAAAATGCATAAACTCTGGTAGATCAAATAAAAAAAATGCAAAAACTCTGGTAGTCCACAAAATTGCAACCCTAGTAGTCCACCATTGCACCCTCCAGTAGTCCACAATTGCAAACTATGGGTGTCGGTACCCCAGGACTGGGGTACCCCCTCTTGCTGTGTCTAGGCAAGGATCTTGTAGTTATCCTTAACTACATCCAAACAGCCGGACCCCTGCGGTCCGGAGTCCTGTTCTCCCAGCAGCGGCCCGGACCGTTCCACAGTTGGGAAAGGTCCGGAGACACCACGTGTCCCGGAGGAGGCATGAACTCGTGCGCGAGCAGCCGAGGTCCCGGACCCTCATGGGGTCCCGGACCCCCTGCATAATAACCGGACCCCTCACTAAGGGAAGAGATCGACGCCCCGCGTCGAGGTGGTCCGGGGCCGCCACGTGTCTGCAAGACATGGCCGTTTGAGTTTCCATACCAACGTTCACCCACCATTGCATTTATTGCGGTAGGTGAACGTCTGCATTGATATAG
Source organism: Panicum virgatum (assembly GCF_016808335.1). Classification (NCBI taxonomy): domain Eukaryota; kingdom Viridiplantae; phylum Streptophyta; class Magnoliopsida; order Poales; family Poaceae; genus Panicum; species Panicum virgatum. The sequence continues at coordinate 46,128,830 of NC_053140.1, read as the reverse complement.
CAGAAGCTGAGGCGTTTCATTGACCAGGGGATACTATTGATCGCGTATTACCAAGGCAGTGGAGCCGCTGGCGCCGCCCATACTGCGTCTGCCAGATAGATACGACGGCTCAGCTTCGCCCATTATGACGCTACATAATAGCCTCAGCAGGCCACGCCGCAAGCTACGCTACTCCAACGGGCGCCTAGCTGACGGGACAAGAAAAGACCCCCCTGAGTCAGAGGAGCAGCAGTACGCATATCGGAGGAAAGATTCGCTACCACTGTAGCCACAGTCACGTTGGGCCCACCTGTCGGGGCACCAACGTCCTATGTATCCGCTCCCCCTTTGATCTATAAAAGGAGGGGGCGCCGCTAGAAGACCTCAGGCCGGGCAAAGGCCAAGGCCAGCAGAGGATAGGTTCATACACACCACCAAGAACAATACATCTCCCAGTGGACGTAGGGTATTACGCTCCGGCGGCCCGAACCACTCTAAATCGTGTGTTCTTGAGTCCTAGTCCCAGCGTAGATTCAGCCCCATCGCCTAGTACTTCCCCGAGTACTCCCTCACGGGGAATAGGCAGGTGCGCTCCGCCACCCGGCTGTGGGTACCCCTAGAAACCCCACAACATTTTGGCGCCGTCCGTGGGGAAGTCAGGCGCAAGTTGGATCTTCAGGCCTCTGGGCTGTGTTCTTCCTCTGCAACGACGAACCTGAAGATGAAGGAAGGCAGGGCCACACTCTCTCCACTTGTCTTGGCACCAGCGCAGCAACGCCCTCGGTGCGGCGGCGCACGACAGCGATGCCTGCTGTGCGTCGCCACTGCGACACCTCGGAGCCGGCGTAGCGGCGCACAGCGGAGGCGCCGCTGGGCGCTGCTGCCCCTACGTCGACTCAAGGTTTTCTCTCAAGCAACGGCCACACATCCACTGCGGTGGCATGGTGTCGGCTCAAGGCTTCCTCTCAACATGGAGCCTGGAGCCGACGGCCATCCCGGAGGAAGTGGACCGTGTCGTCCTGCCGTCTCCAGCACCGGAGATCCACCTCAGCGTTGCTCGGTGCTGCTGCAGACAGGACCCCGCCTCCTCGCGCGGGGGCCCCTGGCGCTAGCACCAAGGACAAGCCGGCGAACGACCGCGCTTCTCCACGCGTCGCACCGGTCCATCTGCTGCGCAAGGGCTCTGGTTTCCATCGGCAACGGCGACGGCAGGGGGAGGGGGCCTCTTCCATTCAAAGCCAAAGAATTTGTCTCATGCCATGTAAGCATGTGACAGCTCTTAGGCAAGGAGGGGTCCCCCGAGCTCCCGAGGTGATGCTGGATGATGCGGTTCAGGCACATCCAGGGCGCCTTCACGCGCTGTATAGCATGCAGCCGTAGGTTACTCCTAAGAAAGGAATGAGAATTTTCCTCCTTTGTAATAGCGTGGCGTCTACGTGTGTGTCCAGAGCGGTCAAGGTCCGACCTTGTAAACCCGACCTCTGGCCCTATCACACAAACAGGCAAAAGCGGTCCGGAGCGGTGGAGGTCCGACCTCGTAATCCCGACCTCCGATGTATACCGTGACAACCACAATAATAAAGGAGATTTTCTTTCTCAGTTTTACCTAGGCTCCACCCTGATTACATTTATTCGCCTTGGTTTAACTATTCTTTCCTCTTGACCGGAGTTTCCCTTATTGCTAACAATCCAAGTTAAGTTGCTAGCTTGTGGTCAGGTGAAGACACCCCTTCTAGCTGGAAGGCAGTCCGGACCCCTAAGGACCTGCTCTGGAGAAGTGGTATTTGTATCCTGGGGTAGAGAAGCTCCGCGTGGCTTAGTGAAGCGTCCCCTCATAAGAGAAGACTTAAATGTGATACAAAGCACCAGTCCCAGGAGGCTGATGCCACATTTATTACATCAGATGGTTCAAAACCTTACAAACCTTGGCGGACACTCGATACAGATGATAATAATAATTAACCAGGCTACGACATAACACCAGACCGCGAACCACATAGGGTCTACTACGGGCTCAGAGTACTGCGACAGCGGAGGCATCTCAACAGGGCCGGTTCCACAGGTAAGGTTGGGTGTAGAACGATAACCCTACTCGGCGTCGTCTGGTACGAAGTCCGGGTCTTCTTCTGTAAAAAGTAAGAGTGGGGTGAGTACAAACGTACTCAGCAAGTCCAACCACACCCACGGAGGGGGTTATAACAGAATAATATGCATAGGTAAATCAAGGATAAGGTTACGGTTTAATTTGCCGAAAAGCGATACTTTATGCAGGGGTTTACTTTATAGAAAACCATTTAGAAATCAGTTTTTGGCATTAACACAGAGTTCAGGTTTTAAAACTGCTACCGGACTCCCCGTCCGACGTAGCACACGGCACAACTGCCGGGACCAATTTCAAAACAACTCACACCAGCCCATCCCAGAGAAACACTAGTTATGTGACCACACCGTAACTCGCCCAATACCGTGGGCACGGACTATTCGAATAGATTCTTAACTCTGCAGAGGTGTGCAACTTTACCCACAAGTAGGATACCACAACTCGAACACCGTCGTGTCGGTGTAGGTCCCAACATAGCCATTACCCACCATAGCTAAGAATGACTAGCCATCACGGGACGCACCAAGGGGTCATTGACCGTTCACTTAGGTATAACCGGGCATAAGTCACTCGGGGCTTATCCCTTTTCCTTAGTCATCCGTTGCTCTCAGCTCTCCTGATGGCTACCACACCAACTAGTGGGATTTATGCTACGCCGTTGCCCATTCAACGGTCGAGTGGTTTGCACGATAATGGAGTTAGGTGAGATGACACACCAACTCGGTCCTTAGACACGACAAGATGGTTATCTCCCTCCTTGCTCTGCCACACAGGCACAAGCACACCAATCGGCAAATCACACAGAAATGCCGTCCATCTCGTTCATACTCATCTTTTGAAATCCACATTTTATCCCTTCCCACACGCACACATTTTCTTTATCAAATAAATCATATTATGAGTAATGTCCTGAGCGTTCTAATATCGATTAACGTCCAAGCAAAATCAGACATTAATCTAGGTGGTCAAGGAATGGTCATCACAAGTCAAGGGGTGGCTATCCAACCGTGTTTTCATGCAAGCAAAACATATGCAATTTATAAAACAGGCCATTGGGTGGTGTTTATAAAAACTAGGACAGAAACATGCATCAAAGGATGGGATTGAACTTGCCGTCTTCAAAGCCCTCGGGGAAGTCCTGTCCTTCGGGCTCGGGGTCGCGGAACGGGTCCTCGTTCTCCTGCTCACAGAACTGCTCGACAACGGGCTCTCCTTCGGTCACTCCGTGGTCTACAGCGCACACAAACAAACACACAATCAAAACAAAGATTTGTCGTCGAGCTCGAAACGGGAACACATGGAATATAGAGCATAGAGTATTATTTTTGGATGGTTTCTGAATGGTATGGCCAAAGCTGAGTTAGGAGAGGCGGGGTAAAATTTTAGGTTAAGCCGGGGTCGTTAGGCACATAAAAGGATAGGTCAGGGAAGCGTTTAGGCCCTAAACAGGGGTCTAGGGACCTAGTTGTAATTAGGATTAAGTAAGCAGGGGCTTTGTTTAAATTTTAAAAGTTTCTTGGGTTAATCTAAAAGAGTCAGGGTTTTATTTGTAATTATGTTTATATAGTGGGGTTTATTTTGGGAATATAATAAAAGAAGGGGTTTTAAATGAAAAAGGGCCTAAAGGGGTGGGGTTTCTTTAATGAATAGAGGAAAGTGGAGGGGGTTCTTGGCAAAAATGCCAGTCCTCTTCCTCCCCCGCGCTGGGAGACAGGGGAGGGAGGCCGGCGCTCGTCGGAGCTCACGGGCCCGCGGCCTGGGGGCACGGCGGCAGCCCGGAGTAGGGGAAAAGGGCCAGGGAGGCGTGCGGGGTTGATTCCCGGCCGCGGCTCAGCCCGTGGCGGCCTGGGGTGGCTCGGCCACGGCGGCCGGCGGCGGCGGGTGGTGGCGGCCCTGGATCGGTAATCCAGAGGGGCGGCAGCGGTCAAGAGGAGGGGGAGGAGCACCATTGGGCCTCAGAGGTGCCCAAACCTACCTCGATTCGGGTCGAGGGGCAGTGGGGAGGGGGCTCCGCGGTGGCCGGCGGTGGCAAGGCAAGCGGCGGCGTTGCAGGCTGAAGAGAGGAGGCGTGGGACGCTGGGGCTCGGGAAAAACCGTGCGGCGGTGGCGGTGGAGCTCGGGGAGGGCTCTGCGGGGTCTTTTATAGGCGGCCAAGTCGGTGGCGGTGGGAGCGGGGCCGGCGAGCGGGATGGGACGCGACGGCGGGTCGCCGATGGCCCTGTGCGGGGGTCGTCGATGGGCGGACTGCGTGGCGGTGCCTTGGGCAAGCGGTGACCGCGCGCAGGCGGCGCTGTGCCGCAGTCGCCGGCGCTGTGCGCTCGGCTCGACACGGCACCGTGTCGCCTTGGCGCGGCTCAGCTCAGGCGGGCGCGCGCGTGTGCGGTGGTGGCGCGGGCGGCAGGTGGGGCACGGCCAGGGGCCGCGCGGGGAGGAGGACCGGCCGGGCCGGGCGTGCTGCGCGACCGGAGCTGGGCCCAAGGGCGGCGTGCCCGGGTGGAGAGCGCGGCCGGGTGAGCAGGGGGCGAGGGGAGGGCGCGGGCCAGGCGCGCGGCAGAGGAGAAGGAAAGAAAGAGAGGAGAGGGAAGGAGAGGGAAAAGAAAAGGAAAGAAAGGAGAAAAGAAAATGGAAAAAAAAAGAAAAGAAAAGGAAAAAGGAGGGGGAAAGAAAAGGGAAAAAGGAGAGAGGGAGAGAGGGATCCGCGCCGGGATCACGGCGCCGATCGCGGAGCCTGTCGGCCACGCTTGGCGTCCGGGCGCGCGAGAACGCGACGCACGGGTCGAGGAGAAATAGGGTGCTGGATACGGGTGTCGGGTCCTTGGGGAATCGGGAGATCTGGCAGAACTGGGGTTAGGGTTTCAAGGAGGGATCTCGAGCTTAACGACGAAGCAAAATTTTAGCGCACGATTTATTTAGGTAATTTTCGGGATGTTACACTTAGCCTGGTAATGTACCCTAAGTTTACGTACTTCACTACCCTGTTACAAGTACTCTAGTATCCAGGACTGCTGTCTTTAGAGGTCCCGGGCTCTCTTCTAGTATAAGGCTTGGTTTCTTTGCACCTTACTATGAGGTCCGGTAACATGCTTCATCGGATTGTCAGCCACGGTCGCTCCAAGTCCACTCCGGTGGCCCGCTCCGGCGGAGACCGCTCGCCACGGTCGACAAAAGCCGGGTTCGGGAAGTGGTGCTTGCTCCCTGAGCGATTCGAAGTCTGTGTAGCCGCTTAGCTTGGTTCCGTACCCTAAGCCTACACCTTCGTCGCCCCATGGAGAGCGCTCTAGTACCTAAACCTGGCAGCGGGCATACCGGCCTCAGGGGTCCGGGATGCCCGCACTCTCCAAGAGCACACCAACGCAATCAAGTTGCGTAGGAACACATTACGGTGGTGGCCCCACCCGCGGGTTCGTACCTCTCCCGAGGTGGGCCCGGGGGCCACTGTCGGTACCCCAGGACTGGGGTACCCCTCTTGCTGTGTCTAGGCAAGGATCTTGTAGTTATCCTTAACTACATCCAAACAGCCGGACCCCTGCGGTCCGGAGTCCTGTTCTCCCAGCAGCGGCCCGGACCGTTCCACAGTTGGGAAAGGTCCGGAGACACCACGTGTCCCGGAGGAGGCAGGAACTGATGCGCGAGCAGCCGAGGTCCCGGACCCTCATGGGGTCCCGGACCCCCTGCATAATAACCGGACCCCTCACTAAGGGAAGAGATCGACGCCCCGCGTCGAGGTGGTCCGGGGCCGCCACGTGTCTGCAAGACATGGCCGTTTGAGTTTCCATACCAACGTTCACCCACCATTGCATTTATTGCGGTAGGTGAACGTCTGCATTGATATAGCAGAAGCTGAGGCGTTTCATTGACCAGGGGATACTATTGATCGCGTATTACCAAGGCAGTGGAGCCGCTGGCGCCGCCCATACTGCGTCTGCCAGATAGATACGACGGCTCAGCTTCGCCCATTATGACGCTACATAATAGCCTCAGCAGGCCACGCCGCAAGCTACGCTACTCCAACGGGCGCCTAGCTGACGGGACAAGAAAAGACCCCCCTGAGTCAGAGGAGTAGCAGTACGCATATCGGAGGAAAGATTCGCTACCACTGTAGCCACAGTCACGTTGGGCCCACCTGTCGGGGCACCAACGTCCTATGTATCCGCTCCCCCTTTGATCTATAAAAGGAGGGGGCGCCGCTAGAAGACCTCAGGCCGGGCAAAGGCCAAGGCCAGCAGAGGATAGGTTCATACACACCACCAAGAACAATACATCTCCCAGTGGACGTAGGGTATTACGCTCCGGCGGCCCGAACCACTCTAAATCGTGTGTTCTTGAGTCCTAGTCCCAGCGTAGATTCAGCCCCATCGCCTAGTACTTCCCCGAGTACTCCCTCACGGGGAATAGGCGGGTGCGCTCCGCCACCCGGCTGTGGGTACCCCTAGAAACCCCACAACAATGGGTAGTCTACAATTGCAACCCTTAGTAGTCTACAAATGCAACCCTTAGTAGTCCACAATTGCAACCCTAGTAGTCCGCAATTACAAACTCTGGTATACTACAGTTGCAAAAAAACTGATTGATTTCACTGTCAATTGCAGGTCTGTTCTGCATGCACATCATCAGAGCTTTCACACACCTTCAAGTGAGGAGAATCCCGGAGAGATACATATTGAAGAGATATACTCGTGATGCAAGAGAAGAAGTTACATGGGATAGACACGACGGTGTGTGAATCTGTGCGCAAGCAAGCAAAGAGCAGTGCAGGATGTCGAAGCTGCTGCCTAAGTTGATGAGGCTTGGAAGAGCTGGAAGTAAATCAGACCATGCCTTTGAGGAAGCAAACAGGCAGCTGGACAAGATTACTCCAGGCATTGAATTGTTCCCGAGAAGTGCAGACGATGAATCATCAGGTCCTGCCCCACCAGCTAGTGGATCGGTTGAGCAATCTGGTAGTGCTGGCACTAATTCACCACCATCTTCAACTCCGATGCATGCTGGGATGTTGCTAATTGAGCCGCCAATGTCACGCACAAAGGGACCGGGGCCTGGGAAACATAAGAAAAATGATGTTCAGACTACGCTTAATGGCACCTCGCTGACAAAGGTGAACTATGGTGATAGACAATGCAGCATATGTGGAGTACGAGGTACACATTACAGCACAACATGCCCGATGAACCCTGATCCAAGCAAATCAGCAGAGATGCGTGCAGCTAGGAAAAGTACCCAAAAGAATGATGGGCCCCCAAGGAAAAGAGGCCGGCCAAAGATCGTAAAGGATCTACATGATGAAAGTGATCTGAGTCAGGATGAACTGAGTGAAGATGAGCTGCCCGTGATGTGGGCTCGCAGCGCTGCAACTGATGGACGTGTGGGACAAGTAGGCGCCGAAAACAGTGGCCGTCGGCGGAGAGCTAAGCGTGTAAAATACCAAGAGTAACGTGATTGCGTTGGGCAAAAAACACAAAAGTAGTGATTTATTCTGTCCCTGTGCGTGTTATCTTGGACTATAAAAAAAACATGTTGCAACTATGATCAATAAAAACGTTGTTATGTTTCTTAATTACAACTGTCACGTACTGCTAGATAGTTTGTGGTGTGCAGTATTGTTATGTGCAGTATGAGATGAGCAACTGTGATCAAATAAAAAATGGTGCCTTAAAACATGTTTTAACCAAATTGCAAACAATGTGTACACCGGATTGCAACCATGTATGTATATCGGTTGCAACATTGACGACAAACCAATATAAAAATGGGCGCAAACATTATAGCTACTTTGATTACATCTAAAGTGCACTTATAGCTACTCATAGAATTGCGAAGCATGTGTGTACACTGATTGCAGTTCGGGGTGATGGCAAAATATGTATGGATGCCGGTTGCCAAAAAATCAGTGATGACGACCAGATCACAGATATTGCGAAGAAAAGATGAATAATATGAGCATAAACTGGAAAATGGATGAATATCTTGTTAGATATATTTACATATCACGATTTGCGACACTGCTGTGTAACAGTTGCACAGTGAGGGGTGCGCACAGTTGCTACTACATAACAAACAGATACTCAGGTCCAGTTGCGTGAAAAAAGAAAAAAAGGATAGAGAGTATCTACAACGAGAGGTTTTTTGTACAGCTGATACTACGTCATGGCACACAACACAATTCTAGAGAAAGACAAAAGAAAAGAGAGGAGTCATCAATGGGATCCGCTCCAGTCAATCTTCCTCCCGCCAAGCCTGTAGACATCCAGTTCATCGGGCAGGTCGGCTTGGTTCAGGGGGTGGAAAATGCTGTAGTGCATCAGCTCAACCCTGTATATCATCCCCTTGAACTGCAAACAAAAAAAAATACAAATAAGGAAATGAGAAACACACACATGGCTAGAGGCCGAAAAAAAAGACAGAAAGAAAGGGATCACCGGATTGATGTCAATGTTGAGGCGCTCGCCGTCCCAATATTCCATGTATTTCCAAAGGAAGAACATGCAATCACAGGGGCCAGCTTGCTTGGGCAGATCGATCATCGGCCTGCTCCAACGCTCAAAACAAGGGAATTTGTTATTGGTGACCCTCTGGAATGCAGCACTTATGATTGGTATCTTGTTGTAGATCGGACAGTGGCGAGTTTTAGGAGAGGTGTTGCCCCAAACGTAGGCAATTGAGTCCAGAATATCAATATAATTGTGTATGAGATTGATGCAGTACACAAAGTAGTGTTAACCTGAGCATGCAGGCATGAATACCTGTATGAAAAAAAGAGACTAAGCCCCCAATTGCAATTAACTTACAGAACAGTTGCAAAAGCATAGTGAAAAAAGCAACAGCAAAAAAGTGGTGGCTCACAAATCACTTGCAATGTGGGGGGCTGATGTGAATGTAAAAAAAATAGTTGACCAATTGCAAAGTAAGCTGGCAGCAGTTGCAAGTGAATAGTTGGCCAATTGCAAGTAAACTGACGGCAGTTGCAAGTAATAGTTAACCAATTGCAAAGTAAACTTACAGCAGTTGCAAGTGGATAGTTAAACAAATGCAAAAGTAAACTAACCAGCTTTGCCTTCAATATGTCCTCATAATGCTCAATTTCTGATTCTAGGCACTGCCACAATGTCTTGAAATCGTCGGTCTCGGTTACTCCATCGTCCATGTAGATGCTCTGAACGGACATTGCCTGACACTAGGATATATAATTTGAATCACAATGGGCAGAGAGAGAAAAAAAGACCAGTGAGATAAAAAAAAGGTTAAAACAGCAGGTGAAAAAGTGTTGTATAATCAGGGGGCTGGGTGGGGGACTTACAAAGAACCCGGTTGTCAAAAACACCCTGTATCCCACCGAGTCTTCCTTGTGGACAATGTCATCGTAGCGAAGGCAATGCACAGTAAAGTCAAGTACGGAAGAGTCTCCATCTTTGTCATCAGCAAAACTGGTCAGTAGAACATTCCCATCAAAAGAGCAAAAAATGCTGAAGTCAATAAAAACTTTCCTGAAAAACACAAAAGCAAAAAAAATGTATTAGCAACTGTATGTGCATAATTGTACTGCTGCTTGCAGGCAAAAAAAAAAAGAAAAAAAATGCCAGTTGATTTGTGTTTATGCTTACTCTTTCAACGCTGGATCAGCAACAATCTTGTTCCGCAATGCAAGTGCCTTAGTCAATGGAACATTCGGGCGACACCGTGACAGTTTGAAGGGCGATATGTACTTCTTTGGCCTCTTCTTCAACCTCTGGCCAATGTGCTTATAGATCATCCTCTAGAACTGGTTGAAATCATGTGAACTTTGTTCCATTTCCTCTTGAGACAGCCGAACAGGTGGGGTCTGGGAGTTAATTTCGTCAATTGGATCCTCTGGGAACCCTAGAGCACCTGTAGCACTGAGGCCTGCCTCTACATCAACTACACTGCTCTTCAACCTTTGAATTTCTTCATCAGCGTGCTGGCGCAACAAGATCAATTTTTTCTCGTGTTCATCGCGTAAAGCTTGGTTGTCTTTTGCTAGCTGGGCCATCGCCCTCTTGTTCTTTATAGCCTCTTTTGCTCTTTGCTGTTTCAGCTTCCTAGTTTCCTCCATCTTGTTCTTTTCAGCCTCAGCCTCAGCGATATTTTTTCCTGCATCATCACCTTCCTTATTTTGAGCTTCGCTAGTGGAGCGCACGCTTCTTCTGCTGTATGCTATTGGACCAGTGTGAATGTTTCCTGCAGACTGAATGCCATATATTGAAGAAAAAAAAGGAAGGATTAGCTGCATCAAAAATTACAAAAATGAAACTTTTAAGTTGCAGACAACAAAAAAAAAGAATAGTGTGTGATGGGGGCGCAAAAGTAACTTACGTCTGAAGTGCCGCCACTTGCAGATCTCTGGGCTTTGGATGCGTCCTGGGGGCGCGCTCATCTGCCGTCTTGTTATGGGATGACTCCTCCTCATTCTCATTTGTTTTCTCCTGTAGACACACAGATTGCAACACTGTAAGTCACAAAAATGCAAACATGTCCGTTGTGAATTGCTACAAATGTGAAAAAGGGGCCCAAGTTGTGTTACTTCAGATGTGGCCCCAAGTACTGAACTCTGGGGGTTGGGTTTATGCTGGGGGGCACTTGAGTCTGCACCCTTGTTCTAGAGTGCCTCCTCTTCAGTGTCATCTCTTTTCTCCTGTACACGTATAGATAAATTGCAAACACTATAAGTCATGAATTGAAAAAAATCCTGATTTTGCAAAAAATATAAAAAAGCATAATACTTACAGCATGGTCCCTCTTCTCGTCGTTGCCATCTTTGTGGATGCGTGTATCGCTGAGACCATATCCATCTGGCACTTGTATTCCATCACTGGATTCCTAATTTTGATTTTGAAAACACAAATTGCAACTCATTATGTATAGGAATTGCAAAATGTGTGGTAGACAGATTGCAAAAAAAGCTGTCAGAGTATTACATTTGATTTTGGACTATCATCAACGAAGTGAGTCCTCAATTGTGAGGGGTTCTGGGGGTGCGTGGAAGAAATAAAGTCACAAAAAATGGTGCGTGAGAAGAAAAAAAGAAATAACTGTTGCATTAATGCGTACCAGGGCATCTGGGGCGATAAGCAGTGAGCTGTAAAACATGTCACATGTATTATCCACATCATGCATAATGTCTCTATCTTCGACTTCATCATTTCCGTGGCTGGGCTCTGGAGAGCTGTGATAAGAATCCTCTGGCGGTGATTCCGGAACTTCATCTTCTGGATCTTCACGTTCCAGTGGGATCTCATCCAGGGGGCAATCACGTCCATCGTTGGTTTCTGGATCATCATCGTCTACTGCATTGTCATCATCTGATTGTGCCCCCCCTGCTTCTGACTCTTCGCTCCTTGGTCTAGCCCGCCTCCTAGCCTTATTGAAAGAAGCCTTATCGGCATGGGCATCAACAAGTAGTTTCTGCATGGAGGTGAAACACTCGTGGTGGGCTTTTGCCATGAGCTCATTTGCCCTTGATGTATACTCGACAGCCTTCTGCATGAAATCCTGGGCCTACCTAGTGCTGTCATCAAATGCCTTCAAGATGCTAAGCGCATCTGACTTTCTGCTTCTTCCAACTACATCAACAATGCTTTGGCCGAAAGAACTGCTGAAACTAGGGTACCGGTACATGGGTGGAGGCTCCGCGTTGGCAGCGGCATGACCGCCAGGGGCATCAGAGGTGCCAGCCCCCCTGCTGGGAGCAACTGGTACTGGCCGGGAAGAAGCTGCCAATGGAGCAACAGGAGGGACACCGTAGCATATGTCAGGCAAGCTCCTCAGCTGCCAAATTTTTTTTTTGTAAAAAATAATATAAAAGTTAACGAACTGGTGAATGGATGGGTAACAAATTGCAATGATGTATGTACACAAATAACAACTTTGTCTTCAATGCAGTTGCAAAAAGGAAAGCTGAAAAAAGAACAAAAAAAAAAAGAAAAGGGATGTGTGCCAAGAGGGTGTGAGTCCTTACCATAAGTTTCCCAAACTCAACAGTCTCACTGGAAACATCTTGCCTGCGATCCATGTTTGCTATAGAATCAATGGTACTCGTGTCGAGGAAGGCACATCGAGGCAGTGAGAACGGGTTTGTATTTAATCCATGCTGCAGGTTGTCAACATATAGCATCTGCAAAAAAAAAAAGAAACAAAAAAGTTAGAAAAAAAGTACTGCCTATCATTGAAGAAAAGCATGAGAAAAAAAATGTGTGCCAGTTGCAAACTAAAAAGGTGACAGCAGTTGCAATATGATAGCTGCTCTGGTTGCAAACACATGCATTATGGGAGGTTAAAATGAAGCACAAAAACATGATAGCTACTCTGGTTGCAACATGATAGCTACTCTGATTGCAACATGATAGCTACTCTAATTGCAAACACAGACATTATAGAAGGCTAAAATGAGCACAAAACATTATAGCTACTCTAGTTGCAACATCATATCTACTGTGATTGCAACATGATAGATACTCTGATTGCAACATGATAAGTAAATGGACATAGTTACACAAAAAACAGAAAAAAAAAGAGAGAAGAAAAAGTATGGGGGAAACACTAACCATTAGGAAGATTCCACAGCCACTTATTGGTGCCATAATACCTTTCTCCGGGAAATCCTTTCTATACAAACGAGCAGCTTTCCGAAAATGATCAACCACTGCTTTGCACCAGTTCCTATTACCAATGTTCTCCAAATCTTCGGTGTACTTTACATCCTCCAGCCTGATGTAGGCGTCAGTGTTGGAGAATAGCAGCGACTGGAATGCGCACATGAAGAACGCTCTAATCCCCAAACTTCCTCTGAGCGTCTTTTTGTTCAAACCATCCAAAATGTCTCCAGCACTGAACCCCCACCTTGGGTTATACGCATTACCACAAATTTGTAATCCCAACTCCCTCCGAATAATACGAGCTTCATCGTCCGTCATATGGAGTGGGTCACTTCCAGCATTGGGGATCTGGAACACACACCATACACTGTGCTCGGTGATTGCTATCTCTTTTCCACCACCAATCTCTAATTTCATTGTTTCTGGGTTCAGCTTTCGCATAAGTCAGCTAAGCAAATGACTATCAAGTTCATGAGGCTTGAACTGCAGCAGGCCCCCGAAATTCTTTGCCACAACTTGACCTTTTAGAGTATCGCCGAGAACTGCGACAATTTCTTTGAATTTCATGGGGGAGCATCGAATGGAAACAGGCCTCCTCTTCGGCACGTCTTGCCCATCAACAACACCGCGAGGGGCTGCAGCGGCGTCAGCGGGGGCGTGACGGCGAGCCTGTTTGCGACGCCTCTTTCTATTACTGCCCTCTGCTGCAATGCCAGCCTGGACAGGAGAGGATGGTACATAATCCGAGTCGTGTCCATCACTCTCATCACTGTCTCCGTTGGGTGGAGCAGGACTGTTCAGCCTTAATACTTTCCTCCTGTTCTTGAACTTCATTCTATCGTTACTCTTATCTGTACCACGATCTTCACCATGATTGCCACTGCGCTGATGATCTGAATCTGCATCCATTTGTAAACACTGCAACAGAAAAACACAAAAAAAAGCCATGAGAAACATTTTGATAGACAAATTGCAACCAGTGCTTAGGTATAAAATACAACACATCGTTAGCTAAAAATGCAGCACATGCTGATTTCTGAATTCTGATGACACAAAAGCCAATCAAAGATATTATTCTTGCGCAAAAAAAAATATCCCAAAAATAAATGAACACAGACATGTTTGCTATTCTCTAGACTGATTAACTAGGCCAAAAATACAAGTCAAACTGGAAATACTCTACACTTTTTAATACTCTGCTCACAGTGTTGCAACCATTTAATCTCCTATAGACATATAACCAGACATAAGATAGCACAAACTAACCAAAGACAAAAAGAAAACCACAAACATTCATAGGCCAGACAAAAATTGCAACCAGTACTTAACTTTAATTGCAACAAAAAATTGGCTAAAAAAAGGATGCAAAACTAGCTGATAACACAAAAGCCTTCAGAGAAACAAATTGCAACCATTGCTAACTGTAAAAATGCAACACATCATGGACTAAAATTGCAAAAAAGTTTAAAAACACTAGCTGATAATTATTACTGCATGGATGGCATTCCCACCCTCAATGTATCATACTTCATTATAATAAAAATTCTAAAAAAAATTGCATCAAGGGGCAAACCCGTCTGCCTAGTTGCAGAGTTGCAACCCCCCCCCCCCCCCGCCCCCTGACTGCGCCCCGTTGGCTAAATTGCATCATTAGCTAACAAATTGCAAAGGTGGGCGAAGAGCAATTGCAAAAAATGTACGACCCCCATCGTATAATCCATCAATAAACCGCAACACAAAAAACTCCCCATATGCGCAGCATCACTGGGGCCCATCCCCCCTCCCCTCCCTCCCCCTATATGCACCAGTGAAACCCTAGGATGTAGCGCGAAGATGAAATTACGCGAGATTTGTGTGATTTTTTGATGTGGAATGTGCAACGAAAATGTGGGGGCGAGCAAATGCGGAGGAGGATGGGGAGGTATAGAGGGATAGGATGGTGTTCAAATCACTTACCATGCCGGCGATGGAGGGCGCGGCGCGCAGAATCCTGTGTCTCGATGCAGTACGAGTGATTGTGAGCCCAAATGTGGTTGAGGGTCGAGGTGAGGGGGGACATTGGAGCAGTGGAAAGGTGAATTAATTTTAAGCAGGGGTGAGGGGGGATGGGAGCGCAAGACTTGCCACGGCGGTGAAGCCTCGGCGAGCGCGGACCGGCGAACGAAGCAAATGCGGCGAGGAGCAGTGCGCAGAATCCACCCCTCGCGGCCGCGCTTCCTCCACCCCTGCTTGCTCCGCTCCTGCTTGCTCCACACCAGGAATCAGCAGCGCGGGGGAAGCACTCGGCGGCGGCCACCCTCGGCAGTGCTTCGACGCCGGCGGACAAGGCGGCACGGCGATGCGGCAGAACGGCGGAATCAGCGAGGGAGGATGCGGCGGTGAGGCGGAGCGGAAGAAATAAAAAGCAACGCAACTGTGTTTCGAAAAAAAAGGAAAGTGGGGGTGCGGTTAATTCGGGGCGATGGCGTGCGGTTAATTGGGGGGAGCGGGGGGGCGACGGGGTGCGCTGAATCAGACCAGGGTTAGGCGCGCGGGGGGTGGTTGGTCCGGCTCGGACCAGACGCGCCGGTTGGCCTGGGTGCATTCTCTGTATAGAATGCACCCAGGTGTAATATAGATATACAGTATATATATATATATGACTTGTTGCATATAGTTTGTCTATATAATTTGCTATACAAAAGTTAGTGCGCATAAGTTGTGTCCATAACTTGTATAGAAAACTTATATTTAAGAGAAACAAACCAAAAAACGACAGTAGAACTTATGTATATAACTTATTAAAATAACTTGTAATACAAGCTAGCTAATAAGTGAACTATAAGTGGACTTTATAGTTTATGTATATAACTATGATGCAAAAGCTAATAATTTTCATCACATAAAATGAACAACTTCTGCTGGAGACATAACTCGTGGTCATAACATACATACAAGAACTTATATTGAAAGCAATCTATAAAGTTTTGTAAAAACAAAGATATAACTTGCAGCTATAACTTGTATAAAAAAGAATTTGTAATTAGCTAATAGCTAATAAGTTCTTGAGAGGGCCACATTGAAAAAAAACTATATATATGACACAATGGTTGTAATGCATAACTTATAATCTTAAATGGAAGTACATTTGGTTGAGCAAAAAATTTAAACATAAAACTTGCGCATATAAGTTGCAGAAAAAAACTTGTACGGAAACTAGGAGCACTTCCCTATGTTTTGGAAAATCAACCAGAAGAAATCAGCCTCTACCTTGTTCTGATTTAACTGTGCCTATGCAAGGCTTGCCCTCATCGGCCAAAGTGATATCTTGATATGGAAATAGGGAGGTAGAATGGAAAAGGCTTAGTGCACGATCACCTATGAAAAGATACAACTACTAGAGCATAATCTGATACCAGCAAATGGAGCTTCTGAAATTTTTGTAGCCAGAACTGTCTGGGCTTAAAGGAACCTATTAACTCCGGCGCATTCCTTCATATGGTGTAGGTCGATAAAATTGTTAGCTTGGAAGAGCAAGATAGCAAAGAAACCAAGTGCACTAGATAGGAACCACCACTTAACTATTTTGCTACTGCTGAGTTGTCTACTACTACCCCTTCATCAGAAGAAAATATGTTCACTTTTCATAAAGGGCAAATGTGTGTCTCCATCCACAAGCAACTTGAACCTCGTCAGCCTCTATCACCTCCATCTAACTAATGCCAGCACTCTGTCATGGGCCCACCATCATCGGCCTATTGAACTCAGATCTAGAGAAAAGGGAAGGGTTGGAGAGGCAGAGAGAAGAGAAGATGGAGAAGGGGAAAGATGATTAAGGAGTAGTGATTCACCAGGTATCACTTCCTGTCCGCTCCAATTGAGGCCACCAATAAGGTTGTAAAAAAATGTTCTATAAAGTTATATTTGATTTGATCGATATATAATTTATGTGCCTAACTCTGCAAAAAATATGTAAAAGTAATCTCTCAGCATAACGTATTGGTTGACCAGATTATCAACATAACTTGTGGACATAAAAATAATGTAAAGAATCTTTTAGCCCAATTTTTTGACATGATATGAATGTATCTAAATAACTTATACATAAAAACTTTATGCAATAATCTCTCTGCATAATTTATTGACATGCATAAAAGATTTGCAAATGAACTTATAACTGGTATATAACAGGTAAGTTTAGTGTCTAACTTACGTGCATGACATATACTATGCAAAACTTTTGTGATGTAGAACTTATACCATGCAAAATTTGTGATGGGAAAAGTTATGCATTAAGAAAAATATACAACTTCTTTGTATAATTCATGACTAGTATATAACTTCTGGACTATAGCATATAACTTCTGTATCTAACTTATGTGCATCACTTACACTGCGCAAAAAGTTTTGATACGATTTTTTTTTGCATTATGAGAAAAATATTTGCATAAAAGGTTAATTTATAAAATTTTCATAAAACCTGTATAATTATTTTTTTGGAAAAGTGTAGTAAAATATGAATTTGTAATCATGATAAAGCTGGAAAATCATAAGACAAATTTCACAAAATTCGTTATGTATATAGTTAAACTTGTGCAGACAAAAACCAAATTTACATGCCTAATTTATGGTCAATAATTTATATGCCTAACTATGCATGATCATTTAAGGTTTGATGATTATGCATAACCAAAATTACATGCCTAACTTCTATAACGAAATTAATCTTAAAGTTATATAAGATATGATCAATAATTTATGTGCCTAATTTATCTGCATAATCATTTAAGATTTGGTGAAGTTATCTAGATAAAGTTATGCTAGTTCCTGCAAGGGTCCTTTTCAGCATACTTAATTTGCTCTTTACAATAAAAGAAAAACAAAAAGGTCATCTCAGCTACTGACGGTGAGTCAGTGACAACAAGGTGCAAGGATCAAGCATAATTTCATGGCATGATTGACAAATATTTTTCGGAAGCAAAACAAATGCAACTATAACAAGCTGAAAAAAAGGATGATCAACAAAATGAAGTCTCCAGGACATAGGCCAAAAACATACCTTGTATAGGTCTGCAAAAATTTTCAAGTTGCTTCATGAAGACAAGGTACACCAGCTACAATCCATTTCTTTCTGTCTATAAAAAAAATACAAGCATTTGAGTAGTGGGTAGAGATATAGTGTTTTGAAAAATAAAATATACACTGGTATATGCATATCTTTACGCGTCAGCCATCACAGCACCATATAAGCTTTACATGTAAAATCAAAATTATTAAAGCATAAAAAGAAAGGCACGTTCCACAACCACAATTATTAAGTTCTATCACATTTTCAACACGCTATAAGAGTAGCAAGGGCCTTAACCCCACCCCTTTAGATCATCAAAACCTAGAAAAAATAGACAGCACTGCAAGGGCAAAAATATAGGATCCTTTTCTAATGTCTCTTAATATTAATGCCAGCTTGGGCTTACATTACATTTACATATGCATCCTAGATTTTGCTAGTGCCTGCAAGTATACTCATCAGCATACTTTATCTCCTCTTTGCAAAAAAAAAAGTGCCGTCCATGATTGCCACATGGAAGCAATACAAAAAAGATTTGAACTCCCCCAAATGGTAGGGACAAGGGACAACAATAGGGAATGGATGATAAACAGTGCATAATTATCCGTAGTGGGATTCATTAGAACTTAAGTACTGATAATGCATCATGACGAGCAAAAACATAGTGAAAAAAACTGATAAATAAAGCATCCAATACCCATGCTTAAAATGTGAAAAAGCAACAACAGCAGCTAGATATTTATCAAAAAATAAAGCTGCTAAAAATAACCCTCATGTTTTGAAATGTTGAAAGATCTTAAATTCCATCTTTGTGCAACTATATGTGTTTTTATTTTAACACCCCAGTACATATTAATGAATGCCATGGTTTTTAAGGCGGAAAGGCGAGGTGCGGCAAGCGACCCCCTTCCGGACGCCTAGGCGAATAAGGCGCGCGGCGAGGCGATGCCATATACATACCCTCATCTAGAATAGAGGCAGCACAAACATGCACCAACATACCTTTTTGCTTCCAATTCTGGAGCACATGTACCACTGATCCTCCTCTTTCCAGCAACCATTGTTGGCTTGGTCCATGTAGCATGCATCCCCTTGTAGGTTTCAACATGGATGAATGTAATTGTGTAAGAGAAATACTTTGTAATCATTTATCAAATGAATAAAGAATTCAAGCATTCAAATGAAATACCTTTGTATGATCTGAACTCTCTTTTCTTTTCCAAGACAGCAAGCTGCAAGTACAAAAAGAAATTCAACAACACTAGGAATCTAGGATACAAGCTCACAATAATAATAGATGTAAATTGGGTAAGTTAGGATCAAATAGCAGCACACAGATAGCAAAACATCATTAAATCAGTCCACAAGCTTAGACCCTTACAGGCTTAGATACTAGTGGCATAAATAATAGCAGTCCATAGCCATATTACAAATATTCCACAAACATAAACTAGAGTCTTAGTGGCATAATAACTAGTTAACTACTGGTAGTCAACAGCCACAAACAAAAGTAGCTTTAGTGCAGATTTGAAATCAGCTAGCAGCAGTCAATATCCATCATCAAACTCATCATGGATGTTTGTAGCCTCCATGTTTTCTGCATCGTCATTGGGGCCATTGGGAGCATCATCACAGTCGCTCACATAAGCATCATCATGTGGATCTTCTTCTTCTTCATTGGCCGAACTTGAGTCTTCTTCAACCAGCCTTGGATGTCCATTTCTTGCACGCTTGCTGTTGGCCCTCCTTGGTAAATTGCGTCCTCGCAATGAGCTTGATGCACCTAGAACTTCATCAACAAGTTCCCATGTAAGACCATTCTCACTCTCACCAACCTCACACCCATGAGCACCTTGAGGGTGAACATAGCAAGAGTCACCCCACTCATTGTCCCAATCAAACTCTTCAATGACCAAAGGGTCAAAACTTTTCCCTTTTTTCTCACGCCTTATCTGAAACCTAGTCTTCATCTTCCGATTGTAGGAAACAAAGACAATAGCATTCAATCTCTTGTGCAGCAACCTATTTCTTTTCTTTGTATGGATCTACAAAAGAGCAATGGGAAGACAACAAACAAAAACAGTAATTAATTGGCTGAAATTTGAATGCAAACTGAGCACAAGAAAATTAGTACTTAAGAATATAAGATAAAGATGACAATACTCACAAACTCAAATGTACTCCATTTCTCTCACAGCCAGATGATGCAGCACAAAGACTAACAATTCGTCTAGCAAACCTTTGAATCTCAATAGTACAGCCACCATAAGAGCGCCACCAATCAACTATATTGCCAAATAAAAACATAGCAATTAGGAATAAAATGGACTTGCTGGAATTTTTTGTGGATATGTAAATAAAACTTACGAGGGCTCTTTGTCTCAAGATTTTGCTTGGCCAATTTGTTTGAGAATGCATCTCCTCTAAGGGCGTCATAGTCCAAGGACTGAGCATCAATCTTGCTTCTAGTTTCTTCATCCTCCACAATTCTTCCAAGCACATCAAGAAAACAACCTTTTTGCTGCCCAACAGTGGCATCTTCATGATCCCGTATGAGAAGATGTAACTTTCCTGGATTCAAATACAGTGCAGCCCCATACAAAGGATGGTCCATTTGTTTCACCCAGTGTTTCTCAATGATTTTAATAATTTTCTTGAGCAAGACTTTCTTACTATCAATAGCAAAACTCAGCTTGATCTTCTCTTTTGCATGATTCATTAGTGTTGCGACTTCCGGCATTGCAGGCTTCTCATCACCATCAACCACCCTAAGAACAATAAGGAGTGGGGCAGAAGCTCTAAGACAATCTTCAACTGCATTCCAAAACTCCACAGAGAGCACAGTGTCATGCACATCCGCACCGGCAGCAGTTTTTGCCAATTTGTTCCCATTCCATTCTTCACTAAGAAATAAAGCCTTCAAAGGATCCTTGTACTTGCGTAAACTCTTTAGAGTGAGGAAAGAAGTGGCAAAACGAGTTGCTGCAGGTCTCACAAGATCAGCCCCACATGTCTTCTCTCTCATTAAACTAAGAATTCTCCCATGCCTATAGATGAAAGTTGTGACACGCCTTGCTTGCCCAATTGTCTTTTGAAATGGCTGCAATTTGACTATGTCTTCAAACATAAGGTCCAAGCAATGCGCAGCACATGGGCTCCAAAAAAGTGTAGGAATCCTCTCCATTAGAGGCCTACCAGCTGCCTTGTAGTTAGCACCGTTATCGGTGATAACTTGAACCACATTGTCTTTTCCAATCTCCTCAATCTTCTTCTCTAACAAATCAGCAAGCATAAATGCATCATGTACCTTAGCTGATGCATCGACAGACTCTAAGAAGTAAGTCCCCTCCAGGTTGTTCACAAGAAAGTTGATCAAGTGCCGGCCCCTCCTATCAGACCATCCATCTGACATAAGCGTGCAGCCATAGTGCTTCCATGCCTGCTCATGTTCCTTCCTCACATTACTGGTCAATTGCACAGCATCCTTAAGCAACGGTTCCCCAAGCTGGTAAGGATTAGGAGGCACATAACCTGAACCAAACTGCGCGGTTACCTCCACTGCAATCTGAAATTGTCTTGCTGCTGTTGCTGCATTAAAAGGTACACCACACTCATAGAACCACAAAGCCCACTGCATATCCACATAATGCTTCTCCTCTGGGGTCTTGATCTTTGCTGGAATTGTTGGCTGAGAATAGCCTTTGCGCCTTTCATCAACCATTTCTTCGGGTGATTTTCGAAGCATCTCAATGATTGACTTGTTCACCTTTGGTGATGCCTTGGTCTTGCTCTTGCTTGCTGCAGGAGCCTTAAATAAATAGGTTGCACTCCTTTGTTTGGCTGCAGTCCCTGAACTTGGCTGCACCTTGGAGGCTTGAAATTCTTCAGGTGCACCTCCTTCAACTTGGACAGATTCAGCTGCTTCCACCACCACCACATCTTCTTCCTCTTGCTGCTCATTATCCTCATCAAGGAACAATGGTCTTCTTCTACTGTTAGAATCCAAGTAAGCTTTCATCTCCTTTCTGATTGCAGTAGTGGTCTTTGCACACATTTTTGTGTCTCCATACCCACCTGCCAAGTGATGCTTCAACCTTTTAATCCCTCCATGAACCATGGTGTCCCAGAGGGTACATGTCACTTGATCTCTGTTTTCAAGGTTTGCCCAGTAGCCATACTTCCAGCCTGGATCATTAGACCTTGCCTTCCTTGCTTTATTAGTTTTTGGATCATAGTTCTCATTGTTGACAGAGGGTGGACTAGCCATTGCTTGCTGTTTTCTTGTACTGCATAAAAAGAACAAAAGCACAAATTACAATTACGAAAAGCACTGACATTAGACTAATCAAGTGAGCAGTGAGCACATAGTTCAAAGAAGTGGAGCACTAACATTAGACAAATCAATTGAACAAGCACAACACAAATTTAAAGACTAAACTAGAGACACAGGGCACACATGGGATTAGGAAAGAATAATTAAACAAAATGCACTACACAAAAGCCAAGCAAAAGGGAGGCATGCAGCAGCAGCAGCAGCAACACACGCGCATGCACATGCACCAGGCACAAGCAGACAATGCACACATGGGCACACCACAAAAGCCAAGCAAAGGACATCAGTTTAGCATAAATAGATGCGCTACTCTAGCATAAGCAAAAGCAGAGCACATGCAAGGCGCACATGGACAGCAGAGCAGAGCACCAATTCCAAATATAAGTAGATGCGCAGCCTTGCACTCTGACCATAAACAAAAGCAACTGAGCAGAGGGAGGGAAGAGGAGAGGCAGAGGTACCTGTGTCCCTGTGATGCAGCTCCGGGAAGGGGTGGCGACAAGGAGGCAGAGGTGGGCACGCCGGAGAAGAACCAGGAGCTCCTGGGTGCGGGAGTTGAGGGAATCCGCCCGGATTGGTTGGAGAAGAGGAAGAAGAAGCAGATTGATTGGAGAAGAAGGGGCTCGAGCCACGGATTGGAGAGCAGCCACGGCTAGGTCAGAGTAGAGCGCCGCCGGAGAGGATTCCAGGTACCGGCGGCCGGCCGCCCTCTCTCTTTCCCTCTCTATTTCCCTCTCTCGCTCTGAATCCCCACCCGTGAGATGTACTCGCGGCGGGAGGTGTTGGCACGCGATTTCCTCGCGCGCGCAACTCTGCTCTGTTTCCCGCATGAGATTCCTGCGCGCGCCCCTTCCCCCGCGGCCCCGCGCGCCCCCATCGCCAAATCGCTCTGCGGCGCCCGCCTCGGACGCCAAACCCGCCTAGGCGACGACTGAAGACGCCATATCCATCGATTTCCTAGCGCCCTGGACGCCGCACATTTTTTCTCGCCTGGACGACTAGGCGACGCCTAGGCGACGACTTAAAAACCATGATGAATGCCTCGGAAAATCAATCCGTCTAGTAATATCAAAACATGAAGAATACTCAGTTCTGCTTAAATCAATAATTGCACGTACTATACTTCACTGAGGCTTTCGGTTTGATTAACACACAGTATAGTTTCCATGCTAATTATTGTACTTGAACACTATCAGTTAAGTCTATACCTCACAGACTTAATACAATTGCTAACCAGTCATTTTTCAATCTATGGGTAACTAATCACACACAAGGCACAAAAATTACCGAAACAAACCAGGCATCCGTTGAAGCTCCCCTTTGGGCAGGAACGAATTTCGCTGGGCTACGCACTCACCGGGGACGTGCTGATCCCTCGCCGGACTGTGCGTATTCACCAGGACTGTGTGCACCCGCTGGTGTGCCTTTCCCCTCTGCCGGATCTGTGAGATAGAGAGAGGGGTGAAAAGGAGAGAAGTGGATCTGAGAACGAAGAAAGGGAATGTAATAGAACCACCACCAGCAACCTAGGCTGCTACCGCTTCCCCACGTCTCCATTGCCATTGACCCATGTCGCAGTCGAGTTGCACTACCACCGCGCGTCGCGTGCCCCACAGCAAGGACCTCCCCGCCCAGCGTCGTCGCGAGCGGGAGGGTGCCTCTGCTGAGCGATGCCCGCTGCCCCGCCTCACTGGCCTCCGCCGAGAGCCGTTGCACACGGGCATGGCCGCCGCCCGCCACTCGTCTCGGATCTGATGAGGGGAAAAGGGTATCGGCTGGGGAGAGGAGTTTCACGCGGAAAAGAAAACGAAGGGAGAGAGAGAACGAGAATGGTGAAGATTGGAAGGGTCGTGAGAGCAGGGTTAACGAAACCGGTCAAACCGGTCCGGCCCGGTTACGGTTTGGGCCGGTATCAAATCGGCCTCAATTCAAAATTCAAATTTGAATTTTAAAAAATAAAAATTCTCAAACCGGTCATACCGACCGGTAAATCGGTCAAACCGGCTGGTAAACTGGTAAAACCGGTCTACTGGCTCCAATTAAAAATTCAAATTTGAATTAAAAAAATTAAAAAATTCCCAAACCGGTCATACCGACTGGTAAACCGGTCATCCCGGCCGGTAAACCGGTCAAACCGGTCGGTATACCGGTCGGAACCGGTTGCACATGCGATTTTGAATTTGGATTTGAATTCAACCAGTTTCTACCCGTTTCCGGTTAAACCGGTCCGGTAAACCATTACCGGAGGGCTGCGGTTTGACCGGACCGGTCGGATTTGTAAACGGCTGCGGTTTGACCGGACCGGTCGGATTTGTAAACCCTGCGTGAGAGAGAGATCGTGGGGCCCGTGCACATGAGAGTGCAAAAAAAAGATATGCAGTCAAGTCGATTGTTAGATGGGAAACGAGCGAGCGATCGTGGAATTGGAATTGCGTTTGTGGTCTCACGACCTGCAACCTGCTGGCGACAGACCCTTCTGAGCGTCTTCGTCCTCATGAGTAGCTCCTCGGAACAAAGCTTTTTCGTCTATGTCCGCCATGCTTGTTCTTGCAAGCAAGCTACTAAGTTGGTCGCTGTAACGAACATGGCCCCATTTAGGCCATTTTGAGTGATTTTGGAGATCGATTGACAACATAATCAATGAGACTAATAATTTTATCAAGCATATTGTTTTAGGTCCCTAGGATGAAGTAAAAAGACCAAGAAAAATAAAACACGAAGGAAAAACTTAAAAAAACGCTGAATTGCACAAGTTCTGCAGCAAACAGTGGCCCCGATTTAACCGATGCCCTAACACCGGTTAAACCGATGCTTAAAAGTTGATCAAATGAGATGGACTTCTGGATATTATTGTAAAGTATTTTATAAACTTTCCATAGATTCCAAGATCATTAAAAATGAAGTTCCGAGTCAAAAGTTAATTATGATCAAAACATGAAAGCTAATCTCTATGAGGCACCGGTTGAACCGACGCTCTAACACCGCTTAAACCGACCCTCAAATTTGATCAAATGACATGGGCTTCTGGAGAATCTTGTAGAGAATTTCACAAGTCTTCCATAGAGTATAAGTGTGACATTCCGGCACAGGGTTTAATAGTACTAATAAAATATTTATACTAACAAGTTGCAATTTCTTTTTCGGAAGCCAATCTCCAAAGAACTCCGAGGTTAAGCATGCTTGGCCCGGAGAAATTTGGAGATGGGTGGCCGATCGGGAAGTTCTTCCCGAATGCGCACGAGTAAAGACAAAGTATGCAGAAAAGACTGTTGTTGGTCTGTGAGGCCAATCTATGTTCTAGAAAGCTGCCAGATGTAAGCGGGCCCCACCTCGGGGAGGCAGGATGTTACAATAAGATCACCGAAATCGGAGTTTAGAGTAAAAAGTTATGGCTAAAATACGAAGCACCTTGAAGCTGATTTCTGTGAGTGCATGTTTAAAGGGATGCGAAGATACTTTGCACCGGTTAAACCGACGGTATCTTTTTCCGGCTGCAGATCTTGTCAGAAATGGCCAACAGATAGTTTCAAGATATTAGTGACTGGTTAAACCGACGCCCATGCACCAGTTAAACCGACGGTTACGCAGAAAAATCCCCAACGGCTACAAACAGCTACTTCAAATTTATGGGCTATATATATGGCTTCTCCAGCCATTTTGAGCTGGCTGGAGACCAAGGAGACCCCATACATATTAAAGAACACCTCCAAGCCAATCAAAGTACTTAGTGATCAAATTTGTAGTCCTTAGCATATCTTTGAGAGTGTTAGTGCTAGATTAGCTATTAAGTGAGTCAGTGAGCAAGGAGTTGAGCCCTGTGAGTTGGTTCTAGAGTGAACCTTATTGTATGTCGATGCGCCGGCCATTCTTGGAGTCTTGGTGGTTCACCAGCACGTCTTCGACCCTCCGGCTTGGTGTGGAGCGGCGTCGACGACATTGTGCAGGGAACGTGGAGACCCCATCTTTCGTGGTGAAGCTTCTTAGTGAAAAGCGGGATCAAGATGACCGTGATTGTGTTCACAGAAGAGACTTGATTGCCAGGAAGCAATTCTTCATGAGTGCTTCAACAATGTGGATGTAGGTGTGGCTTCGTGGCTAACCGAACCACGGGATAAATTCTCGTGTCGAGGTTTTGTCTCCTCTCATCCCATCTTTAGTTTCCATATTTTATTCTAGTAATTCTTGTGTGCCTTTATTTTCATAGAGTAGTATCTTGATAGGATTGGTTATAGGTTGCTAAACTCTTTTGGGATGAGAGTTTCACACTAGTTAAACTATAGTTGTACATCTAGATAGCATATTTTAAGTTAAGTTTTGTGCAAACTGAAAGAATGGATAGAGATGGAGAGAACAACCGCTAATCTTTCATTGATCTCTCTTGGAGTTTAAATACATCTCGAGTATACACTGAGCACGGGCATGCCGGCGTTCCCGGTCATGCGCGAGCGATGCGCGCGTGCAGCTGGCGGCGGGCGAGTCCTACGCTGCATGCGCTCATGCGGCGGCCGCGTCATGCGCGGGGTGCGCGGCGTGGCCGCGTCGTGCGCGGGGTGCGCGGCGTGGCCGCGTCGTGCGCGGGGTGCGCGGCGTGGCCGCGTCGTGCGCGGGGCGCGCGGCGTCGCGCGCCGTGCGGAGGCAGTTGGCAACGGCCTCGCCTCCGCTATCACCCCCCCTCAATCTCAGCGTTCGGCACCGGAGCGCAGAGATTGGATCGGAACTCTTCGAACAGCGCCGTCGGGAGGCCTTTCTTGAAGATATCGGCGAGTTGGCGCGTACTGGGCATGTGTAGAACGCGGACGTCGCCGACGCTGACCTTCTCACGCACGAAGTGGATGTCGAGCTCAATGTGCTTCGTCCTCTTGTGATGAACTGGGTTGCGCGACATGTATGTGGTAGAAACGTTGTCGCAGAACACAAGCGTGGCCTTGGCGACGCCGTGGTGAAGCTCACCGAGCAAGTAACGAAGCCATGTGCACTCGGCGACTGCGTTAGCGACGCCACGGTATTCAGCCTCTGCGCTTGATCGGGATACCGTCGTCTGCCGTTTCGCCGACCAGGACACCAGCGAGTCCCCGAGGAACACGCAGAAGCCGGACGTAGAACGCCGCGTGTCTGGGCAGCCGGCCCAGTCCGCATCTGAGTACGCGGTGAGCGTCTTCGATGGCGAGGCGCGGAGATGGACACCGAGCGACGGTGTGCCCTTGATGTAGCGCAGGATCCTCTTCAGCATGCCGGCGTGTACCTCAGTAGGAGCGTGCATGTGGAGACACACTTGTTGCACGGCGAGGGCGATGTCGGGCCGTGTGAGTGTGAGATATTGTAGGGCGCCGGCCATGCTGCGGTAGAAACTGGGATCGGTGACCGGCGTGCCGTCCTGTGTCGATGCCTTTGCCTTGGTGTCGCAAGGCGTAGCCACTGGTTTACAGTTGGCCATGCCAGCTCGCTCGAGGAGGTCGTAGACGTAGCTGGCCTACGAGAGGAAGAAGCTGTCGGAGGAGCGATGAACGTCGATGCCCAGGAAGTAGGACAGGACGCCCATGTCCTTGACCGCGAACTCGGTCTTGAGGCGGGCGATGATTTGCTAGAGAAGAGCCGTGGACGATGCTGAGAGGATCATGTCGTCGACGTACAGTAGGAGATACGCCATCCCTGCAGGAGAGGAGAGGATGAACAGCGACGAGTCCGAGCGGGCCTGCTGGAAGCCGATCGTCTGGACAAACTCCGCGAAGCGCGTGAACCACGCGCGAGGAGCTTGCCGGAGGCCGTAGAGGGATCGTCGAAGTTCACACACAGCGGTTGGGCGTGCGGAATCTGCGAATCCCGTGGGCTGTTGGCAGTACACGCGTTCCTTGAGGTCGCCGTGGAGAAACGCATTGGAGACGTCAAGTTGGTGCGCGGGCCATTGCTTGGAAGCAACGATGGCGAGCACTGAGCGGATGGTGGCGGGCTTGACGACCGGCGTGAACGTTTCCCCGAAGTCGATGCCGGGCCATTAGTTGAACCCGCGAACGACCCACCTCGCCTTGTAGCGCTCCAGCGTGCCGTCGGAGCGCAGCTTGTGCTTGAACACCCATTTGCCGGTGATGACGCGTGCTCCCGGAGGTCGGTCGACGAGAGACCAGGTGCCATTGTGCAGCAGGGCGTCGAACTCGGCTTGCATTGCACCGTGCCAGTTGGGGTCCTTGAGAGCGACGCGAACTGACGACGGCACGGGTGAGACGGTTTGGGTTGTGGCTGAGAGGGCATATTTGGGGTTGGGTTTGTGTATGCCGGCTTTGGCGCGTGTGAGCATGCGATGGCCAGTGGGTGTAGCAGACGTGCGCGGCACAGGGTCAGGTGAGGGGGATGTCGTGGACGTGGGTGGACTCGCAGGCGAGGCAGGAGATGCTGTGGGCGAGGTTTGCGGCGGTGGCGGCGAGCTAAATGGCTGAGGGAGAATAGGAACGGTGTCGTCGACTGGAGGCGCATGCATGGGCGTATGCGTGGGCTGCGGTTGGCGCTGCCGGAAGGGGAACTGACTCTCGTCGAAGACAACGTGCCGTGAGGTGAGCACGCGGCGCGTCGTGAGATCGAAGCACCGGTAGCCGCGGTGATCTGGCGGGTAGCCGATGAAGACGCACGGCGTGGATCTGGGCTGGAGCTTGTGGGAGGTCGTTGCGGTAGTGTTGGGGAAGCACAATGCGCCGAACACCCGAAGCTCGTCGTAGCTGGGAGGAACGCCGAAGAGGAGCTCGAACGGCGTGGTGGAGCCGGTGGCGCGACACGGCCGGCGGTTGATGAGGTGCGTGGCCGTGGAGAGCGCCTCGGCCCAGAACGTGTAGTCGGCGCCGCTGTGAACGAGGAGGGTACGAACGCAGTCGTTCAGAGTGCGGAGGATTCGCTCGGCCTTCCCGTTCTGCTGAGATGTGTATGGGCAGGAGAGCCTGAACTGCACGCCATGGTTGGCAAGCAGCGTTCGCAGCGCGACGGTGTCGAACTCCCTGCCATTATCAGTCTGCAAAGCAAGCAGTCGCAAACCAAACTGGGTACCCACATAAGCATGAAAATTTTGCAGGATTGGCAGGGTTTCTGATTTGTGGCGCATGGGAAAGACCCAAACGTAGTGGGTGAAATCGTCAAGGAGAGCTAGATAGTACTTATAGCCCGAGAAGCTAAACACAGGAGAGGTCCAAACATCCGCATGAACAATTTGGAAAGGAAAATATGTTATAGATTCACTGGGAGCAAATGGTAACCTAACATGTTTGCCCATCTGACAAGAGGAGCAATTGTGGGATGTGTCTTTATTACACTGGAAATCAAAAGACTGAAGCAAAGTAGATAGGGTTTGCCGGCCGGGATGTCCGAGCCGCTGATGCCAGAGATCACGAGTGCAGGACGAACTGAGCGCGACCTGTGGCGGCAGTCGGAGCGGGTAGAGGTTGCCGGAGCTTTCACATCGGAGGGTCACCGTTCGGGTGGGAAGATCCTTGACAGAAAAACCGTTAGGATCAAATTCAATGGAAACATTGTTATCACGTGTAAGTTGACGAACGGAGATCAAGTTCTTTACTAGATGAGGAGAGACAAGAACATTGTTGAGAAGTAAAGGGGTACGGGAGGTAGGAATGGAGGTGCAGGCCGAGTGGGTGACCGGCAGCCTAGCGCCGTTTCCAACCGTGATGTAAGAGGAGGATGAAATGGGGGAGGAGGAAGAGAGGATACCGGGATTGTTGGACATGTGTGTGGTGGCGCCGGTGTCGAGGAACCAGTCACCGGAGCTTGGAGGCTGCTGCTGAGGACCCCCGACCGATGCGAGCGCCGAGAGCAGGGCCTGCTGATCCCAAGTTGAGGAGGGCGGCGCAGTCGGGGCGGGCAGCTGGAGCTGGTGTTGCGCCGTCATTGCCTGTTGAGGCTGGAACGGCGGGCGTGGCCCGAGAACGCCAGCACCGGGTGCGCGGAATGGCATGGGCCATGCCTGGACCAGCCCAGTCCAGGGGTTGTAGCCGGCGGCCCAAGGCAAGGGCTGTGGAGAGCCACTCTGGGGTTGGCCACCGGACGCGCCGGCGTTGCGCGGGCCCTGGGAACCGCCGGAGTTGGGGCCGGAGTTGTTGGCGCCGCGACGCTTGTTCCGCTGGGATCGGTTGCGAGAGTTGCCGCCGTTCCCGGTGTTGGTGGAGTTGTTGGAGGATGTCCCGTGGCCGACGGCGTACGCCTGGCCCGACGCGGCCTTGTCGTCATGCTTATCGCAGAGCTCCTCCAGGAGGAGGAAGGAGCGGGCGGAAGCGAAGGTGTGCGGCGGCGACTTGGACGTGACGATGGGCTTGAGATGGCGATAGCGCGGATTCAGCCCGCGCAGAAGATTGAGCACTTGGCTCGGCTCGGAGACGGGGTGACCGAGGTCGCGGAGGATGTCGGCGAGGTGCTTGAGTTGGCCGCAGTAGTCGTCGATGCTCAGATCGCCCTGCTGCAGGGAGCAGAGTTCGGCTTCGACGAGGACGGCGCGGTGCATCTCATTGTCGCGGAACAAGCCCTCGATGGAGTTCCAGACGGTGAACGCAGACGCGCGCGGCTGGTAGATGAGGTTGAACACCTCGGTGTGCACCGTGGTCTGGAGCCAACTGACCACGCTGTGGTCGTTGAGGATCCATTCGGCGTCGCGCTCGTCGAGGGGCGGCGGCGAGAAGACGTGGGGTGCGAGGCCGAATTTCCCGAGAACGGAGTCGAAGCAGCAGCGCCATTGGCTGTAGTTGGACTCCTTGAGGCTGAGGGTGATGGGGATGTGGGAGCGGATGTTGATCTGTTGGACGACGGCCGCTGGAGCCGGTGGGATGGCGACATCGCCGGCGTCGTCCGAGGAGGAAGAGGAGTGGCGAGGAGAGGCCATGGTTGCGGGAGATGAGGTGGACGCGAACGGAATTTCCAGGGAGGATCGTTCGTAAGCTGATACCATGAAAGAATGGATAGAGATGGAGAGAACAACTGCTAATCTTTCATTGATCTCTCTTGGAGTTTAAATACATCTCGAGTATACACTGAGCACGGGCATGCCGGCATTCCCGGTCATGCGCGAGCGATGCGCGCGTGCAGCTGGCGGCGGGCGAGTCCTACGCTGCATGCGCTCATGCGCTCATGCGGCGGCCGCGTCATGCGCGGGGCGCGCGGCGTCGCGCCCGTGCGGAGGCAGTTGGCAACGGCCTCGCCTCCGCTATCACAAACTAGTTTGAGTTTTAGGTTAAAATTTGTAAATTACCTAATTCAACTTCATTTTATTTAAGCTAGAGCACCTTATCACTTTGGCCATCGATATTAGCAGCAGCAAGGTTTTATTTGGATGTCCAAGAGCTCCACGAAAGCCGTTGACGCGTTCTGCCTCTGTCGCCTGCGTCCGATGGATACATATACACGATCCCCTAATCCGGTCGCCCTTCGCAGGGCCATTTCGATTTGGACACGGATACTCTTCGTGTCCGTATCGACCGGCCGGTGAATCAGGGTCCTGACCGGCCTACTCATTTACGACTATAAGTGACCCCTCCTCCATGGTCATGGTATCTATTGATCTGCGACGGAACAATCCGATCAATGGCGTCCACCACGGACAAGAAAGACGACGATGATGGCTGTGGATGCTTCTCGTGGATACTTGCCACGATCCTGATCAACGGCTTCATCATTTTGCTGACGACGCTCCCTTCGAAGAAATCCATCGCGTACCCTGATAACAAGCCGACCACATGCTCCGTCGAGCTCGCCGGCTTCGAGGGGCTGCAGCCGGCGCTGTCCCCGGGGGCAGCCTCGCCGGCCTTCGACCTCATCGTGCGCGTCAACAACGGCCACACCTTCCGCCTGCGGCGCCGCGGCGGCGACGTCATCGTCTCCTACGGGGGCGTGCCCCTGGCGCGCGGGCGCACGCCGGGGTTCGAGCTGGGGGACAAGGAGGTGCTGGCGCTGCCGGTGAAGGCGACCAGCGCGGGGGTGGGCGTGCCCGGTGATCTGTTGCGCCTCATGACAGACGAGAGGAGGCTGGGCGTGGCGCAGATCCAGGTCGAGTTCGGGCTGGCTTGGGAGTCGTTCGTCTGCGACGTCGAGCTGGATGGGCACCCGCGCGTGGCCGAGTGCTATAAGCCTAACTCTGTAGGCTAGCTAGTTGTACTATCAAATTGTTTAATTGGCAGATTGTTTAGCTTTTTTCTCTCGAATACGCAGGAAAACTGCGTATCTTGATTGCTTATTAGTTAAGATTGTCTCTCTTCCTTAAGACTGAACACAGTACTACGTAATAGCCTTACAACTACATGATCGCTTAATGGGTTCTTGATTTTTTTTTTGATGAAATAATGAGTTCTTGATTGATGAAAGTTTTTTTTTGTTTTACGATGATGATTTAACATTATTTGTCATTCGCACAGTGAAGTTACAATGATCGTCTTTTCCTCGATGAATCACGAATTTGTACGTAATTGTCGTTGTGCTGTGCTGTAGGCTGCATCCTGTAGTTTGTTAATGACAGAGATCTCGTGCAATTGGGATTCCTGAATACAATCGACGGAATCTTCGAGTTCCTGAATTACGACAGTGGATCAGAATTAACCTGTTCTATCTAGTCTGCTCTCTGCTGTGGCTGTGCTGTGCATGGAATCAGAGATGTTTCGATCTAGCATGACTTGATTCCGTTCAAAGAAAGAGTATGTATTGGCGTTGTATAAATTGCAGCACCGAACAGGTTGAGTTTTGCGAGACGTCTACCAATTTTTTTTGGGGGGGGTGGGAGACGTCTACCAATTTGATTAAGCTGGGCATCATGTGCAGCAAACCTATACAGTGAATAATCATGAACCGTTTGGTTGGTTCCAGGTGCTACGTGATAATGATAGATTAGTTTTGAAGCACTATATAAACGAACTTTTTGTTCCACATATATATGGTTCAATTTTCAGCTAAAAGGTTTGATGAGGATTGAACATCAGATTCAGTATCCAGCAGTCACAAGAAATAAATCTCTGAAGACCATTAACTCAATCATTCAAAGCGAGGAAATATGGTACGAGCTGGTCACAATATATTGAATATTTGAATTTGAATACATCGAGTATTTCTTACTCTAGCAAGCTGCAAGTCCGCAGCTACACGTTCATCTCAGCAACAAAAGAAAAGGACAGTAAGCACTGTGAGAATGTGTAAAAGCTAAAAAATTCGGTACTAATTAAAGCCTGCCATCGATCTACGGTACTGTACGGTTTACTCATTGAAGTCAAACATATTCTTCAAAGCAAACACGGTGCACATTGCCTCCTCCGGCGGCGGTGCTCCGCCCACCCTCGCCGTGCACCACATCCGGCTCGGCCTGCCCGAGCTGGCGCCGCCGTCCTGGAACAACCTGACCTGGACCTCCAGCTCCAGGGCCCCGGCCTTGCTCGCGGCGGCCAAGCGGTCGCGCAGGTGCTCCGGCAAGCCCGCGCCGTCTTTCCCGGGCAGCAGGAGCGGCACCTCGCCGCGCCCCTTCGCCGGCACGCAGAAGCTGGGCACGGGGCCCGACGCGATCGTGAAGCCGCCGTACGTCACCGCCCCCTCGCCGTCGCGGTAGCACCGCTCCGTGGCGCGCCGGTTGCTGGCGTGCAGCGCGGCGCGGAAGGCGGTCGCGGCCGGGGCCGACACGTTGAGGCCGCCGCCGCCGGGCTCGAGCTGGACGGAGAACTGGGGCGGCAGGTCGTAGAAGACGAAGAACCAAGGCAGTATGATGAAGCAAATAGCCAGTGCGAGCTCGCAAATGTCGCTGATGAAGAACTCGGGGAAGGTGAACGCCGGCTTTTGGCCGGCAGAGCGAGATCGAGGCATCGTATACGTAGCACGGAATTCTTCAGCCGATGGCACGATCCTGATTACTTTTTAAGAGTATATTTACCTAGATAGCACAATCGAGACGCAGGAACTAATCTTATATTTTGTTGTGCACAATCCGGATAGAAATCATCTTTGATCGGACAGCGCAGCGACGGTTATATATCTGTCATCTGCCGTGTTGGTGTCGAGCCCAGGTTCTCATTGGGCTCCGACTCGGATCAATGTCTCCGGCCGGGCTGCACAAGGATTCAACTTTTTTTCAGGGCCGAGAGTCTGCTTTCGGGACAACCTGTCCACAACATTTTTCACGACCTATCCAAATTATGTTTTTAACGAAGCTACATTTCAAGACAAATTTACTCGTATTATTATATTCAAAATCAGTATTCAACACATAAATTAAATGTACTAGTAGTATGCAGCTAAAGTGTTAAATATTTAACTTAAGACAACCTCAAATCGTCACTTGGCTGGCTGGAGGAGGTAATATACAGGTGGTCTGGTCACGTAAAAAACATAAAACAATGAAAATTTTAAAAAACTACTTTCATGTTAAAAGTTCTTTTTCAGAGCCCCCCACAAAAAAACAAAAAAATCTACTGGCATTTGTTTTCAACTTTTCATAAACTATTTGAAACTCCATCCAAATAAAACAAGTCGTAGTGCTACCCGTTTGGACCCACCTAGCTACATTTATTAGCTACCTACCAATTAGCTAATAGAGATAAATCAAAGGTTTGATCTCTAATGATGTAGGGTATAATTACTCCCTCCAGGATTTCCAATTTTGTTTTCTATTCGGTTCCTATTGAAACCAGCGAAATCCATAAAATTTCATACTTTCAGGTCAAAAAGTTTGTCTAAAATTTAGAAATTAGA
The DNA here is from genome assembly GCF_016808335.1 of Panicum virgatum. NCBI lineage: Eukaryota > Viridiplantae > Streptophyta > Magnoliopsida > Poales > Poaceae > Panicum > Panicum virgatum. Next base: position 46,094,061 of record NC_053140.1, on the reverse strand, counting down.
AATTTGAACATTTTGAAAGGTTCTTACTTCTTAGAAGCAGTAGAGAATTATTCACAACTTGGTATATTTTGTATTCAATAAGATCCTAGTTCTTCGAATCACTGTTGGGTCAATTTGTTTTGTTTTCAAGAGCCCTGTTTGTCAGCTAGCGAAAAATAGGAGAGACTTTTTTTTTGAAACGAATAGGAGACTCTGTTGACCCAATGAAAAATATTAACCTTAACCTTTGTTTGATGCGAATCACATGCCGTCATTGGATAGTTTTCCAACCGATGGCAACACTTTGAATAACTAGGTGAAAGAATAGAGCCTGATCTACACTGCAGATCATGAAATATTGTTGTACAATATTTGAGACAAAAAATCAACATGCTTTTTTAATAGTCCGAACGTAATCGTGATATTCAATCTGATCTAGTACTCCGTATCATCTATGAGCGTACTACTGAGGGGAAAAAAAAAGAACATCGTCAGAGATACTGCATCCAAGCAGGTGTAATGTCTGACGCCCAATTCTGCAACGCGAACATGGTGCACGGGGTCACGCCCGACTGCTTCTCTCCGCCCGCCGTCACCTCGCACGACATCCACGTCGGCCTGGCCGAGCCGTCGTCGTTCCTGAACAGCCTCACGTCGACCTCGAGCTCCGCCGCGCCCGCGCGCCAGTCCGCCGCCATGCGCTCGCGGATCGGCCGTGGCAAGCCGGCGCCGTCGGCCCACGCCGCGAACGGCACGTCCCGCGCCTCCTTGGCGCCCACGCAGAAGGCCCGCGTCCGGCCCCACGCGACGGTGTAGCCCGCGTACCGCACCGTCGCCTCGCCGTTGCGGTAGCACCTGGCCATTGGGCGCCGGTTGGCGGCGTGCAAGGTGATGTTGAAGGCGGTGGAGATGGGCGCGCCGTCGAGGAGCGCCGCCGGCGGCGTGTCGCCGAGGCCCGAGGCGCCCACGACCTGGACGGAGAATTTGGGGGGCAGGAAGCGGAGGAGCAGGATCCAGATCGGTATGGTGAGCCAAACGACGAAGAGAAGCATCTTCACTGTCTTTGTCAGATCCTCCTTGACAGAGTAATGGCGTCGAGGATTCATGGCGGACGACATTAATTTACAGCCGCAAAAGTGTAATCGATCTTGTTCTGGTGCTTATTATTAATCAGAACAGAACAAGCAACTACTAGTAGCAAATAAACAAATTAAACACTGTGGTGTAGCTATGCGATAGCAATCAACCCCCTCGCCTTGTATATGAGCCTCGCAGGCCGCGTGCTACGGAATACGTGTCTATGACCAACCAACTTGGACTCGAAAAGAAGCACCTGATCTGGTTAGACTCCAACATGATAAAATTAAATTTTACGACGAGGACTCTTCCAAGGTTAGTACGACTCGGTTCCGTGCAATTTACCTTGACGGCGCCAAATAAGGGCATGTCAACGCGCATTATTATCTCGGCGCGCGGCGCAGCGATCTCAACACGTACGTTACCTCGACGGCGGAGGCGAATCACATCTCTTGTTGGCCAGGCCACCCACCCTAGTAAAAAAAAAAGCATGGCGGACATAGATGAAGACGATTTCTTTCGAGAAGAAGCAGAAGCTGTAGACGACGGAGGTGCTCCAAGACCGAGGCCAAGCAAGTGGAGGGTGACAAAGGACAAGCGCAAGCTCCTAGTCCAAATGGTGCTTGGCATGGCTTTTTTGCTGTCCCTGATAGCCGTCACCATAGTCCCCGCCCACTTCTACGAAGCCAGATACGCTTCCGAGTTCTCCATGGAGCTCACCGGCATCGGGGGGCTGGATGCGGCGGCGATCGACGACGACGGCGCGGCCGTCTCTCCCGTGTTCGGTCTCAGGGTGCACATCGACAACCCACGCGTGGTGCTGCCGTGGTGCTACAACGGCGGCGAGGTGGCCGTCTCCTACTCCGGCGTGGCCATTGCGTGGGGCCGCGTGCCGCGCTTCTGCATACGCAAGGGGGTGCCGACGGAGTTCACGGTGCTGCCGTGGGGGAGAGAGGTCGGCTTCTCTGAGGATTTGCGGCGGCGCCTCGCTTCGGACCGGCGCATGGGCACGGGTCAGGTGTTGGTTGAGATGAGGCTGTTTTGCGATGATAATAATAAAGGCTTGCCATCGAAGAGGTTCATTGGGCCCTCGTTGCATAAGTTCCAAGTTATGCTTAATTAAGATGGCAAGCACATAGTAGTCAGCTAGTTTTTTTTCGAGTATAGTAGTCAGTTAGTTCATGGCCTTTTGTATCCCGATTTGGTATTACGCATAGGCGTATGGTGACACACATATACATTACAATACAGTAGGGCAGCATATGTATATGGGGCGAACCCCCACCCCCCTATTTTAGTGGAATCCATTTTGGTCGCATATCGTTGATCCAAACAGTGATAAATCCAGACAACGATTCTAGGCATGATTAGATTATCAAATAGAATATAAGGTTCACGGGTATTCTGAACAAATATTGCCCTTTTCTGTTGGTTCAAAGCAAAGCCAACGAGCTAGCGGGAAAAAAAAACTTCATGAACTTTTGAGAGCAAAGTTCATACATATGTAAGGCAAATCATGATGGTTCATGACATTGGTGAATGTAAATAACTCTCCTTGGACATTAGTTGTGTCTCATTGTAAATAACTCTCCGTGGGCAAACCCAAAGTACTTGTGCAATTTTCCTATTGTAAGTTGAACATGAATCCCAATATGCTAAAGATCATTGTTGGTCGCCTTCTATCTTCGACAATACCCTTGTGATGCCACGAGAACACCATAGATAGACTTCCACCCCGCGCACAACTCCAATGACATAAGAAGTTACCTGCAGTTAATATAAATGGGGCAAAAAGTTACATCCGTAATGAATGTGTGGATGGTACATAATTACCTTTTCTTTGTCTTTATAAATCATATACTATCCTCGATTTGAATAGTTCAGTCATTTCTATGATAACATGCCTTATAAACAATATTCACTTTCATTCTTACCTTGTATTCCAATGAGACACACAACTGAGGGTGCCTAAGCCACAAAAATCCACTGACTGCCCCCACCGCCGATATGATTGCATTAACCAGCCAGATCGGTATGGATGCATCAAAAAGCCAGAAGGTGAAGTCATCCTGATAATTCTGCATTTATAAGAAACAAAGGATTGATTAGTGAATTAGCTCAGCACTATGGATGACATGTGAAGAAATAAATAATAATGCTATGTAGACATACTGACAGTATAGTGAAAATAACATACTAGCGAAAACTTAAATCATGTCATTTAATTCATTTGACCAATCTAGGTAACATTTTACACATTGATGATAAAACTTAATTATAATTTCTTTCGACAACTACGGGCCAGACACATAAATGGACCTTCGCGAGCACACACATTGCAAATGTCCATACAGGTACATCCCTGTGTACGATGAAATTAGATTGGATTCCTAATCCTACATGTGCATATACACTATTCCTCTTAGGATTTAATCCTACATGTGCTCTACATGTGCATACACTATTCCAAAACTGTGGGCACAGAACCACCACCAGAACATCAGCCAACCGACCTATGCTCTCATTATAATGTTCCATTTCATATTTCTTTTCTAGAAAACTAAATTACAAAGAAAGATCATTGTAAGGGGACTACAAATAGCTTAATTTTAAATTAATAATCTGAAGTTCAAACTAAACAAGGTTAAATCGTACTGTAGCTCCGAGCCGGAAGCAATGCGAAAGGGCAGTCAATGAGAAGCCCCACCATCCAATCCAATCCAGTTCAGACACCCACCACAACACAGCAGCAGTGAAGAAGGATGATGCTGGTACTAAAACCAGTGGAATTGGTCTCTTATCCTAAACAATAAATTCATAAGTGAAAGTAATACATTATTCACAAATAAAGAAAACATGAAGAAAAAAAAAAGCAATGTTTAGATACCAAGTAGCAGAGGTATTACCCGCACACCAAAGGTCAAAGATGTAGCAATAAGTAAAAGGATGAGATGGACAATTGCTCCCAATATTGACACCACATATATTGGAAAGACAGCTGCTTGATAGAATGAGGAACAACCGCAGAAGTAATATGCCCATATGATGTAGCCACTAGAGCCAAAGCAAAGGTACCACCAAAATTGTGTATCTGACTCTGTACGGCTGTTATGCTCTAACCTCAACACTCGTATCCTGAAAGCACATTTCAATACATTTAGAAGAGGCTAGTGTTCACTGTTATATATGATAATGGATTGAGTATTGGAGTCAACTTACATGGGTACAATGAAGAAGAAGGAAGATACGGCTGAGTTGAAATCAACAACAGCCTTAGCAGCACTAGATTCAGCAGGTTGGCAGGAAACAGTGTGGTTGTCACTGCAACAAGTTAAAAATTGTATCAAGAGCAGAATGAACTCCTGTGTAGCGAGAATTGAGGAGTAATTACTCGTTTATGAAATAGACAAGTGAGGAACTAGATGAAAGTAGATGTACATGTGTAGCATGAAACCATGAAAGGGATTGCTAAGCTAACTGCATTGTGCATACACCAGCATGGGATGGCTCCGTCCTAGTGGTCATTATTTTTCTTTTCAAACAATTAGTGGTCATTAATTTATTAGGGAACTAGAACAGGGATTCATAAATCATATATAATAGCTATGCTACCCACAGGAGGGCACCAAACATATTTTCATATACTCATACTCTTTTGCGGATAATTAAAGCTGCTAATCTTTCTAGAGGTGGAGTTCATATTAGAGTATTCTTATCCTTACGACCAGTTAATACATCAGCCTAAAAAGTCAAAAACTCATATTTGAACCAAATTTTGTCATGTTTGAAGTTGTAAAAGTTTTAGAGACATACCAGATGTCATTCCTGTTGGGCTGTGGCGCGGGAGCACTTGTGTCCAAGTGAGAAGCCAGGGTAGCTGCCTTAAGCCATGTGTCACCAGGGCAACTAACATACTGCACCTTGACAGCTAGTAGAACAACCAACAAAAGCATAACCCTCCAAAGAGCCATGTGTTACTGAAAGGTAGTATAAAAAGACAGGATACAGTTAAATCTATAACAGGGATATGAGGGAGGTGCAATTAAAAATTAAGGATTTTACATACCATTCAAAGTTGCACATGACAGTATGACATATCAGGTATTGACAGACGAGTAATGTATACTATCTCATACAATGCGTTATGAGTTTGCTGTACTGACATTTTTATTCTCAATAAATATTGTTCAGCTTGACAAATCATCCGAATGCATACCAATTATGAGTAAAACTTAAAAATTACTCCCTCTTTACTACAGTATAGGACAGTCCACATGGATGCTTTGGTTCGATTAGAGAATCAAACAGCCAACTATTTTAGTATGCCCACTCCACCCCTCTACTTATTAGACACTGCAAATGTGCATTGGTGCCTCTAGAATGACTATTTATTAGATACCATGTTTCCTTGGACTTATATTGTGTGACAGGGGCAACTCATGTGAAAACAAATCAAAATTTAGAAATATTGCATATTCCACAAAGACCTGAGTAAAGTTTTTGGAAATACTTTTTGAAAACAAATCAAGGTTATGATCTACATGCATACAAATGTCAAGATATACTAGACCGACTTGCAGATATGAAGTTGACAAATTCTACTCCAGTAGGCATTTTTTATATCAGAAATTGAACTGAGGCGGAGTTGAAAGTTTGCATGTATGTACAATAAAATGTTATCTATAAATGAAAAATGCAGTACCTAGGGTATCTCACAAATTTGAGAATTTTCATACCATCACACCTATAATTTGAGAATTTTCTACAAGATTCAATGTGGAAGGTTAAAAAATTAAATCCATAACTACGCAACATGCTTGTCCTTGTGGCTGGTCTTTAGTACTATTCACACTCTCTGAACGAGCAGCCCAGCAAGTTAGATCAATCAAACCACAAAAACCAAGGCCAAGGGCTTTGCAGGTCCAATTTCTGGTTGTAATAACTATGGCTTACACATTCAAGTTGTTTGTCCAATCAAATGCACCTATAAGTTTGTGAGCTTACAGTTGCAGTGTTCAACATAAAATTAGCTTTTTAATATTCCTATAATATTCCACAAATGTAGGTAAAGCATACTTCTCAGTTGCGGGCATCGCAACACAGCTTAAACTTACATGCCCTAATACTTTTTCTTACCAACAAGAAGCACCATAAAGTTAGTTTGGAGCACAGGAATTACTTTCATTTTTTCGCAGTATAAACTGTTTAACGAAAAATCTAGCAAACATGTTACAACATCCTAAACCATGTAAACTTATAAGGGTTAATAAAACTGGTGTTCCAAGCCAACGGCACGAGGGATCCATTTTGCCAGAGTTTCGCTGCAGATGGGCCAGCAATCTCGATTCTGTCACAGATAATATATATCATGTTAAAAAAAAGGTGAACTAAAATAATAGTAGACGAGCCCGAAATATCTTGCTCTTCTTCCTACTAGTATTCTCTAATCCAAAAAAAAAACCCCCAAGCGTACCTGTATCTTGATATATGAAGCGGCGGCGCGAAACGGAGGCGTAGCGCTGCAAACAAATGAAGAAATAAATTATCATAGTCAAGGGATAGGAGCAGATTGCTAGGGAGGTGATAAGGGGAGAGCGCACCAGCGAAGAGGGGCGGCGGAGGAGGGGGCACGGACGAGAAAGCTGCAAAGCGAAAACGTCAGTCAATTCTCTGGTAGAGGAGCAGATCGGCGAAGAGGCGCCGGATCAGGCGGTGGAGCACACGATCGAAGAGGCGGCGGCGACGGGAGCGTACCGAGGCGGAGAAGTAGGGAGGGCGAGGCGTGTAGATCGCCAGGTCGGGAGGGGTTGGGCCGAGGTGCGGCGCGCGGCGCCGCTGGTGGAAGGAGGCGAAGCGAGCCAGGACCAGGACTGGAGGGAATGATCGCTTCGAAGCCTTGAGCCCTTGACAGCTTGCGGCGTTGGAGAGGGGATGCTGGGATGGGAAGGCCGGAATGGGTTCGCTTTTGTTTTGTGTTATTGGTGTTGGGTGGATCTCCATCACTTTACATCTAGATATTTATCAAAACGATCTAATTTAAACGAAGAAAGTATAAATATATTGAAAATCACTTTGACATTTAATTTAATATTTTATACGTAATTCATTATAATATTTTTCTCCTCCAGCTCTCTCCTAAAATAAGAAAGCACCTCTGTGACAGTTACATGTGATTGGTGTCACGCTCAGCTGAGCAAGTCTCCTAGGCTCCTACCAAGGAGCCAGGCTCAACGATGCTTTAATTAGTCGTCTGATTGTACCTAACCTAGTTGCTCAGTGAAATTATTTGGTTAGCAGCAACACGTGCAAACAATAGGTAGCAAGCCCAGCATCAGTACAACCAATAGGGGCTGCATGTGCGTGTCTCAGCCAGCTTCAGCCGGCGCTCGTCAAACCGCCTGCTCCACTCTCTCCTCTTTTTTCTCTCCGCCGGCAGGAATTTTTTTAATGTGGCTATACTCCCAGCCTACCTACCTGATTCTATAATACTCGCTCTGATAGTTATATCTGCATAGCACACCTAGGATCTAGGTCCAGGGAAACGTCATACTCCTCTACCAGAGATTCCGGTCCATGAAACGCTATATGTGGCCACCTGACTAGTGCTGGGAATTGGGCCGGGTCGGGCCGGCACGGCCCAAGCCCATCGTGCTTCGGGCTAAAAGGGGTCGGGCCTAAACGGCCCAAAAAAATTTCGGGCCGTGCCATGCCAGCCCAAAGAGTAAAAATAGAGGCCCAGCTCGGCCCTAAAGCACGTCGTGCCTTCTTCGGGCCGTGCCGGCCCAAGCACGGCCCACATATTACAAAAATCAACAATAAGACATATGAAGATACTCACATATCAACGATAAGAAACAGCCACAACAGCAAGTATTTGAATATGAAACATACTTAAATATCAGCAATAGTTCATCAATCATTAAGTCAACAGCCACAACTGATCCGTGGAGGATCAGTTGCATTGCATTTAATCAAAGCATCAATGGAGGAAAAAAGAGGGTGGAAATCGAAAGGCCCTTACTGATCCGTGGCCGCGTCCCGCGTGGGCGGACGGCCGGACGGGCCCTGGTCCCGATCTGGCCGCCTGTGTCGGCCGCTAGCAATGGCCTGTGGTTGCACGCGTCGCCGGGGGCTGGCACGGCCGGGCTCTCGCATCGCCGGAGCGCAGCCATTCGTCGGGCCGGTCGGGTTGTCGCCCACTCTCCTCAAGTCCGCCCAACGCAGCTATCCCCCGTGCTCGACAGCGCCGATCTCCGCGCGGGCGACGGCGCGACTCCACGGGCCACCGGCAAAGTCAGAGGCTGGGATTGGGGGAGATCGATGGACAGATAGACAGGAGATGACAAGGTTGGCGAGTGGCGGCTAGGGTTCGGCTCCCGAGCAAGACGGAGCGACTGGGCGAGTCTCGCGATGGGGAATGAATGCGGCGGCTAGGTTTGACGAGTCGGCGTCGGCCACAGGATCTTCAATGCGGCCGCGGGGGCTCTTTGACGGGCCATTTCGTGCCGGGCCGGCCCAAGCATGGCCTGCGCGTGCGGGCCGTGTCGGGGGCACGACAGGCCGAGATTCAAGGCACGGCCCAGCCCTTTCTTCGGGCCGTGCTAGCCCGGCCCTTATGATTTCGTGCTGGGCCGTGTTTTGGGCGCCTGTTTTCGGGCTGGCCCAGTTGGGCACGGCCCATATTCCCAGCACTACACCTGACGCCCATGGCACTTTTGAGACCAAACAAACTCAAACTATCTATCTATTAGATTGCTCCACGTGATCTCCAAAAGATCGTATTGACTAATTAATCTTGCGCTCCGTGGGTCAAGGGTAAACTGGAACAACTGCGACGATGTCCCCCAGTAACTCGGTGGAGAGGACCAATCTCTAGCATCGTAGAATAGCTTCATCCCCACCGTTCCCTGAAGGGTGCCCACGCGCAGCTCTGAAGCCAGACGCTGGCGCACATCCTCCGTCAGGCCAACCCCCCTCCCCCATGGCACCAGCGTCAGCTCCGTCGGCGCCCTCCTCTCCACGCAAAAGGGCGGCACACGGCCCCACGCGAGGGCAGCACCGGAGTAGGAGACCACCACCACCCCGCCGTTGTCGCAGCACCACGGTTGGAGGACACGGGCGTTCTTGGCGCGCAGCTTGAGACCGAACGCGGGAGAGAGAAGCGTCCCGCCGGCGGTCGCGTTCCCCAGACCCTCGGAGGCGGCGAGCTCCATGGAGAACTCGGTGGCTTCTTTGGCGTCGTTGGCCACGAGCAAAACCACCACGAGCGCGAACGCGGACAGTGTGGACACCGCCATGAAGGCGAGCCGGGCTGTTACCGCTCCTGTCGCCCAGGGATGTCTCGAGCGATCCACTGGTTCTCGAGCGCCTTCTTCTATGTCCGCCATGATTATTTCTCCGAGAGGCGCGTGTTTCAATTCTTGGCTGGTGGCCGTCGTCTAGCAGCTAGAATCGTAGCAGTGCGCTCTTCAAGCTCCTCAAGCTCGATGCCTCGATCGCCCGCCGTCGTCGCCGCGTCCGATCCTACCTTCTGCCTCTCAACGGTGACTTTGTTTTCTGAACACGTCTCGCCGGCCGGCTCCTCGTGTCTGGCGTTCCGATACGTAATCGAACTCCGTAGCACAGTCCAAGCTGTTTATTTAGAGTTTAGAATTTTCTCAAAAAAAAAAAGTTTAGAAGACAGAGTTCAAGAAGAAAGCTTTGGCGTCACGATAATTAGTCCGATAATATCGCCAGCTTACGCCGAGCAACGCCGATTTGGACACACGTTACGAATCATGATCATGACCGGGCCTACTTGTTTACAACTAATTTCCCACATCTTCCGTCGTCCATTGATCTTGAAGAAATAATACGAACTAGCTCCCAATGGCGCCTACGGCCTACCGATGACGAAGCTGGCGGTTGCGGCTGCTGCCCGTGGATCGTTCTGCGCCTCCTGTACCTCGGCATATTCGGCGCTCTGCCGGCGTTGCTACCGCCGGCCGACTCCCTCGCGAACCCAGACAACCTGCCGACCACGTGCTCCGTGGAGCTCGCCGGCTTCAAGGGGCTCCAGCCGGCGGGGGCGACCTCGCCGTGCGCGTCGACAACGGCCACGACTTCCTCGTGAGACACGGCGGCGGCGACGTGGTGGTCTCGTACGCGGGCATGCCCCTCGCGCGCGGGCGCACGCCGAGCTTCGACCTGTGTACGCCAAGAAGGCGGTGGTGCTGCCGGTGAACGCGACGAGCGAGGGGGTGGGCGTGCCCGAGGACCTGTTCCGCCTCTTGACGGAGGAGCGGAGGTGGGGTGTGGCGCCGCAGCTCGAGGTCGAGCTCAAGGTGGCCTGGGAGTCGTTCGCATGCGACGTCGACTTGCACGGGCAACCCCGTGCGACCGCGTGCTACAAACCTACCGCAATATACTACTAGTTGTATTGTATTACTAGCCATTGGTAGTAGTAAAGATAGGTTTGCTCTTTTACGAGAGACATGCTAATAGGATGTCGCTCTAGGCTATGTTTTTGCTAATTATTAGTGGGTAATTATCCATGTGACATGCTATCAACCCATATGGAAATGACTCATCATCATCTCTCTATTGTGTTCTGCTCCGTGTTCATCTTCTCTCGTTTCCCATGAATCAATTGGAGCAACACTTTCTGGATGGCAAAACTGATTAACACTAATAAAGAAGGTTTGGCCCTTGATGAGTAACATACTTAGCAAATTTGGAGATTTTAAACTGAAAACTAAAAATTTGAGGACCTATATGATACGTGCTCGAACAAATTTAAGGACCGTTGGTACACTTAACTCGCATTTTAACTAATTTAAGGTAATTTTGCAATGCACAGGGTTTACATCAAATCATCAAACATACACAAATAATGATAAAAATTCATTGGCCTAACAGAATGTGGTACCCACGATGCAGTGAGTTTATTTACTTTCACAAAATTCCTACTGCAGATATTACATGTACGTATCATTAAGCTACAACGACATGTAGATATTCATTATTATGCTCTTGAGCCAGCTGTGAGCATAAGCTGAAACGACTGCAACGATGCGCCACTGTATAGGTCTCTGAAGGACTCTAATCATTCTCATCGTTGAACAACCTCATCTCGATCATCAGTACCTGAGTCATGCCTGCAGACAACTCCGAAGCGAGACGCCGGCGCAAACCCTCGGACAAGCCAACTCCTTTTCCCCATGGCAGCAGCACCAGCTACCTCGTCGCCTTCCTCGGCACGCAGAAGCTTGGCACGTCGCCCCACGCAAGGGCGACGCTGGAGTAAGAGACCACCACCTTCCCGCCGTTGGAGCACCAGGGCTGCAGGTCGCGGGGGTTCTCGACGCACACCTTGAGGCTGAACGCGGGGGACACCATGCCGCCAAGCGCGGCACCGTCAAGCCCTTGGAAGACGGCGAGCTCCACGGAGAACGTGGCCACTTCCGTGGCGCCGGAGGCAAAGATGAAAACCATCAAGAGCGCAAACAAGGACGGTAGGAATATAGATATGTGCACCAGCTGGGCTCTTTGACTCAGCAAAATATGAGAAGCAGGTTTCCCTTCATGTCCTCCATACCTACAGCTCCACCAAAAAGTAACCGTTAGGAGTAGGATGGGAAAAGAACGGCACATGAAAAGGCCTTGGTGAAGAATGAAACACATTTGAGCGATCCGAGAGATCACCCGAGGAACTTACAAATTTCTTTCAAAAACTTTATATAAAACCTCCGGATTGACGGTTGAGCAAAGGAGTGGGTAAATGATACTCTACAAGCTGTTCTGACCCTCAACTCAAGGTAAGCTCGATGTCCATCTAGGGAAGGAAACCTTTTCTGTCCAAATCTCTAGAGCCACAAACTCTGTGGCCAAATCTTCCCTTGAGTCTGAACCGATCATGAAGGTTACGGGAATTCTCTCATTAGCAACTTTTGCTTGTTCTTGTGCGGACAGAGCATTCTGCTGAAGCTGCAAATAGGCAAAGTGGTATAGAATGTAAGAACAGCTTCAAGGTAAAACACAAATTTCATAAAAAATTTGTCATCGATCTTAAGGATTTTTTTAGAGTATCACAACTTGAATAGAACGTTGTGCTTATTATGAAATACAGAATAACTTTTAATTTCCAAAGTGTAGCATCCTTCACCTGTTCATTCTTCTCATTGAATGAGGTCTTCTGTTGAGTTGCCAACTCAAGAACATCATCCAAATTAGTTTGAATCAAATTTTGTGCGCCATAGATAGCCACACGTATAAATTGGATATCGTGAATTTGAGGAAAACCCAAAAGAAAAAGGTAATGACTTTTTTCCAGCCGGCAGTAATTTTGTTCACCGGAACGGCCGGCTCAATCTGTCGTTCAAGGTTAATTAGAGGGCGCACCTCCTTCCACATCGTGCCGATTCATTTTTGCTGCTCCTCTCCATCCTCCTGTCGGTTGATTTCGACTCCCCCTCTCTCTCTAGATTTTCCACTCGCCCCTCCCTCCTCCTACCGCCCCCATTTCTCATCCAGCTCCGGTTAATTTATTATAAATTTTTGAAGCTTAAATCTATTTTTGAAATTAATAAAAGATTTTCAAAAAAGAAAACATACAGACTGACACGTGGCAGCCCCTGGGCGTGCCATGTGTCATGCTGATGTCAAACTAAAAAAGGAGTTCGGCAGGGGGATCCATAATCGCCAATCCTTTTTAATTTGGTGGTGGATATGCTGGCCGTGTTAATAAAGAGAACTAAAGCGGATGACCAGATACCAGGGGTTGTGCTTCCTATAGAATTCACTTTACTCATTTCATTCATATATAGTTCTGTATGACTTATAAAAGTAATTTAGCATCAAATCAAGCTGAGCCTGCCGAGTTGTAATTAGACAACATGAATTGCATTACACAAGAGGTGGTTTGTGAGAGGCTAGGGATGGGCTTACATCGGGGTAGCTAGCGAGACTTCCTCCCTCCCTGCTGCGCGTAGCCGCTGCCCAAGCACTGCCAGATCAAAGCCGGCGCTAGATCCCTGCCTGCCTTCTCCGGGTGCCGGCGCTAGATCCCTGCCTGCCTTCTCCGACCGCTGCAGTCATCATCGCCGGGGTTGTCTCCTCCGTCCGGAACGCCCCGGCTAGTCCACGGTAAAATCTCGATCTGCTGCGTGCAACCTAAGTACACCCCTATCATACTCTTTTCATGTGTTATCCAATGCCTAACTGCTTTTATTTTCACTCCTTAATTTTTATACATAACGATCTTCCTTCAGCCGCATATATATAATTAATAATATTCGAGACTTTTTTATTTAGGATTAGAGTTTAGTCGCAAGTTATTCCTTCTGCGATATATTAATTGAGTGTATGCTTAAAGTAGCATTTGACTCTAGAGTTGGACTCCTGATAAAGACGGATAATCCTGATCGCCTCTAGAGTTAGTACGGCCTCCAAGTGCAGGTTGGAGAATGCGAGTCAACTTACTATCACGATAGGGAATGTGCCCTCTACATCAAAAAAAAATCAATTAAGTACCTCAGCTACTTGTTCTTGTTCTACATATTCAATCTGTTTTCGTTTAATCTGGAATGACTTTCTAATTTATTTGATAATTACATCACGATAGGGTTTAGGGTTCTATATATTCAACTTACTATCACGATAGGGAATGTGCCCTCTATTTATTTCAAAAGGTGGTAGCAAAATACTCAAGTAGTTACATCAGTTTTACTATTTTTGATCCAAGGAATATTGAGCAAAAGAACAAACTTGACGGGGGTAAACGGACCCACCATTTTTGGGTAAGAATCCCTCATTTTCACCGAAGGCTAGTCTGTTGGGCGGGCGCAACGGTGCCACCTGCCCTGAGTCGATCGGACGACTCAGGCATTTACCGGGACGCGGGCCATGGAGCAATGAAGTGCCCCCAGCGGGCTCCGTCGACCAAGTCATCCGTGATGAGGTCACTTCAGCATCGTCTGCCAACCGCATTATAATCTGCAATGAAAGAGATACAAGCCGAACTAGATGCAAAGATGCTAGAGTCTTAGCGCATCTGCAACTATATTTGCTTTGCCAGGATGATAATGCACTTCGAGCTCATAATCTTTAATCAGCTCAAGTCATCTCCTTTGACGCATGTTTAAATCAACTTGAGTGAAAAGATATTTGAGACTCTTGTTTTAGAATTTTAGCAAAACATTCCAAAAATTATTCCTAAACATTCAAGAACTGTTTGGAAATATTTTTAAAAGGTTTTGTAGAAATTGTTTACCCAAAAAGGTTCGTGCGGCGCGCCGACCGCTTCGACGGGCCCCCGACGCCGCCACCAGTGCCGCCAGTATCCTCCTCCACGGCCTCGGCAGCCGCCGCCGCAGCAGCCGGAGACTGCCAACGGCGCAAATCCATCATCCTCGCCTCCTGCTCGCCGGCACTCTGCTCCGTGCTCCCCGCTTTTGCCTCGCTCTTGCCGCTCCACTTTTGTTTTGTTTTTTAGGAAGCTGCTCCAGTTTTGTGTGCGGCGGCGCGGCGACCGGGTTAGAGCTGCGACAGCCCAAAAGGGCCCAAGGCCCTGTTTGGTTACTGGGTTCCAAAAATTTGGATGCCCAGTCTAGAATTTCAGCCGTTGTGTGTTTGGTTGACCCAAAATTCTAAATAGTTTCATCAAAAATTGTTAGATGCACCTCCCCTCCTTCATTTCAACCAACCAAAATTCTAGAATAGGCCAATATTTTGGTCCCACACGTTTGGAATTTTGGCGTCTCTTTGTTCCGCGATGATCTCGATCAGGTTCTCCCGGCATGTTGCTGTCAGATACGGCAGTCCTATCCAAAATGGAACCGAATTCCATAATAACAGAGCTTGTTGGTGAATCACTGCGTTCGGCAGGCTGGAGTTGGAGTGGTGTGAGAGAAAAATATTGTTATCTGGCTGGTGGCTGGAGGCTGGAGCTGGAGTGGTGTGAGAGGGAATTACTGTAGGGCTGGAGCCCTACCCACCAGCCGAACACGGTGATTACGTGATGCCATGACCTCTCATTTAAGGAGTTGAGGAGAGAGAGCGCAGTGGGTAAAGAGAGAAAGCAAATTAGGCTATTTTATTGGCTCCTTCTGTAATGAACTTGTGTGTCTTTTAACTGACTCATTGTTGTGTATTTGGATATAATTGTCATCTTGATTTTAAAACGGCCTTCAAAACTAGATCAGGAGTTTGTTTCGATGTTATACTGTACAATTCAAGTGATTATTTGTATTTGTTTGGAGATGCTTTTGTATGTCTGTGAATACTATTATTTTACAGCGGGAACCACACAGTCAAGTGTGTCCGTGCTAAGTCCTGGTCGGAATATGTTGTCCCTTCGCTCTCTTCCACTCTTTCCATCCTAGTATTCCTAGCTCCAGTGTAAGTTTTGTTTCTATTCGTACATATTGTCAAGTTCAGCACATATTAATACAGGCTTGAATATTTTTAGTTGGCGCGTAATGGGATTACAGCATGCTAACCGTGGACCTCAGACCACACTGTTATGGTGGGTCTTTGCTTGAGTGGTTGTGCTTAATACAACATAATACTTGCACTTTTTATCTAGCTGTCCTACTATGACACTATTACACTATATGGCAACCAATGTTTTTAAGTCGTCCGAATAATCGTGATTAGTCATGACTAATCGCCCTTATCGGTCAACCGCTACCAATAAGGGCCACCGACTCGATTACCTCGACTAGAACTCTAGTCGTCCGACTAATTGTCGACTAATCATGATTAGTCACGATTAGTCGTTTAATTAGCGTGTGGATGACTAGTTTTAGTGTACAACAATTTAGGCCTGCGCAATTTTTGGACCGGTAATTTGGTGGCACGTTAGGTAATTTGGCCGCCATCTGCCCGTCCACAACACCGTACGAGATGAGGTCATTGTCTTAGCTCTAGTCTAGTGCTATTTTAGTCTAATTCACAAATTAAAATTCTGCCGCTCACCTTGTTGAAGGCGTAATCTTTCCCCCTCGTCCCTCCTCTCCGCTCCGGTGGTGGTCGTTTGCTCTCTTCAGAGAGTTCCTGCTTCTGCGCCTGCCTTCGCTCGGTTGCATCTACATCGTTAGGGTTGCGTTGGTCGTCGTCTGGCGGATGCTTTGCCGCCGTTGCTCTGGCGGATGCTTTGCCGCCGCCGTCGTATTGGTTGAAAATCACCTCGGGCGGATGCTTTGCCGCCGTGGTTAGTTGGTTGGGTTGATGCTTTGCCACCGCTGTTGTATTGTAGACCTTTGCACCCTTGTCGTTGTAGTTTACCTTGCAGGTTCAGTTGTATGGTTGTGCTAGGTTCGTAGGTCGGGAGAGTCTCCTCCCCTGTCGTTCTTGCTGTTCTTGTCTGTTGTGTTGTCGTCCGCCACTTGCTTAGTTGCGCTTGTATCTGCCTTAATAGCCTCTGCCTATTAAGATTTGTAATGGTCGTATTGCTTTCACTACTACAGATCGGACCATTTGTCCCGGTTCCAAAGGGCTATTTGTCCCGGTTTTGGAACCGGGATTTGGCCGCCAGGACAAAAGCGCTTGAGGTTTTTGTCCCGGGTGGTAGAACCGGGACAAAATGTCCCTCGCGCTAAAAAATATTTGCGCTCTGCGGGATTGAAACCCAAGACTTATTGCCTAGCGCATGGCTTCCTTGCCAACTCAACTAAGTAGTACATGTGACTCAGTAAAGAATAACTCCCTTTTGAACTATCACGTGGAGGGGCCTTTTGTCCGGGTTGGTAACACCAACCGGGACAAAAGGATCCTTTTGTCCGGGTTGGTACCACCAACCGGGATAAAAGGGTCATCCTTTTGTCCGGGTTGGTGTTACCAACCGGGATAAAAGGTGTTGGACCTTTTGTCCCGGGTGGAGCCACCAACCGGGACAAAAGATGGGCCTTTTGTCCGGGTTGGTGGCTCCACCCGGGATAAAAGGCCCCTGTCCCCCGCTGGCCCGGCTAGCCTTTGGATCCGGGACAAAAGTCACCTTTTGTCCCGGGCCCAAAGGTAACCGGGATAAATGACCGGGAACAAAGGTCTATTCTGTAGTAGTGTTTTCTCTTAATGAAATACGTGTTCAAGCACCTTGGCTAAAAAAAATCAACTAATACGGGCGTAGGTGGGCAAGATGCGCCTGGCGGCGGCCACCAGGCCGTCCCCGGCTGCCTCCTGCTCCGTGAGGAAGAGGTCGTCAGTGGACAGGAGCGCCGCGTGGGTGCCGACCAGCGCGGGCCCGATCATGAGGACCATGGTGTTACTCCACCCGACGCTGGTGAAAAGCATGGCGATGATGGTGACGCCCAGAGCGCGGCGAGCACGGTGCTGTCATCAAACTGCATCCCGAAGACCCCAGCGGCTGCCCCCCCTGCACGGGGCGTGTGAAGTAGAGGAATAATAACCAGGCGGCGTAGAAGAAGTGGAGCGTGAAGAGCGTCGTCCCCGGCCGGGTGCCAGAGCTGCGAGGCCACGACACGATCGAAGACGGCGACTACCGCCAGTGCGTAGTTGGCGCGGAAGTAGGCGGTGTTGCGGCGCATCCGGGCGATGGCCTCCCTGAGCGAGGGCGGCTTCGACAAGGTCTGCGCGTGGAAGACCTCGCCCCAGGGCCGACGCGCTGCGATGAGCGCTTCCGCTGGTGGAACCGCGTGACGAGCTCGGCCGCCCTAGCGAGCGGGGACGGTGGCTTCCTGGGGTCCTGGATCGGGGCCTGGGGTAGAGACCTGCGGCGGGGAAGGGTTGGGGCTAGGCTAGGGTAGGCCGACAGGGGCGCGGGCTCGGTTGGGATCTTGGCGTAGCCGGCGCCGGCGCCAGACGAGGCGGCCACGGGTGCCCGGGGTGAGTGCACGAGTGGGTACCCGTCGGTGGGTAAGAAACCGTTCGGTGACAAAAATAATTAGATTTGACCAGAAACATCATCTAACGTGTAGTTTTTATGGATCTATCCTCCCTCTCACCTCCCTCAACCTCGACAGGTGAGTCCAATGTGAGGGGTACAGTGAGCCCGATCCGGATGAAAAATGTTTTCAATTATTTTCGATTTTTATAGTATAGATTAAATATCATTACTTTTGTTGATAAGGTAAGGAGAAAGAATGATGAAATTTCATTGGATGTGAGGAGAGTTTCATCACTATGAAACACATCTAGTATTGAGACTAAGCTTATGTCATAGGAGTTAAAAGTTCATCTGGAATCTCTTGAACGCGTGCGCTGCGCTACATGTTCTTGTTATTGAAAATTTTAAAAACGGGGGTCAATTCCAACCACAACTTAACATGCTAAGTTGCAGACTTGCAGTCAAACGATACACATGCGGTTTAGATCATGTCGGCTTCCAAGTTTTAGAACAGATAATCTAATATAATCTTTGAATCCATATGAAAGAGGCGGAAAAAAAAACTTAGTACGCCATCAGAAATACTGCATCCAGGCAGGTCAGTGTCCGAGTCCGACGCTCAGTTCTGCAACGCAAACACGGTGCACGGCGTCACGCCCAGCGGCTTCGCCGCCCCCGCCGTGACCTTGCGCGACATCAGCGTTGGTCTGCCCGAGCCGGTGTCGCCCCTGAACAGCCTCACCTCGACCTCCAGCTCCACCGCGCCCGCGCGCGCATCCACCGCCACGCGCTCGCGCAGCAGCCTGGGCACGCCGAGGCCGTCGGCCCACTCCACGACCGGCACGTCCCGCGCGGCCGCGCCTCCTTCCCGCCCACGCAGAAGGCCTGCGTCCGGCCCCGCGCGACGGCGAAGCCGGAGTGCCGCACCGCCGCCTCGCCGTGGCGGTAGCACACGCCGTGGAGCCGCCGGTTCGCCGCGCGCAGGGTCACGTTGAAGGCGGTGGAGAGGGGCGGCGCGTCGAGGCCCCGGCGCCCACGAGCTGGACGGAGAACTTGGGGGGGGGGGGGGGGGGGGGGGGGGGGGGGGGGGGGGGGGGGGGCAGGGAGCGGAGGAGGCCGAGCCAGATCGGCGTGGAGAGCTAGAAGGTGATGAGGACGAACGCCCGTAAGCTGGACAGATCCTCCTTGAGGGAATATGGACGTCGAGAATTGTTCATGGCGGACGGTGTACTGATACTAGCCGTCGAAAACAAATTAAAATCTTGGTTTCGAATCCTTGGCACGACGAATCAACGGCCTAAAAAATCTGCCCAACTACTGCCACATAGGAACACCTAATCTCAACGAGTCCGGGTGGATGTGGATTAGGCCAAGGATGATACACGGATCCGGCCGCCTTGACGGTCAGTTCAGGTGCGTTCCGTTCCTAGGTTTAGGACGAAGAATCGAAGATGCATAACTTGGGCCCGGCTGCTCTTGGACTGGGAGGTGGCTGCTGTTTGTGGGCGGCGCAAGCAGGCTCCAGCGAGTCTTTTGTGGCAGAATCGTCTAAATTAAACCGGATTAAATACACTAACTATCATCTTAAGTATTAATCAAGTCACCACGCACTTAAAACAGTGTAATCCGACAGCATGTTGGGTTAAGAATCGAAAACACCGGAAGTCTCGCACGAAGGCGAGCGCAGATGATTACAAGCAGACATAAGTTTCTCAAAGTTAAGTTACAAAACAGAG
The DNA here is from genome assembly GCF_016808335.1 of Panicum virgatum. Taxonomy (NCBI): domain Eukaryota; kingdom Viridiplantae; phylum Streptophyta; class Magnoliopsida; order Poales; family Poaceae; genus Panicum; species Panicum virgatum. The sequence continues at coordinate 46,074,447 of NC_053140.1, read as the reverse complement.
CTTTGCAAAATAAATTTAAATAAAATAATCAGAGTTTGTAATGCAGCTGAAATTTAAATAAAATCTCAGTTTTAAACCAACGATATTTACGAAGTCGGGAGGACGTCACATCGAGCCCACCGATGTGAATCATGATTAGCTCCAACCAGCAACAAATACCTGAAAACAGGGTAACAACAAACACTAAATATACTAATACTCAGCGAGACTTACCGACTAGTGGTATATACTTAGCCGACTCCTAGACATGCAAAGTTTTTGGGCTCTAGAGTTATTTTGCTGAAAAGCTACTAATTGTGGATCCTTACTTTCAGTGTTTTAGCTCAAGTTTATCATACAAATACCATCTAGATTTGCCTGAACATCTAGAGCACGCATGGTTGATCACATTATCTTTTCAGAGTACCACAGCCAAACATTCTCAGTTCAATCTCATTCCACTTCTTTACTACGATGTGATGAAGTGATCAAGGTTCTCTTAACCGAGAGAGACGGCGAATCGATCCGATTTAACCTTGCAAGGTGGACCTAACACACACGTCACATATAGGCCCCCGTCGGACCCTACGTGGCAACCCTTCACATATGCACACCAAATAGCCGAACTGCCCTGCGACCCGGGACTGCTAGCCCCACCGATACCAACGAAAGGTCAGCCATGAGTTTGTATACTAGCTCCACTGGTGAAGACAGTATCAAGTCCGCCTACCGGTGCACATATGGTACTGAGGTTACCGGTTTCGACTACCTTCTATTTCCGGTATGTGGTCAGTACTGTTCAAACTTGGTCAGCACGGCCAACAACAGTACGGTCCTCAATCGATACAGGCGGAGGCTCACTTTCCATTCATTCCATGTCCAGAACCAACTTTCCTCCGCCCGGTCTCCATTTTTCCTTTCTTTTCTCAATGTTTCATTCTCCAGTAACTTTTCCATAAGTAACAAGACCTATATCTCGCGAGTGACAGGAATCACTCGACTTCTACCGAATCCTAATTAAGCATTGCAGTACTAACGACCTGTACACTAGTAGAGTGACTGAGAAAACCTAAGGATCATGCATCTAAGGTTTCAATCAACTCCTAAAAACTTAAATGCACAATAATTATATAACAAATATTGAATACTGAAATTAAGGGTTATGCACCGGGGGTCTGGGATAACACTAAACCAGTGTTAGTATTAGCAAGGCCTTGACCCCATCCGACCTTGGGCCGGGTCTTCATGATTGCTTCAGCTGGTCCTCCTCTCATTGCTCAGCCACGATCCGGTTCACCACGTCCTCATCTACGAAATCTACATGTATGTCATGATGCAATGCAGGTGAGTATGAATGCTTAACATTTTTAAAATATGACTGGGTAGTCATTTCTGAGCAAGTGCACAAAGGTAATACACAAGGGAACATGGCGATGCGAGGGGGTTAGAGTTGCAAGATATAATAGTGCACAAAAAACTCATCTCAAAACAGTACACAACCATAAAAGATTTTTGTCAGTGTCATTGAATTAGTTAAGCTAGTCGCACACTTGGGAATGCAAGATTAAATTCACAGATTCAGAACTAAATATGAATTTATTTTTCACTAATGAAGAACAACAACATAAAGTTATGAGAGTTGGATTTATATCAAAAGCAATTCCCATTATTGAGATATTATTTAAGCAAGGTAAGGTGCTGTAAAACACATTAATTCACAAAAGGCATGTAAATAAACCAGAAGAACATGGACAACATTTTTTTCAAAGATACCACACAGAACACCTAGAGCAACAAAAGTGATTTCATCATTTTATAACTTTTCTGCTAATTACTATGCATTTAACAAAATTAAGATAGCAACAAGAGATAGCTTGAAATTAGTATAGAAATCACATGGTTCATCTATTCAAGCTACGGGTCTGAAACACACGTGATGTAAGGAAGCTAACAACATTGGTTTTATAATTTTTTTTGGAGCATCCTACAATTTATGGAATATTTAACAAGCCTAGCACAAGATAACTTTATCGACAAAAACATACAACAGTCCATGAACATTCATATTTTTGTATGAAACTATAGCTCACCAGGAATCCAACAAAACCAGTCTTGCATTTTTATCATTTTTCTACTATTTTCTATACATTTCCAAAGTTTGCAGCAATTTAAACTAGGAAAACAAAGAAAACCGAGGTCAGTTTTGCATTTAGGGCCTTAGATCTAAAGTTTTCTTACACTTGGGTCCCTAAATCTCTCACTTATCCCCCTCTCCTTCTCTCCTCACTCTCCCACGCACAAACAGGGCCATGGCCGGCCCGACCCGGCTGGGCATGGCGGCAGCGGCGGCGTTCCCGCCGGCTGCGTTGTCGTCCGGCGGTGAGTCCAGCGGCAGCGCGGTCAAGGCGGCCATGCAGGGCTGCGGCGCGCGGCGGCAAGGCGTAGGCCTGCGCAGGGGGCTGCTGCGACGGAGGCGCAGGGGCGGCGGCGCCGGAGACGAAGGGGAAAGGTGCTGGGAGGAAGAAGAGGACGTGGGGAAGCTTACCGCGGGCACGGTTTGGGCGGAGGTAGGCCGGAAGATGGGGGTCGACGTGCGGGGCGGAGCTTGGAGCGGCAACAATGGTGGCCGGCCCGTGTGGGAGCGATTCCCATCGATTCGACTGGGGAGGAGCTCGACCGAGGTTCGGGGAGGGTACAAGAGGTAGTGAGGAAGCTCGGGGCGCGAGGAATCGAAGCGCAACGGCTGGAGATGGCCGGACTCGACGACCGCGGCGGTCTGCTCGGCTTGGTCGCGAGGAGGAAGAAAGTAAGGGAAAAAGGGGATCGGCCAGGGAGCAGAATGGATGGAGGCAAGTGGATAAGGTCGGCTCGATATGCAGGGCAGGTTCGCCGGGCGGCCGACGCGTGGTAGTCGTCGCTGGGCTGCCGGTCGCGGCATGGACGTCAGGAGATAAACACCCGGAGAAAATAATTCAACGAAACTTAGCTCGATTTTGACCCTCAAAAACTCAAAATTTCATATTGAAATTTAAATTTTGGTCAAAATAAAAATTGTAGAGGAAGGAAAGATCTACAACTTTTATGTTATGCAAAACTTGATTTGAGCTTTAAACTTGGCAGAAAAAAAAGAATTAGAGCTCAACTAACATGAAATGCTACTAAGCGAGAAAGATTAGCATTAATGATAATGTTTAAGCGATGACTAGCGACTAATGTATGAATTTGACACCTGAGGTGTTACATCTTTCAAAAAAGGAAATTTGCCCCGTTTCGGTAGTTGAGAGACTCTGAATTTCTAGTATTGTAGTTCAAGGGTAATCCAGACTCCATGACAAGTTCAGAGGGGTTAAATGGATTTATTCCTTCAAAAAATGATTCTAGCTTCCTTCACACACACAGCTTCCCTCCTCAAGTTGACCATGGAATACACAACTTCCGGTATTGTTGCTGATAGTGATCATGTGTAAACAGAGTAATCAGACCATGGAATCCACGCTACTCCTGCCATTATCTGCAAAACTTCCCTCTCCATGGACCAAAATTTAAACACACCTCTTACAAGAAATGAAAATATTTTTGGATTCGCACAATTAAAAAACAATGAAATTTCCAGGCTTCTCTGCTGCATGCACACAACAGGCCGCTTACCCTGCTGCAACTCCCTCACTCCAGTAAAAAAAGCAACAATTTTCAAGTACAAAATTGATATCGCTTGGTATCACAATGATGCCTCTATAAGTTACGATATTCATTCATCTTCTTCGTCTTCCTCATCATACTCATCATCATCGCTGTAATTTTCATCATCATATTCCTCGTCTTGAGCCTCATCAGTGAACCAGGAAACAGCATGCGGAATTATCTTCTCCCTGATAGTAGATCTGGCAGTAGAACAAAGCTTATTCAGAAGCGAAAAATAAAAAATAAAGCATGCAGTTCCACAACCAATACAAATAGAAGTATGGCTCCAATATGTTGACTGATACAATGGCATAGTTTGTAGAATGTAGTGAACATGCATTACCCGATATCGTAGTCTTGCTCCATTTGGTCCTGCAATTGCACAGCCTGATGGTAAAAGCAACAGACAGATAAGTTAAATCAGCACAATTTTCAAACAAAGGCATCCCCACAAATATAAACCTAGTTCAACTTACAGTATCCTCATCGATTTCTTCATCATCATCAGGAACTTGGGGAGGGTTGAAGAAATTAAAGAAGCTCATGCAGTCTTGAGTCTTTATGATAGGTTCGGTGTCCTTTGAGCCCTTCTTTGGCTTCTTTTGTAGTACCTTTTGTGTCAAACACTTTCCAGGATACCATTCAATTTCAGTTCTGGAAAACAGACAATTTGCTAAAGTGAGATTCTGATCCAATCTTAACTGATCTTTATTTTGTGGATTTGGGGGCTTGGGAATCCCCTTGTCTAATAAAGTGGAACTTTTTTGCAGACATCAGTGGTAGCGTACCCAATAGACTTCTCTAGAATGGGATCGTTTTCATCAATCATGTGATAAGTTTTTGCCAACACAGAATTTTTGAAAAAGGGATTAGTATCAAATGAAAACTCAATCTTGAAACCCTTTCGGTCATCAATTCTGCACCATTCGATGTTCTTAAGGTACTTCAGAGCTTCCTCATCCCTCTTTTGGATCTAAAGCCAAGAAACAAAGGAATGATTGGCAACACGAACCAGTGACAATACAGAGGCCAATGAACTTTATGAATAAAAGGACTCAAGACAGTATATTGACATAAACGTTGGCAGCTCAGCTAAGGAAAAATTCACATGCTAATGCCATCTTACCTCCCCGGCCAGTATTTCATTGTTCTTCATTGCATTAAGCCAGAAACCTGGAACACCCTTCTCTGGAGAAAATATTCACGGCATTCAGTCTTAGAACATCGTAAAATCACCTTCAATTCAGCCTCGCCATCCACGCCACCCCATAAAGTAAAAAGAAATATCAGGGGAAAAAATCTGTTTGAACAAAACATGCATTCACCTTTCTGTTCTGCCGGAGTCTCCGGGGTCTCATCTCCACCCTTTGTGATGCCATCTACCTCCACCACACCAGTCACAATTTCATAACGCTGCAATTTTCATGTGCATCGTAGTCACCAACCAGAACTGCTTATTACATTTAGGAGAATACATACTCAGCAACATTGCTGTCTATTTATGTTACATTACGTGAATCTAATGGCTGAACTACTGCATGAGCAGCAGTAGCACACTAGCACTTCCTAGTGATAGGGTTCAGGAAGTTTCATTAATTAATAAGTTGACACATCTCTTCATCAGCTAAAATGGGTGTGTGTGTTGGGGGGGGGGGGGGTTAAATTCATGGATTTCAGTATATAATTAACAATTTAGCAAGAATATAATAAAGTAAAGATGAATTCACCTTTGAGTAGAGTGGTTCATAAAGCTTCTGGTATTTAGCTTCTAGCACAGCACTTTCCTCAATGAATTTTGCTTCCAGTTCATCATGTTTGCTCTGAAACAATGGCAACATAGTAGAACAGGGCAAGACTGAGAATTTTGTTTTGGAAAATAGCATAGCATGTTTATCTTTTACAAAATCGTCATAGGAGCTACTCATTTTTCAGAGATGTCAATCAAATAAACCATTTGAGTTTAACGATTTTCTTGACTTCCAGGTACACCTATGTTACTGAAATAAAATATCCTTTCATGGTTTATTACTGTTTCACTCGCAACAAGATGCTCAGCAAGGAGTCAAGTGTAAAATATGACTAATGTGTTTTCTTTATAATGAATTAGGAGTGCAATGTAATATGATCTAACATCTTTGCATGTGCATTTTGAACGGCAATCTCTAGCCAAACGGGCATTTTATTGGCTCAGAGTCAGCACATTCAGAATAAAGGCGATAGCCAAAGATGGTACAGACAATATACTAAATGCTTAAAACGTGGTGGGTTTGAACAAAGGAAATATTCTCTCAAGGAAACCAAAAAGAAGACAAAGGAGATATCACAAGAACATAAGCCCAATGCAACAAAACAACATTGGATTAAAGGTGGCAGTCAAATATAGCATTAACAATCAACAATACACACCAAAAACATGGCGGGATGCGACCAAGATGATAGAAATATCTCTCAAGGAAACCAATGGATACGGGTAACACATAAGCACAATGCAAAAACACACCGATTATAATTTAGAACCCATCTCCGCCATTCAAGTCCGTGAATTCTGAAGAAACTGATGAATTAGTCATACCATCAAACATTTAAACTACACAAGGGCTGCCTACTGAAATATATAATGAGAGACAGATGCTCGAGTTTCCTTGATGATTTTTTTTTGTCAAATCCGTAATGGCTTTCCCATGTTAGTTTAAAACTTTAAACAATAGATGACAAGTTCACAACGATCGGACATGCAGAGTTGCACATCCAAAACACGCGGATCACAGCATCTACGATTAATAAGATGTGCCCACTGACAAACGCACAAAACAGAGTAGGGCATCAGATCATGCGGCAAAATAACACCACCACCGCCACCCCCCAACTCTAGCGTCCTGTTCAACAAATTATGACATTCTCCCTAATTACCTGAATATCTCTGAGCACGTCGACGCGCTTCCTGACCTTGGGAGCGAGGCTCTCGAGCACATCCGTGTGCTGCGCGACCAGCCCCTCCAGCTTGTTCTGCACAAGCGCGGAGTAAATAGAAGAATCAGATAAAAAGCACACGGTGAAATCGGCACCACGCAGAGCGTTGCAAAAAAATAGAATGGTAACGAGAGGGGGAAGGGGGCAGAGAGAAGCCACCTTCAGCGACATCACGAGCTCGGCCTTCTGCTCCGGCGTGAGGTCTGCATTGCGAAAACGAAGAAACGCCGTCGCAAATAGTGAGACGAGACGGGACCGCAATCGCGACGCGAGAGGAGATGAGCAGCGGCAACGAAGAGGAGCAGGGAGTCGAGAGCTCACCGGCCTTGGCGGCGAGGTCGAGCACGTCGCCGCCGCCGGTCATGGCCGCGAGACGCAGAGCCGGACGGATTCTGGAGGAGCGTGCGTGTGTGTGTCGGAGACTCGGAGGGGATAGACTATAGGAGGAGAGGGCATCGGAGGGCGCCGGTTATAGCGCGGCGGGGGCGGCGCTCGTGTGGACTCGGGATGCGACGAGAGTCCCGGGCCGGCTCCAGGGTCCAGGCTCGCGTCTCCCGGTGCCGGTGGTGTGGAGTAGAGACGGGTCCGGGTCGTGCTGGGATTTTTCCGTGAGCCGCCGCGCCTTTTCCCCGTTTTCTCTCGCCCTTTTTCTCGGAAGCGTCCCGGGTCTCTGGCACCCGGCGGCGCCTGGCTTCCTCATTTGGGTGCTCGGCGCCGCGCTAGGCGGCCGCAATTCTTTGTTGCCGCCCGCTTTATGCGTGCTTTTCGTTGGGCAAACCGCAAACCACTCCGCAAGTAGAAGAAAGTCTGTCGTCTCGCTGGTTTTTTTTTCCAACAGCTGGGACGCTATCATCAGTGGTGAAACACTGTTCAGACTGCTGCGTTTCACCACTGAACATTCGATTTGCTGAGGCCCCGGCACGTGCAATTCGTCGTGACGATCACCTAATAGTCATCAGCTACGGCCGGCAAAGAAGTGAAGCCCAGTTTCCGGAACTTTTGACTCTGTTTGGAGCCTTCAAGAATCCTGAGACTTCGTTCAGTGGTCGGTTTATGGCGAGATGCAGCGTCCCGTGAACTGGAATGAGCTGCACGGTACAGCAAAGACAGCCGAAATCTTACTCATTGTTGTCGCTAGTGAGTAGGGCTGGACGAAAAACTCGTAACTCGCTAGCTCGCTCGACTCGCTCGTTAATGGCTCGGCTCGAGCTCGACTCGTTTTATAATGAGCCAGCTCGTTTTATAACAAGCCAGCTCGTTTTATAACGAGCCAGCTCGAGCTGGCTCGCGAGCCGCTAGGGGTGGTAATGGGCCATGGCCCTAATGGCCTCTTCACAGTCCAATAAAGCCCTTAAAATTTTTAGTTCAAAAATACATATGTTTAGAGCCCGGCCCTTTTAGGGCCCGATCCTTAGATTTTTTAGTTCAAAATGTTGGGCCCTTTACCACCCCTACGAGCCGCTCGCGAGCCATAACGAGCCAGCAAATTTAAATGGGTGCATTGTTAAAGACAAAAAATTCTAATGACTCATATTTGAAGAAAATGAGTGCTGCAATGTTAAACAAATTTGATAAATATTTGGAAGAGAAGAACAATGTCATGGTTATTGCTACAATCCTTGACCCTAAGTTCAAAATGATATATATTCAGTTCTATTTTAGTCAGCTTTATGACTCGTATGAACAAGAGGTTGCTTATATAAAAAATGAGTTAGAATAGTTGTATAAAAAGCAAGAATTGGAACAATGCTGGAAAATGGGTAAGAAGAGCAGCATAAGAAGCAAGAATTGGAACGAGCCAAACGAGCTATAACGAGCCAAACGAGCCATACTCTGTGATGATGTGTGTTCATATTGTCTCTCTACATTGGCTCGCGAGCCAAACGAGCTAGCTCGAGCTCGCTAACGAGCCGAGCCGAGCTAGCCTGCTGGCTCGTTAGTATAACGAGCCGAGCCGAGCCAATATGTTAACGAGTCGAGCTATAACAAGCCGAGCCATAACGAGCCGAGCTGTCTTGATATCCAGCCCTACTAGTGAGCCAGCGCGCAGTGAATAGAATAGAGTTCAGTATAGTCTCAAACCAAACTGTAGGGGCACCGAGTTTTTTTTTTAAAATAAGTATAGCACAAACAAACGTCAGTCTTCGCCAGTATGTAGTGAATAGAGTTCAAAATCTTACTCATCGTTGTCGCTAGTGAGCCAGTGCGCAGTGAATAGAATAGAGTTCAGTACCGTCTGAAACCAAACTGTAGGGGCACCGAGTTTTTTTTTTTAAAAAAATAAGTATAGCACAAACAAACGTCAGTCTTCGCCAGTATGTAGTGAATAGAGTTCAGTGCCATATGAAGCTAAATATGTACTCCTTCCAAAGGGGTGATGCAGCTGAGCTATATACTCCCTTCGTTCTTGAAAGGAGGTAGAATATGGTTTGTCGGTACTTCAGGACTGGGGTACCCCCTCTTACTATGTCAAGACTCGTGTAGTTATTCGTAACTACGCCCTAAGGAGCTGAGCAGCCGGATCTCTGGGGTCCGGCCCCATCTCACCGGACCAACAGCCCCGGACCCGCTTCCCACTCGAGATAGATCCGGTGTCGCCACGTGTCCTGGAGAAGAAAGCGCTCAGGGCCAAAACGGCCGGGGCCCCCGGACCCCCCACGGGGTCCCGGACCCCCATATACTATCCGGACCCCTCTCCGGGAGGGAACAGACACCCCGCCTGGGGGTCCGAAGCCGCCACGTGTTCGCAGGCGCAGGTACGCGTGTGGCCACCAAGCTCCCTCGGAAAGACTTGCCCACCTACCGCATTCAATGCGGGAGGCGTTAAGTGCGCTCTGCCACAGCAGAGCCCGAGGAGACTTTTGCTAGGCTGTGCTGTTAGTCGCGTGTTACCAAGGTGCACAGTATAGCCGCTGGCACCACTCACGCCACACGCGTTAGCCTGCTACGCCAGTTAGACACGACAACTCGGCAACGGAGTATCATAACGCCTATGCGGTAGACCCAACAGTCTACGCCGCAACCTACACTGACTCAACGGGCGCCTCACCGATGGGACAGGAGAAGACCTCCCTCGGTTAGGGAGTCTACAAGACAATGAGCGTATCCGGTAAAAGATGTTCCATCACTGTAGCACCATTAGTGTCTATTTAGTATAGTATACATACTTGTTGGGCCTACCTGTCGGGGTCCAACGCCTATGTACGCGTCCGCCTTGCTCTATAAACGGGGAGCGCCCGTTAGAGAAGCGCTCAAGTCGAAAGAGAGACTTGGGGGCAGAGGATAGACTCATTCATTCCTAGTGCAATACACCACACAGTGGATGTAGGGTATTACGCTCCGGCGGCCCGAACCACTCTAAATCCGTGTGTTCTTGCGTTCTTGCCCCGAAGCTAGATCGGCCTAATAGCTTAGCACTTCCCCGAGTACTCCCCCTCGGGGATTAGGCGGGTGTGTTCCGCCGCCCGGCTGTGGGTACCCTAAAAAGCCCACGGCATTTGGCGCCGTCCGTGGGGAGGTGCAAGTGTTGGCTAGATCTCCAAGCTTCTAAGGCTGAGCTCATCCTGTGCAACGGCGGCGAGAAGATGAAGAGAGACATGGCGGCACCTACGCCGCATGTCACTGCGCCGAGGCACCAGCGCCCTCGGTGTGGCGGCGCATGGCAGCGGCGCCTGCTGTGCGTCGCCACTGCGACGCCTCAGAGCCGGCACGGTGCTGCGCGGGGGCGGCGCCTGTTGCGTGTCGCCCTGCGCCATCCCAGTGTCGGCTCAAGGTTTTCTCTCAAGCAACCACCGGGGGCCACCTACGGCGGCACGGCGTCGGCTCGAGGTTTCCTCTCAACACGGAGCCTGGAACCGGAAGGATGCCTGTCGCCTTCTCCCTCGCCTGGCTCAAGCCTTCCTTGGAGCTGCTGCAGACAGGCGTCGACCTCCACCGCAAGGCGAGGGGGCCCTATGCCAGCACCAAGGTAGAGCCGGCGAACGACCGCCCTTCTCCACGCTCCGTGCTCGTCCAAACGAGCACCCGTCTATCCGCTGCACCAGGGTGCCAGGCTGGCTTCCGTCAGCAGCGGGCAACGGCGGCTGGGCCACTCCCATTCAAGGCCAAAGAAGTTGTTCTCATGCAAACTAAGCATGAAACAGTTCTTGTTCAAAGGAGGGCCCTGCAAGCTCCCGAAGTGATGCTGGATGATGCTGTGAAGGCACGTCCAGGACGCCTTCGCCCCCAACAGATGAGAGGAACCTCAAAGATGGCAGCTCCACCCCGGCCAGGAACGTGCATGCCTTACGAGGCGACGGCTGTAGGTTATCACTAGATAGGATTGAGTGTGTTTCTCCTTTGTAATGATTTGGTGCCTACGTATGGTCCAGAGCGGTAAAGGTCCGCCCTTGTAAACCCGACCTCTGGCTTCATCGCACAAACAGGCGACACCAGCAAGTGGTCCAGAGCGGTAGAGGTCCGCCCTCGTAATCCCGACCTCTGATGTACACCACGAATCAAGCAATAAAAGAGATTTGCTTTCTCAGTCCTATCTTTACATTAACCTGATAGCACTTGTCCATTCAGCTTGCATGTTTTCTTTCTTCCGTACGGAGTCTTTTCTTTTGTTGCCAACGATCCAAATTGAGTTGCTGCCTTGTGGTCAGGTGGGGACACCCCTTCTAGCTGGAAGGCAGTTCGGACCTCTAGGGACCTGATCAGGAGAAGTGGTGCCCGTATCCTGGGGTAGAGAAGCTCTGCGTAGCTTAGCCTGGTAATGTACCCTAAGCCTACGTACTTCACTGCCCTGTTACGAGTCCCCTAGTATCCGAGACTGTTGTCCCTAGAGGTCCCGGGCTCCTTTCTAGTATAAGGCCTGGTTTCCTACACCTTGCTGCAAGGTCCGGTGGCGTAATTCATGGGATTGTCAGCAACGATCCAAGTCCACTCCGGTGGCCCGCTCCGGCGGAGACCGCTCGCCACGGTCGACTCAAGTCCACTTCGGTGGCCCGCTCCGGTGGAGACCGCTTGCCACGGTCGCTCCAAGTCCACTCCGGTGGCCCGCTCCGGTGGAGACCGCTTGCCACGGTCGCCTGAAGCCGGGTCCGGGGAAGTAGTGCTTGCTCCTTGGGCAGTTCGAGGTCCGCTTAGCTCGGTTCCGTACCCTAAGCCTGCGCCTTCGCCGCCCTATGGAGAGCACTCTAGTACCAGAACCTGGCGACAGGTGCTACGGCCTTGAAGGGGTCCGGAGCACCCGCTCTCGACATGGGCACGCCAACGCAATCAGCATTGCGTCATGATAATGGCCCCACCTGCGGGTTTGTACCTCTCCCGAGGTGGGCCCGGGGGCCACTGTCGGTACCTCAGGACTGGGGTACCCCCTCTTGCTATGTTAAGACTCGTGTAGTTATCCGTAACTACGCCATAAGGAGCTGAGCAACCAGATCTCTGGGGTCCGGCCCCATCTCACCGGACCAACAGCCCCGGACCCGCTTCCCACTCGGGATAGGTCCGGTGTCGCCATGTGTCCTGGAGAAGAAAGCGCTCAGGACCAAAACGGCCGGAGGCCCCGGACCCCTCTCCGGGAGGGAACAGACACCCCGCCTGGGGGGGGGGGTCCGAAGCCGCCACGTGTCCGCAGGCGCAGGTACGCGTGTGGCCACCAAGCTCCCTCGGAAAGACTTGCCCACCTACCGCATTCAATGCAGGAGGCGTTAAGTGCGCTCTGCCACAGTAGAGCCCGAGGAGACTTTTGTCAGGCTGTGCTGTTAGTCGCGTGTTACCAAGGTGCACAGTACAGCCGCTGGCACCACTCACACCACGCGCGTTAGCCTGCTACGCCAGTTAGACACGACAACTCGGCAACGGAGTATCATAACGCCTATGCGGTAGACCCAACAGTTTACGCCGCAACCTACATTGCCTCAACGGACGCCTCGCCGATGGGACAGGAGAAGACCTCCCACGGTCAGGGAGTCTACAAGACGATGAGCGTATCCGGCAAAAGATGCTCCATCACTATAGCACCATTAGTGTCTATTTAGTATAGTATACATCTTTGTTGGGCCCACCTGTCGGGGTCCAACGCCTATGTACGCGCCCGCCTTGCTCTATAAAAGAGGAGCGCCCGTTAGAGAAGTGCTCAAGTCGAAAGAGAGACTTGGAGGCCGAGGATAGACTCATTCATTCCTAGTGCAATACACCACACAGTAGATGTAGGGTATTACGCTCCGGCGGCCCGAACCACTCTAAATCCGTGTGTTCTTGCGTTCTTGCCCCGAAGCTAGATCAGCCTAATAGCTTAGCACTTCCCCGAGTACTCCCCTCGGGGATTAGACGGGTGCGTTCCGCCACCCGGCTGTGGATACCCTAAAAAACCCACAACATGGTTATATCTTACAAAAGAGATCAGTTCACCACCTGTTAGGACTGTATTTTAGTACAAAGATTGGAGAATGTGGTGACTTAAACAGTTATGCCAATCAGGACAAGAATATTAGCATGCTATGAACTAAATTATCTCAAGAAGGCAAAATTAGTTGAGGAATTTGCATGGCTTCGAGAACCAATGAGGCTAAGGATAAGGAAACAAAACCTGAAACACTGAGTACATGCTTTCTTCCAAAAATTTTCAAATGGATGAACATGATAGTAATTTCAGTGTTCCTTCAAGAATTCTTTGCGGGTTCATTCAAAAAGTTCTATATAAATCAATCAACATACCAAGCCCTTAAAACAGCATACTGTAAAAATAAACCATCCAATCAAAAGAGCTGAGAATGCTGCCATCCCTACAAGGAAAGGCCAACCAGCCATTAAAATACCGATGCATGTTACAGTTAAGAAAGGTAAGAATGACCGAACAACAGACATTTTGTCCACCCATCGGCCATGAAACCAAACAAGGGCCGCCACATTCAAAACATTCCACTCCACAGAACCATTGTAGGCGACACGGTTCAGGCAGTTTGCCACGAATGAATGGCAATTGCAGGTGAACAGATTGTAAAACTTGTGTTGAAAGCGCCTCATGCCCGATTGAAGAGCATCATCCCATGATATCGCAGCTCCAACTTCTGAGTGATTGTACGACCGCTCACATACATGAGCCGCAAGATTAGCAGGAAAGCAGCACTGGTCATGAACGAAACATTAAGTTTGTCATGAAACATTTACAAATTTAAACAGTTCAACTGAAAAATTATGCCTGATGATAGCTTTAGTAGGTTTTGCCAAAAGAAAGCTTAAAACCAAACAAAATAACGGAACAATATATGAAATTCAGCATTGGAAGTTCTAAAAAGTGTCTTCTCTCATAAAATAGGAAATCTAAATGTTCCCAAGAAGAGTATCTATCAAATATAGTACGAGTTTATTATAAAAACAGTTACTAAGGAAACAATTAATGAAATTGATCAAGACTTCCCAAATTTTATTATGAACCACTCAGCTTTGTCTCTGTCTCATTCCTTCACATGTGACACTTGCTGCATCTGTAATTACCTACTGCCTAGTAGGCTAGTAACTAGAGTAATCACAAGACCAGTTTCCAGCTCATATGTTTGATTTGGATGTTCATGTTTCAACAGGATTCTAGTTTTTGTTTCCATGAAGAACTATTACTATTAAATGAATTATTCATTTATGGGTTCAAGTTCACAAGTAACAGTTATAAGTACTTACTGTCTAAAAGATACTAAAAGTACGAATCATATTGGAAAATGTTAATTGTTTGCATATCATGCATGCAAATTAAATGAGAAAAAAATAAAAAGTGTCTTGATTCTTGCAGTCCACAAATAAATTTGGAAACCACTGATATTTGAGCTGAGAAAACAAGATAATATAATGTTGAATGTTCACATGCAAGCATGCTATTCAGGAGTCAGGACTATAGGACAATTAGGCTTTCTTCACTCAGAAAGTAAATCGGGATTTAGTTCCTTGGACCATAAACCTATTCACATTTTAGCAGTAGTTTTGATAAAATGAAGTACAATATGGACAGTTATGTTTGAATTGCCCAGTACAAAAAATGAAAATAGTTGGAATCATCCATACCTTCTTTCTGTCAAGCTGGAGGTATCTGGCGACTGAACCATAAGCAAAATTATCCACGCTCACCAAATTTGAACCGGCAAAATCCAAGATAGCCCCATCCTCCTGACAGATTCCAACATGCCCTATGTAAGGGGCAAGCCATGAAACTACAGGAAGAGGAGTCCAGACAATGCAGCACGGGAACCTTGCTCTCTTTGGGTCTATTTCGCCAAGTGGCCACAACTCTTGTAATCCATTATTTGAGCTAACATCTTCATCATTTAAATCAGCTTCAAGCTCCATTGAGGAAATTACTTTTGGTGATATTGATGTTCCTTATTCTTAAAGATAACAAAATGTGACTAGCCTCAATCTCACAGATGCCAACCTTCACTCAGAAGAAAGGAACAAGTTACAGTCACATACTTCGCGATTAAAAAAAGGTGGAGAATCAAATGTGCCCCTAGTTTAGTACAGTACCTTTACAATGCCATACAGCAACATCACAATGAAATATATCAATATGTTCATAAAGGCATGATTAATGGGTCTGGAACAAAATGAACCTCTTTGTATCCACTACAAATTGTCCTGAAACCGAGTATCCACTAACTTTTCCTAGTACATCCTCTCACACACCACTCCCCCAAAACAATTAACCTGCCCCCTTTTCTACTTTCTAGTTTGTGCACGGTTGGACCAGGTGCTGATTTTGGTATATCTGACGAAGTGAAGAGGCAGCACTGCATAAATACAAAAGCCATAGCAGCCCATATTGGCAACATATGGTTCAAAACTTGCACAGACAAAGGGTACTCGACTTAGTATTCGACATTGTCAAATGTAGTTTTAATGTTTTTTTTGTTTAACATATTAAGGACATGATGAATCTAATACATTGCAGGAAGATGGGATCAGATTGGTAAGGAATGACAACGGATACATGTTTGAAATAGAAGCGCATTTGCACGTCCAGGAGCTGCTGCTCCTCTCCCCAATCCAAATAAAGTGTACGCCATCGCATCCTCTGACAGTTCGACGAAATGCCGAAATGAAATGCAGGAGCGTTGGGGGAGGTGTGCTCCGAGCCGGGGCCAGGACGACGAACACGAATTCGACTACCATGTAACTGCGTGTGCTAAAATGTCAGTACTACGACATCTAATTTAGCAGTGCCAGCTCCATTATCAGGATCAGACCTGTGACCTTAAGCTGTCGCCGTCCGCTGCCTCGTTCCAGACATGCAAATCGGATTTGGTAGTAGGAAACCAAGCAGTAAACAAAAGTAAATCGCAAGGCAGCCGATTGTGCTTCGACATTCGCTCTCAAGGATCCCCCGTCTCAGCCGACAAAAGAGCACAAAAGCTCCCCAAACTCAACCCCAAATCCATTCCAGGCACCCTGATACAAAGCCGCGCCGCAGACGCACGACCGAACCAACGGGGCCGCAAGCGGGGCAGAGGATGGCAGGGAACTCACCAGAGAAGCTGGATCGACCCCGAAGCTGGATCGACCCCAGCGCGATCCGGCGGACGAAGGGCGAGGGCCGGAGGGGGGTCGACCCGACCGGGGGCGCGGGGGGGGCGCCGTGCGGGGAGAGGACGAAGACTCGAGAGCGTGCTCTGGGAGTGGCCGAGTGGGGGAAGGCGCGGTTATAGAGAGGATGGAGACAGGGGGAGGAGGGAAAGGTGCATGCACCTTGCACCGCAAATGGTAGGCGCACACGCAGGTGGCAGGCGCTTGCTTTGCCGGCCGGCTTCCTTTGTGATTCCGTGGACGGTTGCGGACTCCGTACTTGCCACATTTGCTTGCCCAGGCTGTGTTTAGATGGAGGGAAAAAAGATGCGAAAAATCACATCGGACACTGTAGCGCATTGTAGTATTTTTCGTTTATTTGTGATAAATATTGTCCTACCATGACCTAACTAGGCTCAAAAGATTCGTCTCGCAACGTACATCAAAACTATGCAATTAGTTTTTTTATTTACCTACATTTAGTACTTCATGCATGGGTTATTTGCTATATTTAATATTTCGATGTGATTTTGATGTGATTGAAAGTTTGGATGTGGGGGGTTTGTGGGATCTAAACACACCCCGAAGAAGAAAGAAAGAACGAAAGAGGTTGTGTTCACTTCCCCCAAACTCTTCTAAACTTTCCAAATTTTCCATCACATCGAAACATTAAATATAGAAAATGACCCATGCATGTAGTACTAAATGTAGGTAAATAAAAAAATTAATTGCATAGTTTTGATGTACGTTGCGAGACGAATATTTTGAGCCTAGTTAGGTCATGGTAGGATAATATTTACCATAAATAAATGAAAAGTACTATAGTGTGCTACAGAGTCCGATGTGACTTTTTCTACCAGCTTTTCGCGGATCTAAACACACCTAGAAAGGCGTTTAGATCCGTAAAATAGTGGTAAAAAGTGTCACATCGGACACTGTGGTACACTAGCACTTTTCGTTTGTTTGTGATAATTGTTGTCCTACCATGACCTAACTAGGCTTAAAAGATTCGTCTCGTCGTGTACATCAAAACTATATAATTAGTTTTTTTATTTATTTACATTTAATGCTCCATGCATGAGGTAAAAAATTTGATGTGATAGATGAATAGCGAAGTTTGGAAAAAGAAATTTTGGAAGTGAACATAGCCCCAGTTGCGCCCACCCCCGGGGGCACCCGAGTCGTTGTCGGGCCACTGACAGTCGGCCCGGCGTGTCAGAGGCAACCGCGGCCGGAGATTTGCCCGTTCCCACTTCCTTGCGTGCTCGATCGAGGCCGTGGTGAAGACGGACGGAAACTGAATAAAATAATGGCAAAATAAAATGGACAGAATTCCTCGCAAAGAAAAAGTACAGAGTGGAAAACACAAATGGCAATTATTAAAAATGATTCTCTCGCGTCGGTTGTTTGAGCGTGAAAGCTTTCAGCCAATCATATGAATGATGGCCTGAAGATCATACTGGAACATTCTAGAAAAAATACATTAAAGATAGTACCACATTGGAACACCTACTTACATTAAAGATACCATATTGGAACTACTACTGCTACTACTAGCCTTGATAATAAAATACTGAATCTTGAACAATTTGGGCCTGCCAAATTGAGATAAAAAAGGAAAAAGAACTACGGTATGTACCCCAATCCAATAAATGGAATGCCTCTAGCAGCAGTCGCTGTCAGATTTTCACAATTCACAACAATGCCGATAGCGATGGAATGAAAAAAATGTGATACGCGTGCCCATTATCAAACCGCGAGCACGGAAGCTGATTCCTCCAGCAGCAGCTTGCTTGCGCACCGATCTACTCGACTGGAGACGGAGACAGGTCAGGAGCAGTATTGGTGCTATCCAATAGCCACCAATCTTTGCTGTGAGAGCAACACACGTCTTCAGAGCTCCCATTTCTTTTTCTTCGTCGACTGCTCATCTCCATCTTCTGTACTGACTTCCATAATAATACCGTACAATCAACTGTGTATCACCCCTAGTCTTCAACTTGTGTATTGAAAACGAAGCTGGGGAATGCCGCTGTGGTGTCCCTGGGAAGGAAAAGACGATGAATCAGCATGTTTGTAATTTAGCATTGCGATGTATTACTAGCAGACATTTAGAAGCGGATAGCAATTAGCCGTATGCAACTCTAATGAGAAACATATTTCCTAGACTAATTGCTTGTTTTTGAAGAAAAGACATGAACTAGCAGCTCATTGGCCAGGAAAGAAGGCAAGTTGATGAAATGCAATTAGATCCATACTTCAGGTGCGGCAGTGTCATCTTCTTTATAACAGAAGGGTGCCGCAACACAAAAGCTTTCCACTCCGATCTGCTAATCCTGCTGTCCTTATCAGTATCAACTTCCTCGAAAGTCTGCAGAAGGACAAGGCAGGCATAAATCATAAAAAAAAAGTGCAGAAACAGAAGAGGGCTTAGAAGGGGGAAGACAGTAATGATGATACCTTATCTAGTATCACTTCCACAAGATCGTCAGTCAGCTCCAGCTGTGACTCCATCAAGGTAGCATTCACCATCTGTTTCACCTGAGGAAAATAACATCAATGGGCTTTAGACTTCAAACAGCGCCGATCATACAGCATTGATTTCTTCTGACAAGCTCCATTACCAAAAATAAGAACAAGCTTAACAGCATTTCATTGTTGTCTAAACTGTTTATATTGAAGACTGATTGTAATCCATTGTACATCAAGAGCATGTCTAGATTGCTCTTCAGATCAGTAATCCCAAGCCTACTTATTTTTACGGTATTTATGAAGTACATGAATTTCCACTTACAAAGCTGATATTCTGAGTGCTGGAAAGATAAAAAAAATATGTAATCATTACTAGAAAGGACAGCAAAGTAGGAATTTCATGGTTAGGCTCGCTCTGACACTATCAGGGTTCCAACAAAGTAAACATTTTCTGATGAGGTGTGTATTGGAATCTAGATTGTATTGATCCAAAGCCCAGTAAATAACCAATTTTCATGCGCAAAGGGTGTCATATTGGTTAAGATCCCCAAAAGTGCTGGAACAGGGAGACCGACAGTGACAACGTATAAGTCTCGACCAGTTGAATATCAAATGTTAG
Source organism: Panicum virgatum (assembly GCF_016808335.1). NCBI lineage: Eukaryota > Viridiplantae > Streptophyta > Magnoliopsida > Poales > Poaceae > Panicum > Panicum virgatum. The sequence goes on along the minus strand of NC_053140.1, from coordinate 46,055,192 downwards.
TCAGTAGCCCAAATCACTGGAGAAATTAAATGCCCGGATAGATAGAACTTATGCACTAGATAACCCATACATACCTCTTCACGCTCAATACTTATGCAATAGATAACCATACATACCTCTTCACGCTCAATGAAACCAGTTTGCCTCAAGTCATACAATCTGAATGAAACTGAAGTGCAAAAAAGAATTTATTGGCAGGCTAAACTTACATGTCAAGAGTAGTGGATCAAGACGGCCATACTTACAATCAATTTTATCTTCAAGAGGAGCGTTTGGGTGAAACACACTTATTGCATGGACAAACTCTCCAAATTCAATAACAGAATTTTTCTTTTCATCAAAAAGATCAAAAACCTACAGGCACAAGAAAAAGGAAAACTCAAATGTGGAACTCTAAACAAAAGAAAAATAAAATTAGTGGAGTGGAATGGAAGAGAACTTCAGAAATAAAATTAAGGTTGCTTTCACATGTATGAAATCTATCAGTTATCAAATCATACAGTAATTTTTCTATTTTTTTCCCTTGAGATGGCGTTACCACACAGCATTATAACCTAAATGGTAACAACCACAAAAAAGGTTGAATGTGATATCTCAACAATGGCAGTAACTTTGCAACTATGCAATGTGTTTTCAACCATACTATGCATGAAGCTTTGTTTTATTTAAATAAAAAGATATAGAACTTGGAAAGCAATTCATAGATGATATCTTATCAAGTACAAAACCCCAGCTCCCTTGGAAGATTCTTTAATATAGCATTTTAGAATGATACTTGACAAGCCATGTGATACTTCAGCAGCCAAAAAGGTCAAAGAATATTTGAATCAAGAGGGGTGGGTGGAGAAGTTTTCATCTTTTTTCTTTCTTTCGTTCTTTCTTCCCCTTTTTGTTTGAGAACTGGTAGAGCAAGTTTTGGCACTTACTCTATCTAGGAAAAGATTTTCCCCAGACGGCACATTGAACAATGCCATCTGCAGCTCCTCCTACAAAAGAAGTAGAGCCTTTCACAATTAATGGCCAACAAACAAACAAGACTATGGATCAGACGATCAGTACATTCCGAAACTATAAATTCTTCACCTGGAAGACAGGAAGAGACTATCCTAGCTGTTAGCATACCAACATTGAAAGTGTTCTTGTGCGGATAAATAAAAGCAAGGCATAACTAATGTTCAACTACTGTCAATGCTCAACCCCATTTTAATGCAGGATATCTTTCTGTCAAGGATTGATAAGCTCCCCTGGTTTAACTTTCTGCTCTCAAAAGATATTAGGGTCATCTCACCTTTCTGCTCTCGGTAAAGTAACTAAAAGTCCTTTTCAATATGTGTGATGGCACCAAAAGTTGCAATCCGTAAACGTGAGAGCACCACTGGGCACTGGAGTGCAAGCTGAGCAAACTAGTCCTAATAATTGAGTCACGGAGCTTCACGCAAAGGATCGGTCACACTTTTTTTTTTCTTTTTGCCAATTCCCAGATTTGCTACTCCTCTGCAATCTGGGAGGCGCCAGCACAACAAATCCTAAAAGGGATAGATCTAACATCAAAGTGAGGGTCCCGTTTTCACGTTGTGGATTGGTCAAAGTGTTAAACTGGATAAATAAAATACAATGCTTGGAAGGCACGAATTTCGCGGGAATTGAAGAAACAGAGAACAATTTGCAAAAACCTTATGGATCAGGCCGTCGTTGATGATGGAGCAGCTGATCTTCTTGTACAGCTCGTACAGCGCCTCCACCTCGTTCACCGAGACTCCCAGGAGCCACACCCAGAAAAAAAAAATCTCAGCCACGACAGCAGGCGGAAGAGAACACAAAAGCCGGGACAGGCAGCCGTATACTTACAGCAGCGGGACTCGTCGGCGAGCTCGGCGAGCTCACGGAAGGTGAGGCGTCCGCCAGCTCGGAGGCGCGCGCCTGCGTCGAGAGCCGAAAGCAGCCTGGGCGGGCTCCTCTCGAAGCACCTCGAGGCCGCGAGCAGGGCCGCGTCGACCACGGCGAGCACGGGGAGCAGCACCGCGCACGCTAGCTCCCCCAGCGTCAGAGAGCTCTTCGACACCTGCAAAGCAACAACAGGGTCAGGCCGAGATGAGAAGCGGCTAGACCGGATCGGAGAGGGGCGATAGGGCCCCGGGGCCGCGAGCGTACGAGATCGTTCGAGGAGTCGGACGAGTCCATGTGCCCTGGAGCCGGCGGCGAACCATCGACGAACGGGGGCAACCTCGCGTCCTCCTCGACCCGTCGCCGTTTCGCAGGGGGGGGGGGGGGGGGTGCGGAGGCCGGAGCCAGACGGATTGTCACGTCACCCGCTTCGGCGGCCGGAGCGGTGGGAATTGGCAGGCCAGCTGTTCTGGCTCATCCAATCATCCAATCTATTCATCGGGCCACTGCGGCACCGCGGCACCGGCGAGCAATGATTGCCAATATTTAACACCGTTGGCGCGTAATGCGTCTTCAATTTTGACAGAGTTACCCCATCCCATTGGCCACGAAGAGAGGACTGGCTTTTCGTGGTGGTCTTTGAGTTACTAGTTCAGCTAAAGGAAAAAGATAGATTGGTCAATGATTTTTAACCTACTACTAGTAATCTTTAGGAATATTGAGTTTTTTTAATAAAAGAATATTGAGTTAACCTACTGCACTTCGATCATGTATTGTCGGCCTAGCAATCGCGTTCTTTTTTTTTCGTTTTGCGTTTCGTTTCCCTCTTCTTCAGTTGTAGGTAGCTGCTCTCACCTCTCAGCCAGTGGCAGAGCGTGAGCCAATTGGAAGCACGGGCCAATAGTGTTAATTGAGCTAATATACTGATGGGCAACTATACTGATACAGCCTATCTTAAAGAAGTCTTCTTATGTTCGTGCCGGACATATTTAGAAAACTCAACCTCTTGCCATCTAGCTAAATCTACGCCATGACATTTGTATTCTTACCCCTATTTTGAAATGTAATTGTAATTTTTGCTCTTATTTTTTTAACTTTATAATTTTGTCATTTACGATCCACACGTCAATACGATTTTATCCTTAGTCAATGGTCAAAATAAGAGCAAAGACCAAGGGCAAAATCATAATGACTTGTGAAAAATAAAGGGTAAAATCATAAAATTTAAAAAATGAGAGTAAATCCTGTATTTTATCCTAATGGTGAGACTGGTTGGGAAGATAAAAAGATTTTGCTAGAAGAGAAGCCAGTTATTCGTTTTCCAAGGCAGAAGAGAAAATATACTAAACGTGCAAAGCCAGGTAAGGATTGTATATTGTTATTTTTTATTTTTACTTCTTAAATCAAAAATATTTCCTCATACAATAATTATCATCATACATCGTAGATGCTTGTAAGCCACGCGTGCAGCATAACAACAAACAGAAAACATTGATGAATCGACCTAAGGTTGCGCTGGAAGGTATATGCGCTCGTTTCTATGCTTTATATAAATGTAGGTTATATATTCTTATTAATTTGCATACTAATATATTTATACAGATCATGATGCCTGTGTGGAGAACAATGCGGAAGATATAAATGGCGATACCGATGATGGAAGCGGGGATGACATTGATGGAGGTTTGCGCAGTACCAGTCAATTTTATGATCAACATATACAAACATTTCCCGCTAAAGTTGTTTAGTAATTTTTTGTTATTTCTTCTGTGATCAGGAAAATCATCATCACGGTTGCATGTAAGTGCACGTGAGTACTACTGCTACATGATGCAGGTTCGTGAAGGCGTGTTTGTGATATTCTTCTATGGAGGTCGGCTCTTTCAACAATGGATTGTTGACATATATATCTAAATTGAGTCCATGCGCTTGGACTGGTACTCAAATCCTAAACATCAAAAAATCATTAGAGAGCTGATCTTTATCAGGTAAATATTCATCCATGATCTACAATCTCATATAAAATAATATAAATGTGTTAACATACTTATTTGATAATACAGGGAATTCTTGACTCCCTGGCATCAGGTGAGGTCAGTGGGCAGAGGACTGGAAAACGTGTCGTACTGTCAAAGGACTTTCCTGACAGTGATCGAGATGTGAGTTGCAGATTCATGGATGCAATGCTTTAGTGGCACGTTATGGTCGTCCAGATTACTTTGTCACAATGACATGCAACCCCTACTGCCCTGAAATATTAGAGCAGCTACTGCCAGGTCAAACACCTCAAGATAGACCAGATATTGTAGCCAGGGTATATCATGCCAAGCTTCTTGATCTGCATGACTTTCTGATTGTCAAAGGCCATTTTGGAAAGGTGAAAGCATGGGCACACGTAACAGAGTTCCAGAAATGGGGTTTACCCCCATGAACATTTTTTATTGATCATGGACAGTAGTGCTAAACTAAGTAGTCCTAATGACTATGACAAATACATATCTGCTGAGCTGCCAGATGAAAAAAAGCACCCTACCCTTCATCGACTTGTTTGTAAACACATGATGCATGGTCCATGTGGGAGTCTCAATCCTAAATGTGCGTGTATGGTGGATGGTGCATGTCGTTTCAAGTACCCTCGTCAGTACTGTGACTCTACATGACAAGGAAAAGATGCATACCCTATATATAGAAGACGTGAAGATGGGCATAAAGTGTTTATCAGAAATAAATGGTTGGATAACAGATGGGTTGTGCCATATAATCCGACACTTCTGATGAGGTATAATTGCCATATCAATGTTGAGGTATGTTGCAGCATCAAGGGAGTTAAGTACTTGTATAAGTATGTATACAAGGGAATTGATTGAGCCTCATTTGCAGTTGAGAATAAAAATGAAAGTGATTCCGTAGAAATTAATGAGATAAAACAATATAGAAAGGCAAGGTGCATTACTGCCATTGAAGCTATCTACAGGTTATATCGTTTTCCGATGTACTCTATGTCGCCACCAGTTTTACAAATGCAAGTGCATCTTCCTGGAATGCACATGGTTCCCTTTAATGATGGTGATAACCTTGAAGATGTAGTGCAGCGTTCTCAGTTTTAGAGGTCCATGCTTACTGAATTTTTTAGAATGAATATGGAAGATCCAAATGCCCGGAGGCTATTGTACTGGGAGTTTCCCGAGCACTACACCTGGAATAAGGGTCAAAAGTGTTGGAAACCTAGGAAGAGGAGGTTTCAAATTGGCAGGCTGGTGTATGCGAATCCTGCTAAGGTGAAAGGTATTATCTGCGTGTGTTACTCAATCATGTGAGAGGTCCCACCTCATTTGATTCACTATGTATAGTTCATAATGTGTTACACTCGACATTCCGAGAAGCATGTGAGGTACTTGGTCTCGTCGAGACAGATAGTTCATTGGATGAGGCTCTCACTGAGGCTTTAGCATTTAAAATGCCTTGTACTTTGAGAAGAATGTTTGCAATTATTATTTTATTTTGTGAATGCACAAATACTAGAGCATTGTGGGATAAGCATTTTTGAAGATATGGCTGATGATTATGTACGGAATCATGGTAACACTCCAATTGTGGTTCAACTTGTGCTTCGGGGTATAGCTGATATTGTACGATCAATGGGCAAAGATATCAAAAATTATGGACTCCCAGAATTGGATGTTTCAGGTGCAAATTATTGACATGTCTTCAAAAAATTATGTCTCAATTATTTTTAGTATAATATACTTAGTTTTTGTTATTTTCACTATATAAATTATATTTCACAACAGTAACATTCATTCAACTAATAAGAGCTTCAATAATTTATATCTTTTTTATTTTACAAATTTGCAGACCAGACATCTAGAGACTACTACAGAGAACTCACCGAGGAAAGGAATATTGGCTTTCAAGAAGAGGATTTGAAACTCATTAACACATTGAATGCCGAACAAATGGCCGGGTATAATGAGATTCTAGATCATGTGCTCAACCATAAAGGAAATGTCTTTTTTGTTGATGGCCCTGGTGGAACTGGTAAGACCTACCTCTATAGGGCATTGCTGGCAAAAGTTCGATCGATGGGTCTTATTGACGTTGCTACTGCGACATCTGGAATTGCAGCCTCTATTATGCCGAGTGGTCGTACTGCACACTCTAGATTCAAAATCCCAATAAAGCTTTGTGAAAACTCCATTTGTAACTTCACAAAACAGAGCGGAACCGCTGCATTGTTGCGCACATCATCACTGATTATATGGGATGAAGTGGCCATGACATGAAGACAAGCAGTGGAAACTCTAGATAGATCTTTGCAGGACATAATGGGATGCAATCAACCTTTTGGTGGTAAGGTAATGGTATTTGGAGGGGATTTTAGACAAGTCCTTCCGGTTGTGCCTCGTGGCACTAGGGCACAAATCACTGATGCCACACTTCAACGGTCATACATATGGGAGAAGGTGCATAAAGTACAACTTAAGCAGAACATAAGAGCGCAAGGTGATGCGTGGTATTCTGATTTTTTTGCCTAGGATTGGAAATGGGACTGAGTTGACATATACAAATGACTACATGCAGGTGCCAGATGAAATTGTTATAGAGTATGAATCAGAGAATTCGATTGACACTCTCATAGAGCATGTGTTCCCTGATTTGGAAAAACATTGGACATCTGCATCTTATATGCGTGAACGTACTATTTTGTCGACAAGGAATGAGCATGTTGATGGACTAAATGCTAGGATGATTGATGTATTTCCTGGCAAAGAAAAGGTGTTCTACAGCCATGACTCTGTTGATGATGACTCAAACAATAATTATCCTCTGAATTTTCTCAACTCAATCACACCAAATGGGCTACCGCCTCACGAGCTAAGGATAAAAAAAAATTGTCCGGTTATTCTCCTGATAAATCTTGACCCTCACAATGGTCTGTGTAATGGTACTCGTTTGGTGGTGAAAGGTTTCGACGATAATGCAATTGATGCTGAGATTGTCAATGGTCAACATGCTAGTAAAAGGATTTTCATTCCTAGAATACCGCTATGCCCGTCGGAGGATATTACACTTCCTTTCAAGTTCAAAAGGAAACAATTCCCAATTAGACTCAGTTTTGCCATGACTATTAACAAAGCAAAGGGACAAACTATCCCAAATGTTGGAATATATCTTCCTGAACCGGTGTTCTCTCACGGGCAGTTGTACGTTGCATTGTCAAGAGGTGTTTCTCGTGAAACTATATGGTTCTTGTCCAAACCAAACAAAGACATTGACCCAACTGGGAAAAGAACAAAGAATATTGTCTACACAGATGTACCCGAGGATGTAAGGTTTCTTATGATCAATCATCAATTTCGAATACTCAAGTTTTGATTAAAATTTAGATATATACCAATCTGAAGATATTTGTTTGTTTTTATTATGATGCAGAAGGGTGGCTACTTGCCGTAGAGCACCATCTGCATGCAAGTATTTGGGTTGTTGCAAAACTTAAGATTTATACTACTATAATGCAATCGAATTACCTGTTACAGTTGTTGTAGTATATATTATGTTTCAAACTATAATCCACTTACCATTATGTCGGGATATCTTATTTTCTATTGCTAATCGAGTGAGTCACAGATGAATGTTGTGTGTCCTACTTTGTTTCCACGCAATTTCCGATCACAATATAATTATTCAAACACGTGCGTGCCGCACGTGCACCCTACTAGTTCAGCTAAAGGAAAAGATAGATTGGTCAATGATTTTTAACCTACTACTAGTAATCTTTAGGAATACTGAGTTTTTTTTAATAAAAGAATATTGAGTTAACCTACTGCACTTCGATCATGTATTGTCGGCCTAGCAATCGCGTTCTTTTTTTTCCTTTTGTGTTTCGTTTCCCTCTGCTTCAGTTGTAGGTAGCTGCTCTCACCTCTCAGCCAGTGGCGGAGCGTGAGCCAATTGGAAGCACGGGCCAATAGTGTTAATTGAGCTAATACACTGATGGTCAACTATACTGATACAGCCTATCTTAAAGAAGTCTTCTTATGTTCGTGCCGGACATATTTAGAAAACTCGGATCCTGCATCTATTAGGCTATCCCCAAAGATAGGATAGGTTCACGTCACCATCCGTATGCAAGCTTTATGTGGATGCAGACGGTATAAAAATAATGCCAAAGATAGGTTATATCTTCTTATGCAAGCAGTATATATAAGTCATCCAAAACACATTTCAACACGGGCAGCTCCGACATCCCGAACTCCCGGTCCCCTATCTTCCACTACAACTGTCTCAACCCTGTTTCGGTGCGGGAACTCCCTCTCCCCGCACCTCAGCTGCTATCCAAGCAGGAAAGTGGACTAGAGGGAGGTAGAAAAGTATATGTGGATCTAACTACATTTGTGGGGCCAGATCCAGAGTTGTACATGACCAAGTACGCGGCTATACGTATAGTTTTCACCCTGCAGGGGTTGTACACCTGTACCCACTCGCCCCGTCACCAGCCGACCCGTTGACCGACTGACTCCGAGGCACCAGTCAACGAAACTAACGGCTACGGCACCATCCTACTCCCGGCCTGGGGCGCGTCCTCCCGCAGTAGGTCGCCCGGGGCTGTGAAGCTA